>NC_054741.1:79384449-80707278 GCF_018143015.1 Lytechinus variegatus
TCAATGTACATTATACAGTGCGTCCAATAAAAACGTAACCTAGAATTGATTGATTGATTCATTTATTTCCACAAATACAAATAGTGCATGAATGCATATTACATTAATATAGTATTCCAATACAAAAAATACTAATTATCAATGATCATAACTAAATCACAAATACAATAGACAAAATACTTATCATTGTAAAGCTAAAAGTTTTCTCTTTCATCTGGCATAACTTACACGATCCCTCTTTCACACATGAGTAAGCAAACACAACTTGAAGAAAGGATCCTGAAAGGTCACTTGGCCGATGCCCCGCCGCTACGGTATATGAGCTCCAAAAAGAAAATCATGTATGTCTATAAAGTAGTTCAATTAACACAAGTGTCATAATAATAGTAATTATAAAAAGTTTGTACTCAAGCTCTATTCGTATTAGGCCCCATAGAAAATTGACCAAACCTTTTTTTTTTATATATACAATATTTTTTTATGGTTTCTTGTCAATTCGAGGGTGCTGATTACGAATCTGAATGATGCCACTCGTGTAACTTTGAGCATTTTCCGCAAATTGGCAAAATCCAATATGGCCGCCCAAATATGCAAATTACCCATCATAAAATCATAAAATTGTCCGCACATTGGCTATAAAATGCATGAAATTGTGTGGCAGGAGTGAAATACAATCTTAAAAAAATAATTTTTGACAAAATATTTATATTCCTAATATTCAAAATGGCCGCCATAGGCCATTGAATACACTATCATGTACAATATAAATAGGGAAAATTAATTTTCACAAAAATGAGCACTAAACTGCAAAAATCGCGATGTATGTACGAATTATGATATGCAAATCATCATTACTAATGAGATATATTATTTATTATGTCAAATATGGGAACATTGCTGTATTTCGATATCTAAAAAAATTGCCGCCACTGGCCCAAATAGTATTATGTACAATGGCAATGGCCGGGGCCCAAAAAATGAGAAGATTGAGCATTAAAATGCATATTATTAAGATAAACGAGTGGAATACTGACTAAAAACATAATTGTAAATATGCCATTTATGTGGTAAATGCTGTATTTTGAAATTCAAAATGGCCGCCCTAGCCCCTATATTCATCATGTACAATGCGCATAGAGAAACTAATTTTCACAAGAGTAAGAAACATAAAATGCATGTAATTGTGATCTATGAGTAAAATATTGTCTGACAACATGTTTTATTGCAAGACATATCATTTCTTTTGTCATGCATGAGATAAATACTGTATTATGAAATTCAAAATGGCCCCTATAGGCCCTAACAGTATTATCTACAATGTGAATTGGGACATATAATTTTGTAAGAATTTGGATTTGCTTGACTATGACATCCATATATAATCTTGTTGTATGAGTAAAACGTTGTTTGAAAACATTTTTGTTTTAATCATCGCATTTCTTCTTTCATATAGGTAATAAATACTGTATTTTGACATTCAAAATAACCTCTACAAGCCCTAACTAAATTATGTAACATGCGAACAGGGAAACTAATCAGAGTGAGAATCATAAAATGCATATAACTGTGATGTACGGGTAAAGATATTGTCTTAAAATTATTTCTAACTAAATACATCACAATTATGGGTCATGGACATGGTGGAGGTAATAAATGCTGTACTTTGAAATCCAAAAATGGCTGCCATAGATCCTACAATTATTGTGTACATTGTAACATGGGACATATAATTTTGACAGAATTTGGCTTTGCTTGACTCTGAATATTGCATATAATTGTGAATTGTGATGTAAAGGTGAATTATTGTCTAAAACCATGGTTTCTAACTAGATATATCATAATGTTGTGTAATTAAGGTGATAAATGCTGCATTTTTAAATTGAAAATGGCCACCATAGGCACTTATCGTATAATATACAATTTGGGTGGAGACAAATGATGTTCACAAAAAGAGCATATGACAGCCATTTTGAATGTCGAAATACAGTATTTATCACCTAAATTACATAAGATATGATATATTTTGTTATAAATCATGTTTTCAGACAACATTCCACTCATACATCACCATTTGACCAAGCAAAGCCAAATTCTGTTCAAATGATTTGTTCCCATTCATATTGTGTATGATACCGTAGGGACTGTAGCGGCCATTTTGACTTAAAAATAACGGTATTTTTTACCTAACTGGCAGAATAAATGATGTATATTAATATAAATTATGCTTTGAGACAATATTTTACTCACAGATCACTATTACGTGCATTTATGGTGCTCACTCCTGTGAATATTGGTTTCCCACTTTGCATTGTGCATAATACGGTTAATGTCGATGGCGGCCATTTTGAAAGTCGAAATACAGTATTTAACACAAACTTGAAACCTGAATGATATATTGTATTAGAATGTATTAGAAAATAGGTTTTTAGACAGTATCCAATTAATTTATCTCATATTATATGCATTTTAGCGCTCACTCTTGTGATTTCTTTTCTGCCATTTCTCTTTGTGTATAATACTTTTAGGTCCTTTGGCAGCCATTTTGAATATCAGAATACAACAATCACCACATACATGGCATATTAATAAATATTTCGTTAATAATTATGTTTATATGTTTATTATTCCAACTGTTTAATCTTCATAATAAGCATTTTAGTGATCACTCTTGAGAATATTTTTGGCCCCCATTGCCATTGTACGCAATACTGTTTGGGCCAGTGGCGGCTATTTTAGATATCAAAATATTGCAATTTTTCCATATATGACATTACACATGATATATCTCGTTAGTAATGGTGATTTGCATATATATTACTTCGTTCATACATCGCGATTTTTTGCAGTTTAGTGCTCATTTTTGTGAAAATTAGTTTTCCCTATTCATTTTGTACATGATAGTGTATACAATGGCCTATGGCGGCTAATTTGAATATCAGGAAAATAATTTTTTGTCAAAAATTATTTTTTATGATTGTATTTCACTCCTGCCACACAATTTCATGCATTTCACAGCCAATGTGCGGACAATTTTATGATTTTCATGGGTAATTTGCATATTTTGGCGGCCTTATTGGATTTTGCCAATTTACGGAAAATGCTCAAGGTTACACGAGTGGCATCATTCAGATTCGTAATCAACACCCTCGAATTGACAAGAAACCATCAAAAAATATTGTATATATAAAAAAACAAGGTATGCCTCTTCTATCCTGGACTATATTGGTTGTGTTCTAGATTCACATATGACAATGTCAGATCTATGTGTCTAAGTACTGTTAGTTACCACATTGATAAAGATACATGCCATATTGCTGTTAGGTTCCTGGTAATGTCTAGATTAGATCATTAAAATTCACTAGTGTCATCTCTCATAACTTAGATCGTCTCCAGAAATTACAAAATAAAGCAGCAAGGGTCATCATAATATACACATACAAGCGCGGATCCCGGATTTCAGTAAGAGGGGGCCCCAAAATTGACCTGAAGTGCTTTTCGAAAAATGGTGCACCCCTCTTAAGAGAATTACACTGGCTGAAAGTAAAGTATCGAATGAGCATAAAACTGACTTTTACATTCAAATGTAGCTCCACCATGAGCAAGACATAACAGTTCGCCAATCAAAGTACAACACTCGGTCATCATCACATATTCCTCTTCACATCCCATGGACAATCAAATCAGTAGGTGATAGGTCATTTTCTGTGTTTGCCCAAAATTTTGGAATACATTACTTCATAAACTTAAACAATGTCCTTATATTAATGTGTTTAAAGAAGATGTTAAAATCTCATTTGTGTTGATATATTGCAAGAAGTTTTTTATTTTGTGCAATTAGGTGGTCTGTCTATGACAGATCACCTCTTTATTTCGTAAGAATTTTCTTTCTTCTTTATTTATTCTTTACACCTATGTTTGTTGCCAAGTTTTCTCCAAATTGGCTTAATTAATTTCGCTGATTTTTCTGTCATATATATATAGTCTATCATAGAGACGGCATACTAAGCTTTTCAAGGTCATCTGATCATGATGACGTCATCTACGCGCCATTTTGTAAAATTCTCAATTTGATCATATCAACATAACGGATCATCACTAATCAACCATATTTACATCACATAAACTTTATGTCAAAGGTCATCTGTCAATGTCATCAAAGGTCATGTAAAGGTCATGACGCGCGCGTCAAAGCTAAAAAAAAATCTCCAAATGGTCTATAAAATTTTTGGGGTACGTTTTGGGTCATTTTAAGCATTTCAAAACTTTGCGCAGGCGCACATATGCGCGCGCGTTTCCGCGCGTAACGCCTTAACACCACCCAGAAACACCATTTTTTAAATCTTTGCATTGATGATATAATTCTGAGCAATTTGATAACTTGATCAACCTTCTACGACCATTAATGACGAAATTAACACCCGTTAAAATTTGCAGCACGTGTGCGCGCGAGCTCTAACTATAGGCCATAATATGGGCAAAAACATGCCTATTGAAAATTCACTGTAGCTCTATAAATAGTGTGTTGACCCCCAATTATTTTTCATATATCGATAGAGTATGAGTTGTAGATTTGATTTCACGTCAACATTGTCCCTCAATTTGATCATGACGTCATCAAAATGGCGTCGGAAGTCAAAATATCAATTTTCCTTGTTATGACGTCATAATAATTATGCAAATTAGGCTCTAACTCTGTGAATATTGGTCAATTTTCGACGTGATGTAGCTTAGGTCTTACTCTTTTTAAATTATTTCATTTATTTTCATTTTAATAAACATATCATCCTGAAAAATCGCAAATAATAAAGGCATGTCATTTTTACTCATTTTGCGTGTAATCTCTATGAGACACTACTTTTTCTCAAAACTAGATTCGATATTCCTCTATTTCGTGAGCCATATCTCCATTTTTTCTCGTCAGTTTTCCCTCAGCTTTTAGTATGTTGTAGCTGAGATTCTAAGCTTTTTAGCAGTGTACCCTCCATTTTTTGAGCAGATGCCGGGATCATGCCCGTTTTTCACTTGCAAAATTGGAATTGTAATTCTCAAATTTGCTTACGTGGAATCTCTATGGGGAATATCGTGGCTCAATGCGCGCTTGACTTGCGTTCTCGGGGGCGCAGGTTCGAGTTCTGGAGTAAGCAAGAGGATTTTTTTATTTCTTTTTTCCTTTATAACAATTAAAAGGTATAAAAATTAAAATTTAGCAAGATAAAACAGATCATAATTACTTTTTTCATTTTTCATATCCCTTGTATTTCCATATATTAAAGCGACCTTTTTCACAGTGCTTTATCATCTCCCGTCTTTCACACGTAATCCATCCATAATGAACATTCCGTTGTCATCATGAAGATCATATTGACCTGCATGAACATGGTGATAATGATCATGATGGCGAGAATATGGACAGACCACCTAATTCGTCCGCATGACGAATTAAAATCTAGTTTTATTTATGTTCTTACAAATCGTATTTGTTTTGTCATTAAATTTTGTGTAGCGCTTTGTAACTTTGAAAAAGCCCTTTAGTCAGAAGTAATTAACATAATTATAATTACTACTGTCTCATTGAATATGTAACAAGAATATAATTATCATTTTTATTAGTGTTTTTCATCTGCAATTAATCTCTGAAGTTATTGATAACTAAACAAATGACAATAATCTCTGTGAGAATAATCTTTTATGTTACAAATGGCATTGATTACAGATAACACAATCACGTTCAAACGCCATTTTATGTCATAAAATTAGGTTTAACAGTTCAAAATAAAATCTCTTTATACAAACTCTATTGCAGATGATTATCCAGTTGTTGGGCAGCAAACGTGTGGCGGCAGAGTAGAACTTGATCATTATCAGGATCACTTTGTCCTTAACTCCCCATACTACTACAATCAGCAGCCAATTAGTGGGGAAACGGATTGTTATTGGAGCGTGACGAGTCCAGCAGGTAGAGAAGTACAGCTTGAATGGCTCGATATCGAGACAACCAGTGAATATTTGTACGTATACGACTACTCATATGAATCCTATAGTTACCAAGTGTCTAAATTCCGAGGAAATGTTGATCCAGACCTGTCGCCTTTTGTGTCTACCCACGGAGCCATTACGATTCGTCTAGACGATTACAGCTCTGGTATGAACGGAAAAGGGTTCCTCGCCAACGTCTCACTTTCAGGTATTATTATTACATTAGGATTCCTAGTATATACTTGTTGGGTTTTACGGTGATATCAGCAGTCACAAAATTATTTCTCCTTTGATATCTGATGATGATAATGATATTGAATTTAAGATGCATAATGGAAATATCAGCATACATGTAAAATATTTGGTATTAAGCGGAGGGCCCCAACATCTAGCTTACTTTTTAAATTCATTCCACTATATTCTTACAAACGAAATGGGCCAGCATGATTATTTACTAGCTTAAAGTTATAGGAAACAATATTGAAGATTTCTACTAAAAAATTTGCGAAAACTTCAAAATCCAAGATAGTTTTCAAAATGACCGCCATTTTTTAATGAAATACAAACGTTCAATCGCCACAAGTTAGTGCCATATGAAAAAAAAATCCTACAGTCTGATACTATTTATGACATATGAATAGGTCACTTGGTTGATGATTTTTTTCATTTTTCCCAAATTGAAGAATTGCAGAATATGTAATTTAGCATATTATGTATAAAAAATAATGAAGCAGTAGTTCCAGAAAAAAAATCATACAGTCATTTTAAGCCATCTCCAGGACGAAATACATAGTGACTATATGTCTTTTAAACTAAACTATAATGTCTCAAACTTGAAAACTCAAGTTTCAGAAATGTCTTTAGACTAATACTTTTCATGCAAATTTTCATATTTTTCACCCAAACAATGGACAATTGAAATGAATACATATTTTATTACGATATATTACGATAGTATTAGTAGAAGTTTATTGCAATCTTTTTTTTTTGGGGGGGGGGGTGTCTAGGTGCCAAAATATTCCACATCGGATTTTGAAAATTGTGCATGAATTGCTGCTATTCATAATGCAATTTTTGTGACAAAAAAACCTGCAATTCTGGCCTAAAATATCTTATCTTTCAAAGGTTTCACACGGATTATAAAAAACCCCACAAAAACCAGATCGCCATATCGTAAAGTATAATTCCATTATATTCTCAGTTTTAAATATAATATGAATATAAATATATCATTCGAGTAATATTAAACTTTTTTATATTTTATACATACAAACCCCTCAAAAAAAGTTTGGAAATCTGAGTTTGGCCTTTGATTTCTCCCAACTCCTAATTTCACACAATGCATATTTGACATCATTCAATAGATCATTTAATTTTCTTTAAAATGATACCATGCTTGTTATGATCATGCCATCACAATAAGAGTAGGATTCAAACGTGTTGGATGAGGTCTGAATTGAAAAGCTGCAAAACGAGCAAAAAAAAAGGTTTGTAAATCTGAGTTTGACCATTATTTCTCACAACTCCCAATTTTACACAATGCATATTTTATATCATTCAAAAGATCATTTGATTCTCTTTAAAATGATACCATGCTTGTTATGATAATTTCATCAAGAAAAGAGCAGGATTCAAAAGTGTTGGATGAGGTCTGAATTGAAAAGCTGCAAAACGAGCAGAAATAGTCATGAAGGGTCAATACAGAACATGATTCTTTTGTCTGTGTCAATACAGATGAAAATCCATTCAAATCAAGCCCCTGCTCCTGTAGTGATGGTTCTGTGAGATAACATGGTTTGAGTCGTGGTTTGAAATACCCATGCATGTCTGTTTGTTATGTGTTTGCTTGTGCAGAGGTGTGTTTGATTCCATGTTAATGTTGATGTTAAGGTGCATGAGAATAATAATAAAAAAAAACCGCTGAGAAACTCACTCATCACCACTGGAAAAAGAACAGTGACATTCAATATTGTGTAATTTTGCAACTTTTGAATTTTGACCTTGCCCCACATTTCAAGGCACTGCGCCTCCATGTGAACCATAATCATATCATGTAGGGTGTCATTTTAAAGAAAATTAAATGCTCTATTGATATTAATAACACATTAACATTTACTAAAATCGCGGAGGATTATCGATGAAAGATTTCCAAACTTTTTTTGAGGAGTTTATATATATATATAAATATGTGAAGCTATACATGTACAACAGCTTTATATATATATATATATATGACAAAGCTGTATGGGCGGAAATTTGTGGAAAAAAAATTCATTACGGAGTTTTTATTTCTGTTTTAACTATTTATACATGTATATATATATATATATATATATATATATATATATATATAAAACTTTTAATTTTAATTAACTTTTTTATTACTCGAATAATGTTTTTTTTATGTTACGCCCACAAAGCATACTCATGCTTCATTAAGAACCGAACAAGTTAGTATATGACTTTGTCTTGTTGCTCCGGGAAACTGTCGCCAAATTAAAATGTATGAATTGTTGAAACACCTGTTTATAACACTTGATCATATTGTCATCGGCTCATATCACATTGGGTTATTAAAGCAGGCGAAAACTAAGCCGGATAAATTTCTATCCTTCCTAACACTTTGCATATGATGAAGGTTCTATCACGTTCACGACACCAGTTAAATCATTTATTCGTTGTGAACTTCATATTTTATAGATGCGACTACGGTTGTGGGCCCAAGGTCATGCGGGGGTACTATAAGACTGAACGACTTGATGCCAAACTTTACACTAAACTCTCCATACTTCTACCAACCATCGACGGATGCGTATGTGGTGTGTTTATGGCACGTATATGCTTCCTCGGGAAATAAGGTAGAGATTACTTGGTTGGAAGTGGACACTCCAAGTAATTGGTTATATCTCTATGACTACCCATCATATACCAACTACATAATTTCATATCTACGTGGGGACTTTGATGATGATATCTCACCTGTGGTATCTTCACATGGTGGATGGACGATTCAACACTATGACAGCTACTCGGGTAACAACGGAAGAGGCTTCCTCGCACGATTCAGTCAAAGAGGTATCAGTCTGCATGATTAACATTGTTTTTAATTCAGAATTTTAATCATTGAAGCAGATTTACGAATAGCTACTAGAAACATCTAATTTGTAATGTGCAACGACGTGATTGTTCAGCACAAGAGGCACAATAAATGGTAAAGATAGAAGGCTTACTTTTCGTTTCATTTTAGAGTACATATCAGCATATGCCATATATATTTTCTCTTATTTGGGAAGAGCTGATTCAGAAATTACTGAAACGTCAATGGAATTTACTGTGCGAAGTTGTGTACAAAAAGCATTTATTGGAAGCAACCAAAAAAAAATTATGAATCGTAAAAAGATTGAAAGATTATTATTACGTTTAGAAATATTGCAATTATCATTGTCCAATTTGCCGGCAATGATTCTATGACGTCATCTAAAGTGGGTGGCGTACATGCGTTTGCATTTTGAAAACTTAAATTAGATTCTTGTGTTGCAGATTGATATTTTTTTAGACGATTTGCAAAGAAATGTGTATAAGATTATATACTGCTTAAATCATGGCCATACCAAGAGACTGACGATAAACGCGAGTGTTCTTTCGATGAAATGATCACCATTAATTTGATTATGTGCATCTTAAATACAATCATACACGTGTTTTGACGAAATTTTACGAAAACCATCCTCAGTGCAATCATTCATAAGGAACAGTAACAGGGTCCCGTAACACAAAGGTCAGCGATTAATCGTACGCATGAGTTTTACGATGGATTGTACATTGTAGTCAGTGGAATCAATCCTAGAAATTTGTTTACGATCATTGCTAAGCTTCGTGTTACGGGCCCCTTGTCTTGGTTTTTATCGGCTGATGTCATGTATCAGGATATACCTTTCAATGAACATGCTTTTTATTTGGAGCAAGTGATGTTTTAGTATTAAACTTGTACACAAACTGCCCAAGCTGAAAAGTAATAAATTCTTAATTTTTCTTTTTTTTTTCTATTCAAGAAAAAATTAATTGTGTGTGTATTTTATTTCAAATATAAATTTGTTTAACTGCTGTAGGCGATAAGGTAGCTGCTGGCTGTTGAGTGCCAGGAGATTACCGTAGAAATCATTTTGAATAATTTTACTGAAAATTGACCAGTAATCAATATTTTTCATTTCATTTATTTCACATTAAAAGAAACATACAGAATATTATACAGAAAATTACAAAATTAGAAAAAGAAAAAAAAAATGTTCCATGTACATTAAGGTTTATATCACATCCTACTATATCACATAGGCCAGGGACAATTTTCATAAAAATTTGTAACTAGTACTCTGAAACTCGTGATCGTGATTGGTTGCTAAGCCCTGTTACCATGGTATAGTTGCCATAATAAGTATAACTGTTCATGAAACGGTCTCTTATATGTAACTAATATCCCCCCATGGCAGATACCCAGTACTATTCTTCCTCGGCATCATGTGGTGGCACAATCCCGTTGACACAGTCTTCACCAAATGCTACCTTTTCAACTCCATACTACTATCAGACCTCTCTAGCCAATGTTGTCATGGACTGCTGGTGGTATATTTCAAGCCCCTCAGGAAAGCAGGTCCACCTTACGGTTTTAGATATGTTAACCGGAATCAATGAGAAAATAGAAATTTATGACTACCCGACATCATCGCCATCATCTTACCGTGTATCTGAGCTTTCTGGACAACTAAAATCCCCAGTTAATGTCGTGTCTTCGCGCGGAGGAGTGACAGTAGAATACGACGACTTTGGATCTGCTAATAACGGGCCCGGGTTTCTGTTCGAAGCGAAGATTATAGGTAAGCTACATTAAGTGCTTATATAGGCGTACTCTAAAAATAAAAACAAAACAAAACATAACACAATCAAATTAGACTGGGCTTTTTACAAATAGACGGACTGTTACTAGCTTTTTAGGGGCATGCTTATTTTTAATGCTGTTGCAAAGATTGATTTCTGCAGATTATCAATACTATTTTTACTTATTAATTCCATCATAATACAAAAAATTGAGTCAAATAATATAGAAAGCATTGCTTGTTATGTCTCTTCCTGATGCATGAATGTATAATTATTTTTTGTATGATTTCATGGCTTCCAATATTTAATTTTAAAGATGTATCATAATGAAGCATAGGGTAGTATCTGTGCGGCAATCGGAAATCAACCCGGGGCCCGTGGCGGGGTTAAATCGATAAATTTTGTAAATTTATAACAAATAGCATAACATTGTTCATATAGGCCCACCATGGCTATGATAAAGCGAGATATTCACGTTTTATTTACATCGCATCACTGATGGACTTTCTAAGAAGTTCTTAGTTAATTAAGGACATGTAAAATAGACTTAAAGACGGTTTTTGGAATATAAAGAACTAACGATCAGAGCTGACAACGGGGAGTGGCCCATGCAGTGGAGCGTTGTGGCCCAGTGGATTAGTCTTCTGACTTTGAAACAGAGGGTTGTGGGTTCGAATCACAGCCATGGCGTAATTTCCTCCATCAAGAAACTCATCCACATGGTGCTGCACTCAACCCAGGTGAGGTGAATGGGTACCCTGCAGGAAGAAATTCCTTGAATGCTTGAGCACCTAGGCAGCTCAGCTAAAGCCGGGGTAATAATAGCAGGGCCCGCTGGTAGAATAGTTTTCGAAACTGAAGTGGCTACCCTGGGTAGATATGCCTATATAAATATTATTATTAAACATGCTTTGATCCATAAACAACAAATTTACACACTTATTCCTTACACAATCAGATGAACTGCCTTCGGATATTTCGGGTTCCTGTGGCGGAGAGATCCATTTGAGTACAAGTATCCCCAGAGTCAGCATCACTACTCCACTGTACTATCAAGGTTCTTCAGCTAATGTCTTAATAGACTGTTGGTGGTATGTTACAAGTCCCTCTGGCAAGGAAGTCGAGTTAAGCGTACACGATATGCATACTAAGAACGAGTACGTTCGTATTTTCGACCATAAAAGCGATATATACATGTATTCACAGAACCAGATATCTCATCTACGTGGCAATGTCAGTGATTCTACAGTGGTTTCAACAAGAGGAGGCTTCTCTATAGAGTTCGATGATACATCGAGTACTGGAAATGGACGAGGCTTTGCCATGGATGTCGCACTAACAGGTAGGCTACATCTAAATCATCATCCCATTGCTGTAAAAAAAACTTTAACTGATGTTTTTATATTTCTGTTTACTGTGTAATAATGATAACCCAACGAAGAAACCGAAATCTATGTTAAAATGATACTTGAACTGCCAATAATCAGAAGGTTACCAAAGAAATGACCGTGACCCCACCACAAAATTCACTTTCTCTATAGATGAATCTATTTAATTTTGTTTCTTTCTTATTGTCTTATTATAAAACATCTCAAAATCGTGTGCTTACCTCATTTTTCTTCAGACGAATTATCCTGGGATTCGGAGGGCATTGATTCTTGTGGTCAGACGGTACACTTGGACGATTCTTCACCATCTATATCATTTCAAACACCCACCTATCCTGTGGAGGTAGCCAATGATGACTACACGTGTTTCTGGTATTTCACATGCCCATATGGATACCGAATTTCATTGCTTTTCAACGATTTTGACACTTTCTCTGGTTCCCGCTTGTATGTCTATGATAATGATTATTTTTATTCAACCAATCTGTTGGCTGCCATATCTGCGAGTTCACTCCCGGGAACAGCACCCATTCAATCATCTAGTAATCGACTAACGTTGCATTACGACGATGCTGACTGGAGTGACATAACAAATCAACGCGGGATAAAAGCTAATGCTTACATTATACCGTTAGGTTCGTATTTGATTTCTTCGATTTGTCTTATTTTAACATATATTCTACGAGTCAGAAAAAAATGTCGCAACTTAGTATGTTAATGTTGATATAAAGCTGAAATCATATTTTTTACATTGAAGTAAGATGTTTATCTTTACAGTTTGTTATTAAATAAAAAATATTGGACAAGACATGTCATAAGTTGTAGTACATAATTTTCCATTTAGTTGTCTTTTCTAAAATGGCTACATTATTATCAGCAGGCAATTAGTTTTCAGAATTAACATAAAGATAATCTGGTCTTAACCAATTCTAATTCTGCTACCTACTGTAATTGGTAAGAGCTAATGTTTTGATAACTGTACAAAATAGAGTTCAAAGCAGAAGCAAATAGTGAAAATCTTTGAAAAATTGAAGTTTCTATGTCAAGCAAGCTTGACAAACACAAGTAATGTTTTACAGTTCAAAATGGTTTCGTCTACAATTTTGTTTTTATTGAATTTTGATTTGATTTTCATGATTTTCATCGTCATTTCGGTTCTTTAACTTGTTGCCTAAAAATGCCCTTTCTGTTTAAATTCTGTGTTCTTCATGAAATCGGTGACTTTTTTCCTGCGTTTTCCCCATCGCGTTAAACTGCCAGATCAATGAGGTATCATTTTTGTCGGTTGTCCTTTTTATTGTTATGTGTAGAAGATCCAGCATGGGACAATATGGAACCGATGTCTTCATGTGGTAGCGCTATTAAATTGACTGATCAAGATAGTAGCATCCAACTATCTACACCCGATTACCCATATGTAAGCGGCAACTACTACGCGTGCTCGTGGTTTATACAATGCCCCAGCCAAACGGCAGTTCGAATCGATTTTAACGACTTCGGGATTGACTCGTCCGGATATATTCGTGTACACGATGGCCCGAATACCGCATATTCTGTGATTCAACACTCAACTGGCTCAAACACGCCGAGTAGTACGGTTTCAAGCAGCAACACTATGACTGTGTACTACTCCAACAATTTTGGGACTTCTGGCAAAGGAGCTAGTTTCGGCATTAGCTGTGTATTTGAAGGTAATATTTTCAAAACACAACAAGATTTTTAGTTCTGTCTAATGAAATAATATTTATGCGATCGCAACTGATGTAAATGTTATTTAGGATGGTAAAATCGTTAGTAGCAATTTGTAAATAAAACAGAGCACAAAAAGAAGAAACAAATTGGAAATTACAAGCCTAATTCATAAAGTAATATACATTCATACCGGTGATTGAATATTGGAAGATTTCATGAAAATGTGATGTTTGATGACAATTATCAAATCTGGTTTAATTTAAGTCTATTATTATTTATTTTTGTTGAAAGTCCAAAAATTGATAAACGTAGCATTATAAATCACTGTTTATCCACATGATTAAATAAAATTTATGACAAATAGTAGAATATTATTTAAGCGAAAGTAGGCCTAGTTAACTTCATTATATCTTACCTCATAGCAACATCCCAATCCCCGTAATGAATCCCATAAAAACACTTAAAAGTGAAATTTTACGCTGGACTTCCTCATTCTGGTAGCTCTTTGATATTTTGATTCTTGGAAATAAAAAAAAAACAATAATTGATATAATTGGCAAAAGCTTTGTAAATGAGTTAAAGGATAATTTCCTTTTTTCTCAAATCAAATTTTCGAACCATTACAAAAAAGTTATCTGACACAAATTGGAAACGTCTTTCAAAGTGATAATAACTGTTTATTCCTTATTTCATAATCATTTTGAGTCTTTAAAGAGATTTACCTTTAATCAAGCCATTTTCTGCCCCACTTTTTCTCTTTCTATGTTGACCATTACTTCTAACTTTTTGATCAACATTAACTATCGCCATCTCGATGCCATGGGACGACTCGTAAGTGAAAATTTATTTGTCATACCCAGCACCAGTTAATTCGTTTAATTGATCAGTAAACAAAATAAACATTCAATTATCATCATAGATTTTTTTAATTCGATAACAATAATCATTATTGGAAAGTAGAACGATTTTTTAAATCCAAATCAAGATTTTGTTGCGAACAGGTTCAACGATATTATTTGAACCTTGCTTGGTTTAGCTGTTCTTGTTCCGTATCTATTTACTTTCCCGATAATTGTATTGTTACTATTTTTAAAACAACGTCTAGTAATGAAATGTTAATTCAAATTGAGAAGTGTTTCATTTTTCAAATATTGTGATCATTTGATTGATGAGTAATTGCATCCCTGTCATCGTGATATGTTTACGAACATACTTACAAAAATAGATTGTGACTTTCGTGTCATGCTTTAAAAAAATCATTCAAGTGAAAGTTGAGCTCGCACAGTACCTTTAATTTTGCAATAATAATTTACTCAAAAGTCAACGCCCTTTCATTTGTTGAAAGAAAGTCTGCATTTTTTTCAAACCTACATGCGGTCCTATGTTTAAATAACGTTATTTCAGAGTGCAATTTCTCTTAAGAATATGTACCAGAGAGTGCAATTTCTCTTAAGAATTTGTACCAGAGTTTCTAAAGACTTGTATCATCTATACAAAACCTGAAGAAACGCCGAATTTCGAAATGATGGTTTGGAATTATATTTTCCAGGGCAGTCGATGTGGAGTGTGACAGTTCATCTATGACGGTCTACCTGGACAGGAGGCTTCTTGCAAACGGAACCCAATCGGAAGATATCCATTTTGAGAATGTTCATGATGATGGATGCACAGGAAGAGACCATAACAACAATCAAATCGTACTCTACACCAGATACAATAGGTGCTCAACCAGGCTAAAGGTGACATGATATTTGACGAATCCTATTCGGTCATTTTCATATGTGATCAGGTGATAGACAAATCTAATCAAAATCAAGGTAAAAAAAAATTATGTCTGATGTTCACGAAGAGCCCAATTATCCACGATTTACCAATTATATCAACGAAGTAAAATAAGGGGATAACGAAGGTACGAAGATTTCGAATTGAGTTGCATCCAGATCTGGTGCTTGATATCTTTTTATTAAACGCTGCATTGTCATTTATTGAATTGTAATTATTGGCCTTATAATAAATGCTTAGAAAGTCTTACCAGACATGCCAGACGTAGATTAACACATCGATAATTGATTAGTATTGATATTATTAATAATTTGTTCTCGTCATTTTCTAATTAGTTGATATGATTCATTTCTCATGATAAAATACATACTAAAAATGATTGAATAAAAAAATGATGTGATGACATTACACGAGAGTTCATTGAATTGAATTGATTGGCTTCAGGAATAAAAAAAATATCGTGAATGCCTGGAAAGTCTTACTACACGTAGATGAATACATCAGCATCAGTATCATTCGTAATTCTTGTTAATTTTTAAATTGATTGATCTAATACATTTTTCATGAGTTATACACAACAAAATAAATTATCAGACACCACAAGCAACAACAACAAAATAAAAATGTGATGAGATAAGATAGAAGTGTATGAATGTGTCATGTATAGATCTTTATCATAAGTTGCGATAGGTGCTGTTGATTGTTATCAGGTTTCTCAATTATCACCAATGATTAACACCAACGTCCTCATTTTCTACCTTCCTTGTTTTATTATCTTTGTAATTATGAATCATTTAGGAAACCGATACGAAAATTATCTACTCTAACATGGTAACTTACCACACACCTCGACCAATCCTGGGCACGGTAATCACTCGTGAGAATATCCTTAAGATACCTGTCGCATGCGAGCTTGATAGACATCGGCTCCTGGGTGATTCCTTCGTTCCCAAGACCGGTGAAATAGTCTTCAACGAAACAGGCTACGGTGACTTTTCACTTCGACTCGATCGCTACGCAGATGCAACTTTCGACGAATTCGCGGATGATAACGAAGGCGAGATTATTCTTGGAGAACACCTTTACTTTGCTGTTAATCTGACATCAGTAGCTGGCTTGTCTGTCTTTATCGAGAACTGCTGGGCTACACCATCTTACTACCCGAATGATCAAAAGAGTTATAACTTTCTTACTAATGGGTATGGATTAAAGTTTCTCATTTTATATATAAAATCTTTTTCATTTCATTCATATTACATTTTCTTTATTCATAGTTATATACCTATTCTTAATTTATTATTTTATCCGATATGCATTCACTTGTGTTGAATATTCATATTATTTAACCTGACTAAGCATGCTGATCAACCATCGGTCGCGAATATATCGGGAATGACTCAGGGTGCATAAATTAATGTATTAATTTAGATATTTGTGTATATATTTAGATAATCAATTTGTTATTCATGAATTCATACAAGATCATTTTCAGTCTGTGTGTTTTCAACAACCCATTAAAGAAATATTGGTATCCTTGGAATAATAAATTGGTTTCACCATTGTCTTGAATAATCGGTATGTTTATAATTAAATGAAAGACATACTGAGTGGAATACTTCGAGAACAACCCGATGACATAACATTGTTATGACAAAAATGTTTGAGAATTACGTGTATGATCTATGTTAGGATGAATGATTTAATTCCATGTAAGCTAATCGAACTGACATTTATTGCATCTTATGGTGTAAATAACTTTTTACACACATTTTATGGTAGATGAGTGTGTAATTTGTTTGATGGGAAAGGGATATTACTTGGAAGATGATAATTAAACATATCAAAGTAATATGCATTTTAATAGTTACTTTTGAATTAAATGAAATGCCCACAACTGCAATTTCCTTATGGAAAATAATAGTTCTGAGTGGAATTTTAGTTCAGTGAAGTTAGGCCTATTAAGAGGCTAAACTTTCAAAATGAACATTATCCCAATTAAACACAACTAAAACTTGCGATGATTTTGATAAGTTTTATCCACATCACCGTTTCCGTCTGGTGACGTTGTGTTCAATCTACAAAGGTAAATAATCATTTATTTATTCACGTTTTTAAAAACACACACATTAAACACTTTACATAGTTACACACAAAAACAGAACACTAATTATGTACTACGAAAAGTGGACATATTTTCATAATAACTGGTTATGGTAAAAGAAAAAATCACTGATCTGTCGGCCTATTGAAACATAATGCAGCACTATTCAGCTCAAACTGACTAAACGTTTTAGATGTCTTTCCTTTATAAAAAAAAAAGAAACAATAGCTACTCAATCTTTGACTAACCTCAATATTCTAGATTCATTTTAAAAGATAGAAGAAATCGAACATCATCCCCCTCGAATGAAAAAGGTGTCGGAGTTTTCCTCGAATAATGTAGTATTTATAATATATCTTTATTAAATGATTATCTTAGATGCCCAGATGATCCCACCATGGCTATGTTACACTCTTCTGATCCTTCGTTTGCTAAGTTTGTCATTGATGCTTTCACATTCATTGATGAAAATCCACAGGTGGGTCAATGCGCCATTAATTGGCTTATGTCGGTTCTCTTTATCTTTAGCGTGAATAGCACACGCTTTTAAAAAAGAGAAGATTCGCTTTATCTTGGATTAAACCAGGGGATGTTTCACTTAAAATTAAGTATTACTTAAAGTCATGCTTAGTGCTTACGTTTATTGCACAATATAATTGATTGCAGTAGCGCGCATCCTCATAGCATGATTTTATTTTATTCGGCACGCGAATTGACTGTTTAAGTACGACTATAAGTCATACTTAAAGGGAAGTTCACCCTGAAAAAAACTTTGTTGTAAAAATAGCAGAAAAATTAGTAAAAAATATTGGTGAAGGTTTGAGGAAAATCCGTTGGAAAGTAAGAAAGTTATTAGAGTTCAAAGTTTTGGATTTGTGACGTCATAAACGAGCAGCTGCCCCATGTGTTATGTAATATAAAATGCATGAATTTCAAATTTTTTATGGTTCCTGATGACTTAATTTTGTTTTCTATTCATGATCGGGTGTGAAATGATTTGTCTATTGATATATAAAAGGTACAGTGAAAACCATTTTCAATTTTCTGAGAAAATGACATTTCTTTGATTTTTTACCATTCGCTATGTATGAATGCTGCTCGCATATGACGTCACAAATCAATTGAAATTCTGATAACTTTTTAATTATTTGATGAATTTTTCTCAAGCCTTCGGCAATATTTTTCATTAGTTTTTCTGCTATTTTTACAATAAACTTTTTGTCAGGGTGAACTTCCCCCAGGTTACCATGAACGTAATTCAATGTAAAGAGCATTGAAAATAGGCCATTCAATATGATGCTTTCGATGCACATACTTATCATGCTTATTGCCATTAATTAATGACTTTTTAACCAACGTATTTTTCATACTAACTTCATGATTATCACTTTATCACCATCATATTTATTTATATGATTATTATTATTATTTTTGTTATCGTTATTGTTAGTAATAGCATTAATATCATCATTAAATTTTTTAGCACTAATACTATCGACATTAATAAACTTAGGTTTGAAGCAAGATTGCATTTTGCGCATCTGTTTCTTCCTAAATGTGTAAAGAATAATTACTTTAAAGGGGGTTGGGTTCTTCACTATGCAAAGTTATTGAATATGTCAACATCGCACAAGATGTTTCACATCGAAGAAAGTTTATCTTGAATAATAATGTATTTATTTTATTATAATAAACTCAAATAAAAGGATACTTGAGGTATTTCATTCGGATCGAAAATACATGTGAATGTGAGCTACACACGAATTACTTTGCATTACGAGTTGATTGATTCATTTTATTATTTTATTTGTCAGCAGTGGCGTACAGAAGGGCGCTTGCCCCCCCCCCCCCAATTTTTTACGTCCAAGAAAGAGAGAGAGAGAGAAGGATGAAATATGATATTGTTTTGTGTATATATATATATACATGTCAAAATCTATCACAAAATTGGATTATTGTTATAAAAATGTCAAAATGTTTGCTCGCTGGCTTTGCTCACTTGCAACTTAAAAGAAATAATAGATTTTGGCCAATACGCTTTGTGGTTCATTACGCCACTATTTGTCATGGATGATATAATTGATACAATTAAGATTGATAAAGTGGGCTTATTTGGTCTACACACACAAATAAAAAAAAATAATGCAAATTTATGATTTCTTTTTCGGTATAGGTCTTCCTCCACTGCGAGGTACTTGTTTGCAATGATGAACCATTATCTCGATGTGCTCAAGGATGTCAAAGTAGATTCAGACGAGGTAGCCGCCACACCCGTGGAACTAGTTCAACACCTCATCTTATCTCTAATGGACCTTTGTCAACAGTTCACTCCTCTCTTACAGCAGAAAGCCATGGTAATTTCTCTTACTGAATTCACCAAACAAGTACAATTTGATTGGAAGAAATGGAGAAAGGGGGTAATGAGGGGAAATCAATAAAAAGTGCTACTTGTAGTTAAAAAAGACATTTGACGTTTGGGTAATGCTTTTTTTTAAGATAAAGGCTAATATAACAAAGGCGTTATATCACCCCCCCCCCGCCCTCCACTGAAGTTATGGATGATGATGAAATACAACAACGAAGAGAACAAATTCGTGCACTTTTGATTTTTCAGTTACTTATAAGATATCTGTAATTGAAAAATCAATATTTACCCAACCACCTGCTCAAGGGGATTAATACACATGGGAATGAATTAAGATAGTGTTTACTATAACTTTATTTCACTTTTTAATAGTTGATAACAATTTTTCTGAGCTATATTTTTATGAAATATAACAAATCTGGTGGCAAGTTGGACCTTGCAGAACAGTTTTTAAAAAGTCAAATCAGTGTTAATCTATGGCTTTAGTTCAAGCGAATTTTAAAAAGAAGAGCAGTTGTTTTATGAATGAACAACAATACATGTTATTTAGTATTTGCTTAAAAGCAAATATTCATTTTTATGACTACGATAGTGAGGTCATTTTCACGGAGTAATAGCTACCGTAGTTCCTATAAAGATGTTTTTAAATTTGCGGGAAATTATCAAAGTTTTTCATTACATGGGAAAATTGAATATAATAATAATAATAGCGGTATTTATAAAGCATCTTTGCCTGAGGATACAAAGCACTGCTATTATTACCCCGGCTTTAGCTCGAGCTGCCATCACCGGCGCTCAGTGCATGCAAGGAATTAATCATGCCGGGTACCCATTCACCTCACCTGGGTCGAGTGCAGCACATTGCGGATAAATTTCTTGCTGAAGGAAAACACGCCATGGTTAGGATTCGAATCCACGACCCTCTGTTTGAAAGGCGAGAGTCAGAACCACTAGACCACGACGCGCCCGCGTATATAACATATAAGATATAAAACTTACCTTCCTATAGCACGGTCTTTTTGGAAAATGATTAAATAGGAGGACACCCACTTTGAATTTAAGATTGTTGCTAAGGCGAAGCTCTTTAAAATTGATGGAAACAGCTGCATGGGATAAAAAAAATCACAGCTCTCATTATTAAAAGAAATATACAAAACATAATTGCCTTTTTTTAATTGTTTCCTTATGAACCTATACGATTGTTTCATCATTTTAAATTGTTTTCAGATGATGCGGTCGTCAGTGCGGAATCGGGAGTTTTGATTGGCTTATTTGCGTGTATCACGTGCTTGATTGTTGCCATGGTAGCTGTAGTGCTCTATATGATGCCAAAGCGACGTATGCTCCAACATAAATACCACCTTGTGAATGACAGCAATGAGGATGATGAGTGATCTGGATGTCATGAAGGAAAATTTAAGTTTTTGGAAAAGGAAATGAAAAATATTAGCTTCTTACCCATCAAATATTTTTAACAATTCCCTCTAAGAAAAAAGCCAATCAAAGATGAAACAAGAATACATGTGATCAAGAATCAAATGAATAAAAGTGCAGTTCGATATAGGTACGTGATTTAAAAAAACAGTTCGAGGTGTTCCGGGGTTCCATATTTATGTATCAACAGAGTACTGGTAAAGACACGGCAAATATACTGTACAATTCAAGTTTACTCAATACAGATAAGTTTGTTATAATCGTAGTCACCAAACAATATTCAAAAAATTCTTTATCAAAACTTAGAGCTTACATCTAATTTGAAATATCATCATATTCGGCCCTAATACTAAAAAATACCTTTTCTATGTTTGCATCTGAAGAGATCATTAAAAACATAAATATTGGTAAACACATGTGCTCATATTTATCCTAGATTTATATCGCAGAACACAGAGTTCTATAACCGGTAATTTTGAGTCCCTCTGTTCAATGTGATTTGCTTTCAGACTTTACATCTCGGGCGCTTTGGTTCAATTTTGTATGCAATAACGACATGTTAAATCTAATCGAATCTACTTATTAAAAACTCTATTCCAACTTTATTGCTTATGTTAATTTCCAAAAAAAGCGAGAATACTTTGGATCAATTTCGATCGGACCTTCGATCTTTGGAGTGGTCTGATGTCATTGAAAAGGTTGTGATCGGAAATCACTTTAAAATTTTTTGAATGACTATCAAATCCACATTGCTTTTTAGATTATCATTATTTCAGTTTGAAATAAATAAGATAAAATAAAATAAAATAAAATTTCAGTTTCTTATCAATTTTCTTATCTTTGCTTTGGGATTCATGGCTTACGTATGCTTTTTTCTTTATTCATCATTTTAGACCAATTTCAATCGGACTTTCTTCGGGGTGCGATCTCATATCGTGGAAAATGTTGCGATCCGAAATCATTGAGAAATGATCTTTCGAAGTACTATAAAATGCATTTCACTTTGTGGATTATTCTTGATATTTCAGTTGCTTACAGATTTTATCTTCACTTTGGGATACATGGTTTAAATATGCTTATTTTTCTTCTTTATACATCAGTGCTAATTTGGACCAATTTCAATCTGATCCTTGCTTTTTATTAGCTGAGAAGCTCTGGCCTCTGACTGTTGCTATGGTAACTGTGGGAGAAAGACATCTTGTCAGTGCTGACAACTTTCATAAAACGTTCCCCCGATATCATGGAAAATACTACTATCCTTCATCAAGAAATAATCTTTCGAATCACTATAAACATGCATTTCGCGTTGTGAATTATTCTTCAATATTTTAGTTGCTTACATATTTACTTATCTTCTTTTTTGTATTTCTTGATTATCCCAATGTGTCTTCTTTATTCATCTGTTCAACGTTGGTCCATATGGGGATTTTGCTCTTTCGTTGTTTTTTTTTTAATCGGAAAAGATTTACAATAAAATGCACATCTTACCCAAATAAATCAATTGGATTTCATCCAACTTTTGATGTACAACTGCGCGCAAAGGCTGGGCCGTGGATAAATTTTAACTTCCATTTTTTTGAGAGGGGGGCATCCCTCTCGAAATCCCTCTCGAAAGCTTCTCATGCTCAATTTTCAATATGAATATTTTGATGGCAAATGACGCATTTTCGATTATTGTGTCGTAAAATTCAACACCACCGCCACCACCACTTAGAATGTCAACCATCATGCTTGTTCCAGGTTCTTAGATATCTCTTTTCAGGATGGAAATGCGTGAGGTTTTTTATCTCCTATTACAGGATTTCGGAAGGCAAGCTAATAATATCATATCACACATTTTTGGAACAATTTTTTTTTGCCCCCGAAGGATTCGGGAAACATTCGAATACTACTCCTACTTAAAATACATTTTTTTATGTCTGTGTGCATAGATGGCGGAGGTCCTGTCCCCCCCTTTTTTTTTTGCTTGTCAAAATTTTACCTGTATCCCAAAATTTCAGGTGACCCCCCCCATAAGTTTGTTGGCTTCCGCCGCCAATGTCTGTGTGCATGGTTACTGAAAAGCCAGCCAAGCCTTGCCCCAAGCCATCTGGTTCCACGGCCCCCTTAATATTTTTAAGCTGCTTTAAATAGGGCCTGGAAAACGTAACGACAAGCCGAGGAATGCAAATTTGTAATCCGCATTCCTTCCACTGACATTAGAAAAATTTCGCAATCACTGAGCAGACGCTTCTATAATGCAGAGAAACTTTTTTCAAAAGCCTTCGACGATAGCCTTCGTAGAAAATCGGTGAATCAACACAGCAGTGTCGTCCATGACCGTGGACAAACTACATATTCAATATTTCGTCAGGGCCGAATCATCGGACGAACTGCTTTCGCGGTCCGCGAACTTTCGCCAAGAAAACCTCGATTCTAGCTGTCCATTAAGATTTTGCTTGCGTTTTTAAAGGAATTGGCGCGTTGTTGAAAGCATCCGCGTAGTGATACCAAAATACTATGCCACTCTTGAATTAGTCCGTACACTGCATCTGTCCTTTCTGAACCCTGGGGCCTGTTGCATAAAACATTTTACCTGACAAAACTCAGGTTGTTTTTACCGGAGTTTTTGCCCTGTGTTAAAGTCAATGGCAGAAATCAGACTGTCCTTAGTTTTCAGTTTTTACCAGAGTTTTCTCAGGTAAAAAGTTTTATGCAACAGGCCCCTGGTGTTCAGGAATGCAAAAACAAAGGAGCGAAGCGACCGAGCGTGTCACAGAATATAAAATTTTTTTAGTGAAAATTTGGAAATTTTTTTGAAAATTTAAAGGAAAAAAATGTCCCCGTGCTGCTTACGGCAGTGATAATCTTCTATATGATTTACATGTATGTACCTATGTACATGAATTATTTCCGAAGCGGGTCCGCACAGGGCGCCGAAATAAGGGACGCTCCATTTGATATCCAGGGGGTGGTAGTTTATCTTTAAAAAATGACTTGCTGTATTAGCAAAAAAAAACAACAACTTGACTCACCATCAGAGTAAAAAAGAAGAAAAAAAGAAGAACTTGGTCCAATGAAAAATCATCTGAAAGGTGAAAAAACAAACTTGTCTCAATGGAGTAGGGGAAAATTTGCTGAAAGAAGAAAGGGTTTTTTGTTGTTGTTGCATCAACCAAACCTTCCAGCCCCTACCCCCTGTGTATCTAATAGTGCGTCCCTAACATAATTGCTTCTATAACCCTTCCTTGTCCGCACTCCAGTGGATGGTCACCTCTGAAAACGAATGTGCATTTTTTCAATTCGCCTTTACTTTTGTTTGTTTCGTTTTTCGTTTGCTTCTCAAGAACATGAACTGTGTTTATTGTATCATGAAAATTTAGTTATTTTAGAGAAAGTGTTACAGTAAGCATAAGTCAAAAATACACATGACTTAGTACACTTAAAAATAATTTAAACAACTGTTTACAATGTGGATCGCACACTAGTTGTTTAAAAAAATAAACAAGCCTTCAATATCTTAAACAACAAAGCTTAAATTCAAATGTTTAATTATAAATAATTTAATTATTGTTGTTTAAGATTTTTAATACTTGTTCAAACCGCTTAAACAACTACTGTGCGATTCACATAGTAAACAGCGTTGTTTAAATCATTTTAACAGTGCACACGTCTTGCATTAAATGTAACCATTGTAAACAAATGTTATTATAAACACATAGTTTAGGTTATAATACTAGCTTGCAAGATTCATGTTAAAACATTAAAACACATTAATGCATCAGCCTGACTTATGGAGATCTTCTTTTCATTTAGTATGTATTTTCTAATGGGTTTTAAACATTTGTGACCACCGGTTCAAAAGCTCGTCAATATTGCGACTAAGAATAGTTTATAAAGTGAAAGCGTATCGTCTGCCATATATGTGGTATTTTGCTTTATGCCATTTTGATGATAATGACAAAAAATTTGTGGAAGAACAACTTCTGAGAGATTTAGTTGGGGATTGAGGTACATGGTGGTTGGTAGTGTGTATATATACTTTTTGTCGTAAGAGAGTATACCGGACATATGAGTGAATATGTCTTGTCTTCTTGTCTTTCCGATAATGCCAACAATCATTATATTTTTTATGGCATATGAACGTCAAGATTGACTTGAACTGAGTTTTGCCGGGACCGGCAGGTGCAATACACCCTAATTCGTTGACGAATACTGTACATGTACATTACATGAAATCATAATTATTTCATTTTGTTAATAAATAAGTAAATGATGTGTCTCCATTATTATGAAACAAGTTGCAGCAAGAAATATTACTAATGCACTTGATCAGTTGTAAATCCAATTGTTTTAGTTCTTGGTAGGAAAATTTTGAATAAACCTAATTTCACATAATAAAAAAAGAATAATTGGGGATATGATATCATCAGCCCACCTTATGAATATTCATGAAAGACATGCCTCGAACTGTTACACCGGAATAATGCAAATCTTTAAAATTCAATAACTTCGTTATTTGGGATACGATTCTGATGAAAATTTCAGCACTTTGCTATTAAATTTTACTCGATTTATTGAGATATAAATATCTCCTGCCCGGAATATCCCTTTAGTTATAGAATCACGTCGCATTAAACACACACATGCACATCCACCCCCACAATCATCCGCAAATACCACCGCCCCACACTCACAAACAGCACTTGGTGTATCTTCATCTATAGTAGGTTGTTTTCATTTTCTTGTAGAATGCAAGAAGTCTTTGTCTCCACATAATATGCTTCAGAACAATACAACAATATAGAAACAAAACATTACAACAGGCATGCGACAGAAGTTTCTAAGACTTTTTATTAAAAATAAATAACACCATTCAACAACCCAACAAAAGAAAGACAACACAATTTATGAAAGTTATCCATGAGAAAATGTATACCTTCATGAACACATCATGAGTGAGAAGACGATGGAATATAGTATTGATAATAATAATTTGCATTTATATGGCGCCATCTATCTATATGGAAATTACCACGTTTAACCCATTATATATACTGAAACCATTGACCAAGTAGGTCCATGCTGGAACCAGGTAATCCATGTACAAAGCCAATGGGAGTTACAGAATTCAGCCGTCAACAGGGGAGCGTTTCATCAATATTTTTGGCCGACAAGTTTTCAGATCTGACAACTTTCCTTGATAATGATTGGCTGAGAGTCATTGTTATCATAGTAACTGTCGGATAAACAGTACTTATCGGATAAAACGTCCGACAGGTCCTTTTGTGAAACGCTCCCTGGTTAATGTATTTCATAGTGAATAAATGGAAACCAAACATAACTTATATCAAGATAACACAATTATATTAAATTAGCATGATTTATAACCTTTTAAGGTTCACTAAAAAGCAAGGCTTATGAGCAGGCATACAAAACGTGTACACGGTATATATCATTAAGTTGGGGATCAGTGGTAGAAGAATGATCAATAGTCAATGATGAGCTCAAAAATCATCCGCGATTTTCTCTTGTAACAAAATTAACAGACTTGAAAATACCGAAACTTAGTTAATTTATTCTGTGACAATTCATCATGTTGCTGGTTTAATTGTATAATGCTTATGACATTGATATTCCGATCTGAAAAGGGTAAATTTAAGAATCAAATCAGCGAAACATCACTCTGGAGTAAGGCTGTATAATTAATCAGTTTACGGAGAAGATACTAATAGGCCTATGCCTTGGTCAGCTCCCTGGATATAAGCTTATCCAGCAAAAAGGTATGATTGCTCGGTTAGTGCCCCAAAGGCAAACTTCGAGTCATGATCAAAGTAAAATAATGAAAATTAGAAAATAAATAAAATGGATTCTCAATAAATGGTAAGATCATCCTTGTTCTTTTATCCATGAGATATACATGGCAACTATATGTTATAATTGATAGCGAAATTCGCTCTGGCCACATTAATCAGCAGCGTATCAACGTCTGATCATTACCGTTTCAGCTAAGATCTGTGATCTTCACAATATTGATACAAGAAAGTCAAATGTTAATTTTGAAACAGTACAGCTTGAAAATGCTTCAAAATCGCATTTGAATTCTGAAGAAATATTCGAAGTCAACCCGTATAAACGATTTAATTGGTTTAAAATTGACTAACGTATTAAAATAAAGACTTGTTATTTTCTTCTTCCGGACGATTCTTTACTTCAAAAATGATATTCTTAATCATAATCGTCATCACAAACATTTCTTCATCAAATCCCTTCACAATATAACAAACCATTGTGGAATTCGGATTTGTAAGTCATTTCATCATCGAGCATACATTTACTTATAATAGTGATCAGATAGTTTCCGTTGGTGAACATAATATTTACAGAGAATATGCATGATATACATATGAATCATCTGAAGATTAAAAGGGTGTCTTTCTCAACTAGATCGCGACTAGCAAGTTAGACGACTCCAGATTTGGCTAGTTGCAGAGACGTCTTCTTCAGTTTATAAAGAGATGTCGCGTAGACTAATTACATCCTCGACTGCGGAGACGTCTCCGTGAGATTTCGGAGAAGTCCCACAGACGTCGAGGAGATCTTCAGAAGGCTACTTGATGAAATTTCACATAATCTTAACACCCATGGGCAATTCCTCAACTTATCTAATTCTTTGAGCGCGGTAAATATTTACCTATAACACTTAAAACAATTGATGGATCAAACAACAATGTTTATTTTCATGTTGTAAAGTAAGATGTATAGTATTTCAAGGAATTCAAGCTTTTACAACACGGTTTGAACTGCCAGTACTGTAACGTCGACCGTCCTCATAGCGTCTCCTTCGGGCTGCGATGTCATCTGTGGGTCTGTAATGAGAAAGTTTGAAATGTCTTAGATATTGAATCCGGGAAGAGCGTGTTGGAAGAAGACGAGGGTGGGAACAAGATCGTAATATTCATGATCGACAATAGGGTCGGGGGAGGAAGATGGTTGGTGGGGGGGGGGGGGTCGCAAGAAGATTATCTAAACCACACTGTCAAAACTCCGGTGTTGATTTAACACCAGCCCGAAATCTATATATGTCCCACCAGAGAATTGTTAAACAACACCAGTTCGTTTTGGTATAACACCAGAAAGGTGTTTATATAACACTAATTAGTGTTAAAACAGCATCGGTTTGATTACAAAATATATATAGATTCCGGGCTGGTGTTAAATCAACAACGGAGTTTTTGCAGTGCAAATGATTTAGCGAATCAAAATGCAATTAATTAATCAAAGGCTATTGCTGTCTCTTACTTTCGTAGTCTAACTCCTGCCATTGGTTTTTCATTTTCTGTTTTCTTCTTGTCCATTCCCATCAAGCTATTATACCGCATGAGAATGGTGGCTGTCACGCGCCTGCGCAGTCGGGGCATGGTGGGCGATCCAGGGATTCCTTGGCGAAGAGCCTCTTGTTGCTGATTTGAAGAGAAACACAACAGAAATAGTTTAAGACGAGAGTTGGTGCGATGATTTCAAAAAGAAAGAAAGAAATGGCAAAAGAGAAAGATAAGAAAAAAAAGAGATAGAGAGCCATACAGAAAAAAGAGATGCAATGCATTTTCAAAATAAAATTAGGAAATGCTAATTATTTTTTTTGGCATTTCTTATGTGAGAGAGAGGTGGGGGGCGGGAGAGAGAAATATTCCCTAACAAAACCGTTCCCTCTGTTCCGTGTACAAACTTCTACCAAATGGGGAAACATTTGTCCGGCCATATAGGGTCTATAATAGCTCTTTGAAATCCCATATACCTATCTGAAATCCATGAGATAGAAGTTTGTTTGGGTTTTCAACTATTTCTAAAAACATAATAAATTCGAAACATAATTATATACGATCTACAAAAAGACATGATTCGTTAATCTTTTGAGAATAGATCTGTAACTTCTAACCTTTGCTAGTGCTGCTCCCTTTCTACCAATGATAGGTTGAAGCTTTGGACCTTCATCATTCATCACCATCACCTGGGTACCTTTCTTGCTTACACGTATTTTCTCCATCACCTCACCAACATGTAAAGTTAGGCCGTACATTTCCTCGTGATAGCGATCGTCGTCCTTTGTCAAAAAATAAATAAAAAGAAAATAAATGAAAATATACCGCTTAAGAACAAACTTCCGCGGAGTGAGGTGGACGAGATCGATTAATATATCTATTTTCTTTTAATTGAAAAGAAAATACAAAAATAAGTAGTTGATGAGAAGGAAGTGATCGTAGAAATCCATAATTTTAACCGGCAATACATGAGAAACATTTCTGGAGAAAGCGATCTTCGTGTGTTTCTGTATATCAAATTAATAAGTCATTGAGTCAAATATAAGTAATGAAATGACGATGCCATGTGATGTTGTGTTTGCTTCTTAATCCCGGGTTCTTAATAAACTAAATTACATGAACCATCTCATTTTATACATTATAAATTCGTATTACCCATATGAATTGGTTAATAAACTACTTTTAAAATAAATATTACCTTCATTTTCCGGACAAAATCTCTTGCCTCTGCTGCCCCTAGACGACCAAACTGAGAAATAATGCTCTCGATAGTGTTGCTGACCTCTTTTACCATCATAACATCACCACTGACATAGATATGGCCATGACGGCGATATAGAACATTATAAACTAACCAAGGATGGTCTTTGAGAATGTCCTGTACGTATTTCTGATCAGGATGAAAAAACGGAAAAGAAGAGTCATTATCAAAACGAACATGTTAAAAGATCATAAAGTAATTGAATACAAGCCCGATTGTATATTTCATATAAGATCAAATAAACGGAGCTCTAGAAGTTTCAAATTTAGGTAGAATCGAAAAGAAAATAATTACGGAATGATATCAATTGGATTGCAATGTTTAAGATTAGTTTTAACACATAGGCCTAATATATAGCTACATGTATGAACATAAAGAAAAGAAGATGAAACACTCAAGAGCAGCTTTTGAAACATCATTTAGATCACTTGAATTTTCATTGGGTATGGAGAGAAAGGTTGATCGTCAAAGTAATAATTATTATAATCTTTCCCCTTTATATACTTTGCACTACACTGTAAACCGGTGTTTGAAAATTTTTAAGCATGTAACCCTAAAACGTTGTTTAAATTTGTAAACAATAGTTTGATTTTTTTGTTTAAAACTATACACAAAACTTGCAAGAGAGACGAGCTTCGACCGTTTTTACAGTGTTACACGTTATCACTTCAAGGATGGTAATCGTGTTTAGCATATTCATTATTGACACAATCTCCGAAGTGAAATGAACTGGAAGTGAATGATATGAATACGGTACTTTTAAACCACAATGAGAAAACATCTTTCGTCAAAATGGTACAGATAGTGTCCACATACTCGAGGCTTGCCAGGATCCCGAGAATACCCTGTCAGGACAGCAGTAAGGGCGCCCTCATCTTTAGCCACTGACGTCTCTCCTTTGTAAAGGTCTTCTTTGGCATTCCTAGATCCGTACACCAGGGTTATATCCCCGAAGGTGTCCGAACCATCTCCTTCACCGCGGCGATCCTTCACGTCTGTTTCTTCGGTATCATTGTTGTTGGCAAGCTCTCTCTTAAACGAGGCAAGGTGACGCAAGTCAGCCTGTCTGTCCTGCCAGAAGGACCTGAAGGGAGCGACACCAGACCCAGGTCCTACCAAGATGACTGGAGCAGACTTGTCCGCAGGAAGATGGAAGTATGGGGTTCTAGCAGAACAGATCCAAAAAAGATATCATTATTATCGGTATCATATAATGCAGACTTTTTTTGATAAGTTATGTAGCATTCTGACGACAGAAGAATAAAACTGCTATGTTCTTTTGATCTTGACATTCGTATAAAGGTAGAGCATTGATGTTTTTGAAAATGATTATCGAATATCAGCATTCAATGAAACAGAAGATGGCTTATCAGGCTTAAGCAATATCTTTTGGCTCCTTTTCCTTTCTTTACCGTTGTAAAGAAAAGATTGGGGTAATAAATCAATACTCATACTTTGATGATTATTCCATTTATCGCACATTTCCTGACAGATATTGATGCCGAGGTTCCTCAGAGCTCTATATAGCATGATTTATATTGCCAAATTAATGTGGCTAATGTGGCTGAAAACTGAGAGTTGCTTACGAGCTTACGAAGGCTGGTATGACATCATCCTTCCACACTCGATATAGCCAAGAAGAGCATGTTCCATAATGTACTGGGCCTCGGCCTCCTGACAGAAAGAAAAAATATATATCAAAAGGATATTTGAAATCTGAGAAACTCTGATTTCAATGTATTTATACTATATTATTTTGCTATTGCGATGACAACATGATTAACCATGCATTTTTACCATGCGGGTAATAAAGATGTTCGTAATCATCAAAGAAAAAAAAATAACGTAGGCATTATAGTCGATTTTAACTGTTCAAGTATAAACAATTTACATAATTTCATTTTATGAATGGCAAACATCTAAACTTTCGAATGCACACATTTGTTCAATATTCATAACTGCATCCGAAGCTGTAAAGTATATAAAAGGTACTAAACGTGTATTTTCTAGCACTTATTCATGTAGGTTGCGATGTTGTTCCCATGCATGTGTTGTTGCATTTGGTTTTGTATGTGAACAGACTTCTTTACTAATTGTAACACAAACCGTTAGGATGATACGAGACCACTGCTACTGTAGCATGGATCTCGTTAGGATACTGCTTTGGACTGGAGCTGATGGAGTAATATCTTGGTTGTAGAAGAGGTAGCTGGGTCAGAAGAAGCGATGCCGGAACCTTGAGAGAGGGATATCCTTCTAGCACCTCTGCCATGTTGGGCCAGTTCTCCGACTTCCACTCTTCGTACTCATCGGATCCCTGGTGTCAGGAGGGGTAAAATGTTATAAACATTAATTATTATTAACATTTTATGCGATGTGTAAATACCCTTTAGGTTTATAGCTCAAAACCCTTCTCATGGTTCCTTATAAAAAAAATGTAAGGTGCGTACGTAATATGATTTAGTTCTTGAATAGAATGTGTTTAGTGATAGTGCATCAAATATGTGACCAACCCACCCCAAATCATCAATAAGTCGCCAGGGAAGGTTTTCTCTTAATAGCAAAAAATATAAACTTGTTTCAACATTTAAAAATCAGAAAATTGAAAGAGTATATATTTCCTCTTTATACTGTTAAGATTTGAAGTTGAATAAAAGACGAGGTACGAGAGTTTCTTTGACTCCATTTTTGTGGACCGCTTGGAAGTTTTAACCGAGATTGCACTAGATTTCCCAGTGTCCCATCTCATGCCTGAGTGAACTTGGGACCTCAAATCTAGTTATGCTTGTTTTCTACCATTTTTTAAAGCTCTCAATGGGTTTTTCTACATTCAATTACATTTTGGTAGGTTACTGGTGATATATCTTGACAAGTTATATATCATTTTGAAGGTCAACATTGTGTTTTTCATTAAGCTCAATACAAATCTTAAAATTCAATTTGGGCGACTTATTTTTGGCATACGGGTTCAAAGTTCAAGGATATTGCTTAAAAGTTTTTTTTTTTTAACTTGGGATCCTAAAATATAACAGTCATGATACAAATGAGAAGATCGATATCTAAAAATTGTCCGGATATTAATGATACTTTATGTTACAAAGGTGGAAAACGGAATGTAAATCATTCAATTTCAATATGCTTAAGATACCTACCATACCAAGTATGCCAAGCTTCTCTTTATCTCTCGGGTCTGTAGCCCTAGTTGCTAGAAGGCGGAGGAAGTCTGGTGTTGGGGGCGTGGTGAGGTCCAGAAAGCGCTCCAGAGCGGTCCGCATTGAGCAGGTTGGTAAACGAGAAACAGTTGTCCAAACTTTTAACGTACCTATGATTGTGTAGAAAAGGGATAATGAAATGAACGATTCCGAGTAAATTCTAAAATATCTTTAAAATATTTTTGATGAACCAGGTTATAATAAGCATGGACCTATCACAAAGGTCCATGTAATAAGACAATGGAGCCTCAATAAGGTGACACATTTTCTTCTTAAGGTAGGGAAAACTGTCACGTCACCTTAGGGGCTCAGATAGTTGAATTATCTACAGATTAGGTCAATGAATCACCTATTTACTTATCATTATTGTTGTTTCAGTTGTTTTCGTTTTTGATAATCCCGATTAAAGATAGTTGTAATGCAAATTCTTGACAATATTGAAGTAAAGTATATGAATGATTTTTGATAAAATTCTTGTTATCTGTATATTAATGATCATGTTGTAGATTTATTACATCAAAGTACAAATGCACGATATCCATATCGACCTGCATTATTTTTCTTAGCATGATTACACTGACCACTAGGATCACCCATTCAACCATTGACACAAGATAATGATTACTGGTAAAATGTTTGGTTAGTCTGTTGTTAACATGGTTAATGAAAAACCACTTTTATAAATTGTGTTTTGTCTGAAACTCATTCCAGTTCCACGTTATAAACTCCTTTTCCTACACTCAACTCAGAATATTAATGGTTAAGGGGATAGATCAAGAGCTAGATTTTCGTTCATCATTCTAAAAGAAGAACCTTTCCATACCGAGTTGTGTCTCCCGCGGCTCAAGCTTTTCCAACTTGAATATTGCATCGGGAGATTTTTGGTAGTCGAGTCGCTTGAGCACGCGAGTGACTACTGCGCTTTCATTGGATGGGAAGAAAGCCACGTGATCACCGGGTTGGTACGCCATCTCCTTTTCCCCGTTGGTATTGAGGCGGACTAGGATAGTTGACCGACTTGGAAAACAAAGAAGGAACAAGTTAATTGCAATTATCATTATTATGTACAAACTTAGCAATAAAGGTGCAGTATGCGCACCGACTGAACGCAACTCTGTAAAAGGTGTAATTGTGCACCTCAAGAATCTTTTTGAACGTACAATCTTGCAGCTACTTTTTACGCCCTTTTATGGTGCAGAGTTTTCATTTTTAAAATGAATAAATATGTCATCTTTTGAATATTTTGAATGCAAAAATCAAAGCACTCAATGAAAAATAAAGCATATTTTGCACTCAATAAGGTGTTGCCAGTGTTGGCTTTTGGGTGTAACATTTTCGTTTTAGTCTGACACTGTATACAAATTGGGTGCGTGTGCCTGTTAAATAGATTAATTAAAAACATGAACAAACTTTAAATAAAAAAACACAAATAAAAAATGTTAAGCAATTAAATCTAATTCATTTTAAGCTATGTGAAAGGGAAAAATATTCAATTTGAGAGAACATAACTATATATACACTAAAAAAAAAAGAAATTTACCTAGCACTTGATGTCCTTGTATAGTGACTGCACTTTAAGTGCTGATTTAGTCATTGAAATTTGAACTAGAAAATCAGCATCAAAGTGCAGTCTCTATGGACATTAGATGTTAATTAGCGCTTCATTTTTTAGAGTGCAGGATTGATAAGTGTAAACTAAGTGATTGTAAACTAATGAAAATATAATAAGATAATGGCAATATTATTTCTAAAATTGAAAGTCAGCAGCAATCAATTTCGAGAGAGCCAACCTTGATTCCGGTGGTAGAAGACTCTTCCTTGAGATGATGTTACATGGGTAAACCTTCCGGTCATGAAGGTGACTCAAAGCATCGCATAGATCAGGTACAGGAGCACTAGACTTAACATCTATTCCTGCCGCATAGATCCTGAATTTAGACGCCGCCCAGTCTGTGCTAGGTGCGACAGTAGCAAGGTTTGGTGTTATTCCAGAGGCACTGTCTCCGATATGAAACTTCTCACATGCCGCCTGTAAGGGCAGGATTGTTTCCAGAGCTGAATTGGTAAATCGTCCTGGTACTGAATATATTTATTCCATTTATTTATGTCAACAATATTTCATTAGGGTGCCCTTTCAACAAAATGCTGGAATCAATAGGAGCCTATATGCATAAAACAATAACCAAACAAACTATACGCATGGTTAAATATACAAAAACATCATAAATCAATACATATTCAATCTACATACAAATCTTGGATTTATCAAGTTTGGGACTTCAAGTAGGTTTGCAGCAAGTCTTGTATAAATATATTGTCATTTTTTAGAAATGAAATTGATTGTTAATAAAACAGCAGAAAATAAATATGTTAACATTCGTGCATATCAAAATAAAACAAATTCTCTGAATTTATGCTTTTTTTAATGACGAAGTAGCTTCTAGATTAACAAAATCGAAGATTGATATATTTTACGATAAGCGTAATGGGCTTTTTCATTTCATTTTGCACAGTAACAACATTAATAAAAAATATTACACATCTAATTAGGTTTTTTTTTTTTTTTTATAAAACTTGCAATAACGCAAACTTCATCATTGGTAGTTAATATGGTACAAGACAAGATCGATAGCCAATCAGAAACGGTTGTCATGAAAGGTGTCAAATTTTGCCTATACAATAGTAAACCAGATGAACTAACATACAGAGAGAAATTAGGAAAACTAAACATTCAAAATGATAACACACCATGAAAGTTTTAATGAGCCATCCATCGAATGTTTCATCTAGTCCTCTCATCTCATCACCCCATCCCATGTCGACGAGTCGATCTCCTCCTAGCGTGTCAAACATCAGATCCACACCTCGGGCAAAGGCACAAAAATATGGGTAGATACTCGATCCTAACCCAAACACTCCATAGCTGAAATTAATAATGATTATTGCCGTAATTAGAGAGGGGCGTTGATAGCAATGATGGTGATCATTATACATAATCAAGAAAAGAAATGAAAGGGGCAAAATCGAGAAAATTATGATTGTATTGATGAAATCATTGATATTCTTTTCCGTGATCGGTCATATCGCCCGACGATAAACGTACGACGCTCGTAAATTCGTCACAAGTACAATTCTATGACAACTACAATTCGGGCTGTTCGATTATCTACTATTTCACGTTCCCTATGAGCTGTGTGATTTGTTAAGTGTGTGTTTACAAACGCTTAACCCCATCATATCACCGGGATGATGTAGGGAGAATGACACGAAGATGCCATGTGATCTCCAGGGTTCGGAGTAAAAATGGCAAAGGTAATAATGGCAGAGGTAAAAATTGCAGAGGTAAAAATGGCAAAGGTAAAAATGGCAAAGGTAATAATGGCAAAGGTAAAAATGCCAAAGGTAAAATGGCAGAGGTAAAAATGACAAAGGTAAAAATGGCAGAGTTAAATTGCAAAGGTAAAAATGGCAGAGGTAAAAATGGCAGAGGTAAAAATGGCAAAGGTAAAAATGGCAAAGGTAATAATGGCAAAGGTAAAAATGCCAAAGGTAAAATGGCAGAGGTAAAAATGACAAAGGTAAAAATGGCAGAGGTAAAATTGCAAAGGTAAAAATGGCAGAGGTAAAAATGGCAAAGGTAAAAATGGCAAAGGTAAAAATGGCAAAGGTAATAATGGCAAAGGTAAAAATGCCAAAGGTAAAATGGCAGAGGTAAAAATGACAAAGGTAAAAATGGCAGAGGTAAAAATGGCAGAGGTAAAAATGGCAAAGGTAAAAATGGCAAAGGTAATAATGGCAAAGGTAAAAATGCCAAAGGTAAAATGGCAGAGGTAAAAATGACAAAGGTAAAAATGGCAGAGGTAAAATTGCAAAGGTAAAAATGGCAGAGGTAAAAATGGCAAAGGTAAAAATGGCAAAGGTAATAATGGCAAAGGTAAAAATGCCAAAGGTAAAATGGCAGAGGTAAAAATGACAAAGGTAAAAATGGCAGAGGTAAAATTACAAAGGTAAAAATGGCAGAGGTAAAAATGGCAGAGGTAAAAATGGCAAAGGTAAAAATGGCAAAGGTAATAATGGCAAAGGTAAAAATGCCAAAGGTAAAATGGCAGAGGTAAAAATGACAAAGGTAAAAATGGCAGAGGTAAAATTGCAAAGGTAAAAATGGCAGAGGTAAAATTGTAAAGGTAAAAATGGCAGAGGTAAAAATGGCAGAGGTAAAAATGGCAAAGGTAAAAATGGTAAAGGTAAAAACGGCAAAGGTAATAATGGCAAAGGTAAAAATGGCAGAGGTAAAATTGCAAAGGTAAAAATGGCAGAGGTAAAAATGGCAAAGGTAAAAATGGCAAAGGTAATAATGGCAAAGGTAAAAATGCCAAAGGTAAAATGGCAGAGGTAAAAATGACAAAGGTAAAAATGGCAGAGGTAAAATTACAAAGGTAAAAATGGCAGAGGTAAAAATGGCAGAGGTAAAAATGGCAAAGGTAAAAATGGCAAAGGTAATAATGGCAAAGGTAAAAATGCCAAAGGTAAAATGGCAGAGGTAAAAATGACAAAGGTAAAAATGGCAGAGGTAAAATTGCAAAGGTAAAAATGGCAGAGGTAAAATTGTAAAGGTAAAAATGGCAGAGGTAAAAATGGCAGAGGTAAAAATGGCAAAGGTAAAAATGGTAAAGGTAAAAACGGCAAAGGTAATAATGGCAAAGGTAAAAATGGCAGAGGTAAAATTGCAAAGGTAAAAATGGCAGAGGTAAAAATGGCAGAGGTAAAAATGGCAAAGGTAAAAATGGCAAAGGTAATAATGGCAAAGGTAAAAATGCCAAAGGTAAAATGGCAGAGGTAAAAATGACAAAGGTAAAAATGGCAGAGGTAAAAATTGCAAAGGTAAAAATGGCAGAGGTAAAAATGGCAGAGGTAAAAATGGCAAAGGTAAAAATGGCAAAGGTAATAATGGCAAAGGTAAAAATGCCAAAGGTAAAATGGCAGAGGTAAAAATGACAAAGGTAAAAATGGCAGAGGTAAAATTGCAAAGGTAAAAATGGCAGAGGTAAAAATGGCAGAGGTAAAAATGGCAAAGGTAAAAATGGCAAAGGTAAAAACGGCAAAGGTAATAATGGCAAAGGTAAAAATGGCAGAGGTAAAAATGGCAGTGGTATAAACCGGGTCGTAAACCCCCATCCAATAAACTGCAATGAGGTATTGATTTAAAACACTGATGCTATCATTTACATTAAACTATCATATCAATATATATGTGGAAATAAAGAAAATTACTGTTTTTACATAATCTTTGTTATTTTTGTGTTATCCAAGTTATGCAAGTGGTTCTAAGTAATTCCGAACTTGTCTATTTCAGTGGGTTAATGGCAGCGCACATTGATGCATTAAAACTCGTCGGGTATACCCTTCCTCTTCTTCTCCTTCCATACCTCGTCCATTTTCTCTTTCGATTTCTATATTAAAAAAATCGATTAAATACCGACATTCATGATGGTTTGAAGAGTTCCCCTTACCTGAGACTCCCTAGAATTCCACTTCCTCGGAGCTTAAATCCTCCTTCACTTGTCGCTTCGGTTAGAGGGTTCCCATCGCAAAACTTCTCACATCGTGGAGAAACCGGTGATCTATTGAAACGATATAAAAAGGCTCTTATGCCGATGGCTTTCTGAAACATTATTTGCAGGCGCGCCGGAACACTTTCAGTTTTTTGGGGGGGCAAAATCCCGAAGGGGGCACGATATTTTTGACAGCGTGAGATACCGAAGCGATCGAGCGGGAGAGGCTGTGGGATCCTCCCCCCCCCCGGTAAGGACTTTGTGCAAAAATGGAGTATAAAAGTTGCATTTCTAAGAGCATCCAAAAATAAATTTCTTGAGAATTAAACAGTCTTGGAGTTTTTTTTTGTGCTCCTTCTGTTTCCTCCCTTCTGACCCAGAATGGTGTTTCTTCATGATCAGGGTCCCAGTTCCAGCAAATGACGAGCCTTATTGCAAACGAAATTGTTTCAAACCAATGTAATATAGGCCTTTTAAAGACTTTAGACAAACATGACCGTACGCAGCCGGGGGCCGCCGATCGAGAGGGCAAAATTCACCAAAAGTGTGAACGAAATCCTTCAATTTTATTCTAGAAAATGCAAAAGCTCCCCCATCACAAACCCCCTCGCTCTTAAGTTTCTTCGAAAATTTAGGTCTTGCAGCCCCACCCACTCCCGGATTGTTTTTTTATTTTTGCAAACGTCCATGAATAACAAAAGCTGGGATGAACCAGAGAACATAGCTGCCATCTCGATTTGATTAGTAACAGGTAATGGGAAGAAGTTTTGGAATCTAAAATACATAAGTGCTATATCATATGAGCTGAAATAGTATCAGACAAAACGCCTTCCAATCATGCCAATGAAAAGGATTAGAGGAAAATACGGGGCTGTGAAAATATCTTAAGATATTTTTTATAGTAGAGCAGTACTGTAACGCTTATTTTTTTCTTTTATATTCTTTATTTATATTTTTATTCATATCTCGGATAATATGAGTCTGAAATTATAATGGGTGGACCACTATCAATTAGCCATTCGCTTTTAGTCTGAAATGTATTCATTCAATATGAGTCCGGTCAAGAAGACACTTTCACAGATGATTTTATTTTTTTAATGTCTAAACATTATCTCAAAGTTGCTTTCGAGTGGGATTCACCATTTTCACAAATTACAAATTATAATCCTCTACACATGATTATTCTGTGTGTAATTTTCTGATAACATGTCTATATTGAGTTGAAATGACCTTGATTTTTTCTTTAGCGCACTGACTTAAATCACTGTATTAATAAAATATTTGAAACAAGTTTCTCGAGATGTAGAGTTATAAACCTTATAATGGGTGGACCACTATCAATTAGCCATTCGCTTTTAGTCTGAAATGTATTCATTCAATATGAGTCCGGTCAAGAAGACACTTTCACAGATGACTTTATTTTTTTAATGTCTAAACATTATCTCAAAGTTGCTTTCGAGTGGGATTCACCATTTTCACAAATTACAAATTATAATCCTCTACACATGATTATTCTGTGTGTAATTTTCTGATAACATGTCTATATTGAGTTGAAATGACCTTGATTTTTTCTTTAGCGCACTGACTTAAATCACTGTATTAATAAAATATTTGAAACAAGTTTCTCGAGATGTTATGGTTTCTGGGCTTGACATATGGAGGCGCGATAGCTCAGTTGGTAGAGCGGGGGATTCGGTGACCCGGTTCGATTCCCACTTGGTGCGCTAGTGCCCTTTGGTAAGGCATTAATCCTCAGTACCAGGTACTTCGGAGAGGGCCTTAAGCCGTCGGTCCTCTGGTTGCTTTCTTACAAGCATTCATGCTTTCTTAGCAATCAGGTAAAAAAAATCACCACTGATCAATCAATCAATTACCAATCACATAGATTCCATATGTTGCTCGAGTAACTATAGAGTTCACGCGCGTTAGTGATATCGGGTCCGGTCTGAGCGTTTCTGGGCGACCGCGCGTTTGTTAGACGACACAGCCAGCATCATAGAGTTATAAACCTTATAATGGGTGGACCACTATCAATTAGCCATTCGCTTTTAGTCTGAAATGTATTCATTACAAGGTTAAACGTTTTCACACTGTAATAAGATGGAAAAGGGGCTTATCAAAGGTATGTTTCACAGAGGAACTGTTCGTCAAAAGACGCGAGGCTTACTATGATAATGTATTTGCCCCGTCAGGGGCAATTTTTTAATATATTTTTTACAATGGAAATGACAATTTTCAGGCAGAAAAGTGCCTTCGTTTACTTTTGTCCTTAAATAATTTATCATTTTTCTACTTTCAGGGGGGCACATTGGGGGGGGGGGCAAAATCTCGTTTTGCCCCCCCAAATTTTATTGGGGGGGGCAAGTGCCCCCCCTGCCCCCCCCGCTTCCGGCATCCTTGATTATTTGTATTTATGATTCATTCCCCCTCTCATTGTTAATTACATGATTACTCTAATTAGTCTTCCTTTTGAAGTTGGTGAGGGGGAGATGAAGGGGATTTACCGAAGTGAAAATAATAGTGTCTTCATCGTCCGCTAATTTTTTTAATTTCATTCACTCATTTGATAAATTTTGCCCGCATTCATATTTTCTTCCCTGCATCTAGGTTTTTTTTCTTTAGAATAATAACCGATATACTAGTACTTACTGAGGAATGGACGATACATTGTTGTTATTTTCCGACATTTCCATCAGATAGCGACAGAAGTCCTATCATAAAAAGAGAGAAACATTACAAAATCAAAGATACATTTATCGGACCTATACACCCATGTTGTCTATGCCTCGTCTCTTGAGTTCTTTTCTCAATCAAAAAATACAATGCAAGTCGATACGATTCAATTTTTACTGAAAGTTAGAAAGATATCAAAGCTCATAATATCGAAACATATTTTAGTGCCATATGTAAATTTAATAACTATTATGTAGATGCTGTTTTGAAAGAGGGTTTCTCTAAATAAAAAACCCCAAGAAAATGTTCTTTTAAATACCATATAATGTTTTACTTGAAAAATTACATTAAATTTCATATTTTGTTTCTGTCAGTCTTTTTAAAATCATCTTGAAGAAAAAAGAATAATGATCACCATGATCACAGGGGCGATCTGCCCCGTCACTGTACAGCTGTACATGCAGCTTAACTGCTCAGTACCTGTATTTCCACTTTTACAAATGAACTTTTGAAGTTCAAATAAGACATTAATATATCGATATAGGCAACTATATTTAATAGAAATGTCGGTTTGTAGACCCTATAATTTGAAATGAAAATAAACCCAAGATTGAGCCCTTGGTCACCGAGAAAATTCATAAAATACTATCGATGAATAATTTGAAAATAGGCAAATTGAAAGATAGGCCCGCTTCTCGGTTGATTTAACCGTTTACCTTTTCAAACCTATCAGGACCTTTCAGCACTGTCGTCGCCGGTGTCAAAATAATCATAGTTATCATTATCAGATTTGTACAATGTTTTTAACACCGAAATTCAATTAAATAATCAACACTTAAGTGTATTTTTTACCCTACTGTATTTACTTGATTTGTCTTTTGTTGAAAAAGAAAATTAATGAAATTATACAAATACATTACCAAATTCCTGGCTATTCTAATTGTCTACTTTAAATGTACCTGTCCGTTGCTAGGCGGTTCCCCGTTGCCATGCGTGCTGGTTACAACCAACAAGAGATTCTCGTGCTCCAAATTCATGACGTCATATTCATCCATGCGAAGCAGACGAATGTCGAAGGCCTTTCGAAATGTTTCGTACACTTTCTTCGCATAATATTCGGATTTGGTGAACCCACCATAAAGTACAGTAGCCTTGAATGTCCCAGAGAGGGCCCGACGTAAAATGCGTGATGAAAACCGTGATGGACTTGAAAAAAAGATATACAAAACAATAAGCATTGACTTTAAATACAGTTCACAGAAAAATAATCATGATGAAATGATTTAAAAAATTATATGTAGGCGCGTATAGATTAGTAACTGTATTAACGTAATTAGAAAGTAAAAAATAGGTTTTATTTAATCAAACTAAATCCAAGTGATTACAAAATACTGTAGAAAAGGGGAGAAAACGAATTCTACCGACAAATTGGTATAAAAATGCATTTATCAATACTAAAATAGATGATCTTAAACTATATCTTATTTGCATGCTATTCTCCAAGTCCTTTTAAACACGACCGTCAATCTGAGTGTGATTAAACTATTCCAATATGGAATACTTATTATTACTGGTTGAGCCACCCTACTAAAAGTAGACTTATATTTAGATGAATGAATCGATAGATGGATAGACAAATAAAATATGAATGAATGAATAAAGAAGCAAGTGTCAATTCTGAAATAAAAAAACTGTATACAGACTAATCGAAATGGCCTATAAAAATATTTTCACACCAAATTTCAATACTGATGATTTGTTGTTACTTCTTGGATTAGAAAAATAAACTCGAAGGATTATGTATTTAAATACAGCCCTTGTTTTGAGTAGCATTGTTTGAGAACAATTTGAACCTCCTCAAAGTACCTTACCTTTTCAAATGCGATTTTAATGAAATTTTCACTCGACTTATTTGTGTGATTTACGAATAAATAATTTCTGGATGAGATTCAATTTTTTTGTCAGGAACATTTACTTACTCTGCTCCCGGTGAACGAATTCTATCTATGCTTAGCTTTCCAGATGATAACTTAGATTTCCATTCTGCTTTATTCCACGGGTTTTCCTGAATAGGAACACAATGATGGGATCAACAATCGGACTGAGAAATAAACATTTTTAACAAGTTTGAAAGCCATTTCCATCAAGGCAATTATACCTCTTAAACTACATGTATACCTAGTTTTAAGATATCTTAAAGTTTCACGTATTGGCTTCAGTAATGTTACAACATAATGCTGATGATAATGCTTAGATTGCCAATGAAGTTTTTTTTATCATTCACTCGAATTTTCGACGATCCTCCATTCTTCTTCGGGAGTTTACAGTGTAAACTCCTGAAGAAGACTGAGGAGGACCGTCGAAAATTCGATTGAATGATAAAAACTTCATTAATCGAAACATTGTCATCAGTATTATTTTGTTAGTTTTAAGATAAATATATTCATCTATTGATTGATTTATTTATTTATATATGGATTTTTCATTCATTAGTTTACCAATTATTCAAGTAATATGGTTAATCGTTAATGTTTTTGTTTGTTTATTATAGGATGTATCTCCATCATTATCGTCGTTGTCAGCATTATAATTACCCCCGACCACACATCATCGTCATCATTGCTATTATAATTTTTCTTTTTATATTACCTGAACAGTGAAGGTTGGCATCAGCTGATAGTTGAGCGTTTCTTGATGAAAGAGCGAAGTCACGCTGGCGGTCAGCGGAGATACCACGGCTCTCCAGTCTGTTGGACAACCTTGCCTAACCTCGTGTTCGGAAGCAAAAAACTTCATAAACTCCACTGATGATGTGTGATGATCCATGATCGTAACGCCATATTGCTGGATGATAAAAGAGAAAGGGGATTTAATTAATGAACTCTGAAGAGAGAGATAGAGAGAGAGAGAGAAGAAAGATAGACTTGGGACATAATATAGGAGGGTGGAGCAGAGGGACACCATTGGGTGCAGTCGTGCCGCTTTCTTTGAATTTTCTGGTCACGTTCGGAGAGGGACAGGGCGACCATCTCCCAATAGTTATTGTAAAAATTTTGAATTCTTATATAGGGAACATTAATGTAAACATCCTTGATTGTAGCCAATGCTGTTTGTTTATGAGGGCATAGGAAAAGAGAGGAGAGGAATAGCATCGAAATAGGCTTATCATCTCTGTCTGACAAAATCATATATAATTAAAGATAATTTGATTTTTGAAATAACCCACTATGAATAATGCACTGTAAAAACTGTGGTGTTAAAACTGACGACAATTGGTGTTAATAGAGGGGAGAGGTGTTAAAATTACACCCTAGAGATTGAAAATAACACCAAAGAGTGTAAATGTAACAACCAAAGGTGTTGTAATAACACCTATAGGTGAAAAACTAACACCACCAATTCAACACCGGTGTAAAATAACTGGTGTGGTCCTCTATGTACACCGGTTAACACCACAATTTTTGCTGTGTGGTTATTAAAATTCCATAAGAAAAATGAATGTAGTTAACCTGAAAACTGTGAATAACTGCTACATTCATTTCAACCAGTGTCCTATCCTTCCATAGTGAGTCTGTGCAGGATACATCAAGACCCAAACGATCAGCTATCATCTGAAAAGAAAATAGAAACAGGATGAATTTCATAAAGGTCGCGATAGTTGCATAAAATAATAATTGTTAAACCTATCCCGGGAACCTATCATGAGCCTGATAATGAATGTAAGGCCTATGTTTACAAGAAATAATTTTGCATTCGTAACAAATACTTTTCTCTAGCATGCACAATCATGTAATACTCAGATAAAGAATAACAATAGAAACAGCAAAGATGATGATGACGATGATAGTATAATAATAATGATTATCATCATAACAATCATAATCATAATCTTCTTCGTCGTCCTTTTTTAGAATTAATATTATCATCATCATTATTATCATAAGAGGAAGATGAAGAAGGAAGTAAGAAGCGGTAGAGAAGAAAAAAAATACTGCTACGATTTGTCTTCTGCTCTCAAATTATAAAGAAACAATAAGGAGAAGAAAAAAAAGGATTAAAAGAGAGAAGGAGGTGGAAAGAGGGAGGGGAGTAAAATGTCGATGTTAAGGTGGAGGGGCTGCGGAAACGGGAAGCTGCGGAGCTTCAGCTCCCCCACACTTTTTTCTCCAAAAGCATGTACAAAAGCGTAAAAATTACCATCTGGTTATGATTTTCTGCATGGTTAGCCCCCCCCCCCCTCTTCCACTTTCGAAATCGTTCCGCGACCCCTGCAGTGATTTGAAATACTGAAAGGAGCAAAATTTATATAAAGAAATATGATTATATTCATATTTGACATTACTACTCACCCTAAGCATGTCGTAACGCTTCGGTGCACAGAGAGCATTATTAGCGATGTCCGATGCAACATACCACTCATTAATGGGGCAGGCTGGGAACTGGATACCGCCAACGTCTAGCATGAAATTGGCATAGGAAGGCATCGAGTACCATTTCAACTTCAAATCCACAAACCATCGAAGTCTATGTCGTTGATGACAACGAGGGGGGAAACGAGATAAAATTTCGTATCAGCAGAAGATATGGCTATTTCCTCCCTCTTTATCCCATTCCAATTATTCTGTTTTACGTCATTGATAGAAAATGATGAGCATCCTTTATAATAGGTTATTGCTATGTAGCATTTAGAATGTAAGATGGGGATATAAGATCACATATCCGAAAAAAATGGTTTGAGGTTAAATGATGTCCAACGATGACATGTAATGATAAGATTACACGACTTTATTATGACGTTGATTTGAATTTCTTCCATTCCGCTGCTCTATACCCAATTATATTTTCGTTAATTTTGATATTTTGTTACTCCATTCGACTATATCACAATGATGTTGCATCTTGTTACCTTTAAACCGCATTTACATACACAACATAAAATTGCCCTCTTGAACAATGCTCGCGTGTCGTACCCCTGAGCCCGAATCACTGTGTAAAAACGGTGTCTGTTATGCCAAGTTGGTTATTATATTTGTTTATAATATTTAAGTAATTATACTAGAAGAGGGCCAAGAGCCGAAATTTGGTCTAAACATGCATAATTATGCATTAATCATGGATCGATTCAATACAAATTCAAGCATTATTTAGCAGGTTTGCTCAGTCAAAACAAATCAATCTCGCCTAAAAAAAAACAGTTCAATTGTATAGTCAACAATTTGCGTCACCGAAATTGACAACAGAAGAGACAAAGAAAAAGAAAGTTATCATGGCAAAGTTAACTAGATATTCATCTTATTTTAAAGATGTACTGCACATTCATTCTAGTGCAAGTGATTAAAGTGAACTTGCATTTACAGCATGGACACTGTTTTTTGTTTTTTTTTTTGGGGGGGTGGTCATTAAAAAGTAAATCTTGCTGGCCCTATCAACACCACTTTTGCCACCATGACTCCATGCATGCTATAATAGCCCTTTAAAGGTCTATATATAGGACTCACTCTGGATGAGATAATTCGACTTCGTGAACCAGCTCGCGTGGAATCTCAAAGACCTCAGGATCCTCACCATTGACCTGGAGAACAAGCGGAAGGACATCAAAACGGGTTCGATCACTCCGCCATCCAAGAGTTTGACAGACCTGAAGAAAGTGTGAACAGTGATGAGACTGTATAAGATCTCTGCAGAAAATTACTGAATTCTTGAATAGGAAAAGTTATTAGAAGCCCGATTAATTTCCAGCATTTTTCAACAAACTTTAAGGGCTCTTAAACATGCACTTCTGTACATCTAGTTCTAAGGTTTACAATGATGATGATGACGATGGCAGTGGTGGTGGTAGCGATGGACGTTGCAATGTGATGATGGTGCTGCTGATGATGATGATGATGACGGTGATGATGATGATGTTGATAATGATGATGATGATAAGTAATAGTAATAGAAATACAAAGTAGAGATAATAGTAAAGCAATGCTATTGATAACAAAATGTAAATATCGAAATGGGTCCTTTATTGTACTTACATTACCCTCCGAAATTGCCATGACGCAATTTTATTGCAATGGACCTATTTCCCGCCAAACTCCACCCTCTCACTTATTATGAAAACTTGATTATATTATATACGTAAATTTTACGTACTATTGCCCCCTTCCCACTCCTTTTACTGAGGGGAAAATAATTGTCCGACCTTGTACAGATACTACCTCAGAAAATGCCAGATTGCTCGGATCTCCCAGCACTGATCCATCGGGTTGCCGATACCCTGCATATCCGATCAACTGTGAGTTCCAAATTCGGAAATCCGTTTGACCATCGCCTTTTCGAGGTGGGAATACTGTTATAGCCGGCCTGCAGATGATAGTAAAGTAAGACAGATGACTAGAATTTTTGTTTAATAATTTCTATATTTTCTGATCTAGTTGCCGTTGAAAGAACGCATATACTGTCAACGGATAAATGGATAGATATGATTAGGTTTATACACGAAGCGCAATGAAATTATTTATTTTCAGTTTTATTCAATCAGGGTGGCCTCATCAGTTGCACATACTGCTGTCCTTGAGAGCCCTGAGATAAACTGAATACATTGAAAACTGGCAAATCATAGATTAATAGACAACGCATGAATATTCAGTGAGGGCCGAGCAAATGCACTTCACCACCCTCATCTGAATGTCTGATCGTAAATCATATGAACATAATATTGTTTGAAATATTCGCAATCTTGTGTTTTCGACATACTGGTATGTAATAATAATAATAATAATAGGCATTTATATAGCGCCAAATGTACTTCTAGTTCGCATCGATTTGGCATTAAAGGGGAAGTTCACCCTGAAGAAAACTTTGTTGTAAAAATAGCAGAAAAAATAGTAAAAAAATATTGGTGAAGGTTTGAGGAAAATCCGTTAAAGAGTAAGAAAGTTATTAGAGTTCAAAGTTTTGGATTTGTGACGTCATAAACGAGCAGCTGCCCCATGTGTTATGTAATATAAAATGCATGAAATTCAAATTTTGTATGGTTCCTGATGCCTTAATTTTGTTTTCTATTCATGATCGGGTGTGAAATGATTTGCCTATTGATATACAAAAGGTAGAGTGAAAACCATTTTCAATTTTCTGAGAAAATAACTTTTCATTGATTTTTTACCATTCGCTATGTAGGAATGCTGCTCGCATATGACGTCACAAATCAAATTATTGAAATTCTAATAACTTTTTAATCACTTGATGAATTTTTCTCAAACCTTTTTTATTATTTTTTCTGCTATTTTTACAATAAACTTTTTGTCAGGGTGAACTTCCGCTTTAAAGGAGAAAGATTAGACATGTATTGATTTTATAATGATTTAAATCAAAATTTCTTAGTAGTTTTATTAATGATTTTGGATCAAATCAAATTTGAATGAAGACAGATTGAACCCTATGAAACGATGATAAAATTTTGAATGAGTAATTATCAAAATATTTTATATATCACATAAAGAGTGTAGATATTTGAAGGGACTTTTATCATTTAGAATGATGAATTATTATTTAAAGAAACTCTAATGACAAAAGGACAACATGGCGTACAACACATAAGTACATGAACAAGTTATTAAATGAATATTGAGGTAATATTCTGGGGAAAAATGTAAAGGACGTAGGCATGAATATCGGAAGCCACTCTTATCATGAGTATTGGACAATGTTGAAAGAAACTATGTTGAAAGAGGGCGTATTCCAAGCATGGGAAGCTACTACAGCAATACAAAAAAAAAATCACAAACAAACCTACCTCACATTTCCCTTGTTTGTCGAATACAGTAAATGCTTGCACAGCATCTCGAACATATCACGAGAATTTGTCACTTTTCTAGCATCGAAAACCTTGTGAACGAAAAGATAAGAGCACAGAAAATAATCATAAAAATGGCGACAAAAATCACTGATGAAAATATTAATTGTCGCAGGGAATTCATTAAAAATCACTCAAACTAAACTCAAAACTAGCTTATAGTGCGTATCAAATGAAAAGATCATGTAGGAGAAGATGGTTTTTAGGTTCTGATATCGGTTTTTAATTTTGGAATCATTTATTATTATTATTATTATCTCATTTTAATCGGCATATTCAAGCAAGTAATAGAATGAGGAGAGTTACATGGATGCTGGGTAAAGAAAACAAACTATTACGTCGAAGATCTCTCTTTCCGAACTGATCTTAAATTGTACGAAAACGTTTCCCAAATAATCATGATTCAGAAAGGATGATAGAAATCTATGAGGTTATTCTTGCCTGTAGCTTATTCCAATAAATTCGGCATCTAGACTGTGGAAGGTTTCTCCATGCTGACTTTGCCCCGAATATGAGCTCAGCTTCAGTGAGATGATATGAACCACTTTCTTTGATGCTCGTTTGAACTTCATACAGGCGACGCTCGTGAGATACAGTTCCTGACCTGTCAGAAGGGTGTGTTATTATCAGAAGCTTTATCTTTACAATTTTAAGATCGTTATCATAAACAACAGCACAGCCATTAAGCACAATAGCTTTCCATCAGTGTTTACTGTCATTAATTTCTCTATCGTCATTTTTTAATCACGATTATCTTTGAACTTTAAAATTAATAAAAAAACATCTAGAGGGCAAATAAAAGCTTAACATAAACAGTATAACGTAAATGAATATCTAGAAAATATGATAAACATATTACAATAATCAATAAAGCAATTATTCAAATTACACTTAATTATTCCAATCATCTATAGCGCTATGATAATCAAGGTAGGGATATATATACTCAGGTAGGCATCTCCTATTATAATTTTGTAAACACCTACCCTTCAATTTATTTATTTTATTTCATTTATTATTATTTTTTTTTTTTGGGGGGGGTGTTATGTAGATGTTCCCCATTCTCACTGTAAAAAGATTTATCCATCTAAAATCTGAAAAAAGTAACCAATACGGTGACCGACCTCTGAGCATGCGCATAATATTGGTCGATGAACTCCCGAGCCAGGCGTATTTTTTCATCTTGAGATCTTGGAGGGGGTTTCTGCCGGGTTGGTGACGTCACTGAATCGGCCTTCCCGTCTCTGGATAGGTTAGTAGTTTCCTGCATCAAATAAAATGTTTAAAGAATCGTACTACTCTTAGATTTTTTTTTGTCACATAATATGTCCAACTATTGCGGGTTTGAATACAAAATAGAAGAAAAAACAATCAAACAAGAAGTTTATAGTTTGAATACAGTGAGCATTTTAGTATTTCCACTTTTGATGTACGAGGTTTATATCACTAACTATACAGCAGACATTGACAAACACCGACCATTGTACTTTTCGCCATGAGATACTGATAATTTTAGTGCGTTTTCCACGGTTTTCAAAGAGCATATAAATTAAAACAATATCATAGAATCAAAAGTTTTGTTTCATTTAAAATTTAAAACAAGCTTTGTGAAACAAGTTCTAGACTTTTAAAAACAGTACAAATTAAAAACCATATAAAGGCACTAGCGTACCTACGGGGGGGGGGGGCAGAGAGGGCAGTCTGCCCCCCCTGACGAGCTTGAATACCTATTTTGCCCCCCCCCCCTGAAGAGCTTGAAGACCTTTTTTTTTTTTTTACTTGTCATTTTTTTCGACCGGTTTTGCCCCCCTGTGGAAAATTCCAGGTACGCCACTGTATAAAGATATTCATCAGAACGATGTCCTTTCTCCATTGTCCACACATATCGTTCCGTCTCATCTGTCTGTTACTATGCTCAAAAACTGGATAATTTGTATAAAACTATTCAATTTAACTTTTTCTATGTTTGGATTTTTTGCCCTTTTCCCTGCCTGTAATTTATTAGGTAATGACACGGGCTAATTCATCTCTGCCTGTATGTTAATATTCGCGGGCTTATTGATTATGCATACACATACCTATAACAATATTCCATATTTTATTTTGAATATTGAATTAAGTGATGATTGGAAAACTGAGTCCACTCTCTACACCTAACAACCACTGCCCCCCCCCCCTTCGACATCTCCTCTCGATGATCCTCTCTCTCCTATCTCGTATTAACCTTGCTATATTATTGTCTATAGAAAAGCAGCCAATACAAAGATATGCATGAGAATGGCCAGCGCGGGAATTTGAAGCCGGGAAATCAATATTATTGGTCAAGCCCTGTGTATATGGCATGGGCGTCTAAGAAATGCTTTGCATTCCTAATCGATTTATAGGCCTATTTAAATATACGGATCGACTTAGTTCGAAATGGCGCATGCTTTTATGTACTTATATTTCCATTTTTCATTGTTAATCATTTAGTTAATTAATACTCTACACAGTTTACTGATGGAGTGGAAGGGATTGGGGGCACATGATATAAGACATACGGGACTACATAGCATGTACTTTTATTTTCAGCTCCTGTACCTGTACTTTGATTTATATTATGTTTATGTTACTTGTTTTCATCAGTCAAATGAGCTTTTGATTGAATCTACCGATGTAATAAATAAACGAAAGCATAGTCGACCAGCAGACGTCTCTATATTGATCTTTCCTTAGATTAAAAAGGTAGAATATAGTTCTAGGAACCTATTATGTTTTAAGAATGCAACCATAGGCTTATCAGACTGCCTGTAATGTCAGTAAGCCCCCTATCACCACCACCACCACCACCATCGTCATCATCGTCATCATCACCATCATCGTCATCATCACCATCATCGTCATCATCATCTTTTTTGTCATCGTTACTATCATTATTATTGCCATTAATATTGTAATTATCATCATCATCATAATTCTATTGTTATCGTCACTGTCATTATTATTGCCATTAATATTGTAATTATCATCATCATCATAATTCTATTGTTATCGTCACTGTCATTATTATTGCCATTAATATTGTAATTATCATCATCATCATAATTCTATTGTTATCGTTACTGTCATTATTATTGCCATTAATATTGTAATTATCATCATCATCATAATTCTATTGTTATCGTCACTGTCATTATTATTGCCATTAATATTGTAATTATCATCATCATCATAATTCTATTGTTATCGTTACTGTCATTATTATTGCCATTAATATTGCAAGTATCATCATCATCATAATTCTATTGTTATCGTTACTGTCATTATTATTGCCATTAATATTGTAAGTATCATCATCATCATTATTGTTTTTGTTAATTGTCATCATCTTCAGCATTATCGTCATTATCATCACCATAATCATCATCATTATTATTATTATTTTTGTTATCATTGTCATCATCTTCACCATTATCGTCACTATCGTCATCATCGTCACCACCATCATCATCATAATCATCATCATCATCATCAGTCAATTCAATTCAATTCAATAATGGTATTTATTTGACGAGTTCAATTGCATACATGGCATCCAAATGGCTGAAATTTTAGCATACCTACAAATACAATAATTGTCCAACATATTACATTTCAAGTTAAAAGACAGTATACAGAATCTGATAAGGATTATAGCATGATACCATTATACATACAAACATTATGAGGAAAATAAATTTTATTATAAATTCTAAAATATCATCGTCATCATCATCATCATCATCATCATCATATTACCATTTCTATTTTAGATATTAATATTCTTATTAATACTATTACTAGAAATATTTTGTGTGAATCGGGCTTACGCGTATCTTGACCTTTTCAGTTCCTAATTAAACATTAAAGTGAACTATTACTGAACATGCTCAAAAAGAAAAAAAGAATGTTAAAGATCGAGGGCATAGAAGAGAAATATAAATAAATAGATATCTTTGACTATTCTGCACCTGTTCGATTGCCTGGGAGTGGAGGGTGTCAGTGAACTCGGATCCGTCGAGGTGGTTGAGGAGCACCACGGTGTCTTTCTTCTTTGAAGGTGATCGTTCTAAAGGACGTCGAACTGTGAGAGACGAACTCGGTAACGGCTTGTCAGGTTTCTCTGTCTCTGTAGTGTCATTCGGTAACCACAAGGAGACAAAACGACCAGGAGTAGTCGACATGAGGGCAGGTGTTGTATCAAACGACAAGGAGGACGATGTCGTACTGTCCGCTTGCTGATCAGTGGGTTGCTTCTCTGACTCAGGCTCTGAGTCCTCTTTTTCGCCACCATCTGCGATATCATCATCATGATCATCCGTCCTCACTTCTTCTTCCCCTGTATTTTCACACTCAAGCCCATCATCGACGGAAATTAAGCCGAGATCGTCCCCCAAGCCGTTCACCATCTCATGAGGAGCTAATCCATCGTCAATCTCTTCCTGGTCCATATTTAACCACGATTGGCACAGGCGAAGTTCTTGGTGTGATGTTTATCTCTTAAGGTCCGGTTCTAAGATTAAAATCTTCAGCACATCGATTTGTCTTGATACCGATTCGACGTTCACAGTCATTCTTACTGTCGAGGTCCGAATTGAAGGCCCCAAGTGCACTGCATGGTTATCACTCTCATGTACAGTGTACCTCAAATTGTGCCTTTTTAGATTTAACCCCGTATATATTTTCTTTTATCGGAAGTTGCATGCATGATGGAGATACTTTGTAATGTATTGAATAGAATATATCGATCTGAGTCCATCAAAACGCGTGGGTCCTCATTATTTAATCATGAAACTTAGTCCCCATTTCTTTTAGGCGTCAGCTCTTTTCGATTGCAAGCTCCGGTTGATATGTAAAAAGAGAGAAAAGGATAGGAAAAATAAAATAAAGAAAGAAAAAGAAAGAAAGGAGAAATAAAGAAAGGATGGAGAAGTATGAGAAGAATACAACGAAACATGAAAAATGACAGAAAGAAAGAAAAATAGAAAAAAAAGACAGATATAAACAACAAAAAAAAAATTTAAAAAAGAAAAAAAAAGTTAGTAAGAAAATTTGAATCAAGAAACTAAAGGAAGACCTGAACAAAGTAAAGCAAAGTAAAGAAAGAGAAAAAAAGATAGAAAGCAGACTTACAGCAAATACAAAATTAGAAAAGAATGAAATAAAGATAAAAGTAATAGAATAGTATCAAACAGAATTGAAAAGGATAGAAAGAATAGATTTTTAGATGAAGATTGTCAATGATAGCAATGTATGTATAAATGATATAATGATGATATGACTTTCATCAAATCAAAACTGTACCAGGACTTCGCGGTTTTCAATAACATACTTTAATATGGACAATGCGAAACCACGATAAAAAAAATCATCCACAGCTATTATTTTCTATCCAATTGGCATGTTCTTTGGAAGAACCGTTTCACCGTTACCAAATCCGGCTGGTTTTTATTATCTACACGCCTTTATTTTTTTGTTTATTTTTTGTTTGCTTGTTTATTTTATTTAATTTCTGCTTTGTAATGATGATACAATTTCATGTATAAAATATTTTATATACATATAGGATTTTCCACACATGAAGTTAAAAGAAATTCAATGAATAAAACTTTTTTTTTCAAAGTAATCAAAACTTATTATCAGCCTGAAATTTATAGAAATATTCAAATAATTATTAATTAATAATAACGTTAACAATATCGTCGTTATACTTAAATAACACAAGGATCTATGTAGACTTTTTTTCTAAAGAAATATTATGTAGGCCTAACTGAAATAGGCGCCTATAGTGGCGAAAGACAGGGGGGGGGTGTAACAAGAAAAGGGTAAACTAGCCTTTTATATAGCAGGGGAGGGGGAATTAGGTCGAAAAGGGTGTTGGAAATAAAGGCAGAGGCCGCGGAACGGTTTTCAAAGTTTTCTATGAAGAGAGTGAAGACGTCTTGTTAGGATTTTTATTCTTTTGAGATAAAATAAGAAGGGTGAACCATAAAGCCTATACCTTTCTTCCATTCCCTCCCTTCGTAGTTTTACTTTTCATCCCTTTTATCATATTTTTGTTTTCCTTTTTGAGGACACTGGGGGGGGGGGGCGTCCTATCACCCCTGGCTACGCGCCCGGTGTGTACAACTTTGGTCTAATATACAGGCACATGCAGACCCTGATTGAAACTTTGATCAACAAGTGTGTCTCCACGCAAAGACTAGCACATTCAAAACTTGCGGAGCGAGAGGGCCTTCAGTACACAAGACACGAGTAGGCTGCATTACAGACCCTTTATTCGAGTGAAGGGTTTGCACAGCAGACTAACTTTGGTCCGCGATGGGCTAAATTGATAAGGGGGCACATCCAAATACCATCCCCACCTCAAGTTCTCAGCCCATAGTTTCGCACCAAGATTCGCGCTGTGTTTGCGCCGATAGACTACTTCACACTAATGCACTTGATAGCAGTTGGCCTCGATAGTTGCTTGCCTGGGAATCTATAGTGACGTAATAATCTCGTAACAGGTGACTTTTGGCTGAGCTCTGTACAGAGCAGTGGTGTTGGTAGAAAAGTACGGCAATTTGAATGATAGCTTTAAAGAATGTTTACAAAGGTTTTGTTTGCGAAGGAACAACGTTATAAGGACTATAAACCATATAGAGCCCCGAAATGGCCTCAACAGTAATCAGATATTCTGATTTACCCCGTGATAAATGGAACCAAGACCCGGTTTACAAGTCCTATGTCAGACTCTATATCAGTGATATCACGGAGATGGAACCCTACAGTACAGGACCAAGTGGTAGGTATACCCAGACCAAGGCAAGGGGGTACCGGGTAGGCCTACCTCGGTCTTATTGAGTGGGTATATAATGTATATTTTTTCGCGCGTGGAAGGTGTGTATGCTTCGAATATATCAACGTGGTGGCAGAAACTAGAAAATATGAATGCTGTTAGGGGAATGCAACCTTGGTAAATTAATCGTGTGGAATAAGAGAGATACAAATGTACAGAAAGAAAGAAAATGAACTCCTGAACTAGAAGTCTAAGGGGTAACTTGAAGGATCATTGCTCAAGCTTTGTCTCATTTTCCTGGCCAGGCTACCAGGTTTTGCAATGTAGAAGTTGTTCAGCCTCAAATGTGTTGATTCTGTTTTTGTAATGATTTTCTATCACATTTATTAATTGTATTTTTGTGATTTTATTATGAAATTACATATATATTAAATGTCCTCTTGTAAGAAAAGTATGATTCTAAGTATAATTAGAAAAAAAATTAAAATGACATCACATGGGATATGTGATCAATTTTGATATTGAAGTTTCCACAGTGATTACTTGATTTTATAGCCTACTAAAACTTGATTTATTCTGTCTTTTTTTCTGTTAAAACAACATTCTACTTGGGTTAGATTCCCCCCCAAAAAACAAAGGAAATAAAACAAACTTTTGAATTCCGTGTCAGGTAAACACGATTATGAATGTAGTATTATTTAGGACACTTTGTATTTTTTATACAATGATAGTTAATAATTGCATATTGTGGTCAAATGTTGCACAAAAGGTTTCAAGACAGATGAGGTGACCAAGACAAAAGGGTGTCCTAAAATGTCCAATGCAGAACTTATGTTTAGTCATCCTGATTGAGCTATGGATAGAAACTCATATTATTGTTGCATATTAAGGACGTTCCACAGTTAAATGAAGTCCATGTCATTTTCACCAAATTTTGCAGAGAGTTACTTTGGTATCTATGCATTATGAAAATGCAAAAAATATTAAAGGCTCATGTGCTTGTTTTTTTTCTACGGGTCTTCAAAGTCGCCGTATTTGAATGATATGCAATCTTGCGCAATAAAGACAATTATGCCTCTCTTAGACCTTACAAATTCACCAAATGAGTTTAAATCATCTTTACTCAGTGGATACCGCATCAAACTTCATCAAATTTTCAAGATATATAACAAAGTGTATACCAAAGTAAGAGAAAGTCTTTTAATTGGTAAAACTATATCTATTTGGAGTCAGCAGCACCCTCATTTGGCAAGAATGGTGCAAAAGCTCGGAAAAACCAAATCTTCAAATTAAGACGTGAATCTACTCAAAAATAAAAAAAAGTATTTTGTAAACTGCACTTCTTTCAAAATCCATGTCATTTTAATCAAATTGGTCTAAATTGTAGAGGAATGCATATGGAAGTTAAAAATATGGGGTCCATGTGCTCGTTTTTTTAACTATTAGTGTCCAAAGTGATGCAAGTTGGCATGAAAATCGCCCAAAATGCGCCCCAAACCTCAAAAATCTATTAATGCCGTCTAAAATGCAAATGGTTCCGTAGTTTTGCCCCCAAACATTCAAAACCCATGTCATTTTCATCATACTCTCCATTTGTAGAAGAATATTAAACATATGGGGTCCATGTGCTCGTTTTTAAACTAATGGTGTCCCAAGTGTAGCAAGTTGGCTTGAAAATCTCCTAAAATGCGCCGAAAACATGCAGTCTCTTAATGTAGGTCCTCTAAAATGCAAATGTTTCCATATTTCGCTCCCAAACATTTAAAAGCCATGTCATTTTCATCATACCTTGCACATAGATACTTTAGCACCTGAATATTCCAGATATGCAAAAATTAACATGGGTTCATGTGCTTGATTTTTTGCTAGAGCTTCAAAGTTAACCCAAAATTGATGATTTTCTAAAGAATTGCTCATCCAAAAGAATTTGGCATTTTTAGACCTCACGAGATCACAACAATGAGTTTTAAGCCAGGTATACTCAGTCAAAAACCATGAAAATTTCATCAAATTCTGCAATATGATTAATAATTGTATCCGTAAGATGAATAATCTATCAATATTGCTGTCAATTGTTTGCTCATTTAAGTCGAACAACACTCTCAGTTCTTAGAAATTGTGGGAAAGATACTCAACCTAAAAAATTTCAATAACAAACTTGAGAAGTAAAAGAAATGCTCCACTTTATTCAAAACCCATGTCATTTTCACCAAACTTTGCAAAGTTGTAGAGGAAGGTATACCTAAGAGGTGCAAGAATAAAAAAAATATGGGTTGATGTGCTTGTTTTCAAACTATCAGTAACTTTATTAGAGCAAATTTACTTCTTAAAACACCCCAAAACGGGCCACAAGCAGTATCTTTGTGAGGAAAAATTCTGAACCACTTTTCCATTTATTCAAACTCGGGGTCATATTCATCATACTTTGCAGCACTACAGTGAAACTATTTTGAAATTGTAGAGGAATAAACAAAATGTTCCATGGAATATTTCCAGTTTATTAGCTTTATAAAATAACACATCAGATCTGCAGTTAGTGCAGATAAGGAGAAAAATCAGCTCACATTTCCTACAGCTGATTAAATCATCAGTTCATCCATTGTGACGTCAGCGCGCAGAGTGTAAAATATGCGCAGATCATGATGCGCACAAACATAACTGTGGAACGTCCTTAAAAGAAAATCGTAGAATGTCAAGATAAAGGTACTCCAAACATCTTATTTTGCTAAAAATTCATTTAAACTATCACAGCCCTGAACACAACTCGATGGGGTTGCACAGTGATTGGCAAGCTCAGTGGTTTTGTGACTATTTTGTTACCTATGGGGGGGTATAAGATGACTTCAAAGCCCGAGGGGGGGGGGGCACTCAGTATCTAATGCATAGTGGGTATGTGCCACGGAGGGGACCCCCATTTTTACACTCAAATTTCCGTTCCAAGGCATAGCATTTTTGTCTTATTGAGAAGAAGAACAAAGAAAGCTGCTCCAATGCATAGCACTTTCTTCTTATCGAGAAAAGAAAAGAAGAAAGAAATCCGCTCCAAAGCATCACATATTTTTCGTTACGCCGTTCCAATCGCATTGATCTGCTACAATGAGCTGCAATTTTGGTGAAAAGTGGCCGCAGAGCGCTGTCCGAGCTCGCCTCAGCTCTCCGCGAGTGCACCCGGCGGAGGCCGCGCTAGCTGCATCATGCACATGACTGTTCCATAGGGATGCAAACGCACTCACACGCTGGCGATCCGTTCCAAGGACCCCCGTTTCTCAAACATGTAGTTCCGAAGCCCGTTCAGAGGACCCTCCTTTTTACAATAAACCCGCTCCAAGGCCCCCGTTTTTTGTCTCGCCCGCGGCGGCACCCCCCCACCATTTTTTTGGTCGAGTGCCCCCCCCCAGGCTTCAAAGTATGCATTGAGATCTTCAATCTACAGTTGGGACAATAGAGTAGGCCTACTGTTCTTTTATTAAGACAGAATTTGTCTTTTCTTCTCATCTTCCTCCTTGACCTTCTCCTTCTTTTTCTTTTTTTTTCTTCTTCTTCTTCCCCTTCTCATCCTGCTTTTTCTTCTTCTCCTTCTTTAGTTAACAAAGACACTAAGATTTTCATGTATACCAACAGATCAGGGGCCTATTTCAAAAAGGATTTGCAACTGTTGTAACTTCGCCTTTTTATGGCAACTACCATGGAAACCTTGATTCTGATTGGCTGCTGAACCCTGTTACCATGGTAGTCGCCATTATGGCAATGTTACAACAGTTGCAAAGTCCTTTATGAAACAGGCCCCAAGTCGATCTGCATACTAACAATATTTCTCTCAGTGAGTTGACCCTCTTTGCTGACCCTTTATGTTTTGCAGAGGTCACCTGCTGGTTATAGCGAGGAAATAGTGTGCAGATCTCTTCTTTATAGTATGCTCTGTGAATAGCTGACTGTAAAGAAATGAAAAGACTTTTATTGAGTATACTGATGCACACAATGTTTATTCAACCAGGTGGAAGTTATGTTAATAGCCAGGTAGAAAAAGATAAAGCAGTGATTTAACAACACCCAATGTGATTTATCCAATATACATCTTCCCATGTTTAAGACACCCCCATCATACCAATATAAAATCTTGCGGGCGATAGTCACAGTATTTGTATAATTCAGATAGACTATGTGAGCTCACATCCCGTGTCTGTCCTGTCAAGCATGGTGTAATAATCGTCAATTATTTTTTTTTTCTTAGATATTCACTGGCTTCCGTTTTATCTTCTCAGATATTGTTGATTCTATAATGTTGAACATGGAATAAAAATACGGAGTCCTTCTCATTCTATGATCAGAAGCAATTCGTTCCACTTTAACTAAGAAAATAGAAAAAGGTGGTGGCATAAAATCTGATGTCTTGAAATCTTCCGAACAATTCATGTTAATTTTGTTTTAAACTAGAAATATCACTGAAGGTGTTTAATGCTCCCATTCTATTCTGTTACAATGGCAATGCAGTTTCCAATGCATTTGGAAAAATCAATCTTGCATGTCTTTACCCAAGATGAATGTTAGTTCCAACTTTCATGAACAATGCCCCGAGATTGGGGAAGTGGTTTGATCTGCAATCAGTTTTCTCGGGTTTGGGGCAGTGGCGTACCTAGGATTTTCCAAAGGGGGAGAGGGAAATTTGTCCACCAAAAAATTTGACAAAAAAAAAAGGTCTTCAACCACAAGTAAAGGACATTTCGCACCAGAAAAAAATTAATGAGCAAAAAAATAAATACAAAAAATATTTTAAAAAAGGTCCTCAAGTTCAGAGGAGGGGGCCACTTGTGACTCCTCAGGAATCAGTTTTGACTCGTCGGGGGGCAGGGATATGTTCCTTGCATGAGTTGTGACTCGTGCCCTCCCCCTTAGGTATGCTAATGGTTTTGGGCCGTGGCATGCAGTTATCATGGCAACACAATTTCTGACATTATGACTTATTAGCTCAAGATCTCTGTTTATTCTAAATTCCATGAGCAGCAGTCATAAAATGAAGGAGTAGTTCAATCCGCAAGATGTGTACACATTCAAATTCACGATTCAAAAATTTATTTGGAAATTGGAAATCTTCTGTCAATGAGACAAATGAGTAGGTGCACAAATCATTTGCAGAGGTGGGTCCTGATCGCCAATTCGTGATGCATACAACCTGCCATGTGCAGCTGCTACAAGGGAAAGAAAACGGATTTTGTTTCCTTCTCTCCTTGGACTAGATGGCAGTTGATCTATTGGTTTCAAAGTCTGCCTAGTATGCACTGGTGCAGGTCCAAGACCTCTGTCATGGGCTGTTGCTTTCCAGAGTTTTCATTGAGATTGCAGCTCTTTTGAAACAAGATAGCCTGTGTGAAAACAGAAAAATCAAAGGAACAGATAAACAAAAGTTTGAGAAAAATTGAATAAATAATAAGAAAGTTATAAAGTTTAGATCAGCCATTCTCAATTACTTTTTTTGAAGCGCCACATTTCTTGTTGAGAATCTCTAATGCTCCACTATCCATTACGCAAACCAGCAATGTATCAATGGAGGGGTCCAGAGGCCCCTGGTGGGGGTCGAGGGGGCAGAGTCCCCAGAAGTTTTGGAATATGAGGCCTTTTAAATTGCCCAGAGGGGCTCTAACAAACTACAAAATATTGATATTAAAAGAAAAATGACCAGTGACTTTTTCACAACATACCAATGATACTACTAGTTCAGACTGTTCTGCATCAGATCTATTGGCTGAAGCAAGTGGCGTAATGAGTATAAAAAAAATGAGGGGGCTAAATATGGCATCTGAAGCAAAAATATTGAACTTTTCAATACAAAAATCTATATTTTGACATAATATTAAGAAAATAACACAATGTTCCACTCTTTCCCTTTCCTTTTCTCCTTTTTTTCTTGCCCGTGAAACACTTGGGGGCATTAATCCCCACCCCCATCTCTACGACAGTGGCTGAAGTTACGTTCCCCGATTTTGCAAGGGCTGAAAATTAGGCCTTGCACTGCACTAACGCCCCAAACAGCCCCCTCTCTACAACTCACGTGTGGTATCATTCATTCAGTTCGTGTTAATAAAGGTCAAGTCCACCTCAGAAAAATGTTGATTTGAATCAATAGAGAAAAATCAGACAAGCACAATGCTGAAAATTTCATCAAAATCGGATGTAAAATAAGAAAGTTATGACATTTCAAAGTTTCACTTATTTTTAACAAAATAGTTATATGAACGAGCCAGTTACATCCAAATGAGAGAGTCGATGATGTCACTCACCCACTATTTCTTTTATTTTTTTATTGTTTGAAATATGAAATATTTTGATTTTCTCGTCATTGTCATGTGAAATGAAGTTTCATTCCTCCCTGAACACGTGGAATTCCATTATTGTAACATTTTGTGCTTCAGGCAAGGAGGTCCTAATCATCAAATTCATAAAAATTGAAATATTGTATAATTCAAACAATAAAAAACAAAAGAAATAGTGAGTGAGTGATGTCATCAACTCTCTCATTTGGATGTAACTGGCTCGTTCATATAACTATTTTGTTGAAAATAAGCAAAACTTTAAAATGCCATAACTTTGTTATTATACATCCGATTTTGATGAAATTTTCAGCATTATGCTTGTTGAATTTTGCTCTTTTTATTCAAATCAAGTTTTTGTTGGGGTGGACTTGTCTTAAGCAAGAGTGCATGCAGGCAATCACGGCAGGCAATGCATCTGAGCATACATGTATTTCACTTTTACAACTTTGGATTTTAATCAGCTCCGGAAACAAAGTTTCTGCTTGTTATGTCCCAAATTCATAATATTTTATGATCAGGATGTTCTTTGAATATCATATTATTTGATGTTTAACTCTTAACCAAAACGTATACTCTGGAAATGCAAAATTTCTCGCCGTTGAAATAGAAATCCTACAAACGGGGTTTTCAAATCACTTGTGTGGCACATAAACTTTTTACAGCATTGAATGAATAAAAAGGAGAACACCGTAGATCCTCTATAATAAGGGTTATCGAGTTCTAAATTTGACAAAATTTGAGGAAATCAATTAGCAATTAAGGGTCAGATAAAGAGTTTTGTTTTCTCTTTGTACTAAAATGATCACCAAATCCTTATTTCCAGGTTACTGGTAGATACATCTTTTTTCTCCCCAATTTTTCTTTTTTTTAATACTTTTTTTATATCGGCTCCCAAGCGCCACTCCGCAAGGCTCGGTGCGCCACAAGTGGCGCGCGCGCCACCATTTGAGAATCCCTGGTTTAGATCATTTTTGCAATGTCCTCTAGATGTGTGAACAACTTTCCCATTACTTCTGTATATATTTCACTTAAATTGCCTTTTTTATCACTTCTTATCAGAAGATCATGTATTCTTTCTATAGGAGGGCATGTAATACAGATTTTCAAGGCATACATTATGGATGTATCATCGTAAGAAAGTGCAAAAAGAGACATTTTTTTGTTATTTTATAGTCCAACACAGGGAAAGTTGTTCACATGTGACATCACACATCTTTGCCGCATTGCCAATGGAAGGATCTCCATAGCATTAGTGATCTCAATATTCTCATGCTCATAACTTTTTCACCATTTGTCTGATTTTTCTCAGACTTTCTTTGATCTTATTTCTTTATTTTTCTCTTTCACACAAGCCCACTTGTTCCAAAGGTTTCATCCCCCTTTAATGCTTGCTTTATGAGTGTCCTTGTACCTATTGAGGGAATTTTCCTTGCATGAGGTGCTCCTGCTTCACACTTTCAATAATACATTAGCATCTTTGTAATCCTGCCATCATCCGTACGGATGATGTTCTCTGTCCATCTCAGTTGGCTCTCTATGATTAAGCTCTCAATGCTGGAGAAACCACACTTTTTTCTGAGGACCTGGAGTTTAGATATTCTGTCCTGCCACTTAATATTGGAGATCCTCAGCAGACATCGTTGGTGAAGCTGTTCAAGCAGTTTGATGTGTCGGCGGTAGTTAGTCCATGTCTCCCAGCAATAAATAAGAGAACTCAGGTCTATACTGCTCTGTATACGGCAATCTTGGTGGACAAACGGATGCCATGGGCCTGCCATAGTCTCTTTGTTAGTTGGCCAAATGCGGCAACTTGCCTTTACCAATGCACTGCATTATCTCAACATCAGGGATCCACTGCTTGTAACGGTGCTACTCCGGTAGCAGAACTTTCCACAGCTTTGTATCTTTGTTTATTTATTCAGTCATAATCATATACAGGGTAAAAAGCATAATGTTCATACCTTGTTTCACAAGCAAAGTGCTCATATCACACCAGACTCATAAAAAACTGTGGGAATAATCATAAGAAGCTCTTCAACGTTGCAAATCGACTTCTGAACTGGAAGCAGTCTGCTCCTCCACCAACTTACACCAATGGTAGTTCGATGGCTCAAACATTTATCAAGTTTTTTCATTCCATAGTTAATAAAATCCGAAATATTCTACATCATTGCGTGCCATCTGAATCAGAGCCAGTCACCTCTACCTACCTCTGGACTTTCCTATATACCAGCGCAGATGAAATTTTTTCTCTTATTCGTAAACTGCCTCCCAAATCTTGCTAACTAGATCCTGTTCATACTATTCTAGTTAAGGATTGTGCTTCCACTTTTGCCCCAATTATTTGTCAAATTGTTTACCTCAGTATAGATCAAGCCACTGTGTCTTCTGTTTTAAAGTCGGCTGATTCGTCCTTTTGTTGAAAAAACCCTCTTTGGATTTGGAATCCTTGAAGAATTATCGTCCAGTTTGCAATCTTCCTTTTCTTTTTAAAATTTTTGAGAGCTGTGTTCACTCGACTGCACGAATATCTCAGTCAGCTTACCGACCTCATCATTGTGTTGAGACTCTACTCATAAACGTCTCTAGTTTTATATTGCAGAAAATTGACTCTGGATCTGCTACAGCAATGGTCCTATTAGATCTGTCTTCGGCCTTTGATACAGTAGATCCCAAGATACTTGTAAATACTCGTTGCCATCTTGGGTATCCAGGACCAGGCTCTTGAATGGTATAGATCTTACCTATCATACCATTTACAGTCTGTTGTTCATGACGGTTTATTTTTCATAATCACCCTGTTCATTACCATGTATTTATGCCGATGATATACAGGTTTTTGTCTCTTGTCCACCAGACCAAATTCAAGCTTGCCAAGCTTTGCGCATTTTGGAAAATTGCACCTATTATTAACACCTGGATGAAATCAAACTCACTCCAACTGAACCACAGTAAATGTGAGTTCATGCTTTTTGGCTCCAAATCTCAAGTAAATAAACTTAACATAGATTCCATTTTCATTGCCGTTAATCCTGTTCTCTCTGATTCTTGCCACAATCCTGGTGTCATTTTCGATTCCCAAATGTCAATGTCAAATCAGGTCACAAGTATTTGTAAATCTGTCCGCTATCAATTGCAGGGTTGGCGATTTTTTTGATTTTTTTAAAAAAATCAAAAAAATCGGATTTATTTGATTTAAATCAGATTTTTTTGATTTAAATCAGATTTTTTTGATTTTTTTGATTTTTTTAAAGTTCCTTCGAAAAAAAGGGTAATTATCCCCCCCCCCTTACTCTTACAATGACATCAATATTGATGTTATACATTTCACCCCTAATATTGTTCTTAACCACATATTTTGTAATTAAAATCCAGTAAAAAAGGACAATTAAAAATAAATTTGAGGAATCATGTATCTGAACTTAATTCTATCATACATAGGCCTATGAAGGAATATTCCATAGGGAATTCCCAGTGAGTAGAGAAAATTCCCCTCTGGGATTTTTCATTCAAATATTAAAAAAAATCCAAGAGAAAAAATCCCTTATCAAAACTGCCAACAAACCCTTTGCCAATTACTAGTATTCATGTATATTGTAAGAGAAATATTTCTCATCAATGATTTTTTTCAATTAGTCACAGCTTTACAATAGTCAAAGAGAGACTACAACTATATGTTAAGGATCTTTTTGATAAAAAGCTCTTCTCTTGCTACAGATATAGATGCAAAACTCTCAGTTTTGGAGAACAATATAGGAGATAGCTTAGTCAAAGGGTGACTATACTACATTCTGTTACTGTGATTTTTTTACATTAATCTACAATTTTTATTCCCATATTCTCTACAAAAAAATCTGTTTGATCCATGAAGTATGAAAAAAAATCTACTTACTTTTAACTTAAAGGATAAAAACTGCAAAACTGCTTAAATTACAACATATGTATTACAAAAAGAAGTATTTTATTTTAAATAAGACACAGCTTACAACTGCCAATGATTGTAACTGAAGTACCTGCATCCTAACGTTAAAATACAGTGTTAAATGTTTATTCTGAGTTTTGCAAATTGTTGTTATAGAGCTCTTTCCATTATTACATGCAGATACAAAACTTCCATTATTTGTAGCACTGAACATAAAATGGGCTGCAGTGACTTAAAAGGTTTATAAGAGAAAGCTTTTCTCAACAGTCAAATTATGACTGTACTACATTATGTTAATGTGATTTTTATAATTATGTTATTCAAAACATCAAATGTATGATAAATGTAACAATACGAAATAAGAGGCATGTTAAATATGTTGATTACATGCAGGTATCATTTTTTATTTTACAGGACAGAAGTAGTTATGTGTAGGCGAAGGATCAAAACTGGAAAACTGCCAACAAACCTTTTCTCATCGACTTTTATATATTATATTTTTTTTTTACAAACTGCTCTCTGAAAAGTCTTTGGATTATGTGAAAACTTTACGTTAAGAAAGAAATTGACTAATAATAAATGACAAAGAATGTAAAATTTCAGAAGAAAAACTCGACATAATTTACAAAAAATGAGTACCTATTGACACATACATCTGTAGTTTTTAAGGAATTACCTGATTTTATTAATTTGATTTTAATTTGTTTAAGTAGATATGAAGACTTTGTTGATCTTTTATTGATATAAAGTTAATTCAAAGTTTTTTAGTTGATTTGAAGAATTAAAACTGCATTGAACAAATACTTTGTCCATGATTTGTACATGTTTCAATGGAAGTGATTTAAATCAATGATTTTTTTAAAAAAATCATGGTGATTTAAATCGCGATTTAAATCACGATTTAAATCAACGTGATTTAAATCCGCCAACCCTGATCAATTGCATAACATTGGTTTAATAAAAAAATATTTAACTCGTTCTGCATCAGAGAAACTTGTGTACTCACGCATCTCCTCATGTCTTGATTTTTGGCAATAGTCTTCTCTTTGATATACCTAACTCTAAAATTACCCGACTTCAAAAACTTCAGAATTCAGCAGCTCGCATTGTTTCTCTGTCAAATAAACACGATCACATCACTCCTGTTCTTAAAGACCTCCAGTGGTTGCCCATAAAGGATCGCATAGCTTTCAAAATTCTACTTTTGGTTTATCATATCATCAATGGATCTGCAACCGATTACAAAAGTCTCTTATACACCACTATCAACCTGCATGCACACTGCGATCATCCCAATCTAGTCTCTTACATATTCCACTATCTAAAAATCCTGGGGCGATCGAGCCTTTGCTCATGCCGGACCAGCCCTGTGGAATTCACTACCACAGGAGCTGAAGAAATCAAACTCTGCAACATCCTTTAAGGGCAACCTAATATTGCATTTGTTCACCAGCAGGTACTACATGTAGGTTTGAACTTTGAAGACAGACATTTTTTCCTCATTTGTAATTTACCCTTTCTTGTACTTCTCTTAGTTCTCTTTACTTTTATGTTTTGCTCTCTTATAAGTGCCTTTAGCATTTAATCAAAATGGAAAAGATGCTATATAAATCATATGTATTATTATTATTATTATTATGGCTCCAGATGACATCAAACTTAGACTCTGGAAGCGTTATGGAGATGATGTTCTTGGTAGTGTGGATAACAATAGTATGGACAGATTACCTTCTCCTCTGAATCAAGTAGACGACACCGGCAGTGCTATCGAATTCACACATGAAGTCGAACAGGAAAACTCTGTCCCCTTCCTAGAGACCAGAAATTGTAAAGAACTGGATAAGACAAACAAACTCGTCATCTATAGAAAAGTTACCCACACTGGATAGTACCTCAATTTCAAGTCTCACCACCCTCTTCATCTGTACTTGTATGGATAGAGCAAAATCCATCACCTCCAAGGATTGTGACCTTGCTGAGGAAGAAGAACAGATTCTGACTTCTCTCAGCAGATGCGGCTATCCAGACTGGTTGTTTAAGAAGAAAGACAACACTCACCCAAACAGCAACAAAACGGGTGTCATAACCCTCATCAATCCTTGAAAGGGATGGTCACAATTTCTTATGTCAAAGGGACCCCAGAAGCGTTGCAGAGGGTGTTTAGCAAGTTCAACATATTCCATGCTATAAGACCTCACACTAAGCTGCATGCCCTTCTAGTACACCCCAAGTACAAGCGAAAAACTGAGGACTGTACAGGCATGGTTTGCAAAATTCCTTACAAGGACTGCAATTGTTGATACATTGGTGAAACAGGCAGGAAGTTCGGAACAAGGAAAAGTGAACAAGTAGAAGCAGAGAGTGTAAGTTCAGCACCTTACACAAGAACAAGGAAAATAATTGCTTCTTAACTGAAAAAGTCTGCACTCACTGACCTTAACTAACCACTCCATCATTTAGAAAGAAAGTTTTATACTTGCTCGCGACAGTGACAGATACATGTATACCAGATGGATTAGGGAGGCCATCCACAATCGAGCAGAGCAGAACCCCCCTATGAATAGAGACTTAGGACAATATGCACTATCCTCGATGTACGATCCCATACTCAGTCGTGCTGCATCAACAACAGTGCCAGCTACAAGAGCTACTACCGCAACGACGGTCTGACGAAGCTTGCAGCCTAGTGAGCGGAAGCTTACCAAAAGACTTAAATTTTTGTCATTCTGGAAAAAAGAGCGTTTTCTCCTGGGAAAGTATATTTTAGTCTTAGTAAAACACCAACACCTCTTGCTACTGAGTCAGTATTGACTTAGATATTATAGACGTATGAAGCTTCCAGTCAAGATATTCATTGATTGTTAATGCCTAAAAACCCAACATTCTCTACTTTGCAATTTTTTAAAGAGTCTGTGGGTGCCCTTCTATTTGCTTGAAAAACTACATTAATTAGTTTTAGAAAGATTTAATTTTACCGGGGTAATTCATTTGCTTTGAACCACAAGGAGCCACAAGTAATTTCCTGTTTGCTGAGGAGATGAGATTTTGAATGTTTTTATCATTTATAGCAGTTGCAGTATCATCGGCTAACAAGGAAAAATTGAATGTTCTAGAGGAATTAATTAATCATTAGTATGAGAAGGAATAGGAGAGGACCCAGAACTGAACCTTGAGGAACTTAATAATTGTTACATTGCATAGAAGACTTGACACCATTGATCATCACATATTATTTTCTATGAAGTAAATAAAATAAGTAAGTGAACAGTTGTAGTGCAACTCCACAAATTCCACAACATTCAAGTTTTTGTAACAGAATGTGATGGTCAATAGTGTCAAATGCCGTGGATAGATCAATAAAGAAACCAATGCAATAATTACCCTTATCCATTTTTCTTAGAATATAGTCAGATATATTGAATATTGCTAATGAAGATGAATACTGTTTTCTGATATTTATTTATTTATTTGAATTTATTTATACCGGATAAAAGCATGATCAACACAGCTGTTTTACATCATGGTCCTGATACAACAGGTTACAAAACTGAATAAAAATGTTTATCTGATTAAATTTTGTTATTTTGCATGAAATTATATTAATGGGCATACATTATTTTCTTCTGGAGCGTCGCAAAAATTGGGAGATGGCAATAGGTCTATAATTTGATATATATCATGTACATCATCTTTTGTTGTGAAGTTTCACAATTTTCATAATTTTTATAAGTTTCATATTGTTGTAATATACGGTTACCATGGCAATGAATGCAGTTCCACAAGAATTCTTTAAAAACTGAGGAAGTAGTTTGAGCTGCAATTTTTGCAGAGGACCACTTGCCTAACCGCGATGGCCGTCCATACGCTGATTCATATATACCCTCTTCAAACTTTGTTTGGTGAGGGTATTAAACGATTTTCCACAAATAGTAAAAAAAATAAGAAAAAACACTTTTTTTATTTGATATGTTGTGGTACATTTAAGCATCTTTTTACACTTGAAAAGCACAGCAATTTCCATGGCATGTTCACTAGATAAACTAGAGATAAACATCAAAGGGGAGAGTGGTAGAAGGGGGGGGGGGGGGGGGGGGGGGGGGGAGAGCGCAGATACAAGTATCATTTGCTGGAAATGTCAACCTCATTATTTGTATCATTATTTTTCCCAACCCTTTATTCTCATGTGTTTGCCTCTCTCAAAAACAACATAAATCTGGGTGTATTTTCATTTTAATGATAATTAAAGTGCACTTAGGAAATTACTAATGAGGCTTCCCTGGTTGACATCTAAGAGATCATATGATATGTATTGTGATTAAGATGCATGTCTACATTAAAGTGGAGGTTGCTTACTAAATTTGGACTCAGTCCAGACTTTTCTTGATAAGTGATACAACAAAACAAATGAGATTGTATTACTCCTCAGGGATTAGTTTTCCATTTCATGGGAAGAAACCCACTGTTGGGAATGCATGTGTCAAATTCCAAATACAAAGATTTGTACCTGTTGTTTCTTTCAGACAGAAACTATGATATCAAAATCATATTTATGAAATGATATTGCAATTTATTTTTAGCAAATGCTTGTACCTCAATGCAGATCTGTTATCCATGTATTTCTCCTATTTTTGTAGACATACTGCAATCTGACCTTGATTTAATGATTACTATTGTTTTCTGTCTTTCTTTTTGAGTAAGCCTATATGTAAAGCAATTACAATTCATTCATTAATATCTCAATTTTTCTGCTTAAAAATAGTCTATGACATTCATTTGTACTTTTGACAAGGGGGTAGCTATACAGTGCGTAAAACAAAAACAGGACAGGTTTGAATAGTCAATAAAATATTTGTTTCAAATTATTATACCTATATTTTGATGTTAGTAGATGCTCTGAGATCATCTTTGAAATGCCATTTAAGAAAATAAATTTTGTTCATGCTTGAGCAAACATTGGACGTTTTTGTTGGGGGTTCAAATAGAGGCTTGCGCCAAAATGGCAGAAATTAGAATTTTGATGATTAGACTTTTGGCTAAACAGCAGACTTCCTCTTAATCTTTTCATTGTCTTTGCCATAATTTTTGAATTATGCTGTCAAATTTCGTTTACAAATTTATTTATTTACCTGAATTATTTTGTTTTTTATTAAAACTTCTTATACCTTTGAATTTTCCTTCATAAGTAAGAAAAGAAGACTTTTTTTTCAACTTTTTTTTTCAAGTAAGAAGATTTGCATTATTAATTGATAGAATTTGTAATTATTCAAATCCTTTTATTATGTGAAACAAATTATGTTATGGTACCTATAAAAGACATGAATCCTATTTTCAAGGGGTTATGGAATCCTTCACCAAGTTTATGTGCTTGACAGGACAAACAGGAAAGGATTCATGTCTTTCAACGCAATGGTGTATTGAGTCAATTTTGAAGGAGCAAGATATGGCAGGTCGGGTAAAATGTATATTAAAAAGTTTATGAAGCCATCGATCGATTGATTGATTGACTTATTCGTCAAGAATATCACCGGAGATTACAATGAAATTGATGAATGCCTTGACAGGATAGCCCATCAAGCAAAGATTTCCACTTTTTAAAAATGAAATATAGAGTTTTGTGATTTTGACATAATATTCAGAAAGTGATATCATATTTCGCTTTCTATGTTTTCTGTTATTTTCCTTTTTAGGAGCACCCATTAGTATGCCACTGTTCAAAGGAACCATAACCTTTGTAGCACACAATCAAAGGATTTGAAGAAGAAAACAACATGCTCTCCCATACTTCTGTTTAAAACAAATGTTCTTGCCGAAAGATGGAATATTCAAAGCTAAAAGAGAACATATTAAGAAGGAACAACAGAACTATTCAAGCAAATAAGTATATTTGGAAATGAATTTCGACCGCATTTCGAACGCATAATTAAAAAATTATGGCAAAGATAATGAAAAGGTTAAGAGGAAGTCTGCTGATTAGCAAGATGTCCAACCATCATATTGTCATTTTATGCCATTTTGGCGCAAGCCTCCTTTTTAACCCCAGACGAAAACATTCCGTGTTCGCTCAAGCATGAACGAAACTAAATCATTTTAATATCATTTGAAGGATAAGACTTCAGAGCACCTATTGACACCAAAATATATTGATCATAATTTGAAAAAAAAAGATTTATAGATTTTTTCAAATCTGTCCCTTTTTTTATACGCACTGTAGTATGTTATAGACAATGACAAAGGGATTGCCACGGAAAATTTGCAATGGTTTGAAGAATCCCTTTAATTTTATGGAGGTATATACAGGGGAGCGTTTCATGAAGGACTTGTCGGATGTTTTATCTGACAAATCTTGTTTTATCCGACAGTTACCATGGTAACAGTACCTTTCAGCCAATCATGTTTAAGGGAAGATGTCAGATCTGACAACTCGTCGGACAAAAATGTAAAGTGAAATGGGGCCGATTGCACGAAAGGGTCTTTCCAAGGACCGTCTTTCGTGTCGCCCATCTTTTATGACACGCTATAAGCGGGGGTGTTTCTTAAATTTATGATAAAGAATAAGATTCGTTAGCTTGCTTTTAAATCAAAGTTTATACAATTTCATGATATATCACATCATTTTATAAACAAATATTTTGTTTATTTCAACGGACAAATGAAATACGTTTGCAGATAATTTATTTAAAATGCGTTTCACATGGCGCATCATAAAAGATGGGCGACACGAAAGACGGTCCTTGCAAAGACCCTTTCGTGCAATCGGCCAATGGTCCCCTGGTGTCGTGTATGCTGTTAAGCTGTTTACCCTATAGCTTGGACTTAGTCAACTGGAGAGCGTTTCATCAACAATCCCGTCTGACAAGTTGTCGGATCTGACAACTTTCCTTGATTTTGATTGGCTGAGAAGCATTGTTCCTATGGTAACTGTCGGATAAAACAAGACTTGTCGGATGAAACGTCTGACAAACCCTTTCATGAAACGCTCCCCTGGTTGCAATCTTATTTGAATTAAAATGATGACATAGTGAGTGAATATAAGTTTGACTGTTGACAGCTTTTATATCAGGGGTGGCAATGTCACATGTGGTGATTCCCTTCCCCCCCCCCCTCCATTGTTACTCAGTTTGTCCAATTAAAAAGGAGAAAAAGGGAAGATGAATAAAAAGGGAGCATGGCTGTATGCAGCAGAAGGGGGGGGGAGGCAGTTACCCCCCCCCCAGAAATTTTGAAAATTTCCCTGTAGAAATGAAAAAGAACCCCTCACAAGCTTGGTCACTTTGCTCATTCCCGTTCGAGTTTCTTGGAAAGTTTGTACAAATTTATGCATCTTGCCCTGGATAAAAATTCTGTGCATGGCCATGAAAATAAGGAAGAAGAAAGAAGATAATCATAAAGAGTGGTATGGGCCATGTACATGTAACTATGTGATACCCCTGTTATTGAATTAAATTGATGTCGCATTTGCATGTAAGTTGTTCCCCCTCAAACACTCTAGCGCTGCCTCTTTAACACATCAATGTATTTGAAATGAGCATTGTGCTTGGACTTTCCTCCCAAAATTTTGAGCAATTGAGATAAACAGTTTAATGGATATATTTTTTAAAATTTCTTATCCACATTGGTCTTAAAAGCTTGAGTTGACAACACTATTTTTATATGCTTTGAACACTATCCTTGACACAAAATATTAAATAACCCACTAATTGATGTATTTTGTAATTGATACAGAAATAGATGTACAGGCCTACGGTATTTGTAATCCAGAGCCTTTAAAATGACATTTGGACATATAACTTGGATGAATTCCAGTCAAAGCAATGTGTGCTTAGAACCAGAAAGCCATTCTGCTGTCCAATGCCTCTCTTGCTGTTAACATAAAATATATTTCCTTGTTCTCTGTGTTTCCTTATGTTTTTTTACAAGCAGATGCATTTGCTTACAAGAACCATCCCATCTACAGAGTTGACGTGATGGGAATCGTCGTCAGCATTGCAGAGAAAGAACGATTCTTCAATTATGCTGGTATATTTAAAACTTTTTGAAGTTAATAGTGACAAATTAAGTTCTTTAGCAGTTCAGAGAATTATGTTCTAACATTTCTTGGTGATAAAAGAAAAGCAAGATAAAAATGAAAAGAACAAAATATTGAGAGTAGAATTGAGAGACTACGAGTGGAAAAATATTGACACGGTATAAGGAGAGTGTGAAACTGATAAAGAAAGGGAGAAAGAGAATATGTTTAGATGGAAAAAGATCTGTTCGGCAGATGTAGAAAGGTTTTAATGATCCCAGCCTAAGTGTAAAAATTGATTTTTTTTTCACACTTGGACCTAACCCTGGCATGTCCGTGGTCAACAAAATCTTCATGTTTGTTTTATGTAGTTTTCAATGTTGTTTAAGACTCCTAATCATGTTTCTATGTTCATATACTTATAAAAAAATTGTCAGATTTTTTTTGTTTTGTTTTATCTATATTTTTCTTAAATGATATGCCACTAAATGAAGAAACTTCTTACCCCAAAACAAAATTATGCACAAAAGCAGTAATGGTGTTGTCTATCCTTACATTCATAATAATGTGATGTTTCAATACTTATCTAGTGCTTTGTTGATCAATTATTTTTATTTTAATATTCAGTTGATGATGGAACAGGAGTTATACAGTGTTGCTGTTGGAAACCTAAGCGAGATGAAAGATCACATAATATTCATCAAACATCCATTGGTAAGGGAGATATTTTCACAAAGATATACTTAACCGCAGTTTATTTCTGCCTACTGTTGAATAATAATCTTACCTCCCTTCATAGTCTTTTTTGCTGTCATTTCTCCATTCTTTCTTTTTCTCTTCTTTCTCTCCCCTCCTCCTCCACTTTCTCCTAACTCTGTCGTTTTGTCCTACTTCTACGTTCATTGTTGTGCATTTCTTTAATACTGTTTCTGTGGTGAAGAGATATTAACTAAGTGTGTTTGTATGGGCTCTTATAGAACATCATATTGAATTACAGTAGTTAGTAATTCAGAATTTGTTCTTTGCTAGACAAACTATGTATGATATCCATAATATACTACTCATTACTTTGAAATTCAATTATGTGTCTATTCATCTTGACTAAGCTCATTACTTCCTATTGGGGAATTTTATTCTGCTGCACTAATCGATCAGGATATGTTTCTTTCATATCCTTCTACCTGTATGCTTTACATAGCCACATCCTACTTTCACTGTCAATCTCTTTTGAGGTCTGTATATGTGGTCAATTGATACTTTATTCTAGATTTCCCATCGATTCTTTCATTTTTTTTAACCAGTGTACGATATATATAGTGTTTAATAAATATATTTATTGCATGTTTTGAGAACAACTTGTTTTGTGAAACTAGATTAAAAGTTTATTGGCAAGAACATCATTATTAGCTCAGTAACTTTAAAGAGGATCATTGCCAGATAAAATACTGTTGTGCCATCAGCAAATAGCATGAAAGATGATATATAACACATGACAAGTCAATGATGTATGATAGCAAATCTATATATTTTCCCCTTCCGCAGGGTTCTTTATTTTCAAAAAGCATAATTACACTGTAGAAACATTTACATTTTTTCAGACAAACAGTAAATAAACATGTTATATACATAATTCCCAATACATAGACATATAGTCAAACTGACTTTATACAATCAATAATTTGTCATAATCAAAGCAAATTTGGCAAGAAAAATAAGAGATCTGATACAAATATCTAAGAAATAAACATGGGTAATAATTATGTTTGTTAACGTGACAGATAGCCAGTTTGTTTGAAAAAAGTTTCTGAAATGAAACCATTACTTGCTGAACTTATTTGCTCTGAAATTCATTATATATGTATATATATATATTTACATTTCATAATATAGTTTTAAAGTGGACATTGTCATAAAAAACACTTAGATTGATATCACTAAATTCGGAACAAGTATTGCCAGTGCATACACATTGTTTTATATTCAATAAATAACTTTTTAATAGTAAAAGATGAGTTCCTCTTATTCCAAAATGATATAATTCATTAAATAAATTATTAAAATCAATCAAATGTTTTGGTAGATCTAAAAACAAACTTAATTAAACATCTGTTGCAATTAAAAGCATGTGCTATCTTATCAGCAAAATGCAAATGTTCATGGCAAGTACTATTATTTTTTAAAGAACTTGATATTTTTCTCAATAAAAATGATAATCTTATTACATATTTTTCAAAGATCTTGCTATAAAATAGTCACTTATTATTGCATTGTGTATATATATATAATCCAAGGTAGGATGGTTAAATCTACACGGCTACTGCCAGTTTCATGCTTGGAGAAGCAATCATCAGGCCCTCGATGAAGATACAGAGAATAACGTTGCATTTAATAATTTCAAAGCTTGCAATTAAAGCAGTTACTACCAGGGATACCACGAGTCAGCTTGGAATCGATTATACATTTACATATACATGATTCGGTTATACATTGGGAAATCGGGAAATCGATTATCAGACATTTCAATTACAGCAATTTTAATCGATTACAAGACATATCACAGTGTAGAACAGGCATTTGAGTTGTAGTGTAGGACAGTATAAATACATGTAAATTATCGATGACAAAACAAGGAAAAATACTGTAATAAGAATTTTTAAAAATACCAGAAAAATGACAAATAGCGGTAGGATTTAAGACTGGACTCGGAAACGAGCATGATCTATCTTTTTGGGCGGGTGTGGTGGTATTTTAGCTGGTATTTGTTTTTATGCCTGCAAGTGGAGACCAGCTCGGATGTCTTGTTGAGTGACTTGGTAGGGTCTGCACTTGCAATGTACAGCTTTTCATTGAGGCAAAGTTGGCATTTCTTGGATTGACTGCTGTATGGATGTGCCTGCTTGATAATGCTCCAGTTGAGGCATAGTTAGTGTTGCTGTCCTTAAGGCCCCAGATGTATTTGGATAGTAGGGTGGCATTGGCGTTTTTTCTGTGGCTGAAGGAGTGTTTGTGTTTGGCGAATCTGGATTTGAAAGTTCCTTCTGTAAGACCTACGCCCGACAGAGAATGCAGCTGCCACCGAAAACAAGAATGCCCCCTTGATGGCAAATGTCTCTCACAGTCTCTTATCTACAAAGCAACCGTCACTACAGCGGAAAAACAAATGGAACACATCGGTCTACATCAGATTATAATGAAATCAACATTCCTATATTAAATGGTGAAAATGATTGCGAGACTGCCAGAGTGGTTTCACTTGTATACCATTGATTGTAATCTATTTCATATTATTTCTCCTTTAAATATTCACATATAAATGTGTATTTCTGGGGATAATTTTCTTTGAAATTCATTTAAAAATACCCTTTGCAAATTCACTTGTGTTCGGCATGATTCCTCTATCTGTGATTTTTGTTATTCATTTAAACTTATGATTTCTTTTGACTTTTTTTATTCTGGTCGTATTTTTGCAGGAGATGCAGAAGGCGAACTTGCTGCATCCCTTTTTAAGAGAATGGAAGATTCCACTCAAGAAGTGCTAACGTCATATGAGCTGGGTGATCTCATTCATGTTCGGGGAAGGCTAAAATTATTCAGAGGGAACATCGAGGTGTCTGCATCCTATTTCAGTAAATATGTTATTACAATTATAAATATATAAATTATGATGATAACGATGGTGATGATGATGATGATGATAAATATGGTGCCCCTAATTATTAATTAATTTCTTTTATTTCAGTGGTTATCAGTGAATTAATTATATGATTTGTAGTTTATATCTATTTTTTTCTGTTTTGATAACTTTAACATTTTTGTCATTTACATGTTATCATTTATGCAAAAATATTTGTTTATTTATGTTACTAAGCATTGTCTAGATGATGACTCAGATTTTGATTTTAGTAATGATGATGATGATGATGATAATAATAATGATAATAATAATAATTATAACAATAGCAATACTAATAATAATGATAATAATATAAATAATGATAATAAAGCATTTATGAGGCACGGATAAGCTGGGTGCCTATTCGGTTACTCATATATTACTCAAACTTTAACTCCAATTGCTAAAGGTTCTTGGTGCGTTAAAGTAAATGAAGTAAGTAGTACAAAGATACAATTATCCACTTTTCAAAATTCTTAGGGAAAATTCAAGACCCTAGCTACCAGACGGAGATGAAGAGAATGGAGGAGATACCTATTCTCTACCAGTCTGTGTATGATCTTCCGTTTGTCTCAGAAGGTGGTCCCCGCGTCAGTGCATTAGAGGATAAAACTGCTCTCAAAAGAGAGGTGAGTATTTATCTAGGAATCCAGTGATGGTAATTTCATTGGATTCCTTGATAGATTGAGCATCTTTTTGATAAAGGGGGGGGCACACTCCTATAAAGTGTGTCCCAGAAAAAACGAAACCGAGATTTAGTGATGATTTATCATAACTTAATCATAAATAAAATAGACAAATGAACTACCAACGTAAAGCTTAGAATCTCTGTGAAAAATCATGATTGACATGAAAGTATGCAGTTTCCCCTGTGACGTGGTGTATCACTTGCTGGATTGCTTTGATATCATTAAAGTAAAAAAGTGCTTTCCCAAAATAATTTCAGGTAATGAAATAAGGTTCCGCCCATCACATCCACTAAATGGTTGTGGCAGTAATGAATTAATGTGGTTTTAATAAGGAGCTTAAAAAAGAGGTCATAAATATATACCTATATACCAGTTTGCTTGTGACTTCCCAATCAGAGGAGGATGCTAGGTGGGGTGCCCCTGAGAATAACCCTCAAATCAATAAGAAATGACAGTCAAATGATGTTGGAAATAAACTACAGTTTCTCAGAAAGGAAAACTAACTTGTTATTGTATTTACCCCTCTTCATTTTTTTTTTATTCAAAGGTTCAGCTGATTGGGGAAGTGCATATAAAGTTGCTGAAGCTCCTGCAGGAAAAGATCATTCAGAACTTTTATCTTCATGAGCTTGAAACAGTGGCTGAACTGTTGGAAATAGCATCATTACCTTGCCATGAATATCAAGAGGTGGGCATATAAAACAATCAATTGATTATCTAACTTCTGCTTCTGCTTTTTCAAAATGTGTAACAACTTTAGGGTGAAGCATAGTTTTTTTTTTTTTTTCCATCGATGTTTGACTTTCCTGGATGAATCAAAACATACATCAGTTTTTTAAGCATAGTTTTAGTTTTGGTAAATACCCCCCAAAGCTGTCACCATTCAATTTATAATTACTATATTTTTATGGCCTCAACAGTTATGACATGGAGGAAAGAAAATGGAAATGTGTTTTTATTGTAGCAATTTTACATGTTTACAAGTTTTCTTTTCGTGGTTGCCCAGTCAATATAAGAATATCTGGCTCTTTTTCTCTCTTTCTGATAAAAAGCTCCACTTCTCATGCATGGAATGGGCTTGAAATGTCAAAAATATAAAGTAAATCTTTGTAGATTTCTCATACTAGTATTCAATCACTAAATTTGTCAAACTTAGTGCTCAGTGGGCCCTTGTAAAAAGAAAAGCTTAAACATTATTTAGAGAGGACCCTAGATATGTATCCATAGATTCAAAATTTATATCTTTATTTTATCAGTGGATGAAATTGAAAAGGGATTCATTCATTTCACTTTTGTAAAATTTGAATGTTAGATGATACTTGAGTATGATATTGACTAGCCTTGACTGACCCTTAAGAAATCTAATCTATTGCCAGCAGAAGAATCTTATTGGCAGGGGTCTTTAGACAAGGACAATATGGTTCTTTAAACGGCAATATATTTGATGTTCCCCGAAAGAAGAGCCAGTCAATATTTTTATTATCATCCGAATTAGATGTCTAGAGCAAAAACCATGAAAATTGAGAATTTATTTGAAGAATAGATTTCTATTGTGTCATGTTTATATTAGGGTCTAGACTCAGCACTTTACCATTATAACGTACTAGTAAGCGCCCGGATCCAATATTGTCCTTATTATAACGTATATTGTTGGTGCGCAGATTATTAAGAAGTGTACTTGTGCATTATTTTGTCAAATGCCTGGATGTAAGACCAGGGAAAATAAAAAGGTATATTTTGCGTCGTTTCTGCATGCAAAGTCAATACACATATATAGACCGAGCAGAATACAAGCAATATACTTTTATTTTCCTGATAATCAGAAAATGTAGGGCAATACAGTTTTGTAAATGAACAGATCAGATGTCTGATATGGGTGATAATAGGCATTACTGACCCGTTTTTTTCCCAATTCGTCCAATTCGGTCCACCATCAGTTCGTCCACTCACCAGATGGTCTAAATTCATTTAGTCTAATGCCATTCCGTTTAATCACCAGTTGGTCCAATAGTCAGATTAATCGATATACCATTTGGTCTAATTAGACTAAGTGTTAAAATTGTGCAAAATGAATGAAAATGAAATGGATATCAGACCAACTGGTTATGAGACGAAATGGTCATAGACGAAATGGTGATTAGACAAAGTGATGATTGGACCAATTGGTTGGTAGACGAAATGTTGATGGACGGAATGGCATTAGACTAAATTAAAGTAGACCATATGATGAGTGGACGAGTTGGTAGTAGAGGAATTGGCAATTTACCATTGACCCTACACCAAAGCTTGATGTGAATTGGAGAAAAGTTCATGTTAATTTTAACTGACGTAAATATTGAATAAAAACTGAGTGAGGATTGAGCTGCTAATGTCATAATAAATACAGTGATAGAATGTAGCTAAATTCAGATATGGAATTATTGAATTTGTAGGATGCAGATAGACCACATCAACGAGGCAGACAGATAAAGAATGTCTTCAAGAATGTTACTGAGAAGCTGGAGAATGATGGGATGGTTTTCAGGAGTAGCACAGAACATGGACTTTATCAGGTACTGTGGATACAGGCACTTGAGAAGCATGATAGGCACCAATTTATTGTTATTATCAAAAGGTCACCCCAGCAATAAGTTTATAAGCAGAAAAGATAGGGAAATTATTGGTGAAGATTCGACGAAAATCTCTCAAAGGATAATGATTTATGAATTCATGAAAATGATTTTATTTGTGTGATTGATATATCATCAGACGCATCATTTATCCTCTTTCCTATAAGAAAAGTATTTTAGTAATCATGAATATACAGTTAAAATCAGACTTCATGTACATGTATATGAAGATGCTCGCGAAGTTATCCACAATTAAAACCTTTGAAAATTCATTATTTTATAATTCTTTAATGGATTTTCATCAAACCTTCATCTTTATTTTTGGCCAGTGTGAACTTCCCTTTAAGAAGTTAGTAATCGCTATCATGAATGAAGTCAAATCATTTCGCTTTTCGCCTCCCAGGCACAGGTGATGCCAAACAAATAGGAATAAATGAAAATATCTGTATTGTTGAAACACCTCTTTAAAACACATTGTCTTGTCGTCTGCTCATCACGCTGGGTTAGAGCAGACTGGTACTAAAAGTCTGGTCCCACTGGCCGACGGACACAAAACGTATTCATAACCGATGCAGCGGTCAAGCAAAATTCCTAACACATCCTGGTTTGTATGATAGTTTGATATTAAAGATGAAAGTTTTTCTTTACACTATCAATAAAATAAGATTAATTCTTCCATATACAGTATTTACATGCCATATTGAGTTTAATATCCATTCTACATGTCTCTCTTTCAAGGCTGTGCCAGGAAACTTCCGGCTGAATGAAAGTATATTAGAGATACTGAGAGAAGATTGCCAACACCCGAAATGTAAGTCTCAATTTTCTGTGTCGCACTGTACAGCCTTGACAATGTTCTTATTTTTCTCTCTTTTTCTTTTTTGAGGCAAAATTATTCTAATTATTAGGTGGTCTGTCTTTGACAGACCACCTCTTAATTTCGTCTGAATTTTCTTTATTATTTATTTATTTTTCGCACCTATGTTTGTCGCCAACTTTTCTCTGAATTGGCAGAATCAGTTTTGCTGATTTTTTCGTCATATATAGAGTCTATCATAGAGACGGCATACTAAGCTTTTCAAGGTCATATGGTCATGATGACGTCATCTACGCGCCATTTTGTAAAATTTTTAATTTGTTCATATCTTCATTATCAAATATCAAAAATTTACAATATTTACATCACATTAACTTCAGGACAAGGGTCAACTGTCAATGTCATCAAAGGTCATGTAAAGGTCATGACGCGCGTATGCGCGTCAAAGCTAAAAAACTTCTCCAAATGGCCTATAAAATTTTTGGGGTACATTTCAGGTCATTTTAACCTTTTCAAAAATTTGTTTCCGCACGTAACTCCTTAAGGCAATGCAGACACACCTTTTTTTTATATCATTGCATTGATAACATTATTCTGAGCAATTTAATACCTTGATCAACCTTCTACAACCATTAATAACGAAAATAACACCCGTTAAAGTTTGCAGCACGTGTGCGCGCGAGCTCTCACTATAGGCCATATATGGGCAAAAACATGCCTATTGCAAATTCACTGTAGCTCTTTAACGTTGACCCCCAATTTTTTTTTCATATATCGAAAGAGTATGAGTTGTAAATTTGATTTCATGTCACTATTGTCCCTCAATTTGATCATGACGTCATCAAAATGGCGTCGGAACTCAAAATGTCAATTTTCCTTGTTATGATAATTATGCAAATTAGGCTTTAACTCCGTGAATATTGGTCAATTTTTGCCCAATTTTCGATATGATGTAGCTTAGGTCTTACTCTTTCTGAATTATTGCCTTTATTTTTCATTGTGATAAAGGGATCATCCTGAAAAATTGCAAATAATAAAGGCATGTCATTTTTCCTCATTTTGCGTGTAATCTCTATGGGACATGACTTTTTCTCAAAACTATATTCGACATTCCTCTATTTCTTGAACCATATCTCCATTTTTTCTTGTCAGTTTTCCCTAAGCTTTTAGTATAGTGTAGCTGAGATTCTAAGCTTTACAATACACAAATCAAAATTAGACATTTTTCTAGATTAAGCTACATGTCAGAAGAGGATGAATTGCACATATTGAAAAATCCCTCAAAAATGTTCATCATTATCTTCTGTCAACCAATTTCTTTTCGTAAAAGGCACTAGTGTGCAAAGTCTGGGTGCAAAGTTTAATTGGATTTCAAAAAGAGAACTTAGAAATGAAACTGGTTGGTGTTGTTACATTGAAATGAAAATAATGCCTCTTTATTTTCTTTCTTGTACAAACATTCCAGTACCTTGCAATGTAAAACATCAATGGTCTGCAGTAGACTTGCAACTGATATCAGTATTATGGAATGATTGTGTCTTAATATGATAGTATAATATAAAACTTGCTTTGTAAGATAATACATTGGGTAGAACCATGTTCCAAAATTTTTTTGGTACCTCTTTTCCGATGGCGGTGGTATCGTCAACATCAAAATTTTAACCTAAGGTTAAGTTTTTGAAATGTCATCATAATTTAGAAAATGTATGGACCTAGTTCATAAAACTTGAACAAAAGAGTAATCAAGTATTACTGACCATCCTGCCTGAGTTTCAGATCACAGGACCAAGGTCAGTGGTCATTTATGGCCAGTGAACTTAGACCATGTTGGGGGAATCGACATCAGTATCTGAAAGTAAAGTTAAGTTTTTGAAATGTCATAACTTAGAAAGTATATAATAATAAAGAATAATAGTTACATTTATACAGTGCTACATACGTTAGTTTCTAAGCACTTTACTTTGTAATTATTATAACCCTGGTCAGAGGATCCATCACTTTTCTATACATAATTTGCACCATCTCCACTCCCCGGGGAGTATCCTGGCCAAGCAACTGTTTATTGATGCACAAGTGTCAATCTATCACATTGGCCTGTACATTCTACTGGGTACCCATTTAATACCTGGGTGGAGAGTGACAAACGTAGATAAGTGGCAAAGGAAATTAGCACAGGGTGGGATTCACAACCCCCTTGGAATAGGAACCACTTCACCACAACACCTCCATGCATCTAGTCCATGGAACTTGGCCATAAGGGTAATCAAGTATTACTGGATTTCAGGTCATATGACCAAGGTCAAAGGTCATTTAAGGTCAATCAACTTTGGCCATGTTGGGGGTATTTATTGAATTGGCATCATAACTTTAACAGTTTATGGATCTGATTCATGAAATTTGGACTTAGAGTAATCAGGATGCATGACCAAGGTCAAAGGTCATTTAGTGTTGGGGGAATCGAAACAAAATCTTAACCAAGGTTAATTTTTTTTAAATATCAAAACTGTTAAAGGATATGGATTTCGTTCTTGAAACTTGGACATAAAAAGTAGGCCTAATCAAGTATGAGGGAATAATTCAATATCCTGCATGAGTTTTAGGCCACATGACCAATGTCAAATGTCATTTAAGGTTGATAAACTTTGAACATATTGAGAGTATTTGTTGAATTGCCATTGAGTTTATGGATACAGTTCATGAATTGGACATAGGGGTAATCAAGTATCACTGATCATCTTGCACAAGTCTAAACAGGTTACACAATCAAGTTTAAATGTCATTTACTGGCAGTTCTTCATTGAACTAAGGCACAATACTTTGCATTTTGGATTATATATCAATTGTTTGGCAGTGAATTAAAAAAAAAGTCATTTTTTATACGTGAAGAAAAAAACAATAACACTTAAATCCTTCCTTGTATGTACAACTTCTGGATTTTTTAATCCCAATATTTTGATTTTGTTTTTATTATCCAAAGGCCATATAACACAGAAAAGGTACATTTTTGGGGGTTGTATTTTACACATTGTTAATATATCTAGCTTACAAAGAATATATTGTTCAATTTTTAGACAATATCAATTGTGAACAAAGAATAAGGATACAAAATTTGACAATGATTAGTGCAATCAACTCAATGCCATTAGCTGATTTCTTTCCTAGGAGGGAAAGAAAAGCATTCTAAAGATGAAAAGCACATCTGTGTTTTGTGACAGCTTTGATTGAACCAGGTATTGCTCTATCACATGTGTGCAACCATGAATCTTACCTTTTCAACAATACACAGAAAGATTGACAAATAGGTTTAAAACTGGAATAGATATAAAAGCTCATAAATTTGATTCATACGGCACTCAGATTTCAGGAACGAAAACTCAGACTGATTGAAAAATGTGAAATATAAAATGAAATTCCTGCAGTCAATACACCTATATTTCTCCTTGATTTCCTTTTTTTTCTTTTTATTTTGTAATACTTCTTGTGTTTGAAAACGTGAATGATTGTAAAAAAAATAAGTTGTATTTGTATGTGTATCATTTGAATGACAGTTGAAGGTGGATGTCATTACATGCATGTAACTGATAGACTACGTAATCACCCTGGCTATGAGAACATCGGCCCTGATGCAGTGAAGGAAGCCCTCTCTTGGTTGGAATCAAACAGTGAAGTCATCAGCACCACTTCAAAACATTACATGGCCATAACTTGAGAGAATCTACCACTTTTATTGTCTCATTTGGCATGGACCAGAAGAAGACAGTGAAGATAACATGGATAATAGGAGGAGAGAAAGGAGTATTCTGAAAGATGGTTTAAAAGTAGAGCCATGGTTGAAATATCTGATAAATTATTGAAATCACTGTCTTGTGTTTAGCTAGTGAGTAGCAAGAAAAGGGCAATACTTGTGAAGATGAATAATAAACAAACAAGCAGACAATTTTACTCTGCAGGATAAGACAAATCGCATATGAAATAAACAATAACGTAGTGATGCAATGGAGTGTTGTGACCCAGTGGATCAGTCTCTAGACCTTGAAAACAGAGGGTTGTTGGTTTGGATCCCAGTCATAGGGTAATTACCTTCAACAAGAAATTTACCCACACCGTGCTGCACTCAACCCAGGTAAGTCAAATGGGTATCGGCATGAAGTAATTCCTCAAAATGCTGTTATCACTTGAATCTGTAGCTGAGCTTATTTAGGGTAATATAGGAGTGCCTTGAGCACCCAACATGGTGAATATGTGCACTATAACCTATACCATTTATATTATTATTATTATTATAATTGACTGTGAGCACTCACCAAAAGACCATGGACAAGGCATGATGAGAAGCCTGCATGGTTTAGATTTGTGCAAACCCAGCTGACCATATATGAGAAGTATTGGTGAATCTTAAAAAGCAGTATCATTTATATACAGCCAGCTTGTAACCACATTAATACACAACTGAAATATGCAATGAATACCTAGGTTTGATTGGAGTTTGTATTTGTTAGATTAGGATGAAAGTGTATTTTATGATCAGTACGCTGCGATGAACAGCAAGCCCCAACATTGTTTTTAGGGATGATAGCACTCTTGGCAGTGGATCATTGTGGCCCAGTGGATTAGTCTCTGGACTCTGAAACACAGGGTCGTGGGTTTGAATCCCAGCCATGGCGCAATTTCCTTCAGCAAGAAATTGATCCACAATGTGCTGCACTCAACCTAGGTGAGGTAAATGGGTACCTGGCAGGAATTTATTCCTTGAAACGCAGCGCGTGTAACAGCTGCACTGCTAAAGTCAGGGTAATTATGCTGCATATACTGTAGAGCGCTTAGAGACTTCTGACAAAGAAGCAAGTATAATTATTATTATTATTATTGGCTAGTAACTTAGCCCAAAGGTTCCATTTACACAAAGGTTTACAATTAATCAATTACCAGTAATGTTGATGGCCGATCAAGATCCATTTTGCTTGCACATTAAGTTGAAATACTGAAGAGGATCGATACAGAATTATTCTTTCTTTTTTATTTGCAACCTAGTGGGTCTCAGAAATGTGTTCATGATGGTGTACAGCATAAACGCAATTTTGCTGTTTATTTTTCTTTGTAAAAGTACAGATTGGAATTGTTTTTGAAGTCTTTCTCTCCATGAAAGAAAAAAGGAAAAGGTACTTGAGAGCATATCAAAACAATCGCTTCTGTGGAATTCAGTACAATTAATGATGAAAGTTTTAATTTGTAGTGATTTTATTTGTGGAAGTTGTAATAGATTGCTGATTTTTTCTTGAGAATTCGTCCACTGATTGTGTGAAGGCTGGAACTAAGTTTCTGATCGGAAATAACATTTAGTAAGCTGGATAAGTTCGAACCAGCCTTAAAGTGTGGCCAGCCATAATAAAAAACAAAACAAAAACATGTGCTGAGAAACTATTTACATACAAATTTCAGTATTCTGTAAAGGATATACGTAATAAAGGATTTAACAAGTACAGTCTTTCCATTTTCTGAAATATTATTTGAGATATGTCACCTTGAAAATAAAATTTAAACTGTAACCATTGTCACTATGCAAGACATGTACATGGTGTGAAGCAAGGGTCGTGAAGTGATTATATTCCTTAGTTTAGTTAACTTTGACCTCTGTTGTGGTGGCCTTATTCTTTTCGTTTTCCTAATGAGTCATAGAATCTTTACACAACTTTTTGATGAGTCCATTAGTTTTGGCTTTCTAGGATTTTCTCTGAACAATGGTGATAGGCCATTTTCTGTGTTTGCCCCAAAATATTGGAATAGATTACCCCCTAAGCTTAGACAATGTTCTTCTATTGATGTGTTTAAGAAGATGCTTAAATCTCATTTGTTTTAATAAATTGCAAGTAGTGTTTCATTTTGTGTAGTTTTGACCAATCGTATTTGTTTTGTCATTTGTACAGTGCTTTGTAACTTTTGAAAAAGCACTTGATAAGAAGTAATTATTATAAAAATCAATCAAGTGCTATATTTGACTTGGAAAGCGCCCTCTTGGGTTTTAACAACGGCATGGTAGTCCACACGGCGATGTGGCCTGTAAAACAAGATGCATGGGGAAGTAACATATTGGTGCCGAGGTTCAAGGGTCGAGCCCTAACATAATTCACCTACTTTGAAATAATTGTTGTAATGTTGTATTTTCAAGTGATTAGTTTATAGTTGTTGATTTCATCATAATTTCAAAACAGTTATACAATTTAATTTTCCGTTTTTCCTCACATTAATACTAATTTGTGAAAGTTGGTAAAAGATCATTCAAACGTACAAGTTCCTGAAATTTTGTTGAAATTTTAACTTGATATTTTGTTATTTATTGCTAATTTTTTCTTTTAAATGCATTTCATGGGGTTTTACAATTATTTTTCTCTCTGCAAAATATATAGAGTTCGTTATCTTATTGCCACGACAATTTTCCTCATATACAAATAAATTGGGGCGGAATTTGGCAAAAAAGTATTTCAAAAGGGACAGCCTGAAATTTGCCATATATGAATTTATTTTGTATATTTTAATTTGCTCTATAATTTTCATGCATTTTATTTGGGAGCTATTTGAATACAAGTTTTCTCTTGACAGGAATTTAATACTTTGTTGCTACTTGTTATTTCATTTAAATTTTTTATATATTTGTTATTAGCATGACTCTTTGCTAATGTTTTTCATTAAACTAACCACATGCAATATCATCATTAAACCATGAAGAGTGATTTCCACTGTGGTTGAAGGTATGATAGATCCATTATAAAATATTCCAGTTACCATTATTATTATGAAGGGATTGTGGATTGGGAAAGAGATCGGATTGAAGATAAGATTTTTTTTTAAAGATAATACAGGGATAACAGAATGAGAGTGATTTAAGGCCTGGCTTGGTCGGGGAAATAAATGTAAATCGATACAAAGTAGAAAGAATGCAATTAACAGGCTGAAACTTTCTATAGCAAGTGAATTACAAAACTAAAGTTAGATCGATATTAGTTTCATTTACAAGAAGTCGTTACCCTGAAAATCATTTATGATTGTGATGTTTCAGTTAATATGTTATAAATGATACACACTTGACAAATTTATATCGCATTTTGTTTTCATTTATTTTCAATGTACATATAATAATCAAAGGCTAAATAAATTATATATTTTAAATTCCAGACATTGTTATATAAATCACACACATTTCATTTTACACTGATGAAATTTACACAGTAATATTTAGAGATAATACAGTATAGACTATAAATAAATCAAGGGTCAGTTTTGCCCCGGCTGGATATTGGTCTGTTATGGACACATTCCGTTCAGGGTCAGAAATGACTTGGATAAGGTTCATAATTGGGTCAGATATGACCCTTCGCCCTCACATCAGACCTTATACGGAGTAGGCCTACCGAGAAGAGAACGGAGTGTGGCCTCAACAGACCATGTCAATTTTGAACAGGGATGTTTAACAGAAATAATTATTTGGTTCAGAATGATGTATACAAATATATCCATACATTTATTAACTTGCATGTCTCATTTCATTTATTTATATATTCTTCAAGTTCAGTTTAACATGAAATCATAATGACATCGTCGTATATTGGACTACACCCCTCTTCCAGACCAAATCATGACATCTTGTCAGGTATTATTGTTTTGTTTTTGTTTAATAGCAAAGGTCACGTCGACAACAACACCAGATGATTTTCATGAATATAGAAAGTTAATTTAAACAATTGTTAAACTAAACGTTTCAATAACATCAGACGTAACCCACAGTGATCTTTAAAATACAGATGGTATACCGACAATAGGACAAATGCACTCATTATTGCTTGTAAACCGATTTTCATTGAATTGCATTTTTTTTTATAATATCAATATAATTCATTGATATAGCACCACCTTATTGATGATGTTTTCCATGACGACTATGAAGTTGTTCCACGCAGAGTCGTAATCGTGTTTTACGAGATCGGAAGAAAAGTTGAAATATTAAAATTTACATATTCTCAAAAGGAACGATGAGATGCATTATGAAAACAAAGTGATTTCTTTCCTTACGAATGGGCAAACTAAGTTAGAACCAGATGGATTGTAAAGCTCTATTGATCCACATTTTAAATCTTTGACTTTTCCTTAGATCTATAAATGATAATAATATGACTCATAAAGCGCTATAGTCCAATATGGGAGAGCTCAATTATATACTTGAATCTTGAAATAATAGGAGGGGGAAATTACTTCCGGGGTTCGCCTATGTCTCTGTAAAATATTATTGAAATATTAACTGAAAAAGGAAAAACAAAACAAAAACAATAAAGATAGGGGGGGGGGCTTGATCTCCCAAGGCCTTTTGATCAGCTTATATTGAAAAATATAATCAACTGAACAAGACCACCCCCCCAAAAAAAAATAAATCCCTCGGGAGATAATTTTCTTTTTGGTTATTATTAGTCCATAATTTCCTAAACGTGACCCCCCCTAAAAAATTATGATAATAATGAACCCGGCTGTTTAATGTATTATGATTAACCTAAAACACGCACTATCTGCCCATTGCACTTCAAAATGTGTCAATATTATATACATACCACCGGACATACCATTTATTTGTACCCATCTGTGGAACGAAAATTTAGGGGAAAGGGGGGGGGGGGCAGTAGAACAGGGAAAAGAAGAAAACAGAATATGAAATTATGCTAAAACTGCCTTTTTCTTTTTGCTCATATTTTTTTTTATTTTACTCATATTTTCGACGTCCATTTGTCTTCGTCAATAGTTATTTATTGTACTACAGTATTAAAGAATGCGTAGGACGTCCAAAACTTGAGAACAATAAAACCTACTTTAGGGCAGAAAATGCATTAAATGATTTATATCAGTCGTTTTCAAATTAAATGAAAATAATAATGGGTGAGTCAGACACTCCCCTTCAATCTTTGTTGATGCCAGTCCCAGGATAAAATCGAATTGTTGATCAGCCTGTAGTGGTTGAGATCAACTTACTGTAATATGAATCCTTTCTTGAATCGCATAATCTTCACCTGCCCGTGTTGACTGGGGCACCTGCATGCCTTGTCTGGTTGTTACATCGGGGAACACGCATCATGCATGGATTATGCAAACACTGTCGTCGAAGCGATGGGACACTAATCCATGTTTCGTCAGAATAGACAACCGCCGTCGTAATATGATGATACGAATTGTCTACTAGCTTGGAGTTCTCACATTTTCCCTCTCGTCTGAATGTATCCTATCCTGGTTTTCTATACTTATCTAAAATTATTTAATTGTCGCACAAAGTTTAATTATCACAAGGGGCAAGTCCAACCCAACAGGAAGTCTATTTGAATAAACAAACTCGAACAAAAGCAACGTGATTTTTTTTTATCGAAATCGGATGTAAAATAAGGAAGTTATGACGTATTAAAACTTCGCTTATTTTTCACAAAATAGTTATGTGCTAAGCAGTGAGATAATCGATGATGTCTCTCCCTCGCTATTTCTTTGATTTATAAAATACTTCATTTTACGCAGATGTGACAATTAGGAGACTCTTAATCAACTCACGATAAATTGCTACAATGGCAATGTCATATATGTTATCGAAGAATCAAATTGTTCCTCATTATCAGGAGAAAATTGAAATAGTTCATATATATTGTAATAAAATACAAATGAAATAGAATGGGTGACGTCATCGGTTGCCTTATTTCCATACCGAGCAAGATGTGCACGTATACTCTTTTGTGAAATTATAGCGAAATATCAAAATTGCACAACTCTCTAATTTTACATCCGATTCTGATGAATATTTCTCTTTCTATTTAAATCGACTTTTTTGTGGGGGCTGGACTTGCTCTTTAAAGAGGAGTTGCAGAAGTCTTCCGACTAAGAAATAATTGCTGGATGCGTTATGAGTATAATTTTTAATCTTTGTATAGCGTAGGGGCCACGGGACGGGTTTAAAGGGGGGGGGGGGGGGGGGGGCGCGGGTGGGCCATGAAAAACAAAACACACAATCTGATCAGATAGGTAGTATGTATACACGTTTTAGTGAAGTTATTACCTATTTCCCCCGGTTCCACGGTGCCCCTTGACTTGCGAATGCGTATTCGATACTAACTCATTTATATTGGCACCGACATAGCATCCACACTTTGAAATTTGATCAGCGTTAAGTTTGTTAAAGATTGAATGGGGCGTAATTGCTAGCCCTATTTTGCATAGATATGCCCCGGGTGTTTTAGAATGAACATTTTATTTAGTGTCTTAATGAACATGCACGGTTTCACATTTTATCATTCGGGATGGAAAAAAGAGGCACAATGTTGACTCTGACTGGTTCGTCAATTATAAACTGCCCTGGCAACATCACAAAAAACCTAATGGATTTGTGTAATGTAACATGGATCTGAAATTCTTAAAGCTTCAGACATCAACCTCCACATTATCTTCATCGTAAGATGGGTCGTAATGCATCTCCGTGTTCTGCAATCTCCGCCACGCCACCCTTGGTCCCCTGCAAGTGAGAAGATTAGGGAAGAAAATAATAATAGCTTATACCTAGTTCCCACTGTCACAAATCGCGCCACGAGTGAAACTTTGGTCTTACTCGTGGAGTAATCGTATAGTGATCGTCTCAGATCGTATAGCTCGTATCTCGTGGAAATCGTAGGGATCATAGAAATAGAATTGAATGGTTCGAAATTTTTGCAATCAGTTACGAAGGGCTAACAGTAGCCTTCGTAAATAACGGATCGCACGACAGCGTGAACAAGGTATTACAGCAATACTACGGAATATGAGTTTATTTAAGGCTAAATTCTGACTGTTTAATCCACCCGAAGGCTTATTATTACTTCAAAACAAAATAACACCCCCCAAAAAAAAGATTTATCAAAGCTTGGGTAGACTACAGTCTCAGTCTGTTGCTGATTTTATTTCTGTTCATCTTATTTACATATTTATCATTACTTCATGTATCATTATCATTAATTTTTATCTCCCTTTTCGGGGGAGGGGGTTATTCATTATTATTCACTCGTTTTGTTATCATTATTGCCCAGGTAAATATTTGTGTGTTATTATGTCTGGTGGCATGTATGGATGGGAGTTTTTAACTCGGCTACCAAATAGTAAAAACAATGCTTAAATCTTTATACAATGCTGCTTGTCATAGTTGTTTAAAAAGTTTTAATCAAGTGCTTTATATCTTATAACAACAAAGTTTAATTTTTTATATTCAATTCTGAAAAAATAAGCATACTCTTAAACAACTACTCTAAAGTTTATAGTAGACAGCATGGTATGAAATTTTAAACAGCGATTTTACTGTGCATGAGGATGAAGAAAAGACATATCACACTCAGCTACAACTTTCAACCAGTCTTCATATTGAATCTTCTCTAATTTAACAATAATACTAATCATGAACAATAATAGTAAATTAAAATTCGGTACTATAGTTCAACAAATAATAAGTCATGCATGTTGTGTTTGCTATCAATTTTTTTTTTTATTTGAAGTTGTTCATGGATGGTTCGGTTTCCTGATTTCCATGGGTAAGCTTTTCCGGAGTTTGGGCTATAAGCAAATCCATTAGAGTGTTATATGGCAGTCACACAAAATAAGCAGACTCCAAACCGACCGATGGTATGTCGGTGTCGATCTGAAGTGGGTTCCCCTGGTATGACTGCGGTATAAATTTTGTTTTGAAAGGTGGTATTTAGCAAGAAATTTCTTGAGCTGAAAAAATTGCGACTATGTTCATTGGCTTTATAACTTAACAATTCATTGATGCAGCCTGTAACTTAGCATTGCCAAGAATGGCATTATATTTCATCAGTACGACTCTTGGCTCATGTTCATAAAACCTGAACAGATATACTTCACCTACTTACATAAGCCACAATACACAATTAGGTGATTGCAAGATTTATTATTTATGTATATGGGTCCTGGTGTCTATCATGATACCATCATTGATATCATCATAATTATGATATTCATATACTGATACTCGACTAATTACTTACTTGTCCTTGCCGCAACTCCCCAGGACGACGATCACGACGATGATGATTGCTAGAGATGAGAGGATGACTAACACTATGACAACTGCTATGGTGTGACTATGACCTGTGAAGAGAACGGAAGATGAAGGGAGTGTGCGTAAAATAAGAGTAATGGCAGTGGGAGAGAGAGAGAGGGAGAGAGAGAGGAAGGAAGACAATAAAATGAATCAAGAAAAGGTGATGATCGAGATGGGGAGAGAGGAAGATGATAGAGAGAGGGGGGGGGGGGGGAGAAAGGCATAGATGGATTAATGGAAAGAGGGGGAGAGAAAAAAGAGGCTGATTAAGAAATGTTCTATTCTTCGTGTTCTTCCATTGTGATATATATGCATATTCCAGGCTTTCTCACGGAAACGGCTGAGACTGATTCAAATAATTTTCAAGTTTTGAAATAATACCATCCATCTTGCAACGCCATGACTTGCATGAGGGCAATCAACCAATTCGAAGGGGGAGGGGTGGCAATTTTGAAGAAAGAAAACTCATGCATTAGTTTGTAGCTTGTAATTCGCCAATACGCGCACGGTTATTCCACAAGGAGGAATTTGAAATGAAAATGTCATGTCGAACACTTACACCTCCATTCAGATAATCTTTAGGAGCAGATTCTAAATAAATATTGAAACAAAATGATTTTTCATTTCCCAAAGAAAATAAACCAAATAAAGATTTAGGTATATCTTTCGAACATTATTATCCTGCCTGTTTAGCCGATTTTGTTCGGAAAAGACAGAGGAGACATATTGTTTGAAACTTAATAATAATAATGATGACAATAATAACAGCAACAGTAATGATGATAATAAAACATTACAGAGCGCTTACAATGCTTATAAGTGCTTACTGGGATTAAGTAACATTCATTGACTTTTTTAATTGATTATAGGAACTTAGTGAATTATCACAGTTCGTATCCTATTAATAAATGAGTTAAACAAAAACTTATTTTTTTTACACTTACTGTTTGTGTTGTTCGTATCCTCAGATCCCCCTGTAGGGTTATTTGTATCGTTCATGGAAGGCGTGATGTAATCTGGAGGTATATAGAATTCACATAAACTGACGTGGCCACCTTCCATACCACAGACAATCTCCTGTAGATCTGAAGCTACCTGGTAGGCATAGGCTGCCTTTGTCCCTACGCCATACACTATGGCTGAATAGGCAGCACCAATATTAGCATTACTTCTGAGTTTCAAAGTATGTGATCCAGGATTCGACCCTGATACCAGTGTGGTGTTGAAAACACAGTATGTCCCGTGCACGGAAGAGTTTTGCATCGAATTAAAGTTTACACTAACTGAATAATTGTTTGAGATGTCTTTGTTGTTGAGGAGAATGTCTTTTCTGTGCTCACATCGAGTAATTACCACCAGGGTGTTATTAAATATACGATCGTTCTGAGCAGGGAAGACAACTGTTCGATTAGTGAATTGCTCAACAGGTGGAATATTAGACATGGCAGCGTAGTCTAACCTTCTTTGCTTGTCCGTATAGAACTGGGTGACCATTATGGGTTTGTTGGCTCTAATCGTAAATAGTCTACCTTGTGTCACATTGATATCTTTAAACACCGCCTTTTCTGTCAATGTCCAGTTCTCCATGAGTAATCCTGATGTGGTGTATGTAGACACTGTAGTATTAGTGTGTAGAAAGGCTGTAATGATTCTAAGTTTCATGATGGATGGCCCTATGGTGATCTGAGGAACAATGACGAACGACTGCCCCCACGCTCCAAGTGGAGTTGGCTGCTCCAAGAGGTCATTACAAGCTTGAGGAGACCTACTGCAATTTCGACCAGACGTCACCCACATAGCCTTCGCAGCTGATATCTTTAATCCGCTAAGATCTGAAGAAGAGGAAATCTTGGCCGAATCCACTTTCGGTATTGTAAACAAGTTAGGAATATCAGGAATAGCGTGGACCGCGCTCGTGACGTTGTCAATTGTTATTGTCATATCTGTATTTTGATGATAGATTTTGATTTCATTGCTTTCATTGAGAGGATTAAATAGAATGACCTCTGATGAATAAGCGGAAGACGGGTACATTACGGAAACATAATGTTGAGCAAGTGCCTCCATTGGGATCGCCCGGTAACCACCTAGAACTGAATCCCCACGACCAGGGATGACCCATACACCGATGTCATGCTGTGATTCGATTTGGATAGGTATTCCATTAGGATTGAAAGGAATCCTGAGTGTTCCTGCCATATTGAGGGTGATGTTGGCTACGATGCCCGGTTGGATTGCTACGTTGGGAATCGTCCATGATGTATTTGGTCTTGAGACGCTTACCTGTACAATCTCGCTATGAAAATTGAAAACAAGGAGAGCAAATCAGACGAGTAAATGAATGGTTGGTGAAGTTATTGTGATTGTTTATTGCAATCCATCTGGACTTACATACTAGCCGCAACATGAAGTTGACGACTATCAATTAAAATAACAGTAATAATAAGACGTAAAACAGGGACCGCAGGACAATTTTGAAAGAGGATGGAGGCTGATCCTTCCAAAAAAAAAATCAAATTTTTATGTTTTTGTGCACATTATTGAAAAAAAAATTTGGTTAGAGGATGGGCGGGAGTCGGTCTTAGACATGGGTGTCGATCACGGGGGGGATGGGGGGGATATATCCCCCCCAATATTTCAAGTGGGGGGGATGGCCTGTATTATCATCCCCCCCAATAATTTAGGGTAGAAAAATTATAATAATGATGATGAAAAAATGAAAAGTTTGATCATGATGATTATAGTGATGCTTATAGTATGCCATCAATCAGTTTGTTTCCCTCGCAATTTGTGTATATTGTTATTATTTTCAGGACTATTAAACAGATGGGTGGAGGTTCAAGATGAAAAAGAATGAAATGCATATGATATTTTTTAACACATAACATAAAAGGACCCCAACGAAAACTAACTTATGTTGATACGGCGTTCCATCCCACCAGTGGTGAATAAATTAATTTTAATAAATCAATTAATTCAAAAGGGTGGAAAAATAAACGGGAGTAAAAGGGTGACAAGATAAATCATCTAAGGAATGACGGTAAGCCCGATTGCGCACGAGAAGCCACACAATTTGTGCTAGTCTTAATTGGTCCGAATCTGCATTTTATCATCATGCATTAAGAAGAAAAAAGATATTGCCAGTCGGGTTAGATTTAAGAGAGAAGTTGTATACACAGAGGCATCGATCCTAGGGGGGGGGGGGCAAGGGGGCGATCGTCCCACCGATGAAAATAGGGGGGAAAATATATCGTTTTGCCCCCCCCATAATTCCGCATGTGCAGCTAAAAAATAAAATAAGATTGTAATGCTACGCTGAAATCAGCAAGCGAAATTGAGATAACAACTCGATTTTGATTTGAAATCGTGCTCAAAATGTCTGCTTTTCAGATTGGAATATAAAAATTTTCAGCTCGCGCGTCGTGCTCGCATCATTTCTGTACCAAAAACCCATACTCTTCATGATTAAATAGGTGAATAGAATGTCCCGTTTTCAGTTCTAAACCTCAAAAGAATTCCCGCTTCGATTTGCAATAATCTTTTGTTGGATATATATCTTGTTCTTTATTAAAAGCGTCCATTAAACTGTGTGTTTCCAGATCGAAATATCAAAATTTTCAGCTCGCGCTTTGCGCTCGCATCTATTGTTCTTCTAGATACCCATCTTAATCATTGGTACCAAAAATGCTTAGAATATCAAGCTTCAGGTCAGAATATAAAAAAATTTCAGCTCGCTCTCTACTAGTGAGATACATGTACATGTATCTATCCTCCTCATGAGTTACTACAAACAAACCTAAACAGGTACATTTTTCCTGTTTTCATGTCATAATTAATAAATTTCAGCTCGCGCTTTGCGCTCGCATTGTTGGTGAGGGTGAGATATGTGTCTCTTTCTCATGAGTCATATACTGTATGTATATATATATATATATATATATATATATATATTTATCAATATAAGCCTATGTGTGGGGTGAGTTTGTTCGTTTTGTGTGATCGAGCTCCTTTGGAACGTTGATTCATGATTTTGCCCCCCCCCCCCATCTGAAAAATGGATCGACGCCCTGTGTATACATCATGCTCAATATGTACGTGGTTAAGACAATTTTTGTCATTTTTTTTATTTCGTACGAGTTTAGAATAGGCTTACTTGTAACACAAATTGAATTTTCCCAAAAAAAATGATGTAAGTGCAGTACACTACAACAATGAACGAATTTCCAAGAACACCATGCATTATCAACCACTCCCAAAATGTCCTAACATCTGATTTTAGTGGGGTTAATGTTGAAAGATCCCCATCCACAAGAACATTTGTGTCAATCATCCCCCCCAACCAAGAATACCGATCGACACCCATGGTTTTAGATGTAATAATGTAGTTCCAAATGACAATATTGAAATTCTAGCTACCCCCCCTTTAAGATTAAGGGGGATATAAGCATATCTTATTTAAAAAAAAACCCGCAAAAAGTGATAGATACATGCTTAAGGCAGTATTTTTCAAATGTATTACTCTATCTTTAACGTGCAGATGATTTTTCGATCACGAACCACCGTGCTCCGCTGAGCACGTGGCTATCAATGGACGCATGTTTCCATGGCAACCATGTCTGGTATTAATATAGATAGGTGTTGATGAAGTCTGTAGTTAATGACCATTGCAAGGTCGCCCGGAACAATTATCATTCTCTGATACTTCCACATCTAACCAAGATCCAGAATAAGCGTTTCGTGATGGACACCCCCCAATACAACGACTGATTCAGAAAGGTGTGACAACTATAGCAGTAGAATACAGATGAGAAAATAAACTAGTTGCCTTTTCAATGAAGGTTCAAGACTACCCTCCCCCTTTCATCGACAATATAATCCTGATTATCTATGGTGCTATGTTGTTGTTTTTTAATGGTATGAATATAATTATTCAAAATGGGGTAGAATGTGTTTCCATCAAAATATGATTTTCGTACATCAGATGGAGCATAAGTATATTCACTTTAAGTATATAGGCCAATAACTTCAGTATATGCCTAACTTCGTAGGCTACTTTAGTACGTTGAAATTATGTCAATGTTTTTTTTTGGAAATCATCGGATCAATTGAAAAAAAAATCTTGTTTTACATAGGGGATCTATATCTACTTTTATGTATAAAAAGGGTAATTTAGCAACGTATGCATATAACAGCTAATTACCTATAGATTGAGGTCGATAACTCATTCTACTCTGGGGAGTGCTTTGGCTTACAGAGAATATGTGGAAAATTAGTTATTACCTACAATCAATAGGCGGGCTTTGTGCTACTATATCCATCGTAACATGGACACAAATTTTTGATGGACGCAAATAATGAGCGCGTGAATTGTTTTCCCTCCAAAACCCTTGAAAGAGTTGCAGCTTAATACGTACCTGCTTCTTGATGATACATAAATATTATGTATCATTCGTATACTGGTATCCGCTTCAATGGGTAGGGTAACGATGAATCGACGACCGAATGCATCACTACTTCGACTCGGATCTAATAAGTAGAAATAAAACAATTTAATTCCTATGTCGTTATTTTGATGAAGTACTTATTATGAAGTGCAGTACGTGTCAATCAAAATTTGTCATGATATCTGAATGCAAAGAGCTAGGGCATGGAAAATTTTGATTTTCATCCCCAAAAGGTCATTATTTTTGTTTTGCTCACTCGCTTTGCTTAGCACTCTGACAATTTATCATTTGGGAGGGAAATTGCCCGGAGGTCTACGCCATGTTATGCCTTCTTAAAATTGTAATCATAGTTACGCCACTGATTCTAATTATTGTCATCATTTTGATTATCATTATCATTATTATCATCGTTGTTGTTGTGGCGGTTCTTGTTGCTATTATTATAATTATTATTATTATTATTATTATCATTATTATGAATATTATCATTACCGATAACATTTCATTGATTACATTTTTATTGAAATCATTGTCATCACTACCTTTATCATCATTATCATCATCATTAAAGGAATATTAGTAATTATAAGCATAGAAATGATGTCCAACCCAAGAGGCTATTTACGGTGCCAAGCTTGTTGAAAAGGGGTGTAGTCAGTACTTGCCCCCTGTGCCTCTCATTCTCCCTGAAAAAAAAAACGTCTTGATTCAACGACAAAAAATCGACTACCGTGACAACACAAAGCCATTCATTGCCAAATTAGACATCAATTGCCAGATGTAGGTGGTGATTAATATACCGGTCTGGTTGGTCGATAAAGCTTGCCCCATCAGTACCTATCAGTAGGAGGACTTCAAGAAGGCTTGAACATTGCTATCCAGGACGTAATCACTGCTCGGTAGGACAATTATTATGCTGGCTGGTAGAGAAACCATATACCCAACGATGAGGATACCTTGGTCGTTCATACATGTAGTCAGGAATGGCACGGGGATGCTTCGATAGGAGGGGTGGGGTGACCTAAAAGGTGGCTTCATAATATTGAATAACGTGGGTAATATGTAATCACATCACACATTACCCTCTGTTTGATACACTTTGTTCTTCGCTTTTCTTCATCTGTTTTTCTACGTAATATTATCATAAAAATAATTGTATCGCTAACATAAACCATCATCAGTATTCAAGTTGTCACTAATAATGATCATTGTAAATGAGTCGGCCAATTCTTAATGCAAATTGTATGCATGAGACGAGATCAAAGCCGATCAACTAAGAATTACTCGCAATCCTTGAAATAGTGGGTTTATAATTATTTTCATTCCTTTCTCTCTTTTTTTTTCCTTTCATGGGTTGTCTTTGCGATATTGACAGCAATAACATCAATATTTTATTTCGCATATTATACGACTTGGTTATCTCTAAACATTAAGAATGGGAGTGTATGAGGTTTGAGTGTGTGTACTGGGACGGTACAGGCGCCATTTGTTAATTATCAATACATATATTGATTGTTGTTAATTAGATATATTTTGAATGTCTTGTTCCTTTAAAGCCTGAAATTAAGTTGTACGACAGAACTCAGTCAAACCCAATTAAGATCCTTTTAGCCAGGTTGATGAAGAGATCGACCATGTCGACACCCGATTATTCTGATCTGGTTCTCAAATTGAATTTTGGTTTTTGTCTCACCTGCGAAGCAAAGTGAGACTATAGGCGCCGCTTTTCCGACGGCGACGGCGGCGGCGGCGGCGGCGGCGGCGTCAACATCAAATCTTAACCTGAGGTTAAGTTTTTGAAATGACATCATAACTTAGAAAGTATATGGACCTAGTTAATAAAACTTGGCCATAAGGTTAATCAAGTATTACTGAACATCCTATTAGAGTTTCATGTCACATGACCAAGGTCAAAGGTCATTTAGGGTCAATGAACTTAGACCATGTTGGAGGAATCAACATCGAAATCTTAACCTGAGGTTAAGTTTTTGAAATGTCATCATAACTTAGAAAATATATGGACCTAGTTCATGAAACTTGGACATAAGGTTAATCAAGTATCAATGAACATCCTGCATGAGTTTCACGTCACATGACCAAGGTCAAAGGTCATTTAGGGTCAATGAACTTTGGACGAATTGGGGATATCTGTTGAATTCCCATCATAACTTTGAAAGTTTATGGATCTGATTCATGAAACTTGGACATAATAGTAATCAAGCATCACTGAACATTTTGTGCAAGTTTCAGGTCACATGATCAAGGTCAAAGGTCATTTAGGGTCAATGAACTTTGGCCGAATTGGGGATATCTGTTGAATTCCCATCATAACTTTGAAAGTTTATGGATCTTATTCATGAAACTTGGACATAATAGTAATCAAGCATCACTGAACATTTTGTGCAAGTTTCAGGTCTCATGATTAAGGTCAAAGGTCATTTAGGGTCAATGAACTTTGGCCGAATCGGGTATCTGTTGAATTACCATCATAACTTTGAAAGTTTATTGGTCTAGTTCGTTAAACTTGGACATTAGAGTAACCAAGTATCACTGAACATCCTGTGCTTGTTTCAGGTCACATGTCCAAGGTCAAAGGTCAATGAACTTTAGCCGAATTGGGTGTATCTGTTGAATTACCATCATAACTTTGAAAGTTTATGGATCTGATTCATGAAACTTGTACATAAGAGTAATCAAGTATCACTGAACATCCTGTTCCAGTTTCAGGTCACATGTTTAAGGTCAAAGGTCATGTAAGGTCAATGAACTTTGGCCATGTTGGGGTTTTTTGTTGAATAACCATCATATCTCTGTAAGTTTATTGGTCTAGTTCATAAAAAGAGGACATAAGAGTAACCATGTATCACTGAACATCTTGTGCGAGTTAGAGTAGTATGCAAAGTCAGCACTGCTACTATATTGAACTGCGTGATGCAGGTGAGACGGCCAGAGGCATTCCACTTGTTGGTCATGTTGAAATCAAATGAAATGATATCAGAGCAAAATTATGTAAAACAATGATCAACATGTAAATGGGACATCATGTACATGGGACATTGACACTGATTATGGCCGATTATCTTGCCGATCGACATGATCGAGCTAGACAGACCCTGGGGCCCGTTGGAGAAAGAGTTGCAATCAATCGCAACCCCCAAAATCAATCGTAACTTGATTTTCAACCTGTTTTCAACCAATCAACAGCGCGCATTTTTGACTTGCGATTGATTTTTTGACTTGCGTTTAAACGCAACTCTTTCTGCAACGGGCCCCATGCCAAAAATAAATTTATATTGACCATGCTTGATCAAGTAGCAAGTTTGGCAATGGGGTTTCATCATCTGCAAGTATGATTGAGTGGCAAGCGAACGAACAAGACTAGTCTATAGTCTCCATGTCACCAATACCTATGTAGTACTTCAGGGGTCCGTTGCAGAAAGAGTTGCGTTTAAACGCAAGTCAAAAAATCAATCGCAAGTCAAAAATGCGCGCTGTTGATTGGTTGAAAATCAAGTTGCGTTTGATTTTTTGACCTGCGTTTAAACGCAACTCTTTCTGCAACAGGCCCCTGATGTCATTTTTCCCTTTATAAACACAATATAGCCCTGACATTTCAGTGAATGTGTTCGGCTACAATATTGAAATCACTTACAAATAATAAAACATGTACAAAATTTAGCCAGGATCCCTATTAAACAACTTATGCTTGTACTAGTGAGGTCCTTCAAAATGATGAACATGATGCTGAATACAAACAGAAAACCTACATGCGATACTCGTGAATATCATAGTTTCAGCCAGTTTCATAATAAAAATACACAAACAAAAACCTAAAAGGTATAACGAAATCAACCTTCTTTTCGTTGACTTCCACCGACAAGCAATTTAATTACTTTAATGCACCTGCCTGGCAAATTATAGCTAAATTGTGCCAACCAACATATGACATGTAGGGGATATATTAGATTGTAGATTCGGCGAAGGACGAGGCACGTCTACCATTGTAATTTATAATTGCATACCACATTCTGATTCTGATACTTAGATAGGCTACCATGGTAACTAAGTTCTACATGTTGTGGTGTGTGATTAACCTTATATCTGAGGATATTTTGTAAAGTAAGGGTAGTGTTTCATGAAAGGACACGTCAGATGTCTTTTTTTATCCGACAGTATACCATATTAACTGTCAGACCTGTGCTTAATTTTCAGTCAATCAACATCAAGGAATGTTGAAAGATCTGAAAGATTGTCAGACGACAATATTTTTCTGAAACTATTTGGCGGGTGACTGACTAAAGAACTATTATACAGCTTAGATATTGAGTTTAGTCTTGAATGCGAACACAAAGGCGTGTGGGGACAAGTAATGTCTGATCAATAAACCTTTGCCTTTTGAAATTGTTACTGTGACACATCTTAAATTATTTACTGCAGCATGTTCACTACTCAACCTTAGAATAAATTACTAATTGCTGCCAACATTTTGAAGGGTGCAAAATAAGGCTCTGCTACACTGTTTAAAAAAACCTGATTTTACAGAAAAAAAAGATTTTGCAGAAAGTAATAACAGAATCATTCTGTAAATTCATAAAACGGGAATTTTTCTGCAATTTAACAGAACAGCTCTGTTTAAAAAGGTAAAAAGAATGTTTTATTAAAGTAAATTTGTAAGGTTCCATACACCAAATACCAATTTCCTGTAAGATTACGCAATCTGGTAAGATTACAGGTGTTCTCGAGACTCTGCTGCAGGAACTTCTTTTATTTTAAGGATGAAATTTCTAACAGTGTATGTACAAAGTCCACGGGTGTAAACATAGGGGGATGGGGGATATTTCCCGCCACCACTTGTCGGAGGGGTGGACATGTACAATCATCCCCCTTTTTCAAGACAGAAACGATATTTTTTTAATCATCAAGTGATTATACTGCTACTAAATTTTGCAATTTAAAAATGCAAAATTTCTCGAGTGGTCGCTCTTCTACCCTTACATGGATTTGGCCATGACAAATCCCCAGGTTTATATTTTCTTATTGCAAAGGTAATAGACCTACAGTATCCGTTGCACCATGGGATAATGGTTATAATATTTGTGAATCGTATATGAAACCAATAAATTGACTTATGGTTATTTGATCATAAACCAATCAAAGCACTGTGTGTGTGGGGGGGGGGGGTAGGCCTTATGTTCATTGCCACATATAAGCCTGAGGAAAGGGGTAAGAATCTGCAGCATTTATTAATTAGTCTTTGCTAAAGGCCCCTCACTCAAGACTGCATTTGCTAATCTGGTTTCAAGATCCATTTGTTTACAGTTTCAATCGTTGTTTTAATATGTGCAAATTTGATCCATTAAATCGCGTGGCACACGAGAAAATCTACTGAGTGGCGATTGCAATGCAAAATGTAATTTGGTAACGTATACTAGCTATTACCCCAAATTAATAATTAAAAAATCCACGTAAGTTTGATATAGAATCATTCCGATAGCCCGCCCCCCCCCCGCGCTCATATTTGGAAACTTCATTCTCATTGTCTGCCTGTCATAACTGTATGAAAGCCAAAGCGCTGGCACGGGAAAGGAAGGACATGCATGGCCGAGTGAAGGCTTCGACATCTTATTAAAGTAAGTGTAGCATTTACAGCTTGTAGAATGGAATTGTAGTATATTATCATGGACCATTATAAAAAAAATAGATCAATTATGTTGATTGCAAGTCTATCAGGTCTCGATTTTATTATCTATAGATTAAGTGTAAAAGATACACGAGTGAAATATATTCAACTTATGTTTCGGATTTGAAATAAAGCAATTCAATCATTAGAAATCACAGTAAAAAGTTATACAACGCTGTTTACTATATGAACCTGACAGTAATTGTTTAAACAGTTTAAACAACTGTTTAAATCTTAAGCAACAAAGTTCAATTTTCAATATCTAATTGTCAATAAATTAAACATGATTGTTTAAACGGTTAAAAAAATACTGTAAGGTTCATAATTATAGTAAACAGCGTTGTCTAAAATCTTAAACAGCGTTTTTACTGTGTACGCAAATAGGAACTGAAAGTCATTTTAAAGCTATGTAGTTTTAATGATAAATATCAGAAAATTAATAGCTGAACTTGTATAACAATTTTTACCTGAGGATACAAAGTGCTGCTATCATTATCCCGAGCTACAAGTGTGCATTCAATCGAATAATCCTGTGAGGTACCCATTCACCTAACCTTTCGGAGGCAGCTAAGTGTGCATGGATAAATATGTTTTTTTACAGAATGAAATCACGCCATGGCTATATGATTCGAACCCACGACCCTCTGTTTGAAAGGCCAGAGTGCAACACGACGCACTCTCGATAGCAGGATAAAAGATGGGAAAACGGAGAGTATTCTTTTTAAGTGGATAATCATAATTTGATTATGTACTGTTTATACGTTATACTTCCTGTACGTGTGTCGAGATGGAATACTTTCACTGGTATCAGAGATTGCTACATCTACAGTCGTTCAAGTGTACACAAGACAGTTTGTCGTCCGTGCCTCCTCCCCCCCTTTCCTATCAAATAAATATTAACCAACGGAGAGAGAAGTATGCCCATCACACCGATTGCATGTAAATCTCTGTGGCCTCACTTTTCTTGATGAACTTAATCATTTCAAAGCCTTTTAGGTCATACTAATGGTAGGTCTGTATAACATCGAAATATACTGTATTGATTATAACCATTATTGGAGCGGCATCTGATTCCCTGAAACTTAACACAATGACAAACATGCAGCGAGATGTATGTGTGAGTCAGTGTTGTAGTGCCTTGATGCTCGGCCTTGGCCTTAAGGCGCCTTAAGGCCTATTTTTTCAAAGCCTTGGCCTTGAACATTCAAGCCTTGGCCTTGAGAGGGCCTTGGCCTTGAGGATTTTGAGCCTTGAAATTTCAAGGCATTTTTAAGGCATTTTCAAGGCATTTTCAAGGCATTTTGTATTTTGTACTGTCATTTGTTTTATATAAGTAATTATAAATGTTTCAATTGTTCTGTATATCTAGTGACACTAAATACTACCAGTCAGCAGTAGCAGCAGCAGCAGTGAGTGTACTTTGCAGTGCCATCAATTGCAATTATCATCACATAATTATGTAACAAAGAGAAGTGATGAATATTAATATTATTCATTGGTTATATGTTGTAATCATGACTAATAAGGATGACAATATCAATAATAATGATAATAATTATGATTAGGATTATAGTCAGTGGCGTAACTACAGGGGGGGGCACGTGCCCCCTCCCCCCACCCCAATCGGCTGACTAAAAAAACAGGGGGGGAAGGAGAAAAAGAGGGAGAAAGGAAGAGAAACGTAGTGGGAAAGAAGACATTATTGTTCATTATAATGTTATAATTATGTTATGTTGAATTAAATCAGAAACATATTTTTCATAACTTTATGAAACATAATTTGCTCAGGGCATATGTCTTCATTGTTCCTGGTGCTCGCATTGTCTGTTTACCGAGATAATCCTGTTATACTAAAACCTCCCGTTTTCAAGTCAATATACACCAAACTACCAAATATATTTCCTCGCACTTCGAGTTATTGTTTTACATGTACAATAGTATGCTTCTTTTTCATGAATACTTTAAGTGATTGTCCCATTTTAAGGTCTTAATATAAAACATTTCCTGTCCGTGCTTACGTTCGCAGTAGTGGATTGGTGAAATATGTCTGCTCTCCATCAATTCCTAGAATGAGTCCGTTAAATGTCCTTTTTTTCTGTTTTCTGATCTGAATATAAAAAATTTTCAGCTCGCGCTTCGCGCTCGCATCATTTGGTTAGTGAACTACGTAAGGTCTTCGTGAATTCCTACAAACAAGCCTTAAAATGATGCCCCTCTTCAGGTCTGAATTTCCTAAATTTTCAGCTCGCGCTTCGCGCTCGCAAGATTGAATTAGTGACATGGGTATGTTAATCATGATTACAAGTGCTTTATGTGCATGTTTATATGTAATTCTAACAAAATCAGCAAGCGCTTATTGGCACTCCCATTAGATGACTATGGTGATATGTGTATAATCTTAATAGATTCCTAAAATATAGTCCTTAAAATCTTCCTGTTTGGGGTCAATATTTACAAAAATTCCAGCTCGCGCTTCGCGCTCGCATTATTTAGCGAGACAGGTACGTATCATGATTAGAAAAGATTGATTGTAATGTCCCTTTTTAGGGCTGAATATCAAAAATTTTAAGCTCACGCTTCGCGCTCGCATTATTTGACTAGTGAGATACATATCCGTTTATTGGCACTGTCCTTAAAATATCTCTATTAGGTCAGTATACCTGGCAACTGGGCGCGCTTCGCACGCTCACTAGGTGACTCCAAATTTTTGCTGGTGCCCCCCCCCCCCTCCATGCCGTGACCCACGGTACGCCACTGATAAGAGTGATTTTATGACAGGAATAATTCTGGCAGATCTGACTGCAATTTTTACAACAATTTTTATACTTTGAAAATAGCTCACTCTAAAGAATGATAACAAGATTGATTTCTATTCCATTAGGGTTTTTCTTGTATTATTTTCTTTGACAAACAAGAATGTTTTAAGTCTTAAGATATTCTGAAAAGATTCAGTAAACCTGAACACAAACTTCAATTTTGTCATTTCCAAATGGGCTATGGCATTAATGGCATGATGAGCCAAAAATTTTGAGGGGCCAAGCATGGAATACAGAGCAAAATTTTAGGTTCCAAAATCAACAAATTTTGGATTGTGCTCGCATAAAAACGCATTCCATTTACACAAAAAATGCTTAGAATGTCCAGTTTTCAGGTCGGAATATCACAAATTTTTGAGCTCGCGCTTTGCGCTCGCATTATTTGATTGGTGACTTATGTATCCTAATATCCTATTTATGAGTCACTAAATGCAGTCCAGAACAGCTTCCTTTTCTGGTCAGTAAAAATTTCAGCTCGTGTTTTGCGCTCGCGTTAATTTGTTTAGTAAGATGCACACCTTTTTCGTGATTACAAAAACAGCTCGGAATATTTAAATTTCATTTCTTATTACATCTATCTCGCAAGGATGCCCTTTTAACAGTGATTAGCACCATAATTGACAAAAAAAATCGAGTTTTACAACTTCAAAATTGATTTCTTTTTTTCTTTTTTCCTTGGTCGCTATGCTTTCTATAGCGGAAAATTAAAGCCTAAATCAAAATATCTGTCTTATCAATTAAAAATTACTTTAAAAAGGCTTTGCTGAACTTAATTTCCACAAAACACACAACTTATTAACACAGTCGAAAATCTCATTTTGAAAATATCTGTTTGCACCAAAATTCTCATTTTGACATATACTGCAAGTGCATTTTTGGCATTGACCCCCCCCAAAAAAAAAAAAATACATTCTGCCTCGATCCCCTGTCCCAGGGAGAGGAAAAAAGACATATGTTGAGAATGGGCATGCCAAGATCAGATCACCTCGGTAATAATAATTATTGCAATGTGAATAGCCTAGAAAAATAATTAAATGTACAAAGGTAACTATATATTTATTTTAATTTTATGTCTACATCTACATGATCTATCATGTAATCATTTTCGTTTTAAATGTACTAGGGTCGAAAATTTTGCTCGCTCAATTCGCTCGCTCACACCTTTAATACATTTGGTCCTGTGTGTCATGTCTGCCGCCTAAGCATTGTTGTCTTATTGTTCCATATATTGAACAATTGAAATGCCTTGGCCTTGAGGTTTTCAGGCCTTGGCCTTGGGTATCCATGCCTTGGCCTCAGCCTTGGGTAGTGAAGCCTTGGTCTTGGGTATTAAAGCCTTGGCCTTGGCCTTAGCCTTGGAGGTTTGAGCCTTGACTACAACACTGGTGTGAGTATGAATTAAAACCATGAAACCAGGCCTACCCAAATCAACAATAGCGTGCGTATCAAAAAAAGTTTACACTTAGAAAAATTCCTTTAAAATTTCACATATGTAATACCTTTAAGTTTTTCCACATTCTAACATTGGTACAGATCCATTTAAGCAAATGGCGATATAACTGTCGAAAAATATTTCCGCTTGAGTGAGCACCACTTACTTTTGAAAAGTTAGTGAAAAATGATTTGCGCAGAACTTTGAAATGGTTATGCGAATAAAAGTACACCTTAATCATGAATAACACGTGGAATTGAGCTAGTAACATTGATTTGAAGATATCTTTTACCCTTTTTTAACTTGTTCCTTTCCCAAAAAACTTTGAAGAGTGCATTGCGCCCCACCCCACTCCCCCACACACCGAGGCCATCGTGACGATATTTGCTTTACACTGAGATGTGATTTACATAAAATGGCTAAGGCTTGATTTTCATTTTGTTAATCATTGTCAAGCTTGGGAAAAGTGTGTGGAGAAACAAGTATTAAATGAAAAAAATGAAATGTAAACCCACTTTTAACTGATAAAAACTTAGTGAAAAAATGCTGGAGATGTCTCATATAAACTTTTGTTCAGTTTCAGTTAAGTCATCTGATCCAGCTGGTACAAAAAGGGTATAGGTTGTGTATACTAAGTGCTGAAATTCCAATTTGGTTGGCAAAGTTGTTACAAAATGCTTGAATGTATCCGTTTTATTTCAATTGACTAAAAGTGCAAAGGAAATGTATGAGAAATGTTTCGCAGGGTAAGTTTGATTTCACCCTTTCCCCTTGACACAGCGTTCTGCGAGCTTTACAGAAATGTACAGTGCTCACTCATGTATAACATTCTGTCAAAAATTTTACTTTCATTGGCTAGATGAGACCCAAACCCAAGATTACATGTGAAAAAATTACCCACATGTTGTATATTTTTTAATTCCCAGGGCTTTTTCAAAGTGTAAACTTTTGATACGCACTGTATAAGCAGCTTCCGCTTTTGAAGATCGACGAATACCTATTAGAAAAAGATTCCATTTACATATAAAACAATACTTAAGCCTCAATAAATATATTATTTCAGCAAGCCACCGTAAGGATTAAACCAAAATATGAGCTAAGCTAGACCCCTTAACATTTGCTTTAACAAAGTCTGTCATTTCGAATAATGAGGCTATTGTGATCTTTTAGGAAAACTTATGGGAAAAGGCGGAAAGAATAATATCAATCCTGCCCAGGAGTAATGTGTCGGGGTGGTACTGGAGACATCCCCCTTTTAACCTGGACCCAAAGTTGTACACGTAAATATCGTTGAACGATGTGGTTAGCTTCCACGCCCCCATCATGAAATCCTTAGCTCGCCACTGATTCCATAATGATGTTGACGAACATCTCGTTTTGAGCGAGAAAAGTCTACGTATAGCTGACAAACATGCCTATGAATAAGGCAAGCTGTTCATCATGTTGTTCAATATTTGTACTTGAATGATAAGTAATAAAGAAAACGATTGTTTCGAAACAGAAAATCTCACCAAAGTAGCCCGATGTCTGCAGAATAGCAAACGAAAATAAAAGAACAACCGGCACATTTAAATTCGAGATTCCAGCCATTTTTAAGTGATATATTGAGATGGTGATTATTTTCCAAAAGGAGTCCAGATGATCCGCATAATGAGACGAAGTAGAATGAAGACGATCAACTGTGAATGCAATCCCAACTCTCAACGCTCTAGGATGCTGTACCCGAGTTCTCACGTTTTATGTGCAGTTGAAATGACAAACTTCAACCCAATCCTGATAAACTTGACTCTGCACCATGCATACTCTGTGTGGTAATGTTCATCGCAGCTACGTTGGACGTAAATCGACAGCAACGATGCTGTATCAGAAGTGTGGTAAACGCACGGGGTAAAGGTATGTTTACATTGCATGCATTGTGAGAAAATAACTGACTCATATGGGTGTCCCGGGGATCAGAAAGAATCAGAAAGTAGGCGACCGAGCGGGAGGGGAGGGGGGGGGGGGCCTGAACTCTCACAATGATGGGTACAATATGGGTTCTATTTTCCAAATCATCTTTAAAATAATGTGATGACAACCCGGATGGCAACTAGCGAAAATAACGATGATAATGGTGGTGCATACAATCATTGTACATGTTGTATGGTGATGATGTCTATGGTAGTAAATGATGATGATAACAAACATATTATGGGCAGCATATACAGTTCAGGGGCAACAAAAGTAGCAACATAATATTTTTCAGATAAAGAGAAGAGAGAAAAAGAGTTCGAAGGATCGGACTTTGTACCAGCCCGGTAATCGTTTATTGTCTAGAAGACATTTTATCACAACAGATCCGTTAACAGCATTATCATCATTTACAATAGGCCTATGCAAAGTCCACGGTGAGTTATAAAAGATCGGGGATCGCCAAATATTTTCACAAACAAGAAACGTCTATACCCTTTATCATTACAATCGGGTCAACACGATCGTAGTAATTCCTTTTCTATTCCCTTTTCATTAATTTGTAAATAAATATTCATTCAAACGTGAAAATGCTTATGAAATAGCCGAATTAAACTGTACTATAGCAGTAGCGTACGCAGGATTTTTGAAAGGGCGGGGTTTCAAGTTGATGAAAATTTGACAAGCGAAAAGGATAAAAAGGGGTTTTCACTCGATTGCCATTTTACAAGAAAAAAAAGGGTGGGGGTTAACCCCTGTAACCCCCCCCAAAGCCCCCCCCCATGCGTACGCGCCTAATAACGAGAATCAATCCGGAGGAGGTAACGCATTAGATGATTTTTTTTTTAAATATTTGTTTTGCGTCACCTAGTAGGGCCTTGGAGACGGGCGAAATCAAAGCAAACTGTATCACTATATAACACGCAGGTCTCCTCCCGAGATAGATTGACTGGGTGAGTGCAGGTGGACCACCACAAAGGGCTTCCCCTTATAGTGGGTCCTTAACGTGTAAGGTGATGGTGACTTTCCTATCTACACGGAGCTTCCATTTAACATCCCATCCTAGGGACGGAGTGTTTTTCACTGTAACATAGTCTGCATCTATATGGAACAGGAAAGGGGCATGTTTACACACAACGCAGGCTTCAGTCATCTTCCCAGGGTGTATTCTCGAACCCACGACCTTTGGTTCGACACAGGCAGACGCTTTCCCGACTGAGCTAACTCGCTCCCTTTTTGAGCGATATTCCCTCAATTTCACCAACGTGCAGAGAGCCGGGGCAGAGAGTTGACATGGAGGTGGGATATCAGTGGTGTAATGAGGCAAATATTTTGAGGGAGCTCGGTATGGCGTATAGCGTAAAATTAATAAAAAGTTGCGAGCGAGCCAGCAAAATCTTTTACATTTTATTACAGTTTGTGATAGATTTTGACATAATATTCAGAAAATAATATCATATTTTACCCTTATCCCTTTCCTTTTCTCTTTTATTTTCTTGGTCGTGATTTGTTTAGAAAGCCCCCCCCCCTCCCATCTATACACCAGTTCGGGCTGTCTAGTGTGACACTAGGAATAATTAGATATTTTGATATTAAACAAGCAAAACATCCAGCAAGCCATCGAAATCTGATCAAAGTTATTCAAAAATTTTATATCATTTTGATGGACTCACTGAATATATTGCACATTTTGTCTCTGATGTCATCTCCCCATGCACCCAAGTTTTTCAATATACGAAATTGAATAACAATTATAATTCTTTGCTCAAGAAACATACAATATAACTGAGGTAAGAAGAGGAAGAAGAGGAGAAGGAAGACGACGAAGAAGAAGATGAAGAGCAGTGGCGAACAGAGGGGGGGGGGGGGGGGGGGTTGCGTCAAAGAAAAAATAGAGAAAAGGAAAGAAAATAAAAGAGCAGTAAAAGAGGAACGATGAGGAGGGGAGAACAGGAGGAGAGATGGTTTGAAAACGATTTTGCAGATGTATCAGACATGAAACTATTTGCAGCATTTGATAATTGGCAATTAATCACGCCACGAGATCTAGTATTATTGTAAGATCTTGGTTGCTACATCGGTCAGTCTCACGGTATATAATGTAGCTGCAGAATATCAACCCATGATATCCAGATTGTAGTTTATGATAATATTCTGATAGTAGGGCATATAATTATGAAAAGGTATGAAGTTAACATAGGCAGATCCAGGGGTGAAGTGCCCCCCCCCCCATTGGAAGCGCAAATAAAGAAAAATGCCGAGAAAAGCACGCAAAAGAAAAGGGTAGGAGAAAGAAAGAGAAGAGGAAAGAAAAATGAATAACAAAAGGTGAGGGGAAAAATGGAAAATAAAAAGTTATCAGATCATAATAGCTTTTTATTAAAACTCTTTAGAATGTGAAGCTTTCAGGTCTGAACAGGCGCAGATCCAGCCGGATTAGACACTACCATTTTAGGGGGCATATTGTTTTTTTTTTTTTTTTTAGCTCATCCGGCCCGAAATGCAAGATGAGATTATATGCCGTGGCGTGGCGTCCATTGTCCGTCGTCTGTCGTCCGTCCACAATTTCAAAATGCTACTACTTCGCCATTTCAAGTCCGATTTCAATACTGTTTGCTTTATATGATAGCAGTAGGTTAGGGATTCAAAAGTTCTACACAGAATTTCGAAATTCATTAAATATGCTAATTTATGCGCATTTTTCAATATTCACCAAAAAATGCTTCTTCAGAAGAAGTTTTGCTTCCATCTGGTAAAGCTTCATGAGGTTCACCAGTCTTCACAGAATTTTGAAATTTTGACCAGAACAATTTTTATGCTAATTTATGCGAAATTTGCGCATATTTTTAAAATTCACACAAAATGCTTTTTCTTCTTTAATTGTTGACCGATTTTTATTTTTTTCTTCCTCCATCTTGTAGAACTTTATGAGGTTCACCAGACTTCTACACAAAATTTTAAATTTTTCAGAAGAAAATTTCTTATGCTAATTTATGCGAAATTTATTCAGAAATCACAGAAAATGCCTCTTCTTCTTTATTTGTTGACAGATTTTGATATTTTTCTTCCATCCTGTAGAACTTTATGAGGCCCACCAAACTTTTACACAGAATTTTGAAATTTTCAGTAGAAAATTATTTATGCTCGAAATGTATTCATAAATCACAGAAAATGCCTCTTCTTCTTTATTCGTTGACAGATTTTGACTTTTTTTCTTCCATCTGGTAGAGCTGCATGAGGTTCACCAAACTTTTACACAAAATTTTGAAATTTTGTCTGGAAAATTATTTATTCTAATTTATGCAAAATTTATTCATAAATCACACAAAAATGTTTTTTCTTCTTCATTTGTTGACCAATTGCAATTTTGTTTGCTTTATATGATAGCTCGAGGTAGTGATACAAAATTTTAACATAGAATTTTGAAACTCATTGGCCCGTATTCTGAAGTCGGGTTTAACTTAAACTCAGGTTTAAAGTTGTGGTTTAAGTGTGGACAGCCAATTGTTACATAAATCACTAACAGTAGAGATATCATATTTCAGCTCATTTTGATCTTAAATCATTAGTAATTGTCTAGGAAGTATAAGAAGATGATTGTTTTCATTATCGATGAATCAGAAAAAAGCACAGTAAACATAAGAAAAATACAACTTAATGATAATTTTGACACTTTTGGCTTCCCATAATTTTAGCACAGAGTTAGACCATGTAGTAAATTAAACCAGACTTCAGAATACGGGCCAAAAAATTAAATATGCTAATTTATTCATATATTTTCAAAACTCACAAAAATTACCTATTTATGTGTTGATTGATTTGGGTTATTTTTGCTCCATCTGAGAGCTATGTTAGGTTCACCAAGGTTCTACACAGAGTTAAGAAACTTTGACTAGAAAATTATTAATACTTAATTCATATGAAATTTATTCATAGATCACAAAAAATGCTTCTATGTCATTTCTTCATCAATTTCAATTCTATATCCTTAATTTATGTCACCAATATAATTCACTGCAGATAATGGAAAAATGCACCCAAAAAGTATCCCATCCCCTTTTTCAAACTAAATTCACAAAAAAAAATTTGCGGGGTAGTTTCATCGATCATCGTCCATCTTGTGTGAAAATCTTTTAGGATTAGTCGAGTCGGGAAGAGGATAATATTTTTCGCTTTTCACCTGAGTAATTTTGTGCGATATATGAAAGAACTGTTGCTTATTATGTTTCAAACGATTGTTTGATCATTATAAGCCATTCAAACACTTACTAGCATTCACATTTAGGGGGCTTGTGAAACAGGATGTGCACCCTAAATTCTATGAATATATACAAAATATAAAAATAAGATATTTCAGAAAAAAAATATATTTACCATATGCAGTGCGTCCCACAAAAAACGAAACCGAATTATCGATGATTAATAATAACTTAATCATAAAATGGGCCTACAATAAACAAATGACGTACCATTTTAAAGCTTAGAATCTCCTCTTCTATATGGAATTACTGAGATTGTTTCTCATTCACGTATGAGTGAGCAAAAACAATTTGAAGAGGGGATACTAAAATGTCACTTGGCGGACTGTATCTTGGTTTCAAAAAGAAAAACCACATTTGTAAAAAGTTCAATATCTGTTCTTTAACTTGATATCTTAATTACAGAAAATGGCCAAAAAATAACAAAGTTCTGGTTAAAATAAGCCCTGAATTTCAATCATTTCGTGAAATGATGAGGTTACAGGTTAGCGTTCAGACTCATTCGACACTCTCTTTTCAGTGTTTTTTTGTTGACGATCAGTCACGCATTCCGTGCGATAGCTTCTGTGGGAAACAGCTGAACACACGTTTATTTAATGAAATTATGGAAGTACAAGCATTGTTTCGAGGGAACATAACTTTTTTACTTCTTGACCAATTTCAGCGATTAAGGTATCAATGAATATATATTCATATATATATATATATATATATATATATATATATATATATATATATATATATATTGATTTGACTTAAGTTTCCACATTTCAAAACAAAAACAAAGTATATACAAGTATAATGATTTTTTCAATAAATAGGCAAATATTTTTTGAAACATAATTAATAATGTACATAAATCATAAAATATCCACTGTACTGTGAATATTTTATTTATATATACATTTTTCTTTAATTACTGAACATATATTTAAAGAAATGTGGGAGACCTCCATCTTAAGCTTGGAGCTTGAAAGTGATGGAGGCCTCGAAAGGAAAGGGGATAGAAAACCAGACTGTATAGTGCAATAAAAGAGACTTATCTTTTATCGCACAAAATAATAGGAATATATCAAAAGTGGATAAGGAAGGAAAATTTGAATGAGAGAAGATTAATAACGTTGATAAAAGTGAAAGTGCAAGTGCAGGTGTGCGAGTGTGCATGTTCAAGGGGGGATGGGATTATCAGTTGTCAAGTTGGGTACACAGAAAGATTTTAGAAATTATGGCTTAACAGTGTATTTTTTCAGAACAGCTTATGAAAAAAGTGATGTGCATAGCTTAAAGTCATGTGATAAATTATTCCACAAATCCGCACCGTAATGTCTAATTTATTTGTGTGTTATTATTAGTTTTGGATTTGTTAAATGAAAGTTTGTGGAGCTTCGTGTTGAATAAGAGTGGATGGTGTTGTTCAGGGTGAACATATTTTGAAAGGAAGGGGGGGGGGGGAGTAATCCCTTTTTGTATTTGAACATATTGCAGCATGAAATGTATTTATATCTGAAAATTTTAATGCTTTTGATTTAAAAAATAAAGGATTAGATCTAGCAGGATATTGTGATCCTGTGCAAATACGGACTGCTCTTTTTTGTAATAAGAAAATCGGATTAAGTTTCGTTTTACCACAATTACCCCAAACTATATTGCAATAGAATATGTGAGGAAGCACCAAAACATTATAAGGTAAAAAGAGAGTTTTTTTCGGGTGATATGTATTTTAATTTGGAAATTATCACCTTTGGATTAACACCTTTGGACACGGAAGTTGTTATAGGCAAACTAGTCAGTTCTATTGTTGCCTTATAAACATGCTTTTCTTTATCTCCAAAATATGATAATTTCTTTGTTCAAATTATTTCAGTTTGAAAAGTAAAAGAAAGAAAGGAAAGAAAAGTTCTCAGGAAATTGTGAAAGACCACCTCTCCTGCCCTGTATTAGTACGTTATCCTGACAAGCCCGCTCGAGGTGCATTTCGAGGGCGTCTCATCAGGAGTACAAAAAATTGTATTCCTATGTCTCTCAAACGTGAGCAGGGGGCGCTCTATCCAATACCTCGTAGAACTTCATTTAAATTCCGCAGGTGCAAATTTATGTCAAATCGATCAGATCAATATCAACATTATTATTTTTTCACGCAAAATCATTTTTTACGCAAAATCAATCAAGTTGTGACTTGGCTTAAATGATTATTCCAGGATAAATTTTCATCAATAGTTACCCCTAGAAACTTTGAATGTTTTATATATAAATATATTATATAAATAGTGTACAATCTATTGTACAATATACTGGATTATATGTACGACAAATATAAAATTATCCCGAGTGCAGGTTTATTTCACCGAGGCCGAAGGCCGAGGTGAAATAGGCTTGCACGAGGGATAATTTTATATTTGGAGTTCATTTAGTCCAGTAATATTGTATGATAGAACGTTCACTATTTATTATAGTAAATAGATCCCTCAATCTAAGCCCCCCATCATGGATTTTGCCATCCAAAAATCGAAAGTTATATTGTACATATGTACAATATAACTTTTTGAAGGGAGGTCACGTGGTACAAATCCAGCCAATCACAGCTCGTATTTTACTACCACTATTTACTATATATATATATATGTCAAATAAACCTCGACCAAGTTTTGCCCTTTCCATGAACAATATTCATCACAAAATAATTTATTTACAATATATTTGGCAAAGATTTTATGAAATTCTATAGGATACGCAACGAACCGTTTAGTTATCGCGCTTATCTGCCCTTTTCCACGAATAATCAATTTTGACAGTTCTTTACTAATGTATAGACTCCTAATATTTCAGTCATCTTCACCAACTGGTTTGACGTCGTATAGGAGTTTCCTTTGCCGACGACGACGTCTCGCCACGGCCACTGGTGAAGCGCGCCATCATATATCTACCGATACCGGCAAAGGCAGGGCCATGGATGTTTAACTCTTGGACTTGGTCTCAAAATTCTTTCATAATTTTCTTGAGAATATCTAACGTCAGATATGAATCAGGTAATTATATTGTGTTATGTCGCCCCCTTTTTTATTTTGTCATGGCGAATGTAGACGAAAAATGTAGATCTACACTCTTGTGTAAATTAGACAGTAGGCCCTATGCCGTATGTTCGAAATAACTGTGTGACCTAGCCCTAGGCTAGGCCTAGTCAGTTTGGTCCCATTAATTAATAATTTTGCTGGACGGTACGACCGGGGACACAATGATACATCACAGTCGGGAGGCGCGGCTCTAAACGTTAGACAACTCAAATACATGTAACCCTAAGAAGTGTTCATTTATACATGCCGCCGTGCACCGGAAAATAACAGCACGGCGGGCATTATCGTGAAATAGGTGTCCAGTTTCCTAATTCCCCCGGACACTTACCAAATGAAAAACATGTCCTCCTTTATTTAAGGCTCGCCTCAGCCTCAGTTTCGATTCGCCTAGCCAGGAGGCGTTCTGGGGTAAAAATCATAGTACTATTCGTACCTTTTACCCCCTAACGCCAGGCGCTTGCAGGTATAGGGCCGCACGTCGGAAAGGAAAATGCAACTATACAAATGCACCAAACAGCGCCTTATAATTTGAATCTGACGTTAACACTTCTGTACATGGGTATAAATATCGGTTAGGAAAGTTTGGTATGTTTGGTAATGAAAGGGAACAAAAATCGCAGAAATGGGATGAAGAAATAAAAGTAGAAGAGAGTTTCCTACTCACATTTGTTGTCTTCGCCATCTTGGATCCATTGTTAATGCAACCTAGTTACGTGACGCTTATAGAGGGCGGCAAAATCAAGTGCTAAAATGTCCCGCTTCAACCACTGAACCAGGGGGGTGTTTCATCAATATTGTCACGCGACAACTGTCAGCGCTGATAGTTGTCGCGCGACAATATTGATGAAACACCCCCCTGGTTCAGTGGTTGAAGCGGGACATTTTAGCACTTGATTTTGCCGCCCTCTATAAGCGTCACGTAACTAGGTTGCATTAACAATGGATCCAAGATGGCGAAGACAACAAATGTGAGTAGGAAACTCTCTTCTACTTTTATTTCTTCATCCCATTTCTGCGATTTTTGTTCCCTTTCATTACCAAACATACCAAACTTTCCTAACCGATATTTATACCCATGTACAGAAGTGTTAACGTCAGATTCAAATTATAAGGCGCTGTTTGGTGCATTTGTATAGTTGCATTTTCCTTTCCGACGTGCGGCCCTATACCTGCAAGCGCCTGGCGTTAGGGGGGTAAAAGGTACGAATAGTACTATGATTTTTACCCCAGAACGCCTCCTGGCTAGGTTCGCCGCGATATGTCTCCCCTCTACTCGTACTCTAGCTCTCAATCTCTCGTCTGATCGATGATATGTCATCATATAGCTTTATTTAGTCACTCGTGAGCGCTGTATGTAAGGCTTGCTAAACCTTGTTAACTCAGGTTAACTAGTGATTTATTTTGTTTTTGGTGTCCTATTTCACGACTATATTAAAGCTTGTTTACCCTTGTTAAATTATGATTTTCATTTGTATTTTGGTGTCCTATTTCACGACTAAATTAAGGCTTGTTAAACCTTGTTAATTGGTGGTTGGATGTCAATGAGAAGTTACGTGGGGAAATAGGGGCCACTGTGTACAAGTCTATGGAGAGTTTCTCCGTGCGTTTCTACAGACTGGTGTCCTATTTCACGAGTAAATTAAGGCTTGCTAAACCTTGTTAACTAGTGATTTATTTTGTTTTGGTGTCCTATTTCACGACTATATTAAAGCTTGTTTACCCTTGTTAAATAATGATTTTCATTTGTATTTTGGTGTCCTATTTCACGACTAAATTAAGGCTTGTTAAACCTTGTTAATTGGTGGTTGGATGTCAATGAGAAGTTACGTGGGGAAATAGGTGTCCACTGTGTACAAGTCTATGGAGAGTTTCTCCGTGCGTTTCTACAGACTGGTGTCCTATTTCACGAGTAAATTAAGGCTTGCTAAATCTTGTTAACTAGTGATTTATTTTGTTTTTGGTGTCCTATTTCACGACTATATTAAAGCTTGTTTACCCTTGTTAAATTATGATTTTCATTTGTATTTTGGTGTCCTATTTCACGACTAAATTAAGGCTTGTTAAACCTTGTTAATTGGTGGTTGGATGTCAATGAGAAGTTACGTGGGGAAATAGGTGTCCACTGTGTACAAGTCTATGGAGAGTTTCTCCGTGCGTTTCTACAGACTGGTGTCCTATTTCACGAGTAAATTAAGGCTTGCTAAACCTTGTTAACTAGTGATTTATTTTGTTTTGGTGTCCTATTTCACGACTATATTAAAGCTTGTTTACCCTTGTTAAATTATGATTTTCATTTGTATTTTGGTGTCCTATTTCACGACTAAATTAAGGCTTGTTAAACCTTGTTAATTGGTGGTTGGATGTCAATGAGAAGTTACGTGGGGAAATAGGTGTCCACTGTGTACAAGTCTATGGAGAATTTCTCCGTGCGTTTCTACAGACTGGTGTCCTATTTCACGAGTAAATTAAGGCTTGCTAAATCTTGTTAACTAGTGATTTATTTTGTTTTTGGTGTCCTATTTCACGACTATATTAAAGCTTGTTTACTCTTGTTAAATTATGATTTTGATTTGTATTTTGGTGTCCTATTTCACGACTAAATTAAGGCTTGTTAAACCTTGTTAATTGGTGGTTGGATGTCAATGAGAAGTTACGTGGGGAAATAGGTGTCCACTGTGTACAAGTCTATGGAGAGTTTCTCCGTGCGTTTCTCACGGCTGTTTCACTCCCATAGGCTGTGTACAAAATAAGCCCTTTCAAGTACGCGCGCACGAAATCCTCGCGCGCTGCCCAGCCAGCTGATATGCTATTTCTATAGTTTACACTACTCGACGATCAACTGTAAGATTTCAATTCAACATGTGTTAAAAAGCTACATTTTTGGAGGTTTGCCTTACCTTTTAAGGTTATTCCTTTCCATCGTCATATGGTATCTCCAAAATTTCACGAGAAATCACATTCCAAATTTCTAAAATCCTTATCATTTTGATGATATTCACATAAATCCTGAAAGTTCCACTCTTATTAGTGACATTTTCAGTGCAATCGCGAATGAGCCTGGCCCTGGGACTCGCAGAGAGCGACCATTTCAGGCATAATATCTTGAAAAACACTACTCCGATTTGGTGTTCTCAACGTCTCAAAAGATATAATGTCTTGCTTAATAATATATCCGATCGGCATCAATAACCCATCATTAGTTGTCTTTTACTTCTACTTTTGCTACCCAGTACGACTAATGCACGTCAAATACCATATACGGTCTTTGACGTTGCCAAGTTTCTTCTGGGAACTTATAACACGATCATTGTTTCATTATAAGATTTGGAAGGTGTATATTTCATGAATAAAGTAACAAATTCAAATAAAAATAAGTTTGTTAGAAGTTTTAGATATTTTTTGTTAAGTTTTGTCAGAAAAATTATGACGATATGTTGAATTTACTTTATATAGATTTGAATCATTGAAATTTATAAATACCAATTGGCAATCGATCCTTCACCGCTAACGATTTACGATTTATTTGTAAACAAAACTATCTGGACGTCATCGATCACACTTTGAATGCGGAAATGGGTCTAGATCTAACGTTAGGTCCAAGACCGGACCAAACACAGCGAGACCACTTGAACAAATGTATTTGTTTTAGAGGAAAATTCTACTTGAATTATTCCATTACTCTTCTCATAATTAAAATTTGAGAGAAATGTTGCAACTAAAACGATTCACGTTCGTCTGACAGCATTTTGTGATCCTTTTTAGACTTGATCCTGGGGAGAGCCTATTTTAGAATGGGAGATCGAGTCGACGATACCAAGTACATGTACCACGGATCATGATTGATCATGGAAAAAAATTATTTCTTCTAACTAGCTGTCATCATATAAGCCATGAGAGTACATTGGCCTATTTTTTCAATGGCATGAATTGCTTAAGTTGGCGGTCCTCTAAAAAAATAGGCAAACTCTTTCTCATTAAAAAAATGAAAAAAATAAATAACTTGTTATAGTAGCCTAAGTAGGAATATTTAAGAGGGATGGGTCAAGCTGAATGAAATGTTGATGACCCCCCCCAAAAAAAAAAAAAACAGTCTTAGCCTTCAATTTTTGGTCGTCCCTAACCCCCCCAAAAAAAAAAAAAAAGAAATAAATGAATAAATAAATAATTGAATAAAAAAGGGTCTTTCAAAAAATTTAGTAAGGGCGGTCTTTTTTTTCTATCTCGGCGCTTCCCTCTTGAAAACTTATAGATCATTTTAATCTTAAATCTGCCTTTTTTATTTGTAATGTTTCATGATTTTATGCTTTTCCATCATGCTAATCATTTGTAAATATTGTGATTGTTATGATTTACTTCAATAAAAACTTGAATATAAAAAATAGTGTTTTTTTTAATTGTGGTGGGGGTGGGAGGGTTAAAAAAATTGAAGGGGGTTTAACCCCTGTAACCCCCACCCCTGTGTATGCCACTGACTTGATAATACCGAACCAGATCCAGAGACAGGGGCCGGCCCGGGGCCATCTTACTTTTGAGGATAAGGCAGTCCCCCCCCCGCCCCTTCTGGAAAGTGGTGTTAGGTGCCGTGGAAGTTTTGAAAATGGGGGCTGACCATGCAATAATCATATTTATATGGTAATTTTTATGTTTTTGTACATGGTTTTAGAAAGCCCTCACAGCCCCCCCCCCCCCCTCACAGCCCCTGGTGTTGACTAGTATCATTGTCACTGATTTTTTTAAAAATAACTTTACTTGTTAAATTTTTTAAATGGAAACTATGTTTTTTCTTATTGTGGAGGTGAAATATTACCCCCCCCCCACCGTCATAAATACCCAAGCCAATCCAACCCCACAATACCTCAGAGGAAGGTCCAGTATTTTTAAAATCAAGAGGGTGCAAAGAGCAAAACTGAAAATTGAGTGGGTGCAGATGACAATTTTCTATGCAATTTCCTAAAACTAGCTATAGGCCTATAGTTATATTAGCAGTATGTTCAATTGAGATTTTTTTTCAAAATGAGGAGGGGGGGGGGGGACATCCCTTCCAACCCTGCCTTTGACTCTGGTTTTTCAGTTCATCAATACTGCCTTTGTCCCGTTTCATTAATTGTTTGTTGTCAGTGATCAAGGATTTAATATACATCGGCCCCATTGCATAAAAAAGTTACAATTATGATTTACCATGCAAATACAACTTGTATGGAGTCCTTGATCTTGATTGGCTTTGATTAGTGTTAACATGGTAGTTACCATTTGATAACAAGGTTACCATAATACTAACTTTTATGCAATTGGGGCACTGGAGAAGGCAAAATTGAGGAAGGGGTGGCGTATTAATGACAATGGCCTTTCATTTGGATAAGGCTGCCTAATCAAGGAGTCATTCTCAAAATATAGCATGCCAGGCAGCATACAAGTACAAGTGCCTCACCCTTGTGCCTTTATCCTTGATTATACAGCAGAATGTTAGATGTCTCAAGTAGTCATGGCAGGTCATCCCTTGCTTATAAAAAGAGTAAGATTATATAAACGAATTTCATTCAAAATTTACAATAAAATTGCAGTGAATTACTACATATTTTAGGAAGTTTAGATACGGATAGAGTTTCATTCACATTCAACTATTTATTGAACCACATTTGAAAATTTGCCCTCCAGTGACATTACATGCACAGATATATATATAAATAAACATCAAGACAATAATTTTACTTGAAAGAAACCTTCCAATAAAATAATATTTTAATAAGCATGTATAACAACTGAGGTAGGAGGTAAAGTTCAATCTCTACATGTCTGTTGGGTTAATGAAACCCTCGTAACTTTATAAAAGCTATGAAATATGGATGAAAGGAGAAGGGATTGAACTCCTAAATGAAAACAATGGTCACTTGTCAGGTCTGCATTATCTACCCCCTCCCAAAAAAAGAATTAATATGAATATGAAAAAATCAGTCATTTTAAAACAATATATTTGCAAATTTCATGTGATCTACCACTCACACAGCCATAAAAATTGGTTATCTATCATTGTTGTATGCATATCAATTACAGTGTACATAACAATTAAAAAAAAACACTGAAAAAATACTTTCACCTTCACATGCCTGGCAAATTCAGTACCCCGTGGATAAATTTTTTTATGCAATGATACAAGACTTAAAAATACAGTAAATATAAATTACAAATCAGATAAGTGACTACTGGTAATTGATTAGATTGGATATGACATGCACATGTAGCTCATTCCTTTATATTCTCAAAATTATTGAATTTGTAAAAATAATCTGAATCTCGTTGTTCTCTGCATTTTAAGTGACTAGAAATGTAAACCATAGTCATAATTCATATGATCAGATACAATATAATACATTGCTATTATAATACATATTTTCAGTTGTTTTTAACCTACTATTTAACATACAATTCAATTCAATTCAAGGTTTATTAGAAACATGAGTCGCAGCCAAATGGCTGAATTGTTCATGTATACAAAGTAAAAACAATAAAAAGACTCATTACATATTTTAAACATTAAAAAACAGTAACCTTTGTAAAAACTGACATGAGAAATATGTGTATAGGCAAGAATACTTTGGCAAAGAAAATTTATATACATGTACATAAGATAATGAGGAAATAGTAAATTAAAAATAATAAAAAATAAAATACGTAAACGTTTGTAAAAGATCAATAAAAATATATGGATATTAAAAAGAGTTGATTTCCTCATTCATTCAAGACGGGCGTATAATAAGTGATGCCTGTAGTCTTTGAATTAAAGTTTGAAGTGAAATATATCAAATTATTGGAACTAAATTTTTTTTCAATTTGAATATTAGATTATTATGACATTTTCCTACTAGTGTGGTATAATTAGACATGTCATGAATAATAACTGTAGAGAGACATTCCAGAAGTCTTTTTTTTTATTGATAATTGAATTTAATATTATTCAATTATTGGCATTTAACTCGACAAATACTTTTTCCATTATCCACCCATTTCCATACCGAACTTCTGACCATATTGAATTGCATAATAATGCAGGCAAGACTGCCAGAGATGTCTTATTTGTATTGAAATACATTCATGTTAATACCCTCCTTTTAAATAAATTTGTCAGCTTGCAATCAGAATTTGATCAATTCTAACTGCATATCAATTAAAAACAAATATAGCGCAGGTAAGTTTTGAAATTGTTTAAAATGCTTTGACTTGTCTCTTCTTCCAGATGAATAGTTCTGAACTAATCTAGGATATTTTCAGCTACTAACACCTAATAGATGTTTTGGGTGAATTCTATCTTGATCTTTATAAGTACATCAAAGGCTGCAAGAACTCTTCCCGTATCCTATGGTTGCGCACTTTAAAATTTCACTGTAGCATTTAACCTTGCAGCAAATATTCTGCACATGGATATTGGTACATATACTTGCACATGTTTCTCAAAACTCTTATTACTGACATCGTTTAATAATTATTGATAAAAAAATAATGAATTTGTCAGATTTGATGGAGAAATACTAAATTTGAAAAAAAATAATTATAAGCAAAAGATAGGGAATCCAATAAACCACCTTTTCTGACTAAGTAATTTTCAGTTGGTTATTAACATTAGGCAGTTGATTATTAACATTAGGCCTTTGACCCATTATCCTAATGAAAGTACATGTATTACCCAAGGATCAGATGTAGTGTGAACATAATTGATGCAGAAATAAAGGAATGTGACCAAGTTGAACAAAAACTTGACCTTTTGACCCCAACTTCCTTTTGTAGTGAGTACCTCAGTAAATACTGAAAACATAATGAATGAAAAGTTTCACCATGTCCAATTTGTAGAACTTTTTCCTAGATAATGTTACAAGTAGACCGTTTTTTAACTATATGTGAACTTGAGGTTTACTGTGTTTGTAGCAAAACTGGGCTCCTAAAAACATTCACAGGACATGTTAACTACAATAAAGGCCAGTAGAAGTAGAACAACAAGAAGCTCTTGAAAAAGCTGGAATCACACTTGAAGCAGCTAAACATTCATTCGTGGAAAGAGCCTCCAGTTCATTGTTTGGAAGAAGCGTTAGGAAGATGGTCACGTCGAAATCAACAAGATACCTGGAACAGTAAGTAACGCAAATTCTTAGCACTGTGAATTACATGAGAGAATTATCTCAATTCAAAGCTCATCACCTGTACAAATGCAACATACTACTTGTTTATTTCTTTGAAATATAGATAAAACATAATTTTTTTAAAGAATGGTTTACAAGTATAGATGTTGATCTACTTATAGTTGGAAAAAAAGTATATATCCCCTTCCTTATGATATCCAAATCACTTTGATTTCTCATCTTCAAGCATTTTCTTCCATATTGACTAATTTTTACATTTAAGTAATAGTAACTGTGATAGAAATTGACACAATATTCAGAAAGTAATATGTTTCACCCTTTTACTTTCCTTTTCTTATCCCCTTTTCTTTGTGGTGAAAATTTTGGGAGCCATGAACCAGTGTGTACATGCAAGTGAGTGGGGGCATTTTCTTTCAACCTGTATAGTGGCAGATGAATTTAAAAGCACCAAATTTGAATTGCGGGGGGGGGGGGGGTGTCTTCTAATGAATGGCCATCAAAATATTAAATCAAAATTGTTATGTATATATGCTTTAGAGCTTATACATGTGAAGAAAGCTTCTTCTTGTTTAATAGTCATTCAAAGAGATTTACATAACAAGATGCAGCAAAGACATTGGCCATGATGAATGATGGGCACCTTAATTGGTCCACAGTACAGACAGATGAATAGGTAATTTTCACTGAGAATTAATGTCATACTGACCTCACTGTCTTTATTATCTCCGTTCTTCTTATCAATGGATAACCACTGAAGACCTGGCTCAAGATCTCTGGCAGTGCATGGCTCCTTGGGGTGGGGGGGGGGGCTGACCAACGGGAATTGCATCGTCTGATCTTCACAGTCAAATGTAGTGTCCCATCACTGCTATAGCCCCATTCCTGCATAAGATTTTGCATATGTTGCAATTGCATTCTGTAGGTAATCAAGAAATGACCAGGTTTGCCAATCCTCACTTGAACTATGGACAGTCAACAGTGATTCACTAGGTCCATAGCAGAGTCACAGACTGGAGGTGGTTAGACAACAGAAACAGAAAGAAAAGTTAGCACCAGAATATTGCTTTATTTTTAATAGTTTTAATGATCATAAAGAATGTGAAATCAATAAATTCATCTCAAGGACATTGCCACAAAGGATTATTCATGATCATTTCATTTGCACCTTTAAATGACAATAGATATTATAATCTGCCACCAGATTCATGATTAAATTCATCAAAAGTGAGAATAATATATACAATCATAAATCTTTCCTGGAGACAGAATAAAGCATTGGATTTGTACTAAAACAAGTTTTTGAGCAAATTTTGATATGCACTTGCATAATTGTATTATTTTTTTAAAACTGTGCCGATTGTCACCAGTGTGGCCTCAAATTTTGCATTACCAGAAGACTCAAACGAAAAAGAGTAATAGAAATATCTTTAAAAATGTTGAGGGAGGCCAGCCTTTTTTTTCATAGCTAAAGCTATTAATTGGTAGAAATCATCAAAACCTACCCATATGTTCATGTTCCATCATCTTTCCACAGGAATGGATTTCTCACAACTCACGATGGGGCAATTCCTGAAGAAGAGGTGTGGATTAAGTTTGGGGGAGATCATGGTGGACAGGTGGAGGCTCATTTAAGTTGGTGATACAGAGGTCTGCAATGTGGAAAACACAATGCCTCATAGAAATCCTTGTTTGTTGGATGCTATGAAGGTTCCTTCCATCTCATTGCTTCAGAAAATGACTCATTCCATCACCAAGCAACTGACAAATGAAGAAGATTAAATGTAGAAGTCAGGATATTGGAGACATAAATTTCAAATTATTCTATTTTGTAACGTCACAGATGTGTAGATTATTACTGAAAATTGTGTGATATAATTTTTTAATTTTTTTATATAAAAAGTAATATAGCTGGCAGTTGTTTTAGATGTTTATTTTATCTGATGTAATATAGGTATGATTTAGATTTAACCTCTGATGTAACATACATATTTTTTCCTTCAATTTTTGAGACTAGGGGAACTAGTTGAAAGGATACATAAAATAAAAAGACCTATAAATATATTGGTAATAATGTCATTTTCATGTGTGAAATTAGATTTTTCAGATTATGTTGGTGACATTAGTTAAATATGACGTATCAACACTCAAATCAACAAAAGAAGAAATTCTTTGAATACATGTTTCACCAGAGAACAACTATCATGATGATAAAAAAGACGAACAGAATTTATGCTAATCTTCCCTGTACAAAACGTGCACACAGAAGACATGTTATATTAAAGATAAAAGGATCTTTGAAAAATGAAAGTCATCTTATGATGAAATTTAGTAAACAAGAAATGCCACAAAAGAAGCGCGTGCAGAGATAAACTATCATGTATGAACTATAATAATAAATGTATATTTTGGTCTGATACAATAGAAAATTAAAATTTAGGGCCTACCTGACCTATGTGTGTATAGTTTCTTGTGAATAAATGTAGCAATGTGTGTTATTGATTGATTCATTGAAACTAAAAAATTGAGAAAACAAAGAAATAAAAAACACAAAATCCTTCATTTCAGACCCAATTCCCCGGACCCACCGTATAGACTCTATGAAGTACAGCATATTTTTAACGCAATACCCCCCCCCCCCCCATGTATCTGAAAAAACCTCAAGCAGAATCTAACCCTAAAAAAATCAATTAAAAAATCTAAAGAAATAAAAAAACACAAAATCCTTCATTTCAAACCCAATCCCCAGACCCGCCGTATAGACTCTATGCAGTACAGCATATTTTTAATGCAATACCCCCCCCCCATGTATCTGGAAAAACCTCAAACCTCAAGCAGAATCTAACCCACCCTAAAAAAATCAATTAAAATATCTAGAATCTATAGGGCCTACTAGTACTACCACTTAGCCGAGAGGACTCAGTGATATTTTTTATGATTTTGATAATATTGTCATTTGATCAAATGGCAATATCAAAATCATAAAAAATATGATCACCGAGTCCTCCAGGCTAACTAGCAGTAGCACTGCTGGCCTTGAATCTAGTCACTAGTGCGATGTAGTCAATATAGCCGCAGTATCACAGATATGGGTAACACTGACTGTAAATTTGTATGCAAAAAAAAACAAATGGCCAAAAATATTGCAAGTGTTGTCATGATTGTGAAAATAAGAGTCTAGACCAAGACTGTGAAATACCCTTTTTTACGAGTCAAAGTTAGCACTCAGCAGCATTAGGCGCAGCCAAATCATTACATGTACAGCAAATGCACTCTCAGTCTCACTCAGGCAGTCTGGCTCAGCTAGCTCTGCCTTAACCCAGGGAGCGCCGGCCCGCAGAGCGGTCCGGCGCCCAGGAGCTCATGTATTGACCCATACTCACGGGACAAGGGTAGATTATGGTCAAAATATCTAGCAAGATAAATTATGAAAACAGAAATTATGCACTTACCACGATTACGGTATATGGATGAAGGTCTAACGCGTGGCAATTCATAACAAAAATGGCCGATCGAGACGGGGGTAGGAGAAAACTTTTCGTTTTTTTGAGGTTCCAGTCTGTGCCCAGATGTCTGAAAAACTGCCACTCGTTAGACCATCATCCATATAGGCCTAATCGTGGTAAGTGCATAATTTCTGTTTTCATAATTTATCTTGCTAGATATTTTGACCATAATCTACCCTTGTAGACCATTGAGTATGGTCAATTACACGGTAAGCTCCTGGGCTCCCGCCCGCTACGCGGACGGGAGTTCCCTGGGTTAGCTCTGCCTCAGCTCACGAAACGCAGCTGAGCTGCTGTGTACATGAGCGGTGTCTGACCACACAGCCAGGCGGCCCGCGACCCGGCCCTGCCCGGCTTCACCCGAGGTAGCGGCGCCCACATCCTGTACAAACAGAATGTGCTGTATCGAAAAATGAACCTAAAGTAAATTCTAATGTTGGGTCCCACGAAAAAATGCGCCAGATGAATCTTAAGTGCAATGAAAACAAAACTAAAATAAATACGAAATGCTGACAAACCGGACTTTTTACATTTTGGACCTTATAAAGTTCCATAATTAGGTCCAGATTTGCGAGTTAACATTGGATTATGCAAACGCAAACAACATCACAAAATGGAAAAAACCGAAAACGTATAATCCCATTGCCATACTTACGACTTCAAACATGGAAAAAAATGTTTCCTCCACGGAATTCTTGCGAAATAAATAAACTGTTGGGGACAGACAGAGAGAGTTGGTCGTGTCAGCGCCAGATGCCACAACATTCGCCAAAGATTTTTTCATCGCCCCTGTAGAGATTGCAGCACAACAACGTTAAATGCATATGCGCACTTGGGCCGCGAGGGGGCGCTAAGCTTATTTTCACCCTGAAACAGCCGTGTTCTACAGACTGGTGTCCTATTTCACGAGTAAATTAAGGCTTGCTAAACCTTGTTAACTAGTGATTTATTTTGTTTTTGGTGTCCTATTTCACGACTATATTAAAGCTTGTTTACCCTTGATAAATTATGATTTTCATTTGTAATTTGGTGTCCTATTTCACAACTAAATTAAGGCTTGTTAAACCTTGTTAATTGGTGGTTGGATGTCAATGAGAAGTTACGTGGGGAAATAGGTGTCCACTGTGTACAAGTCTATGGAGAGTTTCTCCGTGCGTTTCTACAGAATGGTGTCCTATTTCACGAGTAAATTAAGGCTTGCTAAATCTTGTTAACTAGTGATTTATTTTGTTTTTGGTGTCCTATTTCACGACTATATTAAAGCTTGTTTACCCTTGTTAAATAATGATTTTCATTTGTATTTTGGTGTCCTATTTCACGACTAAATTAAGGCTTGTTAAACCTTGTTAATTGGTGGTTGGATGTCAATGAGAAGTTACGTGGGGAAATAGGTGTCCACTGTGTACAAGTCTATGGAGAGTTTCTCCGTGCGTTTCTACAGACTGGTGTCCTATTTCACGAGTAAATTAAGGCTTGCTAAATCTTGTTAACTAGTGATTTATTTTGTTTTTGGTGTCCTATTTCACGACTATATTAAAGCTTGTTTACCCTTGTTAAATTATGATTTTGATTTGTATTTTGGTGTCCTATTTCACGACTAAATTAAGGCTTGTTAAACCTTGTTAATTGGTGGTTGGATGTCAATGAGAAGTTACGTGGGGAAATAGGTGTCCACTGTGTACAAGTCTATGGAGAGTTTCTCCGTGCGTTTCTACAGACTGGTGTCCTATTTCACGAGTAAATTAAGGCTTGCTAAACCTTGTTAACTAGTGATTTATTTTGTTTTTGGTGTCCTATTTCACGACTATATTAAAGCTTGTTTACCCTTGTTAAATTATGATTTTCATTTGTATTTTGGTGTCCTATTTCACGACTAAATTAAGGCTTGTTAAACCTTGTTAATTGGTGGTTGGATGTCAATGAGAAGTTACGTGGGGAAATAGGTGTCCACTGTGTACAAGTCTACGGAGAGTTTCTCCGTGCGTTTCTGCAGACTGGTGTCCTATTTCACGAGTAAATTAAGGCTTGCTAAATCTTGTTAACTAGTGATTTATTTTGTTTTTGGTGTCCTATTTCACGACTATATTAAAGCTTGTTTACTCTTGTTGAATTATGATTTTGATTTGTATTTTGGTGTCCTATTTCACGACTAAATTAAGGCTTGTTAAACCTTGTTATTTGGTGGTTGGATGTCAATGAGAAATTACGAGGGGAAATAGGTGTCCACTGTGTACAAGTCTACGGAGAGTTTCTCCGTGCGTTTCTACAGACTGGTGTCCTATTTCACGAGTAAATTAAGGGTGCGTTTATTCGACACTTTTTTACCCTAGAATCATGATTCAAATCACGATTCTGCAGAATCACGATTGCGTTTAGTCGAAATTGGAAATAAACGTCTTTCAAATCACAAACATGAAACACGGAAAAAGGGGCGTTTGGAAAGACGTTTCTGTAGAATCACGAACGAAAAGGGTCGTATAAACGATATCGTGATTTGAATCATGATTCTATGACGTCATTGTGTCGTGCTTCTTCCGGGTTCGACTCAAAGGCGCGCGCTGTGTTTCGTGCAGGTTAATTTTCGTGTAGCAGATTGCCAGTGTACTAGTACCGGTATATGCCAATTGTCATGTGCATTTAGGAATTATCATTCTGTGTATTGTACCCCGGGGTTGTACTGTAGCGTCATTTGTATATTTCACTCAGGGTGACCAGATTTCACAAAATGAAATACGGGACAATTGACAAACGAAGATCAACAAAGAAGCCCACACAAAACGTGTGGGCTTCTGAGAATCCATAGTATAATAATAAGACTTTTGAAAAAAATATAAAGAATTAGAAGGGAAGGTGAATGAAAGAATGAAGGAGAGAAAGAAAAGAGATGATTGGGAAGGAAAGAAAACAGAAAAAATAACAGAAAGTTAGAATAAAAGGATGAAAGAAATAATAAAAGAGATAAAAAAGGTTTCCGTCATTCTTTGAAATGAATATAGAAAGAAAGGAAGGAAGGGAAGATTAATAAATGTCTCGCAAAATAAAGGAGACAATTAAAGGGGGAAAGGTGAGAAAAAGTAGGAGGAAAGAAAGAAGGAAATAAACATGTTTCCTTCATTCTTTGAAAGAAAGAAACAATAGAAAGAAAATAAAAATAAGGGAAAAGAATGAGAAGGGAAAAATGAAGAAAGGAATAAAGAATGGAAGGGAAGAATGAAGGGGAAGAGAACGAAAAAATAGAAAATAATGGAAGGAGAGAAAGAACGAAAAGAAACAGGAGACGAAGAGAGAAGGAAGCCAAGGTAATTATAAGGAAAGAAAGAATGAAGGAAATAAAAAAGTATATTGGATAAAGAAGGAAAGAAAGAAAAATGAACAGAGAGAGAGAGAGAGAGAGAAAAGAAAATGTCGAGGAAAGAAAGATAGGAAATAAAGATAGATGGAACAAAAAAGGGCAAGCAGAAAGGATAGGGTATATATAAAATAAAGGGAAAAGTTCAAACTTCAAGTAAACAAAAAAATCCAATCATCTAATAAAAATCATAACTTTATTAAATGTATTTTAAAAAATTTAAACATAAAATGTTTTAGAAATGAATAAAATTTCAAAGTGAAACATATTGTCAAACTTAAAACTTAGATGAAACATCGCGGCCCATCGTGCACACCAAGACTCAAAACGAAAGCTGAAACTAGATCTATGAAAAGTCAATAACATTTTCCTCCGATTACATCTCCAAATCATTAAACTGAGAATCCATAGTATAATTATAAGAATTTCCCGCCGATTTTGTGATTATTTTGGTAGAAAAACTGTTTATCATGTGAGGTGTTTGCACCATTGAGAATTTGCTTCGATCCTCCATGCCTAGCTAGTAGCCTGCCACACACAGGCAGGAGGCCAGTTCGTTTGCAATGTATTAGCAAGAAATCATCGCAGAACTTGCAAAAGTTTACAGTTATCGATTTAATTGTTGTCCCTGCTTCATCAGCTGTTGGTTATTTAATGAAAATTCGTCACTTTCAAATGTAGTAACTACATTTTGTTCAATATTCTGAAATACGGGACAATCCCGGGAAATACGGGACGTCTGGTCACCCTGATTTCACTGTTTTCATCAATCATGTCTTCAAGTTCCAAAGGCACAAATTGGACTGACGACGAACTCAGGGCTCTGCTTGTGCTTTGGGCTCAAGCATCCCTTACCGGGATTCACAGAAATATAAGACGATCTACGAGTCCCTTTCAGCGGCGCTTGCAAGGGAGGGATTTCAACGGAGATGTGGCACCGCCTGTCGAGACAAAATTAACAGAATTCGTGCCCAGTACTACGGCTACCGAACACCATTTTTGATGAACCGACAAGATTGAATACAAGTAAACAAAAACAATACGAGGTACAATACACGGAATTCTGGAAGTAAAAGATTTATTTTTCGGAAGCCGAGTTGCACTTGCACAAACGATCGCGCGTTAGCTCCGGTGGCAGCAAAAATCTAGCAGCCGGCGCGGCGTGAAGTTAGAAACACGCGCGAAAATGTTGACCTATACTTCCTGGGTCAAACTGCGCACTGTGATGCGCACTGGATCGGCCCGAATTCAGGGAGAAACAGCGTTAGAAAGATGGTCGTATAAACGCTGATTCTGTCGGATCGTGATTCATGTTGCTGTTTTGAATCATGATTCAAATCGTGATTCCAATCATGATTCTGGGTTGAGGTCGCATAAACGCAGCCTCAGGCTTGCTAAACCTTGTTAACTGATGATTTTACTTTTAATTTTGGTGTCCTATTTCACGACTAGATAAAAGCTTGTTAAACCTTGTTAAATAATGATTTTAATTTATATTTTGGTGTCGATTGAAAAACCGTCCCTCGCTGTAAAAGTCGTTCAATAGAATATTGTGTGAGGAGCAAGGAACCAGAAGCGACTGCTCTGTGTGGAGAGTTTCGCATCGGGAACAAAAGGTTTCGCATCAGATCTTTTGAAAATTGTTGAAGCGAGGATTTCTTTAGAATATCATGGTAAGGTAGATCCCGGTTCAAATAAGTGTCCAGTTTCCTAAAGCACGGAATGGCCGCACGGCGCATGTAATTTTATATTATGAGCTGATCCTTCCACTTCTACTCACTTCTAGTTTGGAATTGGAGATTCCTGGAGTCGAGATACTGATCTAATTAACGTTAAAAAGTCTTCCATGTGATTGCACAAAATAAATTATTTCTATGAAATCTAAACCTGAATCTAAATCAAATTGTTCCAATATTTTTACTGCTGATCGATCGATATGAAGTCCCTTTGGCAGGGACTCTAGTCTTGAGGACGCAATGATTAGGGTGTCTACAAAACTAAGACCTAAGACCTAAGACCCCATATACATACTACCAAAAAAACTACAAAACTAAGACCCAACCAACTACAAAACTAAGACCCTGTGTAATACTCATTGGTATGCAGCCTAGTCTGTACTCCAGACCCAGTTTGGGAGAAACACTTCGCCTATCCTATGTACTAAATACAAAACTACAAAACTAAGACCCAACCAACTACAAAACTAAGACCCTGTGTAATATTCATTGGTATGAGTCTAGTCTGTACTCCAGACACAGTTTGGGAGATACACTTCACCTATCCTATGTACTCAATACAAAACTACAAAACTAAGACCCAACCAACTACAAAACTAAGACCCTGTGTAATATTCATTGGTATGAGTCTAGTCTGTACTCCAGACCCGGTTTGGGAAATACACTTCACCTATCCTATGTACTCAATACAAAACTACAAAACTAAGACCCAACCAACTACAAAACTAAGACCCTGTGTAATATTCATTGGTATGAGTCTAGTCTGTACTCCAGACCCAATTTGGGAGAAACACTTCGCCTATCCTATGTACTCAATACAAAACTACAAAACTAAGACCCAACCAACTACAAAACTAAGACCCTGTGTAATATTCATTGGTATGAGTCTAGTCTGTACTCCAGACCCAGTTTGGGAGATACACTTCACCTATCCTATGTACTCAATACAAAACTACAAAACTAAGACCCAACCAACTACAAAACTAAGACCCTGTGTATTACTCATTGGTATGCAGCCTAGTCTGTACTCCAGACCCAGTTTGGGAGAAACACTTCGCCTATCCTATGTACTCAATACAAAACTACAAAACTAAGACCCAACCAACTACAAAACTAAGACCCTGTGTAATATTCATTGGTATGAGTCTAGTCTGTACTCCAGACCCAATTTGGGGGAAACACTTCACCTATCCTATGTACTAAATACAAAACTACAAAACTAAGACCCAACCAACTACAAAACTAAGACCCTGTGTAATACTCATTGGTATGCAGCCTAGTCTGTACTCCAGACCCAGTTTGGGAGATACACTTCACCTATCCTATGTACTCAATACAAAACTACAAAACTAAGACCCAACCAACTACAAAACTAAGACCCTGTGTAATATTCATTGGTAGGAGTCTAGTCTGTACTCCAGACCCAATTTGGGAGAAACACTTCGCCTATCCTATGTACTCAATACAAAACTACAAAACTAAGACCCAACCAACTACAAAACTAAGACCCTGTGTAATATTCATTGGTATGAGTCTAGTCTGTACTCCAGACACAGTTTGGGAGATACACTTCACCTATCCTATGTACTCAATACAAAACTACAAAACTAAGACCCAACCAACTACAAAACTAAGACCCTGTGTAATATTCATTGGTAGGAGTCTAGTCTGTACTCCAGACCCAATTTGGGAGAAACACTTCGCCTATCCTATGTACTCAATACAAAACTACAAAACTAAGACCCAACCAACTACAAAACTAAGACCCTGTGTAATATTCATTGGTATGAGTCTAGTCTGTACTCCAGACCCAATTTGGGAGAAACACTTCGCCTATCCTATGTACTCAATACAAAACTACAAAACTAAGACCCAACCAACTACAAAACTAAGACCCTGTGTAATATTCATTGGTATGAGTCTAGTCTGTACTCCAGACCCAGTTTGGGAGATACACTTCACCTATCCTATGTACTCAATACAAAACTACAAAACTAAGACCCAACCAACTACAAAACTAAGACCCTGTGTAATATTCATTGGTATGCAGCCTAGTCTGTACTCCAGACCCAATTTGGGAGAAACACTTCGCCTATCCTATGTACTCAATACAAAACTACAAAACTAAGACCCAACCAACTACAAAACTAAGACCCTGTGTAATATTCATTGGTAGGAGTCTAGTCTGTACTCCAGACCCAATTTGGGGAAACACTTCGCCTATCCTATGTACTAAATACAAAACTACAAAACTAAGACCCAACCAACTACAAAACTAAGACCCTGTGTAATACTCATTGGTATGCAGCCTAGTCTGTACTCCAGACCCAGTTTGGGAGATACACTTCACCTATCCTATGTACTCAATACAAAACTACAAAACTAAGACCCAACCAACTACAAAACTAAGACCCTGTGTAATATTCATTGGTAGGAGTCTAGTCTGTACTCCAGACCCAATTTGGGAGAAACACTTCGCCTATCCTATGTACTCAATACAAAACTACAAAACTAAGACCCAACCAACTACAAAACTAAGACCCTGTGTAATATTCATTGGTATGAGTCTAGTCTGTACTCCAGACCCAATTTGGGAGAAACACTTCGCCTATCCTATGTACTCAATACAAAACTACAAAACTAAGACCCAACCAACTACAAAACTACAAAATTAAGACCTTGTGTAATAGGCCTACTGTGTGTGTATTTGAGTTTTGTCAGACATGTATCAATCAGATATGATTATTTACGTCTGGGATCAACCTTAAACGCCACCATCCGAAAGACGTGACGACCAGGGTTCGAACCTCTGCACCAATTTCTTACTTCCCCATGTAGCTTGGATTACAGGCGCACACCACAACGGTATGCAGCTTAGTCTATTTTCCAGACCATGATATTTAGAAAATCTTCAAACCTACCACTTGATCCTAATAGTCTGTACTTGCGACAAAACTACCTGAGACCACTTGAAAGGGGATTGCTACTCACATATGTTTTTTGTCTGCTTAACAGGCAAGACAATGCTATGACTATAAAGAAAGTTCATTTATTAATTTATTCATTTCAATTGGATTGCTACAACAAGGGTATCTGTATCAGTCGAAAAGCTGATCGCAAATTAACACTTTACAAAAAAAACATTCAACATCCAATCGTAAAGCTCAATTCACACTAATTCTCTACATCATATGAAATGGTGCTTGTGTTAAACTATGACCTGCATTTCTATCACGAAAACCCATAATTTATAGTACATGCTGCCAAACAACATAAAGTAGTAGTATGGTATTTATTCAATAAGAAAACTGGCAAAACAGTCCAAAGACTGAAAAATCAAGTGCACACTATAAACAAAGGCAAAGTACAATATCATAAAGATGAAACAAAAGCAAAAAATTACAACTAACCGATAATCATATTACACAATCATAAAAGATATACCGAAAGAAAAAAAAGAAACTTTAAAAAGTAACATATTAATCAATGAAGCATGGACAAACGTCAAGAAGTGTGAAAGTGTAATTCGAACAGAATGCAACTAGGGCATTAAATGCTATATTACATGTATAACCATGTAATATGTGAACAAAAATAAAGGGGAAAAGAGAAAGGGAGAGGGAAAGTGAGAGGAAACCAGTATTACGGGAATCATAAATATAAAAAGCAAATGAGAAAAGGAAGAGAAAGAAAAAAAGAGAGGATGAGATAGGATGAATGGTGAAAAAGAGTGACAAGGGAAAAGTGGGTGGAAAGAAACAAAAAGGAAAGATAAAGGAGGGGCAGATAAAGGCAAAACATGGAAAAGAAGACCAACAGAAGGGGGAAAATAGTAGGAAAATATGGACGCAAAGCCGGTTTTAACCTTGGAAAAATATAGCAGTAAGTTTTTTTTTAAAATGTGCCAAGAATACGTCAATGAAGAGAAGAGAATGTGTGGCCGATGAGATAATGGCAAAAAAAAATGGGCATTGGCACGAATTAAAATTAAGTATATGCATACATGAGAGTTAACTGTTACATTCATTTGATCTAAAAAAATAAAAATCAATGGATTTTGACTAATCACAATGTAGCACGATGGAAGGAAGGAAAAAAGAAGAAATCCGAGACCATGAGAGAGTGAAAAGGAGAGAAGAAAGCAGAAGAAAGGGCAAGGAGATCGGGGGCCAAACAGGGAGAGAGAGAGAGAGGGGAGAGTTTGTTTATGTGTAGCGATGAAAGTTTGAACTATTATACATAAATCCGGGACATAGATACTGGTAGATTAAAACCATAGATCAGTATACAAACCATAGATCAGTATACAGGTGTACACAATTAGAATAAGGTGTCTCCAATCATTAATTACAGATTAAAATATTAAAAGTTTTGTACTTTTGTATTGAGTGCATAGGATAGGTGAAGTGTTTCTCCCAAACTGGGTCTACAGACTAGGCTGCATACCAATGAGTATTACACAAGGTCTTAGTTTTGTAGTTGGTTGGGTCTTAGTTTTGTAGTTTTGTATTGAGTACATAGGATAGGCGAAGTGTTTCTCCCAAACAGGGTCTGAAGTACAGACTAGACTCATACCAATGGATATTACACAGGGTCTTAGTTTTGTAGTTTGTTGGGTCTTAGTTTTGTAGTTTTGTATTGAGTACATAGGATAGGCGAAGTGTTTCTCCCAAACCGGGTCTGGAGTACAGACTAGACTCATACCAATGAATATTACACAGGGTCTTAGTTTTGTAGTTGGTTGGGTCTTAGTTTTGTAGTTTTGTATTGAGTACATAGGATAGGCGAAGTGTTTCTCCCAAACTGGGTCTGGAGTACAGACTAGACTCATACCAATGAATATTACACAGGGTCTTAGTTTTGTAGTTGGTTGGGTCTTAGTTTTGTAGTTTTGTATTGAGTACATAGGATGGGCGAAGTGTTTCTCCCAAACCGTGTCTGGAGTACAGACTAGACTCATACCAATGAATATTACACAGGGTCTTAGTTTTGTAGTTGGTTGGGTCTTAGTTTTGTAGTTTTGTATTGAGTACATAGGATAGGCGAAGTGTTTCTCCCAAACAGGGTCTGAAGTACAGACTAGACTCATACCAATGAATATTACACAGGGTCTTAGTTTTGTAGTTGGTTGGGTCTTAGTTTTGTAGTTTTGTATTGAGTACATAGGATAGGCGAAGTGTTTCTCCCAAACCGTGTCTGGAGCACAGACTAGACTCATACCAATGAATATTACACAGGGTCTTAGTTTTGTAGTTGGTTGGGTCTTAGTTTTGTAGTTTTGTATTGAGTACATAGGATAGGCGAAGTGTTTCTCCCAAACTGGGTCTGGAGTACAGACTAGACTCCTACCAATGAATATTACACAGGGTCTTAGTTTTGTAGTTGGTTGGGTCTTAGTTTTGTAGTTTTGTATTGAGTACATAGGATAGGCGAAGTGTTTCTCCCAAACAGGGTCTGAAGTACAGACTAGACTCATACCAATGAATATTACACAGGGTCTTAGTTTTGTAGTTTGTTGGGTCTTAGTTTTGTAGTTTTGTATTGAGTACATAGGATGGGCGAAGTGTTTCTCCCAAACCGGGTCTGGAGTACAGACTAGACTCATACCAATGAATATTACACAGGGTCTTAGTTTTGTAGTTGGTTGGGTCTTAGTTTTGTATTGAAGTACATAGGACAAGCGAAGTGTTTCTCCCAAACCGGGTCTGGAGTACAGACTAGACTCATACCAATGAATATTACACAGGGTCTTAGTTTTGTAGTTGGTTGGGTCTTAGTTTTGTATTGAAGTACATAGGATAAGCGAAGTGTTTCTCCCAAACCGGGTCTGGAGCACAGACTAGACTCATACCAATGAATATTACACAGGGTCTTAGTTTTGTAGTTGGTTGGGTCTTAGTTTTGTAGTTTTGTATTGAGTACATAGGATAGGTGAAGTGTATCTCCCAAACCGGGTCTGGAGTACAGACTAGACTCATACCAATGAATATTACACAGGGTCTTAGTTTTGTAGTTGGTTGGGTCTTAGTTTTGTATTGAAGTACATAGGACAAGCGAAGTGTTTCTCCCAAACCGGGTCTGGAGTACAGACTAGACTCATACCAATGAATATTACACAGGGTCTTAGTTTTGTAGTTGGTTGGGTCTTAGTTTTGTATTAGTACATAGGATAGGCGAAGTGTTTCTCCCAAACTGGGTCTGGAGTACAGACTAGACTCCTACCAATGAATATTACACAGGGTCTTAGTTTTGTAGTTGGTTGGGTCTTAGTTTTGTAGTTTTGTATTGAGTACATAGGATAGGTGAAGTGTATCTCCCAAACTGGGTCTGGAGTACAGACTAGGCTGCATACCAATGAGTAATACACAGGGTCTTAGTTTTGTAGTTGGTTGGGTCTTAGTTTTGTAGTTTTGTATTTAGTACATAGGATAGGCGAAGTGTTTCCCCCAAATTGGGTCTGGAGTACAGACTAGACTCCTACCAATGAATATTACACAGGGTCTTAGTTTTGTAGTTGGTTGGGTCTTAGTTTTGTAGTTTTGTATTGAGTACATAGGATAGGCGAAGTGTTTCTCCCAAATTGGGTCTGGAGTACAGACTAGGCTGCATACCAATGAATATTACACAGGGTCTTAGTTTTGTAGTTGGTTGGGTCTTAGTTTTGTAGTTTTGTATTGAGTACATAGGATAGGTGAAGTGTATCTCCCAAACTGGGTCTGGAGTACAGACTAGACTCATACCAATGAATATTACACAGGGTCTTAGTTTTGTAGTTTTGTATTGAGTACATAGGATAAGCGAAGTGTTTCTCCCAAACCGGGTCTGGAGCACAGACTAGACTCATACCAATGAATATTACACAGGGTCTTAGTTTTGTAGTTGGTTGGGTCTTAGTTTTGTAGTTTTGTATTGAGTACATAGGATAGGCGAAGTGTTTCTCCCAAATTGGGTCTGGAGTACAGACTAGACTCATACCAATGAACACAGGGTCTTAGTTTTGTAGTTGGTTGGGTCTTAGTTTTGTAGTTTTGTATTTAGTACATAGGATAGGCGAAGTGTTTCTCCCAAACTGGGTCTGGAGTACAGACTAGGCTGCATACCTATGAGTAATACTCAGGGTCTTAGTTTTGTAGTTGGTTGGGTCTTAGTTTTGTAGTTTTGTATTGAGTACATAGGATAGGTGAAGTGTATCTCCCAAACTGGGTCTGGAGTACAGACTAGACTCATACCAATGAATATTACACAGGGTCTTAGTTTTGTAGTTGGTTGGGTCTTAGTTTTGTAGTTTTGTATTGAAGTACATAGGATAAGCGAAGTGTTTCTCCCAAACCGGGTCTGGAGTACAGACTAGGCTGCATACCAATGAGTATTACACAGGGTCTTAGTTTTGTAGTTGGTTGGGTCTTAGTTTTGTAGTTTTGTATTTAGTACATAGGATAGGCGAAGTGTTTCCCCCAAATTGGGTCTGGAGTACAGACTAGACTCATACCAATGAATATTACACAGGGTCTTAGTTTTGTAGTTGGTTGGGTCTTAGTTTTGTAGTTTTGTATTTAGTACATAGGATAGGCGAAGTGTTTCTCCCAAACTGGGTCTGGAGTACAGACTAGGCTGCATACCAATGAGTAATACACAGGGTCTTAGTTTTGTAGTTGGTTGGGTCTTAGTTTTGTAGTTTTGTATTGAGTACATAGGATAGGTGAAGTGTATCTCCCAAACTGGGTCTGGAGTACAGACTAGACTCATACCAATGAATATTACACAGGGTCTTAGTTTTGTAGTTGGTTGGGTCTTAGTTTTGTAGTTTTGTATTGAAGTACATAGGATAAGCGAAGTGTTTCTCCCAAACCGGGTCTGGAGCACAGACTAGACTCATACCAATGAATATTACACAGGGTCTTAGTTTTGTAGTTGGTTGGGTCTTAGTTTTGTAGTTTTGTATTGAGTACATAGGATAGGCGAAGTGTTTCTCCCAAATTGGGTCTGGAGTACAGACTAGACTCCTACCAATGAATATTACACAGGGTCTTAGTTTTGTAGTTGGTTGGGTCTTAGTTTTGTAGTTTTGTATTGAGTACATAGGATAGGTGAAATGTATCTCCCAAACTGGGTCTGGAGTACAGACTAGGCTGCATACCAATGAGTATTACACAGGGTCTTAGTTTTGTAGTTGGTTGGGTCTTAGTTTTGTAGTTTTGTATTTAGTACATAGGATAGGCGAAGTGTTTCTCCCAAATTGGGTCTGGAGTACAGACTAGACTCCTACCAATGAATATTACACAGGGTCTTAGTTTTGTAGTTGGTTGGGTCTTAGTTTTGTAGTTTTGTATTGAGTACATAGGATAGGTGAAGTGTATCTCCCAAACTGGGTCTTGAGTACAGACTAGGCTGCATACCAATGAGTATTACACAGGGTCTTAGTTTTGTAGTTGGTTGGGTCTTAGTTTTGTAGTTTTGTATTTAGTACATAGGATAGGCGAAGTGTTTCCCCCAAATTGGGTCTGGAGTACAGACTAGACTCCTACCAATGAATATTACACAGGGTCTTAGTTTTGTAGTTGGTTGGGTCTTAGTTTTGTAGTTTTGTATTGAGTACATAGGATAGGCGAAGTGTTTCTCCCAAATTGGGTCTGGAGTACAGACTAGGCTGCATACCAATGAATATTACACAGGGTCTTAGTTTTGTAGTTGGTTGGGTCTTAGTTTTGTAGTTTTGTATTGAGTACATAGGATAGGTGAAGTGTATCTCCCAAACTGGGTCTGGAGTACAGACTAGACTCATACCAATGAACACAGGGTCTTAGTTTTGTAGTTGGTTGGGTCTTAGTTTTGTAGTTTTGTATTGAAGTACATAGGATAAGCGAAGTGTTTCTCCCAAACCGGGTCTGGAGCACAGACTAGACTCAAACCAATGAATATTACACAGGGTCTTAGTTTTGTAGTTGGTTGGGTCTTAGTTTTGTAGTTTTGTATTGAGTACATAGGATAGGCGAAGTGTTTCTCCCAAATTGGGTCTGGAGTACAGACTAGACTCCTACCAATGAATATTACACAGGGTCTTAGTTTTGTAGTTGGTTGGGTCTTAGTTTTGTAGTTTTGTATTGAGTACATAGGATAGGTGAAGTGTATTTCCCAAACTGGGTCTGGAGTACAGACTAGGCTGCATACCAATGAGTAATACACAGGGTCTTAGTTTTGTAGTTGGTTGGGTCTTAGTTTTGTAGTTTTTTTGGTAGTATGTATATGGGGTCTTAGGTCTTAGATCTTAGTTTTGTAGACACCGCAATGATTATGTTTTTTTATAAGCTGTCATACACTTCTTCATCATTGATGTCTTGACACTTGTCTTTAGCCATGGCATAGTGTCCTAAGCGAAGAACAATAATAAAGATGGATTTCCCTAGGAAATCCATCTTTTCATAAGATGAGCGCTTAAAAAACGTTAATTTATTAATTTCTACACCTTCCTACGCCTAATGCGTAGGAAGGTTTTCAAAAATGTTAAATAAAAATGTCAAAAAAAGAAGATTTCTTACCTCACTGATGCCGCGTAGACCCCTCGATCCAAATGTAAACAACGGAAATACTATAGCGTCGACCCTAGAACCGCCTATGTATGACATACTTCCGGCTAACGACGCCGTTTTGAAAAACCATTCATAGATAAAAATTATTTAAGAAATATCAAAATTAATTACGTTATAAATAATTTGTTAAATGCTACAAATTATTTATAATTACGAAATAAATTTTAGTATTTCTAATTTCTTAAGTCTTGAAAAGCCGAATGACAACTCGCCAATGCTAGGTTACTAGACTCCGGGATTTATTTCCTGCGTAATTCAAATTGTTTTTCCACAGAATTGTGATATCTGTAGGGGAAACATGTGCGTTCGAAATTTCACATGGTGGTAGTCATAATGGACCCTATACATGCAATCATGAATATTCATGATCTTGAGCTGCGATCCCCGCGCATGCGCAATTTGGGTTTTGCAATGTTTTGAAATGGGCAGTGAATTAATACGTGTGAGGAATTGCTATTGGCTCTAAACCACCAATTTCAAGACTGATTGAAGCATGGACATGGAGTGAAATCGATGAGAAAAGAAATGTAAGAAGATTAGTTTTTGTCTGCATAGCAGAGCGAGACTATAGGCGCCGCTTTTCTGACGGCGGCGTCGTCAACATTGAAATCTTAACCAAGGTTAAGTTTTTGAAATGTTGTCATAACTTCAAAATTATATGGACATAGCTCATGAAACTCAGACATAAGGGTAATAGTTTATTACTGAAGATCCTGCCTGAGTTTCAGGTCACATGATTAAGGTCAAAGGTCACTTAGGGTCAACAACTTTGGCTATGTTGGGGTCATTTTAGGAATTTTCATCATAACTTTAAATGGATCTAGGTCATGAAGCTTGGACCTAAGAGCAACCATGTATCCCTGAATAACATGTGCGAGTTTCAGGTCACATGACCAAGGTCAAAGGTCACTTAGGGTCAACAAACTTTGTCCATGTTGAGGTTATTTGAGGAATAGTCATCAAAACTTCGAAATTTTATGGATCTAATTTATGAAACCTGGACAAAAGAGCCATCAAATACCCTTGAACATCCGATGCAAGTTTCAGGTCACATGACCAAGGTCAAAGGATATTTAGGGTCAACAAACTTTGGTAATATTGGGGGCATTTCTGGATCTGTCGTCATAACTTTAGAAGTTTATGGATCTAGTTGATGAAACTTGGACATAAGAGCAGCAATGTACATGTATCCCTGACTACCCTGTGCACATTTTATGAACATTGCCAAGATCAAAGGTCATTTAAAGGTCAATCAACTCTGGCTGTGTTGGGAATAATTATTCATTGGCTGTTTTCAAAGGCAGAACTGCTGCTATATGGAATTGCATAATGCAGGCGAGACTGCCAGAGGCGTTCCACTTATTGTTTTTAATGTCATTTTGTTGCATGAGTTTTATGTTTTCCCCACATAAAGTTGGTGTAGTGGTAGTGAAGTGAAGTGCAGCCTTCACAAACCATCACTTGAGGTAGCAAGTCCCCTGCTAGTGTGGGTTCCTGTAGTTGTAGGGAAGGAGTTGAAGTCATTTTTGTTGGATATTTGTGCACTTAAATCTATTATATTTTTTTCACAGGTCCTGTTTTGAAGAGATGGCAAGGGAGAAAAAATTAATTTATTTCTCTTTTCTCCTATTTTTTAATTTATTTTTTTCTTCTACCCCCTTCTCTGCTTCACCCCTTTCTTTAATCATCTCACTTCTCTCTATGTTTTGTAGAAATACCTACCCTGATGACATTCTTGATGTACTTTTCATATTATTTGCAGTGGCAAATCTGCACTAGTTGTTGATTAAACCTGCCAGCTAGCCAGACATCACAAGTGACCGATCTCTCTGTTCACTCACAATCTGTAGAGATTCAGGACATCAGACATGGATGGGTGATGCATCACACAAGACTAGAGAGAGCCTGGTTTGAGTTCACTGTGGTAGTTAAACCAATATGGGTTTGTGCTTCTCATCCTGCAAAGGTCTACATGGTGGGTATTATTATTGTCAAGAGTTCCTCTCGGATAAATGCCGTTCAAATTGTATTCCATGTAGACATGATTTCCTGTGGACCAAATAGGGAATGATTTAAATCAGTAGTATATGTTGTATTAGTAATTGGCAATATCCCAAATGTGTCACAATATTACTTACTCTTATTCTTATTCTTATATTACATATTCAGCAATCAAATTTATTTGTATAACCATTTGGTGATGGTTATACATTCATGACACTTCATTTCTTCTAGGCACTATGACATCTTTCTTCTAGAAACCAATGAATAACAAAAAGGACTTTCTCTCTTCTTATTTCAGGGACCGTTCAATTTGTTCTTTATCTTTGTGAAACCTTGAATTTGAATTTTGTGGATAAATACATGTAGTACCCTCTCTCTTGTAATCACATCTTATGAATATAGTATTGCATTTCAGAAAACTGAACAAAGTCTAAATGTGTAAGAAATAGTGACAAAAATTGATATAAGCCTATGACTCCTTTCCCTTTTTTTTGGGGGGGGGGATTGGGTTTTCAGATCTATCCCCAAATGATTTTGATATACACTGTAAATTTGCAAAATGTTTTGTCTTTATATCATGTGCAGAGGACAGTTTCAGGAAGTACAAATTCAGTTGAATGTATATTGTGCTTTGTCAACTGGTGTGTCTCTATATATGTGGTTGTCACTCATTTGTCCCCGTGCCCCAAAACAAATTCTGTGTATTTTTACATGACAATAGATTTTATTAAATCTTAAATCTTCATGAAACTGGAATATTGACCAACACTTGATAAGGTGATTTGCCACACTGTATCACCATACACCCACTACACTCATACCTACATGTATGAATTATTTAATGCATAACACACGTTTTCATTTTTAAATACAAATAGAGTGAATGGAATTTCATATTTGTACATTAGTGATGTGATAGAAAAAGCACAGGATGATATTTAGAAAAAAAAATTAAATCGATTGTAAATAAGTGCAATCTCCTTGCTTTGCTAGCTCTAAACATAGATGTCCAATGATCAGGGAAGGAAATACAACTATATTACAATGTTTTTTTATGATAGATGGAGAAACTGGAAATGCCAATACCACAAATGCTCGCCAGGATGTTGGAGATGGTCAGATAGCAAGTGGAGAAGAGGATTGCGGAGAGCAGCAAATGGCTAAAGATGACCAGAATGCAACTGAAAATCTGAATGAAGATGACAATATAACTGAAGTTCATCAGGTGGATAAAGATAGTTTCAATGATGAAGATGAGTTGGATAGAAAGAAACCAAATGGTAAAGATGAAATAATGATTATTGATGAAGAAAAGTTCAGTGAAGATGAGCATATACAGATAGGTAACCAAGTAGATGAAGAGAATAAAACAGTTGTAGATGTAGAGGTTGTTCAGGTAGGTCAAGGGGATGTGATTGTACAACACAACATAAACACAAACGATAAACAAACACATTTAGTTGAAAACCATAAGATAAGTGAAGAAGAGTACATCGCACAGCTTTGCAGGAAGTATTCTAAGGACAATCCCATCCCAAAAGAGGAAGCTGAACTCTTCCTCAAAGAATTGGCCTTTCCTTTGCCAACCATGCCTCATCTCACCTTGAGCGATGATATCATAGCCGGCAAAAGAATCTTCATTATTGGTGATGTCCATGGTTGCTATGACAACCTTCTAGCCCTCTTGCACATAGCTGATATTGACAAGGACCCCAACGCCCTGCTGATTTTTGTTGGAGACATCGTCAACAAGGGACCCAAGACCTGCGAAGTACTTGACTTTGTCCGCTCATCAAACTCTTACTGTGTCATGGGAAACCATGAACGATCTGCAGTCCGGAAACTGCGTCTGATGAAGTTGAATATAGGATATGAGCCTAAAGCCTCCAAGCAATGGCTGTATGATCTGGATGAAAGTGATTATGAGTACTTAAAGGAACTACCATACACCATTAGTATACCTAGCCTCAATGCCATCATTGTCCATGGAGGGCTACTTCCTGGCAAACCCTTGGAGGAGCATACACAGGATGAGATGCTCTTGATGAGGAACATCATTGTTGAAGGCAAGGAGCTGAAAGCCACCAAGCATATCACTCACGGACAGCTTTGGGGAGAGCTCTGGAAAGGTCCCCAACATGTCTACTTTGGTCACCATTCGCTCGAGGGACTCCAGCGATACCCTTACGCAACTGGGCTGGATACCGGTTGCGTTTACCACGGATCACTCACAGGTGTCTTTCTTACAGGAGATAAGAAGTTAGTCTCTGTAAAAAATGAGGGTTGCAGAAATGAGGAAGTGAACCAACTTTAAGGAAGAGCTCTGTTCTAAATACAGTGATGTAGTCCAGGCCAATCTTGTGATAGACCAAAAACTCAGATTCTACTGTGTCAAATTCTTGAAGGTACTATTCAATGTATGTGAATGATATATGTAAAGGTCACTGCTAATAAAAAAAAAAATGATCCACCAAAATATTTAAAGGTGAAAAACAGTCCGCCCCATCATATCAATCTTTTTTATTTGGGTTTTAATAGGTGATTAGTGTTGGCAAATATTCTTATATGTAGCTCATCCTAATAATGAGCATTAGCAGCTCTTTTATGATTACATTATAAGACAAATCAATTTTCCTGCAAATACCCTTGGTCCTGCAGTTCTCCAAGACTGGAAGAAATTAACAGATAAAGGAGCTACATGTACTCATGTAGTATTATTTCATGCAAGGTACCAGAATTTCCCCTTTCCCTTTGTATTGTGAGACAATTTGCATGCTTTAAAGGGATGGTCCAGGCTGAAAGTATGTATAGCTTAATAAATAGATTAGAATTCATTGAGCAAAATGCCGAAAATTTCATCAAAATCGGAAAACAAATAACAAAGTTATTGAATTTTAAAGTTTAGCAATATTTTGTGAAAACAGTCATCATGAATATTCATTAGATGGGCTGATGATGTCACCAGGCCTCTACAAATTTTTTTTCCGTCACTTGCCCTGTTGGGCAAGTGATGAAAAAATTTGCTTGCCCGATAGAAAAAACTGCTTGCCCAATTTTTTAAGTAATACCTGTTCACTTATTAATGAATTATTAGTAACATTGTTTAATATTGTATGATTTTTAAGTATTTTTTTTCACTATGCTTAGAATCTTGGGTGTGTGTGTGTGTGTGTGTGCGCGCGTGTGTTTGTGTTTGTTTTGAAGATAAACAAAGGGAAAACAAATTTTTTTTGGATGGGAAAAGATCAAGACAGACCTCAAACTCCACTATTTGGAAATTTGGTTCAGCAAATTAAAATCTTAGGCGTTTATTTCTCTCTAAATGTAATAATAAAAGAAGATCTAAATTTCAAAGAGATACTTAGCAAAATAAAAAGACTTTTGGGATGGTGGAAACAAAGGGATCTAACCCTAATGGGTAAAATACATCTGTTGAAAAGTTATGCATTATCAAAATTAAATTACGTCTCGTCACTTTTAGTTGTTCCTAACTGGTTGTTCGTTGAGGTGGAACGGATCACTTTTGAGTTTTTATGGTCGGGTAAAGACCGTATAAAGAGAAACATTATGTATCAGGATTACTCACACGGTGGGTTAAGAATGATGAATTTTAAGTTGTTCATAAAGGCCCAACGTCTAATGTGGCTGAAACGTCTTTTATACGGGGAACGCGATGCTGGGTGGAAATTGTATTTTGATTTCTGTTTTAGATCACTTGGTGGGAGATTGTTATTTCTATGCGATTTTGATTTTTGCAAATTAACACAGACAATGCCACAATTTTATTCTGAAATGCTGAAGGCTTGGCAAGATATGAGAAAATATAGATATACAAAAGAGGAAGTTAATCCGATTATATTTAATAATAAGAATATATGTGTAAGAGGTAAAATGATTTTTGACATTGATCTTTATAATAAGGGAATTTACACTGTAGATCATATTTTTGATAACGGGGTTGTGAGACCTGTGGCTTATTTTCAAAATCTTGGGGTAACTGCAGATGAACTGCTCCACATTATTGATATAGTACATGCTATTCCAACTACTTGGAAAAATGCCTACAGCTCTATTAAATTTATAAAGATTGACGATGAGAACTTCAATGTTAATTTGAATATCAGTAAGCTGGAAACTACTTTTGAGGTGATAAAATCAAAAACGATATATAATAGTTTTGTTGAAAATTTACGGGAAACGTATAATTTAACATTGAAAGATAAAAACATTAATTTGAATTTTACAGATGTTGAAATGTGTAATAGGTTTTCCCAAACCAGGAGCACAACGTTGATTAGGAAACAAAGAGAATTCCAGTTCTTACTTTTACACGGGGCGATTTATACCAAAGAACAGTTATTGAGATTTGGGTATGTTAAAGACAGTTTATGCTCTTTTTGTGGCAGGGAAACCGAATCATACATGCATATTTTTCTAAATTGTTCTAAGGTAAAACCTTTATGGGAATTTTTTATTAAATATTTTTGTATATCTGAATTAAGAGATTTAGAATGGAGAGATATACATTTGGGATTATCTGGAAGTACGAATAGAAATAATTGTGTAAACAGTATAATCTTTTTCATCAAACATGCCATTTTCCAATCCAGAACCAATAGTCAGGTTCCTTCCTGCCATAAAATACAAAAAAAAATTGCAGAACGTAGGGAGGAAGAAAAATGCTTGGCTATAAAATCGGGCAAATTGAGTTTGCATGTAAAGAAATGGGAAGAACTGAGGGTGAATGAGACATTGAATGCAAACAGGTGTGATGTGTCTGCTGGTGTTGTGAGTGTGTAATGGTATGTCCGCGTGTGAATGCGAGTGTGCAATGGTATGTTTGCTGCCTGGGAGGGGGGGGGGGGTCTTCTGTGTGTGTGAGGGCGTGTGTGTGTTTTTTTTTTTTGGGGGGGGTGGTATATTGTGTAGTAGGGAGTGTGGGGTGCGTGGGTGAGTGAAACATATATATGTAATCTTCCTCTTGAAGGCTTGTAGAGTTTCTTATTTGATTTGACATAATTTTGATATTAACATGATATTGAGGTAATTTTTTTTTTTTTTTTTCTCTTAAAAAAAATAAGTTTCATATTGTTATAGACATGATAGAAGAGAAATATGGCGGTTTGATTTCATTTGTAATCATTTTTAAAATATTTGTAATTTAATTGATATTGATATATTTATTTGTTTGACTGTTAATTGCTTGTATACATGCAAAGAATCTTTATTTATATGAATTGTGATTGTCAACTTATTGTTTTGAAAGAGGAAGAAAATAAAATATTATTTAAAAAAAAAAATAAAAAAAAAGTGACTGTGAGTTGAACTTTGATATAAATGAATTCAATATCTAATTTCTACTTCGCCTATTCCAGTACAATAACCTGTACTCGGCCGTGTAATAAAGGCACACATACCCTAACTTTTCCTGAAGTTCTTTGAAAACGCAGACTTCTACGAAAATTGCATTTCTCTATGGGCGAGTCTAAATTTGGTGAGAATGTATTCATTAATAACTTAAATATACATGACAATGAAGAAAACATCAAACTTTATTGGAAGTTTTGAATAATATACCCGAAATGTAAACTCTGTCTGAAACAGAAAATCACCATCATTGTGGCCTTTACTGAGCGAATTGTCCCCCAGAGCTCTGGCAGAGAGACAGAGCTCAGACTGGCTAGCTAGTATGCGCCCGTGTGTGAGCCTCCCGCCGGCCTTGTAAAATAGATGGAGCTTTGTTTGATGATTTATTGTCTGATATTTACCTCATCCCCTCAAAAAGGGAAACAAATTAATTTTAAGTTACAATTAACAAATACGGCAAGTTATTTTGGATGTTAATAGGCCGTTTTGAAAAGCAAAGCCGAATGACATGACAACTCACCAATGCGAAGTTACTAGACTCTGTGATTTATTTCCTGTGTAGTTCTAATTATTTTATCACAGAATTGTGATATCGGAAGGTGGAAAATGTGCATTAGAAATTGCACATGGTGGTAGTCATAATGGACCCCTATACTACATTCAACTGTTTCCCGGCCATTGCGTTGATTTTTTTCATACCTGGTACCACACCGTACCATGTATGGAAATACGTGGTACAGAAAAAATAACGCAATTTCGGAATTTGAAACGGCGCTACTCCTATTTTTTAAGGCTTATTCATGATTTTGAGTGTGGATTTTGGATGATTTGTGGAAAAACGAGGTACGGTACAGAATAAAAAGACGCAACAACCACTTGCCCGATCGGGCAATTGACTTTGAGAGGTGCTTGCCCGCACGTCATTTTCACTTGCCCCGGGCAATCGGGCAAGCGGGTTTGTCGCGCCCTGTGATGTCACATCTCCCCTTGTTCTTTTGTATTTTATTATATGAAATTAGGTTTATTCAAATTTGTTCCTCCGAGAACTAGAAAAATTGGATTGACAACTGAATAGTGCATTAGATATTTATTGCTGCAACTTATTTAATTATAATGGAGACGTATTTTCATTCACACAAGTATGAAATAATGAAAAAAATATGATTTTATGTAATAACATAAGAAAATGGAAAGTGGAGATGTGACATCATCATCCCACCTAATGAATATTCATGACGACTGTTTTTACAAAATATTGCTAAACTTTAAACTTCAATAACTTTATTATTTGTTATCCAATTTTGATGAAAGTTTCTGCATTTTGCTCAGTAAATTGCACTCTATGTATTTACATGTAGATATAAATATTTTCAGCCCAGACCATCCCTTTAAAGTCATCCTTGCAGTATTTTATAGTACCTCCAAGAAATTGTAAAATTCGACCTACATGTAAAGGCCCATTCCCAACTGATCCCCGCTCAGTTCGGGATCGCCTGCAACATTTGTTTTCCGATGTTGCAGGATTGATTGCTTTGTGTACTGCAGGCATTCGCAAAAACCCACTGTGGTCTTGACTGGTTGCATCTGAACTGAACATTTGCTCACATTGCATGACTTAATGCAAGAGTTGGAGTGATTAAGTACATGTATACACATTTTGTTGACTGGAAGTTGTGCAACACTTACATGTTGCACTAGTGACCTACAGAAACCAGTCTTGAGACTGGGTGCAATAATGTATAGATCATGAGATTGTTGCATCATTTACTTGCATGGCCAATTGCAATGCAGAGCTCTTACAACATTGCATTACCACTGCCAGACTGCATGTGCAACATGGTCCTCCTCTTATAGTTTCCTCTTCTGTATAATCAGAGGGCTGTGTGTTCGAATTCCACAAGGTTCCCTCACACATTGCTGTACCAGATTCGAAGGTCACTATATTTTCTCTTAATGCACCATGGTCTGGTGTCATGGTCTTATCATGACAAGCTGCCTTGAAGTTTTGTGGATGGGTATTCAATCATCACGTCAAAATTTAACATGTTTGTCAGCAGGATTTCTGTATAATGATTTGGATTGTTGTGAGTTCATAAAAAACAAATTCTGTGCACAGCGTTCACAATTACAGTTTGCATGATAATTAAAAATTGATTTTATGTTTTTGCATAGGCTCAGGTCTTTACTACATCTCTGTCAAGATACATCTCTGTCAAAGAAAACACTTATTTTAGTATGCTTCAACCCAATCGGTCCTCTTTGGTCGCTCTAGTCCAATAGTTGTGAAGATTGTACTATGCACTTGCAGAAGTCATAGGATTGCTTTACCAAAGATGGTTGCAAACATGTAAATTTCATGTTTGTGAAGTACTTACTAATCTCTTCTATTAAAGGGAGACTTGGTTTTCTTGCAATAAATATCTGGTGCACATTGAGTGTTAGTGATGGGCTTTGTTTACGATTGGCTGGATTCACTCAATGTTTTTTTTTTAATGAAATCAATTATGAACAATCTGTATCACAGTATTTACATTTTACATGATTTGCCAGATAAATTCACAAAATATGTATGTTAAAAACTTATTTTTAGATATAGATTTGCAATATATCTGGAAAATCTAAGAAAATGTTTGACAACTTGAAAATTAGAGCTGTAAAATTTAAGGTTTTTTTTTTCAGGCTGTAGTGTATTGCCTTTTCCCCTTCACATTTTTGAGATGTGGAATGGAACTGGATGATAATTGAAAGTGGATGCCACTGACAGTTATACTTCTTCATCCATGTACAGTAAGATGATACATGCAACTCTCAAATCTGACCTGGTTAATGTGTTGGAGGACATAAGAGGACGCTGAGCCTGTTTATTTAAAGGATTGTAGCTGATTGTCGACTGTTTTTACATAAAAACCTTAAAGGAGTGGAGATTCCATCCCCTTGGTGTGATACATGTAAAATGGGCAATAAAAGGACAGGTAGTTGTAAAGAATCCATTCTTGATTTTCTTTAACAATGTGGTGAAGAGTTGTCTTTTAACATACAAATTAGCATGTACTCTGTTGAAGGTTTTGGTGCTAAATATAAGAAAATTCTTTAGAACAAAGGTTTTACCTGTTGGCCTCACTGCATGCTGTATTTTACAGTACTTAGCTTTGATTTTGGCAAGTCCTCATGTACTAGACATCAACTCCAGAAAAAAAATTAGCTTCTTTGAAAGAGTAATGTTTCTTTTCCTTTACGACATTTTTTAAGTCGTAAAGTTAGATACAAAAGTTTCTTTCAGACGTATTTTTTTCTGGACTTTTTGCCAAGATTGCACAGAATGTGCTTATCATGCTTGAGTGAAGCCCGCACTGTTTCTTCTTATTCTTCAAAGCTCTCACTGAATTTATTTTGAATCAAGTATTAATGTGCACAAAGTTTAGTGACTATGTTCCGTATTCTGAACACAACTTTAAAGTTGTGGTTTAACAATGGAGAGTCAAGTGGGGCACGAATCCCAAATAGTAATCCTTCAATACATGACACCTAAATTGTTCATAATTGCCTGGGAATGATGACTGAAGTATTTTTCTTCATTATGAAAGCAAAAGGAAACAAAATAGTAACATTTTTTATAAGAAATACACAATATAAACAATTTTTGGCTTCCCATAATTTTAGCACAGAGTTGGACCGTGGTCTAAGTTAAACCTGACTTCAGAATACGGGCCAATTAGTTTATATAGTTTAGTTAGTTTAGTTTACTCCAACGATGTTGTAAGACTAAGTCTGTTCATTGATCAAAGTAGAATGTCTAATGCTGCTCTCCTTCAGACAAAAATTAGATGCTCTATGATGCTTGATTGCACATAATAGTCAGTATAATCAAACATGAAATCATTCATATGATGAAATGCTTAGCTTTGTGTCAATTGGCCCTTTATTGACAAGTTCTTATCATTTTGATGCACAGGATTTGTGTTTTTAAACTCAATATTGGCCCATATTCTGAGGTCAAGTTTAACTTAGACCATGGTCTAACTCTGTGCTAAAATTATGGGAAGCCATGAGTGTCAAAATTTTTATTAAGTTGTATGTTTAATGTGCTCTTTCCTGATTTATCGATGGTGAAGATAACAATCTATTTATACTTCCTAGACAATTAGGAATGATTTGAGAAATATGATATCTCTACCTTTAGTGATTTATGTAACAATTGGCTATCAATACTTAAACCACAACTTTAAACCTGAGTTTAAGTCAAACCCGACTTCAGAATACGTGCCAAAGCTTTGAGGCAGTGGCCACATGATGTATATTTTTCATATTCTCTCTGTTCTGGAAACAGTGGTCATGGAAATGATTGTAATGATCAGGGATATAATATGCAAGGTATTAGGATAACTTTATTGGGTCTGTGGCTCCTAGGATCTAGTCAATAGTCAATGTTATTCAAGATTTCAACCAGTTTTATATGTAAATTCAAGGAACTGGTAGAGTACCGAGAGTTGCATGTATTTATTCAGGTTCAGGGTATTATTGGAGTGCCTTGCACTGTATTATCACAAACATCTTGATCATTACCATGAAGACAGCATTAGTAAGAAACGTTCATAAGCACACCATCATGACGATCATCACTCACACTATATTCATCATTGCGTTTATGGTATAACTATGAAGGGGGGGTTGATTAATTGAAACTTTGTTTAAAAGAGTTAATGGTTTCTGTTTTTTTTATTTATTTATTTTAGTTATTTATCTATTTTGGGGAGGGGTAGAGTAGAATGCCTTTGGGATTGTTTCTAGTTATTACTAATACTTTGGGTGTTTGGAGACAAGTGCGTAGTGGTGTAGAAATGATCATGTTACTTCAATATCACAGCTCAAATATCTCAACACCGATTGCAAATGCAGTATTGAAATACAGGCCTGATTGTAGATTGAAGTCGATTTTCAATCTGAAGAATGATCACCACCAGGAATGTATGTGTCAAAGCACAGTGCTCCTGCACCTCCTAGTTGACTAACTGGTAATTAAAAAGTTGCCTTTTGTATGTTTGTAAAGGGAGAGTAGGAAGGCCCTTTAGATGAAAGATAAGAACGTAGTTAACATTAATTTTACTCTATAAGAAATCTTGTTAGATGGGCCCTAGAATTTACATTTAGTATGGTAATTGATTTTATGGTGGGGGGTGGCACAGATTAACACGAAGATTGTTACAAATTAGAATATAATGAGTAGGTTCATAAATAGGCACATTTAGTAAAGTTTGAATTGAACTTTAAGACTTGAATACCGATGCGTGAATGATATGCAGTGTGCATAAGCAGTAGTAAGTGTCTTTCAGTTGCTATGGCAAAAAACAAAAAGCACATGCATTAGTTGCCGACAGCAGGGTTGTCGGATCGCAGGTGTGCGTCGTTGAGGCTTCCGACTACCTTGCGATTCAAGCTCCCCTTACTCTGTCACAGACCAGCCGGGTTATAAGGTGTATGGTGGCCTTTAGATAGAGTATACATGTATGTACATGAAATGTACTGCTATTTGTACATGTTGCGTAGTGAAGAGAGGAAACAAAGAGTGGGTAATTACTGTTAATAAAGCAAGTACTACTTTTTTTATTGCTCATAAAATAGCAAATTGCAGATATTTCGACTATTTTTTTTGTTGTCTTGCATGATGGTGGAATTTGAGATATTCCCTGCATCATGTGATAGTTCATATTATTTTCATATTTATAAATGATTAGAACAATTGAAGAGACTTCATACATGTATTGCACCAGCATAGATATAGTTATATGATATCACATTGTTCAAGGGGAGGGGCAATGGTGGGTTGACACAAATGTAGATCAGCCGCACCCCCCTCCCCCAATTTAAGCAATAGATTCGCTGCTCGAGTCTATGCCAGTAAATTAATATTTTTTATGTTGTGTTATTATTTTTGGCAAAATTTTTCTAGCCTTTACAAACATCACCTTGTGCCTTGAGTTAATTGCCAACTCTTGTAATCACTGACATTTTGTAGTATTGTGTGTTAATTCATTTAAAGGGATATTCCACTCTAAAAATATGATTATTGGAAAAGAATCAGTAAATTACATGACCAAAACAGGAATACTATTGACCCAATTCTGATTAAAAATATTTTTAACATGCAAGTCAAAGGAAATGATATTTATAAATTATTTTTTTTGGAAACTCACAGGAATACATGGAGCTATGTGTAAATTCATGAATCTGAATCGAGGGTTATTTTTATAGCTGAATCCTAGAAAGCAATGTTAAATTCCCATGAAAATCTGATTTTGCTCTCAAAAATATAGGTTATTGTGTCAAGAAGTTGGCACCTTTTCTACACTAATATGATTGGGGTTCAATCAGATCCATTTATAATTGCATAACTGACAAAGCTTCTCACCCATTTGCCTTTGCACTGAATTAAATGAAATTCTCAATCTTTTCTTTATGATGGATTGTTGATATTACTTCTGGGCAGAGGGCAGAGGGCAGAGATGTATACATGGATTGAAACACAATAGGAAAATGATAAACTCATATCTGAAATCATTGAAATCAATGAAATTACATCAGTTTTGAAGTGAAAAAGAAATACATGTACGTACTATCAATATCAACTTGTTTCATTGGAATTTTCTGCTTCTAATAGATAACATAATTTTAGAGTTGGCCAGCCCTTTATTTGAGATAAGATGGAAAGCATGTAGAGTGTTCCTTGGTCTTAATGCAGAGAATTAAAAAAGAAATGTATACAAAATATTGAAAACATTATTAAAGTCACTCTTGCCTATAATTATGCACTGGGGTTCTTTCACAAAGACTTAGGCAATAGAGTCGCATGTAAATACTTAGTTGCATGTGTTTTAAAAGGCATGCCAAGTGCTTGGACACGCACTACTGCCTATTAATCAATAAGATTGCACGTTTATTTTATATATATACATGTTGGCATTTACATGCAACTCTAAGTCATACTAAAATCTTTGTGAAACACCCCCCAAATCACTATGAAATATGATAATGAACATGTGTTTTAAAAAGCATGACAGCATTTGTCAGATCATGCCAAGTGGACGCGCACTACTGCCTATTAATAAAATTGCACGTTTATTATTGGAATTTACATGTAATTCTAAGTCATACTAATATCTTTGTGAAACACCCCCAAATCATGTATGTAATATGATAATGAACATTTTTTAAAGCAAAGAGGGCTGAGATGCCTGTACATCTCACTGATATAGACATGGAAGGGGTGATGTCCATGTACTAGGTGTGCAAAAAAAAAAATAATGCGATTCATTATTTGAAAGTTTGTTGAACTCCTTTGTATTTTGAAAAACATTGAATGTTATTATGAACCGTCCCTTTTGTTCAATTTGAGATACAAGTGTTGAAATACATGTTAAAGTGATTTTATTGGGAAATGTTCTTTACTTAGAAAATATATCATCAAATGAAAATCTAGAATAGTTATGGGGTGTATTAACATTTTTTTGGGGGGTGGGGGTTGCCCAAAATTGCCAATTTGACTATGGTTTTATGAGAATCAGAGGGCTACTGTAACTCTGTAAAAAAAATTGCTCAACAAGTTTTTGGCGGTTTGATCGAAGTTCTGAGGAAATGGAGCAAATTTTGAGTTCCTTTTTTTTTTTTACCTCAGATCAGCTTGTGTGTATATGTACTATGGTCTATGCTGTCTATCCCAATAGTGCAGAGAGGGCAATCATTGTAGTATCTGTCTGTCTGTTATGTATGTTCCCCTTTTATTTAATAGTGAGTTTGGCAATTAAAATGTGAACTTTAATTGAAAATATGAATGAAAATATGCCATCAGTGATGAAATGCATATTCATGTATTTATGGCATTGACTTTCATATTTATCATTGTGCTTTCATTTCTTAAATGCTATTTTTTCAAATGAAGGTATACATATTACAAATCAAAATAAGCATGGTATAGTTGAATTGATGTACTTGATTAGTTCCTTACCATTTTTTAAAAGGAAAAGAGAAGACAATTATCTCACATTGTTTGTGAATTTTGCTTTCCTCAGATATCCGATACTGGCAAACATCAAATTTAATTTTAGCACTTGGGCTCATTATTTTGTCTGCTTCTATGAAGATGGAGAGATCCAATTATATTTAATTGATCAAGATAATTGTATCATTGCAGCAATACACTGGTAGACAACTGTGTTTTTAAAGGAGATGATGATTTTTTTTTCAAATATTATGACACCGTCGGTGACTTTAAAGTGGTCGTAAGCATTATCTTACAAGTATGCACTGAATTGTCATGAAGAGAAACGACACACTCATTTCAACATGGCGGCAAGCTCGTTTGTCTCTTTTATTTGGCCTTTAATCCAAGAATGCAATGTCTGCCTGGCATTAACCAGTTGACTACTTGATTTTTTTTAATTTAAATATAATTCATACAGGGAACCATTTCACTTTCATGCTGGCAGGGTTTATATTCTTTGGAAAATAATCTGTGCCTTTCTTCAGGGACAGTGCTTTCTCGGCAAGCAGGGTCACCTTCCCCATTATATTTCAAGTAGTGAAGGAAACAACGAAAGAGGAAGAATTAAAGGAAATGAAAAATAAAAGATTATCATTCTTGGTTATTTAACTTTTTGTTTCTCTTTTCTATTGACAAAAAAAAATTGAACATTAGGTTGCCTTGCCCCCCTGTACCTTTCTCTATCTGGGTGTGTAAAAGAAAGAATACTTTGAGATTTGATCCGATCTTATTTCTTTCAATAATCAGGTTTGATTCCCCATGATAGCTGGCACAGGTCCAAGCCAATTTTGCTTTTAAATAGACAAAGCAGTCCCATGAAAATAGTAATTATATACCAGGTAATGATAACAAAGTTCGCATGGGGTAATCCTCAAATTATTTGATATTTATTTAGGCCTATTGTGGGTGATTTATCATTGTACAGGTGTTGATTATTTTTTTTAATATAATTTTGATGCTATCTTTGATTTATTCTTAAATTTGTGTGCTATTTTATGATTTTTCTTATATATGTTTGTTACTTAACTATTTAATGAATGGGTTTATCGCAATGAGTTGTTATACCAGGTGGTCTAATTTACAAAGATTATTTTACACATATACATGTAAGGAACCCCTACATTATAAATGGTTAACCATTTTGGTTGTTTCAAAATATTATATTTGTTGGTGAACATCATTTTTATTTTGGTTAATCCTCTAATAGTGGTCATCACTGTTCCAGTTCACAATTACATTATATGATAGTGTATGTCCTACTACTATTATGAAAAGAAACGTTTCCTAATTTATATGAAACCACTTCTTAATGGGCTGAATATTTGAGGATATTATCATTGATATTCAATCACCAATTTTATAAGACAAGTGAAACTGGGAACTATTGTAATACACCCAGTGGCAATGATTATCTTGAATGCAATACAATGTGGTAACCATAGAAACAAACTCAATCCAAAGAATATTTATCAGTGGGTCAGTGGAATATTAATTGTGCTCAAATATTTATTGATAAATGCATATTTCTCTTTTTTTTCTGAATTTACCTTGTCAATAGTACATTAATCAATGTTAACCTCTTTGTTAAACAAGGATGTCCTTTTAAACAAAGAAGAAAATTGTCAAAGCCTGAGAATACTATATTGTAATGAGTCCAAATCAGCACTGACATTTTTGTGTTGGCAATGTTTAAATATAGTTTGTATTAACTTGGTCGACATGTACTAATGCACAGGTCTACTAGGTTTACCATGAATTTTGTCGAATTATGACATGGTTCAACCATCATTTGGTCCAAGTGTCACTTAGTCTAATTAATGCAAGAGGTTCTAATTTCAACTTGGTCCATTTCAATTTTCTTTTGCACTTTGTTGAATGAAAATTTAGTAAATACAAGTTTATCTAATTTTACAGGTTACATAATGTAGACCAAGTGGACATCGGATAAAATGAATGCATCATAACTGGATATTGGACCAAATGGTAAATTGGCTAACTGGCAATTAGACATAAATTTTTGGTATACGAATTGGTTGTAGCCGAATTAAGCCCAGCGCACACTATGCGACGCAATCTCACCCAAGATCCCATTGCAACAAAATCAGAGTGTGCCAACCTACAATGTGCTGCAAATGCAACCAGCTTTGTTGCAGACCAAATCTCAAATATTTGACATGTCAAATCTTTCTGCAATTTTTCTGTGATTTTGATTATTTGAGCAATCAGATTTGTTCTAGACAATGATGTCATGGCCAATTTGCTGCTGAGAGTGAGACCAAATGAAAAGTAGACAAAGTGGGTGTACGATATTAGTTTGTTGCCTATTTAAAAAATATCAGCTTTTCTATTAGATATCTTTACCACACTATTGACAATGGAATCAGTCCCATTTTGATATTCACCACTGAACTGTTATATTGTTGAGTTTTAAATTATTTTTGACTGGATGAGTGAAAATGTTTAGAAATGTTATAATTTCCAGTAATAATTTTACTTAGTTTATTCCACACAAACATTATTTTGAAGTATGTATATCAATGCAAGCAAGTGATGAATCACTAATAATAGTTCCTGAAATAAAATGCCTGGTCCCAGGGAGAATTGGTAGACTTTTGTATGAAATGACCAAAATGAAAAAAAAAAATGAAAATTGGAATGCATCACTGAGGAGTTTGCTCCTTGCATAAGTTTATCAATTTGGGTTTTGATTAGAAGTACTGTACATGTACCTGATCTTAATATCAAATATATTTGTATTTATTTTTATGAAACCTGAAAGTTTAATGCACTTGAGAAAAGCAGATTATGAACAATTTTGGGCAAAATTGATAAGTGAAATCTGAATGAAAGAGTAATCCTGGGGGCTCTTTCACATATATTTAAATGTGACATATATGCTCTATAAAGATGATTAATGTGTGATCTTATTGATTGCTTCACTGTAGTGAGTGTTAATACTACGGAATGTTCCCAATGTTCTGACAAATTTGGTCATAGAAGTCACACCTGAGTAACATCTTGTGAAACAAGTCAGTGGTTTCATTGATTACTCGTTATAAGCTACTGTAACCCTTGCATCTGATTGGCTCAGAGCAAATCAATGAAAATCACAGAATATTTGCTTCATGAAACACTACTGCATGCCAAACCCACCATTGGTCTGAGGGTAAAGTATGCATAAATTTAATCAATCATGCATCCATTGAGATATCAGACATTCAGTTTGTAGTTTGTGAGCTTTCACTAAAAATGATGTATGTTGGGGATCAGGAAATGTATTGCAATAAAGAGCACTACTAAAAACAATGATTATGAGTTGATTAATTTATTGGTAGATCCTAGAGTGTTAAGTAGAGCATTTTACAAGAAGTCACAGTCATGTCTTTTCATTACACACAAGCATGATTTCATCTCCAATTCTCATATAACTTTTAAAGACAATGATTGTGGAATGTAAGAATCATGCCAAGAAGGATGAATAGCAGATGCAGCCAAAAAACTTCTTGTAAGGTGCCTAAAGTAACAGTCTAAAATCTGTGTGGTGTTTCATAAAGTCATTTATAAGTTACGCATAAACTAATGCACAACTGGAGTATGATCTTAATTCAGGGGTGTGAGTGGTCACAAATAAAAAGATCTGAAGAGTGTTGAAAGTCTGAAATAGAAAGAGCTCCCATACTTTTTGTACAGAGGAAAGCAAAAAATAAGCTGAAAATCAAAACAAAAGAAATCTGAACTCTGACACCCCTGTTAAATGCCAAGGCAGCTACATATGGGAAGGGTCACTAGTCATGGGTAAAACCATTCAGGGGGCACATCCAGGATTTTCGGGGGGGGGGGGGGCATTTTTGTACATAAAAAAAATTAAAAGCACCCCCAACCCCCCCCCCCAAAAAAAAAGAATGTTTTTCACTCCCAAATAATGGTGATGTACAGTATTTCATGAAAAAAATGACAAGCAAAAAACAACGTCCTTACATATGCACCACATATTCTAATAAAAATATGGTTCTCAAGGGGAGGGGGGGGGGGGCATGGCCCGGATGTGCCCCTATCGAGATCCGCCACTAAAGCCATTCATAAATTCAATGAATTTATGAATGGCTTATGTCTAACCAAAGCTTTGAGTGGGAATGCCGCTGATCTTATTTACTATAACTATCTTCCATTTTCTTCATAGACAAAATAAAATCGCATACATTCGTAATTCCTAGGGTTCGTTAATCCAAAAACGAAATGAGGTTCATAATTCCGAAGGTTTGTTAGTCTGAAAACGAAATGATTAACGAACCTTATTTCATTTTCAGAGTAACAAACCTTCGAAATAACGCCACAAGTGTTCGGATTAACGAACCCTTTTACGTGTTCGGATTAACGAACATCGAGGTATAGGCAATTTACGTGTTTCGGAATTACGAAGTGTAACCAAATAAAATAGGATTATTCACTTAACAACATTTCACATACTTCTATAGAGATTGATAAAAAAAGAACTGAGAAAAAAAGTTGAAAAAGCAGAAGAGGAAAAATTAGGGAAAGCGAGAAAGAGGAAAAAGGCAGATAATGGAAGGAAAACTAATTAAAAAAAGGAAAGACACTACAAATTTGTTCTTCATCTGTTTTTAATTTCAAAAGGAAATTCAAGTCCATTTTTACCATTATTTGAATAGAGTTTTCATCACAAAATATAACACATTCCATGACATTTAATTCAACAGACCAAAATATAATTATTGTATCAGTAATAAAAAAAAAATCATGTTATTCCTCTATTGCCTGTGTGCTTGAATTAGCTAAAGATATATTCTCACGTGCTCCATGGATGGAAAATATACATGTACATGCAGCTTGAATCATTACATAATGCATTTGTACATGTGGTAGTACATGTTTATATAGAGATGTGTGCTAAACATATTTATCAGCTTTCAAAATACAGTATTTAATTATGGCACATGTGGCAATTCCAAAAGATTACCCATTCAACTTTTCCCTTCGAAGAATAAATATCTTAAAAGCTTCCATTTCCTTGCTGGCCACTTTTTCTTTTTAATTTTTTTATTCCAGTTTCAAATCAAATTGCAAATCTGAATTGCCTCTTTATCTTCCAAACATTTGTAGCACACAATGCAATTAATCATTTGTCAAAGATACAAGTAAATCTGCATATTAAAAGTTGAATGTCTCAAAACCACAGAAATCTGTTCAACTTGGGCTGAATTATTTTAAAAACATTGTTACATATACTCTTACATCACAGAGCCTTGACACGCTGCGCATACATGGCCATAAGAAACCCATCTTTAGAATAGAAATCAATTTACATTGCTTGATTTTATTTCGCTATAAACCATCATACACCTAATGCGTATGAAGGTGTGAAAAATCTTTAAGTATAAAACAATATGAAAAATGAGAGGTTTCTTTACCAGACCAATCTCTTGTATCAATTCTTAAACACCACAAATACAATAGGCTTGACCCTTGAACCGCTTCGTTATGATGTAGTTTTGATAGAGGGATGTTACAAAATGCCGTTTTGAAGAACAATTTATAGATTGGAATTATTATTTAACAAAATAAAGTTTGAATTTTTATTATAAATAATTATAATGATTATCGAAATTTAAATTTTTATTATTTGTTAAATAAAATTTTTTATCTATGAATTGTTCTTCAATGATGATGATGATTATTATAATGGTGGTGGTGATAAATCATTTTGAGAGTAGTAGTGCTGACTGCTAATTTCAGTGGGTCTGTGGACGGGGAAGGAACGGGAGTTAATATATATAATGACAGATAAATGTAAGTTCGATAAGTATTTTTATTATTCTTTATTTCATCAAATTTTGATCTCCTTTTCTCAAAGAGAAGAATCCTCAACGTTTCTTGCAACGTTCAGAAAAGTATGACGCTGGCTCCAGGCTGGTTAATGATGGAGAATCGGTGAGATTCTCCATGGAGAATGGAGAAAAACTTATAAAGTACGGTCTTCCTAAATCTTCGCTGCACGATTTCATGACCAAGAAGTACAAGCGTGATGGCAAAGGAGGCTTAACCCTCTTGAAAAGAGAAGAGGAGCAGAAGTTGGTGGACCACATTCTTCACCTGGCAGATAGAGGATATGGACCATCCCAAACTCAAGTAAGTAGACTTGATACTCTGGTTACCCTAACATTCAATAGAATTTTAGCAGGGCAAGTATGAAAATAAAATATGAGCCAATTTGAATATAACAATTTCATGGGTTTTTTTTGATGAAAAACCTCAATGTTAAAGATAGAACTTTTTTATATATACATATATTTAAGGTTTTTATTGAAATAAATCATAATAGTTTATTCTCTTGTTTTCTTTTCATGTAGGTCATCTGCCTTGCTTCAAATCTGGCAAGAAAACTAGGCAGATTTATTGGGCGCCCATGCACCAGGCACTTCCTCACCAACAACTGGTTCAGAGGGTTTATGAGGAAATGGCCAAGGATCCAGCAAGTGAGGCCAGCTGCGCTTTCGATGTCGAGGGCAAAGAGCTCCCAGGAGGAAGTGGTGCACAGCTACTTCAAGAAGCTGGAAGCTACCATCAAAAAGTACAACCTGGAAATGAGAGTGGACTTGATATACAACGTCAACGTGGGCGGCTTCAATGCTCAGCACAAGTTTGCAAGTAACTATTGCAGAGATATTCACTAGGTATGTTCCAAACAATATATGTGAATTACTTTGAAATTGGCGATTCTTTCTGCTCATTTTTTGTGAAACTAACTTCAAATGCGACTTTTGTCAAATGTCTGGAGACCCAACCCCCCATCCTACAAGAAATACCAATGTGGTCCACGACCTTTACCGCTCTCTCTCTCTACATTCTATATGCTTGTCTTAAATTAAGCCATTATCCTTCAACACTCTCAATCCTGTCAGTGCTCAGAGAGCAGGCTAATCATGACGTCACAATGTTTTCCAATGCGCAGCAAACTCAGTAGTGTATATATGCGCTGAATACGAGCAGGAAATAGAACAGGACTTTGTACACAGATCGAAGGGGTTCCCAGAGAGAAACAACAGCATTTGAAGAGAAATTTACACATAAGTCTCATATTACTGACATTTTCCGCTTTTGAACGAGATTAGCGTAAGTTAGGAAACTTCATTTTTCTCGTAAATTTCTGTTTTTTCTTGAAGTAATGTTCATTAGTGTAGAATAAAGTGTTTTTCGGAGAGCCGAAATTCTGATGTTCTCTGCTTTGTCTTTTTTATATTGTCAGCTGGTCGGTTTAGAAGTTTCTTTTAAGTGGTTAGACAGTTGAACAACGTAGGTAAATGTAAAGACATACCGTAATGAAATCGGCAAATTGAGCTGTAAATCATTGTGATGTCACCTGAAGAATGATCGCTTGTTGTTTGCCTGACTTCCGGGTACATTATTGAGCCTATTTCGTACATGCTCGCTTGCTACTCATTTTTTTGACGAATATTTCTTCCAATTACTTCCAGTTCTTTTGTATTTTTGAGTCATCATGCCATCAGCGGATTCTTCAGACATTGATTCAGGGCCTGAGTACTCGTTAACTGACTCATCAGATTCTGGTAGCAGTTCAGATGATGAAATTGAGGGGATTGCACCATACAGATTCGAGCCGGAGGAAGGATCAGATGAGGTGGAGGTAGAAGAAGTTGTAGTCGACAACCTACGTCAAGAAAGACTTGTTAACAATTTCTGCTACGTCAATTCTGAACTTTCATGCTTTCCAATACTTATATTGGCTTACTTTTTGTTTTCCACGATATTCTCGGCTCATTTAACACTGGAATAATTTCGAAAAATTGACCGCAACTTGCCGCCTTCTTTCCTGGGCAGCCCATGGCAGAGCAAAGGCTGTATAAGCTTGGCCGTAAATTTGGCGAGTGTTCAACTTACTTTGCCGTTTACTTCCCCAATTCGGACCCGGGGAACAATGGGCTACGCAGCCGAGCGATAGCTGTGCCGGTAGGTAATTTGCGTCAAGATCAGAGTGTCTAAATTTACATGCACACAATTGTTATTGCAGCAAAAATGGTGCAATAGAGCTGATCTCTTGTGAAAATCACTGCTGATTTTTTTTGTAATAATTCAGATAATGTTGAACCAATTTACTGATGGCTGAAATGATTGCTTATTTTCCTTATCCCTTTCATTCAATCATCTCTAAGGTTTCCAGCATCCATTAAAGCCCTTAATTTAATATTGAGATTCTCTTCCTGGACTTTAAATCCAACTATGGTAATTAAAAAAAGAAAAGAGAAAAGCAATGAATTTGTCTGCAACTGTCTCTTCAGTTTCTTGTATTATATTTATAGGTGATCATGCAGGATCATGCAGTGGGGACTGTTCACCAATGCCCATCGTCTAGGAGTGTGTTTGCTGCAAAGAAATCCCAGAGGTAGTTCAGAAGATGGATTCTTTCAATGGCGATGATCTGGATTGCATCCCAAACCATCCAGGATTTGAGGGGGTTTGTCTCAACCCCTGGGTGCTGGAGACGGCCTATTAACATTACCGGCAGCAGTATGGAGGAGGAGGTCACAATGATGAGAAAGAGAATGAGTATGTATATTTTCAAGAAATATGCTAAAATGTGAATCAGAGCAGTATTAAGAAGGAAATGAAATATATTAACTTAAAAAGAGACATTTATTTTAGGACTAGTTTCTTTGGTTATTTTACAGCATGATTACATTTGTAGGGAAATTGGAAAGGATTATGGGTACTTGATTGATTTAAAAACTACCAAAAAAATTCAGTTGAATAAATAACTTCCCCCAATGTTTACGTAGTTTCCATTTATCAAAACTACGCAGCTGTTTAGTTTTTATTTAAGGTAGCCTTATTCATTCACTCTGTTGAGATGACATTTTTTTCCACTCTACTTGCAGGAAGAACCGTCATGTGGCTTACCGCCAACTTGCCCACTGGTGCTGGGGTTTCCTGGGACGAGCAGTCAGGGTACCCCTTCCATTGTGCGCTGTGAGATTGATCAGATATACCTTCACATCAGAAGTCTACCATGGCTTCCAGGAGCTGTGATATGACAAAGTGAAGCCCTTTGGATGTATAAAGAGACTTAATGACGATTCAGAAGTCTACTGTGTCTTCCAGGAGCTGTGATGTGACACATTGAAGACCTTTGGATGTATAAAGAGACTGTATGACGAAGAGTATGATTTTAGCGTCAACATCCTTAACATTCCTACTACCAACATTAAGTGTTGAGGTCTGCGGATGGGAATAATTTTTAGGGGTTACGTTTCGTACCAAATACAAGTGTTGACTCCATCATCAAGTAAATGAAGATTCTGCAGAAAAGATATACAGAAATTCAAGATACACGTAAGACAACAAAAAAGTAAACCAATAAGGACACCATAGGAAAGAACAAATGGAATGCCTCTGGCCGTCTCACCTGCATCACGCAGGTCAATATAGCAGCAGTGCTGACTTTGAATACTACTCTAACTCGCACAAGATGTTCAGTGATACATGGTTACTCTTATGTCCACTTTTTATGAACTAGACCAATAAATGATGGTTATTCAACAGATACACCCAATTCGGCCGAAGTTCATTGACCTTTGACCTTGGTCATGTGACCTGAAACGCGCACAGGATGTTCAGTGATACTTGATTACTCTAATGTCCAAGTTTAATGAACTAGACCAATAAACTTTCAAAGTTATGATGGTAATTCAACAGATACCCCCGATTCGGCCAAAGTTCATTGACCCTAAATGACCTTTGACCTTAATCATGAGACCTGAAACTTGCACAAAATTTTCAGTGATGCTTGATTACTATTATGTCTAAGTTTCATGAATCAGATCCATAAACTTTCAAAGTAATGATGGGAATTCAACAGATATCCCCAATTCGGCCAAAGTTCATTGACCCTAAATGACCTTTGACCTTGGTCATGTGACGTGAAACTCAGGCAGGATGTTCAGTGATACTTGATTAACCTTATGTCCAAGTTTCATGAACTAGGTCCATATATTTTCTAAGTTATGATGACATTTCAAAAACTTAACCTCAGGTTAAGATTTCGATGTTGAATCCTCCAACATGGTCTAAGTTCATTGACCCTAAATGACCTTTGACCTTGGTCATGTGACATGAAACTCTAATAGGATGTTCAGTAATACTTGATTAACCTTATGGCCAAGTTTTATTAACTAGGTCCATATATTTTCTAAGTTATGATGTCATTTCAAAAACTTAACCTCAGGTTAAGATTTGATGTTGACGCCGCCGCCGTCGCCGTCGGAAAAGCGGCGCCTATAGTCTCACTTTGCTTCGCAGGTGAGACAATAAAACATGATAATGTCAAATACCTACTTTTTCTACTATGTGGCTGCAGCAAAAACTGTTTAAACAAAGGAGCCGAAGAAAGATGAGCAAACATTCACGAACAGTTCTGGGACCAGGAGTATTCTGTAAGAAGAGCCTGGATCTTTTCAAAAATCAAAACACAGGAGCAATTAAGAATGAATAAGAGGAAATAGTGGCAACAAACGGAAGATATCTCACTACCATAAACTTCAAGAGATGATGGGAATGATGCCATTCTTTGCAAGGTGTTTTTCTTGCACACACTTGGCTACAAGCATGATAAAATCCTGTCAACAAATGACAGACATGGCTGCTCATAAACTAACCATTACGGTTAAGGAGTTAATAAGATCACACACCACATCCTTTCAACCAGCGTTAAGTCATTATCGCAGAGAACATACCGCTCTCCGAAAATACTTGCCTCCCGAGCTGTGACATGTTCAAAGATTTTACACTCAACACCCAAAGATCTGTGGGAACCAGTATTATAGAAAAATGATCAGGGAAATGATGTATGTTATGCCAAACTTGGGGAAGATAAGTGCAAGACTTGTATGGAATATGAATGTCAAGTTGAAAACAAGGGCAACAATGGGGATGACGTGACATACACATTATGTGCAGAATGGGCAAAAGATAAAGTGCATGCAGGCATTGCCAGATCATGGTATGAAATTTGACAAAAACAGACAGAAAGACATTGGTGAAGCAGTCTACAGCATGGATATGCATACAACCAGTATGCTTCGATATATGACAGGAGTAAACTCATACATACCTGTCAACTGTCACGATTAAATCGGAAAAATATGATTTTTCGAAATTTTAGACCCCCCAAAATCGGAATGTCCCGTTTTTTCAATTTTTGAAGGAGAGATTTTGTCATAGGACAAATCCACCCGAAATCGCGGTTATTTGGCGTATTTATCGCGAGGATCCAGCGAGTTGGCGGGCGATATTTCTCGCCACCGTGATGCATTTCTCTCGCACAGCAGTATCCCGTGAATGTGCAGGTATTGATGGGTTCCCGCCAGCGCAGCCCCGATTGCTTATGTGTCCGTGTATACGGTTCGGAGACTGGTATCCTTTCTTTCGTAAATGACACAATCATGGCGCTGATGTAGTTCATTTAGAAATGGTACCAGTCTAGCGTCTATATCCAAGTGCAGCGAAGACGTGACTGTGAACCGTGATTACAGCTGGAACTCCCAAAACAGGTTCGTCATTGTTACTTTCTTTTATTTGTGTGATGATTTATGCTTGGCCCCTTACACGTTTATTTTTTCGTTTGTTGAGTCTTTGTATTGTGTTTTTCGTTCCGGCTCTGTCACTAAGTTAAAGCACGCGCAGTCGTTGAAAGCACGCGTGGCCATCGCCAGTGCGAGCGGCTCGATAGGCCTTGTATTGGCCGCAACTCTGGGCGTCGTGATTTATGGTGAAGTGCTTGGCCAAGTCTACCATCATGGCTGGCATGGCATTGGCTATCCAGCGAACAGTCTGAAATGCGAAAAACGTATTTCAACATGAAAATATATCCCTCTCACAGCGGATACAAAATATTTTATAATCTTAAGCATGATAATTGGATTGAAGTGAGGTTCTCTTTCATTTGATCTATTTAGACTGTAGTTCTACTTTCATGACTTTAGTTTGAAGTTTGTTTGAGAAAGATGAAATGAATGGTCTGCGCCTGCGCTTGCAGTCTGGCCCCCACATCAGATTGGATATGAGTGTAAAATGTTTCTTCGTGACAATAAAGATAGATTGGACTTGCCAGCATTTTACCCCAGTGTTAAGAGCTTTCTCATTTCTTCTTCGACATACATGCTGTACAAATACCCTTATAATGATGATGATGTGTTGGTTAATGCAGAAATACTGGATATTTCCAAAAGGGCTGACAGAAAGTTTAAGTCTGTAGAATACTTCATTGACAGATTCCACCTTGTACCTCCTGAAAAGATGGATGGAATGCAGACAGAGTTTAACCTCTACCAAATTGATGAGGGAGTTTCTGCTATCAGTGAAGAAAGTGAGAGAATTGATGTGAAGTGGCATAAAATTAGCCAACTGAAAGATCAGAAAGGTTGCTATAATTATGATATCCTTTCATCAGTGATGAAAGCTGTGTTAGTGATCTTTCATAGTAACAGCGACTGTGAAAGAATTTTCTCTGTAGTTGAGAAGAACAAAACAAAGAGCTAGTCTTGGTACTGCTACTCTTGGAGCTCTCCTCTGCCACAAGATGGCAATGCAGAGCAGGGGGAGAGAGTGTAGCACATCAAGCTACCCAAGTGATATTCTCAGGAGTGCAAGGCGTGCAACATACCTTGCACATTCATCTAAGTCATCATAAGTATGGAAGTTTGCAAGAATATATTGATGAAAATATAGTTTTTGTGTTACTTAGAACCCACAATCATGTTCTCAATATCTTCAAACCCTGTACCTTCAGGAGTGTTGCTATCAGGAGTGCATGCTGGGGCATTGCTGTTGGTCCACCAAAAGGGACTGCAAAATGTTTCTCTTTCAAATTTCCAAATGGCTTGAAGTTGAAAGGAATTATGGAGGGCCATTAGAGACATAAAATGATTCTACAGGTGTTTATATATGTATAGAGTGTAATTCTGGTATCATTTAAAGCCTCCAATGTCCTCAAGAATGCCATTTTCCTTTCGATCTGCCCCTTGAAAACCCTGTCAGAGACGCTGCCCGTGGACCCCCGTCCAAGGGTGTTCCTATTTCAAATTTTCAAATGTTGGCAGGTATGCCTTGACACATAGGCTTGTACAATTTCACAAGACTTTTGCTCCACTAGGCAGAAAGAAGAATACAAACGATCCCATCATTAGAGTACTTTGGACTAAAGGGATGTCGGGCTGCAATGCTGAGGATGTCGCCAGTACCTTTATCAAGTGCATTAGAAAGGCGAACTTCTGTGACAGAATAAAGTTCACATTCTACATGGACAACCTGGACATTGTACAAAGCCATGACAGCACAAGTTAATAGAGAAGTTGGTCCTCAAGAAATCATCCTGAAGTACCTTGAGAAGGGACACACTTTCATGTCTGCTGATTCTTTCCATGCCCAGGGGCAGTATGGAATGCTATGCAAAACAAACACAAGAAGTTTGTAATGGGTTAAATTTCGTAACATTACTGTTCAAATACCAAACCATATCATTTGGGGCAATTTCCTTGTAGGATGTCATTCTGTCAAATCATCAGGGGGTAACCGTACCAAGAAGCCCTTGTAGATATAAATTACTTTTCCATGGTCCCTGTCAAAGTTTCTGCAGGATTATCAAATGACAAGGCATTGCTAGTTGAGTGTAAACATGGCAGACTGCATCATAATAGCAGAGTGATGACCTTCCCTGAAGATATTCTACTTTTTAGGTGAAAGCTGGTTGGGGTTCTCGACTACAGACTCGCTCAAGAACAGACAAAAAAGTGGCAACAGTGCATGGCAGAGATATTACACCTTTCTGTAGGATGCTTTGGTGGCAACTACCTGTACACCATGAATAACATTTCATTGGCAGAGTGAAGTAATACATTGAAAACAAGAGGCTGACTTATCAATAGAATCACAGATTCGAGGACAATCTACATTTTAGAACCATTGCGAAAAAGAGACCTCAAACTCTATATCATCTCACATCTTGTCATAAATTGACTAGAACATAATAGATAAAAGCATACCTAGATCTTACAAGAGATACATAATTTAATAGTCCCATTTTGCAATAATCAAGAAAGCTGATTATATTTCAATGGACCTTCTTTAGTGAAGAATGGCTCTTCACTATTGAATTACAAATGAACCTGGTGATGGCAAATGACTACATATAAATGAACATTAATTATTTTATTTTATTTCATTTTTTTTTGAGGGGGGGGGGCTCACTTGACAAGAAAATAAGCTTGAACTGCTACACAACTTTTCAGGTGACTTCCAAGACCTCAAAGTGTGGATGGTTGCATTCAGGTCAGGGATGCCTATATCAGGGTTTCAGGGCTGGCACTTTGCATCAACCTGGCACATGTCCCCACTGCTTGGTTCTTGCTCAAGAAAGATGCATCAAATATGTTGTTTATACCCAACACACCGATCAACACCCCTTTCTATTAGAGGATGTATACATATACATTATATACATAATGTTTCTATAACCTTGGTATCATTTTCTCCTTTTCCAATTAATGCAGCAATGAATTACTGTTTGAATTTTGATTTACACCTTTGAATACATTCTCTACAGAGAAGTACAACGAAGAAGAGTGTGAGAGTTGGGGAAAAAGTAGTAAGGCCTGTAAGAAATACTCGTCTAGTTGAGATAGAGCTCCATAATGCTGGACAGGGGGAATATGCAGCACCCATCTTTTATAAGAGGTTCAGAATGGAAAAACTGTTGAAAAAGCATTAGAAATTAAGGTACATTAGAAAAGAATACTTCACCCTTTTTTGTTTTACATAATTCCGTTTTCTCCAATTATTCTTGTTAAGTGCAAAATTTACTTGAGACCCTTCTTTAAATTTCAATGTTTAAATTGTTCCCCCTAAATAATTGATTATGATATATTTTAATTTGATACATCCTATCAGCAATAAGGGGAATGTCTCAACCAGTCTCGCCCACATTTACTATGCAATTCAATATAATTGCATCAGTGTTGACTTGGGGATCTTGAAATAAACATTTCCTCTGTTTACATCTGATCAAGGGCCAAATGTTACACATGCCCTAATGATTTGACACAAATCTCTTTCTTAAAGGCTTTTGAATGTATCGGTGTTACTATGAACTTTCCAATTTTAACATGTACCATATAGCAAAGTCGCTTTTTCCTATGAACATTCACGTAGAAGACATAGGAATTTATTATTATAATATATTCATTTATGATATAGATGTGAAACAAATGTTGGAAAATAAGGAAATTTAAGGTGGGATATGACCACTTATTCCTTGGTCACATATGCTCTAAGGCAGCCATATGGCGAGTTGAAAACAGTCGTTATCAAGTTCGAGCTGTTTGAAAATAAAAATGAACAAAACAGCCGTTTTCGACTCGTAGAGCAAATGTGACTGAGGTATTACATCCCATTATGACAAAATATCCATTTTAATCAATTTTTACCCCTGGTATTGATGAAACAACCTATAAGGGTCTTTGGCTCTTTTTTGCTAACAGGGGAATGATTTGCTTATATTCAACAGATCAAAGAGCACTAAACATATTACATGCACGGGGCGGCTCATATCATCCTTGACGAATAAGGGCAGAGTCTTCTTGAAGCATACATGGAGGTCCGGTGTTTGACACCAGGGTTTGGTCAAAGGAAAAGAGAGAACAGAGAACCCTTCTTCCTTAAGAAGAATGGGTTCTTTCTCACCAACCCCAGCCAAACCATGTCAGGGCTATGGAAAGCGCAGCAACTCCCTGGGAGATTCCTCCCTACTAATGTGAAAAAGACTGCATCCACATATGCAAGAATGACTCCCATATCATTTTAGAGTCAATCTTATGTTAGTGTCCACATGTCTATAGTGGTCACTTGCCTTGATAATGACCAATAAAACCAATTTCCCTTGGAGGAAGATTGTGTGGCAGCTGGGGTGGCCACTATAGACAGGTTCCAACACATACATTGTGATTGTTTTATTATGAGTATTTGGAATTTTGATTATACATATATGATCACAACATTGTGGTTCGCAAAACAGAGTCTCGCCTGATTTTGCAATCAATGAAATATGACCTTTTGAATTTGTAAGCTTTTTTTCTGCTTTGTATTCTGATGTTATGTGATTTTACTCTGTAATGGTGTCTTTGACATCTTTTATGTACATGTACAAATGTGGAAATAAATTTTATGAACTTATGAACTAATTGTTAAGTCAATTGGTGATTTTATGTAATCTGGACTTAGCAGCAAAGTGAGCTGCTTGTGATAAATGTGTATGTTTTGAAATCATTCAATCTAAAATAGGCAAATATGAATCTAACAACCAGAGAGGCAGAGGAGATTGCTGATTTCATGTCGCAAAAGCCCAACACTGTGAAAAAGTTATATGTGCAGCTTCAGCAACTACCCGCTAAGAGACGTTCCTAAAGTGCCATAAAAATTATGTGGAATGAGGTAAGAAACTTTTACTTGTATCTCTTCAAAACCTTCTGCAGGAGGAAATCCTGATGCTGTGGTGTGTTGTATCTTGGTTGCATCGTAATCGCATCTCTCGGAAAGATTGTTGCATCCCTGAAGATATACATGGGAATGTCTTCATAGCGGTTAAAGACACTTTGATAGCTCAGGAAGAATATGATCTTAACCAGAATGAATGTGAAATGATATGGATTAACCTCCATGTGGAGGGAGTTGCACCAGTTTTTATTGGTGCATGATACCATTCCCAGAAGACTGGAATCGATTACATGCATTGCCTGGATACGTCCTTCGAGAAAATTTGTGACCATGCCTCCATTTGGTTGCTTGGAGACTTCAACATGCCAGATGTTGATTGGACCTCCAGCTGCTTGTTTCCAAGTGGAAGATCCCCTGGGCCAAGCAAAGTGATGGTCAAACATCACCATGGACCATAATCTTCATCAAAATACCGAAAGGCCAACAAGAGAACAGAGCATCCGTAGATGATATGCAAGTCAACCAGGCATCGTTGATCATGACATCGTTATTGTGAATGCTTTGATTAAACTTAAAAGAATAAAGAACCCAAAGTGTAAAATCTTCATCATCTAGTACACTAAAGCCAACTATGATAAAGTATCTGAGGATCTTGATGTTTTGAACTCTCAATTCACAGTGGATTTGTTGAAATATCTCAGAAAGAATATGGAAGGGGAATTTGTTGACCTGGGGCAGTTACTTCAGCAAGACTTGAAATGAAGGGACGATACCCCACGTTCACGCTTGAGTCAACGAACACTTCGCTGCTCCTTTGTTCCCAGAAAAAACACCCCTAATGTTGATAATATAGAGATGTAGATAATATCATTCATGGTGTATATGCTATTTTTTCAGAAGCATCCAATGCGAGCAAGAGAAATGCTGAAATATATGAAACTTTGCCTCCAATTCTTGTCCCGTGTTATTTGTTCCTTGTCTTGTTGACAGTATAGTGAGAGGACTACTTTTGATAAATAACCTCAAAATTAAAGCTAAAATTTTGAGAAGATTCCTACAATAGGTTTGAATAAGAGACCATCTAGAACCCCAGAAACTTCCAGTGCTTTGTGCTCATGGTGTGCATGCTTTACTTTCAAAAATATTTTTTTTACGAATAAAAAATAAAGTCAAGCCTTCATAAGTCTACCTCCTCTCTTCAAACAAAATAGATTAAATGGAAGCAATCTATCTGACCAGATTGAGCAAGACATGAACTACATGTATTCACATCTTTTGAATCTAATTATGCCTAAGCAAAACAGATTTCTGTGGACCCAAGATTTCAACGAAAAGGGAAAGTTCACCCCATAAAACAGTTTGTTGTAAAATATCAGACAAAATAATAATTAGTAAATATTTCATGAAAGTTTAATGAGAATTCTTTAAAGATTACTTGAAAGAATGTGAAGTTTTGGATTTGTGACGTCATAAATGAGCAGCTGCCCAATATGTTATTATAGAATATAAAGTGAATAAATTGAGATTTTTTTTAAAGGTTCATTATAATTTATTTTTGTTTTCCTTTTAGGAAAGGGTGAAAAATTATTGGTCTATTCATATACTGACAGTACACTTAACAACCATTTTCAATTTTCTAAGAATTTTACATTTCATTGATTTTTTTCAAACCATATGATATGTATGAAAGCTGCTTGCATATGATGTCACAAACCTCATAATCAAAATTCTAATAACATTTTAGTTCTTTGATTGACTTTTCTCAAACCATCGGCAATATTTTTTCTTCTATTTTTACAATGAAATCTTTGACAGGGTGAACTACCTCTTACAGGATATTTATCTGTATATAAAGGCAATACAGATTTATATTGTAACTAATATAAATAAAGTTGATAGACTTCACTTCTTGAATCTGACATGAAGACTGAGCTTGACATCAGTATGGAATGCATCCATCAGGTTTTGAGTTGCTTGGCGACCAATCCAGGCCAACTTCTTTTCTAACATCCTCTGTGAAATAAATAATGAGACAAAGAGAAAAAAATTTTATGAAAAAATAATCAGTTAGGCTTTGATCATGAGACATGAAATGTGTAACAAACTGTCTAAAAGTGGTTGGGAAATGATGAGTGTGATTCACTAATATATGCTGTTTTAGTGTGGACACTTGGAATTACCAGAATCACAAAAAATATAGTGAATTCTGCCAAAGTTACCTGACCTGCACACAAAGATCATCCATGGGAATACACACATTCTCACATCAAAAAAAAAATCCTACTTTGACTATCATATTATCTCTGAAATACAATGTTTTGCAGAGGCATCATTTTAAACATAATATTCTTTATAACTAACATGAAAACAATATGGAATCTCACCACAATAATTTCCTCTTCCCCACAACTTTTCCAATTAAAGCCCCGGTCACAAATAATAACAGATCCTCAAGGATCCCATGGCAGTATCCAGAATTTCATGCAAGCATGATCCAGGGGAAGTACAAAATAATTTTGCCCCAGATTAGCATTGATGACAATGTGGCATCTACATGGCATTAAAATGAGGATCAATACAAACCATGTCCGCAGAGCAAGGCGTAAATGAAATGAAATAACATGCCAAACAGCCAATATCAAAAACACTCAACTGATTCTGATATTATAGAAAATGATGGGTTACATACCATATGAGATTTCTTTTGACAGATGAGAGTCTGGACAATATGCAGCTCACCATGGTCACCAGTCCTCCACAATTCAGTTGACTAAAGGTAAAAAAGAAAAACGATTTCAGTATTAACAATTATAATTGCGGAATCTTTACATATTTTCTTTGTAGCCTTGTCAACAGTTAATAGCTCAGTCGGTATAGCGGGGGATTCGTATTTCGGTGACCTGGGTTCGATTCCCACTCGGTGCACTAGTGCCCTTTGGTAAGGCACTAATCCTCATTACCAGGTCCTTCGTAGAAGACCTTTAGCCGTCGGTGTTCAGGTTGCTTGCTTACAAGTATTCATGCTTTCTTAGCAATCAGGTAAAAAAATCCCCACCAATCAATTCCTCAGGTATATGCATCCTCTTTCCCGCAGGGAACTGTCAAGGAATACCAATCCTCACATTTCATCAAACAGAGGAAATAAGGAATGATAGACAGCCACTATGAAAAGATGCAGTGCACCTTTATAGCAAGATTCCTGCTACAATATGCAGCACAGAATTTTAATGTGTACCTCATCAGGCCATCCTTATACTTGGTCAAATAAGAGTGTAATATAGTGAGACATTCTATTTCTATAACAAGCACCAATTAGCTTAGGAAGCAGTCAATCTTCTGCCAAAGGTTTATCGTCGTTGGCCAAGGATAGATTAATTTTTCACAAAAAACTAGAAATGATACACCGGCACTACATTTGTGGTTTAAGACACAATTATGGCCATTTGAATTTATTTATCAAAATACAGGAATAATTTAAAGCATACTATTCTATTTCTGTTATTTTTTGGTTAAAATATTGTGGTATGAATATAATAAAGACTCCTTACTATCATTCATCATATTGTAATGGGCATATGTCATAGGACTCATCATCTGATAGATCCTGGGTAAGAAACAGAAACTATTTGAGTAGTTTAGGTCTGAGGCCGTAACTGATCAAAGTTACACCACGTTAAATTTTGATAAAATTATCTCTAATATAACTTGCCTGAGAGATGTTGTAGGGTACTTCTTGAGGAAGGGTCTCTAGGAGTTTCTCTCTGATAGCTTCTCTAAGAATCTCCTCTGGAGTAAGGTTGGTCACCACATCTTCATGGTACTCCCAGTCTCCTGGCTTTGCATTGGTCAACAAGAAATCCTTCAGAAAAGTAAAACATGAAGTGTATAAGAATATGAAACACTAAACAACACATAACACAAACAATGGAAAAACTGATTCTGCATTGGAATCCATCCAGGGACCCACTTATATATACATTTTTTTTGGCATAACTTTACTAGAGACTGGTACCAATTAATAGTAATGTCCTACATCCGAAATTAATCATTTTATCAGCTGTTTAAAAGATTTTTTACATAATTTCTTATTAACCTGATCAGTTTGACAAGTAATAGAAGGCTTTTTAACAAAACAGATTTAATTTACTAGAATCATCAATAGTTTGGTTGAATTTGAAACATCTACGGAAAAAAGGTTATATCCATTCATAAAGTTGTTCATAAATCATGAACAGACTTATAAAACATTTCCATTTTATTGCAGTAGCATCAAGACTTGACTGAGGTTTCATAAGTGTTTGAAAGTTTTGCATGACTGAAGACCATATCTTGGGTGCTATAAGATTTCAATTTCAATATTATTAAAATCAGTTAAATGTGAGTTTGTTTAACCCTTATTAAACGGGGGGGGGTCAATTTGACTCTCCCTTGACAAATTTCATCCCTACACTGCCTCGCAAAGTTTTTTGATCACGCCGCTCACAGATATTTTTTTACTTTCAAGTCTTGCGCATCTTTTGAGACCAAAATTGCGACACCCGGGGATGCGGTTCTGAAATTACGCAACATTTTGTAAGTGCATGTCAAACCCGAAATTGCTCAAAAACATGATTCCGTGTACAAAGTCAATGCAAATTGTGTTTGCCAATCAAAAATCATAGATGTATGATTATTTTTTCTTTTGTTGGTTTGAATGGATTTATTTTGTGCTATTTGTGATCGCAGAAGGGTCCCCGAAAAACTTCATTTGAAAAAACAATAAAAAACAAAGAAATACAAAAGAATTTACAAAACAATAAAATACATAAGAAATTAATTATATTTTTGCATTTTTTTGTAGCTATTTGTTAGAAATGTAATAATTGATACTCCACCTAGTATAGCATTATACTAGCTATGTAAATTGAGTAAAAGGCAAAAACATACACAAAAAACAAAATTTAGGGCAAATTACATACGCTTATTTGCATAATTGATTAATTACAAATATCAAGAATTATTTCTTTGAAAATTTTACATTCAGCTCTACGCGCATGCAAATTTTTACGGCGATCACGTCATCAGCGGTCGAGATCTGAGGGGGGGGGTCAAATTGACCCTCCCTCCTCCAGTATATACTGGTCTGAAATAGCCCAATTAAGATAGGGTTAAGGTTCTACTCCTCAAAACTTGATTTCTTTGGTGTTTTTGGTATACTATCAATGGCATCTTCCCGTTTGAATGTAACAAGAACAAAATTGCATGAAAAGGTATGAGTACAAATAAGAGCTTACCTTCAAATCTTGCACACCTTCACCATGAAGAGCAGACACCATGTAGACTGCCTTGAATCCAGGCCATCCGTTCTTTTCCTTGGCCATTTTCCATATCCTTCTTCTCTCCTCACGTTGTCTCTCTATTTCTTCCTTCTCTGTCTCCATCTTCATCATCTCTATCCTTTCTGTATCCTCCCCTTGTCCATGTTGCCTAGCAACAATTTCATCTTTATCATCTGAGAGTTCAAAAAGGTTGGCTGTATACTGCCGCATGATGTCCTGTTTTGTCGTTTCCAGGTCATGTGATTGCACTGTGTCGACAACTGTGTCCAGACTTAAATCACTAGTCACATGATCTGTTACATGTTCTCCACATCCTTGAGTTCTGTAAAAATTTGGGACTTTTGTCACCTGACTGCCTGTATCTGCCTCACGATCTGCCATGAGGAATTTATTTGTTTGCAGGTTGTTAGTGTCAGTGCTGGCAATGCTACTGGTAAGTTCTGCAGAGTCATTACCTGATCCATCATGAACATGAATTCTACCATCTTCTCTGACAGATGGCTTTGGCAAGCTCATCTCTTGGACATCATCCATTATCACCGCTGAATTGTCCAATGACCATTGGTTGGTGCCTCTTGACCCTGGCCTATCTCTCAATAGATCACTCCTGAGTGAAGTAAAATTCCTTTCACCGGTCCTTGACTCATTTTCCTCCTCATCATGCCTCATCTCTGTCCGTTCAGTTTTCAGACTCTTTCTGATATGATTATTGAACTTCCCCTTTCTTCTGGGAGAAACAAATTTTCTGCCGTCGACCACACCTTCTGTCAAAGACTCTGTGATTTCAAACAGAGACTGTTTGGTCTTCAATGCATCGACCTGGAAAAATTAATATTGCAACATTATAGCACTATATAGTGCTCAATACAAATGTTTCTAAGCGCTGCATACTATTACCCAAGCTTTAGCACGGCTATTCTGATTGGGCGCTCAAGCATTCAAGGAATTCCTTCCTACTGGGTACCCATGTACTACACCTTGGTGGGGAGTGGCAAATATAGATTAACGCCTTGCAAAAGGACGAGAGCACTGTGGTGGGATTTGAACCCCGGACCTTGTGGTTCAAAGTCCAGAGACTTCTCCACTGAGCCACAACACCTCTACAGAGCTGCAATGGCTTGCAAAGTACTAACATACTGTAGTACAAGAACATTTGTTATGGTTATACAGGCAACTTTGCTGAAGCTGAATCTACTGGGAACCATAGCAATCTGTTCAACTTGAGAAAATTTGATTTAGAAGAGGTATGAAATATGTCCATTATCTAGCCTAAAGGGGGAATATTTGATTTATGGAAGATATACTAATGCAAGAATCATCATTATGAACAGTATCATAAATATAAAAATCATGTCCCTGACTACTGAATAACCATGATATATCACAATTCCACAGATCCTTCTTCTTATATCTCTTTTATTTTGTTTTTCTCCTTCCTCTTCCTCATATTCCTCATCCACATTATTTTTAGTATAAAAGTACATGTAGTAGTAATAATAGAAGTGTGTACCTTATTAAGAATCAGAATTGATGGAAGATGAGAGTGAGTGTAGAGTTGAAGCAGAATTTCTTGATCTAGTTTCATATTGGTCCACTTGTTGGATACATCAACCAAAACAGCAACTATGATAAATAAATAAAAGTGGGAAATGATTCAGATATTGTCTATTACCAATAATGATAATATACAGCATTCAAAAACCATCTTCTATCTAGTTTATTAGATATGGGCTCATGAATACATAATTAACCTCATTGAAGTAAATCTACTATTGGCCTGTTTCTAAATGTTAGGAACCAGGCCAATAATGCATTAAATTCAAACGGGGCTAATTATGTATTCATGAGGTCATATCTAAGGCCCCCATGGACTGATTCCCACCAAATTTGGATTATGGGGATTTTTTATCATGCTCTACCAAAGTATGGTACCAAAAAGCTGAAATGCAAAATAAGTTTTGTGTGATGTCATCACTTTTGTACTTTATTTGAGAGCAATACTCTTAGAACTGGTATAAGGTGACTCTTCACTTACCAAGATCTGATTCCAGTAAGGTGTTCTTAGCATCAACTAACAGTGATCTCGGCAACTTGTGTCTAAGAAAATATATGAAGGACAAATAGTTTTAGAATGATAAAAAAGGATAATTATACCATTTATAAAGTGACATATTTATTTGAACACAATGACAAAGATACAATCAATATATGAATATATATATGAAATATATATCTATGCAGAAAGAAGCAATAAGACACAAATTTTGCAAAACCATAAGATTCCAACACAGACCATTATAAAAACAAATAATCTGATAGATTTTTACAGTATAGCCACCATATAAATATATCAGACTGCACTGTTGCACTCTTATTGCTTATACTACACAAGGAATATGATCTACTTAAATGCCTCCTCAAATAGATGTGTCTACAATGTTCTGAACACAGGTACCATGCACTGCTACAGTTCCTGCTATTCATGCATGAGCCTGTAGATCTTCTTCAAGCTATATTGCCTCTTTAGCTCCTTCAATCCTGAGGATTATTACAGTATTGGAACCAGCAGGTGCAATACACAGGAAGAACATCCTACTATTTGAAGAATGGTGTATTAGAGTTACAACAATTGTGTCTTTTCCAAGAGTGTTTTCCAACTGCATTCACGCCTGAATACAGCAGTGATGCACACTGAACACACAATGCTAGCATCAGTTATTTTGTGATGTGTTTCGGCATGAGCAGGAATCAAACCCAAGCACATTGAAATCTATGATCTCATCCAAATAAGCACTCTGACAACTGAACTCCTCTGCCCCTTAGTTTCAAGTGAACAAGTAGGAGTGATAGGGGGAAACATTGGATAGGTGTGAATAGATGGAGATACATTGTTCTAAAACACTTGAGAATTTCTATTAAAAAGACACTTCACTATAATCCCTAATCTTACCATTGACATTGTGATCTTTTACGTGACTAAATAGAAAATCAATAACTAAGTTAGCTTTCGCTGTACCTGCATGTACTATATTGAAAAGCTATTTTAAAATAATACCTAATCTTACCATTGACATGGTGATCTATTACATGCCTTAATAGAAAATCAATACCTTAGTTTTTTGCTTTAATATCTAGAGTTTCTATTGAAAAGCAACTTCAACATAATCCTTAATCTTAACACTGACATTGTAATCTATTATTGTGTTCCTACCTCATATAAATAGAAATCTATACTTTAGCTTTTGTTTTACATAAGTGTCACACATGCAGGCAATTACTATGAAGTGTAAAAATGAAGACACTTTGGGATAGATAAACCAAAACTTTTGACAGAAGCAAGCCAGAAAGCTAAGAAATTATTAAACATGGAATCTGTCTCAACATGGCCCTAGGCAGTAAAACTAATTCCTTTATGGATCATTTAAATCACCTGATAGTACAAGTATTTTAATGATTTTTACAATTTTGGACCATATGACGAATTTGCAAGGCCCAACAATCCGTGGGACATTTTTATAGCCTGTAAATTATTGTTAAAATGGTATCGCAGATGGCCTGCACAATTCACAGAAATAGAACCAAGGCAAACAGTCTATGATTAGTCTATGATAACAGAATATCTCTTGCCAAATAAAAGAAGAAGAACTTGAGTTATGAAAATCATGCCTGAGAATTAATACACAAATGAGAATATTTACTTGTCAACATAAGAAACCAAAGAGAGAGAGGGGATGGGCACCAAGAAAGGTTATGTGATGAATAGTAGAGACATGCATACACACCTTCTGCCTTGAGTGTAGTTTATCAGACCAGGAGTATCTAGAAGGACCTGAAAAAAAAAAGAAAATGAACTAAATTTTTTTGTTATTAGAAATAAATGCAATACCAAGATTCGTTAAAATTAAGCCAAGTGGGACTAGATCGACCAACATTTGTTTCCCTTTAGGCCTAGGGCACGCACCCCGAGAATCAAACTATTTATCTGAACACTGAACCCTAAGTTGAGGGGAGAATAGGAAATACTCAGCAGACCTAGATGTGTCATCTCAGTATTGGATTTTTAATCACTTGAAATAAGAAACATGTTGATTAATTCAAATTAAGGCAAAATTTAAAAGAATTCACCCCTATTACCAAACGTACAGAATCTAGCAAAACCTTGCTCCTTCATATATATTAAACAAGATAACTACTTAACATGTTTCAAATGAAATCTCAATGCACATTTGATGCTGCTAAATTATTTTTAAGAGATTCTAACACATTTCGTCCTCCTCATTTTCTCTGATACAAAAATGAAAGAGAAACCTTACAAGTATAATTTAATGTTAATTCAAATTATACATCAGCTTTAAGCTGTGACATACCACTTGTGTGTTCCTGTGGGTGATGACAGCCAAAGCATTGCTCATGGTTGTGTGTACCTTCTGTGAGACAGCACATATCTGTAGACAAACAGAAAATAGGGTGAGAATGAGAGAGAGAGAGAGGGGGGTGGAAGATGATAGAGAGAGGGAGAGACAGTGAGCAAGGATGGGAGGGAGGCGGAGAAAGATAGAGAGTTAGAGAGGAACTTGTAAAGCAAAGCTTTTTTTGCCACATTTCAAAGAAACTAATGTTCTGTTGGTTGGTCATTTTAAATCAAATCAATTCCATTTAGACATGAATGCCAAAACCCTGTTCCTTAATAATAATTTCAATTGTCTATAATAAAATTATTAAAAAGAAAATCAAACACAAGGTACACTAAATCTATGGTTATAGTCAATGAGTTGAGATTAGGGGAGACTGGGGTTAGTTGGAACATGGGGTAAGTTGAAACATTGTAATTTTCTTTTACTGTATTATTAATAACAATAAATTGAGGGCAGTATTGCATAAATTCATTTTACAGGCGTAAAAGAAAATTACAATGTTTCAACTTACCCCGGTCTCCCCTACTATTAATATCCATAAAAATATGGATTAGTAACCAGGAATGAATGAACCAAGTTAAAATTTGATTTTGAGTGGGCTCACCAGACGAACACGTAATTTGTAAGTGTTAACAACTAATCAGATCATGCAAATGGACAGATCATTATTATTTTTTTCACAAGGATTAGACGATTGAGTGGAGAATGAAACTCACCCGTCTTCCAAGGAGACTATTAATGAGTGTTGACTTTCCAGAGTTTGGAGTGCCTATGATAGCAACTCTGGAGATCCTAGAGTCATCAGGTTGGCATGAGGGTCTGGCTAAGAGAAGAGATTGCTGCTCCGCTAAACAAACAAAAATGTGATGTCAGATTATTCCAAAATCGTAAGTATTATTCCAGTAGTCTGCTCCCGACCAAAAATAAATAAAACAAATATAATTTAGAATTAAGGAAATAACAAGATTAAAGAGAAATGCCAGAAGTTGCAGTAAACACTGATTTCAAGAGAAAGTCTGTAAAACCAGGCTTAATTTTCAGAATATCACCGAGGATCTAGATCTGGTACAGTTACAAAAACTGACTTTGTGAAATCTTGAAATCTACGCTGTAAAACGTTCACACTGAAGATCACCAACACAGATAGGCACACGTGGGACAGTGTATTATTGCTGGAATAAAGACCCGACGGAAGTGACCGAATCCGCGCTTATTTTGCTTGTTTCTCAGCAATGACACAATTTCTCCCAGAATCCTTTGGCACATATTTTTTATTCATACAAACAGACACTTGGGTGGTCATTATATTAGATTCTGTAAAAAGTCATTTTGAGATTGTTACCAAAACTGGAATTTATCTTTAAGCCATACACATATGCATGTGGGAGTTTTAAGATGAAACAGCCAGGGGTGGTATTCTCAGGCAATTTTATCTTTAAAATATTTTTACTTTATCTGTTCAAATAAAATTGGTATTCTGAGATGACATTCTATCTCTCAGATAAAATTTTAAACTTGATCTGCGATAAAATTCTATCTTGCATATCTAAAGATGATAAGCGACAAAGCAGTGCCTGCGTAGATTGGTAGACATATCCACGGCAATGAGGATGATGTGTTTGAGCCCATGTCATTTTGAATAAAATAACCTTAAAATAGGGTGGGACCATTTTATTTCTGTGACGTTCTTAGCTCCAATGTTGAAATGTAAATGAAGAAAAATGATATAGTTATTGAGAGTAAGTACCGGTAACATCTTAACATTATTCTTGTAGAATTAGGAATTATTTCATAAGATTTTCTTGACTAATATTGTCTTTGAAATGATGGTTGTAATGTTGAGATGTTAATAATGACAAAAAGATAAGAAAATCATAATCTCTTTAAAGAAATCTCTGTAAAGACGCACTAGCGTAAAGTGCAATCGCATTTGATGTCAATAAATTGATGCACTCTCACTCTCTTGCCACACATCCCGGTGATATTGATGTTCATTGGTTGAACAAGATAAGAGAGCTATAAAAACCTGTTTCTCATTGGATATTGCTTCAAAATAGTTGTCTTACAGACATAAAATGAAGATAAAATGGTTCTCAGATCAGAATACTAATTTGGAAATATTTCAAGGGTATTTTATTCCACTTATTTTAACAGAGATAAATTATTTTATTTCATCTGAGATAAAATGGATCTCAGAATACTACCCCATGATTTTGAAAGAGAGAGCACTGGAGCCCATGTCTACACAATTTGGAAATAAGGCTTTAATCTTATACTGGTAATGTGAATTACAAGTCTGATAAACATTTCCACTATCAAAAAGTTTCAATAAATATTTGCCTCTGTATAGTTTGTAGGTGAAAACTTAGTTTTCACTGCACATCTTGGTTGAGAATCACCAAGATACACATCAGCACAGACAATTGGCAATGTGCAGACAAGAGGCACCATACCATATACAGTACTACAAGTCTTTGCTTACCGCTTTCAGGAGGCACAGGTGTGTAAAATTCAGGTTCTCTTTCCCTTTTATCACAGTCATCTAGAAGGTTTATTCCTTGATCTGTGGGCTCACTAGTTGGTTTATGAATCATTGACCTAATGGTACTCTGCCAAACTGACCCTTGACCTGGTAGGCGTAATGCCTTTATGCGGGAAACAGAATTCATACTTAATCTTCCTGTAAAGATAAAGACAATCATTAAAATAGTACGATTAATAACCGATACTTAGCATTGTTAGCAATGTGCTGTATCAGAAGTTGTTCAGATTAAATTTCTAATGCTGCGATCTGCACTGTACATGGATTTTAACAAAGCCTTTGACAGTATTCCTCCAAAATAACCCATAAAAATTCTGTTTTTTTCTGAGTCTGCGAACGTTCTCACAAATTGAGGACCATATCTTCAAAATAACCAACAAAAAAGAAAAAAAAGGAGACTTAGAATGAAGGGGGGGGGGGGGCAATGTCTGCGCACCGACCATTTTGACTTTTTGAGTCAGATTTTTTTATTGGATATTTGTCCATGTATTGCAGGTGTAAAGTTTGTGGTCATTGTGTATCTTTTACTAGAATCACGCAGATCAACATATGCACAGACTAGAGGGAGTGTGCAGACTTAGCTTAGGAGACCTACCATATCACGTTGAACTTGCACAGAAATCAAGTTCAATTTTACATGGGGTCCGAGCGTAATGCAAGAGCAAATAGCCACTGCAACTTCCACGTTGAATATCGCAGGCAGCAGTGCCATTTAATGGCACTCGCATGCATTGACATATGAACGCGCGATGCCACTGCATTATGCCAAACATAAACTGCGCATGCGCGGAAATCGCAGCTCAATTGCAGTAGGACTGCACATTGAGATCGTTTCGCATTTGCATCAGATCTCGATATATAGTCCTGCTCATGAATATTCACGAATTGAGCTTGCAATGTTTTAAATTCGGCAGTGAATTAATACGTGTGAGGAAAATGGCTCCAAATCACCAATTTTGAGACTGATAGAAGCATGGAAAAGAAGTGAAACTTTGTGAAAAGTAAGAAAATTAGTTTTCATTGTTAAAGATTGTGATGTTGCATGAATTTTATATTCCCCCCCAAAAAAAATCCTACCTTCTCACTCGGAGTATCAGAGCGAGTTTTGGACCTTGATGTTTGGGTAGGTGTGCGTAGTGTAGGCATGGAGCTAATGGTTTAGGGTAGTGAAGTGGAGCCTACACAAACATCACTTGAGGTATACTTTCTAGCACTCTAGGCAACACCCCTATACTTTACCTGTGTTGAGAAAATGGGACTCCACTCACACGCATTTGGGCCGCCTAGCTTAGAACTAAGCATCAGTATCACAAAATTGTTTTATTCTAGGCCTACTAGGTAAAAGTACTCTACTGAATAAATTAATAATGTTTGATTGGTACTCACCAGTTCTTTTGATTTATTTTCTGTAAAATTCCCACGGTTTTGTCCCAACTCTTGCAACAAGCCTTGTCGCTGCCGTAGACAGCTGCACATTTTTTATTTATAAATAGAGCACCCCTTACAATAGTTGTTAACAATGCGGCCAAATCGGCAGATAGATATCATTAATCGTAAAGTACTTGCATCGGTCGATAAATATCATAAAGATTGCTTTATGATATTTATCGACCAATGCAAGTATTTGACGATTCATGATATTTATCAGCCGATGCAAGTATAAGGAAAGAGTGAAAAGGAAGGAAAGGAGAACATAATGAGAGAAACTCATCCCGAAATGCTAATAAATGAGAAAGGGGAAAGAATTAAGAGATAGCAAAATGGAATCTATAATTTAAAAAAAAAGAGGAGAAACAGGAAATAATGGTAGAATGGAAAGGCTATAGGATACGATAAAGAATAAAAAAAATTGTGAAAGAAAGAAAAGTGTAATATATTATGCTATGTTCTATTACTTTTTAAGATTCTTATGAAAAGGGAACAAAATTTTCTTTATCTTGAATTTCATTAAGAAATATTTGCTGCACTAAAAAGGCTGTGTCCCTTCTGTTTTTTTTTCCTTTGCTTTTCAAATTTCTCGGGAATAATTTGTTTTCCATTTTAGTAGTGAAAACCTTTTTTTGGCTTTGCATATTTAATTCAGCGCCCCCATTCAAAAAATAGTTCCCAGGGCCCTGTAAATTATAGCCAAGATTTTTCTGGAAATAAGGTTCAAATATTTGACCCAAATTCCCTTCATTTGGGTGCGATTTTTTTTTTGCTTGTATTTTTTTTCTGACGAAAATCGCTTCTCAACCCCCCCGTTTTTGCCACCTGTGACAAAAATATAATTCTGATGTATAAAAATGATGAAAAAAATATTTAGTGTCAAGTGACAAAAGACTACCTTCGCAGGAACAGGCTTCACCGGAAACGGGTTAGGGTCGGAAGCATGAATAATCCAGCTCTATGGTCGCGCTCCCATTAGCTTTCTTTTATTCAGCACAAGAGGGCTACGGACAGGCAAGGATAACAAAGAATTTCCTGACGATTTTACACGAGTTCGAAATGAATCATAGAAGAAAGGATGATATATCTTGGATGTGAAGTTACAACAGAGCTACAGTGGTACCAAAATCTTTGTTTGCTTCTTGATGACAATCATTGGTAAGTCCAACACTCATTTACTCTTTTCTTCATAAGTTAAAAAATTGCCTGGTGGCCCGGTGCCACCAACAATTTTCAAAGTAGCGCAATTTTTCTCCCGATTTTGCATGCATTTATCAACTTTCTACAGTTCCCATTGCAAAACAATTCGTCATTTGCCCTTTTTGTTAATCTACACACACACACAAAGATTGCATAGTCATAACTTAAGAGTGGTTTAAGAAGTCATTTATAAACAAGAGAGAAAGAAGCTGCCTATTTATTTTTGGCTAGAAGAGACACAGCTTCGAAATAAACCAAATATCAACATACATACAAATGCACATATGGGACTGTGATGTACTCGCCTATGTGTTTTATGTGTATTAATGCATGTGGAAATCGGTCTTTTTGAGTCAAAAGAGAGGTCATAATTCCTCTTAAAGCTTGCAAATAATCAGGTTTCAGTAATATGGACTGTAGAAGGGCTTTTCATTGGTGTAAAATGTGACTTTGACATAGATTTTCAAAGTTCTAGGGAAGATTTCTTGGCAGTAACATTTTGTATCGCAGGTCCCCGAGTCTGAATAGTCTGTTTGAGCACAGGTAGCTGCAGTGGTTTCGATGCATGCAAAGCTCAGCTGGTGCTGCCGGCTGAATAATAGTTACTGTATGCTAGCGGTAGGCCTACATACTGTTATGACTCGGCCTCGAAAGTGACTTCGCTTGTCTCTTCCACGGAAATACAAGGAAGCCCGTTGGTGGCGCTAATAATTTCACAACCTTGATTCAGCTCCTCGGTAATTTTATAACTGTATCTAAATTCTTTGAATGCGCAATCCTCATGATTAATTTACTAATTATGGGCACCAATTAATGAAATGCCTTCAAAAAACATAATTAATGATTATTATTGGTGATGATAACACTCATTTGCATTAATTCAAAAAGATGACTGATAAAAAAAAAATGAAAATAATATACGTGCCTGGAAAGAAACCAGCAGTACAAGCTTTGACGAACGTCAATAATACGTATACGGTATACCAAAGTCTATACAATAAAAAGATTGGACACTTCACGGACTTTGCGTAATGCCTTGCGTCGATATGCGTGTAAAATAGTGTAGGTGCCTATTCTTTCCCTTGTCGTGTCTTTGATATGAATATAAATAGCGCGCCCTCTTCAGGAGAAAATTGATATCAACGCTGACTGATTTCTATCTCCGTAAAATCTTCACTAAAGATCAAGAAAATATACGTATTTTTAGAAAGAAACTGCAAGGAGAAGTCACGGAAGGATCTAAATGATTCGGTAAGTGTCATAGCAGGATGTGGAATATTTATTTATACATAATATTTTATGTGGGCAAAAGCCCACTGTATTTTGGAAGTGTAGTTGTGTGTCGCGTGCGTATGACTGATAATCCTTCACTCGCGAGACGATATGAACCCATGGGTGGGTGTCGCCTAGAGTGGGGTGGTAGCAGTGAACAAGTGACACAACCTGGGCTGGGAACAATACAATTCTTTTATTCTCTTTCAATCATTTCATATTTATTTACAATAATAGAACAATTTAAATATATTACCACAAAATAAGCAAAGTAAAATAACAGCAAGCACGATTTACATACAAGATGTACAAAGAATAGTGGTACGTGTTAGTGACTGCAGAATATTTCAATTTTCATTTTGTTTTTCTTTATATTTTTCGGGCCACCAAAAAAAATATTTGAAGGTTTTGGTGGCCCAAACGGGCCACCACCAAAAAAAGTTAATGTGGAGCCTTGGTGTAGGTCTCGTTTAGGCATGTTTGGAAAGAGTTTCAAGGCTCTATGATGAAGAAGAATATATCAAAATATCATCATGGAGTCTCGACTAAGTCAAGCCAACCTTCCCTATCTCCCGACACGGAATCGATCATGTGGGACTGTCTCAAGCCAGGATTCAACTTCAAGACTCGACTGGGTAAAACACTCGCGCGGATTCAAAATTATCGGTCCATTTCTGAACAAACCCATATCAAAACGGAAAACAATTGGCCTATGTTTAAAAAATGAATAATTTCAGTATTTACCTCTCATTTTTCTCGCAGCAAACGATATATTATTGTGAATATTCTGATTTCTGCCCAGTAGTGTACTGCCTGCATTGGGAGCTGACATAGTCGGGCTCCCTCTTCGGTCGACGTACGTAAACGCGCAAAGCTGACACGAGGACGGCACCAAAGTTATTTAATAGAACAAACAAACAGAAAGAATTCAATTCAATTTAAAACTTTATTTCCAAAAATAGAAACATGAATTAAATTTCAAGTAAAAAAAAAAACGAAAAAGAAGAAATGTAAGAAAGGAGAAATAAAAGTCCGGGATAAAAGTATACAGGAGAGGTAATGGCTTATATTTTTATGACGAGGCATTAATTAGATTGAGAAAAAAATGCATACCGTCACCTTTAACGTTCGACCCCCCCCCCATCTTCTTTATGTATTTTTCTATTTACAACTAAATGTTTTGTAATAAAATTTGTTAGGAAGTGGTTATTGAATTGAATTCTTATATACATACGCAACCTACGATTTTATTTGTAAAAATATATGTTTAGCACCTTGAGCATGCATGGATGTGATACCTTTTCTTTGTCCTTTTTGCGGCACAGTAATTATCTTCATTCCTTTAAAGATAAATTCTTTGTTTGTTACTTCTTATAATTTTTTTTAACTCATGCAAGCACAAAAATTATGGTACCGCCGGTACTTTCTTTATCCCCATCGAATCATATGTTACAAATATCTAAGATAAGATTACCATGATTACAGTGTTATCCAATATGTGCAATTATTCTACTTTTTAAAATCATTACTTTAACATGTCATTTTCTTAAGATTATTGACTTAAGGCTCGTTTACACGGCATTCCGGCTCGGCATACGGCACGTCGTGCTGTTTTCCAGTTTTCACTGCCCCACGGCACGGCAGGAAAATCGTGCGTCGCCTGCTGTCCGGCAGGCAAAAACCGTCTGATGTACCCATGTAAACCCAAAAGGCTAAGAAGCCTGCTTCAGACGTGGCAACAAGTAAATTTTAAGGGTTTTCGTGTATCCACAGCCGGCCCCCCCCCCCCTTGAGAAGCAAAATGAAAAAAAAAATGATGTACAAATGCCATTAAAACAGAAGTATGCCACCTCTTTTGAAATTGAAGACTTTTTTTTGCATTTTAAATTTTTTTCGGGTACGAAATATCATTAAATTTTGGTTGAAAACAATTCTGTTTATTTTGCTTGTCAAAATTTTCCTCCGAAAAATTTGTCCCCTTTTGGAAAATTGAATTCCACCAAGAAACCTCAAGCAATCTGACGGACTGCTAATTTTTGTCAGACACAATATTCTTTCTTTTATTCACTCATCTATACGGGAAAAGATCGTTTTATTTAAATTTTTGATATTGTCATGATCAATCTTTTAATTCACTTCCCATGTCTATGCCATTGTCACCTGTTTATCACATTCTATTGCCATTCCATCTCGAGACAAAAGATCCAACATGGATCTTTTGTCTTCTCATTTATTCACTTCTCTTCAGCAGATAATCATACACGTAAAGTGAGACCTACATGTACGTGTATGTACGTACTGTGCGATTTTGCAAAACTCCCATGCAGTTAATTATTCACCGCAGGTGATTTGTCGCTTGATCAGAAAATATATGGGCAATGACGTAATTTATCTGGACTCTCATTGGCCAGAAGTGGCAAAACCGTGTGCCGTGCTCTGAAAATGGCTTGCTGATCGATCTGCAAATCCGGCAAAATTACACCGTGTTGTACAACACGGCACGCACCTTTGAAGTGGAAACAGTTTCGTAGGATTTCGTGAAGATCGATTTTTTTTCCCGTGCCGGATTGCCTTGGTGCCGTGCACGGTCACCATGGGCGTCAATCGGAGGGGGACGGGGGGGGGGACGTGTCCCCCATGATTTTTTTCAGGGGGGGGGTCACAATATCAAATGTCCACCCATGTTTTTGTCACGTCACAAAAGAAGTGTGACCATCTGGGAGGGAATATGTGCATACCTTCTCAAGGAAATGAGAGTTGATTCCCCTTAGAAAATATACAGAAAAAACAACTGTCATGTAACTTTTCGATGCAATTAACGGTGGGTAAATTCGCACTCAAAAGCAGCGCAGCTAGACGTCTTTGAGCCGTTCCTGTGCACCGGGGTACACGCGAGCACCCACATGGAGACCCGCACGTGCGTGGTGGGTTTTTTTTTTCATGTGGGTATGCACGGCGTGACATAGCGGTGGGGTATGACGACTCTGTAGGGAAAGTACGTACTGGTACTTTCAGCGAATCAGAAGACAGAAGCTTTTGCCGTTACTTACGGCCGGTATCTAGTTTGGTAGGATATACCTATGAAATTTAACGAAGATTGCTAAATAATATGGCTCCATTCATGGGTACCCCACGTAAAAAAAGGTAATGCTCGCTTGAAATTTCCATACCGGTATCAAAATTGAATGAATACGAAATCCAGACGCATTTTAAGCTTTACATTAATACAGTGTTTATTTGATTGTGATAATGCAGCATCGTACTGCAGTCTTGGAAAGGTTGATCAAAAAAGTTTAGAATTATTCAAAATAACGGATTGTTAGATTTATTACTTGCTTACACCCAAGAACACATGTTGGGAAGAATGAAATCGAAAAAGCTGGCCTTCTTCGCATAGACTTGAGGTCGCAACAACTTATACTTCACCATGTTCATATAATTTTCTATTCAAACGAATATCATTACATATCAAAAAACTTAACTTGGTCATCTAATATTCACGGGCATGAAACAAGAAATAGTCTGTTTAACTTTGTTGTACCTATGAAAAATGGTCAAATTGGCAACACATTTTATTATAATTGTATACATTTTTGGAATTCCCTCCCTAATCATGTTAAGACTTTCACACAATTTAAAAGAGTATTGAAACAACACTTAAAAAATGTCCCCACTCTGCAATGTTAAATATTCTTTCTAATTTCATGTGTATCCTGTAGTCTTATATATAACTATTTAGTTATGATTTATTTAATCAACTCGTTTTACATTGTTTCGTCATCTTTTGTTGTTTGCGTGAAAGTTTGATGTCAAACTTATTTGTACTTTTTCATATCTTAGGTTTTACGATTCATCAATCTTGTATTAGTTACGATGCATTTAGTGCTACTTAAAAACTGATTATAGTTATAGTATAATTTTCATATGAAACCTAAAAGTAATGATCGTTTACTCAACCTGTTTCACAATTATTTTAATCATATTTTGCGTAAATGGTTTTCATGGCAAACTTATTTGTTTTTGTCTTTTTATATATTAAGTTTTACAATTCTTCGTGTAAATTTAGTGGTCTAGACTTAACTGATGTAGTTTGTAGATTTCTATAATTTTTTTTACAGATGTACATTGTTGTCAATTACTGATGTAAGGACCCCATTGGAAATAAGCCATCTCGGCTTTCATAGGCAATCCTGTCAAGGTATACACTACTGTTCATATTTTCATGTATATACTTGTTCCTAGTTACCTGACAAATAAAATCAATCAATCAATCAATGCCCCCCTTCAAGGGCAAGTCCACTCCAACAAAAGTTAATTTGAAGAAAGAGAGAATAAAACTGAAAATTTCCTCAAAATTAGATGTAAAATAAGAATTTTTGGTATGTTCAAAAATTTCATTTTCATAAAACAGTTATATGCATAACAAGGGTGAAATGCAAATGAGACAGTCACACACTCACTATTTCCTTTGTATTTTATTACATACGGTATAGACTATTTCAATATTTGCAATTTTGAAATGCAAAGCTCTTTATTTTCGACATGTTCAGGGACAAATCAAACCCAGTTTAAAAAAAAGAATGAAGAAAAATTATGACATTTCACATTTCTTTTGTTGGGGTTGATTTGCCCTTTAAAATTTAAAATGTTATCTTTATAATGAAACTGACTTGGTTCTTAAAGGGGTGCATAAGAGAAGCTGAAAACAGTATGTATTACAAAGGTAATCAAAATTTTAAGAGTTAATATTTCAAGATTTTAAAATATTACATGTTAAATTAGCCAAATTGATACCTTTTGGATTTTTTTTTACCAATGACACCATGCATGACTGAACAAATTAATCAGATAGACAACAGGTACAAATTCCAGTTTTGCAAGGTATGGCAAGTAAGTATGAGATGAATCTCTCACTGATGCCTCACTGAGCTGAATGATTTCTTTGTTACTTGCTCATTAGGCTGATATGGAGCAAGTTTTGAAGTCAATATACAAAACATATTTTAGCTCGGACATCGAGCTTTCATTATTTTTTTCATTTACAAATTGAAGTGCTCTGTAAAATGTCCGTTTTATGGTCTACATATCAGCATTTTAAGCTCACGCTGCGTGGTCACATTGTTCGATTTGCTAAGTTCATATTGTCTACGTGTATTCCATTATGTTCCACTGAACAAGTGCATTCAGAATGCCCAAATTCTAGGTCTAAATAGGAAACATGCGCGATATCCTGCATGCTCTTTATTTAAAATGTACTTAAATTATCCAGTTTCACATCAGAATATCAATAATTGTTTGCCCACGCTTCACGATTGCATTAATGATGATAAAGTACCAGAGTGTCCTGCTTTTAGGTCAAAAATCTCAGTTTTCTTCCTCTCGCGCTTCGCGCTCGCATCAATTGTTTAGTTACATATCTATACCATTTATTGATACAAAAAGTGCTTAGAATGACCATTTTTTTTAGGTTGGAATGGCCAAAAAATCTGCTCGCGCTTCGCGCTCGCATTATTGAAATATATACCGTTTTCGTGGGTAACTGTAAGCAGTCCTTAACAGGTCCCTTTCCGATAATGCTTGAACAGTTAATACAAATTTCTGCTCGTGCTTAGCGTTCGCATTACCCATCTAGTTACTACGAATCTTGTTCAGGATCACACATGACATTGCCCAGAATATTAAATTTTCAGGACAAAATACATGAAAGTAAAGAAAAATCGCTCGCGCTTCGCGCTCGCTCTTTTTATAAGGCTTATGAGATTATTTCATGTTTATGTTGTTTTATAAGAATAAAACTAAGTAGTGACTGATCGGGGAAAATATAGGTGAAGATAATTTTGGGCCCCGTCCCCTATTGGCGAAAGTCGGATCTGCCCTTGTGACCAGGGGCGGAAATCTCTCTCAAAAGGTAGGGGGGACACGTCCCCCCTGGGATTTCCGCCCATGCTTGTGACACATACACACACCGGAAAAAATGGCCGGTGCCCCCCCAAAAAGCAAAGACCCCCCAGTGCCCCCCGGAAAAAATCCTAGCTACGCCACTGATTGTGTCCCCCCATGCTCAAGTTTGGATTGACGCCCATGACGGTCACCGTGCCGAATGCTGTGTAAACGGGCCTTTAGAATGTATTTTGCGTTTTACTTCGTACAAAAATACAAAGTCGTATTCATCCCGAGGTCAAGCAATAAAGTTCCAATATCGAATGAATGTTGAAAATCAGTGGCTTACAGAGGGGAAGGGGAGGGGGGGGGGACTTGGGGTGCTTGAACCCCAAAGTTTTCATGACCAAGATAAAAAAAGAGAAAAGGGAAAAAGAGGGTAAAATATGGCAGGATGGCAAAATTAAGAATGGCCCTCTCTTTGAGTTGAAAAATAAGGCGAATGCACTATTTAAATATGCTTTACGTTCTGTTAAAAAATAATGAAAACACTATGCGTGTCGATTCAAATGCTAGTAAACTGCAGAATAAGAGTTATAATGATTTTTGGAAAGAAATCAGGTACATGAATAATAGTAAATCACCCCCACCTACAAACATTGAAGGTGTCACAGGAGATAATGAAATATGTGAACTATGGAGAAAGCACTATAAGGATCTGCTAAACTGTGTTAGAAGTGAAATGTTTTTAGTTAGCAATGTTTATTTTCATGATGATATGATTGTTTCCCCGGAAGAAATTGTAAAAGCCATTACGAAGCTTGATGGCAATAAGTCATGCGGGTTGGACGGTATAACTGCAGAGCATTCGAAAGTATGCTAACTCCAAATTAGGTCCTTTACTTGCTGTTTGCTTTTCTGGTTTTTTAATTCATGGAATACTACCCGATAGTATGCTATCTGTTATTATGGTCCCTGTGCTGAAGGACAAAGCTGGCCGAATTGCTAGCAAAGATAACTATAGACCAATTGCGTAAGCAAGTGTAATTTCTAAAGTCTTAGAGAAGATAATTCTGTGTAGGTTAGAAAAATATATTTCAATATGTGATAATCAATTTGGCTTTAAAGCGAAACATGGAACTGATATGTGTATTTTTGTTCTAAAAGAGATCATTGCGAGCTATCAAAAGAAAAATTCTTCAGTGTTTTTATGTTTTCTTGATGCCTCCAAAGCATTTGATAGAGTCAATCATGGAAAACTCTTCCAAAAAATGTATACCAAGTTATTTGATTAGGATATTGATATATTAGTATGGTAACCAAACTATGATGATTAGATGGGGTAGCTGCATATCCGATTCGTTTACTGTTGTTAATGGTGTTCGACAAGGAGGTATATTGTCTCCATACCTTTTTAACTTGTACATGGATGACTTATCTGTGAAATTGAATGATTGTAGTATTGGCTGTTTAGTTGGTTGTACCAAGATTAATCACTTGATGTATGCTGACGATCTTGTAATTTTTAGTCCTTCAACTGCCGGACTGCAGAGTTTGTTAAATGTTTGCACTCAGTTTGGTATGGATAATGATGTCAAATTTAATGCGAAAAAAAGTCATGCTATGTTTGTTACTTGTAAAGATCACAATAGATTAGTGTTTCCAGATTTTTATCTGTGTGGCACCAAACTTGAAGTTTGTAAGGAGACCCGATATCTTTTTTCACAGAGGACCTATGTGATGATAGAGATATTTATAGACAGTGTCGCAAACTTTATGCACAAGGAAACACACTGTGCAGGAAGTTCCATATGTGCTCCCGTGGAGTAAATATTGCATTATTTTGAGCATATTGTACACCGTTGTATACTGCCCATTTGTGGTGCAGATATAAAAAGAGCAGTTTAAGGAAACTTATGGTAGCCTATAACGATGCTATGAGAATGCTTCTTCAGTTACCCAGGCACTCTAGTGCTATAAAGTAGAATGTTCGCTGACGCTCATGTACCTTCATGTCAAGCCGTTCTTCAAGTTCTTAGAAACCTGACTTTTAAGTTTATTGAGAGAATTGACATTTCCGAAAATGCTATTGGAAATATATTGGTTAACCCCTTACACAGCTGTACGAGGTACACCTCGGAAATGTGGAAGCGTTGGTATGACAATTTGTTAGCAGAGTCATAAGTAACTAGTGGTCTACTAATATTAGTATATATTTTTGGGCGGACGAATTTGCACCCCCCCCTTTGAAAATCCTGGGTACGCAACTCTCGAGCACCCTCAAACAGTGGCGTACCTAGGATTTTCCACAGGGGGGGGGGCAAATTCGTCCGCCAAAAAATTTGACAAACAAAAGAAATAAAAAAGGTATTAAAACCCGTCAGGGGGGGGGGGCAGGGATACGTCCATGGCATGGGTTGTGATTCGTCAGGGTGGGGGCAGACTGCCCCCTGTAGGTACGCTAGTGCCTAGGAGTTTGAAGCTTGTTCAATTTTTAAAATAAATGTAAAAATGTTTAAAAAATGAAAGGAAGCCGAAAATTTGATGAAAGAAGGTTCTCAGGTACATTTTCAACTTTAATACTTTAATTTGAAAAATGTAATATTTGGTTTTGACGAAAAATAAGTGATGCCTTGAATTGTTGGGTATGTGTAATTAAACAACATTTATTTCTACAAAATGTAAAATCATAGTAAAAAAAACATGTGTTTACAAATGCATATAAAAATGATTCAGCATTATGGAGATAAAAGATATATTATCTGTTTTTTTAAACAAATTTAATTCAAATGGATGTTACTTTCTCTTTCTTTAGTTGAGAGACATGTGAAGTATTGTTATTGAATTAATTTAGTTATTCTGTAAAACATTTTTTACTTGTGTAAATTTAGTTTGAAATCATTTGACTCAATAAAAAAAGCGTTTGGAGGGCTGAAGACCAATTATTTTTTTTGACGCATTTAGTGATTACGGAAGTGAATGCGACAAAAAATATATTCAATTGGTAAAATCTACGAATGTTGTTCAACAGCCATTTAAAAACAATAAAAATCATTCCTGAAAATATATTAAGCGCTGAACGAAAAATCGGAAATTCTCGGGACTTTTCGTTGTCAATTATGTGCCCCTCCCTCTTAATGTTTTAAAATTTTCTTCTCCTTCTCTTCTCTTTACTCTTATTTACCATGTTTACCATCTCTACATCTTATTTATTTCTTGTAATAAATCCTGACCTCTTTTCATCTCTCCTTTTCTCTCTTCCTCCCCCTCTCCCTCTCTCTTTTGACCGATATTCACATGTTTCACTTCTTCCCACCCCCAAATCGCAACCTTAATACTTATCTTATTCTCTCTTTATTCAATTCTGCAACTATTTGTACAATTGACTTAATGAAGGTTTTTTTTTATCTTATCGACCATACAAAGGCTTTACAAAAGCTAATTCTAACGGGTGTAACCCAGCCATCATCTCAGTAGCTTTTTAACGCAACATACGCAGACAACTCGATATTGCAGTGTGTCATCTTTGCAGAAAAAGCTATCATGTGGGGTTCCTCAAGGAACAAATCTCGGCCCGGTGATGTTCCTCATAATGATCAATCTCATATCTCAACGTAATTTCTGTTCGATTCTGAATTGATTTATACCTGAAAGGTTGTGTTTTTTATTTAAATGTTCTATAACTATGATTAATTCTGGGTAAATAACTTGATTCCCTAATCTCTATTTCATAACTTCATAATACAAATCAAATCTGAATTATATTTCTGACTTGTTAAAAATTTAAAGTTTAAAACACTTTTTCCCAATACAAAATTATCCAAATCCCGGGCTGGTATTATCTAATAAAATCTCACTAATGCATATCTCAATCAACCAACTGTTTTCTCATTTAAAGGTGAATAATTTTAAGTGTATATACAGTCTTCGAATTTAAATATTAAATGTACTGAAACATTGCAAAATTAGTCTTCGGACAAAAGCATTTTATTATTATTTTTAATCTAATAAACAGAATTTTATTTGACTTTGCTCTTAAGCTCATCATCATCATCAAACAATATAACAGCATGGTGCAAACAGCATGGTGCAATGCAAACAAATTAACAATCATTGAAAACTAAATTTATGTTGTTTAAAAAAAAGACGATTTTTGTCACTGAAAGGAACTTTATCATGTTTATTAGACTGTGCGGAGTCAACATTATTTCTTGGTATATGTATCGACAAAATCTTGCGTGAAACAAACAGGTTAACATTGCCGTATGCAATGTGCTAAGCAAATAAATTGGAATACTTTATAGAATGAGGAATTATGTATCTTAAGAGAATCTTACTTATGTTATACATCTCATTTATTTTACTATTTTAAAACATGGGTTTGGGGTGGGACGTGCAAAACACCCATGAACCCTATTACGTCAAAAAGAATAGCTAGAATAATGACGTTCAGCGATTATACTTATCACTCTACTCCTTTATTTCATGATCTAAAAATTCTCGATATTTTCAACCCATACCAATTAATTAATTGATCAATTAATTAATAATTGGTTGCCGCATAGTTTTATTTATTTCATAGACCACCCTTACAATCCGAGAAATGAAGAAAAGCAAAATGTGAATCTTGACAAAAATAATACCAATTTGGGAAAACAATCAATTTCATTTTCTGGTCCTACTTTATGGAATCATCTGCCAAGAAATATTAGAAACCACCCCAAGTCGCAAGATACTTAGCAAATCTTTAAAACTAATGCTACTAGAAGATTATTATTAATTTGGTATGGTAAATACTGCCTGAAAACATGTAATTTCTATAAAGATTTTTGTGAATAATTAAGATATTTTTTCTTGTAAATAGTGTAATTATGTTCACTAAAAAATGATCCCAATTGTCTGCATCAGTAAGAGGTAAAATTAGTATTGAATTTCATGTACAATATTGAGATTTAGTTAAAATTATTGTTTGAACTATGATAGTGATATTATTTGGGGCTAACCTCGATAAGCATCTTGCTATTATGTTAGCTCCAATTACAAAATGTTTTGTTTATATGTAACTATTTCAAGTATTTGTACCTGACAGTAAAATTTGAAAATAGAAAATTAAATTCAATCATCATCTTCATCGTCATCATAATCATCATAATCATCATCGTCATAATCACCATCATCATCATTATCATTACCATCATATCTTCTTCATTCACCGCCACCAACTGCAACATCATCGACTCGTGATCATCAATATTCCCATTCTCATACGGATCCAATCATTACTAGTGATAGGATAATTCAATTTCATTGGTTAATTTATTCACAAATAACAACAGCAAAATGTATCTCGTATCTGCTATCAAACCTATTATATACATACAAATTCAATAATTCTAAAGCAGATAGGCTAAAGATAATAATACCAACATATTATGAACACTCATAATTTCATACTTTGAGTAGAATTGTTATAAACGATTGCACTTTCAAAGCCCATTTAAGAAGAAATAGAAAAGGTCAGATGTAAAAGAAACGGTCTCCTTCAAACCGAATTCATTCTTGGAATGTACGTGTTTTGTTGTTATGTTTTTAAAATAAAAAGATATAATTACTCTACTTACACCTTTAGACCAAAATATACAGTACATTTTTAAAATAAATAGTTGATGTCAATTCCTGTCACATACCTGTACAACTCTTTTGTTGAGGTGTCTCATCTCTATATCTTGAACATAAACATGATAAACAAGAGCAGAGACAAAATAAGATATCAAGGAAAAGAGAAAAGTAGGAGTTACTCGAGTTTTTCCTCCTATTCTTCAGTTTCCTTAGCCCTTGTCTAAAGCAGAAAACATATTTATTATTCATCACAGACAAATAAAAAGCGATACAATGAAAGAAAAAAAAACGAATAATACATCATTATTACAGCAATCACTTTCTTATTAAATTTTATTTCGTCACAAATTGAGCGCAAGGTTTTGTTAAAAAGAACATCTAAAATAAGTTGTCAGATGAAGTACGTGTACATGACTTGAAAATAAATATTTACAATACATCTATGTTCCTAATTGACGAAACATTCACATAAGAAACGGACAATGCGACATAAATCTATAACAAATTTACTGGTTATTTGTACGATTTCATCGCACACTATGACTGTTTGCTAGTTTCAGAAAAATTATCATTTGCGCTTTTTATTCTAATAAATTTTATAAAACGGACATAATTAAAAACATTTCTAAAATTTAATACACTGCACTGTATACACTGAGTAAAATCATTTTCGCTGTGATTAAACCTTAGAAATACAGATTGAATATTTTACTAACAAGACTCAAAATCTTAGAAAAAGATTGATTGAAAAATGTAAAAGACAAGGTATTCATGATGAAAAATTATATCTAATTGATGTGTCATGATGCAAAATCATACTTTTTTTAAGGGGGGGGGGTAATATAATAATTTTAATATTCAAATCTTGCTTAAAAGTGATTCCGAACTTCCACATATATGTTAAACCCTTGTCTGGAAATAGTGAAAGTTATGAAAATATTAAACTTTAAAATTATTATAAATCTTAACAATTAAAAGATAAAATATACAATTCATGAATACGTATTCTGCATTTTCTGTAGCCAGTATAAACTATGAAATGAAAAGAATATTTTCATCCCGAGTATCATAGTGCATGATTCCATCATGCCTTCCAAATATTAAAAGTAATCCTGCTATAAAGTTCTAAGAACGTCATAGGAAATCCCAACTGGATAATAAATGCCTTGATTTCGACTGAAAATTTCAAGCCAAAACGGTTAATATATTATATTTATAATATTATAATAATATAATAAACAAAAATGTGTAAGAGTTCTAATGAACAGACAAAATGCAGTCAATTTTATTAGAAGTCGGCTATTAAAAGTGATATGTACATGAACTATCACGACTATTGGGCGATAATTTCTATCTCATCTGTTTTCAGTTGAATGTATAAGAATAAACATTGGTATTGAGTTGTTAGAATATGTTTTTTACGGGTATTAGAAAAAAGAGGAGATTTAAAAAGTATGGCAAGAAGTAAGAAAACATTTAAGGACATGAAGGAGTTTCTAACATAAACAGCAAAATTATGTAAGGAGAATAGATTCAATCATGATTTTTTAAATATTCACGAATTTATTTAAAAGCAATTATAATAGTCATAGCAGTGTTAGTGGCCTTATCTCTATACAAATCACCTGTGTATAAAGGCCACATTTTGTGTTTTCCCCAGGTGGTCGCTATAAACAAGTTTCACTGTACTTCTAATAGATAGCGACGTATAAATTGCAAGGCATTGAGGGGAGGGGGCTGAGGGAACATAAACATGATAAAGCAAGCTTTCCATTAAAACTTATCTTTAATTTACTTTTTGGAAAAAAGTAATTCTATTAATATATGGTGATATTAATAAGAAATACGCTGATCTAAGTTTTATAAAAAAAAACTAGAAGAATGTATCTCAAAAAGGGCAATTATGACAAAAATAAATGAATCAGTTTAAATGGTTACACAATGCAATCTTACTTCTTAACAATATCTTTTCAGAATATTCATGTTGTACACTTTGTTTCTAAATCGTTATTACCCAAGGCTTATGCATAAAATATCAAAATCGGAACATTAGAAAACAGAGATTATCAACACGGATTTATAATAAATCCCCTCGAATGCTTACTTTCTCACATTGACAAGACAAGACCTCCGGGTCAAATCTATTTTTAAAAAATGTACAAGGATGAATTTACAAAATGTTTTTTCGAGTAGTCTGTTTGAGTTCAAATTAGTCTGTGTGATAAAAGTTTTCTCAGACAGGAAACTTCATTGAATGTGATGGGAACGCGTGATTGGTCATATGCATGTTCATATTCATACTCATTGCGTCTGTCGGGTTGCTATGACTACCATGATGAAGGAACTGAGCGGATGCATGAATGGACGACATGCTGTTGCATGTCGGGAAGGATGACTGCTGTGCGAGGTGTCTCGCATGCGCTTGGGCGTGGAGATGACTGCCGAGACCGCTGGAAGAGTGATGATGGTGATAACCCGTATTACTCGTGTTGTACATCGACGTCGCCGTCGTATGCGGCTCGAACGACTGCATGTACATGCTACTCGTACCCTGGAGACCCATACCTTGTCCTGAGCAGTAACTGGGACTTTGCATTCCACCCATGCTTGTCATCGACCTCGCTGAGTAGCTCGGGTGAATACTGTCTTTTGCCATTTGGGCGACGGCAAGCGCAGTAGCGGGTTGCACCGAACCAAGTCCGTTGTCGTCCATGACACCGTCTTGTGTGTAACAAGGCGATAATGTATCCACCATTCCATTAGCATTTCCCGTATTATAATCCGTCAATCTCGCATCGCAACCGTTAACGCCGCCATCAACCACACCAAGGCCTCCACCGCTCAACCTCCGCTTCGGTTGACCCATGGACGATCCCGTTTTCGGCATCGATCGTGATTTGGTTAGGTCGTCACTCATTGGCTCTGACTGATGTCCCAGTGAATCAACATTGAAGCCAAGACTATTGTCCGGTGACGTACAGGTCAGTTGACTACCAGAGGCTTCCCCGCCAGAGCTGCCCGTAGTAGATCCAAGGTCGGATCCAAGAAGCAAGGAATCTGACTTCTCTTTCTTGGTCACCGAATAATCTGACTTTCCTCCGTCACTGCCGGTGTTATCATTTACGTCTGTTCAATAAAGGGAGAGAAAACATGAAACAAATATGAGTCTTGTGAAAATTTAGGTAAATGACAGGACCAGCCGCTGAACAATTTTGAAAGTATGTGTGCGGAGGGGGGAGGGGGGGTTGCTTCAGCCCAAATTCCCTTGTCCAGTTGCCCCTAATCATTCCTAGGGACAAATCTGTATTTGCAGATTTGTCTGAATCTGATATTCAATGAGGATTGAGTGAGCTCTGATGAAACGTCTTTAAATCAGTCTTGCAACAACAGGTGTAAATCTTAATGAACCTTTTAAGGCATACATCCTTTTGTCCTTTGTCAATGGAATATAAGGCTAATGTTTTGAACACAAGGTTCATATATACATATATTATACATATAACATACATTTAAATAAGTCATCTTGTGAATTTTAATCATTATTGAGTGCGTCACTGTAACGCAAAATATAACCAGATTGACTACGTCATGAACTGTTCAGGTCATTGTATTCATTCTCGTCACACTCTCCTCTGCCATTTTTATTGTTTCTAACAATTCGCGTTTACGTCTGGTCCCTAAATTTTGTGATTTGCTTTATAGATTTAGTTGTGGGATGTTTGGTTTGACGATTTATTTTCTGTTTCAAATGACATACTAGTATTTTATATAAAGTTGCCCTGTCCCCACCCTTTTCTTCCCCTCGTTTTGTATTGTACTCTGTTAGTGTGTATTTTGAGTTTTGTCAGACGTGTATCAATCAGATATGATTATTTACGTCTGGGACCGACCTTTTACGTCACCATCCGAAAGACGTGACCAGGGCTCGAACCTCGAACCTCTGCATCAATTTGTAAATTCCCCACAGCTTGGATTACAGGCGCACGCCACAACGCCCAGTTAAGATGTTTTTTTTCATGAACTATGTATTTGTTGTTTATTTATTACTCTAGAAGTCATTAATAATTAATATAAAGGTGCAACGAGTCGTACTGATTTTCATGATATACAATTCTTGACTGCGGGAATGCGATAAAAAGTTATTACAACGCCATGGTAATTAGCGAAAGATCATGGTGAAACATTTTTTTTCGAAAGACGCAATGACGATCATAACATAGAATAAATTAACGCAAGGGTCAATGATGGTCATCACATAAAATCCATTGACGCAACAGCTAACGACGGTCAACGCATAAATCCATTGATGCACGTGTCGGTGCAATCAAAGAGATACCTTACAGACACTACTAGAACTCTTTTATTTGCATTTTCCAAAATGTCAAGGCTAAAAATAATTGATGGGGGAAGCGATATAAGGCTGAAACTCAGTGGAGGGAGAAAAAGTGTGCAAGGCATTGAACCGGTAAATTGCGTCCTAGCAACATTAACGTTAACCGTACAGCAATTGACGTCTATTTCTTTTATTCATTTAAACACACGATTATTTCATATTCCCTCTTTCACAAGCATCAGAAATATGTGAACCCACCTTTGACTTTATAGACAGGAGAACCAAGACAGGACACCCAAATTCGGAGGAGATTTCAATATTTTCATTAACATCGTGATTATCATCATTTTTTTGTAATCATCCTTATTGTCAAAGTCTTTGTCATCATTTACTCTTCCCGGAAATCAGGAATTTCATGAAATTAATTTCAACTCTTTCAGGAATGATTTTGGAAATTCAATAATTCAAAGAAATCTCAGAATCCTGTGTATCCAGCAGATAAAAATAGAAAGGCTAAATACTAAATGAATTATGCTGTGGTCATTGTATCGAATTATATTATAAAAGTTCCAATCAAAATTGCTATCTTTTCTTCTTGCTCACACCAAGTTTGATCTTGAAGAAGGTCGGGTACAATCTACAACTGCAGTGATATTTCTTTTTTGTGACAATTTATTTTCGAAATCGAGAATAAAAAAAAAATCTTTCTCTTAACCTATGATCGATGTTAAATTATTGGATACATGAGACAGGTATGCAAGGACTGATGTTAAACCCCTTTAAATGCCCTAAGGAAAGACTAAAGACAATGTCTGCTCTTTGCAATTGCATTTTGATGGGTAGAAGAAACGGAAGAAGGGAAAGGGAGGACAAAATAATTCCCATCTGTAGATGACACACGCGTACGTCTCTATGAAACTTTGATATCTCATTTAATATTCTATGAAACTTAGATGCCGCGTGGCAAGCAAGGCATGACGGTCCGATAGATCAACGAGAGAGGGCCCCTGCCGTAGAGTTAGGGGACCGTGAAGCGAAGCGAACTGCCTTCTTTTCCCGTAAACCTTGCCAGGCCAGCTGATGCCTCACCACTGTATGTCACTGGCAGACAGATCGACAGAAACAGTGGCGGAGTCCCAGCTGACATGGATAGGGGGTGGAACTTTGGAAGGTGGGGATGAGGTGGTTGCTTACATAACTTGATCATACTCCTGAAATAACACAAACTGATACACCTTACTTGGGTAAATACACATTGATCCTATCGACCCACTTCTTCACATCTTATTCCAGTGTATTTCCCCACCCTCACCCACCCACCCATCCTTTCGAGATTCTGTTTACATCGCAGTGTAGGCGATGGGACAGAAGAAACAATTTGTGTTGGACACCTAGGAGGAATGTGCAGTGGGATGAAATGCGTGGATGGTGATTCATATTTTAATCTTATTAAAATCTTTTGAAAATTTGAAACATTAGCGAACAAATGGAAGCGAATTAATCAGATGATATTTACAAAAGCAGCCCTACCGAATTAGACCTATACATTTATAGATATTATTTTGGAGATGATTTAGTAAGATTGTACTTGAGCTGTCATGGAACAATATCGATTCAAATAAATTAAGATCATAATCTCAGTATTTAAATTCAGATTTATATGATTTGTGTAAATGTGGGAAATTGCTGAAATATCTAATCATCCCTGTAATGAAAAAAAATCCCTTGAAGTACTGTGTATGACAGGAATGACCGTGGTTTTAGTTAAGATTTTTGAGGTTATATTTTCGTAATCTGTAATACTAAAATATGATTTTGAAAATACAGGTGTGCTAAATAGGTACATAAGCAACTATGGGAAAAGTTTTTATTTACAGTAATTGTACAATAGGCCTATAATCATCTGTAAATTGCCCATTAGTCTACTGCCAACTCGTTCACTTACCACAAGGTATATACCTTCATTCAGTCTAATGCCATTCCGTCCATCAATATTTCGCCTTACAACCATTTTGTCGAATTACCATTTGGTCCAATCTTCACTTCGTCTAATCACCAGTTCACCTATAACCATTTCGCCCCATAACCATTTTGTCTAATATCCGTTTTATTTTCATTCATTTTGCCCAATTAACACTTAGTCTAATTAGACCAAATGGTATACCATTGATTGAAATATGGCCATTGGACCAACTGGTTATTAGACGAAATGGCAATTAGACCAAAGGAAAATTTGATGAACTGATGGTAGACCAAATGATAGTAGACGAGTTGGCAATAAACGAATAGGCATTAGACCAAATGAAAATCATCCATGTTATATGATAACGATATCTTTGGTAGATGTAGAACTACTACGGTTACCAATTTTCATCACGACCGTATACCTATTACGATTTTTTTGTTTTATTTTTGCACCATGTATAACAAGAAATAAATCGAAAGAATATAATGTAACATTGATAATTCACGATAGGAACTAAGTATAAACAATAGCAAAATAAAAATGTTTGAAGTCCCTTAAATAACATCGTATGTAAATAAATCTTTTAATAAAAAAAATGAATAAGTTTATAGACTTAATATTGTTTATGTAGCCCAAAATTTCATTTTTACTTAGATTAGAATTGATTTTTATTTCAGGAAAATTTTTTTCTACCAAAGTCAGAATGTAACATCGACAAACAGTACTGATACAAATATCGGCTCATTAAAACTTTCCCCTTATTGTAAAGGAAAAAATAGAGAAAAAATCGTTGTGACTCTATATTTCTAAGAATATATTATCTGCATATTTTTGTTAACAGTTTTCTGAGTGCGGATGTAGAATAAGGTTACGTGTTGTGTTTATGTGTGTGTGCGGGTGCGTGTTTCTGTTAATGGTAAAAAAAAGAAGAAATATACCCCCTCCCAATGCAAACGAAATCATAGTCCGGATCTTTTTTTTCAAGTTCGTAATCATGATTTTCAAGGGAAAAAAAGAAAATGGATGTAAAATTATGAAGCAAATTCAATGGATAAAAAAATTGAAAAGTGGATATAGGAGGGTATATACTAGATATTCATTATGAAATTTCCTCGTGCCTTCCCCCCATCATTTGATTGTCACGTGATTAAAGCACCGATCGCTACACGTCGAGACGACCGGTGCCATAAATTCATACACGTCGCAATTCTCTCCACAATAATAATTATTTCAATACCCGCTGTGCACATTCAAGAGTCATAAATATTAATGGTTATTTAATAAAGTAAATACATCTTCCCGGAAACAAGAAAAAAGGGTGAAGAATGGTCAACAGTCAAATTTTGTTGAGTTAAGGTGAAGGTTAAGTGGGTTCTATTCTATGATTATTGTACATAACTACTACTATAGTACTGTTGCTGCTACTTTTACTACTACTACTACTACTACTACTACTACTACTACTACTACTACTACTTCTACCACTACCATAAACACAACCATCACTACAACTACTACTTCTTATACTACTACTACTACTACTACTACTACTACTACTACTACTACTACTACTTACTACTGCTACAACTAATTACTGCAATTAACCCCTTTCTCTATCTCTGTCCGGCGTTTGTGTTCCAGATTCCTAACTATCTTTCACTACATCTCTCTCTCTTTCTTTTTCATATTTTGATTCCATTTATCTTCCTCCTGCACCTTCTCCCTTCGCATTTGTTTTGATGTCAGAAGAAGGAGGAGTAACTTACCCTTCTTGTCCTCATCCATCTCATCAATCTTGGAGTTGGATCGCTTGAGAGCTAGTCGTGAGCCCCTGGGTGATCAAATGATAATCAGAAGCCAATAGATGAAAACTATATCAGTATGGTAAATGAAGACGAGTTCCGAGGCGAGACGTAACGGATTCTTGATTTATGCTTCATTCCATCCCGCTCTTATAATGTCAACTGAACAATCGTCCGCCCCTAGTGTGAACGATTTATAATTGGTGTTTTGGTGCGATGGATCGAATAAACATAACACATCCGGCCATACGAGCACTTGTATTTTACGGTTAATAGATATGACACCCCACAAAAATGACAAACATCAACTAATTAAGATATAACTTTAAGACTAAAAGCCCTTTAAGACCCTGTATCTTTTTGTATGAGTGAAGAGGTAATTCTGAAATAAGATTTAAAACAAAAACGGCAACGATTCTTCAACAGTGAAAACAGTTATACTAGCATGGTATTTATTTTCTTTCAGACACATTTTTCATCATCATCATTTGTAGCGACATTCATATTTAGCTTTGATGCAACCAATAAAATCTATAAAAAATATATATATATACTAAGTTTGGAATTCGTTTTCTTTCATACAAAATACTTTAATGTTACAAATACCCATCGCAGAGAAGGGGGGGGGGGCTATAAACTGAATGGCTGATGACAATATTACCGTCAAAGGAAGATATTTGTTTTTATTAATTAATAACAGCAGATTGAGATTGCGATGTAGCAGAAAGAAATATTAAGAAACTACGAGAGGACATAATAGTCACTGAAGGTACTAAACTTCCCATGACATCCATCCTGCTATACACTATGTTATGTTGAGTGCAAGACAACAGCGTAAGATGCCACACCTTACTAAACTACCTCTCTCTCCCTGATGGGCGCGTTGGGACACGGTTAGAAAACGACGTGTTTCACGATCTGTATCCCTAACATGGGCCTTTCCTCATTGATCACTTTTAGTGCTAGTTAATTTTGTACTGGAGTGTTTAACAAACACAAGCTTGCATTATATCGTCAGAATTTCAGAAATCAAATCAATTGAAAACGGGATTCCATAGCAATACTTAATATCCATAGAATCCATAATAGCCCCCCCCAAAAAAAAAAAAAAAAAAAATCATGCGTGGATTTCCCCACCCATAGGAAATGCGTTGTGATTGGAACATGACTCTTAATCACGTGACTAATTTCTTTCTAAATTGAATATTGGTTTCCATATTTTGTTCATTCTTGCTCATTTCATTTATGCATACACAAAAGGTTAATTAAGCATGACAATGTTATAATGAAACTAAATGCAAGAAATACACCCTTTTAAAAGTTCTTTCTTTTCGCCTCAAATTGAAATCTTTATTACTGCTCTTTCAGTTTTCGAAATCCTCTCCGTTTAACTGGTAATTGTTCAAAACTGAGATACAATTCATACACGCAGCAATGTGAACGCAATTTCCATATCGATACTGCATGAAGTAGAATGGGATTGTAGAATCATTTGACTCGGATTCCCGCCAATCCATCACGAGTCGTACATCGTTCGTTCAACCCGCCATACGAGATCACTTTACCCATCAGAACCACCCTCGCCATTTATATTCTGTCGCATTGCAATCTCGCTTAAATTACTATAGATTTCCCAAAACAGGGGCCGTGGAAGGAGTAGGCTGGCGGTTTAGCAATCATTTTCCCCAAAAAATGTAAAGATTACCATCAGATTGTGGGTTTTTTTTGCATGGGATGCACCCCCTTTCAAACCAACTCAGCCCTTGAAATAAATGGGTTTCTTTTTAACAACACTTTTAAAGTAGTTCTTCTCAACAGTAACGAAGCTTTACTTATTCTCGTATCATAACTTATAATTTCAATACAATGATGTCTTTGAAAAATAATAATAGGTGTGACTGTAAAATCTTAGATTCTTTGCTTTAATGATTCATGAGAAAATTTCATTACTCAAAAAAAAATCTGTGAATAAAAAATTACCTTCTTGCCATTCCGTTGTCTCGAAAGCCTTTGGCGAATGGATTATGGTCGATTTTTAATTGGGTTATCTGAAAATAGAAAAGATAAAACGGATTTTACCTTTATATTTCAATTAAAAAATGTTTACTATTCATTTCAGTTGACTATCTGCATAACATAAACGGCAAAATAAAAGTAGCAAAACTTCCACAGTTAGTATGACGTGCATACATTCCAAATTATAAAAAGACAAATAAACATCAATGATAAATTATGACAGAACACCAAAGAAACGATTTTGCTTTTCAAGTACCGTCTTACAAAGAGTTACGATAGATCAGGGACCCGTTTCATAAAGAGTTACAACTGTTGTAACGTTGCCATTATGGCAATTACCATGGCAACAAGGCTCAGCAGCCAATGAAAACCAAGGATATCATGGTAGTTGCCATAGTAGCAAAGTTACAACAACTGCAACTCTCTATGAAACGGAGCCCCAGATTGACCACGACTATGGAAAGCCAGCAGAGCAAACATCTGAAATTCATTTTGTTCAAATGGCTTTCTAAATATTCTCTAATATTCATACAATCATGGTTTTCTTCAGTGAAAAAAAATGATGACAATGATGGATTTCAGTGACCAATCAAAACTCCTTGCAGGATGGGACCCAGGTTTCTATATAGAATCAAAGTACACATTAAAAGATGTCAATTTGGACTATAGAGATGCTTTTGACATGTCGAATATGCGTCATTTCAAAAGTTACAATGAAGATTTGAATGAACATGAAGCTTATACGAAAAAAGTAAAAATAAGTTAATAATTATAATAATAATAATAATCATCATAATAATAATGATAATAATAATAATATGAACATTTGTAATGCGCCGATATCTATCATAAAAAAGATGGATAACCCTAACCATATTATACTCCACGTATCCATATAAGACTTATTGTAGTCAGTGTATCCATGTTTGTTGCACTTATTTAACATGCTTAGATATTAGTATGTCTAATGAAATAAAGAAATGACGTAACATGTGAACTTTTAAAATAGTTGGGCAAAATATTGCCAACTTTTAACCAACCTCGGCAACATACTTTCCACACAACTATTGCTTAAAATCTGTCCAAATTGGGTAATAAAAACTAATAATTTTGGTTAATAAATTTGCTTAATTGGATAATAATTGCCCCAAAGAAATATACATATTTTTTACCAACATACATTACCCAACACAGTGGACAGTATGTTGCCCAACATTTTCAGTGTGTACCTAGTAATCTGAATATATATAAATCAATTTTTAATCATTATGGCAATAAATATGATAATAACCAATGTTGCCCGGTATCTTTTCATGAAGATGGTCAAATAGTGGGATATTTCGTAGCGCGAACAGTGAAGGGATGGGAGCAATAATTTATGATAATTCTTTAATACAGGTTTGACCCATCAAAGCAAACATTTCGACTGACACTAAGCACAGATGTCCCGTTTTAGGAGCAGCCTTTTCTTGCGTGGATCCTAATATACCATGTCATCTATAGATAAATATAATTATCCGAGAGCACGGATGCGAGGATGTTTACGGGTGAGATGAGAGTGGTGTTTGGAAGAGGGTAGGGGAGAGAGTGAAGGGAGAGGGGAAAATAAGAGAGGGAGGGAAAAGGTTATTTTTAGGATGATTAAGCAAGGATATGAAGCGAAATGAAGAGGAACGCAAGATTAAACAACACTCGGAGAACTGATGAGGGGGGGGGGGTTAAAGTCAAGAGATATCAATGCAAGTAGGCCATATTCTGTTTTAACGAAGATCATTTAAAACGTATTGATCATATCCACATTGTGATATATTCTTATATTATTCCGTCACATTTTACATTGTTCATGTTGTTTGTAAGATTCTTCATGATTTATTGAAGCATGCAGACCTAGTCAAAAGAAAGAAGAAAAAATGTTATCACAAAAATATTTGGTGGCGTGCCTTTGAAATATCAATACAGCTATCCATCATCTTCATCACAATTGTAAAAACATTCTCAAACAACACAACCAACACTTCCTTTATAAGCTTATAAAAAGTTGCAAGGCAGTTTCAAATAGAACTTTACCTAAGAAAAAGTATTATACTCCATAGGCTCAAACGAGGACAGGAGGATTCTGGACAAGTAAGGATCATACGAAATTGTACTATGCAATCGAGGACATTCTATATGGTCAGTCAATAAAAAAGTCTATTATAAAATATAGAAAATACCTGTTTCATCTAAATTAGATGAAAAATAAGAAAGTTATGAAATTTTGATTTTCGCTTACATTTCACAAAACCAATTATATGCACAACTCATTGTCATGCAAATGAGAGAGTCGACGATACCACTCACTCACTGTCTATTTCTTTTTTTATTGTTTGAATTATACAATATTTCAATATTTACATTTTTTAAAAGGACCAACTTGACTGAACCCCAAAAAGATATAACGATGGTAATTCCACGTGTTCAGGGAGAAGTAAAAAATTGTTTCACATGCAAGTGGGGAGAAAATTTGAATATTTCATACAATAAAATACAAAATTAATATTGATTGGGTGATGTCATCTGCCCCCTCATTTGCATATCGGTCAGGTCGCGCATATAACTGCTTTGTTAAGTAAGCAAAATGTCATAGATTTCTCAGTTTACACCCAATTTAATGAAATTCTCAGTGTTATGCTTGTTTTATTTTTCTCTTTTTATTAATATAATCTTATTGTCGGGATGGACTTGCCCTTTATTGAACCCATATTTGTAAAACTTTATGATCTGGAACTATTGTCAATGGTTTGCGAACCAAAGACATCCTCGGATTGCTGTGTGAGCTCGTTATAAATGTGAAGTTTGTGTGTAAGTCAATGTTATGAATGTTGTTAATTGCAATTCGGTCACGCCCACTAATGTATTAGTAGACCTATACGTGTACACTGCTAATGCACTTTGAGCATAAGACCGACTTGAAAGGATACGCATTTCTGTATAATATTGCATACGGCCAACACTGCAAAAAAATATTAGGTGAAATTTTTTACCACCACGAGGGTAATTATGTGTCCAACCAATTTGGGGCAGTATTTTACCCAACGCGGGATGCATGTCCAGTAAGGTTAAAAATGAGCAGCAATTACTTTAGAATGGGCAAAATTTTAATCACACTGGATAAACAAAAATGCCTCAAAAGAAATGCCCAATGTTGGTTTGACACATATTTACCCTCATGAGCACTTTTACTTTTTTTAGACAGAAGGTCTTAAGGGTATTATCTTCTACCATCTTTTACACTTTTTAGAGAAACATTGATTTGTATAACGTCAGATTGATAATTTCAGAGTTAAATGTACACTGCTTTTGGCATCGCCTATTGAACCGGGTAATCATTATCTGCAGATTGTGTTTACTTCGAGGACCACGAAAGACTAGCCCAATTTCCTGACATGGCTGACTAACGCAAGATGAGTTGTTCGGTTGCAAGATATAAATGGGGAAGTAGTAGATATATTATGTTGGTGAGTCCCCCCCCCCCCCCCCATTCTTTCGCCTGAATCCTTCGGTTAATAAAGCATTTACTTCAGACTCTGATCCTTGTGCAGAACGCTCTTGGGATCCTGGGTTAGTCGGGTCTCAATTAACGTGTATTTAATATTCATAACTTAAGGCTACTACCCAACGAAGCGAAGATAACGCATCAGTATAGTAGCGCCGTGTTCAGCGGGCCATGACCAGTAAACCTTTCTCAACCAAACCACGCATCTCTTCACTAAGAAACCTTTACCATTGCGGCAGTCGAGGCGGCTTCGCGTGACTGGATGCATGTTCCCCAGCTAGATCGCGATGTTTCAGGGCGTAATTATTTCGATTCTGGCAAGGGACTTGACCATTCTATTTGCGCTCCTGTTTCTCCCGCGGGACCTCTGGGGCCCATGCTCCCCTAACTGCGCCATGCTGCGGCAGAAAAGAGAAACACAGCAGAGAGTGTATATTCGCTCTTATTTCAGCCAAGCTTCTTAAGTTTTAATTTCCATGCTGTGTGCACACGATTCGAACGCAGCATACTGGAAACCCCTTTTCTTAAAACTGCCTTCATCTATTCCTGGTTTATTTTTTTACCTCATCCCAAACCCATTTACAGAATCCATCGAATATCATAGATTCCTCTATATATTTCCAAAATTAACCGACGCGTAACCAAGTATCAATTACCCCCAGACAATCTACCTCTTAAAAACGACGCTATAGTGATGTTAAGAACTGAAGTAATGATCACTTCGGACATGATAATTTTAAAGACAGTCTTCATGGTCTTATCTACGAATGATGAAAAAGTGCACATCTGGGGTGAATTAATGATTGAGGAATAACAAGCTTGAAGGAACCCATACTAAATGTGTGGACATGTGGTATATAAAATACAGGACGTCTGACCACTACCTATTATAGACAACCAATCATCGTCTCAACCCATGGTTAGGTCAGAACTCAGGAGAAAGGTCATCATACTTCACTTTCTATGAACAGGACCTAATTAATGCACTCTACTCTATAGCTAATCGTTATATTCTGATATTCATGGAAATGATTTACCATATTGTAATTGAATAATTTACATAGCATACATTCGAAAGCCTGACTATAAGAATAAACAAAAATGCAAAACATACATAATATTTTGATACATCGAAAAAATTGTAATATACAATGTGATTTATAACAAAAGATGTTTAGGTAAATGTTTTTTGAAAATAGGGGATCCACTATTTCTTTTTATTCTTTATCCTTAAAACATACAGAAAGCTAGTGTTGTTCGATTACGATAATTAACAAATAACGAAGAACAAGAATAAAGGACAAACTTGTTTTTAGGCTAAGAATTTGAACCTTTATGGAATAAGCATTTCTTTCCTTAACGTACAGTACACCGCATACTTAAATAAAAGATTTGCCAAAGCTGTTGAACATGACTGATTTCTAATTTCAAAAGAATCCTGTCTACTTTACCCTATCTCAGAATGAATCCCGGACTTTGCATTTATAAAGTTAGGCGCCTTAGACCACTTGGCCACGACACTTCCCCCTAATTCTAATTATGAGGTTTATTAAGTAGACATCATTGCTTTACCAAATTGGTCGAATAAATCCGTCTGGCCTATTTACTAAAATACATGGTCTAAAGAGGTGACAAGCTTGACATAATAGGCCCTTTCATGCATTTAAGGGGTTTCTACTTTTTATTTATTATGTTCCTGAATGCCCCCATTTTTATTTTTCCTTACTTTTGAAACTCATCAAAAGACAATAACTGGAGATTTACATAGCATTCATTAAGACCAACATTATGTAAGTTCAGCCAAGCATCTGAGAACCAAGGTTGCCTTTTTTTGCATCATTTTGAGTCCACGGGGCTGTTTAATCATAAGTAGTCCAATATTTGATGAATACTTTCGGAGAGGATTGGTAAGTTTGTTGAGCTTGAAGGACGTTGGATGTGTACTTCTTTTTTTTCACTTCGGAAGCAAGTCGCTATTAAAATGTGATTTGTGCTGGTGGTGGTGCAAGCCGGGCAGGCCCAGTGCACGAGTTGTGTAAACTACGCGTGTCGAAACACGGAGCTACGCGCGATCACATGAAAACTAACACTCCATGTAATATGCAGGGCCCACGTCCGCCCACACCAGCTCCATTGTGTTCGTTTGTTTACTGATAACATTTTGCGAGGGCTTAAACATCCCACTTGGGAAGAATGCTCGGAAATGAATTTGAGAATATATACTCATGTTCGCCTTGTATCTCTGACATTGTGCTTGTTACGTAGACGTTACATGGTACGAAAATGCGGCCTTGCGCCAGTGCGCGTTGCTGCCGGTTGCCCCTGGCTATCACACGCGCTCGCGTTTACACAACCGCACTGGGTTCTATATGAAGGCAAACAGGCCTGTTAGGCGAGGAATTAACGGTCCATTACAGGACTGCCATTCACTTCATCTACTTGTCCCAGTTCGATTCCACTGATGAGACTTTCATCGTAAAATCATTGCTCTCAAAATGGACGACGTGAAGCGGGTCTTAAAGCTGCAAAAATAGCAGCGCGCGTTTTCTGCACCTCGACGTTAACGCGACGGGGATATGGAAGGGGGGGGGGGGGGGGGGGGGGAGTCAAGAGAGGAAAAATCGAAGGGCTGATTTAAAGAAAAAGAATAGAAGATATGATAGAGAGCCGGAAGGTAAAAGACAAAACGGGAATCCTTATTATCAAATTGAAAGAAGGAGCTTAAAAGGGAGAAAAAAGTAGAAATTTGAATTAAGTAGGAGGGGGATTTGGTGGTTAATTGTTGTAAGCATACGAATTAATGGTTTCTCGACACATGGACAAACATGGGACGGTTGTTAACAATTAAGGAGAAGACAATTTTGGAAAGAGTGAAGACAGTTCAAACGTAGCTACGAAAACATCGAGTACATGCAGAAGAAACAACATCCATAATGTCACACCCTCAGGTTAAACAAGAACAAAGAAGGTTAATACAAATGGAGCTTAATTTCATCTTTATTTTTACTACTTTGAAATGTATCGTAATTGCGTATGTTCAGCACATGTAAGATTGCATTTCAAATTCATAAGAATTCTACTTTACAATGTTATAGCAAAGGATCATAGTCACTTTTAGACACGAGAACGCATATGCACGTTAATGTTTCTGTCACGGCAGTAGCTATGGAAACATTGCAATTCAGTCTTTTCAGCGGCCGCAATGACGCACAGTGACGTATAACTGTCCTGACAAGCAAAATGTTATGACATCCACGCTTATGTATCTGGATTTATAGTGATACTTAATATGTGAAATCGATTTTTTTTTAAAATACTTAATTATGCATACATGAGAAACTAGCCATAGTTTTTTCAAGAGGCGATAACGTTGACCGCGGCATATTGAAGACAATAATTTGTCACATGAAGTTTTGGACAAGGTTGTGAAAATAAACTAGGGAGTGGATAGTGACATTCTATCTCAATAATAAACAAAGGCCAATAATTTGTTATTTTTTTAAATACAAGAGGATACTATCCCAAAGTAAGAGAAGGTCCAATTGGACTACTTGGGCCTGTTTCATAAAGAGTTATTCATTTTGACGTCACGGCAACTTCCATGGCATCAGGGGAGTGTTTCATCAACATTTTTGTCCGACAAGTTGTCAGATCTGACATCTTTCTCTGACTCTGATTGGCTGTGAGGCACTGTTACTATGGTAACTGTAGGATAAAATGAGACTTGTCGGATAAAACGTCCGACAAGTCCTTTCATGAAACGCTCCCCCGGGCTCAGCATCCAATCAAAATCAAGGTTAACCATGGTAGTTGACATAATGGCAAAATTACAACTCTTTATGAAATGGGCCCCTGGTCAAGGAAACTTGACGCAGTGATTTCAAAAAGATATCCTGTACATTAGCTGCGAACTTTGTCAACAAATGTGTGTATATGTGTGTGTATATGTGTGTGAGTGTGGGTGAGGGTGTGCGCGCACGCGGTTGCGTGAAAAAACATTCATCATGCTCCTGACGGTTATACTGTTTTGTTTTAGCAATGGTTATATTTGGTATTTCTGACTTACTTTTTCATTCTGGTAGGCTGTGACGGCGATAAAGACAGTTTCTGGAAAGGCAAAGGTCACGAAGCTGTTCCATCGTAAACTGAATACATCGTTGGCTTGTACGATGTGAAAGCGTGGTTGATACTTGTGCATTGAATTGAGAATTATCTGCAGCAGGAAAAATACAATAAAAAGACAAAGAAGAGTTTGTAAGACTCATTAACAATTGAAATCGCGAAAACGAAGACGCAGAGACCTTGATTACATGCTAATTGTATAGGACCATATTAAAATATCGATGATAAACACAAGCAAAACTCTTGATTGTTTATAAAATTACCATAACTATCTTTTTTATATTGGTTATTTGAAAACATTTTGAAAATAATTTGAAATTTGAAAACAGCACGGTGATCAAAAACTAATGATGACGAAAAACTGAAAACGTAAAATATTGACCACAATCAACATGATGTAAACCCGAAAATGTGTAAGAATATGAATGTTTAAATCGAAAATGAAATATTATGGCCAGTAATTGGCATGTTCCTCATTCAAGTGAACTAGATAAACAAAAATGTCATAAATAGATACTTCTGAAATGCATCATATAAACATTAAAAAACGTATCTTTAAACAAATTTCCAAATGAAAATTGTAAGTTGATTTAGGAGATTACTCCTATTCATATCGATGTTTAAGGTGTTTTTGTTTTTGTTTCCAATCTTTTTCAAGGAAAATAGATAAATGCTGCGCGTACCATTTTAAACCTAGTTTGCATTTTCCAATATTCGGGTCACGTTTCGAAATCTGTTTACATATTTTATTTTGCGTTGCTGAATGAAACTGTAACTTTTCATGGTCACGTTCACATTCAATCTATATTATTTTCCACTCAGCTTGTTCAATAAAAGAAAAACAGAGGGTAGAAGCCCGGGGTATAGAAGTTGCCCAAAGAGGTAAGAAAATGTTGATTCTTGAGTCAGAATAGGCGTGGGCATATAGTTATGGTAAGAAAGGACGACCTTCGCTCAGCAGGACGCTGGAACTCGTCAAAAATAGATCATAATGCCAAAAGCATCAACGTTATAGACATAACAACCACACAAAACAGTTATCACCAAACTGTAAGAAAATAGACGACAGTAAATTGTATATGACAAAATGTGAAATTTAGAGGAAAGGAATAAACCGAGGAGAGAAGAAAAATACAATAGGAAGAATATAAAGTAGAATTGGAGGAATATAGAGAAAAAAAGGTGGCTGAAAGTAGAAAAACAAAAGCGTGGCGAAAAGAACACATGGTGATGAATCGGTGGGCGGATTTTACGACTGAGCTGGCCCGAATAATGCGTCGGTTTCAACAGGTGCCGATAACATCAAATTGATCAATGCTTGGGACTACGGGGATCGAAATCGGAGGCGCCAGCGGGACCTGGCCCGCTGTTGTTGGGCTTGTGGGAAATAGACGTAGCTCCACGAGATGCGGTCTACTAAAATAATCACGACGGTAACTCAACATTCCGAGTGTAACAAAAGGTGGCAAATAACGATATGCCCTTGTGTTTATATCAGTTTTTATTATCGTATATATACAAAGGGTGGATAATTTGGCACGCAATTATTGTCGCGGCTGGTTTATCTATCTCTCTTCATTTCTGATGTATTTATTCTGCCCACCATCTTTATTTGGTGTCTTTTCCGTGTTGTTTTAGAACGGGTGTGTGTTCGAATGTGTGGGATGAATGAGAAAGAGATCATAAATGGAGAAAGAGAGAGAGAGTTTTAATTGTGACGTTAAGTCTATTCAAGGTTGCCTCTGGGTTCGAAAGAGCAATAGTGTCACGCAATGGCATCACTCCATCACATTACGCATTGCTCTCTAAACCAAGATGTGTTAATAGCCCGACAATTTTCGCAGACTCTGATAGCACTGTCTTTAGGAACAGCGTTACATTTAGAGACATAGGTGATTGAATTTTCCCGGCAACAACCCACTCGGACTCTCTCTCTCTCTCTCTCTCTCTGTTTCGTCATCAACTCCTCACTTTGCCCGACTAGTATCACACTAGAAGCGACAAAGACATGTCAAAATGATGTCAATGAAAAAGAGGATAATCTGTCATTTTTTTAATCATGTCAGTAGAACTAATTTGTACCAAACGTAGATAATTATGTTGAAATCCAAGGTCTTAGTTCATAAGATGATACAATTCAAGGGGAAATTATTTTCACAGAAATTAGAATTTAAAAAGAAGCGAAATATAATCTTGCGATATGTTAAGACATGTAAAAAAGATTCATTATTCTAAATATCATCTCTCACTGATGAGATAGCAAGAAACCAATGTAAATGATTTCTTGAGATCCCGACAGAGTATGCTGTGACGATAGGGTCCGGTTCAGCTGCTTCGCATCCTTTAATCAACATTTTACACAGCCTTTAGCAATGTTTAGGTAAAACATGAGGAAAGCCGCGACTTCTTTCAAACATCATTGATTTCAAAAATGTCTTTTGAGGTGCGGGATCGCCCAGCATGGGCTTATAGATATCAGATGATATCATTTCGCTTCATCTTTAGTGAATGCTTGAGAAATCATGATGGCAGAAAAATGATTCCTTCTGAAGACGGATTTCAAATGACCATTCGACCGTGAGCGGTGTAACATAGTCGCCTGTAATGTGGGTGCCACCTCACCCCCTTCTGAGAATCATAACCCCACTCTCCATCGCTCAACACACATGTCTTAATTAAGCCACTTATAAACTAACTTAATCGTGTTTTGTTAGTGCGCGAAATGGCGCCTCGTAAACGACGGTGGAAAAATGCTGATTTCCGCTTGGGAGCGCGCGAAGGGTGATCTTTGGATTGATAAGACGCCCCCTGCGGAAAGTTACACCTGTAGCTGATCTCTTTCAGTACTAACTAGAGAAGTGATGTCTTAAGATGGACTTATTGATAAGGAACTCACTGATTGATAGTTATTCATGAATATGTGTACACAGTAAATATAAATATAATATTTATTTAAGAGAGGAAAAGGAATAAAGCTTAAGATTGATGAAATTACATACCTTGGTAAAACCTAATATTGAAACATACAATCTTGTATACAATATTATGTAAAAACCGTTGTTAAATTGTCGCTTTAACCCCCCAAAAGAGACAGAAATGACGAATTATCTACTCTACGATTACTCCTTAGACAATTCTATTTAAGCATTGTGCCCAACAACTAATAAAAGCACAATAAAAGTTGTTAAGTATGTTTACTATTAATAAATTAAATTGTAAAGCTGGGATCCATTCCCCTCATCATCCAGCATGTTCAGTGATAATCATATCATACACATGACAGTCTTATTTGGACCAGCTGTATGTATATGCACAGCAAAAACTGTGGTGTTAACCAGTATACATAAAGGACCACACCAGTTATTTTACATCGGTGTTAAATTAGTGGTGTTAGTTTTACACCTATAGGTGTTATTACAGCACCTATGGTCGTTACATTTACACTCTTTGGTGTTATGTTCAATCTCTAGGGTGTTATTTTAACACCTCAGTGTGTGGTCCTCTATTAACATCAATCGGTGTCAGTTTTAACACCACGGTTTTTACAGTGTGGGTCATGTTGAAAAACAAAATCACTGATATCGTTTGCGTTTTCTTTTGAGAAAGGAATATCAAATACATCCCTGAAGATTTTTGCATGGCTAAAGGCACAATAGTCTCTCAGGTTTATTAATTTTCAGATGGTTTCATTTATTGCGATAAAACGGTTAAGATTGAAGAACCGGAAATAAAACTTTATTTCAAATAACGAGATCGTTAGTTCCAGGCTTTACAAAAACTGTGGCTACTGGTCGGAATACGAGGTCAAAAGAATCAACTACATTGTGAGCGTTTGGATGAGCTTTCTGTGCTCTTTTGCATGAAATATCACCGAGACTGCACTGGGACAATCTGAGTTGCTCGCCTGATTGCTCGCCGGTTTCTCCGGGGGTAAGCAAGCGAGGGTCGGTCCCTTCTCAACTCAGCATGCTGGATTACGCTTCAAACAAACGATCCCTCGGACGAACTCATTGATGACGACCCGACCGCTGTCGAAAAAAAATCGATGTCCCCCTTCCCTTATAGCTCAATAAGATCTTTATTATTTTCAGTGTCTTTGTCGTGTACTTTTTCAGTGGCATTATTATCGCGATTATTGCAAAATAAATGAAAGAGACATCTCCAAAACGGCTTTGATATATGCCGACTGTTTGATTCCTGTAAGACACCGACTCCCATGTTACCAAACCTTTCACATATTTTATATTATGTTTCACGTTTATATGGACGAGATTATACCCTTTGTCGTTTACTTTTTCGATCGCTCTAGATGTCATTTTAATAAGTACGTTAATACCATTGCTCGCTATAAGTTGCATCTAATTTAGGATTGCTGATTTTACCTAAAAATAGGTTAACAAAAAGTAAAGATAACGATTCTCATATATTTTTTTGTCATATTCTTGGTAAAGCGCTATATAAGTACCTGTTATATATTTTGAACAATCAGGAATTTATCCTCATAGAGACAAATCTATTTGAACTATAAATCCTACTGTTATGTTTAGAGGCAAAGGGGTAGCAATAAAGAAAAAGAAAGAGGATTACAATATCATAATGTGGGTTAAGAGGATAATTAGCGTGACTAAGATCATGGCAATGATAATATAAAACATGATAATAATAATGATGATAATAATTAATATTAATAATAATAATAACAATAATAATAATAATGATGATGATGATATGAGGATGATGAAAAGAAGAAGGGGAAGAAGTGTTTGTTTGCGTGTATGGGTGATAGAAAAGAGAGAGAGAGAGAGAAAGTGTGTGCGTGTGTGTGTGGGGGTGTATGAAAGATAAAATTTAAGAGAAGGGAAGAGAGAGTGGATGGGTATGTTGTGTGGCCGTGTGCGTGTGACAGAGAGAAAGGAAGAGGGTGAGAGGGAATGAGAGGGAAAGGGGAGGGAGTCAATCGTACTCGAGTCATAGCTCAGAAGTCAATTTAGGAGGAGAAGAAGGGTATCGTTTACAGATAGGACACTGTGATTTAATCAGTGTGCGCTATTTCAGCTGCTCTTGTTCGATTCTCGTTCGATTGCGATGCGTGTCTGGAGATAAACCGAGAAGGTTATCATCTTCGATGACGCCATTTTATGTTTGCCATTTTTCTTCCCTTTTTGTTCTCTCTCTCTTTCTTATTGAGAACAAAAATAATACCATGTAGGCGTCTGCTAGTTCAATATTTAAGGTCACCTATTTTTGTTTGTTTAATTTCTCATGTTTTCATTCTTAATCATTACACACACACACACACACACACACACACATACATGCATTACCTCTTTTATATATATAATGCTTACATAACAATATTGATGATATAATGGCCTTGCGTGGAACTGTCGTTCCAGTATTAGTATAGGTGGGTATTATAGAGGAATTAAGTTTTCATGAACATCATAAAAAGAGTGGTTGATGATGTATTATTCAATTGTGCTTTTCTTTTTAGACGTTCCTTTCTGGTTTATTGAAATAATAATCATGATAATTCTATTGGCTTGTTCAACTGGAGAAAAAATGACAGAGAGAAGGAGAGAAGAGAAACAGAGAGGGGGGGGGGGGAATGTCGGCAATGGACTGTATCATAATGTATGCAGATTTGTTGGGACGACTATTTTTTTTATTATGCCTACAAACTCAATTGTGTTCACAGTAAATAAATATGCATATATTAAGTTGCACGTTTTTTTTCATAAATATTGTTAATCGATGAACAAATTACTCATTTTTCAAATGTTTTGCTTAATTGGCCAAAGTTAATGTTTAGATATATATAGTTGATCAACATGATCAATATCGTTTAGCTTTTATAATATCAAGGATTGTGAAAATTGTTCGAAGTGAAATCCAAACCAACCATTTTCATTTGGAATGTTTTAAAGATATCACTAGCACAATGAAAAGGCAAAGGGTTGTTGTGTTTACAGAGCTGATGGGGCATTTCTTTCAAATAACTGCCGGTATAAACTTAATCATCATCGGAAGTTTCCTGTCTACACGGATGGATGAATCCCCTCCAATCTTTAACACTTCGCAATATGCAACGAATCTTTCAACTTGTGAAAAGTTAACAGAGCCCGAGAGAGAAAGGAGGGAAAGAGATGGAGGAGGAAGGATTGAGGTGGTGAAGGAAAGTAGTCTGAGAAATGGAAGGGATTTCCATGCAATGAGATAACAAAGATGCGATGAATATAGAGAACTGGAAATGGAGATAGGAAAGACAAGCTTATAAATTTGAGTTGTAGAGTGTAGTCACCAGTGTTCGACCTCTTAACCCACTCGGGACGCTACCATCCCGCTGGACCGGTAAAGGGGGAGCTGCTATCTGCCAAACCTCACACGTTCAGCGGCGCTCAATACGGCTTTCACACTTGTCCAAGTCGTCTTCGCTACCTACGGGTTTGCACAGGGAATGTAAGACTAAGACAAGGGAGATAGTAGCCGGCTCCACCCGGCTAGAATAGATGTGACATTCCAGCTGTCAGGTGCCGCGTTACGGGCGTCAACGGGCTGGCCATCGTGCCCGCTCAGCCTCACATCCCTAATTACGCTCTCGACACAACTCTAACGCAGATCAAGCGAGGATTAACAGGGAGATTAAAAGGTGCTTCCCCGTACCCCCTCATTATCTACCCCACACCCACCCGAGCAGCAATGTGTAACCTGAGAGCACCCGTTTAGCAGTTCGCGAACACCGATCGCTGAGGCAAACCTTAAACCCTTCAAGAAATAACCCCTCGTTTCGACCCCAAGTTGTCACAAAAGACGAACCATTCATCTCCCTGTATCGCATTTCATGCTTTTGATCAGATTCAGGTTCAAGCGCCTTTCCGAATTCCCGGGAAATTTATTTAGTCTCTATCAAAAGCCAATTAACTCTTAATGTTTTGCTGGGACTACTGTACTCTGAAATTAACTTTGGTTTAAACAATAATTATAGAAAGAGAGAAATAAGAGTGAAATGAAAAGATCGGTTTCCAAGCTTTTTAAGAAACAGTGTTGATTTTTTTTAAATGATTCTAAAGAGAATTTTCTCATTACATTTTGGCAGAAAGTAAAGTAAATGCAAATTAAGTATTTGTTCAAGTGTCAAGAACTTTGAGGAAGCGAAATTAAGATAATCATCAATTTTATTAAAATCTTCAATTTATCAAATTTGCTTCATTCTCCTTAAATAACAATACAAAAAATCTAGCTACATGATTTTGTGTCAGGAGTTTATTTTAAACCTGCATTGCCCATAAAATGGTTGTTGGAATGGGAGGGTGTGTGTGTATTTGAGTTTTGTCAGACGTCTATCAATCAGGTATGATTATTTACGTCTGGGACCGACCTTTAACGTCACCATCCGAAAGACGTGATCAGGGCTCGAACCTCTGCATCAATTTGTAACTTCCCCACAGCTTGGATTACAGGCGCACGCCACAACGCCCAGTTGGGTGATGTGTGTATACCACTCATTCACGCCCCTCTTAAACTATCTATAGATCTATCTCAATTTATCTTTTCCATTTCTTTATTGTATATTTATTTTGACAAAAGTCTAAAATGTTTAATTGTTATAGACGAACAGGGAATGAATAGCTGATAAAGAGAAGAGGAATAAAGAAAGGGTGTAGGAAAAATGAGAGAGAGAGAGCTACAGAATGAGAGGAGAGAGAAAGAAAGGGAGAATGTGTGGGAGGGGGAGAAAGAGAGTAACAGAAGGATGGAGAGAATGAAACAATGATAAAGGGAGGAGAATGAAAGAGAGATGGCCAACAATTATGATAAAGGAATGGGAGAGACACAGTAAAACAGAACAGGGAATATACATACGCAGAGACAAGGTCAAGAAAACATGTCGTCATAATGCAAGCTTTGGAATCATTATTTTTATTAATGGTTTCAGAATGTTGCTTTCCATTCGTGCGGCGCAGGTGCAATTTCTACATTTGCAATATCCCAGTAATTATAACCGAGTTGTGAAATTTGATTTCCTCTCGAACGAGAGCGAGCCTGCAAAATATGAATTCGCAATAAAAAAGAGAAAAAATGTATAAGCATATCATTTTCAAACTGTAGGCTGGAGAAAAAAAATACAAGACGCACTGTTCACCCTTGCACAAAGTATTTCAGCTCCCTCTCGGTGACGTCATAGCGACGATATTCAGATATCAAAATGGAAGTTGAAATATCCTGATCTTTTTTTCTAACATTTGTAATCATGTGCAGACATTTGCACACACAATATAAATGAAATTGTGTACATGATTATAATCAATAAAAGAAATCATTCTACTTTTTTTTCTTTGAGGTATAAAATATAGGCATACACGACCGAATTATTATTTTTTTAGCTCTATAGCTTATCTCCTTGCTATAATACAAATCATCTCTCTTAGCTTGTCTGCTTTTGATTGATCTCAAATCCAATTTTAGTTCAAGTTAGTTGACATGGGTGCTGAAAAAATTTACAAAATTCACATGAGAATTGGCGTGATTTATTAGTGGTTTTATTTCCATATTAGGCAAAGAATATTGGGATTCCGGTCACTGAAATTGATCCTAGCATATAGTTTGTTTTAAAAAAAAACAGACATGCGCCACTAATATTACTCCGTTGGTTCTCTTGCGATATGTTTTTTGTTGTAATATATCTTTTTTTTCATATCATCATAATCATCATATTTTTTTTATTTAACATTTTACTCGTCATTTTCCCATAAATAATATCAATCCTCATCTAGACTATAACCTATTCATCCCAAAATGAAAGTACCGTGAAGGGAATATTACGATCCCTGACTGGTTCAAGTTTCTGAATCGAATATTCACCATTGTCATCACCAAATCGCGAAGGAATATTGCCTAATGACTGTATTAAACAATTTGCGTAAGATCTGACCTTAATCAAAGTCTTACGTTTAATCTCATTTTCCTCAGCTATCGTGACCATGAAACTAATCAAATTAGAGGGGATACCTGTTAAACCCATCAAACTACCACATGAAGAAATAGAATTAAATGCTATTTGGTATGATATGAACTTGCTGTCCTTGCCAGCTCGCTGTATCTTTTAATTTGACCCATTCAGCTCACTGAAGAAAATAAAAGCTTGGTGGATATTTTTTTCATCGAGGAGAATTAGTACTATTTTGGAAGTCTAAAGAGTAATCTTTTTAAGTCAAGCCTGCCCGGTTTAACAGACTTAAGTGGCATTAACACGGGAGACAGGCGAGATCTGATTTGTATTGACGTAATTTGTGTTCGCCTCTTTGCGCGCCTAAATGGTCCGAGTGTTTTAAAGGAACATAACCGACAGATCACCGTGCAACGAGTGCATGCAACAAGAATCAACAGCACACTTTGTCAGCGAGTGTGTACTGAGTCGAGTCTTTGTGACCAAGAAAACATCGCTTGCGTCCTTGATTGGTTGAGAAATTGAAATGGAGATAAAATCTAACGATGCGATATGTGGAGTCATCCCTACCATTCTGGCTTCTCATAAACCCAATTAGTGGTGTTATAAGGGCGACTTACGAGATTAACAATTCGTTCAACAGGACTGTTTTTTTTCTCGTATTCTCCATCTTTTTGTCTGGTTTTTTTTGATAGTCCGCGATAAGTTCATATCTACCGTAGTAGGTTTGTATTACGATGATTATCCAAACGTAAAGGCCTTGTTGGTAATGATGATGATGCAACAGAGAGTTTGAGAAGGATTCAGTGGGAAGACTCATTTGTAAGATTAGGTTTGACCTCTTTTTCCTGGAGTCTTTGACAGATTTCAGGGCAAAGAAGACAAGGGGCCTGCATCAAGCCATTAAAATCTTGCTTTCAAGATTATGAAGAATAAGAGGGTGTAGGAAATGCCTCTAGCTTGGATTATTGCCACGTTCCCTCCGCAGGAGGAGCAGGGGCAATTCTGATTCATGCTCGCTCTGCTAGAATTGTAACGGGTAAATTAAACATATTTTTACAATCGATAAGATACATGAACTTAGAGAAGTACTATAATAATTGATTCATTATCACGTGACTCATTATTCTTCAAAATACTTTCCATATTCCCTACCTAATTGAATGTGGAATCCCCATTCACTAGCTGATTGAATGTGGAACTGTATAAATGGTGTAGGAATAAAAGATATCAAGCGTTTCACTTTTCGAGACAATACTTCTATATAAATGAATACACAAATATTTCTTCACTATCTATCAAATCTACGTAAAAGTTGAACTGTATTCATGACATTGGTAGTAATTCATTCCCGTGAAAATACATAAAGTTAAGGTAAAAAAGGTGATCTCGAGATCCAATCAAAATCAATTCTCCATTAAAGATTTTCTGTTTTTTTTATTTCACTACTTATAAGATGTGAGCAAGAAGATGATATACATCTTCTCTGGATTTATCGTCCTGTTGATGATATTTATGGAAATAATGAACATTATCAAAGTTTGGGGATATAATTTGACATTGAGTAGGCCTACAAAGATCTATCAAATTACATTTCATATTTACTTAGATATGTTAGACATGAATGTAAGGACGAGACGATATACGCACATGACAAACATATAAGAAACATAGAGCGCTTACAATGTTACTCACATGGCCGTGCTGGTCGAGATTGTTGTTGGTCAGCTTGAGCTTGTGGAAACTGACCACTTGTTTCATCCAGACTGCTCCAGTGGCCGGTGAGTCCGGGTGTATGTATAACCGGCTAGGCATATGAGGTTCAGCTTTACCGGATACTACCCACTCAGAGTTGTGGTATTTGTAGCGAGTGTCATCGACGGGCACGATGTCCATGAGAAGAATGTATTTGGCATTCTGCTCCAGTCCAGTGATGCTACATCGAAAGGTAGGGAACATCCGTCTAGAGATGGAGAAAGGGAGAAAGAGGAGGAGAGCAGGGAGAAAGAAAGAAAGAAAGAAAGAGGGAAAAGGAAAGAAAATTAAAGAAGAAATAAATATAGAAGAGAGAGGGGGAGTTACAAAATTTACGAAGGTGATTTTTATGGTAATGTTCAAGATAAACAATGCAATAATAAATAAATATCAATAACGAATAAAACAGGACAAACATCGTCAACAAAATAAGAGCGACTATGTTGTTGATGATAATGATAAATGGTAGTAGGAACTTTTAAACTACGAAGAAAAAAATGTACTCTAAAAAGCCACTTATCAATAAAAAATAAAAGGGAAAACAATTTAGAAAATGATGAAAAAGCAAAGGGAAGAGAAAAATGACGGAATTCATCCATTTACTCATTCATGCATTTTACAGAAACTTATGTTAACTTAAGGCGAAATTATGAATACAACTGGTTAAAATAAAGTTTGGAAAAAAAATATTTGAATTAAAAGCTTTAAAGAAAACAAGTTCACTCAGGGTTGTAGTTTAGAAAATGTTAAATTCAAATATACCCCGAATGCATGGAAATATATGTCATGAAGAAAAAAATCCCCACTCAAAATCTGAAGTTACTATTAATCCAAATTTTGAAGAAAAAAATACTACTTTCACCCATTTCCACTCAACGGCATATATTTTGTACATTTTGTTAGTGTGTCCCCCTAAGCTTATTGCAATCTTTAAATAAACTCTGAATTAAATATTTATTAAACAAACATTAACAAATCAAACTGTGATTTGGCATGATAACATCCATATAAGGAGCATCGAGAAACGCCCGAAGCCTTAGAGACTTCTTAAGTATTTCGCGGCGGGGAACGATCTCTTCCAGCATGTCCAGAGCGAGAACTAATGAAAAGCATATCTATGTGTGCGTGAGGGTAAAACGAAGTGTCAGAATCCTCACCAACTCATTATTTTTAGTTCTCTACCATACCTCGACCAAATGATATCACTACCAACGCCACCCGCATTATATTCTCAGTCATCATCATCATCATCATCGTCATCGCAAATCTGCTTTTTTCTCTTCTCCTCTTCTTCTTATCCAATCTTCCTCTTTTCATTATTTCCCTTCTTCTTCTCCTTCTTCATCATTATCATATACTTCTTTTCTTCTTATTATTCTTCTTGTTCTTCTGCTTCTCCTTCTTCGTCTTCTTCGTCTCCTCCTTCTTTTCGCTATACCTCTTCATCATACTTTTTTTTCTTCTTCTTTTTCTTCTTCATCTCCTCCTCCTTCTTCTTTCTCTCCTTCAACGCTCAACTTTAGGATCTTCTGGATATGTATCGCATGCTACCCTCTTTTTTATCATCTTGATATGAGGTCACTTGATCCGGTTCGTGACAACATTGTCAAGTTGACGTGTGGACATCATTAAAGAGCTGTGACCAAATCTCAGACTTTCATTCACATTTGATTACTCACAACATAATAGGGCTATGGGCAGCAAAAAGAAAAAGAGAGAGAGATGGGAGCAGGTTGCATTCTTCCACATAAACACCACCGATTAGCCATACTTGTCGCTTTTCATGCTTTCTCCCTCAAAACGTGACGCGTTTTTATGCGTTCCAAGATGGTGTGATCACCATTATACGGGATCTGTTTCGGAAAGAAATATGGATGAGAGGTGGCCATAATGACTTTTATTCCGAAAGGCGATAGCCAAGATGGGTAGAGGAAACATTGTCGGAAATAATCTTAGATTAATAGCGTATTAATTTTCCGAACATTTCACCCGGGAATTCAGGAGGGAAGACGCCAATTATTGCTATTTGGGGGATTAAACACTATGTCCACCTAAATGCAGTCCAGAAGCAAAGTTGCACGTAATGCTCTATAATACAGACAGAATGACAATCAGTGATCTCGTTTTTCAAGAACATTTGTTCCATAATTTCAAAGAGGGTGCATGTAGTTTTATAATCTGAAGTGATATATTTCCCTTTTTCATTATCTCATTAGCTCTCTCTCCCACTTTCCCGTCTCTCCCACTCTCTCCTTCTTCATGTTCTTGCTTTCTTCTTTTTATTTTCTCTCTTTTCTTTTTGCTTCTCATTTCCCCATCTTTTCCCTTTTCACTTACGGATCCCTTCTTCAAGTAAAACAGCTTCAACTTGTTAAGCTTTTCCGCATTTCATCATATGCCCCTTGAGCCCCACATTAAATCCACGCGTGCCCCTATCGCCCCAAACCTTAGCACGCGTTCACCCCTTTCTGTACAAACACACACCGCTCTCCAAACCGAACTTGGCGTTTCTTTAGTTTCGGGCGCTGTTGCAAGAAAACTTCATTAATAATCTATTTCTTGTGAACAGTACCCATTGAGGGCTTTTTCGGAGTATAACGCGTATTGTATAAATATTGTTATTCACAATAATGGCTAACAGGAGGATTAGTTATAACTGTAACAAGGGTCAGGGTATTTGTAACAATAGCTTCCGTCAAAAGTTGTAAGAGTTTCGGTTCTGAACGGAGCAAAGTGTTTTTTTACCACATATTCCCTCGTCTGAAGTTAATGACTTCCAATAATGCGACCCCCTAGCAAGCCAGAATGGTCGGTTCTTTAACAAGTTTGGAAGCATTAAGATGCATCACCTTTCAGTTGCTATTTCTTTTTCTTTGTTTGATTCCTTTGCCTTAACATTAATAAATTATATCATACTATGGACGTAGACATAAAATCTCTCAACAATCTATCAAAAAAAGGTTTTATTGGTTTCTTATGTATTTTATGAATACCCTGTTTCACTGCGAATTCACACTGTTTTCTGACTAAATTAAGGGTGAAGTCAGATTCAACCTTGTTAGGAAATATTGAAATAATCAAACAGCTTGTCGATAATGCTTATGTGTTCTATGTAATAATGTATGGACATCATACACAAACAATCCGTTCGTTTTTATATTCGGAATGTAGAAATTGCAAACTATTCGAATAAGTGATTGGGAAGAAGTTGACGACCATCGCATCGCACTGTTTCTTTCAATAGAGTGATTTTATCATTAGTCATACGACCAAGAGATTGCCTTTCAACTAACCAACATGACCAAGGTTCAATGATGGACAGAAATGATTAACTCCAGCCAGCATACAACCAACTTCAGCTGGGCAGTTTACGTTGTACTTTTGATAAACAACTATCAAAACCAAATTTAACAAAAAATATTCTGATAGATAATTGTTTCGTTTTTTCTTCTGCTTTTCAAGGAAGTTAAATGGATAGTAGAGTTTGTATTATTTGCCGAGAAGCCAATATGACGGTCCTCCTTTCCGTTCCTTCTGATACGCGGACTCTGATACACCTGTCTTGCGGGGTCACTCGACATTCTGCCAACGATTTTTGCCACGTCTGGGACTAGCGGCAGCTGAAAGACTCTTCTTGCTTTCCTCTGTACAGCGGGCTATGGGTGTGAAAATAGCGATCTTTAGCACTCGCTCCTAGCTCCAGTATAGTTGACTAAAGCTGCAGTCAGCTCAAATATTTCATATTCTATGCCTTTTATTTCCTATAATTTTATTTCATTTGAAAAGAAAATTAGGGAGAATCCTATTCTTTTTGTTGTTTTGCTCGATTATTGGGTGAAAATGAAGTTGGGCCAAAGAGAGAGAGGGAGAGAGAAAGAGAGAGGGGAGAGATGGGTGGGGTTTTAGGTGTATTGACAGAATAAATGTGAAATGGTCAAGTGCAGATATAAACGAACATGTTAAAGAAAAATATAATATAACCACACAAACGTATACACACTTTTCGAAACTTCTTTATCACGTTTAAACTGCACATTAACAGTACATTTCCTTCCATGTAATTTAACTTGTACTCAACATCGGGTGATTACATAATATTTTACAAAGTATAATGACAACAGTGAAAATAATATTTTCAGTTACAATTTCTTTCAACGGGTACAGCCTAAATATCTAGATATGAATGGAGGAATGCATTGGTTAATGGATCGAATGATGATTAGAATGAAAGAAATAAAACTCTTAAAAAAAGGTTTACCCAATATTGGGTAAAATGGGAACATGCATGTTGGTTGGGGACAAAGACCCAATATTTTGTAAATTGTACGCAATTTTGCATTCAAATAGTCCAATATAGGGTTAAAAAATACTCAGCAAACATGTAAGAAAACATCACAGAAAGAAAGAAAAAAGAAAGAAATAAAGAAAGAAGTAAAGAAAGAAAGAAAGAAAGAAAAAAAGAAAGAAAAAAAGAAAAAAAGAAAAAAAAGAAAGAAAGAAAGAAAGAAAGGAAGAAAGGATGAAATAAATAAAGAAAGAAAGAAAGAAAGAAAGAAGAAAGGAAGGAAGAAAGAGAGAGAAAAAAATTAGAGGGGAGAAAATGAGAAAGATATGGGGAGGATGTAGATGATAAATAGGGATTGAGAGGGTGTGAGATAGTGTTTTGACAGTTGAGGGACCAGTAATATTGGAGCTCGGAACCCAATTCAACGAACTATTGAGATTGGAAAGTACCCATGGGGAATTCTCTCTCTCTCCTTTCTTTCTTTCTTTCTTTCTTTGTTTCTAAATAAAGTGAACAAAAATCAACCTTAATCATTGCAATTCACTGTTCATGTTTTATCATAGAAATAGAAAAGGTGTTACTGTTATCAAATAATAACCTGTAATAACCATGCGGTGTGACAACATTCTTATGGTTTAAACAAGGCATTTTTATTTCAAGTCATTCACACAAAAATGTCTTTGATTGTATTTCTTTAATAAAATCTTACATTTAGTTTTAATTTTATATTTGGTAAAGAAATTTTCCAGTGTTGTATGATCTTAGATTCTCTCATATCTAATTGCAATCATCATAATGTTTAGTAAACCGAAATAATGATAACAAAAATTATAGCAACAATATAACAGTCTATGCTGGTCATATTTTTGTAATTCCTTCTTTCACTTGAGAAATGATTCATTATTCATGAAAGTGATATCTACACAGCAAAAACTGTGGTGTTAACCGGTGTACATAGAGGACCACACCAGTTATTTTACACTGGTGTTAAATTGGTGGTGTTAGTTTTACACCTATAGGTGTTATTACAACACCTTTGGTTGTTACATTTACACTCTTTAGCGTTATGTTCAATCTTTAAGGTGTAATTTTAACACCTCAGGGTGTGGTCCTCTATTAACACCAATTGGTGTCAGTTTTAACACCAGTTTTTACAGTGTACGCATTCGATATATTATGAATAAATTTAATATTTATAGTTTTAAAACACAACATGATAAATTAGGAAGAGCGTTAGAAATAAAGAGCACAGAGACCATGGAGGCCTTTTGGGTGAGATGGATAGTAATAGGATTTTTTTCTCACTTTTCGGCTTGATTACATATTTTCACTTTCATTTAATATGGCAATTTCTCATATTAATGAAGAAATACGAACTATGGATTGTAGTAATGGTCACGTTGTAGAAATCATCTTAAGGAGTCTCAATAAAACACCAATAATTTGGTTAAACGGCGGGAAACCAGATCATGACCATATTGACCTAAATTTATATGGCAGAGAAATGGCTTTGCTTATTTATATGAAAAATAGGCATCGAAATATATTGTACTTTGGTATATACTTAAACATGTTAAATGAATTTGATCATGGAGATAAAGACGCTTGAATCGCAGGGCGGAGTTCAGCACCTTTGAAGGTTGAACGAAACGAGATTGATCAACTGATTATTTTTCATCTGTTAATTCTATATGGTCTTATTTCAATAATTATTTCTTGAGGAGAAGATATGAAAGCTACCCCACTGATCGGACCATCCCACTTGCGATTGTTGGCACAGCAGTTGGTACCGATTAGGGACATCTTGACCAAGAAAATAATGCACTACTTGATCTTGGAATATTACGACTGAACGGTAGTAGGAGGGGTATCAATTTAACTTGGTTGTTGGGTAAAAACAGCGTGTTATCCCTGTTATTTGAATGAGTTAATTACTATTCATTAAATCTACCTCGTTTGGGAGAAATCAATGCAAGGATGTCAGAAACTGTTTTATAGGATACACGAATGCAGTAAAGGTTTTTTTTTCAGTGCGGTTCACCCCTTGCGAGATTCGGGGAGCGCGGCGGCGTAGAACTACCATCGCTCTACAGGGGTCGCTCGACTGAGCTTTAGGCATATCTTAATAACCAAATTTGATTTTCTTCGCTGCTTAACCACCACCATGCTCTGCCTTATACGCTAAGAAGAGATGTGAAAATTGCCCATAAACTAATCATATCTCATTGTTAAAGCTTCCTACTCGGTTATTCATTGCTCTACACACCCATTCAATCCAGCTGATAATAAAATTCATTTGACGAAGTATTTGGCATAAGGATGACGCAAATTTTGCTGAATAAAAATTCGATTTGTACTTTTATGTTAACAAGGCTATAGCGGATCAATGAATGTATGAGTATAATGACGCCATACCCCCCCTTCAATCGACATGTTATATAGAGAGGAAAAGGGGGACAGGGAATTTCATTGGGAATGTAAGCAGTATCGGGCACCATATGAGATTAAAAGGGGGTTCTAATCAAATTACATGCTAGTAATTCTCAAAGCGTTTTATGAAATACACATCTTCCAAAGGGGCCTCGTATATCATTCAGTCTCATGTTCATACTCATTGTCCCTCTTTCAAGGCATTCCTATTCTAAACGGGTCTTTCTTTATCGCCACTATATTCCTAACGATCTTGTGTCAAATGAAATAACTACGAATCTTTAACATGATCTATTGAACCGTATTAGTCAGTAAAGAGAAATTAGATAAGATATGAAATTGTCTTTTATTTGAAAGGTGACAATAAATTCAATTTGATTGGGAAGAAAGGAGTACCTGCAATCTTTGTGGGTGAAACCATCTTATGACTCGACCAGACTTCATTATGCTCCGATCAGGAATCAGATAGATCAAAACATCGCTGTTTCTTATAAAATACTAATTCATTCCCCTTCCATGCCATGACTTTCAATACCCACGACCGACAAAATGACATAATTGGATAACATGTAGGCAGTGAAACGCCATACATCCAGGCCCTTCTATCATGTCTTGTTATATCTTTACATGTTAAGAGTAGAAGTGAAGGAGCAGAAAAGAAGAAAAAAGAATACCCCCAAAATATTCTCAATCTGATTTCGAATTTGGCGACTTCATTATATTCAATTAAATTGATTAAAAATAGATATAGGACATTGCTTATATTTTGGTGTACAATGATAATGCTTACAAAGAAAAGGTATAGAGCAACCATTAATTTCGAACAAAATCATAACACTGATTCCAAATTATTGAAAAAAGATTTGTCTAATAATAGAGTGATAATTCCTGTGTACGTCTATTATAAATAAATAATGATATTCATCTTATTAAATGGTCTCTTTCGCTACAACATGCATAATCGGTTAATATGGTTAAATTAATTATCTTATTTAATTAAAAGTTTGTTATTGCTCCCATTAAAAATTCATTTCGTTGTTTGTATCATTATTATCAGGTTCATTATTTCAATTTATAACAATATTCTTAAAAGAAACAAATAAAAAAAGAGGTGGGACTCCCGAATGACAGATGGATGGAAAGAAAGGCCAATATTTTGCATGGAAGAAATACAAGAAGAAAGGGGAGAGATACAGAAAAAAAGGAAAGAGAGAGATAGAGAAGGGGGATGGGACAGGATGAGGAAGAAGGGAAAGAACTCTTATGGATGAGAGTGAACTCAGTCGGAAAGCGCAACGACCGGGGGCGCTGCATGCATCTCCTTCGTGTAACCAAACACCTTTTATCCTGCTTGTCGGAGGATAAGATGACATTCGGATCTGCCTGCCCTAGCACAGCCGTTCCGCCACGTCTGTTTCTAAGCAAACTAAATGCCTATTGACTTTGAAGAGGAGACAATTAGCTGTTCATTTAAACTCCTCGTCTGCCATTATTTGTATTTGATCCTGTTACTTTTTCGCCGATGTAGCAATTCCTACTATACAGCCCTGAGATTTTAGTTGTTAATCGCTCATCAGTTTCAGCCGTAATGCCAAAAATATCTGCTCACTCAGAATAAATCTGAGAGAGTCAAAGCACGGACAGAGATTGAAAGACCGATGATAAGGAATAGAAGACGAAGAGAAAGGAGGAATGAAATATATTTTGAAAAGGGGGGAAACATGAGAGAAAAGAGAAGGGAGAGAATACCAATATGGGTGGGGGTGTGCGTGCGTGCGTAAATGGCAGAAAGAGAAAGGGGGCGAAAAGTAAATGCATGCTTAGAGAAAACCTACGAAACCTTTCCAAAGACTTTTATTATATTATCTTACTCTGCCTACTTCTTTAAAAATTATGCCATTTAATACGTTATATTGATGTTTGACGATATAGCCCTACCCCCCCCCCCCCATTTTGCGATTTCAATACGACATAATAAAGAAAATATACTGATAAGTGAAAATTTCCCGTATACTACAACATCGGATAAATAATAAAAAAAAACCCTCTCCATTTTAAAGAAGTAAAACATATTCGAATCAATGTAATGCTTATATAGCGAGTAAAATACATCTTGGTATGAAAAAGATCTGTTTTAGAACTGTCCAAGCTTTTTGTAGCTCGTAGATTTGAAATATGTTACCGCTATATCTGCAACCACCAGCATCGCTGGATCGCATCCCTCCTACCAATCCTTGGAGGTGTTATCCGTTCCATACGTATTAATGATACCAAACTTAATTTAAGGGTACGCCGCAGGCAGGATGAGGGTGTCAAATGCATTACGTTCGGGCAAACACAAAAACCCAATACAGCATGTACAGTGAAATATACCAGATATGAGGTTATAGTAATTCTACGTTTTTCTTTTGTTGTTGTTGTTGTTGATGTTGGATGAAAGGAGGTGCAGTGAGTGGTAGACAAAGTACGGTAGGCGCGGGGAGATTGAGTGGGTAAGGCTGGTATGTGAGCATGGTGAGTTGTACCGGGGAAAGATCTCCTTCACAAGCAATAAGATGTAACGATCTCTACAGAATAACAGAGGGCATTATAAGAAAAAGACGTATAGAGGCATGACCATAATGACTTAAACCCATTCCTCATCACAAACGATACAAAAATGCATGAATATTACAGATATAGTGCTGAAATATTCCACCTCCAATTATTTGTTACTTTAAAGAAATATCTACCAACAATGTCAAAACTAAGAATGAGGTTAGTGAATTTAAAGCATTGTATTAATAAAGAGAATTAACATTGAAAGACATTTCATTAAGCTTTTTTGAATGTGTACCTTTCTGGAAAAAACAGCTAAACTTTGTTATTGTAACACTGACGGCAATGAGTGCAGTAAGCACAAAATATTAGGATTACCTCCCCCCCTTTCTCTCCCACTCTCCCATCTGCCCCCCCCCTCTCTCTCTCTGTCTTCATTTCACTTTCTCACCCTTCTTTCAATCATTATGCTAAAATACACCTGACTTTATACGTATAGCTAACCTAGTTAAGGATTGGCCTCGTCCATAATTTAATCTCAGATTCAGTTAAACACTGAGAGATAGAGACTCTCCAAGTTTAAAAATATACCAGGTTCACACTCACTTGATACCCATGGAGTGCTAGGAAACGATATTTCTTGTTAGATTTCTACCCTAAATTTCAAATTTTCACAATGGGGAATATGAATTTGAGAGGAAGAATGAGGCATAATGGCTTTTTGTTTCCACTGTTTTATATCCACGGCTGTATTAACACGTGTGAAATATGAAACGCAGAAATATTCGCATTTTGCAATTTAATCATGATCACTGAATTTGAATATCAAAGTATTAAACGTCTTTTTATAACGTATATATTTAAGAGTAATTGCGAATAAGAACAAAATACTCATCCCTTACCGTGATACATAATCCCGTTCAGAAATTTAAATAATATAAAAAATCACTTCAGATAATTAGCAGCTAGGCCTGTATACGAAAATTCTATTAAAAAAAACATTCCGTAAGGATATAAATAGAAAAATGTACTTTAGTACAAAAAATAATAAAAGTGATTTGATGAACAAAAAACTTCAAAGTATGGTTTCATTTAAAGATACACGCGCAGAATTAACAGATTGATTAGAACTTGAAATATAGGTGAGGGTAATATCGGAAAATGCTTCATTGCAGTGGATAGGGAATTAGTGGGACAGATTCACTCTCACCCTTTTAAGAAAAACGTTTGACCTATCAAAATATCACCCACAAATGCGTGAGATATTAATCAAAGAAATTCATTTTAACAACTGCGGTGTTTGTTAGACAAACACAACCTATCACTCCACTTAACTCAGACGGGTTATTCTTCAACACATATGGATTATAAAAACAAAATCGGACTCCAGAACCAAAAAAGGATACAGAATATAAAGAAAACATGATGTGGCCGAACTTCTCCAGGTTGTTTTACAATTGGGCAATCGCATGTTTGTAATTCAATTACCACTCTCGAGTAATATTTACATGTGGCTTCTGCCTGATGTTAGTATCTAGCAATACCACCTATTTCATACTGTATCCCGCCGGCGGGTCCGTAGCCATGAGCAAACCATCTAGGGTAGATGTCGACTTCGCGACAAGAAAAACAATTCCGAGTTTTGACACCAAACTGGGACCTTGGGGCGAAACAAGTGTTTCATTTTGGATCGAATGAGGGAAGAATAAGCAAAGGGATGACTTTTGACCCGATTTCTGGTCCCAATAGTGGACGGTTTAGTTGTGATTTTTGGATTAAAAAATCACCAACGGGTACATAAATTTGATTTCAAGGGGTCTGCGACAAGACCTAAACCTTTTTATGAAAATGTTGAACTCCAAGAAACAAAATCGAGGAAACGACAACAATCCTGACAAAGAAGGGTGGATAACCTTACAGGCATCAAATACAAAGGAATCTCAAAGCAAATGCAAAAGAACCATACAAAGATTTTGCTCAAGAAACAAACTAAGATATCGAAAAATTAATGATAAATAGAAAATAAAGTTAAATACAGAGAACCAGAAAGAGAGAGGGGGATAGATCGATGAATAAGAACCGTTAACTTTTGATAGAGATATAAAGAACATATAATGGAAATGAGTAAACAGGAGTAAGGCTGATAGACAGGAAACAAAGAACCGCAGTGCAAATCTACAGTACATCCCATAAAGCCCCAATTTTTATATGTTATCGAAAAGGCGTTCAAAATGATAAAGAAAAAAAAATGACACTTGCCGGGGAAATAATAGTAAAAAAAGAAAACACCCAAAATATACGACAACAATAGCACCAACAATACCTGCCGAATTTATTACATAGTTCATAGCATCATATCATAACGAGATTAGAGGCTCTCTAGCAAGCAGACGACAGTGTAGTCAGAGGTAGTATCGCGATAGCAACGCTTCGGGCGGGAAAACACAAGAGGAGTGATAGGTCTGCTCGTGAGACAGACGTCAAGAGGGCAAGGAAGCTGGTAGAGGAGGAGAGTTATGTTAAAGCATCTCATGTCGTATTCTCGGATTAGATTTTTCAATCATATCAATGTTTTCAAATGGACTCACAGAAATATTGCAAGTGGGAGACGAACAGCCAGAAGTGCAATCCACTTCTGAGAGATGACTGCTTGGGTATATTCGGGAGACGAGATATTATATTCATTACTTTTCATTAATGAATATTAGGAGGGGGTGAGCCAATTACACTTGCCTTAATCATACTAGCCTGGAGATATTGATCATAATCATACTCAGGAATCAACTCATGTTGAAAGTAATACTTAACACACGCAATAGGAATCTCTACTTGTTTGCTGGGTTCAATATAAAAAAGAACACAAAAAGTGAAAAATTATCCAATTCCCGTCTGGCGAGTGTGCGTGCGTGCCTATGTATAATACTACCAGAAAATTGCGATTACTTAATCTCTTTAATAATGTACCAGTGACGGGTAAACAGAAAAGGGAGAACGTAAGCTTACACACAGACCAGTGATCGCCATTATGAATAATTACGCGGCTTGTTTACTTAACACATCTACTGGTGTTTTTTCGCTATTATTCCCATGTGTATGTACGACAGAAGGAATAAATCCCGTCTATGGCATTTTTTTTCTTCAGTAATGAAGCAATTATTAACTTTAGTTCGGCACGCATGAAGATAATAATACTGAAATCATACAAATAACATAATTAACAGAACAAACTTTGATAATAATTTTCTATGTAAGATTGAAAGGGAAGTTGTAAAATTGTGTGAATATTTAATATAGATTTTATCAAACAAATGACTAATTTATAAACTTAGATTTTAACAAAAATGTCTAGTATTAATAATGACAATAATAATATTGTATATTTAATGATGGAGCCAGAGATTCACAAAACTGAAATTCTTTAATAGTCTGAAAAACAATCGAAATCAACTCAACCCGAGTCAAAGCCGTGTTCAATCGTTTTACATCACTCCCAAAACAGCGTCTGCAAAATTATATCAATAATCATTTTAATGAAGTATATATAAAACCATCACATAATGGCCATAATACGCTATAATTTTGTTGCAATTCATGTAATAATACGTTACAATTTTGGTATCATTATCACAAACATGGTTTTACAAGAGAATATACCATACCATATAATACCATATACACCACCACTTCACTCAAGTTGTTTATTATAAGCATGGAGCTATTGCAGTATATTTATACTCACTTACTTACCTATATATGTGTGTGTGTGAGGGTGGGTGTGCGTGTGTGTGTGTGTGTGTGAGGGTGTGTGTGTGTGATAATGATACCAAACTTGTAACGTAACATGGCATGCATTACAACATACTTGTAGCTTGTTATTAACATTATATGATGATTATATAATCCACTGAAATGATTTTTGATATCATTTTGCAGAGGACAAAAACCCGCGGTTTTGGGAGTGATGTAAAACGATTGAACACGGCTTTGACTCTCTGGTTGAGTTGCTTTCGATTGTCTTTTGAGACTATTGAAGAATCACAGTTTTGTTGAAGACCTGGCTCCAGCGCTGCCTGGCTCCCTTAACTTTGAATAATAAACATGATAGTCGTGGTATAGGCGCCGATAAATGGAGAGTAAAATTTCATTCTCCTTGTGCGAGATCGAGGCTAATCGGTGAAAACTCCAGCAGTTCCGCTGTGCTATTGACACCGGCAATCAAACCAGCGAGGGGTCTGCTCAACTCAATAGATGGGACTATACAAGTTAGATTTCTATTCTATCACTCCAACCCTGAATTTCTACACGCAGAAGGTTTTTTTCTTGACTGTGCATAGTGGTTTACGAGACTGTAAACAAAGCATATATCCCATTTTTTTTTACATTATTTTCTTTTCTTTCTCTCTAACTATCCCACGGTTGATCTGAAGAAACTGAATTTGTAACAGTTGCCAGAACTCATAGCAAAATTGTCGCGGCTTTATTTGGTTTCAATATTAACATCTAGGCTGCTTATAGAATACGTTTCATAAAAAGAGCATACAGAGTCATGCAGTATTTGGAAATAAAATTATCATGAAGTCATTTGAGCATGAATTCATGAGATGTCATTGCCGCCTTGAAAATGATAGCAAAGTTTCAAACGGATTTATTCAAGGACAATTGCTAATTGATGGGGGTGCTTTTGGGCACCTGATCCCGTCAAAACAGGAAAACAAGAAGGAAAGGAATGGGATGGAATATGGTATTATGTTCTGAATATTATGTCAAAATCTATCACAAACTAAGATTTATATTTCGAAAGGAAAATATTTTTCGCTCGCTGGCAACTTTTTAAAACTTTGCCCTAAACACTATCTTCGCCCCTTTGTCTTCGCCCCTTTGTTTCTAATTACGCCACTGAAAGAACATGGATGTAGTGTTATATGATCAACAGAATGATATACGGATTCATTCTATGTTATCATTTCCGTTGGCTGGTATCAGTTATAATCGAAAATAGGTGAAAACTATAGCAACTGTTTCGCGAACAAATTCTAAATTTTTGTAATGTTTCGTGCCAATATTGACACCAACTTCAACTAGGGATAATATTGGCAAGTATATGAATGAGGTATATATAGTGACCTACGAAGTTCTTTGAAATTCCTTTGATAGACCAACGATGGCTTGAAAGGGGGAGCAGTGACATTATGATTACTTTAGAATGGAAAAAAAATCTCATCATAGAGACAAGTTCATTATTAATCCCATTTCAAAGTCCCCTCTGTGAGAATGTAAAGTCACTGGTGCACGCGTTGCTTTCATGAAGCAGATAAACGCCATCCAACATCCTGGATCATGTGGATGGATGTTCCAGATGGATCCGTGAAGTTAGGAGAGACGAGCGCTGCAAGGATTGTTGAGAATAAAAGTCTATGCCGGCACTGGCAGAACAATAGAAATCCAATTCAAGAATGGATAACATCATCAGTCTGAGCAAATAATCACCTGACAAACCACTTCAAACCCAAGGAAAAGTAAACTAACATTAGCACATTACACATTGTAAGCAAGATCATGACGTCGAAGAGATTGCAATTAATCACATGGATATTTTCCGTACTCTGTTAGAAGATTGTTTCTATTCTTCCATATTATATTAGAACAATTGTATAGAATTTTTACTTGGGAGCTAACATCATGTAAATTATGTCTATATCATGCATGAATATACATGTTGGAATAACTTTGCATAGTATAATTCCTATCACTCGCCTGGCTGTTAATTCTGAATAATCTACTATTGACAACCTCATTACCATCGTAATCATTCCTTCAATTATAGTTGTGACACCAGGTTCCCAAGGGAAGTATAACCACTACAATGATCCCTCTTCTTCAGCATTATATTTCGGAATTATTCCTCCAAATGAGTTGTTTATTATCCGTTTCCCCTTGGCTTTATTCATTCATCTTTTGTAAGAATCAGAGCTGGGTGGGATTTAAAGGCATGCATCTGTCACTGTGTGCAAAGCCCATTATAAGAGTGTTGCCTAATTTGTTGACATCGTTCGTGAGCGGGCCTGTAGCAACCCTTCTGCTCATCTTCAAAGCCTTAAAAAGAGAGCAAATACCGCAAATTATAGCCCTGAGCTAAATATATAGCGCTACAGTCTAAAGAATGGGATGGCAGTATACTGATGACCAAAGCATTCATAAACACACGATATACGTCCGGTCTTCTTTAAAAAGTCTGCTTACGAAGAGCACCAGTCTTCCATAATAATATCCATAAAAGAATTATCTAAATAATCTAAGGAGTATTTAGACCGAGTGTATTGATACAGTTTAGATCTATGACATTGTCCTTCCTTTCGCCGAATCACAATCTAATAGACTTTATTCAAGATATCTGCTGAATTCATCTGAAAACCGGGAGTCTACCTCTATGAATTGGAGCACTCGTGAAATAACGAATAAAATGTTTTTTTTTTATTTCTTTATTTATCATTCGTATAGTATTAATCGAATTATTTTTCCCACGTATATCATCCTATCCTCGTACATTTAACTATCATCAAATATTCATCTAATGCTTTTCCTTTCATCCCCTTACACGATATGTAATTTCATTTTCTTGACATCTTTTCATGATGTCCCTCCAGTCTAATGTAGTTATTGTTCTTACTGTTCTTCCACTTATTGATATATGCTCTTACATTTTGTTTGTACACTATATATATATATATATATATATATATATATATATATATGTGTGTGTGTGTGTGTGTGTGTGTGATTTTACCATTGCCATGACATTGCTATCTTGCTCTATGCATCCTTTGTTTAAACAACCATGTACGCAAATCTAACCTTTTTTATCTAGGCCAATTACCATCTCTGTTTATTCCAATACAAATAACTTGCACATATTGCGCATCATTCACCAATCACAGTAATTGAAGTGTTTTCCTACGAGTGACTTACTATTATCTGTTTTTGCCCATCAGTGTGTTCTTGAATTAGTCATCGTTACAATTCAATGTAAACCCCTTACCATGCTTACCCTAATTGCAACAATGACGATAAAATTGAATTCCCTGGCTCTTAATTTTAACTGATGTTCATCAATAGACCAGAGACGTAAGAGCAAATCGAAGAGAAATAGACGATGGATGAGAGTAAAAATCAGATGAGATGGTGAAAGATGCGATGGGATTGATGATGATGAGATAAGAAGAGAGTAGGGGCACAAAAAAACACCAAAGAAGAATTAATACAGTTGAATGTGAATGGATCTATGACTTAATTGCAATATGATTGTTTAGATTAGGGCATTGCACAAAACGTTGTTAAGCAAGGATTTTGTTATTGCAGTGTATGTACCGTCAGGTGAAATTAGATAGTTGAATTAAAATGAAATCAAATCACGAAGCCGTATTGATCATAATATTTGTGCAGGCATCCCAAGCGAGAATGCTTCCAATGCGGAGTCAGTCTGCCAACCTCGAATATTGAATGTATAGTGTTTATTTTAAGACGATAATTTTGTCAGTACAATTGGCTGGGGGTAACCGTATGGTGTATCCTCTGTGAAGACATTTTTTTCTCTTGACATTGAATTAAGGAATCACCTTCAAAAGGGAAAAAAAATTCAAACTAAATGATCGATTGTAGTTTGAAAAACGGGAAACTTCAGAACAATTAGAAAAACAAAAACATGATTTCTATTATGACTATGCTTCACGAGAAATAGTATCAATGGAAATTGTTTTTCTTATTTCTGGAAAAAATGGAGTTACTGTAGATACTTTTTCATCTTTAAGGCCTGATAAATGTATTGATAGGCATTAATCGATATAAAATGGGCTGAGGGTTGAGATTATAGAACACAAGAAAGAAAAGAAAATAAATATAAAAGTGTATAATTTTATTATCAAATGCTAATAATCAATATCATCTTTCGTGAATCGCGTAAATGTGAGATGTAATGAAAATTTTAAAGATAAGAATCTGCATGAAATTCATCATCCGTTAAACGTAGATAAACAGTGGAAAATGAAACTAAAAATGAGTGAATTGTTGATTTAAGTTTTGGGATGGGAAAGATACAAAAAAGAAATACCAGACAGATTATGTTTGACAGGGGTTGATCATTTTAAGGCCGGTTGATAATCGACACTAATATCCAAGGCGACATAAGAGGCAAATTATCTACCATTTAACCAAAAATTAAATGGAAAGTTGCCTTTATACATTCGTATCTCAATAACCATTCATGTCACCCAGATCCCATTAAAACGGCTCGATATGGGCAATACGTGGTTCTCAAAGGACAAAATGGGATTTGAAACCACTGTACGCATTATCTTGCTTTTTGTTCATCTGTATACCGCAGACAGACAAAAGAAATAAGGTAACGTAGAATGGAATGAGAGAGAGAGAGAGAGATAGAAAGAAATAGAGAGAAGGAGAGGGGATAAGAGAGGAGAGAGAGAAAGAGAGATTAGTGCAATGATATTTCTTTAACATGTTTAAGATAGGAAAGTGAGAGGTCCCAGTGAGAAGAAGAGAAAATGAGGTAAACAAAAAGGGGCGAGTGTATACAGAGAAAGACAGGGAGTATGTGGGTGTGCACGCGAGAGGGGTGGGGTGCGTGTTTTTTTTCTGATATAAAAGCATGATTTTATGGAGTTTCATTCCGTCCTTGTTTGCTTCAGTTCTTGGTAAATATATATGTACTTTTTTGCATATCCTTGTTGATATGAAATGAAGATTTGTACTTTGTATTTTTTTTTGTATTTACCTGCATTTTCTGTAATTCATTTGAATGAAATCCTAATAAAAACATGTTGAAAAAAAAGTGTGTGAGGGTGTGTGGGTGCGTGTGTGAGAGAGAGAGAGAGGAAGATAAATAGAGAGTGGGAGACTGGGAGGAGAGAGAGAGAGAGAATGAGAAAAGAGAAAATAAAAAGAATTAACTGTTGTGCTCTCGACCACATCATTTCCCTTTTTGTATATCCATTTTCCTTTCTTCGTGAATTGCCTTAAAGGAGGGTCAATAATCACTCCAGTTGAAACCTCACATTACCCCTCACCTTTGCCGGGAATCTTAAAAAGACCACATGGATTTTCTGCCTCCATTACAAAGGCATCAATAGCCAAATAATTAGTTTCCCATCATCTCAACCTGGGATAAAACTCCGCCCAGTCAGTTTGCCAAAAACGTTTTTTTAACCATGTATGCTCTCTCTTTTACTGAAGGGGGTTGCAAAAAACAAGATTAAATCGAAGCATTGAAAGGCAATTGTGAATGGTAGAGAAAGAGTGTTTTAGTCCTATAAGGCGGTTGTATAGCGGGACTAAAGCCCGGCCTAAATAGGTGTATTAAGACCAGTTCTATAGAAGAGGAAGGGGAGAGTTGAGTGAGGAGAACAGCATGAAAAGAGCAATGGACAAAAGATCTAACTGTTTCGATAATCCTAATAATTATGCGGAGACAAGCTTGATGCACCGGTCTCGACGTCTGAAAGCAAGGGTATGAATAGCCCTCATGGGACTACTGCTGCCTGCTTATAGATGTTTTACCTGTGTAAAAATGGACCGATTCCTTTCAATTCATGTCATTATGTATCATCGCACCGCAATAGATGACAACACACCTCAGCTTACAACTCCGCCATGTTTGTCATTTGTTAGGAGGTATTCTAACAAAATCCTTGTCACAACGACCATTTCAGGATAGCCCTACACACCTATATCACATCATGTTCAATAAGTAGCATTCACCTAATGAGAACATATTGATACACTGGGACCACTGTTTAGTCTATAATAATTTAGATAAAATCAGTTTAAACAATACCTTTTCTCTCCCCCTATATTCTCTATCAGTTGATTAGTAATTGGAGCTGAGAAACTTGTGTAAAGAAAAGTAAAGTACAATATAATCGCTTTGAATGTGAGGAAAGGGGGAGGGGTATTAGGTATTTTGTAATTCATAGAATCAAACTGTATTTTGATGGAATTGTTGTACTAGAAATACATCATGGGGTAATTAATGATTATTTACAAATTGGCCAATTTGTATGATTTTTTTTGTATGTGTTTTACGAGTGTAAAAATCATATAAAAAAGAAACTTCAACACACATGGAATGGTGATTTATCAAGATGATCACGACATGCTCTCTATAATGTTGATGATTATCATACGTTTTAGTGATACAATCTTCCATATTTTCTTTGCAGGAATTTAAAAGAACTCAGACTTCTTTTTCCTATTTTTTTAACTTTTGAGGGAAAAAAAGAGGCAACCAGAAAGAGTATGTGGTTCTTGTTTCATAATACACATGTGGAGTAAATTGATATTAGAGAAACTAATGTTTTATCGAAGCGGATTTTAACATCGGATTTCACTATAGCATTAATGGTGTTTGACTTGGTTTGGGTATACATAAAAGTTGTGCGGTTTATAGAATAAACACCAAGTTGAATTGTTATGGAATCAAGAAAAATAGTTCAGTTATACTTATAACGGTAAAATAGTATCATGTTCACTGTGATAATCTATGGATGTTGAGTAGGGAAAGAAAAGGCGACCCTCAACTTACTACATGTGCGTTAAAATTCCTTTCACTCATTCAATAATCAATAATGAAGGGTGAAATGGAAACAAGCAATTATTAACACCACTTCTCCTCCACTTAATAGCGAGACGTCTAGAACTTTCAAAGTAATTTTTTCTAGCCCTAACCACACTGAAATATATACTTTCTTTGTGTTATTCCACAACTTCCCACATATCCTCAGTTTCCGAATTCAGTCGTCACTACAACGCCCCACCGATCATCCCCTTTTAACACTCTTTGCTTCTCGGAAATAAAGAATAGACTCAAAGTACATGCAGAAACAATCGAAACACGGAGATCTAGATTATGGACACAGCTATTATACTCTTAATCGTTCTTGATGATAATATTTGCGGTTAAGAATATTTTTTTGAGAAGAAACTTTGACAAGAGGAGCTATCATCTGTAAAATTCAGACGGCCACTTCCGATGAATACGAAATGCCGCATGCCCCAATAGATTCTGAAAGCGGAATGCGAATATATTGCAACTTAATCGCTCAAAAAAACCCTCACATTTATTTGATGCTTGGATGCAGAATTGTTTTGAGATATAAACTTCACACAATAGAAATTTTAAGAACATGCCCAGTTATTTTCAAAGTAGGCCTATTTAGTTTAAGTAATAGAGAAAATACAATTATAATACAATATAATTCCAACGATTTATTATGCATTCGGTTGTTTGTGATGAAAACGCATCCCATAGTTAAAGTTATATTAAGAACAACAATAATAATAATCATATCGTAATCAATTATTATCATTATTAATATTATCGCTATTATTATCATTATTATTATCATCATTATTATTACTACTATTACTATTACCACCATTATTATTATCATTATTAATAAACTAAAGAAAAATATTGATAAACCCAATTAAACATTTTCTTGCATGTATAAATCTTTCAAACTGTTTATAATTAATCTAATCAGCTTTGGCTTTTGATGGTCCAATCCATGAAAAGTATTATCGAAACTTTTTTTAAGGGGTGATTCTATATATGGTTTAAATCACCAAGTATATAGAAAGATCCTGAAATTCATAAAAAAAACAAGGGTGGAATTACTTGAAAAAATGATAATAGCAAAGAAATGAAAAGTATGGTGGCAAATGTATTGCATTGAAACTTTATCTGTATTTACATAAGCTGTGAAACCCTAACTGTGATCTCTGTAATATTTATTCTGCCCTGTGGTTTACTATACAGATACAGAATGCATTCAGATAGGTCTGAAGAATTCCTCAAATGAAAAGTTCTTTATTTACGTAATTGCAACCGCTTTGTAACATTTCGTAACCATGGTAAACTGCAATTCATAATTTTTTTATGACGGAAACAAAACCGATTTAAAAAAAGAGAAACATAAGGCAAAGAAATTGTCACGACATTCCTTCGCTTTCGTTTTTACGTTGCAGACAATAAAAAGAAGACATTTTATACCAATATATCCAAATTCATCAGCAATATTGAAAATATATTTCATACCTAATTTCGTGAAAGTGAGATAAAATAAGAAATGAACAAGTTTACTTCATTTCCTTCTTTATTTATTTGACCAATAAATAATTAAGTAATAGATAAATAAAATTTATAAATAAATGAAATTATGGTTTTGACCCTCCTAGAAGTTGGTCAGATCGGTGTGTTCTTGCACTTGCAAGATATGGGCATAATTAAGTATTCCCCATGACATGAATTCTGTTCGGAATGATAATGGATGATATTTGTTTCCATTCATCAATTTACTTATAAATCCGGTTTTCCGTTGTCGTGGTGAACGGTCACTCGGAAATGGACGCACATCACAATAACGCACACGCACACTCACACAGAATCCACGCCACACAAAAGCGATGACCACAAATTACTTCAGTCATGTATATTGACGCCCAGGCACAATAGGGCGCGAAGGGGATCTTTCATAAACAAGCGCAATATTTGCTATGGGTTTGTCGCATTTTAAAATCGATTAGTTATTTAGTGTTAAAGTGCCGTATAATGACGGCGCTACGCATAAATTCCCATACATAAATTCTCATTTTATTGATTCATAGGCCTTTATTAAGAAAATATGTATTTGGCTACATATTTTAGATGCTATAATGCGAGCTAGTGTATTTTGATGATCAAATCAAATATTAGAAAATGTACGTATAATTTACCAATCTTATCTAGAATATAACAACAAAATGTCATTACATTCATGTTTGAAATGACACATGTATAGGTTCATGAGAAATTTATTTACCAAAAACTACACAGAAAAACAGCGACATGGACAGTTACTTAGAATGTGGACCAAAGGACAGTCAATTCCATTTCAAACAACTCATTCGAATATATTGTAAGCCTACATAGGCTGATAGGGCTAAGTTTTAGAAAACATTTTAAACTTATGTTTTACTATTTACTTTCATAAACTTTGCTATGAACGATTTATTAATTCAAAAAAGCTGGAAAAAACAAGAAAATGTATGATATCTCTGGATTTACCTTCCTGCCTTTGTGATGATCATTTCAGTTCCAATCTCGTGAAACTTTGTCCATAGTTCACGCCCTTCAAGCGTTACCTTGATGTCTTTAGTTGCAGGATTTTGGGCCGACAGATCAGGCGGGCGCATCGCTGCCGCTGCGGCCATCATCTGCTGAGTTGCCGCAGCAGCTGCCGCTGTTTTGTGATCACCTGGCGGGGCTGGCAACGGGGTGAAATCACCGAAGTGACTGCTTCGGTCTGAAAGAAATGCCATGAGAGAATAGTAATTTTATTTACCGTTCAATAATTGCTTATATATTTACATGAGCATGATGAGTTATCATTCTATTTTGCTGAAGAGGGCACATTAAAAAGATATCCGTTGATAACATTTTTTTTTAAATTGATTAATACTTGATTACAAAAAATAGTCTTGCATATGGATGGCTCTAAAACATGCAGGCCTAAAACATGTAAATCACCGGCCTTGTCAATATGTATCAATATACCTTTTCGATCGATGCACATTCGATCATAGGGTTGTTTCCAAAATTCATGGATCACTCGTTTTATACAAACTATGTCAGTGTATGTGGCAGAAATAGGAATATGATGGAAAATATCATTAGATCATTTTCTTACCGAAGACATACAGGTAAATATTACAATTGCACATCATATCCCTGGATATAACTTATGTAAATTTTCACGTATTTTCTTTTATCACACTGAAGGGTTGAACGTAAACGAATTTTAGGAATCAGTTTCAAAGCTGACTCTCATTTCGTTAGCAGATAAAGAAGATCATCGTTAATGAATCGGATTGCATTCCTAAATAAGATTTTTGTCAAAATCTATAAATCAGGTCTCTCAGATATCACTCAAAAATTTATTTGAAATATATATTATGATGGGATCGATTATTATGATTCTGTGTATATAAAATCATATAGTCCGTCAAGGAACGAAAATGTCGTGTTTCATGTAAGGGATGGGGAGGGGGCGGGGCAGGTCAAATCTCAATGACATCCAGTCACTCACTCGTTCAATATTGATTACATAATATACCCATGTCCATTACAAATCGAAGTCAAACGAATTAAATAATTTTAGTAGCCCTCCCACATATCATGTCAAAGTACATTAGAACTGGAGCTGAATATGTCCACAGCTAACTGCTAATGAGCAAGCATCTAATAGTTAGGGGCTGTCAAAAGATAATTGTCATTATAACGTCCCCCGGCTTTTTCGGACATGGGGCACCGAACATGCCGAAAATCGACCCGTTTGTATATCAGGGGCGCATTAAAAAGCATTCGACGTGCACGGTAGATGGAGGACAAATTTTAGAGAGCGTCGGTATATAGTAACTACAATAAATGGATAGGTAATAGATGCACAGTGTTAAAGACTAATTATGTTTTTTTTTAAGCAGGCATTAATGCACACTGACATGTTTGACAGCTTATACGAGCAGCAAGTAACTGTTTTCGATTGTTGGCCTAATTGATTAGATGGTAAGTACATGTAAATGTCTACAATCAGCTTAACCATTATTTTGTATATACCAAGGAGATGGAAGGGGGAAGTGATAATAATTTATTTTAAAAAAATGGTTGAAGACGGAGCATGAGTGAGAAGAAGAGAAAGATGAAATAAAATAGTAATTATAATACACGAAGCTTAGGACAGAGGCAAAGAGAGACACAGAAAGAGAAATGAGAAACAGAGAGATAAAAGATTGGGGGGAGATGAAGACAGAATGAGCTGTTCACTGTGTATTTTATAACATAAATTTTTTACATTCCTCAAAATGATACATATTCGGCCATTCGCTTAAAATCATAAGGTCTATTGTATTATCAGAATTATCAAGAAGAACAATCATGATAACGTCAATGAGATTTTTTTTGTAGTACAAATCCTAGATGCAATTACGTTTATCATGTTTACGGCAACTTAATTGTATTTCACTGGCCACATTATGATTATAGTGAAGATCACATTAAAAACACTATATTAAAACTTTCTCATGTAATCATAAAGCAAAGGATTATTTTTGTAGGCTTTTTATTTTCAATTCTGTATTAATTGTGATTGATACATGATACATTGCCCACTTTGTAAAAAGATCAAAAACTTGACATTAGTCTATCAAGAAAAGCCATAAAGTTTACTGGGTAATTGAATTGCATGTGTGTTCCTTGGAGTAATATCTTCTTGGTCATTCAATATCAGTATCAACTTTCAAAATTATGGTCAAGGATCCTGACTTTGAATGGTAAACAGGGTCAGTTGGGTCGCATTTATTAGTAATATGCAATCAACGTGAAATTCACTAGAGAGATATTAATCATGAAACAAATGAAACTAATGTTTGTATCATCCCTGTAAACCTCGACCGAGACAAAAATCAAACGAAAATGAGCGTTTCTGTACACGGAATCTTACTGTCCATTGGATATGAATTATACTTGAAATGTCTGTGAGTAAAAAGTAAGAAAAATATAAAAACGTGTCGTTTAGGTAATATTCTCGAAATACAAAATTTTGAATTGTTGGAACAAAGCGATTTCTTTGTTTCGCTTCTATTATTATCCCTTTTATGTTACATTCAATAGTTTTTCCTCTTACCATGTAATCATGGTAGAAAAAATGGAACTATATATTGCTATAATTTAAGCCTAAAGTATAAAACAATCATACACCGTTAGAAAAAAAAAATGCGAATTTATTGTTTCATATATTGAATCCTCAAGAAAAAAAAGTTCGCAAAAAGGTTCTTTACGTGCTTTAGATCCTAAAACTTATTATGTGTGTTAATGGTTGATTATATTTTTCTTCGAGTATTCAAATATCATCGTTTTGAGGATACATTGATTTCCCTTTAAAACACATTGTGACATACACAACGTCGCTGATCCACTGGAAACCTTGTCTACCTCCACACGTTGGATGTGATGACAAGACTGTCAGCGGAAGCAGCGAATAGTCACTCCTGGATCTACGAGATGGGACCTCGTTTTTACCCGTTGCGTATGAATAAAATATGAGAGAGTGATAAAGTATGTAAATGTATGCTACACACGGATGGTGTGTGGACGTGGCTGGTTGGGCCAGCTACATAATCATCATAGTATAACAAGATGACTGCACTGTCAAGTACCCTTACGATTTTCAACCACTTGAGTCATCTTAAATGCTCATCTTAAATACAAACAACGATATTGAGCACACGATAATCATGATAATATGTATATGTCCTACAGATAAACTTTAGCAACTTTTTTAATGGTTCAGAATCTCCTCATTTCGACTGCACTCTAGCATTTCATCATTATCGGATGACATGTATTTTACTCTAGAATAAGTTTGTTGTTGTTTTTTTTTCTATTAGATCCGTGATTGTTTATTCAATTTTATATAGTTATTGCATAGCGTTCTTGTTTCAGCTTATTGTGTAACACTTTGTAAGCTTGATGATAGGAATATCATAAATCCGTCGAAATAGATTTGTCATTTCGGTTTATCGATGACAACAAAACACAACGTAGGCTGGAAATGTGCAATATCTGATAGAAAAAAATAAAAGATTTTTTTCGTGTTTTTCACTGCAATCAATTTGACACTTTCTTACAATTTCTTTAGAAAAAAAAATCTTTAAGATGAACTTTGCTTATTAGTGTTGGGACATATCTCCACCAAATCCTACAGTAACTATTTAATTGGCACATTATTTTTACGAGAATATGAACATGATGAAAATAATTCAATATGAAGTCATTAAGAATATGAGATTCACGCTGTCTTTCAGTAGGAATAAGCCTTCTTACGTCCAATGCTGCAAAACCAATTAATCAATTTTCTAGAAATTTCATGGGCTCGCCAGCGATTGCAGGGGAGCGTTTCATCAATATTTTCATCCGACAAGTTGTCAGATCTGATATCTTTCCATGATTTTGATTGGCTGAGAGGCACTGTTCCTATGGTAACTGTCGGATAAATGGGGACTTGTCGGATAAAACGTCCAACAAGTCCTTTCATGAAACGCCCCTCAGGTCTATTCATATATCCATATTTACATCATTGTCGTCCCATAGCTTTGTACATTTCAGTGATGGTTTTTTTTTATAAAAGATCTGTGTTTTTCAGATTTGTGGGCGCGTAGTGGTCTAGTGGTTCTGACGCCTTTCAAGCAAAGGGTCGTGGGTTCGAATCCTAGAAACGGCGTGTTTTCCTTCAGCAATAAATTATCCACACTGTGCTGCACTCGACCCAGGTGAGGTGGATGGGTACCCAGCAGGATTAATTCCTTGCGTACACTGAGCGCCGGTGATGGCAGCTCGATCTAAAGCCGGGGTAATAATAGCAGCGCTTTGTATCCTCAGGCAAAAAGCGGTTTATAAATCTAGCTTATTATTATTAATCTTATTATTTTTCACAATTGAGTTTCTTTTATTTTGGGGTAAAAGAATTACGAAAATGACTTCTAAAAATCATTCATTAGATTAAAAGTAAATTACCGTAATATAATCATCAAAAGAAGTTTTTCTAAATGTGTGGGTGCAATCTGTGTCCCAAACTCCGTATAACACGGGGGGGGGGGGTGTCATTAGAAGGCGAAATTGTAAGAATATTTCGATGATGCTCTGCATATGAGCGGTAAAAACACGATGCATGAAGAAATCGTTGACATGCTACCTAATATTTTTATTTTTGGTAATAATCTTGTAAATTGTATTATAAGAGTAGAAATTGCGACACAAACTTTCAAACCAGACCTGACAATCAACCTACATAATCATCGATAGTGGAGTGAAACCCGAAGAAAAAAAAAGAACCTAGGAATAATTATGTTTGATTTGGAGGGTATAAGAATGTCTACATATTTATTAGTCATATATAAACGATTCTATTTAAATGGGAGTAAAGATGAATTGAGTTAACAATAGGTAAAGCGAAGTCCATTGAAGGTGATGCCACGGCAAGCACGTTAGCTTGTTTGACTAACTCTCTTGATTTAGCGTTGTTATCAAGTAGTTGTGAAGGAGCTCTTCAGAACCACTTGATAGGGATACCACCAATCTTCAGAATGACTTCTACTTCAGCACATCTTTTAATATGTACTTCAAACACTCTACAAGACTTGCACAAAGGTTTCGTTGTGATAATCGATCATATCGGAACTCTTGGATTTCCACGTTGGCCCTGCCAATATATCAATTTTATTAGTAATTATGTAATGCATCATATTTCGCGATTTTTCATGGTTCAATGAATTGAATTTTTAACTTGAATAAGAAAGGTAACCATTTATCCTATTGATTTAAAATTTATAGATCATCTTGTGGATCCATAATTGATGTGGTAGTATTTTACTATTATTCAAATATATATAAATCAATAATTATTGGCATTCGATTGATGTGATTGAAGAGATACTTCCTTCTGAAATGTGTTAAAGCTTGGTCAGAAAACGCTCGATAATGAGAAAATTAACAAAAACCTTCAATATTTAAAATTTTTAATGACAAATTGCAATTAGAATGATTTAGTGAATAATTAAGGAAGTAGGAATGTGTAAAAATAAAAATTGGGCCTCGTGAAGAAAATAATGAAAGATCTATTTGTTGAAAAAGAAGGCTGGTTGTCATCTTTAATTGATTAATAGTTTTACAGTTCACCTTTATATGATTTTAATGAAATGTAGCACTAAGAAAACCACATGCTATTCACAATACCAGATATGGAATTATTTTACATCGGACATGTCGAATACGTTGCGAAGTTGTACAATTTTTCGCGAAAAATAATTTAACTACGTTTATATATTTTTTAGCATTTCGATACTTTAAATTTCAATGTCTTGATTTTATTTCTGTATACATGTAGTAATTTAGATTACTGTTCTTCATCAGTTTATTGATAATCTAGATTATATGGCCATAAGAAGTGATTTGCAATTTTTAATCTTAACCAAAATAATCAAATATTATACCTTTAAAGTGTTTCTAACCAAGACGTCACGCACTAAAAATCGGTTGTTGGTTTTACCTATATTCATTACGTTATTGGTTTACCTATTTATCAATGAGAAATGGGGAAGGTCTTGAAGGGGAATACTCTTGCATGCTACTTCATGTTTGGAGACATGTCGTGGAATTGTTCTCTTAAAAACGGACCTAATTCCAATGGGAATTTCGTGTGTGCTCTATAAGAGTGTACAAACGACTCACTGATGTATTAAACGTTTATTCAACAACGATGTGGTGAAATAAAAAAAATGAAAAGAGGACAAATTGTCAAATGTGTAACTTCGTGCAAGTGACAAATAACCATGACACCTTTTGGACTCTTTTGACTGTCTTTGCATACAAAAGTCCCACACAAACGATCCACTCGTAGCGCATATATACAAACGATCTCCCTCTCTATTTTGTTCTGGTAATATAAACGAATTTAGGGATATTAGAGGGTACTAGTAGCTAAAGATGCTTTGCTTGGGCAAATGCTGTGTGTCAATAAGACATGAGTTTCTGGGTCGAAGGCGGATGAAAGCTGGAGAGGGAGGGGGAGGATCGATGTATTGGGTTGTCGTTGTGGCCAGCCTAAGAGGCGAGCAGAGGAGCATATAGCCGCCCGCCACAGCCCGTGCATAGCTAACCCATCAGATAGGATGACAGCCAGTCCCACTCAGCCGTATCCAACACTCTAAATATTTAACAAGAAAAGGGGACCGCAAAGGGGTATGCGCTGGCTTTTATCCATTGTGGCTGATTTATTCTTAAAGTATTAATTAAAGATGGTAATGACTTGTCTATTCTACTCTATATTTTAAACTTCCCAATTACTTACACATACTTTGAAACCAGTTTTAAATAAAACGGAAACTGGATAATTATATGACTTAAAAAAAAGAAATAAAATGCATAGTCTCCTTTCCAATCAATCACATCGAACATTCCGTCATAATTCAATACAAATTTATTCTTAAAACAGAAAATTAAAACTATGTCAGATAAAAGAAAGCTATTGTACATCTAAGTTTAAGTAATTATCAAAATTTTCATTTTCTCCGTACGGCCTATAATTATTTAATCACATGTACTTCATATTCTGAATTGTGTATCATTCCAACTAGATGATGATGATAATAATAATAATAATAGAATTATTATATATTTTCACACTAAATAAGGTTTTGAACTATTTGAACTAGGACTATAAAATATTAATACATTAAAAATTGTTAGTTGTTTCTAAGTTATCAAATTATATTTGATCGTATTTGGCATGACTCAAGCGGTATTATTGGTATCATTGGTTTATTGAAATGCCTTCAGTTTGTAAGAAATACAATTTTCTTACACTTAAATTTCATTCGTTTTAACAATAAAGGATAATTTTTCGTAAACTTAGTACTTGAGCCATTATTTCCTTCTTGATCAAAGTTTTCATAAATAACCCCCATCCCTTTTCAGCTATAACAATAATTCTGCTCGAAACACCAATAAACAGTAATCTGTTGGTCGGTCATACCATCGACTATGATCAAAACAACACCAATAAATATGCGGAGGAGCAATAGGCTACCCATACTATAGTACACTGAATGTTGTATGTGCATTGTAATACCTAACTATTTAAAAGTCCAACATGGTAAAATTGAAAGATAAACATTAAAATAAGATTTATGAAGTTTGAAACTGCCATCTTGAAAACAAGATTTTGGATCTGTTATGTAATCCGATAGACTAGGAAGCAATAGATTAAGAGGGCGGGTGTTTGTTGAAAGGTGTTAAAGTGGGTCGAGTATGAAGGGGTTTCTTACACCTCACCTGAGAATCCTAACGAGTTATGGTTTGATGATTGCATGGGTAGACCGGGGTAGGAGAAGCTCCTAGGTGCTGGGGGCACGATGCTGTTGAGAGCAAAGGCGTGAGCACGGGCACGATGGTGGTTGAGGTACTCCTCGCTGCCGTCATACATCATTCCCACTTGTCACCACAACCGAGTCAAGAAACAACCTTACAATCAGCAGCTTACAAACTTCCAAGGGGGCGACAAAATCGAACGATGTCGGCGACGAAGTTCTCAAGTCCGGAGCAGAGCTCTCGCTTTTGGGGGTGAAGTACAGAGGTATGAGAGAGTGGAAGAAAAAAAAAACAATGCCACTGTGCGCGCATTCCCAACCTTGATGCACCCGTGAAAAACTTGGTGTCGGGAGAGCGAGAATGGTTATATTTATATCTCCAAGATTCACGTCCCGGTGAGAAATGAGAAGGAAAGGAAGTAAAAAAAAAAGTTCTTTGCGTCGATTCATCGGAGATCGTGCCGAAACACCAATTAAAGACCTATTATGAAGTGCCTCCGACTAGGGTACATCATTTAGACAAGCACTACTTATAACGAATCCTGATTGGTCCAATGCGCACGTCCATCAACAGCGTTGTGACCACGCCCAAGAATACGCTATCGAAAAGGCTTATTTTTGCGGCATGATCATGAGTTGAGGCGACAGCTTTGCTCAATGCAGGCACAAAAGCACGCATTTTCTCGCGAGCGCACTCTTTGTTGCATCGCATTCACGGCGGCTCTGTTTGTTTGAGTCAAATTTTCCGGTTTTACACGTGTGTCTTTTCAAGCTCTGTAAATCAGAGCTTGATACACTCTCAAAAGCGTGGTTTATACTTCGTAAACAACTAACAAAATGATATATATTAAGACCATCATTTTAAGCAAACCAATTATTACATTAAATAAGACAAGTAACAGTTTCTTATTTGTCATCAAGGATCATTTATGGGGAAGAAATTCACATAATGAACAATAATCATCTTCAAGGGCGGTTTCATAAGGTGAAGGGAATTGGTAGTTTTATACACAGAAAATAACACAACATGAAATGAAATATGTAATAATAATACTCAATATTTATAACACGCTTTTCCCAAATGGCCCAAAGCGCTCACAATTTCAATTAACATATTTACAAACAAAAATCAGAATGATATATTATTTTAATGAAGGCAATTGCCTACAACAATAGAGTTTTAAGGGCTTTCTTAAAGGACTTGATAGTTGGGATTGTCTTATTGCGAGAGGAAGCTTGTTCCATTCCATTGAGGACGCAACGATGAATGTTCTATCTCCAGTCTGTTTTCTTTTAGTTGGATATGTTGATTTAAGTGGGTCTTCAGAGAATCTAGTTCTTCTACCTGGGACATAAATTTCTAAACAATCAGACAAGTATTTTGGGGCTTGGTTATAGAGTGATTTGTATACAAGGAGTATTAACTTAAAAATGAAAACCAAAATTACCAAGAATGGTCCAGTGTGCGTAACTGATAGTGTCTGTGAGGGTGTGTGGGATGTGTCTGTGCTTATTTCGGTGACGGATATTGTCTTGTTCTCTCTCTTTGTGCGTGTGTGTGTGATTGTGCGTGTTCGTTTCCCTGGCCGAGTATTTTTAGGCCCAACTTAATTTTCATCACCTGAATTGTTAATTTTCAGAGATTAATTTCACTTTATTTTAACAACTGAATATACATGATTATGCTTGAATGAGATAAAGGTATATATATATATATATATATATATATATATACATTCCCAAGTAGATTGATAAAAATATTTTATTTATCATATAAAATTATTGATGACACTTGTTTCTTTCTTTTTGCTGTTGAATTAATTTATTAACAGCTATCACTCTATCCACTTTACCCTTAAATTTTCTCCTCAGAGGACCTGTCTAGGCACTCCCATCTCCCTTAAGTGTTCGTCATATTCTCGTTAACCCATCGTTGCTATCTCCATTCTTTCTTGCAGTAGAATTGATGCTAGAATAGTGTTTTGTAAGAATTAAAGCCAAAACCAGTAACCCCCTTTTACGTCCATCTGTCGCTCTGCATTTTAATCCTTATCATATTTTTGTTCGTCCTATTCTCTGCAGCTCAATTGTTAGCCCATTATCTCACACTTATTTTCTTGCCTTTCTACGTCGTAGACGCGCCTGAGTGATCGCTTTGCCCGAATGGCCCGAAATGGACCCAATTTGTCAAAAAATGTTCCGCAACGAAGAGGGAAAAGCAAAGAGGTTCTTCATCGATCTTGTGCGATTTGGTTCATTTGGTAGTCATAGAATACCGCGCCGCGCAATCAGTGGTTACGAGCGCGTGAAGGAACGAGCTCCCGGGCTGGAGGCCCGTCAGTAGCAACCCCACCAACCGTGACGGAAAAACCAAATAGTGCAGGGATCCTTCTAATACGCCAAACGCCAAAGTAACGTCGCACAAACTCCTCTCTTCTCAATAAATTCTTTGCTTTTACTTCTTCTCTCTTGCCATCAAACGTAAGGCGTTGAAAGATTCATATGTCAAATCACGAAGAAGTAAAGAGGGAATTATACGGAAGTGCTTGGTAAATTTGACTTCATACTGTCTTGTAGAGGAAAATAGTCCGATTGGGGATTTTGATTGACAAATATAATGATACTTGATACAAATCGATGTGATTTCAAGAATCTGTAGTGTTTCTTTGGCTCTCTAGGGTGTAGCGTTATATCGCCAAATATCACTCACGGAATTTTTGAGTGAATACTACAATGCGACCAGCCGCCTTAGGGGGTATTTATGACAAGTGGATTTTACCTATTGGTTACCTGACAAAAGATGAATACATTTCCATATCGCTGTAGTTATTTCCTGTCATAATATGAATTCTATTCGCGCAAACTGGGCCACTGTAGTTGACAATCTGAACACCTTGTTTCTTGATATCCCTCAAGGAATGCAATGCAATATCTAGAATATCAGATTTAATATATCTCTTTGAATAAATATGTATCATTTCAATATGAATTCGTCTGGTAAATTGTAAAACTCTTGTAATAATTCAGAATCTTAGAATAAAAAAAAACATTGATGAAAATCAAAGGTGGGTGGGTGTAAAAAGGATAGTTTCATTTCATAAAATTTGTCAGAGAGAAAAAAATACAGCAAGCAAGAATAGGCAATACTATTACTGAGTTAAATCATTCCTAAAAATGTATCGAATTTCCATCATTTGTTAACAACACTGGAACAGCAATGAAACATCGTGTGTGTTTGTGTGGAAGTGTGTAAGACTGTGGAGGGTGGGGGGAGTGAGGGTGTGGGTGTGTGTGAGGGTGTGTATAAGTGTGTAAGAGGATGCGGATGGGTGTGTATATGTGTCTTTTTACATGAAAAGATACGTTGTTCTTTTGAGTGAAGGTTGAATAAATCATCACCTTTTTTTTCGTGGTGAAAAAATCCATGTAAGAGATTATCACTTTGAATGTTAGACAGAGAAAATTATCGTGTTAATGTGGATGCCCAATGAATCTCAATGACATTATTAAATGACATTATGAATATGATGATAGAAGTGCATAAACCACGTGACGAATTCAACGCTGATGATAGGTTTTCACACCCCTCACCGTCTGTCCCGTTAAAGTCTTTATACGTCACGCTAGATTTTTGCGTGACCCGGTGTATAATTTCGAGTAAAATGAGATTCGAATGCTTGACATGATGTCAGGATATTTCAATGAAGAGAGATGATAGAAAGTATTAAGAAACAATAAATAAGATAGGGACAAACGCTGGGAAAGTATCTACTTTAGTTCTTAGTACCCTGACCGATGGTACGTAAATATTGTCCGCCAGAAAATATTAAAACCCTAGAAACCAGAAGAAATGGTTAATGTCCGATTATTATCATGATAATGTATAAGGAAACGTCTTCGTTTTAACGTTTGATTTCAAGATGCCATTTATTGAAATAGAAAATTGAAATGTTAATATAAAAAAATTGATTTGAATGAATAAAAAAGAAATTTCCACTTTACATTACTTAACATTTAAAGCGGATGTGAAATCAAACATTATTTTATAGCTTTTCTGAATTTGCCGATTACAGACGTGGTGTAAACTTGCCTTGAACAATTCAAATAGATATTATATTAACTTATAAACAAATGCATTCAGTAGCTTCCTTCTCATGGAATCTTCATAAGTTATAGATGTTTTATATCATCAAATGCAAAATTATCAGTGGTTGGGGTGAGGGGACAAATCATCGACTTTCTCATTTGCATACATATTTTGTAAAATGTAACAAAGCTTGTTTTGTCCATCAATGGATTGCACCAATGCTGGGAGGGGGGCGACTCAAGGGAGATATCATATCTCTTTTCTACATGTTCTATAAGGGTGGTATAGGTACACGGTCCAGTTCTCTACTTTATGCTCTTTTCCCGCCCTCTTTTCTTTCTTTCTTACTTTCTTTCTATATTTATTTCTCTTCTTTCTTTTTTTCTGCTGTTTTTTACTACATGGAAAAAGCATAGGGGCGGTCGCCCCTGCCGCCCCTTTTTGCAACACCCCGGGTATTTATGATCCTATCATCGAATCTACAGATAACACATTTCATTGTTTTGATAAAATACAACCCCCTAAAAAAATCTAGCTCATCTTCCATTTTCTTTATGACGACAGAACGACATGAAATTGATTTTCTATAATTCAGATACCCTGAATTTATCTATGATTGTTAAGAATACATTTCACATTATTTTATCATATTTTCATATCACGTTCTAACATCTATTGTGTAGTTTGCCTAAAAGAAAATGCCCCGGCTTGCGGTATCAGAGTTCAAAAATATTTTCGGATGAAAATCATTTCTGGAGAGTTGCTCTTTGAAGTCGCTGAAATACAAAGCAAAAAGAAATGTTATTTCATACTGTCTTTTCAATTCTGTGGTAGTACCCCAAATAGTCATGATAATACAAAAAGAAGATTCATTGTCGAGAAATATCAGGACAGTACATTATTTTTTTAAAGGCTTCTATATACGAAATTCAAAACTCTAAGCAAAACGATCCCCACCCCCGATCACTACCAATGAGTAAGATAAGCTGAGATTAATGGAGCGAATTCGTTGAACATTACAGCGATCCTACCTTTTAAATAGAAAGTGATGATTTTTTTTTTCAAATCTAGGAAAGTCATTGAATTTTGAGCAAAAAGCGTCTCTCAGTGATGATAAAAATGCTTAAAGTAGCAAGAAAACACTAATAATAACCTTATAACGTCTTTACATCGTGTATAGCCACCAGTAAGCACGTTATTACTAAAAGAAGTACCATTAGTCTACCCTTATCCATTTATATTTTGATGAATTGTGTTTGTGGTGTCTTTTGGGCCTCTCTACATTGTAGCTGCCATCTATGGAAGATTAATAGTCTCTTTAATGACTCCCTTAACCGGTACCTAGTGTAAAGATTGAAAGAAAAAACAAATATTCTTTAGGATCGGAAAAAGGGAAAAAGGGTATTACAAAATAATGGCAAAGGGTCTGATAGCTTATGACATGGAATGTTGACAATCTCATTTTCTTGTTTATCCTTGTAAACAGACTTGTCGGAGTCACATTGAAATCTAATTTTGCACTTGGTTTCTCCTTTCTCAGGTGAACGACTTCTCATTTGATTCTTTTTGTTTAATGTATAAATTATTATTCATATGATGCTTGCAGTCCTTGTAACGTTTTGTGCATGCTTGATAACAAATAAGGAAATTGCAGATGATGCTGACATAACAGAAGCGTTTAAATTTTCTTTGTAAACATTGGCCCAAACTTGGCGAATGATATAACCAACAGTAACAAACCCTTTTATTTTTTTCTGCCAAATCGAAATCCTCATACTCAATTTTTTTTCACCAATTTCACTCTACAAAATATTGTGTAAAATTGCTCCAAGAGGGTGATGATGCATACAACCAACATTGGACATTTTTGGGGGCATTTTTATTTATTCATGCAGTGTGATGAAATTTTGCCAATTCTAAAGTAATTGCTGCTAATGTTTTAACCTTACTGGACAATGTGGTTCCCGCATTTGGTGAAGTACTCCCCCGAATTGGTTGGACACATTAATTACCCTCGTCATGCTCGTGCTGGTTAGAAATTTATAAATTTCAAAAAAATTACAATGTTTTACAGTGTACTGAGCACGAAAAAAAGTTTCAAATCTCCCGGTGAAGAAAAGTTGAGGTTTTAATGGTATTTCTCATGATTTTCTCATGAAAATTATTCATGATATTAATGCCCTTAACGCATATTTATAACATTTCTTTGTAATAAGGAATTGCCTCTGATAAAATGAAGGTGGTTTAACTTATACCTATATTCATAAAAAATGTTCAAGTGACGAATTGGGTAATTATCGTCCTCTTTCCCTGTTGACTACTTTTTTCAATAATTTGAGAAAAAAACCCAGTATATTCTCGTAGAATGGAATTTATTACGAATTCTAATATCTTTATCAATTTCAGTTTGGCTTTCGTAAAAAACACTCAACAGTTCATGCAATAATGTTATTGATTCATAAAGTTACCAAGGCGATTGATAGAAAATCTCATGTTGTTGGTATTTTTCTGGACTTCTCCAAGGCCTTTGACACGATCAACCATGAAATATTTTTATACAAACTTTCTCATTATCGGATTCTTGGATAGGCCTTCGAGTGGTTCGAAAGTTACCTCTTAAACAGAACTCAACTTGTAATTATCAATAATTCTGATTCTGAAATTCAACGCATTGTGAGAGGCGTGTTTCAAGGTTCCCTTTTGGGCCATTATTATTTATTTTATACAAAAATGATTTTCAAAACTCATCAACTTTATTTTCACTTCTTCTTTTCTCAATTGATGCTAGTTTATTTTTCACACACAACAATCCCCATATAATTCCTTATAGAATATTATACTTTGCCATTTCTTATTTATATTAATGGTAATGTTTTTTTTAGAACAAATTGAATCTACAAAATTCCTTGGTATCTTTATTGATTGTAGATTGTCCTGAAAAGTTCACATTGATCACTTATGCAAGTTCTCTCAATAAATCATTAATAAACTTTAACCACACTTTCCGCATCATATTTTGAAAGTATTGTATTCAACTTTATTTTTACCATATCTGAATAATGGGATTTTTAGCCAGGGGAAATGCTTCTAAGACAAAACTTGAATCCGTACTTAAAATTGAAAAAAAAGAGCAGTGAGAACAATTTTTTCGTCTGATATTCTCGCTCATACTAATCCACTCTTTTATTTCAACCAGTTATCAAACGTAACTGATTTATATTATGACTTTATTTGTATTTCAAACTACAAATTAAATACAAATGATTTACCTAGTATATTTTCTGACTGGTTTCTTCAAAATCAAGAATATCCATTCCTACCCGACTCGACAAGTACATGATTTCCATATTTCCCCAGTGCGTATTGTTCTTGCTCTCAAAACACTTCACTTGGTCTTCCTTGATCCAATCGCCCTCTTTTAAACGTAGACTGAAAAAGAGTTTACTGTACAATCGTGTGCCTGTATATAGAAAATCGCTTTACTCGAATGACTATCATGTAGACCAGTATATATATTATTTAATTATATTCCTTTATTTAGATCTATCTTTATTGCGTTAGCACTTTTTAATCAATATATTTTCTGGGAACCTATGATTACGAGCTTTGCTTTTTAACAGATTCCCCATCTTTCACGTAACTCAATGCAATTTCTTTGTTAAACAGTGAATGTAATTATTTTCATTATCTGTTCAAGATGTATGTATTTTGGTGGAATGTGAAACAATGAAAATCAAATCAAAAATCAAAATGATATTCACAGATTGTAAGGAGGGGGTCTGGAGCTACGGCTAATGATAGATATGAGGATGAGAGTGCATTGAAGCGTGTCGGGTAGATATATGCAACTTTGATGAGGCAGCGTTCCACTGGGGACTGCCCCCATCGGCAACCCGAAACAGACAGGCATGCTTTTAGAAGCATCTTCGTCTTCTGTCGCCGTCTTCCAATACAGTGAAATAGATTCCTGCTTCGACGGTTACTATGACCGATGCATTTCGAAGTCAGGTATGCATACTAATGAAATGCATATATTAATGGGGTCATGTGTGTGCAGCTCCTTATTAATGTTATTTATATATCAGTGTAACAAAGTGACTAAAGTTCGGTAGAACTATTAAATATTGCAACATTTTCCCCTACACAACAACTTAATGCAAAAGATATACGAGTTAGGATTTTTTCGAAATATATACACCAATCATTGATGTCGGCACCCTAACAAAATGATTGCGCCCGGGGGCATAAAATATATCATTATTTCGTTAATGAGAATAAAAATAACAATGATGATGGTAATAATGCTTATGCTGATGAAGATGATAATAATATTAATAGTAATAACAATGATAATAAAAATGATGATAATGAAAATAATGACAATATCAATTATCATAATAATATAATAATAGTAATGATATATAGTTATCATCATCGTCACAAAATCGTGAATGATTTTTTATATTCGGTGCAATGTTTAACCTTACGTTGATTGCATCTAATCAAACGGTATATACATGTATATAAATGTAAATACAATTCATATATATATATATATATATATATATATATTCTCGTACTGTTGCAGGAATTGAGGCATCTAGGCGGTGTGTTCTTCTGGGAAGCAACGGTGGGTTCGATTACGTAATCCAATACTGACATCTGAGGATGAGAACAAAATGATGTGACACACTGGTCTCTGGGGGAAATAGTCATGAAATAGTCATGAAATAACCATGAAATAATCATGAAATAGTAATGAATATGTATCGAGTGAGACAGACCCATCTTTAGTAGCCCCCACCTTCAACATGCTCACTTCGCTTCTATCATAAATTGTTAAAAGTCTTGAACTACTAAGCCTTTTCTAACACCTGCAAAATTGTTCTAATAATAGCCCTTCAGATATATTTTACGGAAGATATTGAATAGCTCAATATTTTTTCTTTGGTTGTATTGATGACCTCAAAGTGTTTTATCGATTTGGAATAATAATAAAGAGAAATCACATATTTCATTGCGTTGCACACACACACACAAGCTTTACAAGTCAAACAATGTAAGAATGCCTTTAGTTAATATTAATAAAGAAACCTTTTCCTTTGGGAAAGAGTAGAGTTTACAGCGTCATTAATAACAATAATATGATATGAATTAGAAATCTTTTTTTTTCGTGTAATGTCATTCTTTGTTTGGTTGATTGGGATTCTAATTAATGTGTTTGCATGAAACCATAATGGATAAAATAATAAATGTGTCATTCATTAGTGTTGATTTTATGAACATATTTTTTATGGTATTAATATCATTCTATAGTTAAAATAATCTTATTTGATTATTAATAACAATAACAATTGCTTTCTACGTTAGGCCTAATGCTGATAATATGACGTAGAGAGACGGGACTTCTATGTAGGAATGGTTTCTTTATTTTCGAAGTCATTATGTGATCACGCATATTCTCACGGTACTTTTGATTTGTATGGCTTCGTTGTCAAGTCAATTTCACCAAATTCAGGTAAAAACCCACGTCTTAGGGGAACAGCGGACTTAATTTCTCACAATGCCCTTTGTTTTTGTTTGAATCAATTTCTTGTTTGCACGGTATGGATATTTCTATAGTGCGTTAGGATTAAGACCCATTAGTAGATGTAGAACATGGACTATTTAGATCTAGATTGACAGTTACCCGCATTCATCACACGATCAAGCATTTGGAAAGTTGTTAAAAAGCCCTGTAACTCCGACGCACTGAATTTATGTTTGGATGCTAATCTGAAGGGTAGGGTATGGAATACTAAGTGTGGTCTTAAGGAGGCCCCGTGCGGTTTAAGCGTTGAGTGGTGCGGGGATTCAGTGTCGCGTGCGGGGACCGGCGAGCTGGAATAGTACGCCAACAAACCTGCCCATACAAGCACACCCTCCGTGCCCAGCCAGTATAAACAACATTGGCCGGGAGTTCAACGTAATATACATCTGAAACTCTACGTTTTACCCTCCTATCTATTCAAAACATAGATCAGACAGAATAAAAAGGAAAGTTCATTGACTGACTACTCTTTGATGGGGAATTTGACATACGTTTTCATTCTCGTTCATGGTTTAGGTTCTAAGATGGAAACATGAAGAGTGGGTGCACTTCGCCTTACCCTATTGTATGGTGGCGTGTTCCTAGTTACTTGATACTTGTTTGTCCTACATTAAAAATTCGTTAAAGATCAATTTTATTCCTCTGTGAAGGCACAAGATATTGATTTGTAGCGAAGTCATGTCATGCTATTGGAAATTTCATATCTTATATGCCTATCATTGTACCGAGTCATGAACAAAAAGAAGAAGCAAGAAGTTTAACAGTCTTCAGGTGTTGGATCTCCTCTCCTTACGTACCAAAACTGAAAATTGTACCACTGTCTTTTTCATTTGATAATAGAATAATGATGATGGTGATAACATAATAATAATCATCATCAAAGTAATGATGATAAAGATAATGGTAATTAATACTAATAATAATGATAAAAACAACAACAATAATGATAATAATAATAATTTTATTTGATTTGATTTATATATTATATTACTATACAGTGCGTATCAAAAAAAGTTTACACTTAGAAAAAATCCTGTAAATTATATATTTGTAATATCCTAAAGATTTTTCCAGCACTTGTACAGATTCATTAAAGCAAATGACGATATAACTGTCAAAAAAAATTCCGATTGAGCGAGCACCACTTTTGAAAAGTTAGTGAAAAATGATTTGCGCAGAACTTTGAAATAGTTATGCGAATAAAAGTAGACCTTAATCATGAAGAACACGTTTAATTTAGCTAGTAAGTTGATTTGAAGACATATTTTACCTTTTATAACTTGTTTCCTTGCCAAAATACTTCGAAGAGTGCATTGCGCCCCATCCCACTCCCCCACACACTGAGGCCATCGTGACGATATTTGCTTTATACTGAGTTGTGATGTACATGAAATGGCGTTTTCATTTTGTTAATGATTCTAAAGCTTCGGAAAAGTGTGGAGAAACAAGTATTAAATGAAAAATGACATGTGAACCCACTTTAAATGATAAAAACTTAGTGAAAAAATGCTGGAGACGTCTAATAAAAACTTTTGTTCAGATTCAGGTATGTCCTCGGGTCCAGCTGGCACAAAAAGGGTAAAGGTTGTGCTTACTAAGTGTTAAGATGTTGGGTGACAAAATTGTTACAAAATGCTTGAATGTATCATTTTTATTTCAATTGACTAAAAGTGCAAGGAAAATGTATGAGAAATGTTTCACAGGGTAAGTTTGATTTCGCCCTTTCCCCTTGACACATCGTAAAACGAGCATTTCTGCGCAAACAGATTTCTGCGAGCTTTACAAAAATGGACAGTGCTCACTCAAGTGTAACATTCTGTCAAAACTTTTACTTTCATTGGATAGATGAGACCCAAACCCAAGATTATATGTGAAAATATTACCCACATGCCGTATATTTTTTAATTCCCAGGGTTTTTTCAAAGTGTAAACTTTTTTTGATACGCACTGTATATAGTTGGCTGCTGAACCTCACATCATATAACAAATAAAGCATTCTTAAATGACCATGCTGACAGTAAATCATTGAATTTGAAGTGAAAAGTGAAAGTTAAATTTTCCTTCACGAGAATCGATTGCAAAGTCAACTCTGGTTTATGGAGGCTTGAAATATACAGGGTTGCACATATACATGTATAGCATCTTTTCTCACATCAAACTTCTTGTCATAACCCCATGCACTCACCTATGTCTTATTACATACGAATGAGCGTCAGTATTCTTACAACGTCTATTAGCTCGAGTTATGTAATGACACCCTAGTGACACAAGTCACAATCTTTCCAATCAGTTACACCATGATATCTGATTTATGATGTCTTGTACAAGTCACTGGAGAGCATTCAATAATATCACCATATTCTCCTTTCTTATCGCCTGTGCGTGACATGTTTACGCCTCTATTAAACTTTGAAAGTCGATATACACAACGGAAAGTCGAATGAAAATGGATAAGCAAACAGACAAACGGAAGGTCTGAGTTCATAATGAATTGGCCATAGAACAAAAATGAGATTCAACTATAAATGCTAAAAAAAGAGTGACAAATTATTGTTATTCTAACACACAGTTATTTGGGATTTATGTAGTCACGATGTAGGAATTGAGATCAATCTCAATTTGTGTTTGATTTGAATCCATCTCTAGTCTAGACGACGGGTTTAAGAAACTACACTGAATATATTATTATTATCTACCACCACTTCTACTACTACTACTACTACTATTTAATAACTAAATAATGTAATGATAATAATATATAATGATTATAATAATAATAATGACAATGATAATAACAATCACAATAATTGTAATGATAATAAATCTAATGTAATGGTGTTGATATGTAATAATGATAATGATAATAATGATAGCAATAATGATAATTATAGTAATACTATAAATAATGTAATGATAATAATATCAATACAGAAATAAAGTCAAATACATTTTTATAATGAAATAAATAGCAAATTCCGGACAGTCAAAGAAAAAAATAAGTTGAGATATAAAATGCTATAGAAAATACTTCCCTGCGATTTTCCCATCGTTCCATTTTCCGATACACCCCACCCCTCGAACCAATGTATTTTGTAAATAAACGGTCGTCAAGGCCTTTCATACCGTTGCAAAAGTTCAATTCTAAGTCAAAAAAGCATCCATTACAAATCATGATATTTGTATTTTAAATATAGATTTGAGATAGCCAAGGCTACTCAAGACCATTCTAATGTAGTCTGCAGAAGAAAACAAAATCTGCAATTCAGAAGTCGAGAAACATGTCACTTCATAAGAAATCATTGTTCTTGTAGAATGAACGTTGACGCTGTCGAAAAGATGAATATTTTCACAATTGTCAATCAGTTGAATATTTCGTCACCTCTTGTTTTTTGAAAGACTTGAAAAATATATAAAAGTGGGAATAGCGATTTGTCTAACGCCTTCTATTTTGATTGAACCTGTGAGTCTTTCAACTCTTCTTCTTTGTCTACACATTCTAAAAGCATAAGTCAGACCCTGAATTTTCGATTTTTTAATGAGTTCTGGACAACTCATACACTCATTTCGCAGATATTAGATTAATATTATTTCATTTTACCAACAAGTGTAATATTTTCTCATAGAATCGTTCACTCAAATACCATACATCAATAAATCACGAATCTGATTTTTTTCAGTACATTTTTATACAGTGTAAGTAAATCAGAAAAAATACAATGCGCCTCTTCAAATTCATATATACTATACCATAAAAATTACTTCAGTTGCTAAGAAATTATGCGGGGGGACGGGCCTTTGCTCACGCAGGGCCTAACCTGTGGAATTATCTTCCACAGAGTTTGAAAACCCAGACTTCAGCGACCACCTTCAAAAGGACAACCTGAAAACATACCTGTTTAAGAGTGCTTTTTGATAAACATTGCAATGTTCAAACATGCATTATATGTAAATATTTTTTTGTTGTTCTGCTCTGAAGCGCCTTGAGCATCTAATCAAGATGTAAAGTGCGATGTACAAATCTCATGTATTATAATAATCATTATTATTATTAACTATTATTATTATCATTTTTATTATAATAAGAAACCAATTTTGTTATGCGAGCACGGCATTCATTTTAGTCGGGTCAGAACATGGTCTGAAGTCAAGACTATCGCCGACTTAACGCGCGCCGGGCTGCATTCTACATCAGAGTAAAATAAAATGTACCTCAAAATTAAGTGTTCCCCTCCCACACTCCCTCTTTTTCTTTCAGTGTAATGTAGTGTGTTCTACGGATACGGCGCAGTTAAGCTCCTACATACACACACCCACACCCTCATAACGCGTCCTTATACACTCTAAAAAATGAAGTGCTAATTTATAGTGACTGCACTTCGGAGTGCTGATTTGTCTAGTTCAAATTTGAATTAGACAAATCAGCACTCCGAAGTGCAGTCACTATACACGCTCTTTAAGAGCTAAATTAGCACTTCATTTTTTAGAGTGTACAATTCCCTACTCATAATCACACAACGTAAAGTACAGTTGAGCAGCAAGTAAAAAGACGTGATCTGTAGTAACATTCCCGTTTATTCAGGTCTTGAAATATTTTGCAAGCGTCAGGCAATGCTCGACTATAAGACATCTATTAACGCTAAATCCTACATTTGTAATAGCATGTTTTTGTGTGAATGGAGAAACGGAGAAATAATTAATAGCAAATGTTTGAGAGAAATCCGATCACGTATACGAAATTTACAGCTGTTTTAAAACAAAAGTTGATGAGCATGTTATGAAAATGGTAATGACACCTCTCTATTTGCCACGTTTGAGCAGATTTGTGTATTCAAGCAAATGGAAAATTTATTCTTATCGTACATGATACCATACATGAATACCAAATTGAAATACCACTAGGGACATAACTATAGTTATTTTACAATTTTTGAAAAATAATCTTTACTTTCTTCAAGTTTTATTTTTCGAAGTGGTTAGTGTAATTTCCCTTTTGTCTTTTTCTTTTGACGGACATTTGTGAAACATCTACCTGAACGGGATACCATTTTGTTTCAGTTATCAAAGACAAAATAATGTTAAATCTCTATTGACACTCATTGAGATGAATTGAATATGAACTTAATCTTCAATTCATAAGACTAAATGTTTAGCTCACATTATGATATGACTCAAACAATACAGGGTGGTGTTTCATAAAGCTGTTCGTAAAGTTACGCACAACTTTACGAACGACTGGAACATGTTCTTAATCATAAGTCAGCTACATAGGGATACATCATGTAGCACAAGAAAGGGTCACCAGTCGTGCGTAAAGTCATTCGTAACTTACAAACAGCTTTATGAAACGGGCCCCAGGTAACATAACTCAGCACAAACGATAGGTACAAAGACCTGCACAACATGATCAACATCAGGATCTACTAATTAATAGGATTAATTTAAGCATTTCAAATCGTAACATCAGGACCACTTAACATGATTGGATAATTAATTATTTCGCCTTCTTACTACGTCATTATGTCCACTAGCTTAAAAAATAAATAAGTCCTTTTTCTTGATATGAACGTGATCACTTATTTTACCACACGCTGTGAATTAAGGACGCTGAAATTTATGGGCGTTTTTTGTTGATATTCCTATTATCATCATCAACTCACGCCGAAGGTTTGCAAACCTAGCCCGCCGGATCGTTGGCAACAATTGCATTGTGTACAAGCATGTGTGCCCTACATAAAATCACGAGGTATTTCTACAGGGCTCATGTACGTTTCCATTGGACCGTTAAGTTTCTTCTGGTATCTCCTTTCCCGCATTTTCTTTCGAATACCGGTTGGAGACTACCGGTACTGTTCACGAAAACAACACTGCATCGATGTAGTGATGGCAATGTGAACATCCTTAATAAAGGGACAATACACGGTGGGACTCCAAGTTTGTCTAAAGATGAGTCTATCCTTGACCGAGAGTGGGCCAGACAAGGTGTCTACCACGAGACGGCATCACTCGGAGGGGGCAACAACGCACCCCTCAACAAGAGTCTCTTTTCACCACTAAAGTGAAGAAGAAGCGGAGGAATTGTCTCACCCTCAACTTCCCGCTGTCTATTGGAATTTTCTGAAATCTTTGTGTTCTTTCTACCAAATTAAGTAATATTCTAAAAGGAGGAAAACAACAAAAAACGCAAAATGAGAGAAATATAGAATGGAATTTCAGGGTTAAACGACGCCTTAGAAGTATCTTTTTGTAACAAAATATATTTACATATTTCTTTTAGGAAATAATGTTTATCCACAAAATTGATTATTTATCGAATTAAAAATGCTTTTGTAAGCACGATCCTGTAATTTTTTAGGGTTATCAATTTGATGTCTCAGATTTTAATCTATTAATTCCCATTAGCATCAATATTGCTTCATGAAGACCGTTTGTTTTTGTACATTTCCTGCAAACGGTGCCAAAATAAAGTATGACTTTTAGAAATCAATACAAATGTTTAAGGTCCTCCTCAAACTACAATTATGGAAAAATCTTTTAATTATATGCCTATATTTCATGAAATCATGTGAAAAAGGGATTAAAGTTAATCTGTTACATTCAATAAAAATTAAAAGGCTAGCTTTTCAAGATAAGCTGTCTCTCTTGCTTCTTGTGTTTTTATTTATAAAAAAGGTTTCTTTAACGAATGATTTTCGTTTTCTACCTAATTTCTGGTACAATGAATTCGATGAATATCTATTTTTGACAAATTATATGTTTTTATAAAATAACGATATTATTTGCTAAGATCTTCATTTTGTACAACTTACTTTCATTTCCTATATTGATACATCCTGATGACGATCTAAGCTGATAAATTTTGTCCCATCCACGCACGCACAGGAAATGTATATAAAAGTAAAGTATCTTTTAAGCAGAGTATTTAAACGAAACGACGTGCAAATTTTACGGTATCATTTAACACTTAATGGGGAGGTTGGGTGTCGTTTATTGATGGTACTCTACATATGAACATTGATGGATCAAGCCTGTAGTACCAGATTAATGAACTTCTCGGGTCATTATATTTCTTATAGTATCCTTTATATTTAACGATTCACCAATAGGATATCCCATTCTGACTCGTCACTTTGCAATACCAGTCTGTCTTGTGTATTGAAAAACCCATTTTCTACACCAAAGTTTAAATCCACCTTGGAATCATACTTACTTAAAAAGTACTTTGAGTGAGTTAGGGCTACGAATGCCAGCATTTTTTTTATAAGCATTTCTGTCTTCTTCATAAACATGATAACCGGTGTGTTGGCTCAGTTGGTAAAGCGTCCGTCTCACAACCGGGAGGTCGGGGTTTCAAACCCCGGCCGCGTCAGACCAAAAGATGTTAAAAGATGGGAGTTGCTGCTACCCTGTTTGGCGTTCAACGATTAAAGGGATAGAGCCTCGTCGATCTGGCGCCGCACAGCGGCTGCCGGGCCCACGATCAATTTGGCAAAGCAAATTTTCGGAGTATTTCATTTCATGTCTATTTCGAACAATAAAATATGGATTTTTTTCATGATAAAGCCCACAGGGAAGCATTTAGCAGTGGTATGCGTTATGTTGGTATCATTAGAGGGATAGGACATTGTAGAATACTGCTATTACCGTATTACACTACCAAAATTTTCAAACTTCTTGAATTACTAATGACTTTGCCATAAAAATGGTGAATGTTTTATTCAACATTTCAAACTGAGGGTATATCAGAATATGAAATAAATGAAATCTCCTCTGAGTTAGTGAGTATTCATTCTCATTTGTGTAAGATCACATAGGCCTATTTCTTGAGAAATTGATTTTTTAGGAGTAGTTGTCTTTTTGTTACATGAAATATTGTAGTGTTATCCGTTTGGTATTATAGGAAAGAAATGATGGATCAAATGATATCTGTTCATTCAGTAAGAGCATTGGTCTACCCGTATTCCATCCCACCTCCTTGCATGGTCTAATTACCGGTCTAAACGTCACTGCTATTCATAAATCGAACTCCATTGAGGCTTCTGCTATTCAATTTTACCCGATGATGGACCTGTTTGTCATTTGACGAGACATGTGCTTTATACATCACTTAAGAAAAGGTTATAGCATCTTAAAAGCAGTAAGGAAATAGTTTGGTTTCGGATTAATAGGTTTAGACTAATCGCGTGAAGAGGTCCCGAGGCCCATGGAGCAAGCCCGGTTGCTCCATCCATTGAATGTGGTAGGGATCTATTGTCGCCGGCTTCACAACAGAGGTATTGAGACTGCATGATCCGACAAATGAGCGATTTCGATTGCCCATCGCGTTCGATAACAACCCTCATTTATGGAAAGGATGATTTGTCAGTCAAGCTTAGCTCCTCAACAATGGCTAAGTGAAAGTAGGATGACAGCATTTGGGTGATGAGACCTTCGTGTATACATGAGGAAAGAAAAGGAATATTTCTATACTCCACTGAATTATGAAGAGGAAGAGGGATTGGGGATGACTTCTTATCCATGTTTGAATTTCAAGTGAGGAATAGGTTGATCAACGTTAAAGATTATTGTAACATATTGATTTGAGGATTGTAATATCGCCAAATCAATTTTGATGAAATGACAAAGGACAATATTTAATTCATTGTGCAATTTTGAAACAAGTTAACTCTCTTCTTTATAGGCTTAGCCCGCTTCGTGTTTACACTACGTTTTAGAAAATAATGCAAAATAAAATAGTGAATTAAAAAATCAAATATTTAGGTGCTGAATCCAAATCATGACATTACTCAAGGAGACGTTCAAACGAATGGTATTCCCAGAAAATCAAGTAGGCTAAACAAATTCTTAATTGCAACCAGTCTTTACCTCGACTGGTTAGCCATCGGCCTAAAATGAATCCATTAATTGCCCCTCTTCATTAAAGTACAGTATTTCCGACCTTAATACTAAGTCTACATGGTCTAGATGGAAACGAAAATTGTGTGGGAGTCAAATGATATGAATTAAGATCCGCCTCTTTAATTCGTATTTATTCATTTTTCTTTTTTTATTCTTATTTCCACATATAAAAAGGGTGGCCCCAATCAGCACAAACTCCGGTTTTCGTTGGGGCCCTTTGAAATACAAAGTGAATATACAAAGAGAGCACACTTAAAACTACAAACATGTGTATGTAGTAGACTTATTCGAAATGTTACAGAATAAAATACAAAGTTTGGTAAGTTCGTTAGCATCAACAAAAATGTGAAACATACGTTTAGAATATGATGCCAAAATAAGTGATTTTAAACAAAATGGCTAGCAATGGATAGCAATGCGGCTATATATTTTCATACAAGTATAACGCAGTACAATTACAGTAAGGGCCTGTTATTTAAAGAGTTTTAAAAAGTAAAAAAACGATGCACTTCCAATCAAAAGTGCGCATTTTGGAATTATGTTTTTGGTATTTTTAATAATTTTTGTTACATTATTTTTGTAAACGGATAGATAAGACGTTTGTATAAATCTTTGGGAAAAGGCGGGATCCACATAAAAAAAGGAATATCATAATGTTTATATTCATCGGCACTCCTATGTATGATTACTGTTTCATATTGAATATGAAAGTAATCCGGAAATGAAAGCATTTCCCAAGATTAAAGATAATCGAATTTGCATGATCTCTAATGACGTTTTGTTTGACAATAAAAAGTAAAATTGGGGATAGATTATACATTATGAATTAGGACTTTTTCCCCAAAAAAATATGTAGATGGTTTCGTTGGGAAATTGTTTATTCATATTATATAACAAGGTTTCGCTGTTTATAAAGCCTTTAAGGTCTTATTTTCAATTGACCAAACGTCTGATTATGGCCTTCTTCGGACTGCAATCATATCGACGAATAGAAAGCGGTATATGCCTTGTAAAAAGTTGACGTAGCGCGACCGTCTCTTGTTGGCTGTACAAACACCACGACGCACGCCCAAAGACCGCACTAAACTCTCTGTTTGTCGCTCCAATCACTACCCCTTTATTAATTTCTCTTTAGGACATCAAAAATGAGAAATTAATAACCAGTAAGAAGGGTGGGCGACATAAAGTATACATTATGGATTTTTTTTTCCCCAAATGAATGTATATATAGGAGAGGTGTAAAAGGAGATCTCTAAACATTAGGGGGGAGAGCGATAATGTGATTGTTTGATCGGGTATACTCTTGAAGATTGAAGTGAGTGTGAGGGTTTGTTTAGTGACAGGTGTCTATTGGGTTTCAGCCGTTCCCTCAACACTAATCTCTCAGTGGTCTGTATACGGTCTCAAACTGAACCAGATCAATTAAGTGAAGGATAATAACGATTACAAAATATGAATTTGAACTGCATAGAGATAGTCAAGAAGATCATGTTTTATTTGGATTGATTTCCTTGGTCAGTAAAACAAAAGTGAATTGAAACTACGTTGAAATATGCATGAAACTTTCTAAATTGTTTTATCAGGCCAACGCTTGGACTATCGAATATTATACAACATATAGTGTGCTTGAGAATGTTCACATAAATCATCTTTACCTTAAAACCAACCGGGTTGTATCGCCCCCTTAGACATTTCAGGCGACCATTTAGTTGCGCGAAATCTTTTGACCGCGCCGCTCGCTGACTTTTTACTTTGATGTCTTGCGCATCTTTTGAGACCAAAGTATGTACATTGGTACGTGGTTTGAATATTACGCAACATTAAGTAAGTGCATGTCGGGCCCAAAATTGCTCAAAAACGTGATTTTGTGTACAAAGTCAATATGAATTGAGTTTTCCCCTTCTTATTCATGAAGATATTGTAGCATAATGAAGTTATATGTTATCAGTTTGATCGTAGAGGGAGATTATTTACGTTGTGATACTTGGATAAACTCGGTTCGCTTGGAGCTGCACCGGTGCACCGGTGGCGCGCGGTTGCAAGATGTAAGCGTCTAATAAATCAAGTTGAACTTTTTGTCGAATATCTCCCAAGATGCTTCATTTCCATGATTTGGGTTGAGTGAGCGGATGATTTGGTATATATTAGAGGAATGAGAGAGTTTATCTCGGGAGTGTATCACGTTTCACAATAGATTTTTGTGAGCGAATCTACCTAAAAAAGAAATATGAAAGTGAAGAGAAGCGTGAAAGGGTTCTGGAGACTGCACGCTACAATATGACTATTTTTTTTCTTTCATCAGCTGAAATTAATTGATTTTAGCATAATTTTGTTTTAAAAAGCTACTGCTATAAATTTGGCGAATAAACAAAGAAAAACAAAAGGTTGAAACATAAAGAAATACACAAGAAATTCATAAAACGATAAAATCAGGACCCTTTTTTATTTGTAATTGTTATAAATAATACACCAAAATTAGCATTCTATGAGCGTTTTAAAGTGAATTATGGCAAAAAGTATACTTTACGCATAAATTAGCAATAATTAATTCATATAAAAATCTGATGATTACGGAAAAAACTAACCATACATCCTGGTAGATTACATCCCACACTATTATCATGCCAACTGAATTTTCGCGGTAGGGGAGGGATGGTTGATTCACCCCCCGCGCTCAGCTATTTATACCGCAAATAGCCCGGACTGGCTATGGTTTATAAATCAATGCAGAATGATTTTGTGTTGTAAGGGTGTCAGATCGTAAAATTATGTGTGTGCATATTTCAAGAAGTGTGCGCGTTAGTAGGACATGTGGGTGTGTGCGGGCTCTTTTTTAAAAGTACTCAAACACATACACACACCCCGCACACCCCCACACACACCCTTATATGCCTTGCACACACATCTACAGACATATCCGCATCCTTCCTCACACATACATGCGTATACACACACACAGTACTTATCGACACAAATGATACAAGCATTCTTGTTATGGACAGGCTTACAAAACTTTTATATTTCTAATCTAGGAGGTAACAATACTATCACATTGGAAATCTATACATTTTTTCAACCAGGCCACAAGTCCTGGACGCAGTCCTGGACTTGTAGTTTATTCAGCCTCGCATCACTTTTGAATTTTAGTAAGAGTTGCTTACGGTAATGGTTTTCCGTGTTAAGTTCTGGACTGTTGTACCTCTTCCCTATCGTATTTTCCACAACGCAAAGTAGGCATACATGTAAATTAAAAAAATTAAAGGGGATACTCCAGGCTAAAAATAATCATATACAAATAATAAAGTATAAAAATCACGAAGCTATCGAATTTAAAAGTTTAGCAGTATTTCTTGAAAACGGTTATATGCACGTCGTCATGAATATTCATTAGGTGGGCTAACGATGTCATATCCCCACTTTCGAGTACACGAGATCACAATTAGTTCATATTCCGATACCAGTATGTTTGATATGTCTCCTTATAATAAAAAGTTTGCAGCAAAAAATATATAATGCATTGAAATCAGTTTTGAATACATTTTCTTGGGGTTTTTTTGGTGAATAAAATTTAGATAAACTAATTTCATATGATAAAGTACAAAAGAACAAGTGGGGATGTGACATCACCAATTTGATCATAGAATATTCATTTAGTCATGTATAGAACTTTTTCGCCAAAATAATGCCAACTTTTTAAAATGTCATAACTTTAGTACTCCTTGTCCGATTTTTATGATTTTTTTTTTTTTTGGGGGGGGATTCGGACTTATTTTTTCTTTATCTCTTCAAATAATGTTATTTCTATTCTGGAGTATCCCTTTAATTCCATGTTTAACACATCTGTCTAATGCAAAACGAGTGCTTATTGATTTGAAAGAAGCTCCTACATGTCCATGCAATACTTTCCTTTCTCTGTCTATGACAAATATTTTCTATACCCTTGCTTGAAAACATCATGAAAAGGAAATTGTTACATTGTCTTGAAGAGCACAAAACTATCTTCTATTTTACTAAAACCTGTATTTTACTTTAGTCTCAATAATGTGTATTATGGCTGACTATAATACATGTATAATATTCCAATCTCGGGCTATAATATTTACGCTGTTTTAAACGAATAGAGCTAAGAAGTGTCTGTATAAGGACTGTGAACGGCCGATCGGGGAAAATATGGGCATTTTTTTTCGCATCCCCCCCCCCCCACATTGACAAAAGCTTGATCCGCCCATGATTAAGATAGGTTTAAAGATAATGTTCCCTATTAAGGCCTGTATGAAAAGTTATCTCCATTGATATTTTAATGGATAGTGTCAAGATTTTTCATGAGAGAGAAAACAGGCACAATTATACATTTCACAAAATCTATTCCACTGTAAAACAAAACCAAAAAGTAATTTATATCATCATCAAAATATTAATTTCAGTCTTTAGCAGCTGAAACAAAACGTAATGGATTCAATAATTTTCTACAACTGTCAATGATTGCATGGACAAAATTGATCCAAACCTAGAAGAATTAATGCAAAAAAAAACGGGGCAATGTATGCTAATCATGAGAAACACCTTGACGGAGGACTTTTTGTGGCTTGTGGTGAACCAGCTCACCAGAAGTTAAGCAATATCATCGAAATTACACATGTTACATGATTATTAATTGTTTTACTGCAAGTCATTTATATGCATTTTTATGATTCCAACGATTCATTCACCGATAGATGGCAGTATTACAGTTTGGGTAATTACACGATTGAATAGGTATATTTTTTCAATGAAATGTAAATACGTAATCATTACAAATTACATTCTGTGTTAAAATGGACAACCTTCTCTTTTATTATGATGACTATATGTCGGCATTATATCATTGTTATAGTCATTATTATTAATCATTTATTTTTTTGTTTTACATTTTGTTTTCACATTAAAAAAAAGTTTGTCTCATGTATAGTCATTAATGCAAGAATGTTGTAGAAACTGCTTTTAGGAAATTTTTTAGGCATTTCAAATATAGCCCTGTCTGCTGCGAATCTGATTTGAATCCAAACATGTAAATACCAAGACGTTCTAATTACAATTCACAAACACACATTGGCATGTCTTGTAATATCCGACTGATTGTCATTTACACACGCACACCACAGTTCTAATAAGTCAATCATGTTAGTATCTACACAAACTTTTTTCTTTGTAGTAGACTTGTTAACTGCAAAAAAAGGGGTGAACGCTGCATTTTTTAGTACAAATGTCCCACTTGGCACAAATGTTCCTTGAGTCAAAAGAAAAGATTCATCCAAAGAGACACGCTGTCTCTAGGCAAATAAGCAAGTAATTTGCATAAATTTGCATATTATGTCGATATAGTAAAAACAAGTATTTCAGAATATATATTTAACCAGAATTGCCCTAAAAATTGGAAATAAAGACTGAGGGTAAGACAGGGAAGAATATTGTCATAAAATAATTGGGATATCCTTGTTTATTATTACCTAATTTACATAAATTATGCAAATCAATATTTAAAACAGAGTATTTTTTCATAAATCCTTAACTGTTTTATAAATAACAGCAATTAATACACAATGTCAACATTCTACGTGAAAGAGAATATATTAGCGAAAACATCGATATGCTTCATGACAGTATTAGTGTCTTAATTTGCTTAGAAAGAGGGCAAATATGTCAAAATGTATGACGTGATATTGCGCTAAAACGAGACCAAAACAACCTCTATGTCACAGTCACACTCACGAATCGGACAATAAAGCGATCAATGGTGTGTCATTGGAGAAACACAATCTCAACACAATAGCTTCCATCGGCTTCTCGTATCGCTTTTGTTGGTGTATCTGCCACACCGTAATCTATGGGATATACGGGCAAAATGCATTTCGGTATCGGTAAAACACTATTAATTTTGTTTTATTTGTTTCTAATTTGTTTCTCTTGGAAATTTTACAGGAGACATTGCTTTGTAGATTACCGCTTTAATGAAGCTCTGGCACATGAATCACGACGAATGTACACCACCTCAATCCATATTTTAACTTTGTTGAAATAAATATCTTTTGGAGACCCCGAAGTGGCAAAACTGCATTCCCCGGCATTCCCGCTACTTTACAAAACCTGTTTGACTTGTATTATCGACTTGGAAAAGAGAGATGTATGAGACATCAGTTAACATGTTTCCTGAAGATAGTTTTTTTTATTATTCAAGCCTACGTCCGCGGGATCCCTCCTAATTTACCCCGTCCCCTCTCTGTATTTCGACACTAAATAAAAAAAATATGTTTTAACGCCACCGGCAAGGCAAATTGCGTTTTTTGGTATAATAAAGCAACTGTTATATCTATATTTCATATTTATCTATATAAATTATTATCATTATTATTGTTGTTATTATTATTATCATTATTATTGTTCTGCAGTTTGTAATAATGCTCTAGCACAGTAAAGGCTATAACCCAACAGGAGCATGCCTAGGATACCCTTTCCCCTTTTGGTTTAATGTATTCAAAAATAGTTTGTCTTTAGAACTCAAAGATTACTTTTTTGTATTGATATCTTGGAATAGATTGAGGAGAAAATACTCTACAATTAACATGTAGAAGAGCTGTGGTATATTGAAGAAAAGCCACACGTAAGCTCTAAAATACTAAAACCCCTTTATTGATTCCACTCTATGTTAAATCTAAATTATTTTAGAGCCCATTCAGAAGAAAGATACATTTCTACTACACACAGTAAAGCCTCTTTACTTTCTCTTCTTGAAAAAAACATAGAAGGCATTGTTTATATAGCATAAAATAAATTCGTGTACATTTGATTTTATTTTTTTACTTCTGCAATCACACCATTCGTATATAATACATTTTCCATAACATAACAAACATGACAAACATAGTATATTGAGAACTTTTTTGGCATGAATCATAACTAAGTGTACTAAAATTATCATTACAAACAAAACTGATCTCATACCAAATTAGTTAACATTTACAATTTGCAGAAGGATTGTCATCATAAGCAGATTGCTTGAAAAAATGGCAACCCCAGGTTAAAACTCATTGATTAATATAATACATTAATACAGCATAATCGATATACATGACGGAGGCCTGTCGAAGTTGCCCAACCCTTTATTTTGTTTTGACAATATATATTTAGAATTTCGTCTAAATGAAGGCCTCATCTAGAAAAGGGCACTTATTAAAGGCAGCATCTACATTATATAGAGGAGGCCCTGGTACTTGGAAGCAAGGGAGGGGGGTGCTGCGTGTGTTAGTGCAATCCTTTTTGTTTATTTGCTTGTTAAATTTCTTGATGTAAATTCTTGATGGGGCACATAATCATATTGCTTTACGTCTCAACATCCAAGTTAATCCAAGTAAAATTTGAAAAGCAAAAAAGGTTTAATGTAAAATTTTGGTCCCAAGAAATTTAACAAGCTTCAGCCCCCGCTTCCAAGTACCAGGGCCTCCTCTATATAATGTACATGCTGCCTTTAATAAGTGCCCTTTTCCAGATGAGGGCTTCATTTAGACGATATTCTAAATATATATTGTCAAAACAAAATAAACGGTTGGGCAACTTAGACAGACCACCGTCACGTACACGAACTTATTTTATGAGATATATAACCATCTTCACTATGTTTAGTAGAAATGCATTTTTCTTCCGATTGGGCTCTAAAAATATTTGAATTCAACAGAGTGGAATAAATAAAGGGCTGTGTGGCTGTTCTTCAACGTACCACAGCTCTTCTACATGTCAATTGTAGAGTATTTTATCCTCAATCTATTCCAAGATATCAATACAAGCAAAAGTAATCTTTTAAGAGTTCTAAAGACAATAAACTATTTTTTAATACATGAAACTAAAAAGGGAAAGGGTATCCTAGAAATCTCCTGTTGGGTTATAGCCTTTACATGACCTAGAGAATTATTATAAACAATAATAGTAATATTAATAATAATTATAATAATATCAATAGCCTGATCAGGCTTTAATACAAATATACGATAAAATTACAAATGCAATGACAAATAAAGAACACATAATAGGAGTATTCATGGACCTAAGCAAAGCATTCGACACTCTTGACCACCAGATTTTACTTAAAAAACTTGAAAATTACGGAATTCGCGGAATCACACTATCATGGTTTGAGAGTTATTTGTCTGATAGAAAACAATATGTCACTCACAATAATATGTCCTTCAACTTTCAGACAATAAAATGCGGAGTTCCACAAGGATCGATCCTTGGCCCCTTACTTTTCCATATATATTAATGATTTGACTACTGTAACGCCCTTATTATCATTTGTATTATTTGCCGATGACACAAACATTTTTTGTTCAAACACTAGCTTAGAAACTTTAGTAGATACATTTAATCGTGAATTACCTAAACTATCTTTATGGTTTAAATGTAATAGGCTATCACTTAATATAGACAAAACAACCTTTATGTATTTTAAGCATACAAGTTCACATATTACTGAGTTTCCATACGACATAAGCATAGATAATATTCCACTCAAAAGGAAAAAAGAAACAAAGTTTTTAGGTGTCACAATAGATGAAAATTTAAATTGGAATGAACATATACGTTGTATAACTACTAACATCTCCAGAAACGTAGGTGTACTTTACAAAATGAAAAACATAATTCCTCATACTACACTGTTTTACTATACAATTCATTGATATTGCCGTATGTATCGTACTGCAATATAGTTTGGGCAACGTGTGCAAAAACTAAAATTAATACAATATACTTATTACAGAAAAAAGCAATTCGAATTTGTACTGATTCGCAATATTTATCACACACAAATCCATTATTCCATAAACTAAAGACTCTAACTATTTTTGACATTTCAAAGCTTACTGCTTATGTTCAAATACGTAAATAACATGCTCCCACCTTCATTTCACAATTTTTATACTATGAACAAATCTATCCATTCATACCCTACGCGGAACTCTTCTAATTTCCATTTAATCAACCCCAAATTGCTTATTGCGCAGAGATCCATAAGACACCATGGTCCTGATTTGTGGAACTCTCTACCAGAATCTATAAAAAGATCCACGTCTCTTTACTCATTTAAGGCAAACGTTAAATCTATGTTGATATCAGAATATTTGAAGTAAAATTTCTGTGTCGATGTGTCATCATTAAAGCATCATCACCATCATCATCCTCTCCATCGCCTTCATCTTCACCATTTCACCGTCATCTTCATCCTTATCATCTCCATCTTCATTGCTCAAATTACATTACTGCTGTTTTTCATAAAATGTACTGTATATCGATTCTGCTGTATTAATGTATTATATTAACCAATGAGTTTTAACCTGGGGTTGTCATTTTTTCAAGCAATCTGCTTATGATGACAATCCTTCTCCTGCAAATTGTAAATGTTAACTAATTTGGTATGAGATCAGTTTTGTTTGTAATGATAATTTTAGTACATTTAGTTATGATTCATGCCAAAAAAAGTTCTCAATATACTATGTTTGTTATGTTATGGAAAATGTATTATATACGAATGATGTAATTGCAGAAGTAAACAATAAAATAAAATCAAATCAAATCAAATCAATAATGATGAATGTAAATATAAAAATATGGATATAACAGTTGCTTTATTATACCAAATAGCGCAATTAACCTTGCCGATGGTTTTAAAACACGAAATTTTTTTTAATTCAAAGTCGAAATACGGGGAGGGGATGGAATAAATTCGGAGGGCTCCCGTGGGCGTAAGCTTAAATAAACAAAAAAAACTTTCTTTAGGAAACATGTTAACTGATACATCTGTCTTTTCCAAGTCGATTATACAAGTTAAACTGGTTTTGTAAAGTAGCGGGAATGCTGGGGGAAAGCAGTTTTGCCACTTCGGGGTCTCCAAAAGATATATATTTTGATAAAGTTAAAATATGGATTGAGGTAGGATACATTCGTCATGATTCATGTGCCAGAGTTTCATAAAAGCAGTAAACTGCAAAGAAATGTCTCCTGTAAATTTTCCAAGAGAAACAAATAAAACAAAATTAATAGTGTTTTACCGATACCGAAATGCATTTTGCCCGTATATATCATAGATTACGGTGTGGCAGACACACCAACAAAAGCGATACGAGAAGCAGATGGAAGCTATTGTGTTGAGATTGTGTTATCTCGAATGACATACCATTGATCGCTTTATTGTCCGATTCGTGAGTGTGACTGTGACATAGAGGTTGTTTTAGTGCAATATCACGTCATACATTTTGACATATTTGCCCTCTTTCTAAGCAAATTAAGACACTAATACTGTCATGAAGCATATCGATGTTTTCGCTAATATATTCTCTTTCATGTAGAATGTTGACATTGTGTATTAATTGCTGTTATTTATAAAACAGTTCAGGATTCATGAAAAAATACTCTGTTTTAAATTATAATTTGCATAATTTATGTAAATTAGGTAATGATAAACAAGGATATCCCAATTATTTTATGACAATTTTCTTCCCTGTCTTACCCTCAGTCTTTATTTCCAATTTTAGGGCAGTTCTGGTTAAATATATATTCTGAAATACTTGTTTTTACTATATCGACATAATATGCAAATTTATGCAAATTACTTGCTTATTTGCATAGAGACAGCGTGTCTCTTTGGATGAATCATTTTCTTTTGACTCAAGGAACATTTGTGCCAAGTGGGACATTTGTACTAAAAAAATGCAGCGTTCAACCTCTTAACAAGTCCACCAAGGGGAGGTTAACATGGCACAAAAGTAAACTTTGGCAAATTGTGGTGATATCTTACCAAAGATACAATTAAATTCATTCAGTATATTGATAATAAGAAATGAAAACGAAAAAAATAACAATGATGAGGTCAGCGATAATAATGATAAGGATAATACTCATGATGATGATGATGATAATTATAATCATCATCATCATCACCATCATAATAGTACAAGTAATAATAATAATGATAATAATAACGATAACTAAAATGATAATAATGAAAATAATAATAATGTTACTTGTGTCCTTCTTTCTACATCACTTACAGTGACGGTGAAAATAATTCAAAGAGAATACATCTCAATTAAAAGGTTAAGGGTTAATTGGGTGAATATGATTCGTGGTCATCAATCAGACAAAGAGATGGTTGATGTACTACACAGCAATTGGGTAGTAAGTTTAATTACCGCCAGTTTTCATCGTATTCCACCTCTTCTTTTTTGTAGTATCATCAAATTTATTCAGCTTATATAATTGCAAAGTGTTACAATATTAATCGACAAAACACTGGCCTAATAATTCATTGGTTGATTGATTGACTCATGATTGATTGATCCATTCATCCATTCATTGAAACTTGATTACTGCATTTCATATTGTTTTATGAATTTATTTGAAATAAATAGTTTTCTACAACGACGATAGTAATGCATTTGGACCTACTTGATATAATAATACAAAGAAGAGATCAATTAAGAGTGTTTGAAATTTATTATGCGATAACTGATTATATTTAAGATACTTTCACATTTCTTATTTATCAAATAACATCACAAAAGGCATAGAACTGTAACATATCCTCATAACAGACAAATGAATTAATGAATTAATAAAAGAGTACTTGAAAAAACTAACCGTAACAAGATTAAACAATTTTATCAGAAAATTCATTTCAACGTTGAAAGCTTTATTTTTCTATTATGTACATGCAACAGAAATGAAAACAAAGTGACGAAAAAAAAGAGTTGGTAATTGATATCGATTATTGAAGTGACAGAGTTGACATTTAAAATATCAATCCACTGAAAGGGAATGCAAACTAATTTCATTTCCATGCTGTTAATATACGTCTGTCTAATCTTGTATACCAAGAACTTCATATCTCATGGCCTGATGCACAATCCATGTAATAGGATGAATCCTTACGTATCGAGCAATGAAGAGTTGGTTAAACAGGATGGTCACAGGTGTTGTATTATCATAGTTTGCCGAGTATATCTGAAAGAAGGAGTGGTAAAAATGCATAACAACAATGCAAGATAAATCTGTTTCCCCTCTTGATTACAGTCATCTTGAAAGATAATCATTCTATGCACATAATAATAATGAACGAGAAAATCAAGATGATCGCATAAGGCCAGATATCTATCACTTCAACGCTGATATTGCACTGTCCGTCATGAGTCTTAAACAAATACCAAGTAGTAACTTGATTTGGGTAGGGCTAAGACTTCAAATTATGATATTGACATTCCAGTGAGGGAACATTATTCTGGTTTGTAATACACTGTAAAAAATAAAATGCTAGCACTTACAGTGCTTGTATAGTGACGGCACTACACTGTTAGAAAAAAAAAAAAAAGATTTTACAGAAGAAAAATATAAAAAATAAACCCAGATTTTACAAAACGAAGTTATCAAATCATTCTGTAAATTGTTAAAAACAGGACATATTTTATACAATTTTTATAGAATTTTACAGAACAGGTCTGTTTAAAACAGGGGGAAAACAGTTTTATTACAATAAATTTGTAAGGTTACGTACACCAAATATCTATTTTCTGTTATTTTACACAAATGCATGTAAGATTACACAGTGCAGTAAGATTACTGGTGTTCTCGAGACTCTGCTGCAGGATTTTTTTCTAGCAGTGTACCAGTGCTAATTTTCTAGTTTAGATTTGAACTAGAAAATGTACTTGCAGTGCCGTCACTATACAAGCACTGTAAGTGCTAAATAGCACTTCATTTTTTACAGTGTATTACCGATGAATAAGACCATCAACGAGTTGTCAAAATCAGTGAGTTAAAACATTAATGGATCAATAACATCTTCCAATATCAAACTCCCTGCATATATGTATACTTACTTTTACTTCATCGCATTGTCCTTCCAACGCGAAAGTCCATTCAATGTCATCTAGTGAATAGGACACTTTTAATGACGAGTTGTCAAAATCGGTGAGTTCAAACATTAATGGATCAATAAAATCTTCCAATATCAAACTCCCTGCATATATGTATACTTACTTTTACTTCACCGCATTGTCCTTCCAATGCGAAAGTCCATTCAATGTCATCTAGTGAATAGGACACTTTTAATGACGTAATCCACTGTTGTAGATCATATCGTCCTTGTACGATAATACCAGTGATGGTAGAAGGTTTCCCAACATCAATCTGAATCAGTAATTCATTGATAAGGAAACATCATTAGCCAAAATGCACGCTAATATATCGATTCGAAGCAATACCCCTTTTGACTGAGCGAGACATGGTTGAATCTATGGCGTCTAAAAAACGAGAGGTACTTAGCTTCCTTTTTTTATTCTCGTTGCTTGTCTTTCCAATCTATTTTTTTTATCTCTGGAGAGTTGTGCCAATGCAGCGCATTGTTCTCTGAGACTTGCGCATTGAGTCAGGGCATTATGAGTTAAGGTAATTCGGGCAGGGTACGTTTGGTCCTTCCTGATATGACGTGCCCTTCATGCCATAAACATTCATTCATTCACTCACTAGAGTGAGTGAATGATTTGTACGTATTTTACCATCACTCACTCGGTAGAGTGAGTGATCGTACAGTTTTATCCAATCAGAGATCTAGAATCGTATTGGAGAGCCCCTCACTGCAGTGGATGTACATCCACTCGGGTGAATGTACGAGCACTCACCAGTGGATACGAAAAGTTTTTTTTTTAAAACACTGTGCCTATAGAGCGGACAATATCCCTTTTATGTGGGTCAGAATCTTGCTTGGCGTCCAACTGCGATAGTTATTTCTTATCCCGTTGTAATAGTCTACTCACTCAGACCCATTTTCGAAAATTGTGATCGCAGATTATCATTTGGTTGAGAAATGGGCATTGTTTATTCCGAATTCACATATACATGTAAGCTGTATAGCAGCCTCTTATTCATTATTGCATCTTTGAAATATGTGCCACAAGATCTACAAAGTTACTTTCGGTATATAAGGGAATGAAAATTCAGAGCAAAGTTTATATCAAAATAACAAGAAAATTGTCCCCATGAAATATATAGGCACTATGTTATTCGTATATATTTATCTGCATAAAGTAGTTATGAATACGAGTGTGAAGTAAAGAGGAATATGGTAACAAAACGTTGGGAAATCATGAGTGTGAACATGCAACTTTTGCGAGGTGAAGACGAAGTGGCTGCTCTCTGAACCGGCATTCATTCACTCACTCCCTGCAGCCACGCTCACCATACGGGTCACGTGATTGCGCTTAAAAGCAATCACTCACTCCGCTAAGTACATCCACTCGGTCCATACGAGTCACGTGATTGCTCATTGCAACAATCAATCCTCTGCAATGTTCAGATATGGCCGCTCCATCGTCAGACCACGTGATTAGAAATGCCAAAAGTCTTATTTGCTCCTCTTCAAGTTCAATATACAAGTTGCAATGAAGTGTTCCAAAACAACAATTTTGATAATCTATTTGTGAAATTTTTCCCATTCAATTAGCGTTTGCACAATTACATAAGATTCCAAATTTGGCTTGCGCTGTGCGCTGGCAATGACTGTTTGTAGAGATAAATAAATGGTCTGTTCGATTGGATAACACTAAACATTATGTGTGATAAATTAATGTGCTCAAATTATCCTTCTCGTGATTTGACTTGTATTTCTTTTTTAATATCTACATACGCATCCAGTTTGTTGATAATTACAAAAAAGTGATGAAAAATTTGAAAAAGTAGCGCTACGTGCATTGGCGGCGGAAGCCAAAAAATTAAGGGGGTGTCCACCTGAAATTTTGGGATGGACACAGGTAAAAAATTGGACAAGCGCCCCCAAAAAACAAAATTTTAGGAGGAGTTGCTAACCAAAATTTTTTGACAAGCAAAAAAAAAGGTCATCAACCAAAATTTTAGGGGGGTCCACGTGAATTTAGGTGGGACGCAGGCAAAAAAATTAACAAGCAAAAAAAAAAAAAAAAAAACGTTATCGAAAACACATTTAGGGGGGACCGTCCCCCCACCAAAAATTTAGGGGGGACATGTCCCCCCCGCTTCCGCCGCTTATGGCTACGTGCTCTCATCAATTCTTTAGTAAGATACACATGCATCGATCCTGTTCATGGTTTGAAAAAAATGCTCATAACGTTCAGTCCCCATCTCCGGATAAAATATTCAGCTTATCCTAACCCTATTATTCACTTGGTGAGATGTCATATATTTACATATCACCGTAAGCAGTCCTTAGAGAAGAAGTTCACCCTGAAGTTAAGTTTGTTGTAAAAATAGCAAAAAAAAAACTAATACAAAACTATTGCCGAGAAACGTTTTGAGGGAAATCCACTAAAGATCAAGACATAGGCGGATCCAGGGGGCGAGCCCCCCCCCCCTATTGGCAGAGCAAACAATGAAAAAAGGGATAGAAAGAAAGAAGAGGGGATAGAAAGGAGAAAGAAGAAGACGAGGAAGACGAATAAAATAAAAGTAAAAAATAATCTTTCATGTCAATGTATAAGATTTTCGCTCGCGCCTCGCGCTCGCATTACCTGTTAAGGTGATTTCATATCTTGTTCAATATGGAGTTAAATATTATTAAAGTGAAGTCAATATCCAAAAAAAAATTACCTCCTAAACTGAACTTTCATTATTTCATGTGACTAACAAATTTATTTTTAAAAACTGCTCTGTAAAAACGTCAGTTTTTTTAATCTGATTTAAACATTTTCTGCTCGCGCTGCGCGCTCGCAAATTTTGATTTTCAGGTACCAGTTATTTTCGTTTATTCCATAAAGTTTTCAAAATATCCCTTTTCAGGTCTGATTGTCAAAATGTATCAGCTAGCGCTGCACGCTCGCATCTTGATTGGCAAGTTATGTATGCCTCAATATTGATTGTACAACAAATTACTTAAAGTCCCCTTTTCATGGAAGTTGTTTTTGTTTCAATCTTTATTGTTCAAAACATAAATTACTTTACATAGTTTATAACAAATTTTGGCTCACAATTCGCGCTCGCATTAATGGTTGAAAATATATTAACTGATGCATCCTATTTATAATTACAAAAAAATGTCCAGTTTTCAGGCCATAATATTATCAGATTTCGCGCCCTCATTCTCATAAGGCATTAACGAAAAAGATATTAAGTTAATAATTAAATTGTCCTTTTATTTCATTTCGTTCTTAGCAAGAGGAATAGGAAGTGCTTGAAAAATAGAGCTGAAAACTCTTTTCAGATCGGAATATCAAATAGTTTAAGCTCGCACTTCGCGCTCGCTTTGATGTTCATGATAAAAGAATATTTAGAATGGCTGGTCAATGTTTGTTATCCTGAAAAAGATGTGTATGCGAATAAATAATTACTACGAACGCGAAGCGCGAGTAGAAATGAACTGATTGAAAAGGTACCTGTTAAAGACTGCATGCAGTTAGCCATTAAGACGTTACATATTTCAAATATCAAATAAAGAATGGAAATTCTAAACAAATTTTGTAACTTTCGTAACTTGTAACTTAAACAGAATATAACTAAACAATTCATGCGAGCAGAAAAATTCGAGATTTAGACCTACTGAGCGAGACACTCTATTGATGTTTTGTAAATCATGAGAAGGATGAGTAATTTGGGATCTTCCTTAAATTAATAATGCTAGCGCAAAGCTCGAGCAGAATGTTCATATACGTTTCGAACTTATCGGAAAGGTACCTGTTAAGGACTGCTTTCACTTAGCCATGAAGACGTTACATATTTCAACAATCAAATAATGCGAGTGCGAAGCGCGAGCTGAAGATTTTGACATTTGTGCATAAAGAATTGGAAATTCAATTTCAGTTTTTGTAATTGTGAACAGGATAGCTTTATAGGTCTAGCGAACAAGTTGGGTATCTGAATAAATATGCGCGTGCGTGTTTCATATTTAGACCTAGAATAGGAATTCTAAATAATCTTTTATCATGAAAATCAAAGCGAGCGCGAGCTATTTGATATTCCGATCTGAGTCAATTTCAGCTACATTTCAAGCTTTTTTATATGTTTCATTACTTTGAGTTTTGACGTAGAACCGGGACTGCGACATCCTTAGGACATGTCATCATATGAAAATGATGACCGTCTTCCTATTCCTCTTGCTAAGTGCGAGATGAAACAAAAGGGACATTTCAAGTATTTTATTGATTATAAATTGAATGCATCTGGAACAACTGTGTAGCCAGGATTTAATTTTGGAGGGGGCGGTAAGTGCACGCAAAGCGTGCAAACATTTTCAGAACGAGCGAAGCGCACTCCCTATGGGGAGGGTGCAGGGAGGGGGGCGTCCTCCCTTCCTCGCAGAGCGCAAAATTTGAGATATCTCATCAAAATTCAATTAAATTAAGACGTCTCTTTCGTCCCTAATACCCTAATCAACACGAATTCAATTGACTTCCTGTGATTAAAAACAAAACCTGTTTTCAAAAGAAAAGATGAGCGCTTACAAAATGGGAAAAGATTTAGGAATTCAAAATAATTCTTTTTACGGCGGGAAACGCGAAAGCTAAGAGGTTTTGTTTAAAAAAATGAGAACAAAAGTGATATAAAATACCTACCTTAGTCACATCAGATTTGATTGTAAAAACTTAAACCACATCGAATTTCTTTAACTCGCAAAGCAGACTGTAGAACGCTAATACATGCAGGGATCTCTTCCCGCGAATTGCAAGTTCTGAATTCTATAAATTTCTCTGAAACTTTAACCTGCCCTAATTCTGATATTTCTTAGATAATACAAAGAAAAATAAAGCTCAAAATGTGAAAGGGGTGATGAAAGCTAGAAGTGGGACTTTTCCTTTTCCATGCACGCGAAGCAAGGATACTTCTGAATAAAATAAGATGAAGAAGACTTGGAAAAAAATATTTAATGTCACTATATAAAATTTTCGCTCGCGCTTTGCGCTCGCATTGCCTGTTAAGTGATTCACATGTCTTGTTCAACATGGAGCATAAATATCAAGTTTGGAAGTCAATATACAAAACATATTTCTCATCGGAAATCGATCTTTCATTAATTTGTGTGATTACAAATTGATTTTTAAAAAGTGCTCTGTAAAAATGTAAGTTTTATGGTCTGAATATTAACATTTTCCGCTCGCGCTGCGCGCTCACGATTTTTTTTTATTTATCAGGTACCTATTATTTTCATGTATATCATGAAATTTTCAAACTATCCCTTTTCAGGTCTGATTGTCAAAACGTATCAGCTAGCAGCTGCAGCACTGCCATGCCTCCATGCCTGCATTTTGATTGGCGGGTTATGTATGTCTCAATACTGATTATATAATAAACTATCCCCTTTTCATGACAGCTTATCAAAAATTTCGGCTCGCGATTTGCGCTCGTATTAATGGTTAAAAATATATCAACTGATTACTGATGCATCCTATTCATAATAAAAAAGGGCCCTCATTATGCATTAATAAATAAGATATCAATTTGATAATTGAATTGTCCCATTTGTTTAATCTCGCGCTCAGCAAGATGAATAGGAAGATATAATATAGTCATCATATTCATATGATAACATGTTCTAAGGATGTCACGGTCCTATGTCTCAAACTCAAAGTAATAATGAAAAAATATCAGGTCTTTATAAAGTGCGATTTATATCCACCTTACAATTTTCCTACAAAATGTATGAAATATAAAGCTGAAATTGACCCCCTTTTTCAGATCGGAATTTCAAATATTCTAGGTCTAAATCTGAAACACGCGCGCGCATTTTCGTTCAGTTATCCAGTTTCAGATCACAATATCAAAAATTTTCTGCTCGCACTTTGTGCTCGAATTATTAATGTAGGTAGATCCCCCTTTCATGATTTACAAAACATGAAGAGTGTCTCGTTCTAGGTCTAAATCTCGCCTATTTCCTGTCGCGCTTCGCGATCGCATTATTTAATTGTCAAGATATGTAACATCTTCATGGTTAAGTGCAAGCAGTCCATAAAAGGCACTTTTCGATCAGTTCAAAACATATACAAACATTTTCTGCTCGCGCTTTGCGCTCGCATTATTAATGTAGGAAGATCCCCTCTTACTCATCCTTTCCATGATTTACAAGACATGAATAGAGTGACCCGTTCTAGGTCTAAAACTTAAATTTTTCCGCTCTCGCTTCGCGCTTGCATCAATTGTTTAGTTATGTAGCTATCCTGTTCATGATTACAAAAATTGATTGAAATTTTCCACTCTTTATGTAGAAATGTCAAAATGTTTCAGCTCGCGCTTCGGGCTCGCATTATTTGATTGTTGAAATGTAACGTCCTCATGGCTAACTGCAAGCAGCCTTTAACAGGTAGGCCTTCCTTTCCGATCAGTTCAAAACGTGTTTTAAAAATTTTTGCTCGCGCTTCGCATTTGTAGTAATTATTGCAGGCACATTTTTTTTTCCAGAATGTTCAAATTTTAGGAAAAAATACATGCAATTAAAAAAAAAATTGCTCACGCTTCGTGCTCGCATTATGAAATAAGAATTATGATATTGTATTATTGTGTTTATTTAAAGAATAAAGCTAAAAAGTGACTTAAAGGACTACCCCCTTCATCTTCAAGCGGCCGATCGCGAAAAATATGGCTGAAAAATTCCGCCCCCCCCCCTATTGGCGAAGGCGGGATCCGTCCCTAGGGGTGGGTGCAGGGAGGGGGAGTTCTCCCGCGCGAAGCGCAAAGATTTTAGTGTTTCATAAATTAAAATGAAAAGGAGCCGTTTCTCTTGTCTCTAGTACCTCCAATTCGGTTGACTATATTGCGATTTTGAACCTTGTTTTCAAATGATTGTGAATGCACAAGAGGTATACAATGGAGGAAATTAAAATGGTAATAACTCCGCGCGAAGCGCGGAAGCTAAAGCGTTTTATCAATTTTTCTTGCCATAAAAAGGGTCCCAAGAAAAGGGTTTTCTCAAAGATATATTGAATACTTTCTTTGGAAAGATCAGATTTGATTACAAACAATTAAGCAACAGTGCATATTTTTAACTCGCAAAACAGAGGAGAAGATTGGTAGAGGAAGATATTCCTCGCAGAGCAATGAAAATTTCAAAGGGCGGACGTTTCATCAAATGTAGATGAATACCCAATCGGCTCTAATTCAATTGATTTTCTAAGATTATTGAACTTCATTACAAGGAAAATAGTGCGCAAAAAGTTGAAACTTCTGCGATTTATTGAAACTATCTATCTATATATAAAAAAGGATGCCTAATTTTTTGACTTATCCTGAAGCGCTTCATTTTGAATATAAAGAAACTTAAGTGTCAGTCAAAATTTCAAACTGAGGGCGCAAAACAGGACAGGAGATGAATGTATACAGGGAAATGACATGAAGTTTAATACAATTTGATAAAATTGTATTGAAATTGTATTAAAATTTGATAAAGCCGACCAGACCCAGAAGTTGCGCGATCAATTGAAAAAAAGATAACTTCATACATTTACTTCGGCCTAACCTTACTCAAATTCATGCCCTAATGTATACAATTTTAACTTTAACTGGCAAGAAGCACATAGCTGAGGTGGAAAAACAGGGTTAGAGAAAAGGTGGGGGAAACAATGGAGAACTTCAATATTGTCATTTCACCGCGCGCAGCGCGGAAGCAAAATTCATATATAAATTTAGAGCAAGAAGAGTGAAGGAGTTTCTCTTTTGAGAAAAAAATAAAGAATAAAAAGAAAAAAACACAAAGTTACCTTCCTTTCTTCCCTTTCCTCCTTCCCTTTTCCTTTTCTCCTCTCTTTTTTTCCTTTTTTTTTCTTTTTGGGGACGTTTTTTTTTTTTTTTTTTGGGGGGGGCGACCGCCCCCACCGCCCCACCTGGCTACGCGCCTGATTAGACGAAATGGCCATTGGACGAAGTGGTATTGGACGCAGTGGACATGACCCGTGGCTTTCACTCTTTTTTTCCTTTCACATAGGCGGATCCTTGGGGGCCCGAGGGGTCCCGGTCCCCTATTGGTGGAGCAAAAAAGTAAAAAAGGAAAAAAGGAGGGAAAAGAGAAGAGAAAAAAGAAGAAGATGAGTGAATAAAATAACACGAGGGATAGACTTGAAAAATAACAAGAATCTTTCATGTCACTACATAAAATTTTTGCTCGCGCTTCGCGCTCGCACTGCCTGTTGGTTGATTTTCATATCTTGTTCAATATGAAATTAAAAATCACGATTGGAAATCAGTATATAAAACATATTTCTCCTCGGAAATCGATCTTTCATTAATTTGTGTGATTGCAAATTGACTTTTAAAAAGTGCTCTGTAAAAATGTAAGTTTTATGGTCTGAATATTAACATTTTCCGCTCGCGCTGCGCGCTCACGATTTTTGTTATTTATCAGGTACCTATTATTTTCATGTATATCATGAAATTTTCAAAATATCCCTTTTCAGGTCTGATTGTCAAAACGTATCAGCTAGCGCTGCCATGCTTGCATTTTGATTGGCGGGTTATGTATGTCTCAATATTGATTATATAACAAACTATCCCCTTTTCATGACAGCTTATCAAAAATTTCGGCTCGCGATTTGCGCTCGAATTAATGGTTAAAAATATATATCAACTGATTACCGATGCATCCTATTCATAATAAAAAAGGGCCCTCATTATGCATTAATAAATAAGATATCAATTTGATAATTAAATTGTCCCATTTGTTTAATCTCGCGCTTAGCAAGACGAATAGGAAGATATAATATAGTCATCATATTCATATGATAACATGTTCTAAGGATGTTACGGTCCTATGTCTCAAACTCAAAGTAATAATGAAAAAATATCAGGTCTTCATAAAGTGCGATTTATATCCACCTTACAATTATCCTACAAAATGTATGAAATATAAAGCTGAAATTGACCCCCTTTTTCAGATCGGAATTTCAAATATTCTAGGTCTAAATCTGAAACACGCGCGCGCATTTTCGTTCAGTTATCCAGTTTCAGATCACAATATCAAACATTTTCTGCTCGCACTTTGTGCTCGAATTTTTAATGTAGGAAGATCCCCCTTTCATGATTTACAAAACATGAAGAGTGTCTCGTTCTAGGTCTAAATCTCGAATATTTCCTGTCGCGCTTCGCGATCGCATTATTTGATTGTTGAGATATGTAACATCTTCATGGCTAAGTGCAAGCAGTCCATAAAAAGGCACTTTTCGATCAGTTCAAAACGTATACAAACATTTTCTGCTCGCGCTTTGCGCTCGCATTATTAATGTAGGAAGATCCCCTCTTACTCATCCTTTCCATGATTTACAAGACATGAATAGAGTGACCCGTTCTAGGTCTAAAACTTAAATTTTTCCGCTCGCGCTTCGCGTTTGTAGTAATTATTGCAGGCACTTTTTTTTTCCAGAATGTTCAAATTTTAGGAAAAAATACATGCAATTAAAAAAAAATTGCTCACGCTTCGCGCTCGCATTATGAAATAAGGATTATGATATTGTATAATTGTGTTGATTTAAAGAATAAAGCTAAAAAGTGACTTAAAGGACTACCCCCTTCATCTTCGAGCGGCCGATCGCGGAAAATATGGCTGAAAAATTCCGCCCCCCCCCTATTGGCGAAGGCTGGATCCGTCCCTGCTTAGGCAATGTGGATCTACTCTTCTACAATGTAGCTATTTGAGGAAACGGTTCCGTCGACGAAGTGACTTTTGTACGAAGAGGTTCGACAAACTGACTATTTGTCGAAATGATATTGCAATAAACGGTATTAGACGAAATGGCCATTGGACGAAGTGGTATTGGACGCAGTGGACATGACCCGTGGCTTTCACTCTTTTTTCCTTTCACATAGGCGGATCCTTGGGGGCCCGAGGGGTCCCGGTCCCCTATTGGTTGAGCAAAAAAGTAAAAAACGAAGAAGAAGACGAGTGAATGAAATAACACGAGGGATAGACTTGAAAAATAACAAGAATCTTTCATGTCACTACATAAAATTTTTGCTCGCGCTTCGCGCTCGCACTGCCTGTTAGGTGATTTTCATATCTTGTTCAATATGGAATTAAAAATCAAGATTGGAAGTCAGTATATAAAACATATTTCACCTCGGAAATCGATCTTTCATTAATTTGTGTGATTACAAATTGATTGTTAAAAAGTGCTCTGTAAAAATGTCAGTTTTAAGGTCTGAATATTAACGTTTTCTGTTTGCGCTGCGCGCCCGCAAATTTTGATTTATCAGGTACCTATTATTTTCGTGTATTCCATAAATTTTTCACAATATCCCTTTTTAGGTCTGATTGTCAAAACGTATCGGCTAGCTGGCATTTTGATTGGCGAGTTTTATGTCTCAATATTGATTATACAACAAACTACTAAAATTTTCATGACAGTGTATAAAACAAAATTTGCTCGTAATTTGCGCTCGCACTACTGGTTAAAAGTATATTAATTGATGCATCCTATTTATAATTATAAAAGTGCTTGGAATGTCCAGTTTTCAGGCAATGATATCATCAAATTTCGCGCCCTCAGTAGGCATTAATGAATAAGATATTAATTTAATAATTAAATTGTCCCTTTTGTTTCATCTCGCGCTTAGTAAGATGAATAGGAAGAGAGTCCTCATTTTCTTATGCATGTCCTAAGGATGTCCGGTCCGATGTTAAAACTCAAAGTAATAATAAAGAGAAATATCAGCTCTTTATTAAGTGCAATCCTTGTCCACCTCACAATTTTCCTTCCATGACAAAGTGCTTGAAATATAGAGCAGCTGAAATTGACTCTTTTTTTTCAGATCGTAATATCAAATAGTTTAAGTTCGCGCTCGTTTCATGAAAAAAGATGTATTTAGAATGCCTAGATTTTAGGTCTAAAAATGAAACATCCGCGCGCATGTTTATTCAGATACTCAACTTGTTCTCTATTTAAATTATTATCCAGTTTGAGATCACAATATTACAAATTTTCTGCTCGCATTATTAATGTAGGAAGATCCCCTATTACTCATTCTTTTCATGATTTACAAAACATGAATAAAGTGTCCCGTTTTTAGGGCATCAATTGTTCAGTTATATAGCTATCCTGTTCACGATTACAAAAATTGATTAAAATTTTACATTCTTTATGTGGAAATGTGAAACCTTTTCAGCTCGCACTTCTAGTACGGGAGCAAGGAGGGGTCAGCATAGCTGACAAGGTAGACAATTTTCATGTTAATGAAGCTATTCCCCATATCACACAGTGCAATGAATGGGGCGTCTGCCGTGTCCTAAGTGGTGGGTGTGGCCGTAGGGGCCCTTAAAAGAGGGCCAAAAATGAGCTAGCTCAGCTGGAAAGGTAACCACCTGAAACCAACAGGAAAATATTCGGCATAGTTCACTTGTACATGAATGACACTTAACTGATACTTTAAGTGGTGGGGCACCCCCGGCAGACGCCCCCAATTGGGGGCCCCAAATTGAGCTAGATCAGCTGGAGAGGTAACCACTTGAAACCAACAGGAAAATGTTCGGCATAGTTCACTTGTACATGAATGACACTTAACTGACACTTTAAGTGGTGGGGCGCCCCCGGCAGACGCCCCCAAAACCCCGCCCCTCCCAAATTTAGCTAGATCAGCTGGCAAGGTAACCACCTGAAACCAACAGGAAAATGTTCGGAACAGTTCACTTGTACATGAATGACACTTAACTGACACTTTAAGTGGTGGGGCACCCCCGGCAGACGCCCCCAAATGGGGGCCCCAAATTGAGCTAGATCAGCTGGAAAGGTAACCACTTGAAACCAACAGGAAAATGTTCGGCATAGTTCACTTGTGCATGAATGACACTTAACTGACACTTTAAGTGGTGGGGCGCCCCCGGCAGACGCCCCCAAAACCCCGCCCCCTCCCAAATTTAGCTAGATCAGCTGGCAAGGTAACAAACTTAAATCAACAGGAAAATATTTTGAATAGTTCACTTGTGCATAAATGACACTTAACTGACACTTTAAGTAGTCGGGCACCCCCCCCCCCCCCGGTCGGCAGACTCCCCCAATGTGGGGCGTCCAAATTGGGCTAGAACGCTGGAATGAAATCCTTTCTTTTCCTATCCTTTTCTTTTTGTTCTTAGTTGTAGAACCCTTCAATCTGTGTGCTAGTGATATGCGGGTGGGATCCGGGGCCGGAACCCTTGTTACCTCTTTATATAAATTCGATTCAATTCAATTTTATTCAACCATAAAAATGTGTATATACTAATCAAACAGTGTACATAATTATGCAACAAATGGTACACAATATGGCTAGGACCATAAAAAAAGCAAACTGCTTGTAGAGAATGGCCCCAAAACAATATAGCATAGACATAATATCAGAAACAGAAAACTAAGAAAACACAAATTTTATCAGCAGATACATAAGTGTATAAACATACACACATACACGCAGCGTCATACACTTACACACACAAACCCTGGTAATTTTATAGATTTTCCATTAAGTGGGCCCTACACATTTTTTTGAAACAGGAAACAGTTGAACAATCTTTTAAGTGAAATTGAGAGTTGATTCCATTTTTTATACCGACTAAAGCTAGTGAATTTAAAGAAGAAGTAAGTCTCACTTTCGGAACATGGAAATTGTCTTTTTTGTCTAGTAGCATAAGAATGAACATTTGAATTGAGTAAAAAATATTGCAATACTTCAATGGAAAAATGTGATTTTTAACTGAGTACATAAAGATTAGAATATTTAAAGTAATTAGTTCATGGAGAGGTAAGATATTCATCTTTTTGAAAAGGGGTTTACTAGCATTTTGCATATTAACCGGATTGATTTTTCTGTAGGATATATGGCTTTAGAAGGCGTGACTTGTATGTATTACCCCAAATATAGTTACAATAATTCAGATGTGGCAAGATAAGGCTAGTATAAAGGATATTTAAAACATTAGAAGGTAAAATGAATTTCAATTTGATACCACCATATTTAGATAAAGATTTACAAATTTCTGATATGTGTATGCTCCAATCCATGAGCTCATTAAAAGTAACTCCAAGAAACTTTATATTCTTCAAATTAGAAATTACAAGATTATCAATTATTATATGTGGTAGGTCATGGGGCAATCTCTTGTTCCTTGATCTAAATATAATAAGGCCATTTTAAACCTTATAGAAAAAATCCAAGGTATACCATTAACGCAACACATTACTTCAACGCAGTGGCGTAATAAACCAAATATTTTGATGTGGCACATATAGCAAATATGGGAAATTGTTGCCAATGGCCAATTGAAATGAAATTCTAATTATGCGATAGTTTTTTTACATTATATATCAAAATAATTTATTATATAATTATCATAATTATTTCATTTTCCCCCAATTAATTTCCTGTCCTTGTCATCTTTATTTTCTTCCAACCTTGGCTGTGGAACCAAGCCCCGCACCCCATATACGCCAGTGCTTCAACATAAAGCTCAATGCAGGAAGGTCCATATAGGGGCCCCGTTATAGGGCCCTTTGGAGGTTACAGATCTCCATCTGTAACCTCCAAAGGGTAACCTCATGCAGCCTCTGCTGCATGAGGTCTGGGGCAAAGTCCCCGGTAGCTTTTGAGATTGTAGACATTAAGAAACTTTTTACGGTAACTCTTGCCTGCGTAAAGCTTTACTTAATAGGTAAGGATATATTACATATATAGGAGGATGTGTCTAGACCTTGGCCTAGGACTTTATTTGTCTAGGGCTCTGTAACACAAAGATTAGCGATTAATCGCTAATTTGAAAGAACAATTCTGATTGGTTCTCATCAGTCTAGGGAGCAAAATGCGCATGCAACGATGATCTTGATATGCCATTTCATTTAGCGATTAAAGGTCAAGTCCACCTCAGAAAAATGTTGATTTGAATCAATAGAGAAAAATCAGACAAGCACAATGCTGAAGATTTCATCAAAATCGGATGTAAAATAAGAAAGTTATGACATTTCAAAGTTTAGCTTATTTTTAACAAAATATTTATATGAACGAGCCAGTTACATCCAAATGAGAGAGTCGATGATGTCACTCACTCACTATTTCTTTTGTTTTTTATTGTTTGAATTATACAATATTTCAATTTTTACGAATATGATGATTAGGACCTCCTTGCCTGACGCACAAAATGTTAAAATAATGGAATTCCATGTGTTCAGGGAGGAATGAAACTTTATTTCACATGACAATGACGAGAAAATCAAAATATTTCATATTTCAAACAATAAAAAACAAAAGAAATAGTGAGTGAGTGACATCATCAACTCTCTCATTTGGATGCAACTGGCTCGTTCATATCACTGTTTTGTTAGAAATAAGAGAAACTTTAAAATGTCATAACTTTCTTATTTTACATCCGATTTTGATGAAATTTTGAGTGTTATGCTTTTTGAATTTTTCTCTTTTTATTCAAATCAAGTTTTTGTTGGAGTGGACTTGTCCTTTAATTGCTAGCCTTTGTGTTACGGAGCCCTGGTTTCGACCATTACTGCATTAAATTGATGAAGTTTATAATAGACTTCATACACTAGATATCACTTATATGGCATCAATTTTTCTTCCCGTTCTTTGTTTTTAATCATCCGCAGACCGGTCCTATTTTAAGTCCCCTTTTTTTCTTGTCCCTTTTCATTTTCAAATTTAGCTTTTGGCTCATTCCATTTTACCTTCGTTTCCGCTTTTTTTTGCCTCTTCTTTTTTCTTTTATGTTCAATTTGTCATTTTTACCAAACATGGTCAGCCTAGTAGTATTTCACGATGATTTATTTTTCTCATGAGTTTTTCTTTCCTTTTCCCAAATTTCATTTTGTTTTCCCTGTTTTATGTTCTTCTTTCCCTTTTCTCCCCTTCCTCTATTCCCCTTTTCTTTCACTTTCCCTCCCTTTTTTCTTCCTTTTCTTTTCTTTTCTTTTCCCTTTTCACTTCCTCCTTTTTTCTCCCAGTGAAATCCGCCGGGGGGGGGCAACCTGCTCCCACCTGCCCGGTTACGAGACTGGAGAAATTGCCTTGCTAACTACAAACAAATTAGGATTTGTGTGTGTGTGTGAGGGTGTGAATGTGTTAACAGTAACATGTTTAATGGTGTGTAATGCAATAACACAAGAAGGTTCATGGATTGCTGTTGGTTCTTTATCTTCCTGCATTTTCATTCTGAAATCGACTGGACTATTTTTGTTTAGTTCATATAATCGTTTCATAATCATTTTCTTCATTACATTACTTACGATTTTATGTAAGTCATTTTTTCTGTTTTCAGCCAATTCTCTTATCTGATGTTGATACTGAATGTACAGTAGTACATAAAAAAGAGCTGAACCTCATACACAACAAACATGTACGATACAATTTTGGTTATGATCACCAATACGTTCGGGCATTTTACGGAAAGAGAAAAAAACCCACTGGTGCCATTGATAACTATTAATAGAGAGTATACACCTGAAAAATTTGTAATCGTGGTAATATGATGATTCAATCTGCCACGGTATTCACACGTTATCTGTAAATAGTTTGTATTAACCCTAATGTTGCAGATTTATCACATTACTTCAACATTCTCAGGCAAAGTATTGTTGGAATTGAATTCTTTGTCTATATGAGGCTAACTAAAACTATTAGTTTTGTTTTTGTTGAATTTACATTGTAAGGATGTTCCACAGTTAAAGTGAAATCCATGTCATTTTTACCAAACTTTACACAGAGATAATATAACACCTGAATATTCTAAATCTGCAAAATATTATGTGGGTCAATGTGCTTGGTATTCTGCTATAGAGCTTCCAACTTCACCCAAATGGATGTTTTTAAGAATTGCGCATTAAAAAAATTGCCTTTTTCGACTTCACGCGATAAATACAATCAGTTTAAACCTCTATTACTCAGTCAAAATCTATGAAAATTTCATCAAATTTTGAAATATAGTTAATAATTGTATGCTCAAGATGTAGAATCTATTCACATTGCTATTTGTTTGCTCTTTGAAATCTAAACAGCACTGTCAGTTCTTTAAAATTATGTGAAATATACCAAAACCCAGTCTATGAGACTGAGATTTTAATAACAAACTTAAGAAATACAATAAATGCTGCACTTTATTCAAAACCCATGTCATTTTCACCAAACTTTGAATTTGTAGAGGAAATCATATAACTAAGAGGTGCAAACATTAAAAAATAGGGGTTCATGTCCTTGTTTTCAAACTTTCAGCACTTTTATTAGAGCAAAATTTAAAACTACAAAAATAAGCCAAATGATTAGTATCTGTGTGAGTAAAAATTTGAAACCACTCTACCATTTATTCAAACTTGTGGTAATATTCATTATTCTTTCCAGCACTACAGAGTAAAGTTTTCTGAATTTGTAGAAGTATTTTTAGGAATTGGTCTATGGAGTAATTCCAGTTTATAATCATTTATTAGCTTCATAAAATAAAATATTGGATTTGTTAGTTAGAGTGCATAGTAAGTAAATTGGCTCATACCTGCAGCTGATTAATCACCTGTCCATTCATTGTGACGTCAGTGCGCAAGGTGTAAAATATGCGCAAATCAAGATGCGCACAAACGTGACTCGTAGCATGTTTTGATGTGTATATAGGAATGCATTTATTCAAGTGTTCAGAGAATAAGATATGTTCCTACTGTTTTCTAATGCAAGGCAATATGTTTTATCAGAAAAATAAATGTTTGACTTCCTACTTCTTCAAGGTCATGTTAAATTTCTGCTTTATTCCCATTCAGTTTTGTTTGCACTGAAGCAATCAACACATGACTTTGGAGGTGTGAAGGTTATTTTTTATTATTTTTCTGGTTTTCTCTTATGTTCCGTTTCTCCTTTTCCATTCGTAATCTCTTTCTCATTTTTCCCCTTCCCATTCCCTTCCTTTTCCTAGTCCTCTTTTAACTATCATATTTTTGGTAAAATTCGAATTCATACTCATTCGTTGAATTATTAAGTTATGATACAATGAATACGTATTCATTCACTATTCATAAAACATTTGAGCAAGTAGCATAGGTGTCCTCGTATTTGATAGTGGAGATGAGTACATGATGGGAAACATGGCATGGATAAAACGAAATTGAAAAAAGTAAAACATCAAATTCAGTCTTAATCTACTACCCCCAGCTCCTCTACAGCTGATGTAGAATATTTTCTCATTGGTTTCATGTTTTTAATAAACTTTCCAGCTGATCCAGCTCAATCTCAGTGGGGGGGGGGTCGGGATTTGGGGGCTCCCCACCACTCAAAATGTCAGATGAAGGGATGCTCCGTGTTGAAAATATTTACAGAAAATAAAAATAATTCACAGAGTACAGTGCTGAAAATTTCAACAAAATCAGATAACAAATAACTAAGTTATAGAATTTTAAAGTTTACCAATATTTTGTAAAAATAGTTATATGCACACCATCATGAATATTCATTAGGTGGGCTGATGATGTCACGTCCCCACTTTCCTTTTTCTTATGTTATTACATGACATATGTATATCTCCTTTATAATGAAATGAGTTGCAGCAATGAATATACGATACCTTAAATCAGTCGTCAATCCAACTTTTTTTCTTTTATTGGTAGAAAACTTTAATAAACCTAATTTCATATAATAACATATAATAGAACAAGGGGGATACGAAATCATCGATTTACTAATTTAATATTCATGAACACATGCCTAAAACTGTTTCACCGGAATGCTAATCTTTAATATGCCATTCATTGTTATTCCTTGACAGATTTTTATCAAATTTTCAGTATTTTGTTTGCTTGATTTTTCTTTATCAATAAATCATATTATTTTCAGCCTGGAGCATGTCATTCATGTAACTCTGAACTATGTCAAACATTTTCCTGGTAGTTTCACGAGGGTACCTTAGCTTGCCAGCTGATCTAGCTCAACATTGTGGGGGGGGGGTCAGGACTTTGGGGGATCTGCCGGGAGTGCCCCACCACTTAAAGTGTCAGTTAAGTGTCATTTATGTAAAAGTGAATCATGCCAAACATTTTCCTATTGGTTCCATGTGGTTACCTTTCCAGCTAATCTAGCTCAACATGGGGGGGGGGTGCACCGGGGGTGCATCATCGCTTAAAGTATCAGTTATTGTGTCATTCATGTACAAGTGAACTGTGCCGAACAGTTTCCAGTTGGTTTCAAGTGGTGACCTTTTCAGCTGATCTAGCTAAATTTGGGAGGAGGCAGGGTTTTGGGGGCGTCTGCCGGGGGCGCCTCACCACTTAAAGTGTCAGTTAAGTGTCATTTATGTACAAGTGAACTATGCCGAACAGTTTCCAGTTGGTTTCAAGTGGTGACCTTTCCAGCTGATCTATCTAAATTTGGGAGGAGGCAGGGTTTTGGGGGCGTCTGCCGGGGGCGCCCCACCACTTAAAGTGTCAGTTAAGTGTCATTTATGTACAAGTGAACTGTGCCGAACAGTTTCCAGTTGGTTTCAAGTGGTGACCTTTCCAGCTGATCTATCTAAATTTGGGAGGAGGCAGGCTTTTGGGGGCGTCTGCCGGGGGCGCCCCACCACTTAAAGTGTCAGTTAAGTGTCATTTATGTACAAGTGAACTATGCCGAACATTTTCCAGTTGGTTTCAAGTGGTTACCTTTCCAGCTGATCTAGCTCATTTTTGGGCCCTCTTTTAAGGGCCCCTACGGCCACACCCACCACTTAGGACACGGCAGACGCCCCATTCATTGCACTGTGTGATATGGGGAATAGCTTCATTAACATGAAAATTGTCTACCTTTTCAGCTATGCTGACCCCTCCTGGCTCCTGCTCTATTCGCGCTCGCATTATTTGATTGTTGAAATACGTAAATCTTGGTACCTTTTCAATCATTTCAAAACGTAGATAAAGATTTTCTGCTCGCGCTTTGCACTCGCATTGTTCATGTAAGGAAGATCTTTAATTACTCATCATTTCATGATTTACAAAACATGAATTGAATCAAAGAAACCAAAATCATCTTCGAGCGGGCGATTGATACAAATATGGCTGAACCCTCCCCCTCCAATTTGCGAAGGCTGGACCCGCCCCTGTTTAATCAGTAAGTGTTAAACTTAACGTAAACAAAAAATATATGAGTTACCGTAGACTTTGTACAGGTGACGAGAAAATTTCTCACCAATACTGTAAAAAAATATTAGTTAAAATTTAAACAAGCACGAGGGTCATTACGTGTCCAACCAATTTTGGGCTGTATTTTACCCAATGCACGAATCAAATTGTCCAGTATTTCTTTAAAAATAAACAGTAATTAATTTAGAATGGGCAACATTTAATCATAATGGAGAAATTAAAATGCCAAAAAGGAAATACCCAATGTTGGTTGGACTAATAATTACCCTCATGGAGCAGTTTTACCCAATATTTTTTAGAGTGAGTTGACATACAAAATGTCGAATGGCGAATTGAGTGGCGAATTAAGTTAATACGCAAAGTCGACTTAAGAAAAATTGTAAATCAAATTGACAAGAAGTCTCGCCACGCCAACCATAGGCGGCGGAAGCGGGGGGGGGGGGCGTGTCCCCCCTAAATTTTAGGTGGGGGGACGGTCCCCCCCAAAATGTGTTATCGATAACCTTTTATTTTTTTTGGGGGGGGCTTGTCAATTTTTTTTCCTGCGTCTCCCCTAAATTCACGTGGACCCCCCCTGAAACGTGTGTTGTCCCCCCTAAAATTTAGGTTGATGACCTTTTTTTTTCTTGTCAAAAATTTTGGTTAGCAACTCCCTTAATTTTGTTTTTTGGGGGGCGCTTGTCCAATTTTTTACCTGTGTCCAGTGGCGTAACTACGGGGGGGCATGGGGGGGCACGTGCCCCCCCAATCGGCTGGCCAAAAAAAAAACCGGGGAAAAGGAGAAAAAGAGGGAAAAGGGAAGAGAAACGTAGTGGGGGAAAGAAGAAATTGTTGTTTATCATAGTGTTATATTATGTTATATAACATAAGAAGCATTTTTCACAACTTTATGAAACATTATTTGCTTAATTGTGTCTTCATTGTTCCTGGTGCTCGCATAGACTTTTTAACGAGACATATAAAACTGCTGTACTAAAGCCTCTCGTTTTCAAATCAATATACAACAGAATGATATATTTCCTCGCAATTAGAGTTATTATTGTTTTAAGTAGTGATATATTCATCTTTTTCATGACTACTGAAAGTTATTGCCCTATTTTAAGGTCTTAATATAAAACATTTCCTGTCCGTGCTAACGTTCGCATTAGTGGATTGGTGAGATTTCTGCTCTTCATGAACTCCTAAAATCAGTCCTTAAAATGTCAATTTTTCTGATCTGAATATCAAAAAATTTTAGCTCGCGCTTCGCGCTCGCATCATTTGGTTAGTGAAATACGTGGGGTCTTAGTGAATTCTTACAAACAAGCATTGGAATGCCCCTCTTCATGTCTGAATTTCCTAGATTTTCAGCTCGCGCTTCGCGCTGGCAGTATTTCATTATTGAGATGCGTATGATAATCATGATTACAATGACAGTGCTCCATGTGTTTAGATGTAAGTCTAACAAAATCAGCAAGCGCTTGGCACTCGCATTAGATGACTATGGTGAGATATGTATACTCTGACTTAATGGATTTGTAACTATAGTCCTTAAAATATCCATGTTTTGGGGTCAATATATACAAAAATTTCAGCTCGCGCTTCGCGCTCGCATCATTTGGTTAGTCAAATACGTAGGGTTTTAGAGAATTCTTACAAACAACCCTTAGAATGCCCCTCTTTAGGTCTATATTTCCTAAATGTTTCTTGCAGTATTTGATTAGTAAGATACGTATGATAATCATGATTACATGACTACAAAAGGTGCTTCATGACTGTGTTTAGATGTAATTCTAACAAAATCAGCAAAGGATGGCACTAGCATTAGATGACTATGGTGAGATATTTATACTCTTAATGGATTCTAAAATATAATCCTTAAAATTTCCTTGTTTAGGGTCAGTATCTACAAAAATTTTAGCTCGCGCTTCGTGCTCGCATTGTTTGTTTAACGAGACAGTTAAGTATCATGATTACAAAACAATTTGCTTTTAATGTCCATTTTTAGCCCTCAATATCAAAAATTTTCAGCTTGCGCTTCGCGCTCGCATTATTTAATCAGTGAGATACATATTCGTTTGATGGCACTGCATGTCCTTAAAATATCTCTATTAGGTCAGTATACCTGACAACTAAGCACGCTTCGCGCGCTCCCCAAGTGACCCGAAATTTTTGCTGGTGCCCCCCCAATGCCGTGACCCACGGTACGCCACTGCCTGTGTCCATCCCAAAATTTCAGGTGGACACCCTCTTAATTTTTCGGCTTCCGCCGCCAATGACGCCAACATGCAATTTTTTTATATCAACTTTGCAAATTACGTTATCTCGCCAAGTCGACATACAAATAGGTGAATGTCCAATTGGTGACTTAAGTTATCTCGCTTAATCGAAGTAAATGTACATTTGTCCTCGGTTATCGACTTACGAAAAACTGTATGTCAACTTAGCAAGATGTGTTATCGCGCCAAGCCAACATACAAAAAGGAGGTACATGCCAGTGGGGGGGGGGGGCACTCAGTATATGATGCATAGTCGGTATGTGCCGTGGAGGGGACCCCAGTTTTACACTCAAATTTCCGTTCCAAGGCATAACATTTTTAACATCTTTTTCATAACATCTTATCGAGAAAAAAGAAGAATTCAAAGATATCCGCTCCAAAGCTTCGCATATTTTCCGTTACTCCGTTCCATCCGTATTGATCTGCTACAATATGAGCCGCAATTTTGGTGAAAAGCGGCCGCAGAGCGCTGTCCGAACATCGCATCAGCGTTAGCGCACCCGGCGCCCGTGCCGCCGGGCTAACTGCACGACGTATGCCCGTTCCATAGGGATGAATACGTACGCACCCACACACAGGCGTCGCGACCCGTTCCAAGTACCCCAGTTTTCACAACCATTTGTAGTTCCGAAGCCCGTTCCGAGAACCCTCCTTTTTACAATAAGCCCGCTCTTAGGCCCCCGTTTTTTGTCTCGCCCGGATATACCCACTACTTTTTTTGGTCGAGTCCCCCCCCCCGGGGGGCTACATGTCAGCTTTGTGACATACATTAATCTCACCAAGTCTGCATAAGCAAATGTGTATGTCAACTTGGCGAGATACGTTATTCACATGGAAAAAAGTATAGCACTCTGGATTGACATTGCACTTCATATTTTATTGAAATAATCATACCTCAAAGTTTATGTGACCATACAAACTTCAGATATTTCATGACCAATTATTGATCTTGCTAAGTGTTGGACCCTGCTGTCCATTGACGCGACTGTCATTAAATGTATAGTGAATTTCATCACACACCACTTTTTTTCACAGGTTGATGATGAAGCCTAGTCCCTGTCCCTGAAATGTGGTTTTACTATTCGACCTGAAAAAGATAAAGTAATATTCACCCTCCTGCTCAGGTAATTACAGGTGAAGATATACTTTCATTTCGCTATACTCCCATGCACCCTCCTATAGTTGATTGATATATTACTTAACCCTTCCATCTGTGCTGGTTCCAAAGGACTTTTTCAAGGACTTCTGCCCTACGTCTCTTAACGAGATGATATATTTCGCTCGGCCTCCCTCGACACCTCATTCTAAGGTCTGATTTTGGTTTCGCTTGGAGTAACTTTAGAATCAACCTGATTATTATATTTGTCACTAGTCTAGATTCTAGACGTCGGTGTACTTGTTATTTCTCTCCGTTTGCTTCATTCTCCATCCCCTGTGATGATGGGAGGAAATCGTGCGGCAGTTTTCTTTTCGGGCGTAGAGGTCGAAGATTGTGTTATTAACAACATAACTGAAAAGTAGAACAGTCCTGGCAAAGGACTAATTTGTCACCTGCATATACCACTTTTTTTATGATAAACTCAATAGCGAACTGAAACAGCATGACCTGTGCAAATGTATGATTATTGTCATTATTGCATGCTGTAATGTAACACTAAGCTTCTACAGTACTTATTAAAACAATTATTTGAGTAATACACAGATGTATGACAGCATGACGAGATACGATTTCTCGCCCAGTGAACATACAGACAGGTTTATGACAACCTATCAACATACGTTATATCTACATTATGAAATTTGAAAAAAAAACGAGATTATACCATATATAACCAGAATAATTTGTAATTACACGAATTATTTTCATAAAAGTTTGAAATGAGATCGAACAAGTTTACAAAAGACCGAACAATAATTCAACAAAACTAACAATAGAAGCAATTGGTTTAGCCGATATTTACGGTCTTAGAAAGTCGTTTGGAAAATATGTGGTTGCATATATTATGGGTGTATATTTATACTTGTGTCCTTGGTCCCCGGAGACTGGACGTTACTCGGCCCAAAGACAATTCCCCCTGTCAAGATAATTTTTTGCCTCTCGTCATTTACATGGTTCATATACCAATGTGTGTGTTTAGATTTAAACCTAGAATCTGGGAATTCCAATTACATTTTTTAAATGAAATTTAATAATGCGAGTGCGAAATGTCGTTCCTCTTCATTTCATGTCTGTCATTTATCATACCTACCAGATTTCCAGGGAGTGCTGCCTATGGAAAATAACACACGCAGCACCTCAAGGAAAAATTTTGGGGCGCTTCAGCACCCCCGCTTCCTATGCAGGCCCATGTGTATGAAATCGAATATTTAAGCTCAGAAAATAAAATTGGTTTCGAGATTTCTATCTTCAACTTAAAGGGTTGGGAAAATTATGTATAGAATTGGTTATTGTTGTCACGAATTGATGGAGAATACAGTTTCTATTTTTATTATGATATTAAATAATGAAGTGTCAAATTGGTTGAAGAGCATTATACGAACATGGTGTTTATCGAAAAGAAAAAAATATAATACCAATGATTTTATGAAATGACCAATATATCACATTTGAAGGAAAATATATGTATAAACGAGAGATAAAAGGAAAGTGATTCACGAAGATTATTGGTATTATGTTACATGATGAATTTGGATATCCAAACAAAAGGGGTTAAAGTTTGAGCATTTTTATTTGTTAGATATAAACTGATGCCATGAAATTGGAAAGTTTTCTTTTTAAAACGAAATTACCATCATCTTGAAAAGGATCCTGGATATTTTCCTTCTCTTTTCTGTGAATCTGCATTTAGACAAATTCACAATTTTATCAAACTTTTATCAAACATCACCCCATCCATGAAAATATTGGGGGAGGGCAAACATATCGTTTCCCCCATTTTTCCGCATGTGCAAAAATGAAATAAGATTGTAGTGTTACACAGAAATCACTCAAGCGAGATGGAGATACCAACTCGTAAATCGTGCTTAAAATGTCCGGTGAATATAAAATAATATAGGTTTATGTGTCCGTGGGTAAATCTGTTCTTTCTGTAATCGAGCGCCTTTGGAACGTTGATTCAATCTAAAAAAACGGATCGACGCCGAGGCTTAAATAACATAATATTAAATTATAAATAACTTAATACCTACAAACGAATGGCATACAAATACAGGAAATAAAACCAATGTATTATGATCTTTTTGCAATGCGATACCCCGAACATTGGATCATTATTTTGTATTTTACAAGCCCTAAAGTAGCAGCCTCGGGGAACAAGCTGTGTATGAGAGTGACTGATTTTAATCCTAATTATTAAACAGTAGCGAAACAGCCCCCCCCCCCGACGGATTTCAACAGGGGAAACGACATGGTGGGCCCATATCGGAATATTACAAAAGAGTGAGTGAATGTGACAAAGAGCAATCACGTGACTCGTATGGACCGAGTGGATGTATCTAGTGGAGTGAGTGGTTGCTTTTAAGCGCAATCACGTGACTCGTATAGACCGAGTGGATGTATAGTGGAGTGAGTAATTGCTTTTAAGCGCAATCACATGACCTGTTTGGTGAGCCTGGCTGCAGGGGAGTGGGTGTATGAATACCGATTTCGAGAGCAGTCACTTCGTCTCCACCTCACAGAGGTGGCATGTTCACACTCATGATTCGCAATCGTTTGTTACCATATTCCTCTTTACTTCACATCTGTATTCTTACTTTATGAAAATAAATGTATAAAAAATACATAGTCACAAGGAAGACTATCAAATTTATCTCATCTGTTTTATTATTTTTTAAGAGACTCAAGGAAATGTTATTCATCAAATTAAGGGAAAAATCAAAGCTTCAAACATTCTTGTATATATCGATCTATCTTGAAAGAGAATGCAGCCGCCATCTCTGTATTAATCTCTCCCGATACGGTTAGGGCCCTTCATTAAGACGGAATAACCCGATATGGTTATATTTATCATATTTGTATTAGTTGACTAAATTTAAGACACAAAAGAGAGGGGCAAGGGGGCGAATGTCTAAAGATCTGCTTTCATCTTGCAATACAAAAACGTAGCATTTAGTTAAGAACCATCGTGTATATTGTAACCAGAAGAGGAGCAAATAGAATGACTGTCGGCATTTCAAATCACGTAGCCTGACGATGGGGCAATATCTGAACATTGCCAAGGAGTGAGTGGTTGTAACAAAGAGCAATCACGTGACTCGTAAGGACCGAGTGGATGTATCTAGCGGAGTGAGTGATTGCTTTTAAGCGCAATCACGTGACTCGTATGGACCGAGTGGATGTATCTAGCGGAGTGAGTGGTTGCTTTTTAGGTGCAATCACGTGACTCGTATGGACCGAGTGGTTGTATCTAGCGGAGTGAGTGGTTGCTTTTTAGGTGCAATCACGTGACTCGTATGGACCGAGTGGTTGTATCTAGCGGAGTGAGTGGTTGCTTTTTAGGTGCAATCACGTGACTCGTATGGACCGAGTGGTTGTATCTAGTGGAGTGAGTGGTTGCTTTTAAGCGCAATCACGTGACCTGTTTGGTAAGCCTGGCTGCAGGGGAGTGGGTGTATGAATGCCGATTTCGAGAGCAGTCACTTCGTCTCCACCTCACAGAGGTGGCATGTTCACACTCATGATTCGCAATCGTTTGTTACCATATTCCTCTTTACTTCACAACTGTATTCTTACTTTATGAAAATAAATGTATAAAAAATACACTGTTTTATTATTTTTTAAGAGACTCAAGGAAATGTTATTCATCAAATTAAAGGGAAAAATCAAAACTTCAAACATACTTGTATATCGATCTATCTTGAAAGAGAATGCAGCCGCCATCTCTGTATTAATCTCTCCCGATACGGTTAGGGCCCTTCATTAAGACGGAATAACCCGATATGGTTATATTTATCATATTTGTATTAGTTGACTAAATTTAAGACACAAAAGAGAGGGGGCAAGGGGGCGAATGTCTAAAGATCTGCTTTCATCTTGCAATACAAAAACGTAGCATTTAGTTAAGAACCATCGTGTATATTGTAACCAGAAGAGGAGCAAATAGAATGACTGTCGGCATTTCAAATCACGTAGCCTGACGATGGGGCAATATCTGAACATTGCCAAGGAGTGAGTGGTTGTAACAAAGAGCAATCACGTGACTCGTATGGACCGAGTGGATGTATCTAGCGGAGTGAGTGGTTGCTTTTTAGGTGCAATCACGTGACTCGTATGGACCGAGTGGTTGTATCTAGTGGAGTGAGTGGTTGCTTTTAAGGGCAATCACGTGACTCGTATGGACCGAGTGGTTGTATCTAGTGGAGTGAGTGGTTGCTTTTAAGCGCAATCACGTGACCTGTTTGGTAAGCCTGGCTGCAGGGGAGTGGGTGTATGAATGCCGATTTCGAGAGCAGTCACTTCGTCTCCACCTCACAGAGGTGGCATGTTCACACTCATGATTCGCAATCGTTTGTTACCATATTCCTCTTTACTTTACTGTATTCTTACTTTATGAAAATAAATGTATAAAAAATACATAGTCACAAGGAAGACTCTATCAAATTTATCTCATCTGTTTTATTATTTTTTAAGAGACTCAAGGAAATGTTATTCATCAAATTAAAGGGAAAAATCAAAACTTCAAACATACTTGTATATCGATCTATCTTGAAAGAGAATGCAGCCGCCATCTCTGTATTAATCTCTCCCGATACGGTTAGGGCCCTTCATTAAGACGGAATAACCCGATATGGTTATATTTATCATATTTGTATTAGTTGACTAAATTTAAGACACAAAAGAGAGGGGGCAAGGGGGCGAATGTCTAAAGATCTGCTTTCATCTTGCAATACAAAAACGTAGCATTTAGTTAAGAACCATCGTGTATATTGTAACCAGAAGAGGAGCAAATAGAATGACTGTCGGCATTTCAAATCACGTAGCCTGACGATGGGGCAATATCTGAACATTGCCAAGGAGTGAGTGGTTGTAACAAAGAGCAATCACGTGACTCGTAAGGACCGAGTGGATGTATCTAGCGGAGTGAGTGATTGCTTTTAAGCGCAATCACGTGACTCGTATGGACCGAGTGGATGTATCTAGCGGAGTGAGTGGTTGCTTTTTAGGTGCAATCACGTGACTCGTATGGACCGAGTGGTTGTATCTAGCGGAGTGAGTGGTTGCTTTTTAGGTGCAATCACGTGACTCGTATGGACCGAGTGCTTGTATCTAGCGGAGTGAGTGGTTGCTTTTTAGGTGCAATCACGTGACTCGTATGGACCGAGTGGTTGTATCTAGTGGAGTGAGTGGTTGCTTTTAAGCGCAATCACGTGACCTGTTTGGTAAGCCTGGCTGCAGGGGAGTGGGTGTATGAATGCCGATTTCGAGAGCAGTCACTTCGTCTCCACCTCACAGAGGTGGCATGTTCACACTCATGATTCGCAATCGTTTGTTACCATATTCCTCTTTACTTCACAACTGTATTCTTAATTACTTTATGAAAATAAATGTATAAAAAATACATAGTCACAAGGAAGACTATCAAATTTATCTCATCTGTTTTATTATTTTTTTTAGAGACTCAAGGAAATGTTATTCATCAAATTAAAGGGAAAATCAAAACTTCAAACATACTTGTATATCGATCTATCTTGAAAGAGAATGCAGCCGCCATCTCTGTATTAATCTCTCCCGATACGGTTAGGGCCCTTCATTAAGACGGAATAACCCGATATGGTTATATTTATCATATTTGTATTAGTTGACTAAATTTAAGACACAAAGGAGAGGGGGCAAGGGGGCGAATGTCTAAAGATCTGCTTTCATCTTGCAATACAAAAACGTAGCATTTAGTTAAGAACCATCGTGTATATTGTAACCAGAAGAGGAGCAAATAGAATGACTGTCGGCATTTCAAATCACGTAGCCTGACGATGGGGCAATATCTGAACATTGCCAAGGAGTGAGTGGTTGTAACAAAGAGCAATCACGTGACTCGTATGGACCGAGTGGTTGTATCTAGTGGAGTGAGTGGTTGCTTTTAAGGGCAATCACGTGACTCGTATGGACCGAGTGGATGTATCTAGCGGAGTGAGTGGTTGCTTTTTAGGTGCAATCACGTGACTCGTATGGACCGAGTGGTTGTATCTAGTGGAGTGAGTGGTTGCTTTTAAGGGCAATCACGTGACTCGTATGGACCGAGTGGATGTATCTAGTGGAGTGAGTGATTGCTTTTAAGCGCAATCACGTGACCTGTTTGGTAAGCCTGGCTGCAGGGGAGTGGGTGTATGAATGCCGATTTCGAGAGCAGTCACTTCGTCTCCACCTCACAGAGGTGGCATGTTCACACTCATGATTCGCAATCGTTTGTTACCATATTCCTCTTTACTTCACAACTGTATTCTTACTTTATGAAAATAAATGTATAAAAATATATAGTCACAAGGAAGACTATCAAATTTATCTCATCTGTTTTATTATTTTTTAAGAGACTCAAGGAAATGTTATTCATCAAATTAAAGGGAAAAATCAAAACTTCAAACATTCTTGTATATATCGATCTATCTTGAAAGAGAATGCAGCCGCCATCTCTTTATTAATCTCTCTTGATACGGTTAGGGCCCTTCATTAAGACGGAATAACCCGATATGGTTATATTTATCATATTTGTATTAGTTGACTAAATTTAAGACACAAAAGAGAGGGGCAAGGGGGCGAATGTCTAAAGATCTGCTTTCATCTTGCAATACAAAAACGTAGCATTTAGTTAAGAACCATCGTGTATATTGTAACCAGAAGAGGAGCAAATAGAATGACTGTCGGCATTTCAAATCACGTAGCCTGACGATGGGGCAATATCTGAACATTGCCAAGGAGTGAGTGGTTGTAACAAAGAGCAATCACGTGACTCGTAAGGACCGAGTGGATGTATCTAGCGGAGTGAGTGATTGCTTTTTAGGTGCAATCACGTGACTCGTATGGACCGAGTGGTTGTATCTAGTGGAGTGAGTGGTTGCTTTTAAGGGCAATCACGTGACTCGTATGGACCGAGTGGATGTATCTAGCGGAGTGAGTGGTTGCTTTTTAGGTGCAATCACGTGACTCGTATGGACCGAGTGGTTGTATCTAGTGGAGTGAGTGGTTGCTTTTAAGGGCAATCACGTGACTCGTATGGACCGAGTGGTTGTATCTAGTGGAGTGAGTGGTTGCTTTTAAGCGCAATCACGTGACCTGTTTGGTAAGCCTGGCTGCAGGGGAGTGGGTGTATGAATGCCGATTTCGAGAGCAGTCACTTCGTCTCCACCTCACAGAGGTGGCATGTTCACACTCATGATTCGCAATCGTTTGTTACCATATTCCTCTTTACTTCACAACTGTATTCTTACTTTATGAAAATAAATGTATAAAAAATACATAGTCACAAGGAAGACTATCAAATTTATCTCATCTGTTTTATTATTTTTTAAGAGACTCAAGGAAATGTTATTCATCAAATTAAAGGGAAAAATCAAAGCTTCAAACATTCTTGTATATATCGATCTATCTTGAAAGAGAATGCAGCCGCCATCTCTTTATTAATCTCTCTTGATACGGTTAGGGCCCTTCATTAAGACGGAATAACCCGATATGGTTATATTTATCATATTTGTATTAGTTGACTAAATTTAAGACACAAAAGAGAGGGGCAAGGGGGCGAATGTCTAAAGATCTGCTTTCATCTTGCAATACAAAAACGTAGCATTTAGTTAAGAACCATCGTGTATATTGTAACCAGAAGAGGAGCAAATAGAATGACTGTCGGCATTTCAAATCACGTAGCCTGACGATGGGGCAATATCTGAACATTGCCAAGGAGTGAGTGGTTGTAACAAAGAGCAATCACGTGACTCGTAAGGACCGAGTGGATGTATCTAGCGGAGTGAGTGGTTGCTTTTTAGGTGCAATCACGTGACTCGTATGGACCGAGTGGTTGTATCTAGTGGAGTGAGTGGTTGCTTTTAAGGGCAATCACGTGACTCGTATGGACCGAGTGGTTGTATCTAGCGGAGTGAGTGGTTGCTTTTTAGGTGCAATCACGTGACTCGTATGGACCGAGTGGTTGTATCTAGTGGAGTGAGTGGTTGCTTTTAAGCGCAATCACGTGACCTGTTTGGTAAGCCTGGCTGCAGGGGAGTGGGTGTATGAATGCCGATTTCGAGAGCAGTCACTTCGTCTCCACCTCACAGAGGTGGCATGTTCACACTCATGATTCGCAATCGTTTGTTACCATATTCCTCTTTACTTCACAACTGTATTCTTACTTTATGAAAATAAATGTATAAAAAATACATAGTCACAAGGAAGACTCTATCAAATTTATCTCATCTGTTTTATTATTTTTTAAGAGACTCAAGGAAATGTTATTCTTCAAATTAAGGGAAAAATCAAAACTTCAAACATTCTTGTATATATCGATCTATCTTGAAAGAGAATGCAGCCGCCATCTCTGTATTAATCTCTCCCGATACGGTTAGGGCCCTTCATTAAGACGGAATAACCCGATATGGTTATATTTATCATATTTGTATTAGTTGACTAAATTTAAGACACAAAAGAGAGGGGGCAAGGGGGCGAATGTCTAAAGATCTGCTTTCATCTTGCAATACAAAAACGTAGCATTTAGTTAAGAACCATCGTGTATATTGTAACCAGAAGAGGAGCAAATAGAATGACTGTCGGCATTTCAAATCACGTAGCCTGACGATGGGGCAATATCTGAACATTGCCAAGGAGTGAGTGGTTGTAACAAAGAGCAATCACGTGACTCGTAAGGACCGAGTGGATGTATCTAGCGGAGTGAGTGATTGCTTTTAAGCGCAATCACGTGACTCGTATGGACCGAGTGGATGTATCTAGCGGAGTGAGTGGTTGCTTTTTAGGTGCAATCACGTGACTCGTATGGACCGAGTGGTTGTATCTAGCGGAGTGAGTGGTTGCTTTTTAGGTGCAATCACGTGACTCGTATGGACCGAGTGGTTGTATCTAGCGGAGTGAGTGGTTGCTTTTTAGGTGCAATCACGTGACTCGTATGGACTGAGTGGTTGTATCTAGTGGAGTGAGTGGTTGCTTTTAAGCGCAATCACGTGACCTGTTTGGTAAGCCTGGCTGCAGGGGAGTGGGTGTATGAATGCCGATTTCGAGAGCAGTCACTTCGTCTCCACCTCACAGAGGTGGCATGTTCACACTCATGATTCGCAATCGTTTGTTACCATATTCCTCTTTACTTCACAACTGTATTCTTACTTTATGAAAATAAATGTATAAAAAATACATAGTCACAAGGAAGACTCTATCAAATTTATCTCATCTGTTTTATTATTTTTTAAGAGACTCAAGGAAATGTTATTCATCAAATTAAAGGGAAAAATCAAAACTTCAAACATACTTGTATATCGATCTATCTTGAAAGAGAATGCAGCCGCCATCTCTGTATTAATCTCTCCCGATACGGTTAGGGCCCTTCATTAAGACGGAATAACCCGATATGGTTATATTTATCATATTTGTATTAGTTGACTAAATTTAAGACACAAAAGAGAGGGGGCAAGGGGGCGAATGTCTAAAGATCTGCTTTCATCTTGCAATACAAAAACGTAGCATTTAGTTAAGAACCATCGTGTATATTGTAACCAGAAGAGGAGCAAATAGAATGACTGTCGGCATTTCAAATCACGTAGCCTGACGATGGGGCAATATCTGAACATTGCCAAGGAGTGAGTGGTTGTAACAAAGAGCAATCACGTGACTCGTATGGACCGAGTGGATGTATCTAGCGGAGTGAGTGGTTGCTTTTTAGGTGCAATCACGTGACTCGTATGGACCGAGTGGTTGTATCTAGTGGAGTGAGTGGTTGCTTTTAAGGGCAATCACGTGACTCGTATGGACCGAGTGGATGTATCTAGTGGAGTGAGTGATTGCTTTTAAGCGCAGTCACGTGACCTGTTTGGTAAGCCTGGCTGCAGGGGAGTGGGTGTATGAATGCCGATTTCAAGAGCAGCCACTTCGTCTCCACCTCACAGGGGTAGCATGTTCACACTCATGATTGGCAATCGTTTGTTACCATATTCCTCATTGCTTCACACTTGTATTTATAATTATTTTATTAAGATAAACATATACAAATAACATAGTGCCTTTATATATAATGAGGCAATTTTCTTCATATTTTGATGTAAACTTTGCTCTGAATGTTCATCTCTTTATAATAATGAAAGTAATTTTTTAGATCTTGTGGCACATATTTCAAAGATGGAATAATGAATAACAGGCTGTTACACAGCTTATATGAATTCGGAATAAACAATGCCCGTTTCTCAACCAAATGATAATCCGCGATCACTTGTTTCGAAAGTGGGCCTGAGTGATTAGACTATTACAATGTGATTAAAATACCTATCGCAGTTGGACGCCAAGGCAGATTCTGACCCACATAAAAGGGATATTGTCCGCTCTACAGGCACAGTGGTCATAAAACAACCACTTTTCGCATCCACTGGCCGGTGCTCGTAAAGTCACCCGAGTGGATGTACTTCCGCTGCAGTGACGGGGTCTCCGATACGATTCTAGATCTCTGATTGGATAAAACTGTACGATCACTCACTCTACCGAGTGAGTGATGGTAAAATACGTACAAATCATTCACTCACTCGAGTGAGTGAATGAATGAATGTTTGTGGCATTGAGGGCACGTCATTCCTGATGACTGCCATACGACGGGAAGGACCTTTACGACGGGGAAGAGACTTATGGGCCCGTCCTAAAAGACTGTCCTGGAATGCAATTTAGTTGTGAGACATGAGAATTGTTTACCTTTCGCATCCAGAACTGAAACGTTCAATGTACGGTACGTGTGCATGCTACGGTTTATTTACAATTCGTCTAATGCCAATTCATCCATTTGCCGTCTACTACCATTTGGTCTAACATCAGTTCGTCTTATCACCACATGGTCTACTTTCATTTAGTCTAATGCCATTCCGTCTAATAACCAGTTCGTCCAATTGCCATTTAGTCCATATACAGTTTGGTCTAATTAAACTAAAATGTTAATAGTGCAAAATGAATGAAAAGAAACTGGTTATTAGACCAACTGGTTATTAGACGAAATGGTGATACGACGAAGTGATGATTGGACCAAATAATTAATAGACCAAGTGGTTTTAACACGAAATGTTGATGGACGGAATGGCATGAAGGTAGACCATTTGGTGAGTGGACGAATTGGCAATTGACCCATGCTACTATGGTAACAGTGATATATCCGATTTAGGACAACGGGGGGCACTTACATTGACGAGTGGATACCATGCGTGACCAATTAAGAAACACGTAAATGAATCTCTTTTTCAACATAGAAAACGTTATGTACGGAACGTAATAGTAAGAAAAACCTAAAGTAATGAAAAAACTTGGGCATATATTTTGCTTGGAAAGCTAGATTTACGGTCCAATTTGCGAGGGTAGAGATCACTGCTAGGTAGGTAGTATTCTCAAATTGTGGTATTACTTTTTTACTACCGTTGAATTTAAAAAGCAAATGTAAAATAAATAAAAAATGAAGAAAAAAAATCAATACCTTTTTAAGGGGAAGTTGAAATGTGACTTGCCATATCTCCGCTTTTATGTCATAAATACATCATTCATGTATCAAATTGTTGCTGGTTAACAGTTCTAACGTCAAAGCAACATTCAAAAGTGAAATCTAGATATCAAACCTTCAAAATAGGAATACACTAATGGCCAGTGTCCATTTCCATCTCAAGAAGATATGAACAAATTGAGACGATATATTGATTTTTGTGTTTAAATACTTTGCGCTAGCTGTATAAAACTATACTTGGATTAATATGCGTCACTAGCGTACCTACGGGGGGGTAGGGGGGCAGTCTTCCCCCCACCCCCTGACGAGCCACCACCCATGCAAAGGACGTATCCCTGCCTCCCTGACGAACTTAAAAGACCTTTTTGCCCCCCCCCCCTGACGAGCTTGAAGACCTCCATTGTCCCCTGACGAACTTGAAGACCTTTTTTTTGCTTGTCAATTATTTTTGGCGGACGGTTTTGCCCCCCCCCTGTGGAAAATCCTAGGTACGCCATTGACATGCGTTATTCATAACAAAATTAAGATTTGTAAACATTTTCAGATAAGTTCTAACTAGCCTACGGGCTACTATTTACAATCTTGTAGTGCCGTTAGTTTGGGATCCAGCGCTGCTTAAATTCGAATTACTTGTTACTGGTCCAAATAACTAAAGTAGTTCTCAATTAAAAAAAAACATTTTGAGTCAATATATCAATCCCGTTTTCTTATCAGACTAACAAAGTTGAGCTTGATCGCGCTTCGCGTGTGCATCACTTGATCAATGATACACGTTACCTCTTTATGATTTCATACCAAGAGTCATAAAGATACTCCTTATTTGGTCAGTATGATAAAGTATTTACCTCGCGCGTCTCGCTCGCGTTAAGAAATTAATGCCATACTGTTATTGTTTATACGTAAAAAATACATCATATACTCTTTTTAAAATAGGTAGGGGAAGGCGGGGTATAAGTTGTGACAGTTTTTGCTTTTTGCATGTTAGAATTGATTTGATTAATACTCTTGTCGAAATAAGTACCTTGCCTTGAAATTTAATTCTTCTGAAATATTTTCCACCTATATATAACTTTCTATCCCCACACTGAAAGTCATCGTGACCTTTGAAAAAAACGATGTCAAATGGCTCAACTTGCCCCATATATGGGTTAAGTTTGGGCCACCTTCTGGGGTAAGTTGAGCCCCAAAAACTATGTACAAAATGCATGAGGGGAGAACCAGCATGTCAATTTTTTGTTTAAAGTCTTTTCACTTGCTAATTCTCTATAAATACTATCATCCTTTAAAAGGAAAAGAGCAGTTATGTAAATTTGGTCCTTTCAGCCAGCATTTCAATCGATTTTTATGGTTTGTTTGTTTTTTAAGATACATTACCATAGGAATTGCCATGGCTCAATTTACCCCATGCTGTTTGGCTCAACTTACCCCAGTCCGAACTTAGTGCGATAATTTTGTATTCACACATTTATTATGCATCCATCATATAAAAGACAAGAATGAAGATCCATACCTGGATTAATAATGTTGTTATCATGTCTTTATTATATTTAAAGACGTGTGTGTTTATAAAGCACTTATCTATTTTTCACTCTTTTTTACTTTTTTGGTTGAAATTCATATTTTTCCCTCTAAAAAACTACTTTTTGTTTCAAAGTTGAAAACATTGTGGTGGGGTTGGGGGTTATGCTATGGGTCATTAATACATGACACCACCACAATGTCTGACTCATTCATTATTGGCCTGGATCTGGTGGCTAAACTTGCCCCTATGCTCAACTTACCCCGCCTTCCCCTACTTGAAAGTAAAAAATATATGATGGTAGATGGATCAGTTCCAAAGACGTTATCAAATATCACTGTATAGACTGGAGGGGGTTTTGTTAAGGCTCATAAAGGGACGTTGATTGTTGAATTAAGCGTCGGATCTAAATATATTAATAATATTGATTGATCAATTAATTTTTATTTGATTCAGTTATTACTCACCTTGACCCATTTATCTCCATCATTATTCATTGCAAGCCATGCAGCATTATTATGTGAAGTCACTCCTCCATTTAATCTCCCAGCTGGGGGATAAAACTCTTCGCTGTACGACGATGAAGCGGTAAGACTAGAGTCTGGTATTCGTCCATCTTCTACTCCCATTTTACTCCCTCTCAGAGGATGTGAGCATCCAGATTCACCAAGATTCATACCAGCTGAATACACATGAAAATTGTGTCAAAAAGCTTGTTTGTAAAACGTAAGAAAAAAATGATGGTTACTTTTTCTGCACTTGACACGGAAGTACGTCTTGAAAGGTTATGTGCACAACAATGACATGTGAATATTCGATCTCAATAATTAAAATTAATATTATATGGCACATGGCCTTACTTAAATATAACTTTGTTGATAAATTTGCAAGGAAGTAAATGTAGTGTCCTTATCAATCTCACCTAATAATTCGTTGATAGGTCCGTAGCCCGTAAGCTCGAATCTGAGTGCTACGTAATCTTTCTTCGTCTTTGGATGGATACGAAAATATCGGCAAACTATCGGTGTAAAGAAGGTGTGGACTACATAACTATTTTGGTCGTAGTTACCTGTGAAAACCTGACAGAGAACATCAATATGACTACAGTGAATATGATTTGGAGTGTTGGTCAAAACAGGCAAGTGTGAGTTTACTATTTTCTTGGTAAAAGACAGACACGGTTAATTGGCCTCAATTACTGGGTAATGGATCAATTACGTAATTAATAACATGTTTTTGAGTAATTGCAATTGAAGTTTTGAAAGGGAAAGTAATAGTATTTGAAAAATATAATTGACAATTACTGTCAATTACTTTGAATTAGATTCAATTACTTTACAATAAATTTACTTAATCTATAATCTGATTTCATGACCTTTTTCATGTCAATTGCTTCAGAATCAAAGAGACTAACAGGTTGAATCCGTGCTCTTAAACCTAAACCTTCATCTTGCCAGTTTCTTTGTAACTTAGAATGATGTAAAAATAGGTGGTTCTATGTACAAAATAAAATTTGGTTTCATTTATGACTTTTCTAGAAAGCAATTGAAATTGTAATTATAATTGACAAAAGTAATTGGTAATTGTCATTGAAAAAAAATAATGAAAAGTATTTGTAATTATTTCTTCAATTACAAAATTATAATTGTAATTGAACAAAGTAGCTGAGCCAAACCCTGGTCAAAGATTACGAGTCCATCAATTGGTAGGCCTGTAATACTCTGGTAAGTTGTAGTGAAGCGAATTATAGGATATTCAAAATATATTACAGCAACAACTACAGGCTTGAAGGGTACATGTTCACTGCATTTCTATATACCTGAGATGTAATGCCGCTTGACCTAAATGGTTCTGGTAATTGCTCCCGCGATAACAGTTTTGTCAAGTTCTTGCTAAAACAAAATGTTTGCAATATTTTGTTTTCAAATCAGTGAGTGAAAATGAATTGCTTTAATTCGTTGGGAATATAAAACGAAACGTTAATTGTGGTAATAGTAATTTAAGTCCAGTGGTCATCAAGAAAGCAATTATATTCATTTTGCATCCACTATGCCCCACATTAAATTAACCATCTAATGCTCTAGTTCCTTCTTAATTGTATATTTCACAAATCAAATACCAAGGTGGTTTTACATGTTTTTTAATTATTGATCCATTTCACAAGTACCATACTTTTCAAAGATTTTAGGATTGTTTTTGATCAGTTACATAGTTTATTTAGCTACAAATCTCTTTTAAGTGATGTGCAAATTGGATTTTAAAAAACTGTTTCCACAAAATAGAATCTTATTAACTTGCATGGTTATATTATCAATTCATTTTATATGAAACTTACATAATCGGAATGTATTTACATGTATACTGTATCTAAGTAGGGCTTTCGACTGTAAAGACTTACAATTTTATTGAAATGGGAGACACACAACATCAGAAACTCCCCAAAAATTCTTTAGGGGAACTTCTGATTTAGAACCTCATCAAATCTTCCAATTCGAAAGAGTGATTTCATATTGATTTTCAATGTCAAAAAACATTTTGTGGCATGCGGTTTCAAATCATTGACAAGGGCTTGTTGTAAAAGGCCGCGTAAGTTCTGCTTAATGTAAATTTCTATGGGCAACCGTAAGTGCCAAAATTAAACGACCGGGTAGGGTAGGTGGAGTGGGTTAGGGTTCGTACAAAGTACAAAGCTACCAAGAAATTAAAAGAGAGATAGAAATCCATTAAAGATAAGATGCTATCATATTGAAAATATGTTAATCAGAGTAAGATTAGATACTCCATTCAAAAGTTACTTGTTGTTTGTTTCCTTTTATTGAATTAATGAATTGCTGGATGCCAGCACGTGAATTGATAATATTCAGTCGCTTGTGGGAGGATATCTAATGTCACTCATTTTCAACCCAGAACCCCAACCTCTTCCTGAAAAGATAACCAGAAACGCGTCGGCTTTTAAGCCGCATGAAAGTCATTGTTATCACAGAATCATATACATACTATTATGTACGTGCCTCTCTAACTCATTTTCTCTTCAGAATTTTTTTTGGTCACCCACAAAAGAACCATCTATTGATATTATCATTTTCAGAAATTCAAATTAATCTATTATTGAGTGCATTAATTAAAGTGAAAAAGTGGAAGGTTATAAAATGTTTTAGTGTTCACCTTGACTGAATTTGTAACGATATCTTTGTAGTAGGTCCAGGATGTTCCTCCTTCACTGAAGGAAACAGTGTATGACGTCATCCACTGTTCAGCATCTGACCTGCCTTGTGTTGTGACAGCAGTGATGACAAATGTTGAATTGAAAGTAATCTGAAGCCATGGGTTAACGTCACTATTACTAGGGACCCAGGCAGATGGACCATTCAGGCGCAATTTCGAGCTATTCACGAGGTAACTGAATTCGCTTGAAACTATGATAGCATCGTCAGGAATTTTACCGCTTTCGAGACCGACAGGACTACCTGATGGTACGCTGCATGAACGCACTGTCGAAAATAGGGAAACAAATAATTGCCTAATTTTTAAAAATTAGAATTCATTGAATAAAAGGGAAAAGTACAAACATCACGTACTTTGTGAAAGGTGAGAGCTATACATCAATGGAAAAATTCTATATGAACTTTACATAAATATTTTTTTTCATTTGCTATATAGACTGCGTTTACAAAGTTAGACACCATGCTACTTATAAAGCATTTAACATTTTTCTGCAATCAAACTTTGTTTTCCAACATAATGTTTCACACAAATATACATAATTGGGAGTGGGTGACAGCATCGGTTTCCTTATTTGATTACGAACCAGGCAAACCTTATGACACTTCTGTCAAATTCAGTCAACCTTAAAATACCATAATATTCGTATAGTACATCATATTATGAGGAAATTTTCAGCGTTATATCTTTTTTTTTGTTCAAATCAATTTAGGAGTGCCTACATGTGATGTCGTATTTTGTTATTGATTATATTACAGGGGTACTAAATAGTCAGACACTCAAATCCCTTGATATAATCTTTTCCCCTTCCTATTTCCCTTGTCCCCTCCCCGCTTTTTTCATTATTTGAAAAATCATCGGGGCGGTCTCCCCTGCAACTGTAATGCAACATCCCAGCCCCCCACCCCTGTCTTTATCGCACACAGTCTACATCTTCTTTTATCAATTCATCTACCTCTCAACGTAATATTTCAAGACAACGCTGAAGACGCATCCCTGAAACAGATGATTTATAAACTTTAAGTTCAGGAGCAGGTGAACATTCAATGTGATACGCCACAGGAGATGGATCCTTGATTTGGACAATAGTCTGTTTATAAAGAGGGCGCTTCATTTTGAAGTAATCGATCTTAAATCAAATAAAATTATCATTATCAAATATTTTGTAAACACTCACATGTACAGCAAATAATACCAATGCTATTGTCCAAAGTAATTGCTGACACTGTTCCTTCGTACCAGCCGTTAGTAGGGTCCATCGTATAGGCAAAATATTCTTTAGAGTGACTACGTAAGGACGATACCTCGAAGAAATTCCCTCCCACTGTCGCATATACATCTGTTATCGAGCAATCAGATGAGGGAAATTGGTTTTAAAGAATATCATCTCCCCGATGAAAAGGCCATTTAGCTCTTGCAACAAAAATAATTATTAGTTGTACCGGCATATATGTGGGTTAAAATTTAACATCGTGAGAAAAATATCTTGGAAAAGACTGCAAGTTAGTTTTGATTGTCAAAATATACACTATTATTACAAATAAGATGTACATTGCTATATTATAAAGCCCTTTGGCACTATAAAAAAATGCCATTGTCGTTTTGTCATTGTTTTTCTAAAAGCCGATGTTCAGGTTTTATCGACATATCTATACTATGACAAATTATAATACTTGTACTAAATGAAAAACAGTAAACGGAAAAGGAATATGTGAAAATGCTCCAATTTATATTTCTGACGTCTTAGCCAACTCTGAATAAAACTACTGTTTATATTAACTGATTTTATACAAAGCTATGGCAATATTCTTCCTGTGAAAGAGAGGTGTTTAATCATCCAGTTGAAGAACCAAGAAGGTGATGGTCAGTCACTCAACTATCTGAAGAGAGCATCTTGAAATTTTGATGGACTCTTAACACTCTTCCATTCAACACGTACGCCATTTTTAATATGCGAGTATATACAACAGAGGCAGCATACCTGGATCTGATAGGATTTTTCAAAATAACTTCTTTAAATAAATTCTTACCATACAGGTGTTTTTTTTTCCGTTGTCCCTAAGGAATCCGATTGTCTCTTCGTAATATGCCCTTATTCGGAGCAGGGTCGGTAAAAGCACTAACATATATTTGTGTGCTGGAGGGTCAGGGTGTGGATGTGTGTGGGTGTGTGAAATATAAATTGAGAATAATGGCAGGGATAGCTTAAATCAAAGTTCCCTGGAGCTGTCCTATCATTGGAAACTTTTGTCGACTGAGGTAGAAAAAAATCTCTCAGTCGGGAATCGAACCCATGCCCCAGTTTAGAACACTTATGGCCTATTAGACAAGAGAAAAGATTAGTAGGTATAAACATGATCCATAAACATGATCCAAAAAACGGTGTATATACTTCATTTACCTTCATATCCGAGATAATTGCAGACTAACCGTGATGCATTCTTGGACCAGTTTTCCTGATGAATTAACATGTCCATTGTAGGTTGAGTGTGAGTTGTGATAACAATTCTTCCTTCATTTGTACTTCCTCCACCGATTAGTCGCAGTGAGTGGATGAATGATTCTGAAATAGAATCAGAACCTTAATCTCAGGTCTTTAAAAACCAACATAAACATGATAATTGTTATTTGGATTGAATGAATACACGCGTGTTTTGTGGTGAAGTAATTACACGTGTGACTCCTCAGCTTCTCAAAACGAAGGAAGACAGGCGCTCCGATACTTTTGAATTAACCGAATTACCTGCTTCCCTGTAGTATGTTTTACCCTATGCAGCTGTCCTGGATTGTATGGAAATTAATTAACATTTAGGAACCTGTTATCAAAAAAGTTTGGTATCAGCACGAATGTACGATGGATAGATGAAGGGAATCTGCTCAACACTTTTTTCAGTTTCTGTAAGTTTAAACCAGTCTTAAGATTAGTCCTTCCTGAAAAACTCGCTAACATTATTTTTTTGATAATATGTTTAAGTGTTTATGACAAATTTTACCAGCCACCCCGAAACTGTCACGGATTCCGAGGAAGGTTCTCTCGAAAAGAGTTAAAAATTGTAATTTGGTTTCCCCCCAAAAAAAGTAATCTGAAAGAATCTTCTTACTGTAAACATTTCAAATTGCAGGGGTGAGGAGAAAACGAGATTTTTCTGACACATGTCTTTTGCGGACTGCTTTAAAATTTCTCTCAGATTGCAAAGAGCGCACATGTCAAGCATGCAGGAACTCCAGATTTCAGATGCTGTTTTTCCCCCTTATTTTAAAACTCCCTTTTACTTTCTTCTGTATTCAAATAAGTAATGTGGGTTTTGATGAATAAATAAGGGCGTTATGGGGTTGATTGTCACAATTGTAGAAAAGCCTATCGCAATTTTGAAGTACGCAGCTTTAATTTGTATTATCATTGTTGTATTCTACATCATTTTTTTCTTGGATTTAACCTAGCATGCCCAGTCCGCCTAGTGTGTCAATGGGAGATTTGCAAGCCGTACAAGGATGTTATCACCCTATTACTTGCGAATTGCCGTGCACATACACGAAGTCAACAGCCGCATGTTTTATATTGGAGTATATGCTCCTGCTAACATTTTCTTAGTCCCAGTGTTTCAACATTTACATGTACGTGTGTGTGTAGAGGGTTTACGTGCGTGTAATTCTCAGCGTAAGGGTGTGTGTTTGGGTGTGAATGTATGATTTATTTTGAATCTTACTTGACTGGCACCTGTCTCCACTGTACCACTCTAAGCACTTGCAGATGAAACCAGTGTCGGCTTCCTCACAGGTTCCTTCATTTTCACACGGATTCGATAAACATCCTGGGTAAAAAAATGTATTGTAATTATCGGATTACTATATAAAGGCTTTGAAATACATCCGATGTCTTATCAACGTACATCAACGTTTATAACCCACCTTAATTGAAAGTACGTACTGTGAAAAACGTTGGCGAAAATTGCAGATCCACAGGTAGTTACCGCCACCGCATCAGGGTTCGGGAGCCTGCCAGTCTACACAATGGAGCACTTACTAGCGGCTGCGTTTGGGCTGCGCTCGGGCTACGGTTAGTCGGTTACACCCCCATCGATGCATACTAAATACGGGTGACGCAAGTATACAGCCAAAATAGCACACGATGCATTGTCTCTATGACTGCGCGCTCTGTATTTTATTGGTGTTTTACCCGTGGCGTCATAATAAATCTGACCTCTCGTTTTGCACAAAATCATTAGGATACATTCATTTCAAATTTTTGCATTATTTTTATTTTCTACTTTCTTTTTTTTTAATATCGAAAATTCGAAACCACTCACCTCTTTTCAATTTCCCACGTATCTTTTAGACACAACCTTGATGCAAAAATGTGCAAATATATATTCAGTGATCAAATATCGGGCCCTCTTTTTCAGCATTTCAAACGCACTATATTGAGAGTCCAGTCTCCTTCTTGCAGTATATTTGCCGACGTGGACCATAATCGAGAAAGCGCTTTTGCGACATGACAAAAAAGTCGGAGTTATAACGTCAGCCCAAGATTTACATTTTGAAATTTTCACAAACTTTTCCTACTTGTCATCATTGCTATGATGGCGAGTTGTTGGACGGATATCAATTTTGCCATATCGTGACCATGTTAAAATATTTGCGTTAGCCCAACAAAATTGTTGTGATATTTTGCCAATTATGAACGACAGAGATACCCGGACCGGATGATACCTGGAAGATACACAGCTGTTGACATGAGATGCATAAACTGCATCTCATTTCCAAGTGTAAGGCGACATCAGGGGAGCGTTTCATGAAAGGACTTGTCGGACGTTTTATCCGACAAGTACTGTTTTATCCGACAGTTACTATGGTAACAGTGACTCTCGGCCAATCAGAATCAAGGAAAATTGTCAGATCTGACAACTTGTCGGACGAAAATGTTGATGAAACGCTCCCCTGGGAGACGAATAGGAGGAATGGCTTTAGAGTGACAGAATATCTTCGCTCCTTTAGGATCAAGTCGTCGGTGCTGCACTTAATAAATTATGCAAGCGAAGCGCGAGCTGATATATTTGTCATCATTTTGACCTACGGCCAGAACCTTCTAAAAAAAAATTGTCATATGAAAATGATGATTTTCTTCTTATTCCTCGAGATAAATCTTGTCGATATTCTTTACTGAAAAAGGGACAACTTCATAAAATTTTCCTGAAAATGTTATTTTCTTATTTATCAATCTAATAAACCTAAAGAGAGAGCCTGAAATTTGTTGATTATTAGGTCCATCTATAGTGGGAATGATTTTTGATGACTTTTCGATGAGCTATGATATAATGAGAGAGTGAATAGGGGTATGTATTGTGCCTCGAAATGAAACAATTTGCTTCCGCATCCATTACTCGTCTTACCTCGCAAGATTTGACTGCAATTACTCTCTGAGTCTTTCTCATTGCCAAATTTGTGGTGAAATCAATGTATTGCAGCGATGAACAAAATCAACCTGGTTAATAATCCATAAGGATTTCTATACTAATTTGCTTAAATATGGAAGATGTGGAGGCCAAGCACACTTAAAATGAGGGACGATTTGCGAAATTTATTGAGCGGGGCTCGCCCCTTTAATTCAGTAGCTTTTTGTTCCGGTACTTCGTTTTTGTATACTCATTCATAGGACCAATCCCATAAACCTCGGGCTTTTATTCATTGCAATTTAGTATTCATGTGGCTATCGATATAAGTGCACTTTGTCAACTGTATTGAGTGATTGCACTTCGCATGTAATGGCCTTGTGAAAAGAATAAAAATAACAGGCGCTTAATTACGACGTATTGCATTCAATATTCACGATTTGGGAAGTATAATGCAGATCTGTCAGTATAAGTAGATGAATGAAGTTGATTTACTTGCCCTAGTTGAATTCATTTCTGATTTATTAAAAACATATCACTTTGTCTATGGTGATAAATCTGTTAAAGGCATTCGGGCCAACTCACTTCGAATAATAAAGAAACTATTGGATAAATATAAATGGGTCATGAAAGCAAAGGATTTAGAACAGGTGAAACATGTGTCACAGTAATTCGGCTTGAACTGTGCATCGGGGAAATTAACCCATATGATACCAGGGGCCGTTTCATAAAGCTCTTCGTAAGTTAAGAGTGACTTTAAGAACGACTGGTGAACCTTTCTTACGCACATAACGATCGCCAATGAATATACCATTCATCACAAAAAAAGGTTCACCTGTTGTTCTTGAAGTCGCTCTTAGCTAACGAACAGCTTAAGAAAACCCACTAGTTTAGCCTTATTTTTAACTGACGTAATATTAACGATAAAATATATTTAAAAGTACATTGCAATGGTTATGATGGTGGTGTAGGCTTTTTTTAATCAAAATATGGTTTACATATATCATGCTTACAGAAATCTCATTTAATCATATTCTTGATAATCAGGTAAGATTCATTAAAGATCAAATGCGTCGTTAATATGTGACAAGTGGCAAAAAGTATGATGCCTGCACTTTGTAGTATTAGTTGTTACATACTAACCGGGTATGGAACAATCAGTTTTGATAATTCCAAACAATTATCAAATCCATATGGTATAACCTTATTGTTACATTCCTACCTGGTATTGAACAATATACTTGTGATAATTCCAACGAATTATCAAATCCATGTGGTACGACCGATTGTTTAGTTTTCTTCAAGATCATTTGCACAACCTCTCCACTTACGAGCGTGTGTAGAGGGCAATTGACGCTCATAACAAATGGTTGGTCGCTGGTACATGCTGCGGGGTTTTAAATGAATAATACTGATAATAATGATAATCATTTTGATAGTTATGACAATAATGGTTATCATTGATAAAATATAACAAAAACAACAGTAGTAGTAATAGTATTAGTAGTAGTAGTAGTAGTAGTAGTAATGATAATGATAGAAATAATAATGATAAGAGCAATGATAAGTTTCTTATGTATTTCATGACAAGGAAATATCTATGTGCTTCAGAACATAAAAAAAGAAATAGATGTGTTATCTAGTTCACTTTGCATTTTGTTAATTAAAGTTAGGTTTATTTTGAAAAAAATGCAAATGTTAGGAGTTGCTTTGTATCTATCAAAAAAGTTAATTTTTTTGAGGTATTTTTTATGGTAATTCTCATAAATTTGGGGCTGCATGAGCAAATGAAGATTACCCTGTTTTTGTTGAGATTAGCGGAACAATTATTCAATTCTGTAATTGAAGGTAGCTTGTTGGATTCGTAACTAAGTCCTTTGTGTACGAAGGAGATGGTCCGTAGAAACGATATGCATGAAAAAAAAATCTTAGTGCTCTTATTGGAATCAGCTGTGAGTTAACGTTGGGGTTTATTCAAAATAGAACAATGTTGTTAAATGCAATTGGACTATTTTTTAAATTATTTGAACTCGGAAAATATAAGATAGCTTTTGTAATATTTATTGCGAAACGGTTAGTCATGCACATTTCTGAATATACATGTAATGTTTTAGACATATACGACATTTGTAAAAGATGGATAGTTCATAGCTAGACCTGGAAATGGATATTTTTTCTCAAAAAGATAAAGTATTAGTTTATTCATTAGGTTCAAGTAATATATTCAATAAATCGTTTCATTTTAGGGGTACCATGTTATTACGACTTCCAAACTACAACGTCAATAACAAATTACACTTCCGATTAAAAGTTTAATTGTTAAATGATGAAATATACAGTACAGTGAAGCGGTTTCAATTCCTGTCTCCAGGAAGTGATATGTTTCATTTTCAATGCGATTATTATCGTTCCTTTCAGGTTTTATTTTTTTCCAAATTTGCTAGCTACATGTATTATGTGAACTTGACAGGTTTTTGATAATGCATATATTTTTTATATATGCATTAACTGTTTCAATGTGTTTTATTGCCATAAATTTGATGACAAACAATGCTTGTATAGGGAAAGAGATTGAAAAAGATAATGTCCAAATTGTAATTACCTACCTGTTGACTGCAGTAAGTTGAAAGGCAGTACTAGCAGAAATACAAACATGATGAAACTGGGCACACCTGTTTATGATATTGAAATTGTATTTTACCATATCAAAAGAAGTACATTCTCGTTCTGTCCTACTTTGATTTAGGTTAATATGATAAGTTGATGCATCCTAGTTTTAAACTTTCTTATCTTATCTCTGATGCTGCAGTTTGGAAATCAAATTCAAATCTTCTTTGCAAACTGAACATTAAGTTTTGTATTGCATGTTCTTTTACTAGAATTAGATTTAATGTTCATGCAATCAGAATCATTGTGCATGTGAAACATCATTGTTCACATTAAGTCAATGAATGAATGAGGATATTCTAACAACATCTTCTGCTTGAAAGAACTACAAATCACCATCGCGATGCTGATTGTGAGTTGAAATATATTTAGCAATGTTTCTCTTTAACCGCAAGCATGAAATAAAATAGTAACATTGCCTACTACACATCTATATTTACCATTAAAGCAGCGGGATGACATACCTATATATTAGAAACTTCATACCTTTTCAAAGTGGCCCACTCTGGTTATGGTTGAGCTGTCGTTTGACGTCTGTTTTCGGTCAACCAGTGCTACATGTATATCGAATTGCGATTGCTTAAAAGCAGCATCCCCACGGAAATGTGCGGATTTAAAATATGACTTTGTCAGCATGCTCACTGGGTGGTGAAATTTAATTGCTCAGAGAGCAAGATATCGCTTCTCCAAACAATTCACAAACACAAGGATAAAGCTCGATTTGGAATCCACCAATATAACGCAGGGGTCGTGGGACGAAGAAATGGATGAGACGGGTAACTTTGGCTGATGAACAGTGCATTCATCACGAATCTGATTATAAAAGAGATTTCACTTCACATAACTAGCCATTGGCGTAGGGGGCACTGGGGGCTCCTTGCTTTTTCAGGGGGGCAACATTTTTCCCTGTGTGTGTGTGTATATGTCACACTGGCGGATCCTACTTTCGCCAATAGGGAACGGGACCCGAAATGATGTTTACCTATATTTCCCCCGATCAGTCACTTCTTAGTTTTATTGTTATAAAACAACATAAACATGAAATAATCTCATAAGCCCTATAAAACGTGCGAGCGCGAAGCGCGAGCGATTTTTTTTTACTTTCATGTATTTTGTCCTGAAAATTTGATATTCTGGGCAATGTTATGTGTGATCCTGGATAAGATTCGTATGTAACTAGATGGTTACTGCGAACGCCAAGCGCGAGCAGATATTTTTATTAACTTTTCTAGCATTATCGAAAAGGGACCTGTTAAGGGCTGTTTACAGTTACCCACGAAGACGGTATATATTTCAATAATGCGAGCGCGAAGCGGGAGCAAATTTTTTTTGGCATTCCGACCTGAAAAAAATTGTCATTCAAAGCACTTTTTGTATTGATAAATGGGATAGGTATGTAACTAAACAATTGATGCGAAGGGAGGAAAATTGAGACTTTCGACCTAAAAGCGGGGCCACTCATTCATATTTTGTAAATATTAAATAGGATATAGTTAATTAGGCATCATTAATAATGCGATCGTGAAGAGTGAGCAGACAAATATTGATAATGCAGGCTATCGCGCATGTTATAGATTTAGACCTAGAATCTGGGTATTCTGAATACATTTGTTCAATGGAACATTATGGAATACACGTAGACAATATGAACTTGGTAAATCAATGTGACCACGCACCGTGAGCTTAAAATACTGGTATGTAGACCATAAACGGACATTTTACAGAGCACTTACATATTTTGTAAATGAAAAAATAATGAAAGCTCGATGTTCGAGCTAAAATATGTTTTGTATATTGATTTTAAAACTTGCTCCACATCAGCCAATTGAGCAAAATATGAATCTCATCGAACAGGCAATTGAAGCGCCAGGAAAAATTTTATATAGTAACATGAAATATTTTTTTGTTTTTCCCTCACATTATTTCATTCACTCATTTTCCTCCTCTTATTTTCCTTTTCTTTTTTTCTTCTCTCTTTCTTCTTCCTTTCCTTTTTTGTTTTTTTTCTTTCTCCCTTTTTTCACACTGCCAATTTTTTCAGGGGGGGGGGCACGTGCTTCCCCCCGGCACCCCGTAGCTACGCCACTGTAACTAGCATCATTTTTTAGTGAATGCTCATTGCACGTTGGACCAGACATCAACATGATTTTTAGGGGAACGCAATCAGATCCTACCTTAATTGGAAACAAACCTATGTATTAATCGAAATAGCCGATGTTAGCGGAAAACCGATGCACAAGGTTTTATACCAGTTAGAACAATTCCTTTCATGAATCACACGTAGTAAACATGATAAAGTGATGTTTGGTAGGAAGAGTATGTTAACATGGCTGTTTTTTATGGCGCATGAGGGTGGTTGAGTGTGTGTGTGTGTGTGTGTGAGGGTGTGTGCGTGTGCACTGTGAGATGAGTTATCATGGGTAGATGTGGACATGGTGGATATATTTCGGCTCCAATTTTTCATGATTTTATTTCTTTATTTCTCTCCCTAATCATATAACATATATACAGGACTAAGATAAAGGTACGTCTTTTCTATAAACAGGGCATGAAATGAACTCAGTGTCCCACATCTCTTATTGCATTGACGCCCAATGGCGACAATACCTTGCTCTTGTCATGATACGTACCTCTCTGAATTATTAGATTATGCGAAGCGCGAGCTGGTTTTTTTTGTCTTTGTTTTGATTTTTGCATATATTGAGCTCAAACAGGGACATTTTAAGGACTATTTTTCGGAATTCATGAAGAGCCAATTGGGTTGGCACGTGCCCCTGTACCCCCCCCCAGTTACGCCACTGTGTTCTAGCGTTAGCTGAATTGTTCGTTTTGAATTATTAGATTATGCCCATTTTAATCAAATCATAGTCCTTCTTATCACCGTCCCAACTATCATTCTCCTCATGACCTTCAACGTCATCATTATTCTGATCATGACCAATATCCTCCTCATGCTCGGAGTCCCCCTCCTCCTTATCTTCACATTCGTTGCTTTTATTATACTCGACAATTGAGGTAACAATAGAGTTTTCTTTATTCAAATGATGTTTTACTGGTCACTTCAATATGCATTCAATTCAGTACAGTTGAACAAATACAAATAATACATGCTCGATACATAACTCTGGTAAACCACTGGGCCATATTCCCTGCTACCTGTTTTCTTGGGCACTCTTCTAGTAATTTCGACTCGCAATAAACCCTTTCGTTTTATACGATCTTTTTAATGAATTTACACAGTCATAAAATGTGGGTGTATATATCTACTCAGATAAATTGATGGGGTTAATTTTTTTTTTTTTTGGGGGGTGGGCAATAACCAGGATGTGATAATATAGTTTGGGTTCGAAATACCGTTCAAGTAGCCTACTAATGTTGTCCTCATTTGATTACATATATCTGTATTTGTACTTTGTTATTTGTTGTGTTATCTATTTTTTGAGGGGCCCACATTGTACAAGCATTGCTTATTAGTGGGTCCCTCTATTTCCATCTTAATTTAATTGCTATTGAAAAATAGTATACTTACTTGAAACTTCCCATGTGTTGCCCAAATTGTCTAAGTGTTTTTTTTTCACAACATATGTATTATTATTTTTGTTTCTTTGCAACGGATACAAATACTCATGTTTATATATGGTATACAATTTTTTTTATGGAAGTGAAATAAATAAATTTGAATTTGTTGTAGGAAAAAAAACAGTGGACCAGCAAGTGCCTATTCTTTGTCTGAAACATCATATCTATTTTTCAGTCCCATAAACTTACTTACTAGGAGTTCAATTTTTTTCTTCTACCAAAGGATAATAAAATTGTATTGTTTTTTTTTGTTTTGTTCAACAAATTTTACCCAATAACGTATACTTATATTACTTTCCGTTTTGATGTCGAACTAATTCAAATCCTGTATATATAACACTTACATAACTTTTATATGATCAATTTAAAAACCTTGAGATATAAATAGAAACATCTTGTTTCAGCAATAACAGATCAGGGTGATGGTGATTATCATGGCACTGTACTGACTAAAAGTGCATTACATCAGTCAGTGAAATTGCAATCAATACAATTATTAACAAATTGAAATAATGATACAGTATATAAATCTACATGATCATATGATACATTTACCTCATGTCAGAGATTTATAATTTGTCACATCTTGTTTTCTACACAAAGTAGTCATGGTGTTGATGATTATTATGACATTGCACAGGACAGAGCGAAACTGATACAATGATCTCTAAGATATATGATAATCAAATACTTGACTGTACTTGGATACTAGATGATGACATAATTATCCCATATCATGATAACAATAATTTATTGGTATAATTACAATACGGTAATTAACGAACCACAATATTGGCTGAAATCAACGTCAAAGGGTTTCTCTCGAAGGCAACCGGTAACTAAACTTTGTGCTTCTTGCTGTAATAAGTAGGATACTTCAAACGAAAAGAACATTTGAACCTTGATAATTGACATGTACAATGGTGATATTGGTACAATCCATCTCCAATAATTTTATCTCTCTACAGCTTCAAGATGTCTTATGAAAATATATAGTTACGTAATTAGGGTAGTTCAAGAAAGGTTGTAGTAATAGTAGTAGTACTAAAGGTATCAGTAGCAGTGGTATAGTAGCAGTAGAAGTAGTAGTAGTAGTAGTGGTGGTAGTAGTAGTAGTAGTAGTAGGAGGAAGAGTAGGAGTAGCAATAGTAGTAGTAGTAGTAGTAGTACAAGTAGTAGTAGTAGTAGTAGTAGTAGTAGTACAAGTAGTAGTAGTAGTAGTAGTAGTAGTAGTAGTAGTAGTAGTGGTGGTAGGAGGAAGAGTAGGAGTAGCAATAGTAGTAGTAGTAGTAGTAGTAGTAGTACAAGTAGTAGTAGTAGTAGTAGAAGAAGAAGAAGAAGAAGTAGTAGTAGTAGTAGTAGTAGTAGTAGTAGTAGTAGTAGTAGTAGTAGTAGAAGTAGTAGTAGTAGTAGTAGTAGTAGAAGTAGTAGTGGTGGTGGTAGTAGTAGTAGTAGTAATAGTAGTAGTAGTAGTATATAGTAGTAGTAGGAGGAGGAAGAGTAGGAGTAGCAATAGTAGTAGTAGTAGTAGTAGTAGTAGAAGTAGTAGTAGTAGTAGTAGTAGTAGTAGTAGTAGAAGAAGTAGTAGTAGTAGTAGTAGTAGTATTAGTAGTAGTAGTAGTAGTAGTAGTAGTAGTAGTAGTAGTAGTAGTAGTAGTAGTAGTAGTAGTAGTAGTAGTAGTAGTAGTAACACCATTAGTGCAGCACAAGTAGAAGTTTTATTCAATAATCAACGTTTTATGATAATATTGAAAACCAGACCTCAAAGACAACCAAAATGGCCAAAGCTACTGGTCGTGATTTACTATGAGCGCCCAACGTAAATAAAGAGGTGGAAGAAACAGCAAAGAATCAACCAATGGATCTAAATGTAGCTCGAGATTACATTTTGTGTCTGAGTCCTTGCACATGGTGACAGAGAAAAAAAATAATGTATTTTCAAAATATTATTTTCAAACGCCATTAAAACTGATACGAACATCGTACAAAGGATTGTTAGACCATTTCGTAAGATCTTCTCAAAAATGCCGTACGAATCCAGCGTTCACATGCCCTTCGTATACGTTTGTAAGTTCGCAGCTTGGTCGATGGTATTTCCATCAATACCTCTTGGTGTCTTTCTGCGTAGGGTGCGTAAGAACATCGTAAACAAATCACTCCGTTATTTTTTTACTATCTATTTTTGTAACATTTTATCGAATGTTAATTCAGGGGAGTACTTTGATTTTATGCAAATTTCAATGTATTATGTCGCAGGTCACTAAACATTGTACTGAGTTGTGTGTTATAATACCCAACTGTTATGCAGTGATAGTGATGTTAATCAAGTTTTAGCTAGTGCTGGAACTTTCTGTTTTCTGTCACTGCAGTATTTAAGTTTTTGTCTAATTTCAGCAAGTTCATTTTTTGCACAAGTGGAACGCCTCTGGCAGTCTCGCCTGCATTACGCGATTTAAAATAGTAGCAGTGCTAACTTGGAAAACTACTATACAATAATTATTCACAAAACACCATTCATATAATGACATAATAACACGTTCATTAACCATAAATGACATTTGAACGGTGACCTAAGACTTGTCAACTACATCTATGTCCACATTTCGTTCACTGTATCCATAAACTTTCAAAGTTACGATGGCAATTTAACAATTACCCCCAACATAGCCAAGGTTTATTGACCTTACCTGACCTTTGACCTTGGTTTTGTGACCTGAAACTCACAGGGGATGTTCAGTGATACTTGATTACTCTTATGTCCAAGTTCTATGAACTAGATTCATAAACTGTCAGAGTTATGATGGTAATTTGAACGTCAAGTCCACCTCAGAAAAATGTTGATGTGAATCAATGGAGACAAATCAGACGAGCTCAATGCTGAAAATTTCATCAAAATCGGATGTAAAATAAGAAAGTTATGACATTTCAAAGTTTCGCTTATTTAAACAAAATAGTTATATGAACGAGCGATGCAGTTACATCCAAATGATAGAGTCGATGATGTCACTCACTATTTCTTTTGTTTTTCATTGTTTGAATTATACAATATTTTCAATTTTTACGAATTTGACGATTAGGACCTCCTTGCCTGAAGCACAAAATGTTAAAATAATAGAATTCCACGCGTTCAGTGACAAATGAAACTTCATTTCACATGACAATGACGAGAAAATCAAAATATTTCATATAATAAAATACAAAAGAAACAGTGAGTAATGTCATCAGTTCCCTCATTTGCATATCGACCGAGATGTGCATATAACTGTTTTGTGAAATGAAGCAAAACTTTAAAATGTAATAGCTTTCTGATTTTACATCCGATTTTGATGAAATTTTCAGTGTTATGCTTGTTGACTTTTTCTGATTTTATTCAAATCAAGTTTTTGTTGGGGTGGGGTGGACTTGTCCTTTAACAAATTCCCCCAATACGTCCAAAGTTCATTGACCTTAAATGACCATTGACCATGGTCATGTGACCTGAAACTCGCACAGGATATTCAGTGGTACTTGATTAACCTAATGTCCAAGATTCATGAACTAGATCCACAAATTTTCAAAGTTATGATGGTAATTCAACAAATACCCCCCAACTTTTCCAAAGTTCATTGACCCTAAATGACCTTTGACCCTGGTCGTGTGACTTGAAACTCAGGCAGGATGCTTACTAATACTTGATTAATCTTACGTCAAAGTTTCATGAAATAGATCCATAAATTTTCAAAGTTATGATAGTAATTAAACAAATACCCCCAACTTGACCAAAGTTCATTGACCCTAAATGACATTTGACCTTGATCATGTGACCTGAAACTCGAGCAGGATGTTCACTCATACCTAATTAACCGCATGCCCACGTATCATGAACAAGGTCCATAAACTTTTTAAGTTATGATGTCATTTCAAAAACCGAACCTTCGGTTAAGATTTTGAAAATAATTCTCCCAACATGGTCTAAGTTCATTGACCCTAAATGACCTTTGACCTTGGTCATGTGACCTGAAGCTCAAGCAGGATGTTGAGTAATACTTGATTAGCCATATGTCCACGTTTCAGGAACTAGGTCCATATACTTTTTAAGTTACTTTTTAAGTCATTTAAAAAACTTAACCTAAGGTTAAGATTTGATGTTGACGCTGTGCACAGCCGCCGTCGGAAAAGCGGCGCCTATTGTCTCGCTCTGCTATGCAGGCGAGACAAAAATGTATGCCTAATTACATGTATGAAAATGTCATTTGTGCATTTTGCCTGTTTTTCTATTCAATAGATATTGTTAATATGTGAAAAATAGTGCAATATTTTGGGAAAATAGATTTTGTTTTTGTTTTACTTTTTTCATCCCTTATTCATATATTCCTTATTTTTGTTTTTATTGTAATTTTAAGCATCGTTATTAAAATCATCATCATTATAATCATTATCACTACTATAAATATTATTATTCTATTCATTTCATTCATTTTTTGAATTGTTTTCTTTCTTTTCATGGTACTTGAGAAAGACTTTATGTGTCACCTATATTCCTTTAATCGTTCGTATAATACTTCCTGGACTTTAGGAATCATCGTCAATCTATCGAACCTCCTGGTTTTAAAGATGTGGGTTGATGATATTCTCTAGCATATACGAAAGCTTAATCGTTATAAGAACAAATCTTTGAGAACGATACGAGCACGCTGACGTAGCTCTCTATTTGTAATTACTATCGCTATCGTTCCTAACCAACCAAATATTTGCTGCAACGATGCAATGACCAAGGCTAACGGGGTCGATTTAAAATTCGTCTCGTTCTCGATACGTAACAAGGAGAAACCAAATTGCAGATAAAAGCCCATTGTTGATACGATGACAGTGACCACACCCTTCACCCTTGATACCGGAGGGGCGCCCCCATGGACACCTCCATCACCTTGCTGATTAATCCTACGAAACTCTCGTTGAATCCTAACTGCCTGTTTGAATGAGAGAATGCTTATGCAGACACTGCTGATGGTAAGCAATACAATGGATAGGTAAAACGGCGAGATGAAAGCAAGTGACCTTATTTTGATCCTAGTGTCAATTGTAGAAGTATTTTGAAGTGTGCCGTTAATAGAGGAAAAAGACAAGAAATAACATGTGAATGGGAAACCAGGGATGGGTAGAAAAGTCACAAAATACAGCAATGATATAGCGGAAATAAAAACTAAGACCATCTTTACTCTTTGTGGACTCGCCAAGGTAACGTATCGAAGAGGTTTAAAAAACATGAGAAGTCGATCCAAATGGAGGCTCATATATATGAGGATTGTAGGAAAGGGAAACATATGGTTCAGCATTGGTCGAATCCAACAGATGATAGCTGGGGATATTGTTTGGGTCATTTCGAGAGCTACATCGATGAATTCAGAAATAAATACGAGTCCATTTAAGACAGTCAAAATGCGAAAGAAGATGATCAAGTTCTGTTGTCGGGTTGTTGAGCAGGTCGCAAGAACGTAATGAGTGAACCCAATGATGAGAAGGGTAACGGTTAGAAGGATTGGCAACAATATGAAACCAGTTAATCGCTCAGTACGGTTGTACACGAAAAAGAAGCCACGCGATCCTGGTATCTCTTCTGTCGTTGCTAGGGTTGGGTTCATGATTAGAGATGTAAGGATCACTCTTGCCTGATAGAAAACTTCTAAAATCATGTACCTTTAATACAGTGTCCTGCATAAAATGGAGAAAGAAATAAAAAAGGTGAAGTAGGAAGAAATATAGAAGATTAGGGGGTAGATGGAAAAGACGAGTGAAAGAAGAACTAGAAAGAATTAGCAAGAGTATACAAAGGAACTTAAGATTGATTGATTGATAGATTTATTGGTTGATTGATTGGTTGATTGATTGATTGATTGATTGAGTGATTGAGTGAGTGAGTGATTGGTTGATTGATTGATTGAGTGAGTGATTGATTGATTGATTGATGAATAGTTGATCGATTGATTGATTGATTTATCAATGTTTAACGATGATACCAACGCACAATGAACGGAAAAATAGGAGGGAGGGGGAATATTAAGAAGATTCGAAACTAAAAAGAGGGGTTTCAATTCACCTTGCTGTAAAAATCATAAATAAAATTCCTTTAAGGGGTACTCCGTGCTGAAAATTATCCCATGTAAATAAATAGAATAAGATTCACAGAGAAAAATACTGAAATTTCATCAAAATCTTATTACAAATAACGAACTAGTTGGATTTTAAAATCAAGCAATGTTTTCTTAAATCAGTTTTATGCACGTCGTCATGAATATTTATCAGGTGGGCTGATAATATCTCATCCCAACTTTCCTTTATCCTATGTTATCACATGAAATCACAATTGTTTTATGTCTGAATAGTGTGTCTCCCTTAAAATGAAGTAAGCTGCAGGAATAAAATTTTAATGCACTAAATCAGTTGTTAATACATTTTTTTGGTTCTGGTAGGAAAAAATGAATAAACTTAATTTCATGTACTAAAATACAAAAGAACAAGGGGGGATATGACATCATCAGTTTGCTCATTGGATATGCATTAAAACATGCCTGGAACTGTTTCACTGGAATAATGCAAATCTTTGAAATGCTCTAGCTTTGATATTCTTTGTCCGATTTTTATCAATTTTTCTGTGTTTTGTTTATCTGATATTTATTTGTCCGTCACGTCATATTTCTTCCAGTATGTAGCACTCCTTTAAACAATTTTCAAATGGAGAATTCCTATTGCACTAACACCTGGATGACCGTCAAATCAACTTAAAAATTCACCAAAAAAAAGAAGATATTGATGTCTGTTGATGCTTGTATGACTTTTGGTGAGGACGATTATAGTCAAGGATAGAAGAGGCATAACCTTGTTTTTTTATATATACAATATTTTGTGATGGTTTCTTGTAAATTCGAGGGTGCTGATTACGAATCTGAATGATGCCACTCGTGTAACCTTGAGCATTTTCCGCAAATCGGCAAAATCCAATATGGCCGCCAAAATATGCAAATTACCCATGAAAACCATAAAATTGTCCGGTCATTGGCTGTGAAATGCATGAAATTGTGTGGAAGGGGTGAAATACTCTATAAAAATATTTTTTAACAAAATATTGATTTTACTGATATTCAAAATGGCCGCCATAGGTCATTGTATACCTTACTATGTACAATATGAATAGGGAAAAGTAATTTTCACAAAAATGAGCACTAAAATGCAAAAAATCGCGATGTATGAACGAATTAATATATGCAAATCATCATTACTAATGGGATATATCATTTGTAGTGTCATATATGGGAAAATTGCTGTATTTTGATATCTAAAATAGCCGTCACTGGCCCAAACAGTATTGCGTACAATGGCAACGGGGGCTAAAAAATTCACAAGAGTGATCACTAAAATGCTTATTATGATGATTAAACAGGTGGAATACTGACTATAAACATAATTTTTAACAAAATATATTATTAATACGCCATGTGTGTGGCGAATGTTGTATTTTGATATTCAAAATGGCTGCCAAAGGCCCTCAAAGTATTATGCACAATGAGAAATGAGAGAAAAGAAATCACAAGAGTGAGCGCTAAAATGCATTATATATGTGATAAATTAATTGGATACTGTCTAAAAACGTATTTTCTAACGAAATATATCATTCAGGTTTCAAGTTTGTGTTAAATACTGTATTTCGACTTTCAAAATGGCCGCCATCGACATTAACCGTATTATGTACAATGCAAAGTGGGAAACCAATATTCACAGAAATGAGCACCAAAAATGCACGTAATAGTGATCAATGAGCAAAATATTGTCTGAAAGCATAATTTCTATTAAGATGTATCATTTATTCTGCCAGATAGGTGATAAATACTGTTATTGGAAAGTCAAAATGGCCGCTATAGGCCCTTACAGTATTATGCACAATGTGAAAGGGAACAAATTATTTCAACAGAATTTGGCTTTGCTTGGTCAATTGGTGATGTATGAGTGGAATGTTGTCTGAAAACATGATTTATAACAAAATATATCATTTCTTATGTAATTTAGGTGATAAATACTGTATTTCATCATTCAAAATGGCTGTCATATGCCCTTTTTGTGAACATTATTTGTCTCCACCCAAACTGTATATTATACGATAAGTGGCTATGGTGGCCATTTTCAATTTAAGAATGCAGCATCTATCACCTTAATTACACAACATTATGATATATCTCGTTAGAAACCATGGTTTTAGACAATAATTCACCTTTACATCACAATTCACAATTATATGCAATATTTAGAGTCAAGCAAAGCCATATTCTGTCAAAATTATATGTCCCATGTTACAATGTACATAATACTTTTAGGACCTATGGCAGCCATTTTGGATTTCACAGTACAGCATTTATTACCTCCACCATGTCCACGACCCATATGTGATGTATTTAGTTAGAAATAATGTTTAAGACAATATCTTTTCTCGTACATCACAGTTATATGCATTTTATGATTCTCACTCTTGTGAAAATTAGTTTCCCTGTTCGCATGTTACGCTCTAAAAATTCGAATGTTAAATCAACATTTGAAAGGTTGGAGGAGTGACAATCTTTTCCAAATGTTACATCCAACCTTTAAAAAGCTGAATCCAACATTTTAAGTGTTGGGTAGAACCATTTAAAGTGGTAAATGCAACATTTAGAAAATGTTGTCACTCCTCCAACCTTTCAAATGTTGAGTTAACATTTTCTGTTTTTAGAGTGTACATAATTTTAGTTAGGGTTTGTTGAGGTTATTTTAAATGTCAAAATACAGTATTTATCACCTATATGTAAGAAGAAATGCGATAATTAAAAAAAATGTTTTCAAATAACGTTTTACTCATACAACACGATTATATGGATGTCATAGTCAAGCAAATCCAAATCCTTACAAAATTATATGTCCCAATTCACATTGTAGATAATACTGTTAGGGTCTATAGGGGCCATTTTGAATTTCATAATACAGTATATATATCATGCATGACAAAAGCAATGATATGTCTTGCTATAAAACATGTTGTCAGGCAATATTTTACTCATAGATCACAACTACATGCATTTTATGTTTCTTACTCGTGTGAAAATTAGTTTCGCCATTCGCATTGTACATGATGAATATAGGGGCTATGGCGGCCACTTTGAATTTCAAAATACAGCATTTATCACATAAATGGCATATTTACAATTATGTTTTTAGTCAGTATTCCACTCGTTTATCTTAATAATATGCATTTTAATGCTCAATCTTGTCATTTTTTGGGCCCCGGCCATTGTCATTGTACAATAGTCTTTGGGCCAGTGACGGCTATTTTAGATATCGAAATACAGAAATGTTCCCATTTATTACATAATACATTGATTATATATCTCATTAGTAATGATGATTTGCATATATTACTTCGTTCATACATCGCGTTTTTTGCAGTTGAGTGCTCATTTTTGTGAAAATTAGTTTTCCCTATTCATATTGTACATGATAGTGTATACAATGGCCTATGGCGGCCATTTTGAATGTCAGGAAAATAAATATTTTGTCAAAAATTATTTTTAAGATTGTATTTCACTCTTGCCACATAATTTCATGCATTTCACAGCCAATGTGCGGACAATTTTATGAGTTTCATGGGTAATTTGCATATTTTGGCGGCCATATTGGATTTTGCCAATTTGCAGAAAATGCTCAAGGTTACACGAGTGGCATCATCCAGATTCGTAATCAGCACCCTCGAATTGACAAGAAACCATGAAAAATATTGTGTATATAAAAAAAACAAGGTTTGGTCAATTTTCTATGGGACCTAATCTATCCTGGACTATTAAAATGTATTTCGGGATTTGAACCCGGACCCGAGCTTAGAACGGCAGTACCTCAACCACCATAACCACAGAGAAGGGATTTTGAATAGGGCGAGTCCGATCCAGTTGACGGACAGATAAATAGATTTTCAACCTCCAAATTTTCCTTTGTTGGGTTTTACGAGATTGATAAGCCGGCTGCCCTCCACACCTCGGCTAGATCCTTGCGTATGCTAAGAAACAGCACGCTACTCTTTTTTGTTTTGAAGTAGTATTTATTAAAACATTCAGTTCAAAATCATACAATAGTAAATTAAAAAAACATTGTTCACAAAGTCAAATAAACAAATTGTACACACAAAAAATACAGAATGTAACATTCGAGTCATCAGAAACAAAATAGTTATAACAAAATAATTCATAGTGACGCAATTGAACTGAATGAGTAAACAAAGTAAAGCCCTCCCATCCCAACTGCCCCCCCCCCCCACATCCCATCCAAGCCCAGGAAGCGCGACCTGCTTCCCTCCCCTCAACCCTACCCTCCATTTCAGTCCAACTGTATGCTTGAACTTTCTTAGCCTCAGCATCCCTAGAAAATAAACTTGCCCCATTTTCTGAAATGGTTTGTTAATAGACCTCTCTGTTCAGCTAGTTTTCTTTCTTCAAGTCTATCTTCTTGTATTTTTTCCTTAATATGGTTAAGGGTCGGTGGATCTTTTGTGTTTCTATTTTTTAAAATCATATACTTTGAGGATTATTATGTGACTTAATAATTGAGCCTCTCCTTTAGTTGACCCTTCCACGCCTACGTGTACACCTTTTTATCTATATTTGTAATGATAGGGAGTTGAAGCATGTTCCCACATTCTTTCCGTATAGTTTTTATTTTATCACATGAAAAGAATATATGATCATATGTTTCTTCTTCTTTACTGCAGAATGAACATAAATCATCTGTTGTCATTTTAAATAAATATAAATATTTTTTGTGTATAGTATATTGTGTAATATTTTAAATTGAAATTCTCTGAGTCTGCTGTTCAGAGTCGATTTTCGTGGTCTTAGAAAAATATCAGATAAATTTTTTTTTTGTTATATTATACTTTTTGGGGTATATCCGATTTCATACTTAAAAGAATTTCATATATTCTTTTTGATGTGATGTCTTGCAAGTCAAAAGTCCTGCCTTTTAATTGAAAATCCAAAATTAACTCACTATCTATGGAACTTTGACCCCCTTTTTTCAGCGAGTCCTTCCAAAAGTATGGAATGTTATTAAAAATTTCGAGTATCTTTTCTATTTCAAAACGATCCAAACCCATTTTTTGAAAGGTCGAGATAGACTTAATCTTCCCATCTTTATCTACAATATGATGGAGTTTATAAATTTTCTTTAAAAACAGCTTTTCATTATAATATGTTTGTCCTTTCAAACGGATGAACCTATTATTGAAAATGATCTCATTTCTTTTATTCTTCTCTTCTTTAAGTAAAAACAATTTCTTATTGAACCATACATCTAACATTTCTGTATAAAATTCTGGCAGTTCAAATCCTATCAAATTCATTGTGAGGTTACTAAAAAAAATTAGCAATCCTCCCATATCGTGTGCTAAGTATCTGAAATATTGTTTCCATTTCATTTTTGGCTCTCCCATTATAAGTCTTTTAATCCACATAATTCTTTGTGTCTTAATGAATAACTGAAAATTTGTCATTTTTAGACCAGCATGACCATAATCTAAATAAACAATGTCTCTTTGAATTTTATCTTTACCACCCCATAAAAATCCAAAGATCAGCGTATTAAGATCCTCAGTATTACCCATGCCGGGACAATGGTAAGAGAAGAAATGTATATCAATTTAGATGGTACAAATGTTTAATTAACTGAATTTTGCCCATTAATGTCAAATCCCTTTGCTTCCACCACATCAAAATTTTCTTTATTCTACTAAGTATTTCTTTGTAATTTATTCTTACTTGACTTTCTCTATCTAATGAAAAATATATACCTAAGATCCTAACCATCTGCTCCACTTTACCAAAAGGTAATATTTGATCTATTTGTTCATGGTGTCCCAGTAACATAATAAAGGTTTTATCTTTATTCATCCTCAAACCTGACGTTTCGGCAAAACATTCGAACAGCATATCTAACTTTACAATGTACTGAGTGTCTTTTACAACAATTGTCATATCATCTGCGTATAAAATTTGCTTAACTTCTGTATTTCCAAACTTAATTCCGTGAATTTCTGGATCAAGTCTTATTCTGTTAGCCAAAATTTCAATACATAAAATAAAGAGATAGGGGGATAACGCTTCAGAGTCGATCGGGGGGGGGGGTGGAGTGATCGCCCACCAACGAAAATATTGGGGGCAAGCATAGCGTTTACCCCCCCCCCATAATTCCGTAAGTGCCAAAACAATAAGATTATATAGTTTCACAGAAATTGGCGAATTGACCAAATACACTATAAAATTTTGTTTTTAGTACTTCTATAGTACAATATTTTCCGCGCTCTCCACGCGGGAAATGTTCTATCTATCGTTGGAACTTTTGTTAAGGTACATACGCAGGAATTTCAATATATAGTCATTCTTTGTTGCCAATGAATAAACAAGAAAATGGCAAACGCCTTTTTAAAGACGAATACAGGTGAGTTATGTATATAACTATGTTAATATACATATATGTTAATATATATATTTTAAATACTGAAAATTCCCCTTTTCATGACTGTTTTACCATAAATTTCGTCTCAGAATTTTGCCCCCGCATTGTTAAAAATATAGGTGCCAGGTAAAAATGGCAGAGGTAATAATGGCAGAGGTAAAAATGGCAGAGGTAAAAATGGCAGAGGTAAAAATGGCAGAGGTAAAAATGGCAGAGGTAAAAATGGCAGAGGTAATAATGGCAGAGGTAAAAATGGCAGAGGTAATAACAGGAAATAATGGCAGAGGTTAAAATCATTCTATCGACCTGTTTTGAAGGAGAAGATCCAAAGTGTGCTTAAAATTTGAATATCCGAGGAGCGATTTGACGCGAAGGCCGTGCATGAAAGTCGAGGAAACAAATACCAACTCAACTCGATTTGGTGCAGAAGATCTACAGTATGATTAGTTCAACGTTAGCATTCTAATTTTCTTCTAAAAAACATTTCTTATTATATATACTGTACATGGAGAGGCTTTTGGATTTTTTTTTTTGCACGGGGGTTTAACACTGGTCATTTATACCTCTGTCATACCTCTGCCATTTTTACCTTTGCCATTTTTACCTCTGCCATTTTTACCTCTGCCATTTTTACCTCTGCCATTTTTACCTTAGCCATTTTTACCTTTGCCATTTTTACCTCTGCCATTTTTACCTCTGCCATTTTTACACCGAGCCAAAATATATGTACCCTTGCATCTTATTCGTAATTAATAAAAGTACTTAAAATGTCAAATTTTCAGGTCTTAATATTATCATTACACCATTTTTATTTTTCAAAACAACAACTTTATATATGAAAACTTTCCAGGACGTGTTTCATCGTCAAGAATCTAACAGAGCAGAGTTACGAGTGCATCAAACTTGAACGTTTGGTCGTTAAATCATCAACTAATTAGATAACAGATTATTTTACTGCTTAAAACTACAACGATTAAAATCCTATTTACATGTTGCCCCCTCTCTTTTTCAGGAATTAACGGACAAGTCCACCCCAACAAAAACTTGGTTTGAATAAAAACAGAAAAATTCAACAAGCATAACACTGAAAATCTCATCAAAATCAGATGTAAAATAAGAAAGTTATGACATTTCAAAGTTTCGCTTATCATGACGAAAATCTTGCTTTGAAGAGCAGTATACCCCAGTTTCCCTTATCATCAAATCTCTTCTCCCAGTTTTACAAACCCTATTGCCCTCATGCAAGCATGAAATTTAAGTATAGAAACACCTGTTTCTTGACCTCGGTCCGAAGATAATACACCCCAGCATCAACAGTCACAGCAGGGGGCCACACACGATGGATTGCAATGTGTGTAGTTCTGGTGAGTGCATGGAGTTCCATGTATACACGCGTTGATAGAAACTTTTTTTCTTCCTTTCTTTCTTTTTTATTCGCTTACTTTCCTTATTTCGAGGTCGATTTTCTTCGTTCGAAATTGAAAATGGACTAGTATTGGATGTCTGAATGTAATATGCCTTTGAAAACGTGATTAATATCGAATACAATAATTTCATTCCGAAGATCCTTCTACAGGCAGACAAGTCTTACGTAATAGCACAGCTGTTGTTTATCATTTCGTCCTTGGCTCAACGCTCGTTTGGCTGGCCCGTGGTGGTGAAATTGAGACAAGGGGATTACCTGGCCAAGATGGGTTTATCGGGGTTGGAAATGTTGTTTGAGATTTTCCAAACGAAAAATGGTGTATACGACCGCAGTTTGCAGTCCGAAGTGCGGTCGAGAATCAAATGGGAAATTTTCGTAATGATTTTCAACAATATAGTTATATGAACGAGCCAGTTACATCCAAATGAGAGAGTCCATGATGTCACTCACTCACTATTTCTTCTGTTTTTTATTGTTTGAATTATACAATATTTCAATTTTTACGAATTTGATGATTAGGACCTCCTTGCCTGAAGCACAAAAGGTTAAAATAATGGAATTCCATGTGTTCAGGGAGAAGTGAAACTTCATTTCACATGACAATGACGAGAAAATAAAAATATTTCATATTTCTTGTAATTAAATACAAAAGAAATAGTGAGTGAGTGATGTCATCAACTCTCTCATTTGGATGTAACTGGCTCGTTCATATAACTATTTTGTTGAAAATAAGCGAAACTTTAAAATGCCATAACTTTCTTATTTTACATCCGATTTTGATGAAATTTTCAGTGTTATGCTTGTTATATTTTTCTCTTTTTATTCAAATCAAGTTTCTGTTGGGGTGGACTTGTCCTTTAAGACTAGATCCCATTTTCTTGTGTTTACTTACCCTGCAAACCTACAAAGCGTGACAGAAAAAACAACAACCTAGAATTATCTAATATTTCGAAAATAACTAGAGGAATGTCGTATTATTGTATAATTTAGAGTCTTTCTTTTCTTTTCACGTGGTTTAACTTATATCATTCCATGTTCACACATGTGGGATAATTGAATGAAAAAAAAACTGAAGAAAGGAGACCAAAGGACACTTGGTGGCCGATATCTTGATTTAAAAACTTCCCATGTCTAAAAAGTTCATCACTTATGTTTAAAGTATTTAGTTAACCAAATCTGTGAAAACGAATTATGGATACACAAGTATTATTCAATTAAGAAACAACTGTTAGTTTTCGATTATTTCCTTTAATTGAGGTGTCCATTATTAGGGCAATTATCACACTTTTTTAATCATCTTTTTTTTTAAATCTGGATAGTGCCCGCCAATTGACCAAATAAAAGGGGTGATTCTTAGCTGTATATATTGATATGTCATCGGTCTATATTTAGTTTCTGATAGGGTATATAATTATAAAATTGCGACAATTCCCACTTATGCAAATAATGACCTATAGCTATGTGATCAATTGCAAACATTTATTAAACAAAATTATTTTTGGTATAAGTGATGGAATAAACTTTTCTACACTTTGTACGAATAGCTATCAAATTAAGATATTAGCCAAAATCAGATCTCATATCCAGACTTCAATGGTAAATATCTGGCACGTCATTCTTTTAGGCCATTCGGCCGCCAACCTCTAAGTGTGTAAAATGCCCAACATAATGTGCTGCTGGAAAGAAATCCTTGATTGAATCAAGACTGTGCAGTTTTAATTCAAAGAAATTCAATTGTATTTAAGTCTATGCAAATAGGTATTTTCATCATTTCCTTTAGTTCCTGATCTCTCTGCACAAACGGCTACTTTGTCTCTAATAAGAAACATAAAATAATACAAAGGGTTTCACAAATATTTACGAAATGATTAGATTAAGAATGCATATATATGCTGATTTAGTGTAATAACGTGCAAAGTAGTAATTATTTGAGAGCTGATGCTTAAATGAAAATGCTATGTTGAATCAGCGATAATGGATTAAACAGATCCTACAGCGTTGCGGACATTTTTAATTATCTGCATTTTATACCATCATCTACAACTTTAATTATTTTGTCATGTTTTGAAATTTGATTCGATCGTCATCCAGGATTAATTGCAAAATGGATTCTTTCTTTCTACATCATAATTTATTCAGAAGAGATTATTTGTTGGTGCAAACTACAATACTGCACCTGGGATCTAACTCATGTATGTATGAAATAGTTTACATTTGTGTAATTTGGTTCAGTCAAATATAATTCCCTTAAACCTAAACGTGTTACTGCTTTTGCTAGACACATTAGGTACACACCACTTTGAGTTTTCGGAATGGGTCAATAATCAGTTCTGAATGAACATTCAGAACATCATTAAACATGTTCAATCTCCCCAACATCATTGTATGGGAAAAGTATCTTTACGAATTTTCAGTTTTGGCAAAGAATTTTAATGCAATTCTCTATACACATGTATAAATATAAATTTGTTATAGAACATTATTGAAATTAATGATGTAATTTAAGAGAAAACGGAGCATTATACATCGAAGCTCTGCATCAAATCTTCCCCATCTATATAGGTTACATTATAGACGCACGCCACAATAAATATCCATAAGATAATGGACATGGGGACATCTTTCGAAGCCTATATGGTCGGAAATCACAATTATCCTTAATAGGTGCACAAAGTCTTCATTAATTAAGCAGTAAAAATATTTACATTTGAATCACGCATTAAGCAAATCCCGGTCTTAGATGCAAAACACGGCGATATTCGATAATCATTACACTCAGTAAAATTTTACCAAATATTGGTTAGAAAGGGAACATGCATGTTTGCTGGTGTTTTTTAACCCCATATTGGGCTATTTACAAAATGTATCTTTTTACCCAACCAACATGCATCTTCCCATTTTACCCAATATTGGGTAAACCTATTTTAAGTGTATAATAATTGATAGCCCACAGAAACGTGACATTGGTATATGAAAATATATGGTTTAAGTTCATTTGATTAGTAATAACATTAACAAAAATGGACAATGAATATTTCTAAAAGGTTTTCCTCAGTATGACAAGTGTAATTTTCTATGATTAAAATTCATTCAACCAACTAAACCTTTTATTTAACCATTATGCAAATGTATTGGCCAAAACTGATTTCTTGTATTTGGAGATAAATAAGAAAGTTATAACCGACAATGGAGCTTGCCCATAACCCAAAATTGAAATTTCATGGTTCGTAAATCTCTCAAATTATAAGAAATTAAAGTTTATTTTATGTACCTGTGAACATGTTCAAATTGTTTAGAGTGATTTTCATTTCGATTTACATGCGATTGATGATATCTTTCTCTCCACATCATGATTACTGAGAGATAGAGAGAGTATAAAATATCATGGAATGACAATCAAATGGCAATACACTCAATACAAAAGATGCCAGAGAAAGAATAGATACCAGAACTTACCTTTATCACAAATCAATGTTTCCTTTCCAGAAAAACAGTACTTCTTAAGCGACGAACTTTCGAAAATCCTCTAAAAATCTAAACTGTTGAAACGAGCACCCTCTTTTGTACTACTTTGCCAGTAAAGCTGAATACCCTCGCGACGTGCGCTTAAAGTTTGTTCACCTTGTTTGTAAGATCAATTTACTTCTTCTGAATCTTCTGTTCAACAAACTACTCACATTGAATATGTTGAATGCTTCTGTATCTTTGAACCTGCCTTAAGCCAGTTCGTAGTTCCTTTCTGCGCATGATCTAAAGATTCTGCGCATGATCAGAGGAAGGTCATTTGTACTAAAATGACATGGTGGTTTAAAATCTAATGAGATAAGCACCAACTTAGATGTCTTGATTATTCATTTATTCTTTTGAATTGTGTTTTTCATTTACATCCAAAAACAACAACAATGCGTCCAAGAACGCACAGTTTGCCAAGTACTTTGTGCAACATGCTATGATGTGCATGCAAAGTAGGAATGCAACATACTTTCATAAAAGTGTTCATTGGTGTGCGATCCTGGTCACCTGGTCTATTCAATTTATTCATCCTGCAATGTAAGGCATGCTTACGTAATATCTTGCATTGAAATCTGCCTATCATAATGAAAGAAATGAAAGGTCATTTGACCAAAATTGTCCATGAAGTAACTACGAACTGGTCTATAGCAACATTGATAGGAGACAGTCAAAATCCAATTAAATATGCCGAGGAGTGATCACATTTTCAAAAGAAATTCAACAGAAAATGTTGGATTCACCGTGATAGCAGTTTATTTTACCACACTAAAAGTTTGGAATGTAATATTTTGAAAATGTTTAGTGTGTCCAAGTTCGTTCAGAAAACAGTCCACAGGAAGAATCATCCATAGACTTGAATAGCTATAGCTATCAATAAATCTATATTGTTATGATACATAATTGACGAAAAACTTAAACAAGTGGTATATAATTGTCTCGCCCGCATTACGCAACCATTTACTGACTTTGTGATATTGAAATACGTCTATCATACATTTGGGGTTTTATGCTGAGCCTTATTTCATTTCATTTATTTTATTGCAATTCTGGGATTATAATTATACTCAACATGCTCAAAGTAAATATTAGTACATTTAATATAATCATCATACAATATCCAAAATACAATATCAGAGGCAGTGGCGTAACTACGGGAACACGTCCCCCCCAAAAAAAAAGGGGGGGGGAGGATAAAGAGGGAGAAAGAGAAACGTAATGGGGGAGAAAGAAGAATTATTGTATAATTATTGTATAATTATTTAAAGGACAAGTCCACCCCAAAAAAATGTTTATTTAAATAAAAAGAGAAAAATGCAACAACCAAAACACCGAAATTTCATCAAATTTGGATGAAAAATAAGGAAGCTATGACATTTTTTAATTTCGCTTTATTACACAAAACATTATATACACATCCTGGACCGTTGCTAATGAGGGGACTGATGACGTCACTATTTCTTTTGTATTTTATTACATGATATGTTCTAATTTTCTCCTCATTGTCCTTTATAAAAAGTTTTATTCCTCACCGAACATGTTGAATTACAAATATGTTCACACTTTATAGTTGGTCATTATTGTCAAATCTGAAAAAATGGAAATATTGTATGATTCAAACAATAGAAAGGAAAAGAAACAGTGAGTGACGGACATCATCGGCTTTTTCATTATTTTGCATGTCACTGAATTGTGCATAGAACTTTTTTGTATATACAAATATACATATATAAACACCAGTGGTAAATCGGGAAACCTTGAATACAATAGACAGTTGCGAAAGTCGCATCGCATCACTCTCTAGGTGGAGGGGTGGGGTATGTTGTGCAATTTTGGTTTTACTCTTTGAATATGTTTTTACTATGAGAGTAAGCCCTGACATATTATTTTTTCTCCGATGCATAGTCCTTCAAAAAGTTCATATGAAATAAAGATATAGACGAGACTCAGAACACACCTCAATGCCGAAACTATTCGATCTTTTTATCCTGCCAACAGGAACCTCTTGAAATGTGAACTAACGTACAAAACAACAAATTTAGTATCATTAGCCGAGCCCTTAACCGCTCTTCAAAGACTCACGCACTCTGGTTGCCATGGTACGAGTTGGTAATTACCTGAATGACAAAACAATTATTGGAATCATGAGATTCAAGATTTATTGAAACATTTGATGGCAGCTTGTAACAACCTGAATTGGCAAATGGCAAAAGAGAATAAAACATATTCGTAAGATCAACAAATAAGCAACATTACAAAAGAATCAAGAAATTGCAAAAACAATTGAATGTATAAACTCAAACATGATATAATCATTGGAAAACTTCAAATGTGATATTAGTTTAAAAAAGAAAAAAAAATCATTACTTCTAAATTTAATAGAGTGAATAGGTTTGAACGGTACTTGAATATAAAATCATAATGATATATGCATTTTTACTAACAATTGAATATTGCAAATGTATATAAAGCATGAATATAACAGATATCACATAGCACGAATTTTACTTTGACTTGTAATGAAAAAGAATTACAAAACATTTGCACTCAGTAGGATAGTGAAATCGAATCTCAGAAGAAGCTTTAATTGTACCCAACTACAGTAATGGTATAGACTTTTGATATCAAATAAAATGTAGCGATTTAGTGAAAGAATTGGTTTACGACTTAATATCGTTCTTATTTGTATATATAGCGCCACAGATTATAATATATCGAGAAATTATGCAAAATGATTTTTACAAGCTATAATTTTAACACGTCCCTCATATTTCACGTTATTATTTTTCTTTGAAAAGCAGTTGTAATATAATTTTCTATCATTATTTGCTCAAGGTGTATGTATGTTTTGTGGAATGTGAAACAACAAATTAAATCAAATCAAAATGGTATCATAATTCAACCTTTTCACTCCAATTGTTTTCTTTCTCCTTTTTTTCATTTCTAATCATAACTTTACTAGGGCATTTTTCCCAACTAAAGTTCCACATCCCTTTTTCGGTTGAATGAGAATTGTACTTGTCTTTCTTAATCTGAAATGTGATTATATAATCATTTCAACGTTAACCGATTACATTAGCTCCATTTCTTAGAGGTTTAGATCAAACAGCGATGACATGAAGGACCAATAAAACTCCAGTAATCAGAATCCACATCTGACATGTCGCAGAAGCGTAAACCATGTTACCAGCTGAAACGAATAAAAAGGAACAAGATGAAATTAGAATAACGATTTTCATGCATACTAATATAATTTATCTATCTATTCATTTAATTTATATTCTGGCTCCATAAGTAGTACTGCTTTTCCATAGCACCCTGTATACATTTGAGGTATGTATATACATACACGTATATATATTGAACATCATATATCATTATCTACTTCAATTGTGCTAAGTGTAAATATTAACTGAAACATATCGTCATTATTATTTCGCTAATAAGTATACCTGAATCATCATCGTCGTCGTCATCATCAACAGGATCAATGGGAACACATTTAATAACCGACGGAGTACAGTCATCAGGATGTTGTCCCCACGGCCCATGGTCACATGTGTAAAGTCTAGAATTAAAGTAGCAGGAGTCAATAGCAAGCCAGATTTTCTCGTTTCCAGTGAGAAATGGCTCTTTAGCTGCTCCACTTAAAAGACCAGCATGCTGTAAGTCAGTATAACCCAGCTCTCTGCAAACAACCTGTAGTAAGACATTACATGAGAAATGAGAACCCATGAACATCGGCCCCTGAAATTGGTTTAGACCAAGACTTTGATTTATGTTAAGAGCATTTTGATACATCGTGAGCTTCGGTCGGGGGTTAAATCCCATCATTAACGAGAATTCCAGGGAGCGGGATATATCCCCTACACTTTCCGAATGGGGGAATACAACCATCAACTTTTAAGTTGTGTAAAATAATACTTAAGTGCTGTAAAATTCTTAAACTTACATGAACTGGTTTAATTATTGCGCTGTAAGAAAATTTTTATTTAAAAAAACCCCAAAAAGTTCCTGCAGCAGAGTCTCGAGAACACCTGTAATCTTACTGCGCTGTTTAATCTTACAAGCATTTGTGTAGAATTATAGAAAATTGGTATTTGGCGGAAGTACCTTACAAATTTATTGTAATAAAACTGTTTTCCCTTTAAAAAAGGGGGGCCTGTTCTGTAAATTTGTAGAAAATTTTAGAAAATATTTCCTGTTACAACAAATTACAGAATAATTTGGTTATTTCTGTCTGTAAAATCTGTTTTCAATTCAAAATCTTCTGTTTTTTCTAACAGTATGTGCTCTCTAATCTATCATACAGTCTATTGAAGGCATTAAGAATTCAGGGTATACTCACACAGTCAAATAGATTTTTTGACACCATTCAGATTTACAACTGCTTTAAAAGAAATTGTGCATTTGGTGTCAGGATGTTCGATAAATGCCGGGACTGATCGACTACTTCACAAGAAATAACAATATTGCCAAATTCATTCATTTGCAATTGCAGCAGGATCGAGGTGATTATGACCTGTAATTGTGCTTGGAAAACCAGCCACAAGCGATCACCATGATCAATAACAGATTCACATGAACTGTGGCATACAATCGACTGCAACAATCTGGAAATCGTCTTCAGGGAACGCAGTAAATATTACAGAGGAATATGTTTCCCGAGACATCGACGTCACTGTAAATTAGGATAGAGACAAACGTCTCGTGTATTAAGACCTAAGGATTGAGATCGAGAGGGTTAATGAAGCATTATCGTAGATTGTACGACATTCAGGAGGCACCTATCTTTGGTACATATAAAAAACAACTCGCTTTATTTGTCGCAATGAACATATTAACTTCCAAGGTATTGTATAACCGAAAAAGCAAATGTGCTCCTTGCTGGATCTCCAATGCGAAATTTCGCCTTCAATAAAAGACGGGCATTACAAATCTATTCAACTCGGGTATCAAATACTCTTTCACCTCATGCGAAATTTCTCACCTTTGCGTGCGAACGCTAGAAACACTTCGCATTAAACTTTTTGTTTTCCAGAACGTTTTTTTATACCTGAAGATTTCGAGGTTTTAAACTCCGCCTTGGTTTGCTTACCCCGCCATACCGGTCCCAAGCCCAAGAAAAGAGGAGGATTGGGCGTCGACCTTAGCGACACTACCCTGTAAAAATATGACAGCTACGAAAACTTCAACAAGAAATTGAACCGAAACCGGACTTGGGGAAGGGCTGATTAAAGAGCTCATAGCGCCGTGAAGTGGAAAACAGTCTCTGGAAGCTAAAAGCTGATAACCGTCATATAAACTTGGAGTGGACCACAATTATGACAAAAGGGACATTTAAGAATTTAAGAATCGCGTATGAATAAGGAAAATTATTGAAAGTAGCAAGAGAAGATATAGCCTACCTATCCTAACATGCCAAAGGATATGGGAATCTAGATGGATAGGACAGAAAGGTCAGTTTAGATTATCTGCTGGAAAACTACTTCTGTATTCGTGGCACACAGAAGAAGATGCCGCACACTTGAGTTGCAATAAATTTGTCATAACAAGCCCAGTGATCATTTGAATGGGAAGCCCATGGTACAGTGCAGCCTCCTTCAGAACTGTAAAGCAGAGAACTGATGTAATCCAACATTGTGCTCTTACGAATGATAGGACAAAATGAAGACAATGAAACTTTCTTCAATCAACTTCATCCAATCTTGCAGAATGGAAAGAAGGAAAATATCTCTATCACGATGAAGGATTACAAGATTGGATGTATCAATGAATGTTGGAAGAAGCCATGGAAATAAAAGGTCTGGGAGAGATAATGGCGAAAGGCTTTCCCATTTCTGTTCTGCAAATAACTTTGTTTTGGAGGGAGCTTTTCCCAAATCAGGCGCATGTACAAATAGAAGAAGTTCCGTAGCACTGTGAAAGATGTTAGAAGAAGGAGAGGAGGAGATATAACTTCAGACCATCATCTTCTGGTGTCACAAGTACATGTAAGGTTGAATGTATTATATTAATGTATTATATTAATCAATGAGTATGTATTATATTAATCAATGAGTTCTAACCTGGGGTTGTCATTTTTTCAAGCAATCTGCTTATGATGACAATCCTTCTCCTGCAAATTGTAAATGTTAACTAATTTGGTATGAGATCAGTTTTGTTTGTAATGATAATTTTAGTACATTTAGTTATGATTCATGCCAAAAAAGTTCTCAATATACTATGTTTGTTATGTTATGGAAAATGTATTATATACGAATGATGTAATTGCAGAAGTAAACAATAAAATCAAAAATCAAATCTCAAGAAGGATTGTGCGGAACAGTATATGCGAAACGCCAATGATACAATACATCTTTGCTAAAGGACGCCGGAAACTGGAAGAATTCAAGATCATGCCTTTCAAGTACTGGACTCTATGGCAGCAACTGGATGATCTCAATTTTACTCTAATTGAAGGAATTTAAAAAAAATCTTGGACTTAAACGTTAATCAAACGAAAAGCAAGATCCTAAAAATCAATGCCTCAAACCAATCTGCCATCAGAATAAAAAGACAAACCACAAGAATAGGTTAAAAGCTTTACATTTCTGGGAGCAACGTGGATAAACAAAGTGGAACAGAATAAGAATAAAGGAAACGAGTGGATCATTCCATCAGATCAGCTTAAAAACGTAGGACCTATGGCAATCCACAAAACTTACCGAGGAACATTGAAATATGAATCTGAACACAGTTTAAAAGCCAGCCCATCTGTATGACTTAGACCTAGTACATCAATACATATCTCAAGTTTTTTCTGGCCTGATTTAAATGAAGACTTTCGGTGGCTTGATCCTCAGACACCTATTGAAGCAGATCTCTTGCAGAGACGAAGAAGATGGATTGGCCACTCTCTATATGAAAACCAATGCCCAATACAAGTAGACAGGCATTGACTTGGAATCCTCAAGGGAAAAGGAAGAGGGGAGGGCCTTGAAACCTATGGCATGTACGGCGTAGGGACAAGGAGGCAGATGCTAAAAGGATGGGAAGACCTGGAGACGCTGGCCCAGGACCGCTCTACCTTGATGAACTTAATTTTGTTGACGGCCTCTGATTCATGACGAGCGATCGTCTCAAGTAAGTAATTGAGGTTTCAACATACCCTGTGAACAGTTTTGAATATACCACTCTCAGTGTCACATACGGCACCCCAAACACCGTCGTGCAAGATTTCAACTCGTCCGGTTTCATTGTTGGCCTCCCCTGTCTCAGAAACTAGCCGCACCGGGTGGTTTTCAACGGTACCTGGAAGGAGAAATAGCGAATTTTATTACAAGGAACAGAAACATAATGCTCTAAATTTTCCTAAGTTTTCATGACTGCATTCAGCCAAATGTTATCCCTTAATGGAAAGTTACCCCTTTTTTTATTCCTTTCCGAATATTCTCTGTAAAATATATTGGGTAAAATTTTAACCAGCACGAGAGTAATTATGTGTCCAACCAATTTGGGGCAGCATTTTACCCAATGCGGGAAGCATATTGTCCAGTAAGGTTAAAAATAAGCAGCAATTACTTTAAAATGGGCAAATTTTTATCGCACTAGATAAATAAAAATACCCAATGTTGGTTGGACACATAATTACCCTTATGGAGCAATTTTACCCACTATTTTTTTAGAGTGCAGGCCCTTTAATATTGTTTTAGTAGATTGAATTAACTCCCTTCAGACATATCAGAGCAACGGCGTAATGGGTAAAATAGAAATGAGTGGGCACAACATGGTGTTAGTGTGTGTGAGGGTGTGTGTGTGGGAAAGGCGAAGTGAGGGAGCATTTTGTTTTAGATTTTGACTTAAAATTATGAAAATTAGCTAACCGCTGTTTTGTTTTCCTTTTCATTCCATTGCCAATTTTTGCTTGGTCGTTAAAAATTTTGGGAGGGCATGGAGGGGGACTGGCAGGTAGTTGTAGAAATATTAAGCATACAGAAATTTCTTCCGAGGCCGAGCTGGGTAAGAAATGTTTAAAACATTTACAAACATTTACAATCATAAGAAATGTTTCTCTTTTTTAAATATAGGCCGTACTTGTATTCTGAAAATTTGAAGTCCGTTTTGAACTCTTTGGAGAGGCACCCATCCCCCTTAGATGTATGGCTTAGCTTGTCAACTGTTGCTCATACTCGATTGAAGATGGTCGTAATTTTTTTCCTGGACTTGTACATGTATTTATTGTGTTGTCATGGTTGTATTTACTCACTATATGGCAGGCAGACTAAGCTTAAGTCGATGCGTGATTTATCTTCAGGCCATTCTGTTGGAGACGCATCACACCCCTCTGGAAACGGAATAGCGCATTTCAAAACTTTTCCTGATCCTACGCCAAATGGATGCTCCTCAAGATTAATTGCATCAATGCTTTCTATCTCGTCCTCATACCCTAACTGTTGACAAAGATTCTCTCTGAGACCATACGAACTCGTATATGTGATAGATGCCCATTCTCCTCCGATGTAGACCTCCACCCGACCCTGTTGAGAAGCAGAGCTCCCAACCAAACGTAGATCCCAGTCTGAAAACCGTTAAGGTAATTAAAAGTTCATAAGTAACAGTTGTGAAATACATGAACACAAACACATAATTATCCCTGGATTTAGATTTAGATAAATAGTCCGTGAAACAAAATACAGCAAAATGTAATCGAACTAACAATACATAAATCAAAATATTACGAACATTTCAAAATCATTCATAGTAGATCATACAAATAGATGAAAGGAAAAGTACAAACAACTGTGGTGAACTGAAGCGACTTTGACTAGTAAGGAGGGCACTTTCATAATTGCAGAATGAACGTTATAATGAAATTACCAGAGCATCTGCATTTTTCCATGATGCGAAGGAAAATATTTTGTAATTAAACATTGCAAAATATCTTTTGAATATATGAATCAATAGAATCAAGGAACTTTGTGCTGGAATCTCCTTGATAGAATATGAAACAAGTAGTATATTCATCTAAATATTCTCATGAATACACTGCTCTTTATCATTATTCACGTGTTTTAGTTTCAAAGGTGGTTTTTCTCACCATGAAAATCTACCTATCATATTTTAGATCACACCACTGCAATACCTATAGTCTTACGAACGAAACCGACTCGAGACACATTAAAGCTTTTATGTCATTTACTATAAAATGCGACTATAATTGCTAAGACTAAATTTTCAAAAAGTGTGGGTGTTTAATTAATCCTTGGATACGAGGGTCCTCGAAGGTTGTATTCATATTAATAGACTTTTGCATTGCACAGTGATCAAATGAGGAGTACAATGCACATACAGACATATTAATCACTAACGTAATGAATTATTTAAAAAGACAAATTGAGAGAGCCAACTTGGCAAAAATTTGACATTTCCAATATAAAATAATTAAAATTATTTATCATTGTTATCGTTATTATAATTAGTAGTATTATCATTAATATTATTGTTGTTATCCTCATCATTACTATTGTTACTATATTACTACTATCATTACTACCTATTATCATTGTTATTATTATCATCATTATTATTATTCCTATTATCATCATTATTATTATTCCTATTATCATCATTATTACATTAATCATAACACACCTTTATATGGTTCACAAGTGACCTGTACAATATCATCTGGATTACATTCCTCAACTGAATCGATAGGTTCCATCTGACATTTGGTAAGGGAGGACTCTGATCCTGAACATGTGTAATTGTAGTTTTGAATTCTGTACGGAAAACTGTTTAGGGACAAACAAAATATTTTTAGATGACACTTTTGTTGTAGCCAACAGTTTTACCAAAAGCTTATAATTTCATATGGTATCGAAAATATAAAATGTGAAAGTATGATGCAAAAGTAGACTGTAATAAAATATAATAATTCAAAATATTTTGATAAATCAAATGTCATAAATTCAACAGGGTCCTGTCCCATAAAATCTTTTACCTGAGAAAACTCATGCAGGTATTTTTTATCTGAGTTTTTGCCCTGTGTTAAAGACAATGGCAGAAATCAGACTAAGGTAAGCAAGGCAAGCTGAGCGCTTGTCACCTGAAGTAAAATCGCTTTGAAAATTATAGTAGCCAAGTGAGAGGGGTGAGCCCAACATGAAACTGGTTTGAGTCTGTTGTAGTTCACTTTGCACTTTACTAAATTGTTATGATAAGGATTTAAAACAAACATATTTACGCCTGTTTGTTTCAAGTTATTCAAATCAGGATAGCTTTTATTTCATACATTTGATTTTAACAAAGTAATGTACGAAGGGATTTTTTTTTTGTGTCTGTCATGTGTATCGAGGGTATTCGATTTATCTTTTAGAAGTGAAACGGTTTGTTCTTTTTTATTCAGATGATCGGGTTTTTCCATAAGCGATAAGCAAATTTTGTTTGAATAGATTCGTTTTTAGACTGTTTTGAAATAACGAAATAGGTCGGTATTAATAACTTGGTATGGGTCATCATTATTATATTTGAATCGATCCAGAAATTTCCAATGACAAAGAAAGAATTGTGTGTGAGTAAAGGAGACACGGAGTGAATCATTGTCTTTCAAAGCATGTACACATATCCAATCTGACTTTCTTTCAACTTACCTGTCTCTTGAATGCCCTAAGGTAACCACCTTGGTAGCATTGCCGGACTCAAAACCATGCATTCGACATGTAACCATAGCCTCGGTGTCGCTCCAATCAGGATCGCATATAAGAGCAGGTAGACCTTCTATCCTGTACTCTACGACACCTTCAGATGTCGATTGCCCTCCAACTAAAGGTACTAAACCATCATCAGGAGGGGCTGAATTTATTCAAGTAAAGAAACAATAACTTATATAGTCATGGTAAAATCGAGATGAAATAAATTATCATGACACTGCTTTCCGATGGGATCCCAGGCGTGATGATATTGGTATTTCTTATCCAACATGTCCAGTATGGTTTTATAATCATTGCTATTACTATTATTTGTAAAACTATAAAAGTATTGATACAAGACTGAACCTGGTAGTGAACTGGTGGTAACATAGTAGTAGTAGTAGTAGTAGTAGTACACTCTAAAAATTGGAATGTTAAATCAACATTTGAAAGGTTTGAGGAGTGAGAACCTTTTCTAAATCCAACCTTGTATAAAGCTAAATCCAACATTTTAAGTGTTGGGTAGAACCACTTAAAGTGGTAAATGCAACATTTACAAAATGTTGTCACTCCTCCAACCTTTCAAATGTTAAGTTAACATTTCTTGTTTTTATAGTGTAGTAGTAGTAGTAGTTGTAGTAGTAGTAGTAGTAGTAGTATAGTAGTAGTAGTAGTAGTAGTAGTAGTGGTGGTAGTAGTAGGATAGTAGTAGTTGTAGTAGCAGTAGTAGCAGCAGCAGCAGCAGTATAGTAGTAGTAGTAGTAGTATATAGTAGTAGTAGTATAGTATAAGTGGTAGTAGTTGTAGTAGTAGTAGTAGTAGTAGTAGTAGAAGTAGTAGTAGAAATATTAGCAGTAGCTAGAGTATGGTATAACTAACAAATCACGGTTTTATCATCATCGTCGTCACTATTGCCACTTTTATAACGCAAAAAAGTACAACTGACACATATTCAGACATGGATATCTGGTAAAGAAAAGAGATTATTTCGATAATTGATTAAAATTCAAGAATCTTCTTGTTCATTCGCTTTACAGATGAACTGGAATGTAGACGGTCCCTGTCGAAAAGAACATACGCTGGATTTTATAGTGTCTTTTTCAAGAATATACGATACACAACTACAACAATATTGTATGACCACAGTTTGAACACGATGTGAATATCAAAATACAGAATTTACCTCTTACATGACATCATATTCCGTAAATTAAGTTTTTAGTCAGTATTCCACTCATTCATCACAATAACAAGCACTGCAGTGCTCACTTTTGTGACGTTCCTGTCCCGATTTATGCACATTGTACATTATAATAAAAATACACCATTTATTGTCCATGTTTACATTACATAAGAAATTTTACATTATGTTAGCAATCATGTTTTCAGACATTGCTTTACACAAAGATCACAAATCTTACCTCCTTTTTATTGCTCACTTTTATTTTAAGAAAATAAGTTTTCCCATTCATATTTTTACATAATAGAGTCTACAGCCATATTGAGTATCAAGAAAATATAGATTTTATATCCAGGGTGTGTGCAATATTGTGATTTCCATTGGTAATTTGAATATTTTGGCGGCCATATCGGATTTTGCCGATTTGCTCGTGAAAATGCTCAGGTTACATGAGTGGTATCATTAAGATTTGGATTCAGCACCATCGTATTGACAAGATATCATCAAAAATTGTAATGAAAACCAAGGTCATGCCTCCTCTAGCCTGGACTACTCGTAATGCTTAGAGATCTCGTATAGTGATCGTTTAGTTGTTTAATCTGTTATTGACTTACTTGAGCATGATACACCAGCTACTTGGTCAATGTTACAACCATTAGCATTCTCAACTGACATTGTTTCAAACGTACAACTGGTAAGGTTTCCACCATCATCAGGACAATGCATGTCCGTTATCACGTGATCAGTCCCATCACCAACAGGGAAGATTTGAACGGCTCCGTCAGAGTAACCAAGCATTCTGCAAACCAGATGTGCCTTTGTGATATCCCATGTCGAGTAACAAATTGACATGTAGTCACTGGGGTAAGTGAATGAGATCTCCACCCTGCCGATTTCACGATACGGAGAATCGTTAATGATCTTGATTTCTGCTCGGGCAATAAAACAGGAATAGATTGATAAATTACATTAAAAAACATTATTTGCCACATACTACCAGCTGATCATGCTGATAGTGTGGAAATCAGCACCTCTTCATGAGATGGGTTGCGGGAGATTTGGGAGGCCTATTGGTAAAAAGTAAAGACTGTCGTGTCTATTATTCCAACACCCGGCCGAGCTAGCGTTTGATCCATTTTGTTTCCATCAGTATTTGTTTGTGTCCATCAGTGTGTTTGCTCGTGAAAAGTACAAGTCGAAACAAATCTCTGTTTATCAAATATTAGTATCCTAGATTTTCAGAACACAATTGAGGTATTATATGTCACTTTTTTCAGTATACACTCATTTAATACAGTAATATTTCACTTAAAATAACAGAATATATAACGTTATACAACAAAAAATATTCAGAAACCCCCTCCATTTTTAATATTGATACCAGAGATGTGTCGATTTTTGTATCTTTTAATGATAATAATTGTTATAACATTATAATAATGAAACATTTTGTATAGCGCAAATACATAAGCGAAATCGCATGACTCTATTAAAGAGCTAGAAAGCCGCAAGTTTCCTCAAGATAAATCATCACATTGTTTCTTTGATAGCAATAAAGTTAAAGGGTGAGGGTCGATATAGTGAAGCAGCAATATTGATCAGACACTTGATGATATCATCCTTTCAAACGATTCAAGAACGAAAAATGTAATTAATATTTATATTTTAAGTAAATGTTTCCAGGTTTGAGCAGGACGGATTCTTGGAACGAGCGATCACTCACCCCCATACTTTTTTTTTTAATCCGTATGCTTAATGAGTGCAAGGTGCGATGGGTGACTGCTGAGTGTCTTTATGGTTGTTGGATAAATAAGGATCGTGGTATGAATGCGATTGTGTTTTGTTTTGAAAAAGATTGTTTGTTGGCCCTATTAATGCATAGCTCCAGTCAGGTTAGCTGACCCTACAAAGTTCCGTCTGAGCGATGGATTTGAATAACCAATTCCGTCGCTCAGGTTGAACAGTGTTGTGGTGGCATTGGCAATCCCTGGCTGGAGCTGTGCATTGAACTTGACTGCTCGCTCGTCCCAGACACCATCCTGCCTTTCGTTTTTTTTTACCTGCTTAAAACTAAGTTTTTTATTGTTTGAAACAAGATGTTATCAATTCATTTCTCCACCACCACCACCACCACCTTTCAGTATTTGTTTCTTTTTAATTACACCTTTTCCTTTTAGTATACATAATATTTTAACTTAAAATATAATTTGCATTATATTTTCGTCATCATTTCAAGTTTGATGTTTTTAATCTGTATCCTCTATGCATATATACCTGTAAATTGTACGCAATTCAGCCTTTTGGCTGCAAAGTTCAATAATTTCAATAAACCCTTTTCAATTTTAATTTCAAAGCATATAGTCCAATTGAATAACTTTACGAGGGTTGCAAAATGTAACCCTCCTTTTACCGTATTAGGATAATTGCGTAATGATTTATTCTCACCTGGATCTTGAATATCACAGATGACCCCAGCACGACCAGTCCCCGGTTCACAGTCGCCATGGTAAGCCCAATCCGCCGAATCACACTCAGTGTAGAAAGTTTCATGCCCAGAACACCTCAGGTTACTCAAGATAACTTCAATGTCTGGTGAATTTTCAACTATCATGAATTCTTTCACTCCTTTGTGTCCAAGATTTCGACAAGCCACACTCGCTGCGTTCTGGTCCCAGCTGTCGCTCGGGCAGATAGTTCCTATGTCTTCCCCGTAGGAAACTACGACGAGGCCGCTAGATAAAAGGATGATATCTGAACAAGAATGTTTAAAAACCAAATGGATTGTTTCAGTGGCATGGTTAAGAGCAAGTACCCAGTGTCTGCCTAAACGGATAGGTTTCCTCTTACTTTTCGGTCGCCCCACCCCTTTTGATTTCTCTGCCAATCCAACTTCTTATCTATATAGCAATATTGAGACGTTCAAAGGCCTTGCTATCCCGTCGTTTCCAGCTAAAGTTGCAACTGTGAGGATATTGTAAGCAGTGGCGGATCCAGAGGGGGGCGCCCCGGGCGCCCCCCCCCCCCTATTTTCGCCGGATTTTTTTTTTTTTTTTTTGATGGTTATATTTACTGGATTGGTACAATGTAGTCAATTTCAAGGGCTAGATCTAGTCAAAACTATATTTTAACTTACTCTCATGGCCTTTGTGTTTGCAGAAATGCACCTCTGTCATACTGTATTGCAATATGTAAATTCCGGAATTCCAGGGCGCGCAAGTCGATTGGTTGGAAAGTTGCACCACTTGTAATCGGGAGTTGCAGTGCAGTGACCAGTGTGAAGATGTTGGATTGGATATCATTTTTTCCCGAAATTTTGTGTTTTTTGTAACATGCGTTTGTCCGTCTTTATGGCAAATACATGTAAATTGTAAGTAACAGATCGCGAGAGAAAGTGTCAACGATGCGAATGATAATGTCTATCCCCGAGATTATTCTTCACTCAAAGATGAAGCCCTATATCGGGCGCCACGTGCGCAGCATTATCATTCTGCCTTGGTCATGTACGTTTTCACTGAAATGTATAGGTCAGACATATTTGTATTTAATGTAAACTAACTTTTACACTTTCTGGTAGATTCAGAGGCATATTATCCAGGGCGCCCCAACTAAGTTTCGCCGAAGCAATCATTCCAACGAATTATCAAGGAGCAAAATTGTATATTCTCAATCACCAGTCGACCCGGAACAAGTTGTAATTTCATAAATGAAAAGCTTACAAAATGCCTTCTGAACTCTGTATACCGAAGACGAGCCTCGGTTTATTTTACATTTTCTGCCACTGATAGTTATAACTTATACAATTATGGACTGGATATCAAAGCTCCTTACATGTATTTTCTAGCATTTTATCATTGACCTTATTTAATTATTTGTGGTATAGTTTTAACAAGTGCTTCGTAAAAATTGATTATCTTATGTTAAAATAAATATAAATACAATTTCATCCTGGCTGGTCATAAGTTAAGATGGCAACGCGATGAGAGACTTTGAACGTAAACAATAAAAATGATGAGAATCCCCTTAAGAAGCATTATATTACTTTGAGGTTGTGCAGAATGACTGGATTATTGAAGATGATTTGAAAATAATACGAGGGAAAAGGTTGATTACCAGAAGATGATGTCGTTTTTTCTGTAGTTTGTAACAATTTACTGTGCATTTTTGGGGAAAAAAGAACCAAATTTTATGCATGTTGCCATACGACTAAACAATTCTCGTTTGAAACACACAATGTAAATACACAAATGACAATAAACAGAATGGATTATTCGGAACTTATCGATTACAAGTCTCAGTTTCGTATCATTTAAATTTGACGTTTCAATCACACGATGCAAGCAAGTGAAGAGCCTTTGCCAAATGTATGTTTTGAATGACCGCTTATACGGTGTGTGACTGGAAACCAGCTCCTAAATGAGTCAGTATGTGTCTTTTATTCATGAAGTTACAGTGATTTAAGTGTGCATTTTTCTTCTAAAGGTGCTCTCAAAATACTACTTTTGGACATGATTTCTTGAAAAAGTCCTTGCCGTCCCACACCCTCCCACACCCTCCCCCCGCTCGGTCGCTTCGCTCCCTCGCCGCTGGCGCCCCCCCCCCCCTATTTCAAAATCCTGGATCCGCCCCTGGTAAGAGATATCATGGGAGATGTATAGCATCTTTGAATGTTTGTTTCAGATAAATGGCGCTATACTGATTCTGACCATTATCATCATCATTCTCCTCATCATCATATTGCTGTTGAAGTGTTTCTTCTAACAGATCACAATTACCTGGATAGCATATAACACCGATTGCATGCATGTTTAATGGACATCGGTCTGGCGTCCAGTCTGCTTCTTGTGTACAGTTATCGAGTCTGTCTTCATCCCCTTCACATAGTAAACCTCCTGTCACGATTGGTCCAGCGCCAGGAGATGCTATAAATGATTCCAAGTCACCGAGTTGAGTGGGAGTTCGCCCGAGCTGTTTGCAGGCAACTTTAGTGTCCTCACTGTCCCAATCTTCGGCACAGATAGTGCCCCATTGGTCCGTTCCGTCCAGAATTTCCAGTCTACCTTCACGATAGGAGTTACCGTTTGCTAGTCTTACAGAATCTGGAAGTAAATCATTATTACTCTCTAAAATGATGTGGGCATATAAACGTTAATTTACAATATCGTCTGAATGAATTATTGATTTACTTTTCTCACACGTATGGCACTCACCTGCATGATTATTGACCATGACCATGAGCGGATCAAGGGACAGGAGAATATCTTTCCAATAATCATGAAAACTTGGATCCTTCCCGTGCCATGAGTACAACTACGATATTCTTTCATTGTCTTTCATAATGCGTCAAAATATCGAGGCTGGGATACATATAAAAACTTGTATATTTTAACTCGTTTAAAGTGAACAACGAAAAGCATTATAGAGAACGCTATATTTTTTGGTCAATGATTACCCTTGAATAGTCAATAACTCGAAATGTAAATTATGTTCCATTCGGAACCGTGCTATCTGTCATTTCCTTTAGAGAGTGTGTGCGTTTAGATGCGTCACCTCTCCTCCAATCAGCCACCCCCCCCCCCCAAAAAAAAAAAAGTAAGAAAGTAAAAAGAGAGAGAAAATGAGTAAAGAGAGGAAAATAAAAAATAAAAGTATTTTGTTGTTTTTAGGTGAATTTAATGCATTTGGCAAGTGCGTATAGTCCAGGATAGGCCCCATAGAAAATTGACCAAACCTTGTTTTTTTATATATACAATATTTTTTTATGGTTTCTTGTCAATTCCAGGGTGCTGATTACGAATCTGGATGATGCCACTCGTGTAACCTTGAGCATTTTCCGCAAATTGGCAAAATCCAATATGTCCGCCAAAATATGCAAATTACCCATAAAACTCATAAAATTGTCTGCACATTGGCTGTGAAATGCATAAAATTGTATGACAGGAGTGAATACAATCTTGTAAAATAATCTTTGACAAAATGTTTATTTTCCTGATATTCAAAATGGCCGCCATAGGCCATTGTATACACTATCATGTACAATACGAATATGGAAAACTAATTTTCACAAAAATGAGCACTTAACTGCAAAAATCGCGATGTATGAACGAAGTAATATATGCAAATAATCATTACTAATGAGATATATTATTTATTATGTCAAATATGGGAACATTGCTGTATTTTGATATCTAAAATAGCCGCCACATGCCCAAAGAGTATTATGTACAATGGCAATGACCGGGGCCAAGAAAATGACAAGATTGAGCATTAAAATGCATATTGTTAGGGTAAACGAGTGGAATACTGACTAAAAACATAATTGTAAATATGCCATTTATGTGATAAATGCTGTATTTTGAAATTCAAAATGGCCGCCATAGCCCCTATATTCATCATGTACAATCCGAATGGAGAAACTAATTTTCACACGAGTAAGAAACATAAAATGCATGTAATTGTGATCTATGAGTAAAATATTGTCTGACAACATGTTCCAGAGCAAGACATATCATTTCTTTTGTCATACATGAGATAAATAGTGTATTATGAAATTCAAAATGGCCCATATAGGCCCTAACAGCATTATCTACAATGTGAATTGGGACATATAATTTGGATTTGCTTGACTATGACATCATTATGTTGCATGAGTAAAACGTTATTTGAAAACATTTTTTTTTAATCGCATTTCTTCTTCCATATAGGTGATACATACTGTATTTTGACGTTCAAAATAATCTCTACAAGCCCTAATAAATTATGTAACATGCGAACAGGGAAACTAATTTTCACAAGAGTGAGAATCATAAAATGCATATAATTGTGATGTACGAGTAAAGATATTGTCTTAAACATTATTTCTAACAAAATACATCCCATATTGGTCGTGGACATGGTGGAGGTAATAAATGCTGTACTTTGAAATAAAAAATGGCTGCCAATAGGTCCTAAAAGTATTGTGTACATTGTAACATGGGACATATAATTTTGACAGAATTTGGCTTTGCTTGTCTCTAAATATTGCATATAATTGTGAATTGTGATGTAAGGGTGAATTATTGTCTAAAACCATGGTTTCTAACGAGATATATCATAATGTTGTGTAATTAAGGTGATAAATGCAGCATTTTTAAATAAAAAATGGCCACCATAGGCACTTATTGTATAATATACAATTTGGGTGCAGACAAATAATGTTCACAAAAAGGGCATATGGCAGCCATTTTGAATGTTGAAATACAGTATTTATCACCTAAATTACATAAGATATGATATATTTTGTTATAAATCATGTTTTCAGACAACATTCCACTCATACATCACCATTTGACCAAGCAAAGCCAAATTCTTTTGAAATGATTTGTTCCCATTCATATTGTGCATAATACCGTCAGGGACTGTAGCGGCCATTTTGACTTTAAAATAACAGTATTTATCACTTAACTGGCAGAATAAATGAGATATCTTAATACAAATTATACTTTCAGATAATATTTTACTTTGCATTGAATATAATACAGTTAATGTCGATGGCGGCAATTTTGAAAGTCGAAATACAGTATTTAACACAAACTTGAAACCTGAATGATATATTTCGTTAGAAAATACGTTTTAAGACAGTATCCAATTAATTTATCACATATATATGCATTTTAGCGCCCACTCTTGTGATTTCTTTTCTCCCATTTCTCATTGTGCATAATACTTTTAGGGCCTTTGGCACCCATTTTGAATATCAAAATACAACATTCACCACATACATGGCATATTAATAATATATTTAATTAATAATTATGTTTGTAGTCAGTATTCCACTTGTTTAATCTTCATAATAAGCATTTTACTGATCACTCTTGCGAATTTTTTGGCCCCCATTGCCATTGTACGCAATACTGTTTGGGCCAGTGGCGGCTATTTTAGATATCAAAATACAGCATTGTTCCCACATATGACATTAACTGATTATAAATGATATATCTCGTTAGTAATGATGATTTGCATATATTACTTCGTTCATACATCGCGATTTTTTGCAGTTTTGTGCTCATTTTTGTAAAATTAGTTTTCCCTATTCATATTGTACATAATAAGGTATACAATGACCTATGGCGGCCATTTTGAATATCAGGAAAATAAATATTTTGTCAAAAATTATTTTTTTCAGAGAGTATTTCACTCCTGCCACACAAATTCATGCATTTCACAGCCAATGTGCGGACAATTTTATGAGTTTCATGGGTAATTTGCATATTTTGGCGGCCATATTGGATTTTGCCAATTTGCGGAAAATGCTCAAGGTTACACGAGTGGCATCATCCAGATTCGTAATCAGCACCCTCGAATTGACAAGAAACCATAAAAAAATATTGTATATATAAAAAAAACAATGTTATGCCTCTTCTATCCTGGACTTGTAAAGGCTTGTTTGGACATGGGCAGTGCACATCCTGGGAGGTGGAACTAAAGTGATATGGGGATGCACATCTTGTGAAGGTGGAACTAAACTTTGGAAAATCAGCTGTTGAAAGCAAAAAAAGGGGTTTTCGTTTTGCTCGCCAGTGTCGGAACTCGTCTGCCTCAGCGGGAGGGTGCACGTGCACCCCCCATCAGCCAACGTCATTGTTTGGATGGTTTCTGTAGTGCATTACTTGTTTTCTCTACGGCGAGAAAATATGGTGGCCCCGAAGGGACATCGCATATAGACCAAATCGCGAATATTCACGACGAAATTGGCGACGAAATTCACGACGTCGCCAATTTCGTCGTCAATTTGATATTCAAGACGAAATTGGCGACGAAATTCACGACATCGTGAATTTCGTCGCCAATTTCGTCGCGAATTATTCACGACGTTGCCAATTTCGTCGCCAATTTGAATACTGACGACGAAATTCGCGACATCGTGAATTTCGTCGCCAATTTCGTCGTGAATATTCGCGATTTGGTCTATATGCGATGTCCCTTCAGGGCCACCATAAGAAATAGGGCTGTTAGGAAGAGTGACAGGCAATAAAGGTTGGTGAAACCTCCTGAAAACCAAATCGGAAATGCTGAGAAGGGACTGTTTCTGTGGTGTAGGGTGATGAGGATATGTTTCCTTATTCTGTATTCAGCTCGACACAAGAACCATATAGGCCTACAATTCGGGCAATACTATTCCCACAGCCCCGGAAAATGGTGATGATAATAAAAATGATAACAATAATGATAATGATAATAATAATAATAATGATAATAGTAATAATGATGATGATAATGATAATAACGGTGATGATATTAGTAATAATAATGATAATTACAATAATAAAATAATAATAATAGCAATAATATTAATATATCAATAATAACTACAACGATAATGATAATAAATGCAATTTATTAGGCGCCATATCCAAATCGTTATGCTCAAGACGCACGAGTGAAGGGGGAGCAAAGAAAGAAACAAACAAATAAAAACAAAATTAATTGATAAGCTGAGCCATACAAGTAACTCTTTAGCTCAATCTTAAATGTTTCGATACGCTTGCCATATTAGAATATAGAGAGGTACCCGTCAACACTCATCAGAAGCGTCACGCCTTCGCGAATTTTAAGAAATTTTACCCCATTCGCCATGATGATTAATGAAAAGCCTTGTAACCATCTGACGAACCACGAATCCCACCTCCCCCTATCGGACAAAAAACATGCTTAAAACATCGAACATTTCGAGCTACCGCAATAAAAATGTTTAATATATAAATCAGCTTTATCTCATGCCTATGCTGCTTCTTACTTGTTGTGGTGCACTCAACACCAATATCTTCAGAATGATCGCATTGTGTGTCGGTAGTTATGGCTGTACTCTGACAATCAAGCAAGGATCCTTCAGTACCATTGCACTTTACCATATCAAGCATTATCTCTCCAGTTCCAACAGTAAATTTTCTCTTTATATCGTAGAAGATCTTATCAGCACCGACGTATCCCAACTGCCTGCAGGCCACGTTTGCTTCCCGAAGAGTCCAAAGATTGTTGCAAACTGTACCCCACTTGCCATTAATGAAGACCTCGACGCGTCCTTCAGACTCCCTTGACCCTCCCACCAACCTTATATTCGTAGGCGCTGTATAGGGAGACAAATATTGATGTCAATTACTTATAATGAAAATAACACTATTACTATTACTACTACTGCCACTACATAATGTTAATGATAATAATAATGATCGCAGTAATGATGATGATGATGATGGTAATAATGATCATGATAATGAAGAGTAATAGTAATAACAATTTTTATATCAGTATTAATAATTTTAATGATAACAGGTCCATGACATCGAAAGAGAATCATCAATGGTTGCCGTGTATTTTGCAACTTTCAACAGTCGATTTTTACAGTGTTATAAAGAATGTATCCTAATTATCAAGTCTTTTTTTTCTACGTAAAACATGGAACCGAATGATATGGGATAAATGCATTTCATTATGTGATATTCTGTAATTATTTTATTTATAAATAATTGGTTACATTATTAGTAATTGCCGTATTATTTTTTTACTCGTTCTGTATATTGATACGATATTGATAAGTAGATCGTGATGCCCTTTTGTCTCTTTCATGTGATTTTATGTCATAATGATTGATATGAATCATCATTTTCGCAAAAATGAAATCAAGAAATGGCAATATCAATAGTGCTGAATTGTCTATGAAAATTGCCGTACAGGGATTGAAAAAAAAAGAATCTGCATGCATTCAATTATACTTTCTTTCAGGTTTGCTTTGTTTAATCATAATTTGGACCAGCATTCATAAAAATAAAACTTTCTGCTAGAATCGGGAAAAGCATTATTTATATTGAAAGGGCGGTGATAAGAATACACATGAACTCGAGAAGTGATATGATAAAGCAAAGTGTTACGCGTTAATATGCCCATAAAAAGGGAACTTACGCTCAGTGGTGTCAGCAGATATTCCACAGAAATAAATGGCGGCCAGCAGCAAGACAAGAAGAAACGCCGTACAAGGCCTATGACATCCCATTGACATGGTGAATGTTGGATGGCGTGAACGAAAAAGGTGCTCAGTAAAAAAAATCTTTGAAATACAATGTGATTTTCCTTTACTTTTAAAATTATACTAAACAGTTTGATATTTCGCGTTGCTTTAAAGCAATAATCGTTTGAAGTGTAGACCAACACCATATCACTATGGCTTGCGTAGAACTGGTTGGTATATCCATAGCCATGAGCTTCTATGTTTGAAGAGTAAGGTCACTCTTGTAGGTTGTTTGTTGATGAAGTCAAACAGAGTACGGTATGCAAATGAAAAGGAAATAACGTCGAAAATGAAATTAAATATTGTCAAATAACAGCTAACAATAGCAAACATTTGCTCAAATTCGTCCAGTGCTGCTGAGTCATATTATGGCAAACACGTCGGTGTATCTCAGCTGAAATCATGATAGTCGGGTTTAATATAATGGTTTGACCCCAAACGGCAAATTTTGGTAAATTTATATGCCAAAATATTGTTTTTAATACATGGTTTTGTGTTAATTAATGTGATTTAAAGTCCCCTGGATAAATTGTAAAGATGAGTGTTTCATGATTAACAGAATTGATTTAATCAATATCATCAAAAACCCATCGTACACTTGAAAATACGGTATAGGCCTTTATTTTTGTGCATAATATCACCCGCTCCCCCCCCCCCCATCCCCGCCATATTCACGAAAGTGTATTTAAATGTAAAGTGTATTTTAAGGATGGATGCTTTGATTCGATTATGATGTAAAGGTTTCATTATATTCAAATTCACTGGAGTCACATATTCACAGATGGATTTATTAGAACCATACTGATGCCATTTAATGAGCTAAACGTAGTGATTTTCAAGATCAAATTCTTGAAAGAATAGATTTAGCGCGGGAGCATAGCGCGAGAAATTTTGCGGGTTTAGAATGCCAAAAATTAGGCCATTTTAAGCACAATGTGACTGCATTCAAAGATAAATTAACTCATTTACAGTAGTATTTACCATTTGATGATTTTAAAAAAATGGTTCTATCTTTAAAAGTGGGAAAGGGGTATGCATGTATTCTGGGGGCCCTTGGGGCCTGGGGCCGCGGGGATGCGAAAAAGGGGGCGTCAAAATGAGGAAGAAAAGAGGGAAAGAAAAGGGGGAAAAAGGAGGGAAAGAAAATTAAGAGAAAGAGAAAAAAGGGGAAAGAAAGAGAGAAAAAAAAAGAGGGAATGGGGTGCTGAATTCGATCTGGGGGGCGCCGACTTGAGATCCGACATAGGGGGCGCCGAATTGAAGTTCGAATTAGGTTCAACCTAGGGGTGCGCTGAGTTTATGTTTGACCTAGGGGGCGCCGAATTAACGTATAACTTTTTGGACCATGCCCCTGCCAAACCATTCCATTGTACGCCAGTGCTATGTGATTGGGGCTCGGGTGCAGAGACCCCGGGAACCTCTTAGATTCATTTTGAACATTAAACATATATAGCCGCTATTTTCATTCAAATCACGGGTACACGGATTTACAAAACACATGTAGGCCTACTTTATAATTCAAAGCAGTGGCGTAATAAACCAAAAAAACAAATGATTGGGTATAGGCTTTGCAAAAGTGGGACATTTAAGATGTCGCGAGCTGATGGCGAAGCAAGTGAGAATATTTTGGGCATTTTGACTGAAATGAGAGCATTTTAGCATTTGATCTCATTCCATGCAACTCCGTTTCCCGGTTCTTTTCAACTGCCTCTTAGTTTTAATTCTTTCCTTTTTCCATTCCCGTTTCCAGTTTGCCATCTCTCTGTTTAGTTCACTTTTCTCAATTATTTATTCGTCGGAATTAATGTTTTTTCTCATTATCTTCTTTAATTCCTTTTCCCTCTATCCCAAGTTCCGTTTTAACTTTCTCCTCTTTATGTTTCTTTAATCTTTCTATTTTCTTTCCATATTTCCCTTTCATATAATTTTTTCCCTCTTTTTTCTTTTTTCCGAGTTTATTTGGCTTTCCCTTTAATTCTGTCTTATTCTTTTCTTCCCTTTTCTTTTTCTGTTATGTTATTTTATTATAATTTTTCAAGTGAAATCCGACTGCCCCCGCCTGTTACGCTAAGTATTGCCCCGGATTCCCTTGTAGGTCTACAAAAAAATCAGCTCTCGCTGGCGCATCGCATGTTGATTATAAACGCATTACCAATACAGGTAAAAGGGGGAAAAGGAGAAAAGTGAAAGAAACAGGGGGAAAGGAATAAAACTAATTTTAATTCGTCATAGGCCTAACGTTATATTTCGCTCGAGTTTCGAGCTCGAATTGCCCTGAGTGAAATGATAATCAGCTCATTATTCAATGGTTCTTTAATATATTCATTAGGGAGATACGTATTCTCCTTATGAATTCTCTCAAAAAGGTCCTTTAATTTATAAATATCCCCTTTTTAACTCCGGAATCGGCAGTGGCGTAACAGGTGGGGGGAATTTAAAAAAAAACGGGAAAAGGAGAAAAGGAAGGGAGAGAGAAAGGTAAAGGGGAAGGAAGGGGGAAAGGGAAAGGAGGAAAAGGAAAGGGAAAAGGGAAGATTGAATATTTTTTAAAACAGAATAGGAAGGAAGGACAGCGGAAAAAGGAACGAAAGAACATTTGAGGAAGGATAAATCATTCCGAAATAGGCCTATGTAATGCAAAAGCGTGATGGTAAATAAATTAAAAGATGACAAAATGTCAAACAATAGCGGGAAATGAAGTTAGAATGGAATTAGTCAAAAGCTAAATTGGAAAACAACGAAAAGGGACAAGAAAAAAAAACCTTTAACACGACCGGGCTGCCGATGATTGAAAATAAAGAGCGGGAAGAAAGATGAACTGCATACAATATTGTGATATGAGCTTGCTAAAAGATACCGGGGCTTTACCAAGACCCCACGCAGTAGGGGGTTCTTCATCTACAACCTCCAAATGGCTCTATGTAACTCCCCCCCCCCTATAGAGACCCTTCTTACACTTTAAGCTTTACGTTCAATCACTGGCGTATACAGGCGTGGGGGTTCTTGATTCCAAACCCAAAGGAAATAAAAGATACAACGTATAATGAAATACATGGAAACAATGAAATGCGTTATTTGCTGACTGAAAAAAATCTATATATCCCACAATCAGAATTTAATTTTTTTAGGCAATCTTTTTCCAGCTCGCTTCGCTCGCTGGCTACTTTTAACAAAATGATATTCCCACATTGCTCTGTTCCCCTTCAAAATATTTGGTTCATTACGCAACTTGGTTGAATAAATGTGTTGTGTAAAAGCTATATCCTAATATATCCGCGATATTGCGGCAATCTGCAAGATTTAAGGCTTTGATATCAAGAAGTTCTGGGGGCTCCGCCCCCGACCCCAATTGCATGGCACTGTCGTATATGATGGTACCGGGTTGGGCCATGGCCCCCAAAAGTTCTACAACCAAGAACAAATAACACTTTGAGGAGGAAAGAAAAAAAAATGATTTTTTACTGAATATATCTGATGTCAAAACATATCTCAAAGTTAGATTCTCATGAAAAGGTGTTTTTTTTGCTCGCTTCGCTTGCTCTGGTCTTGTATTAAGCAGCTTTTTTAGCACATGTGCCATACTGCGCCCCTCATTTTTTTGTACTCTTCACGCTACTGCCGCAAAGAGTCCTGTTCACGGTAGCGTACAGACCACGAAAAAAAGGAATGGAAAGAGAGAAGGGTGAAATGTTTTTAAAAAAATGCTCGCTCGCTCGCTTTTTTTTTAAAAAGAAAAATTCTGCTCGATACGATATAGGCTTATCTGGCCCTCTAAATATTGTTGCCTCATTACGCCTGTTCATACCATGATATGACCGGAAAATTTTTGGCTCTCCCCCCCCCCCCCCCGCCACCGACCCCTGCTACGCCGCTGGGGATCGGCCAGGGATCCGTCCTCTTTGCCGGGGCTCTTTTTTGAAAAGCGATCGTAGTATTTTTAAGCTACCATAAATTATATACCGTATACCGGAACGTCTTTTCGTCGTGATCTTCAGTTTATTTTGTGAAACGTTCGCAACTTCGCAGTCAGAAGAAAAGTTAAAGAAATGTCTAATGAGCAAGAAGTTATGGAGAAGGGTGCCACCGCACCCTTTTCCGTAGTCATAATAACTCTTTCTCTTGGAGCTATAATTTTGTTATTGATGATTGTATGCGGAGCGGGCAGAGGAAAACCAGAAGAAGAAGAAATCGGTAGGTTATTCACGATCCCACCCGCAATAAATGGTGTTAGGCCTAGTATTAGTAATAGTACCGTAGTAAATGACCGTGCACGAAAATTAGTAACCCAGGCACTCATTCAATAAACAAAGTTATGATATAATCTTGTCTTGTCTTGTGGATACTGCACTTGAACGCCTCAAAGAAGCTATAGATGTTCAGGCCATTCATGCAATTGCTGCCACTATACTTCTTTTACTAGTTAGCTGTTTCTTAAATGCAGCTAGGCCTAGATCACTCCTAGTACCAATGAGGTCCAAACATTACATGTATGGACCTCATAGGCGACATCAGTGCTAAAATTGGGTTAGAGATTTATGTGGATCTAAATTTATTGTAATTTCAACAAAAGTACTAGCTAAATTTGAGGCTTTTGTTGAAATTTTGCTTTAATGATACATTAATGCTTCAATAAGTAACAAAAAATTGAAAGAAATGAAGGGGAACTTACATTTTGACGACTTTTTCCTGATTTTCTTGGCAGTTGTCCTTCACTTCTGACTCTCGATCGGACCTGATATGCAGATCACGTATACGCGTTCTCGTCAGGTGATCGGTCGGTTATTCTTTTCGCCAGATGTTGATAATTATATATTTCATAACGCAGCGTTCATCGCAAATTTAGCTGAAAGAGATTGAAGTTGAACAGCGCAAGCTTTAATTTATTCAGAAATAACGTTTGATTGCACAAGTTTCGCCTCGGACATTTAGGATCATTTGGTCCCATATTGGCGTAACTACGGGGGGGGGGGGTGTCCCTACCACCGTCCACACCGGGCGTCCACAAGCCAGCAATTATCTTTTTTCTCTTTTTTTAACCAAAATGCTTCCCCCCAGAAAAAAAGAACCAGGGTTAAAGAGAAAGACAATTATGATAGAGGAACACAAAATACTTTATTTTTTCAGCTTTTAATGCATCGACTTATAATCAAATATTAAATGGGGCTTAGAACATTTTTTTAAAAAGTCAATTAATAAAAATATTCCGCTCTTCGGGATTTGAGCTTTCATGAAATATCCGGTCTTTTTCATGATTACCGAAAATACTTCAAATGTCAAAAAAAAAATTATCGGTGTAGTAGCTGATACCTTGCGCCCGCCTTAATTATTTTAATGTTGAGATACTTTGCTTTAATTTAATGAATTCCTAAAAGCATTAATTCTCAGATCATTTGTCGCAATCGAATGATTCGATTGGTAAGCTAGTTGTATAATTATTATGATTCATGAATTGTTTAAAATGTGTCTCTCTATCAGTTTTGAATATTTAAAAAAATGTCAGCTTGTGCTTTTTGCTCGCAATATTTTGATTAGTAAGAAATTCTTGTGTATGCGAGTTTGATACATAAATAACTAGAGAGAGAGGGGGGGGGGTGTCCCTCAGCTACTTGTCCTTGCTTATTCCAATTTTTTTTATTATGCTCGTGTTGTGAGTATTTCAAAGTCTTTTCTTTTTCTCACCCTTTTTATTGTCTCGGAGCTTCCCTCTATTTCTTTGCTACGATGTATAGCCCATCTTACTTGTTTCATTTTTTTATGTTCTCATTTCATTGAAAACATAATTATTAAACTGACGTAGAAGACTTTACAACAAAATTTTGATATTGTTTTTTCTTGTTTGTTTGGCTTTCTTTTTTCTTCTCCTCAGTCCTTTTTCTAATTAGTTTCCCTTTCCTTATTTTATATTATTTCATTTCATGAGGCATCCGCCAACTTATATACAACAACAAACGTTAGAGGCGGATATCCAGTAAGGGGGCGTGGTGGTGTGCCCTCTAAAAAGAGGAAAATAGGAAGGAAAAAAAGCAGGATTTATCTTGGTGAAGATGATAGTGGTGGTGATGGTGGCGGTGATGATGATGATGATGATGATAATAATGATGGTGGTAGTGGTGATAAAGATGAGAATGAAGTTGGTGACGATGATATGATGATGATGTAATTTTGTCTTTAAAAAAATAATAGTGCAAAGGCGAAATCATTTAAAGTTTATTATGAAAATAGCAGAAAAAAATAATTTGAAAAATTGTACGTATGCGTATGGAAAATCTATCCCCCACCAAAAAAGAAAAAAAGTGAGATTTTGTTTTGTTATTTGTGACGGCGTAGGCCTATGCGAACAGCTGTGTGATATAATTATGGTAAAAAAAGTAAATGAAATGCCAAGAAATACATGATAATGACTTTTATTGTACATTCAGTATATCAGTAGATAAATTCATACTCGTTCCAAAAAAAGAAGAAAGTGGGTATATTATGGACCATTAAAAATGGGCAGTTGCTCTATATATTATATTACATAGAATATATAGAGCAACTGCTCGTGTGTAGCGGTAAGTTATTCACCTGATCTACATAATTCATGCGGCGCACGGCGCGTGCGCAATGTTTAATAATTATTGTTGTGAATACAATGAATGTCATCAAAAACATAATAACACAGATCAAATAGTGCCAGCTCGACGCGCAAAATGAGAAAAAAATATATATTTTCTGCCCTGATAATTTGATAACCCTAACCTAACCCAATTTCTAAGTATTTTTATCATAAACAGGATAACTATATACAATGATTGAAATTAACTTTATATTCTTTTGCGAACAAAATGAATATGAAAGACAGCTTTTTGATAAAGAACACAGTTTTAGAGCGTTAGAGCGCGATTTATACCTACAACCGCTAACATAGGCGGATCCAGGGGGCCGAGGGCCCGGGCCCCCCTATTGGCGGAGCAAAAAAAGAAAAAAAAAGAAAGGAAAAAAGAAAAGGAAGGGAAAAGAGAGGAAAAAAGAAGAAAGGCAAACATAAGAGGAGGAACATGATTAAATGAAATAACATTAGGGGAAGACTCTGAAAATAATTTTTTTTTAAATCTATTTGTTAGGATAAAAAATTTTCGCTCGCGCTTCGCGCCTTATTGTCTTTTAGGGTATTTGCATATCTTGCTCAATATGGAGCTTGAAAAATCAAACTTTGAAGTCATTATACAAAACATATTTCAGCTGGGAAATTGAACTTTCATTATTTTGTTTCATTTACAAATTGATTTTTAAAAAGTGCTCTGTAAAAATGTCTGTGATATCATCTGAACATTATCATTTTCTGCTTGCGCTGCGCGCTCGCAAAATTTGAATTTTCAGGTACGTATTATTTTCCTGTATTCCATAAAGTTCTCAAAAAGTTCCCTATTCAGGTCAGATTGTTAAAACGTATCAGCTAGCGCCGCACGCTATAGCATTTGGATTAGTCGGTTATGTATATCCCAATATTAATTCTAAATCAAACTAATTTGATGACAGTTTATCAAAAACTTCGACTCGCGATTTCTGCTCGCATTGATAGATATATAATGCCTCTTATGCATAATTACAAAGTGCTTTAAATGTCCAGTTTTCAGGCCATAAAATTAACACATTTCGCGCTCCCATGCGAGAGAAATAGGAAGATGGTCATCAATTTCATATGATGACATAATGCCCTCATAGCATGTTCCGGTCCTATGTAAAAACTCAAAGTAATAAAAATAAAATACATCAGCTCTTTTTTAACTGTGATCCATCACAATTCACAATTTTCCCACAAAGTGTTTGCATTACAGAGCTTAAATTCACCCTTTGTTATATCATATATTTTTAGCTCGCGCTTTGCGCTCTCTTTATTGACTTTCATGATAAGAAAGTTACTTAGAATACCCAAATTCTAGGTCGAAATCTAAAACACACGTTAATTCAGATACGCAGATTGTTCTCTATTTAAATCATTATCCAGTTTCAGATCACAATATCAAAAAGTGTCTGCTCGCGGATAAATAACTTATCCTTTTCATGATAAAACATGAATAGTGCGTCCAGAATCTTTCCCCATAATTTTGTTTACCCATCACATTTCTCCTATTTTCTCCTCCCTTTTATTTTCCATTAATTTTTCTTTCGTTCACTTTTTTTCTGTCCTCTTTTCCCATAATTTATTTTACCCATCACATTTCTCCCTATTTACTCTTCCCTTTTATTTTCCATTAATTTTTCTTTCGTTCACTTTTTTTCTGTCGCCTTTCCCCTTCTAAGTTCTATTTTTTTTTCTCGTCTCACCGCTTTTCCTCATCCCCAGCCCTCGATCGACGCCCGTGCAGATTCGCAAACAATATCAAGAGTATATGTCTACTTGCAAGGGCGGAAATCTCTCCCCAAAGGTAGGGGGACCAGGGGCTGGAAAATTTGACAAGCAAAAAACAAACAAAAAAAGAAGGTTTATCACCCTCTAAAGAAGGTCATCTTGACCAAAAGAAATTTGACAAGCAAACAAGCAAAAAAAAGGGGCATGCCAAAAGTAAGATCGTCTCTTCCAAAATACATTTCGAATTTGAACGACATGACCAAAAATAGTAGGGGGACATTTCATAATGTGCCCCCTACTATTTTGGGTGAGGGGACATGTCCCCCGGCCCTGGGGTTTGCGCCCATGTGGGTGGGGGTGTTGCGCCTCCCTATCGGGATCATATCACAGCGAGTATACACTCTTCCATATTGGAAGAGTGTTTACTCGCTGAGATTTCGATCTCACACATAATTTTATAAAAAAAAATAGAACAGCTACGCCTTGAACACAGGCCAAAATGCCTAACGATTTCTCCGCGGCATTAACAACTCTCGTAAAGGGCGCTCCATTTATAAATAACGTTGCATGAACAGCTCTCTATGGCGACGAAATTTACCGCGGAATTGCAGCCAGCAGCGTGGGAAATTGGCAGAAAATTCAAGAAGAGAACCGGTGAGTACCGATTTAACAGTATTCATGTATTAATTAATATTTATTTAATCATAAGAATAATTTTTTTTTACGGAAAGAAAGCTTAGTTCTAAGCTAGGGCGGCCCAAATGCGCGTGAGTGGAGTCCCAGTTTCTTAACACGGGTAAGTATTGCGGTGTCGCCTAGAGTGGTACCGTAGTATTACTATTAGTAATGACCGTGCACGAAAATTAGTAACCCAGCCTTAGTCCCAGGCACTCATTCAATGAACAAAGTTATGATATAATCTTGTCTTGTCTTGTGGATACTGCACTTGAACGCCTCAAAGAAGCTATAGATGTTCAGGCCATTCATGCAATTGCTGCCACTATATACTTTTACTAGTTAGCTGTTTCTTAAATGCAGCTAGATCAGATGCATGAAAATTTTAGTAGTGGGAGAAAGTGAACTCCACCCCGTTATATTATAACCTTGTTCATTGAATGAGTGCTCCACTCTACAGTTCTCAGTTATATCTCCATGTGTGGAAAAATAATGGTGGCAATGTTTGGCTTATTTTCTTTCTTTTGGGAAAATGCTTGAATTTTTTACACTGACAGTTTCCATTACACCTATTCATACAACTTGGCTCTTAGTCTTATTTAAATTTGATTCTTTAAGTCATTTTTTCTGAATTAAAAATAGAGATCAAAAAATGAAAATTTTCTTGCCATATTACTTTCCACCAATAGAGGGCGTACACTAAAATATGCCCAAAATTCAAGTTTATGAGCGCTCTGGTGAAAAAAAAAATTATTCCCAAGTTACTAATGAAAAATAAATTGCAACTGTATGGAAATTAGTAAGTTTGGTCACAAAAGTGATATTTTAATGATTTCTTAAAGTGTGTGCTCTGTACAACATTGGCATATTAGTCCTACCTCTAAAATTCCCCACAGGCAGGGTGGTAGCACTAGAACACAGGAACACAGGAAGCGCGGGCCAGCACCCAGGAGCTCACCGTGTATTTACCCATAATTGATAATTCTGTTGCGTGCCCTCGCAAATCACAATATTTCTGGTTATTTTCATAAGTTGGCGGGACACAAAATCACTTATGCCTTCTTTAAATTTTTAATCATCGATCTTTCTTTTTTGCTAAATATGATGGCCCCCACCCCCCCCCCTAAAAAAAATTGCCATGTAAAACGAGTCTCCTTTCAGTAGCATCAACATTGAATATCAGCTTTGTAAACATTGTATTGTAAAATATTGTATTTTTACTTCATTAAAAAATGGGAAATATAAACTATTCATCATATAACTTGACTCTTTGAATTTGTTTATTATTTCTTTCTAAATTGGAAATAGAGATTTAAAAAATGACACTTTTCTGGAAATTTTCCTTTCCACCTGTTGGGGGACCCATGAGACTATATGCTATCAGGATTAGGTCCCTTGCACTAAGTACAAGATGACTAGCCTGCCATTTCTGAAGAAGAAAGTTAAAAAAAAACTACTTTTTAAAAAATTATGTGGACAACCCCCAAACAGACGGATTTTGGCTGTATAGTGGTGTGAGAGTTTATGATTTGCACTTTTACATTCTGAAAATTTGAAATGTAATTTTCGATTGGATCATCAAATCATTCTTGCTTTTTTTCCTCTTCAGAGACTAATGAGAAGAAACCTAAAGAGAAGAAACCAACCCAAGGGACCAAGAAGCAAACAAAATCTGGTAACCATGGCAATAAGAAGTCATCACAGAAGGCATTTACTCATCCTCTCCTAGCTTCCTCACTCAAGGAACACAGTCACAATGTTCTCGATCTGGATTTCAGTATCAATGGCAAATATGTTGCTTCGTGTTCTGAAGGTAAAGTAGACATTCAATACAAACACCAGTTCATCAGCCACATACATGTAACATTGTTTGGAAACGAGTGCCAGAGCACCCAACATTACACATAATCTGTTCAGGGAATCAGTGCAGTGAATATGGGTCAAAATAAATACCAACCACAACACCTAACCTGAAAATGGGGATAGTCAATACCAGTGGGGTATTGTGACCTGGGGAGCGCTTCATGAAAGGACTTGTCGGACATTTTATCCGACAAGTCCCATTTTATCCGACAGTTACTATTGTAACAGTGCCTCTCAGCCAATCAGAATCAAGAAAAGATGTAAGATCTGAAAACTTGTCAGACAAAAATGTTGATGAAACGCTCCCCTGGAGGAGGCAGTGATTGGAGGGGCACTGTAGGGTTTGTGAACAATGCTGTGCCCCTCCTATGCTTTGTCTCCTCCAGGTCACGGTCCGCCACTGGTCAATACAAACAACAACCACAACACCCAACTTAAAACATGGTGTTGGAATGAGGGTCAAACAGATGTCAACAAATACACCTAACTTGAATTTTGTCATGCTTAGTTTTGGGAACTATGAACAGTAGGTGAGGGAAAAACAGACCCCAACTACAATACACCTTGAATTTAGCCATGGTTGGTGTATTGAACTTTGTGTAATAGGTGTGGGGGAACAAACCCCAACCACAATGTCAGGTTTGCATATTGCAAGTGTTTTGAGCTTGAGTTTGCCATCATTTAAAATACTGGAATTTTAAACCAAAAAAAATTGAAATGCTGTTCACCAGCCTGATTCCAGCACACAACACCAACATAATTCTTGGAGTCATTCTGCTTGTGAAGCTATTATCTGCACTACAGTACATTTTTTTAGATGTTTGATTTTTATTATTCACATGATTCTCACTCTCTTCTCAGTGATATGGTGTTATACTTGTATTGTTTTATTCTTGACTTGTTTGACGTATGAATTTTTATATTGGAAGAGATGAGATGAATTGAATGTAATCTTTGCCTGAGCTATAATATTTGCTATTTCACTTGATGTAATTTCCAACTCAGCTGGGATGAGATTGATTTGTGATATGAGTTATGACATTGATTTTGTATCAGTTTTTTTTTATTGATTCTAATGAATGATGTTTACATTTAACAGATAGGACCGTTCGTGTTTGGAGCGTTAAAGAATTCAAAGAGAAAGAACACAAGTGAGTAATAATGAAGCAAAGATATATTGGGTGTTACAAGAAAAATGTTTTCAATTGCAAATCACTCGTAAGTCCTAAAATCATGTGTAAGTGAGTGTTGCAAATAAAGTGGAGTTGCAGTCGAGCACAAATCAACTACAAATTTGCATTTAACCAAAGGACTTGCAAATGATTTTTGGATTACTGCATGATTTGGAATCAATTGTAAGTTTCTTGCAGCATCCTTTAGAAAAACAAGTTTGGAGATTGAACTATCTAAAGTCTCAAAGTGATTGGGAAATATATGTTGTAATACTTCTAAAATTCAAAGTATAATGTTAGAGCTTGGAATCCCCAAAATTATCAGAAATAACTTTTTTGTCTAGATGATTCACATGCAGTGCAAATATGGATGCATAGGACCACACACAAATGTTTGGCCCAAACATAATAACTTTTTTGTCCTTGCTGGGTGTTTATTGTGGGGGGATAGAGGTCATAAATTTTATTTATTGGGGCTTTTGAAGAGCATTCCTGTTGCATTGGAGGTTATTACTATGATCTTCCTAAATAACAATAACCCTTTAAATGCAATTTACCCACTAAAGGGGAAAATATAACAAAGCTTACCACTTGATCAGGCTTATTTTTACTCTTTATTATGTGCAATCAAGCATACTTGAGTTACCATTCACACTGTATGCGAAATTTTAATATTTAGATTTTAAACAAACTTTCTGACAAATATCTTTTATTATAATTTCATTCAAAAAATTCTCTGATACATGGATATCTAAAAAAAAATTCTAAATTTTTTTAAAAATATGTACTTGACAAAAGGACTTTTCTAAAAACATAGTTTGCCTCTTTGAGGTTTATGATAAATTCATGTGTTACCTTTGATTTTGACAGATGTGTTAGAGGAAATGTGGAATACGATCATGCTACAAATATCAAGTTCAGTCCAGACTGCAAGTAAGTAGTTGATACTTCATAGTTGAAAGTGATATGTACTTCCCAGGCCAAGTTATGATTTATATAGCCCTCTTCTATTACTACTACTCATAATTTGAGCTGACAAATCGAGGCATTTCTATTCATGATGAAAGACATAAATTAGCCTTTTGAGCATATTCAAAACATGTCAAGCATTGGATGGATAGTATTATTATATTTAACAGTAATCCATTTAACTGATGACAAATTTGAATAAAAGTGACTTAGACAAGTTACACACATTTTAGCTGAAATTTTCACAGTTTAAAAAAATTTATTTACCATGAGTATTACAACTGCACACATTCAGATTGGTCTCTTTTATTTGAAAGTAATAAATTCCTTTCTTGTCTGAATCTATCGAGGAAATCAGAACCATCATTATGAGAATTTGATGTAAACATGGAGTGATTTATTTCAAAATTTTTGTTCAGACTCCCTTTTTTTTAACCTGAATGTATATCTTGCAGATGTTACAAGATGAGACATTCATTCTTTTCTTTTTTAACTAGCATTTTCAGGTATCAGAACAAGGTTGGATTGTTTCCTGTTTAAAAATTGCTTAATCAAGGGTTTTTTTAGCTGCACAGATGGCAGTTATTGATTTTTACCCTTTTTGATTGTCTCTGCTTTAGGTCTTTCATCACAAGCATCACCAATGGCAATTGCATTCGTGTTTTTAAACTTGGTAAAAAGGAAGACAGCTCATCAGCTCAAATTACTCCTGTTCTTGACTTTCCCAAGGTAAAGTAGAAAACCAAAATCCATGGTATTTGCATGTGTTTCTTTACGTATAAATAGTTTTTCCTTCCTTTTATATTTGTTCCAGATGTGGAATATAAACATATAATCATCTCTTGGTTTTGCAGGGGACGAGGCAAACTATCTCTGCATGGGTGAGCTGGATCTACTCGCTATCATTATTCAGTTTAACTTCTTCAAGCTAACATCGAAAGTGATAGTTTGCCCATCCTTTTTACCAACTGTAAATCTTTCTTTGTGTACTAGCCAGAGTGGGACCTGCTCAGACAAAGAGTTTTGGGGTGGAATCAATGTTTAGACACTGTCATTCAACCCCTAGATCTTTGTCTAATCAGAATGTTCTATCATCACTTCCTAACCCGGGGGGGCCACTTCCATTCACGAGTGGATACCATGCGCGACCATGGGGTCTCGAAAAGCACCCTAAACACGTAATTTCCATATTCTGAAAATGCACCCCTTAACAAGTATTGACGTGTGAAACCCTACCCTTAACAAGTATTGGAAACAAAACGATACTCTTGGCAAATATTTCCTGAAATGAACCCCTAAACAAGTAAAGGAATGTTTTATTGTTACGGGTCCTTTGGTTGTCGGCTTTACCTTATTTGGTTTAGTACGACCCCACCTTCTACACCTCGCGCAAATAGGACTCTAAACACGTAGTGTTGGGGCAAAAAGGACATCCTTTATAAAACATTTTAATTTTGTTTTATCATTCCCGCAAATTCGACCCTAAACACGTAATTTTACTAGCGAAATGGATACCCTTTTTCATTATTTTTGTGTTTTTGACACCCTTTTCACGTTACGTACGTAACGTGCCCTATCGTGAAAAGGACATCCTTTTTACGTGTTTTTTTGGTCGCGCATGGTATCCACTCGTCAATGTAAGTGGCCCCCCCGGGCTTCCTATCCATATCATTATATCAGCATGATCTACTTTGTATGATCATTTACAATAAGAAATATATTATCATATGTCAAAATGCCATATTTGGTAGGCATGAAAAAAGAAAGACAGTTGCTACATTATTCCTCCCAATTCTTATTTTTTCACTGCCTGTAATCGTTTCTCTTATTACAGAGTCGTGATCAAGATATATTGAGTATTGGCGTAGGGTCCAATGCATCAGGTAGCTTCATCATGGTGGCATACAGAGATACTACAATACAGATCTGGAATACAAAAGGTAACGCTTTACACAACTGACAACTCATAGGCACAAAGATGCCTTAGGAAACCATCAATTGAACCTATGGTTTATGCAGATTTCGTTTATAAATTACACCTATTTACCGAGTATATTAAAAAATGTCTAATGCTGATGCGTACTTTTGCCACAGTGCGCCAAATTCGTATAAGTATAATAAGTATGCTATTTCATTCATTAATTCGAAAGAGTTCACTGAAATAGATGTTATGTTTTATTTCAATGTATTTAGGAGAAGTACTAACTTCACTGGATACACATCATATGAACAACAATTATGCAGCTGTTTCCCCATGTGGTCGATTTGTAGCATCCTGTGGTAAGTTACCACTTCTTAATCTTCGATGAAAGAAGATGATTTCATTGAGAATTTTTTTTATTTATACCCTTTTTTTCATAACTAAAGATGTAAAGCTCAGAGAAAGTCTTGAAACACTATAGTGACAGTTAATTGAATTTTAATCAAGGTACTATAAAAAAAAATTGAATTTTAATCAAGGTACTATAAATTTTTTTTTTTCATAACTAAAGATGTAAAGCTCAGAGAAAGTCTTGAAACACTATAGTGACAGTTAATTGAATTTTAATCAAGGTACTATAAAAAAAAAATTAATATGCAACAGAAAAATAAAAGACAAAATATTGAGTGAAATGAGTGAAAATTGGTTCTGTCTACAAGATTTTAAACATAAAGATGGTTTTTGATGAATAATATGACTGTTTTGTAGTTAGAATTAAGAAAATAAAATACTTAGCCATACTTGCAAACAATGTTTATTGATGATTTATTGCTGGATCCTGCAAGGATATCTTGTTTTCAAAAGGAAAGATTCCAAGGATATTACAATGACAGATGCATTACGCTTCATGTCAGTAATGCATTAATCGTGTATCATGAAATGTTGCAGTGATGGCTTCGCAGTTTGCAATATCAGTCTGTAGGGTGAGTGAGTAAGCAAATTAAGTGTAGAGATTTATCTGAAGGTAGAACTTTAAATTTGACTTGTATGACTTTTTTTATTGTAGGCTTTACACCAGATGTAAAGGTGTGGGAAGTGATGTTTACCAAAGGTGGTGATTTCAATGAGGTTAGGAGAGCAATGGAGTTGAAAGGTCATAAGGCAAGCGTCTATTACTTCTCTTTCAATCTTGACTCGTCAAGGTGAGAATACTTTTCTTTATATTCTTGTGGTCTATTTTATGGGGTAATTTTTTTTATTGAATTTCAATTATTTCCATGATAATCTGAAATTGTACAATTCAAGAATATACTGCAATTTGAGTTTTTGAATTTCAAAAGATTATTTCAGAATTTTGAGTCACCACTGGATGCTAATATGATAGTACATTATTCATTGAATGGAGCAAATCTAGGAAACAGAGATTGTATTCTAATAACTTCTGAAGGTATCCATGGAATAGAATAAATAATGTAGTCATGGGACACCAGGTATCTTTCTTGGACATATTTTTTATCCTGAGAAAGACACACAAGTATGTTCTTGCTGTCATCAGGAATTATAACCCAAAATTTGTAAATCAACTAAAATCCATCAAAATTGTCATCTTGATTGGCTCTAGTAATCTTTTATCCAATTATAAATCATATCTCTCTCTTTTCTAGAATGGCTACGGTGTCTAAAGATGGCACATGGAAACTGTGGGATACAGATGGTAAGATTTAATTCTTGATGTAAAATCTAAATTGGGGCGAATTCCTGAAGACTTAGATCTACTACTAACAGTAACATCAAATTACTGTGCATGCAACCCCAATAAGTGCAGATACTCTGTTTAAGAATACTGAATAGTTCTATGTTGCATATTGTAAAAGCAATAATCAAAATTTCAAGGGTATTCTTCAGAGATTAAAATCTAACTATTTCAATTTTGGGGAATGTGAAGAGGACTACCCAGTATTTCACTGATGGACTCAGATGGTCTTTGCATAATGCTCCCAATTTTAGTTCCAACACAGATAATAATCTCACAATGGGTTCGAACAGAATCAAATAATTTGATATGTAAATGAAAAATGTGTGCCAAATGATTCCATGAGTAATTTTGTTTCTGAAAAATAATGATAATAATAATTAATAATTGTCTTTTCTCTTTGATTGATAATGATGATAAATAATTAGTTAATAATGGAAATAATATTGTATTACATTTATTGAATTCAATGATATTTATATGAGAAGACGTCTAGTACAGACTATCATATTCTAAGAATATAACAATGTTGAGGTGTAATATAAAATAAACCCTGTTCTCTGCTCTCAGATGTTTATTCACTTCATTCAGTTGCTAACTGTTTGGGGTCATTTTAGACAATAAACTATTTTTCATTCATGATTTTGACTATATGTACAGTATATTGTTGAAAATTTAATTCCTTTTCTATTTTATCTCATTGCATATTTGCTTGTCACAACCTTAGTATGTTTATTATGCAAGATTTTAGTCTCTTTATATCTATTGCTATTTGTCTACACTAATTTAATGTATTGCCATCTTTCTTTTCAAAATGTTCTTCCCTAATCATTAGGGAAGATAATTTTGAAAAGAAAGATGGCAATACAGTAATGTATCCTTGTGTCTTTTATGCACTTTAATCAAGTTTGCTCCTATTGGTTTTCTGATATTTCATTGGTTATCTTTATTCCAACTTTAAATATATTTTGTTTTCTGGCCTGATTTATGCTTGCTTTATTCACATGCATTTTTGTCTTGTGATTGTGCTACCTCTTCACTCTCTCTCTCTCCCTGCTGGCTTGCCACCCACTCCTCCTTTCTTTGATCTCTCTCTGTCCTCCATTTACCTTTCTCTCTCGTTCTCTCTGTTTCTCATCTCCTTACCATTCTCAGTTGAGTATGCCAAGCAGCAGGATCCATACCTCCTCCTGACGGGTCAGTACCCCCACTCCGGCCCTTGCCTCATTGCCCTGTCTCCTGATGCCTACAGTGTAGCTATTGCTCAGGGCACTGAGATATGGCTGTACAGCGCCGATGGTAAACAAGAAGAAGAGCACTTCCAAGATGTACACTCACGTGAGTAATCTTGTTTTTTACTCATCCAGGGGTCCGTTTCATAAAGCTGTTTATAAGTGAAGAGCGACTTTAAGAACGACTGGTGATCCTTTTTACGCTGTAAACCATCGCCAATGAATCTACTGTTTACCACAAGAAAGGATCACCAGTCGTTCTTAAAGTCGCTCTTAACTTAAGAACAGCTTTATGAAACATTCACCAGAATGACTATCTATTGGCTTCACAAGATGCTTGTTCACTTTTGGTGTTGTGAAACCATCCTGTCAGTGATTTCCTTTGGCAAGCTTGCTATCATCCAATCATATGAGACAATAGCAGTACCTTATGAAAGTTGTCAGTGAAAATAACTTAAGGTCACACATATTTCTGGAAATTCCCCAGACATATTTTACATGGATATACCACTATACATTTATCTCTTACATTCAAACTTTGCAGCATTAATGAGGACTTCTTGATAAAGAAATCAAGTAATATAATTTGCAATTCAATCTAATTCATTTTGGTTTCATTAAAGAATACTAGTCAAAATGTCTGAAGACTAACAATGTGAGTTCACAATAAAAAACACACAATGTTCCATATAAAATGAATATATAACATGCAGTGAACATTATTCAACCAGTTTATACACACACAAAAAAAATATATATATATATATATATATCTAATTAATTATCTTGTGACAGAGAGTATCTCCAAACTAGGCTTTGATCCCAGTGGGAAGTATCTTGTATCAACTGGTGACCGCTTCATTCGAATCTTCCACAACATCATTGGTTTAAAGGCACTTGTCTCTGATCTAGAAGGAAAACTAAAAAAGACAACGTCGGGAGCCATGAAGGAGAGACTCAACTTTCAGATCAAGTCAACCAGGTATCATTTGTGCATGACAATTTTCCTCTAACGGGTTAAAAAGAATTATAATCATAGTAGACTCAAAAGATTTTGTTTAGTAGATGACATCAAGTCAATTGAAGAATGGAGGTACAGACTTGCATATCATGATGCCTAAATCAGAGATAAGGGTGATGCAAAGTTAAGCAGGGCAGAAGATTAGACCCAACAACATCAGACAACTCAAGTGATGGCTATATACTATGTATTTTTATAACTTTGCTGCCATGTCGAAGGAAAAATCTGAAATATCAAACGGATTAATCAATAAGTGTTCACAGTATTGTGGGGGCATTCTGATTTTTCAAGTGGCTGTAAAAACTTGAGGTTCTGCATTTCATGAATTCACAACTAAAAATATCTTTCTTTTTTATGTCATGTAAGGAAGCATGTTATTTTGATGGTTTCATGTGGTAATGAATTTATTCTGCCCCCCCCCCCTTTACATTTTCTTTTGACAGTGCTGATATTGATGCCATCTTGAATATAAAACCACCTGCAACTCCACCTGCGACATGACACAGACAGTCCAGAGGGGAATCCCTGTAGATCATAGTGAGGTCATTGGGGAATTTCCCTTCCAGCAGGTGCCTTCAAAGGCTTTCATGACATTCTCTAATAGTTTACTTCTAGTTTTGCTTTTTATTTTTCTTTAGATTTAGAATGTTAAACAATTTTTAGTGAAGGTTTTTGGTAGTACTTAGAATCAAATAGGGTTTAATATAAAAAGTGTTAGAAACATCAGATTATGTTTTTAGAAGATATTAGTAATTGGTGGTAAGCCACCAACAGAGCTGGCAACTCCTTTCTGTTGCAATATATAAATTGTTGTGGGGAGGGTTGTCAAAATATTTCAGATTTCATGGAAATGGTGTTGTGAAATCTGTTGCAAAAGAGGTGAACATGATTGTGGTACACTGTAACTACTGTCTGGGCTCTCAAAGTATTACAAGGTCGACTGTTTTATGCAAGTCAGTTATCCCTGGAAATTTTCAGACCAACAACTTCAGCAAAAAGCAACAAAGTAGCAAAGGATAGACAGACATGTGAACTTTAACAAAGATTCCATGTTCTAATCTTGTTGCTTTTCTTTTCAATGAAATTTGTTTTATCCCCAAAGGAATACTGCAAGCTGTTTGTATAGCTGAAAATATAATTTTCATAAGCTATTCAAATTTACCCACTTGTATTTCTTATCAAATCTCTCAGGTTCGATCACCTTTCAGGGCCCTAAGTGTCAAATATCAATTGTTAAATTTTTTATTCATGATTGTTATTGAAGTTCAATAACTATGAATAAGAATATGACAGTTCATTTTAAGTATTGATCACTTCTCTATAGGTTACAGGGCCCAGGGATGAAATTGTTTGCTTTACCCCAAAATGCATATCTCAAACTTAATCTGTGGTACTAGAAGGTGATCTCCTAATTTGAATATGCTACTCTTTACAACTCATGCTTGTGTATTGTTATTAGTCATTCACTGCAGAACAAAATGCATCCCTTAGAACAGGGAGCATGCTATTAACCCTAATAATCTGAGGGGGGGTGGGTTTGGCTGGACGTTATGGCCCCCTTGACAATTTTTGTGATAAATGTGCTCGCGAAAAAAAAATTGACGAACACCTAGGTACACACTTACGGAAACATGCATTATTGTGTGAGTGTGTGTCAGACCCCAAAGTCAATACAAAATGTGTTTTCAGGTAAAATTCATGAATAAGTGATTAATTTTTGCTTTTATTGATACAGTTAATTAATTTGATGCTATTTATGACCAAAATAATGTCATAAACAAATTTTATCAAACAAATATGAAAATGTTTACAAACAGAATTTTTTAGATAAAAAAAACACAATAAAATGAAAGAAATCAATTTTAGTACTTGATTTTTTTTTTCAAGTACGATTGTTAGGAATGCTATGAAGTATTTTAGGAGCTTTACATATGAACTTAGTGAAATTTACCTACCTTGTAGATTTCATCATTCTCTACAATCTGCTGCCGAGATCTTGAGGGTGCCATAATACTCCCCCCCGAGAGTGACAAAAATCAGAATACCTTGGGACTATAAATGTAAGACAGAGTATTCCGTCATGCTTTCAATATCAATCAGGTTTTGTTATGGAGTTGGTTAGTATTCAGGCCCTTTAAGCCTGTGCATTCTTTTATGAATGTGTTCAAGAAAATATGCTTTTGTTGAGAAAAAGTTTTAGACATTAAATCAAAATGTATTGTTCACATTTAAAATGCATTTGAAGATATTTTCTTTATATTGTTACTGTTAAAAATCTTCTTACATTATTGTGTCAGTACAAAATGACTGAATTATATTAAAAATTTGTTGTCTGTTCATGAGTAAAAATGATTCAGAATTTTACAACTTTAATCATTGTACAGGGTCAGTAGAGATTAAGCTATATTAATGATTATCAGTTTAAGTAATTTTTTAGAAAGAAGGGCTGTATACATGTATTTTGAAAGTATCACAAAACAAATTAATGTGAAGGGTTTCAATTTATCATATTGTTTTAATATCAAATGAAATTAGATGTTTATATTTGAAGGTCATAAGGAACTGATACTACACCAACTGAACTTGTGTATTCACAAGAGACCCCTCCCCCTCATACAAACCATATTGTTAGGCTTTGTTATATACAACCCTACAGTTATTAATCTTTAAACCTGTGGTAAATATAATTGTTCCATTGTACAAAAGCAACAATTTTTATCCCTCAGCTTTCCTTATATACTCTTGACTGTTTCTTCTTTTTATGGTCTTGTCTGATTTGATATGAATTCTGCATAGCAATCCAAAACATTCAGGGGGCCATTTATAAAGCTTTTTGTAAGTCAAGAGTAACTTTAAGAATGACTGCTGATCCTTTCTTGAGGTAAATGATATTCACCATTAAATGTTCCATTATGTCATATACCCCTTTGGAGAAAGACCGCAGTTCAGATTGCAAACTGCGGTATTTTACCCCAATTTGCATTTGAAAATCTCAAAAATCATTTCCAAGCCCAGGGGGCCATTTCATAAAGCTGTTCGTAAGTTAAGAGCGACTTTAAAAATGACTGGTGATCATCGCCAATGGTGTGTACCATTTACAGCAAGACAGGATCACCAGTCGCTCTTAACTAATGAACAGCTTTATGAAACACCTGCCTGATCAACCCCGCTTGGCCAGGTAATCCCGCTGTTTCAATTTCACCTCCACAGGCCAGATTATGAGCGTTGAGCCAAGGACGAAATGATAAACCACAGCTGTGCTATTACGTAAGACTTCACATTTTCAAAGGCATATTGTATTTAGAAATTCAATGTTGGTCCATTTTCAATTTCGAACGAAGAAAATCAACCTTGAAAAAGGAAAATAAGGGAATAAAATGGCAGCATGCTTTGCAGGAACCGCGCTCGGGCTGTTGTGCTATCTTCGGCCTGAGGTCAAGAAACGGGTGTTTTGATACTTATATTGCTTGCTTGGGGCAGTAGGGTTTGTCCTACTTGGAGAAGAGAATTGAAACTGGGGTATAGTGTTCTCAAATGGAGGTTTTCGTCATGATTGGTGATTATTTAGCGCGTAAGAAAAATTCACGAGTCATTCTTAAAGTCGCTCTTAACTTACGACCATCTTTATGAAACAAAGTGTCATGTTTTAATCTACAATCAATTCATATGTCATTATGGGGAAAAGGGGTTTGGCTTTCATACAGAAGTTGTCGGGGTGTGGTAATGATCATTTCCATGTAATTGAATGAATTTGAAATTTAATTTATTTGCATTTTGATATATCTAGGTGTTTTTTTTATGTCAGAACTGTTTCATAAAATGTATTTCAATGCAGATTCACAGTTTATTTTTCCCTGCCGGGTTAGTGGTAAATAATAATTCTATTTTTTTTTTCGTTTTGACTTCTATTTCCAGACTATTCGAACTTGCATATTTTATCATCATTTTGTTAAAATTTTGCTTTTTAATGTTGTTTTATTGCCAGTAATGAAATAAAAGTATTGATTAAATTTCAATTCTGTGCATTTGAATTGTATATTCTGTGAGAAATGGTGAACTCCAATAATGAAGCAGTAGATTATACAGTCTATATACTCACTACTCTTTATCTCTTTCTCTTCTTTCTCCATCTCTTTCGCCTCGTGTCTTTTCCATAGCAAGGCTTGTTATAAAATTTCTGCTTGCATTCCAATATTTAGTTCATTTAAAAGAAATGGTTGTTACAGATCAAATTGTATTGTTGTTGTTTCATTTATTTCCATCATCGCTAATAATAATGAAAAGAGTATATATAAAGACAAACGACAGTCCATTTACTTCTGGATGATTGGATCTTGATAGTCACATTACTGGTCAATTTTGATGTTGAAGTCTCTTAAAGCCTCTGTCACCTGTGATTACAAGTTTGGATACAGAATAGCATCAACACTAAGGGATATAGATCAAGAGAGAAGAAAAATATAGCATTAAATTAGCTCATACCAAGAAGAGATTAATCCAACCATCCTGCATATGCATTGGTATAGTCGGAACACACAATATATATGTACTTCTGGAATTTGATTAAAGAAGGGATTATGTGTTTATAAATCTAACACGTTGTTTGATGTTTCCTGTGAATAGCCAACACTTATAAATTTTGTTTAAGTTCAGTGAAGTACGTAGATGTTATGTTAGTGTAAAATTTTTCCCCAGTGGTTACATTGGTTGCATAGGTGACAAATTTCTTGAACTTACACTGAACCCTCCATGATGATGTCTGAGAGCCAAACCTGTGATGCCCTCAAGATGAGCCTCATCCGAGTGTTGATTATAAACTTGCACCTTTTCTCTGGACATTCTTTCCATTAAATGTTAACATCCATCCAAACGTCTAATTCTGCATGCATTCTTGATAGCAAACTTCCTGAAATTTTGATCCTGGAGGCTCAATCCCTTCTTCAGGCCCTGTCACCTGAGTAACATTGAGCAATACAATAACAAAGGGGGCTAAATTTACTCTTCAAATAAAATCTTCAGAAAAAATTGTTTTGTCTACTGGTATATTTTACTTATTTTATATAGAAATTAACCCTATTAACAGAGGTCGTGGAATTGAATCCCAGCCAATGGTAATATTTCTTTCAGCAAGAAATTGATACACTTTGTGCTGCACTCAACCCAGGTGAGGTGAATGGTTACACAGCATAATAAATTCCTTCAATGCACCTGGCAAGCGCCTTTAGAAGCCAGAGCTAATGCCAGGGTAATATATTATAGGCCATTGAATAGGCAACTAAATAATTGGCTCCTGATTAATGTTCTATAATCTGCAATTTTTTTATTTTCATATTATATGTGAGAATGTATCTTGCCTGCATATGTCCGCAATTACGAAGAGGTAGTATGCAAATTTAAAGCGTAATAGATGAGAACTTTGACTCTGCACTATTGAAAAATAGTATACTTATTTAAAACCTCCAATGTGTTGCCAAATTGTGTAAGTGTTTTTCACAACATATGTATTATTATTTTTGTTTCTTTGCAACAGATACAAATACTTATGTTTATATATGGTATACAATTTGTTTTTGTTTGATGGAAGTGAAATAAATAAAATTGAGTTGAATGATAACAATCATCATTAAGGGTTGTTGGTTTAGAAGTGCAAAAATATTTATAAATCAAACTGATGGATAAGTTAATCATGTATACAAGCTAGAATTTCTGAAAATATTTTAATTCAATTTATATTCGTTTTCCTGTCTGCGTTTATCTCCTTCATTCGCTGAGGTGTAGGTGGATTATCCACCTTTGCTTACCTTGACTTGTCCACCTCTGCTTTGCCTTTCAAAGGCTTTGGGATGATACTAATCAAACTTTTGTACAAATATTTGATTTGCACTCCTCAATTTTTTGGTCTCTCGGTCGGGATCTTGGTGCTATGGATGTGCTTCTGGGCAGGTTTACAGACAGGTCCAGACTTTTTCCTCTCAACCTGAATGATCTCTAGAGAAAGAGTAGACAATTAGAATGGAAAACTCATAGATATTCTTGATATATACCGGGGTACCGGGGTATTTTTTTTCATGACAGCAAACTCCCTGAAAGTATTTGATGTCCCTTATATATATGTATACCAAAGATCAACCAAGTTTACTGTGCCAAAGGTTTCATATAATCAGTAATTTGAATGTTTAATAACAGAGCAATATTAATAGAATACATATATACCACATGTAGTACATTTTCCCGAAACTTCAGGCAAAACTGTCCCTGTTATTTACATGAAGCTGAAGTGTCATATACATATTCTAGTTTCTTGGATTAAGTGTATTATATAATAATCATATTATGAACTGACATACTCATTTATATTACTTATTTCATCATTAGTTCAATATCTATTCATTATAGCAGAAAACAAACTAATGAATAACACTATGCTTTAATCCTCATATAACAATCCAGAACAAAATATATTGCCATGACTACTAGATCCATTCAGTCTGTACATATTTTCAGTGTCTACTACCTTTTTATAGGTTTATCCCAGCCTGTATTAAAGTCATAAACTGATAACAAATTAAATCAGTAAAGATAAGTCTGAGGATAGGTGTATATAGGCAGTTTAGGAAGCATAGATTAAGAGATATCAAGTGGTAGAAATGAAATGTTTAAGAGCTATTTACGAGAGTTGGGCCTTGGAAAGAAAGACGGGAAAGGGAAGTAAGGAAGGTATCGGGAGACAGGAGGAAAGTTGCCATAATTGAAGATATATGTGAATTGGAAGGATTAAAAAAAGACCCCCAGCGAGGGGTGAGATTAATAATGAGTTTGATTTTTTCTGTCCCGACCAAACCGTCTTATCACACTCCTCGGTCTCCTTATTCTTCCCCCTCCTCTTCTCTCCTGAAATCATATTTTTTACTCTAATTCACCAATGAAAGAGAACTTGATGCAGCTCGTAGGTCCAATTTAGTGGAACTTGTTAGAACTAATCACTAGCGTAATGAACAAAAAAAATGAGTGCAGACATGGTGTGTGGAACAAAATTTCTAAAAAGCTGCGAGCGAGCAAAATTTTGGACCCTTATTTTGTGATTCAGAAAATGACATATTTCACCTTTTCTTCTTTCTTTTCGCTTTTTTCCTGGTCATGAAACCCCCAATTCGTACACCAGTGGTGCATGGTGGGCATGAGAAACAAATCTAAACAAAATGGTCAGAATGACTGACATATAGAGTCTATTCGTGAAAATCTTCCCACCACATCTTTTTTTCTCATAAGTTTGTTTAAGAACAGGTACCGTACTGCACCTTGAACCACCTTTTATTTTTCTCAAAAATTGACTGTTGGGTTCTATTACAGCACGGTACCGTAAGGGCACTAGTATTCAACCCGTTTGGAGAATTTCCTCAAATATATAGAAACATAGAATTTACCTGAATTTCAGACACGTCTTATTTCTAACAGCAAATGCTGGTTATTCTTTTCCGTTATTTTTTTATTCAACCAGTCGACTGTGTGCGCGGGCGATCGAATTATACGGCGACGGTTTTTTGCACTAGTATTCAACCCGTCTGCACTAGTATTCAACCTAGCGATGAAAGATGGTCCTGTCTCTCAATCTGCCCTTGTCCCATCCGACTATGGACTAGTCACTAGACCATTTGAGAAGAGACCAAACAGGGAATTAATCAAAGCCAGAGACTTACATAGATCTAGATCTAATTTAGCAATATAAACCCTTTTGAGATTTGCTATCTATCCTCACTAGGTTGAATACTAGTGCAATTCAGTGCAAAAGGCCATCGGCGCATAATTCGATCCTACGCGCATACAGTCGACAGATTGATAAAGAAAATACCGACAACAGATTACCCTGGAAATAACAAAGGTATGAAATTAAGATTTCCATATTTCTAAATATTTTTGGAAATATGTCAAAATCTTTGAATTTTGCCGGGTTGAATACTAGTGCCCTTACGGTACTTAGGTCCAAATTTGATACAGATTGAGTTAGTCCTGTTGCTACATGAGAGATAGCAAAGTGGTAAGGGCAGCCGTGGTAAGTACCTTCACGCAAAAATTCTAAAATTGAGGATTTTCGATGTCCTTTTTCTGTTGAGAGCTGAGCCTGAGTTGAGTGTTGTGCAGATCTAGGCCCAATTACTTATCTCGGTCCCGCGAGTTCATTTTTGTGTGTGCTACGACGTACCGAATGGTAACCCAGGGGCCTGTTGCATGCACTCTAGGCGACACCGCAATACTTACCCGTGTTAAGAAACTGGGACTCCACTCACGCGCATTTGGGCCGCCCTAGCTTAGAACTAAGCTTTCTTTCCGTAAAAAAAAATTATTCTTATGATTAAATAAATATTAATTAATACATGAATACTGTTAAATCGGTACTCACCGGTTCTCTTCTTGAATTTTCTGCCAATTTCCCACGCTGCTGGCTGCAATTCCGCGGTAAATTTCGTCGCCATAGAGAGCTGTTCATGCAACGTTATTTATAAATGGAGCGCCCTTTACGAGAGTTGTTAATGCCGCGGAGAATTCGTTAGGCATTTTGGCCTGTGTTCAAGGCGTAGCTGTTCTATTTTTTTTATAAAATTATGTGTGAGATCGAAATCTCAGCGAGTAAACACTCTTCCAATATGGAAGAGTGTATACTCGCTGTGATATGATCCCGATAGGGAGGCGCAACACCCCCACCCACATGGGCGCAAACCCCAGGGCCGGGGACATGTCCCCTCACCCAAAATAGTAGGGGGCACATTATGAAATGTCCCCCTACTATTTTTGGTCATGTCGTTCAAATTCGAAATGTATTTTGGAAGAGACGATCTTACTTTTGGCATGCCCCCTTTTTTTTGCTTGTTTGCTTGTCAAATTTCTTTTGGTCAAGATGACCTTCTTTAGAGGGTGATAAACCTTCTTTTTTTGTTTGTTTTTTGCTTGTCAAATTTTCCAGCCCCTGGTCCCCCTACCTTTGGGGAGAGATTTCCGCCCTTGCAAGTAGACATATACTCTTGATATTGTTTGCGAATCTGCACGGGCGTCGATCGAGGGCTGGGGATGAGGAAAAGCGGTGAGACGAGAAAAAAAAATAGAACTTAGAAGGGAAAAGGCGACAGAAAAAAAGTGAACGAAAGAAAAATTAATGGAAAATAAAAGGGAAGAGTAAATAGGGAGAAATGTGATGGGTAAAATAAATTATGGGAAAAGAGGACAGAAAAAAAGTGAACGAAAGAAAAATTAATGGAAATAAAAGGGAGGAGAAAATAGGAGAAATGTGATGGGTAAACAAAATTATGGGGAAAGATTCTGGACGCACTATTCATGTTTTATCATGAAAAGGATAAGTTATTTATCCGCGAGCAGACACTTTTTGATATTGTGATCTGAAACTGGATAATGATTTAAATAGAGAACAATCTGCGTATCTGAATTAACGTGTGTTTTAGATTTCGACCTAGAATTTGGGTATTCTAAGTAACTTTCTTATCATGAAAATCAATAAAGAGAGCGCAAAGCGCGAGCTAAAAATATATGATATAACAAAGGGTGAATTTAAGCTCTGTAATGCAAACACTTTGTGGGAAAATTGTGAATTGTGATGGATCACAGTTAAAAAAGAGCTGATGTATTTTATTTTTATTACTTTGAGTTTTTACATAGGACCGGAACATGCTATGAGGGCATTATGTCATCATATGAAATTGATGACCATCTTCCTATTTCTCTCGCATGGGAGCGCGAAATGTGTTAATTTTATGGCCTGAAAACTGGACATTTAAAGCACTTTGTAATTATGCATAAGAGGCATTATATATCTATCAATGCGAGCAGAAATCGCGAGTCGAAGTTTTTGATAAACTGTCATCAAATTAGTTTGATTTAGAATTAATATTGGGATATACATAACCGACTAATCCAAATGCTATAGCGTGCGGCGCTAGCTGATACGTTTTAACAATCTGACCTGAATAGGGAACTTTTTGAGAACTTTATGGAATACAGGAAAATAATACGTACCTGAAAATTCAAATTTTGCGAGCGCGCAGCGCAAGCAGAAAATGATAATGTTCAGATGATATCACAGACATTTTTACAGAGCACTTTTTAAAAATCAATTTGTAAATGAAACAAAATAATGAAAGTTCAATTTCCCAGCTGAAATATGTTTTGTATAATGACTTCAAAGTTTGATTTTTCAAGCTCCATATTGAGCAAGATATGCAAATACCCTAAAAGACAATAAGGCGCGAAGCGCGAGCGAAAATTTTTTATCCTAACAAATAGATTTAAAAAAAAATTATTTTCAGAGTCTTCCCCTAATGTTATTTCATTTAATCATGTTCCTCCTCTTATGTTTGCCTTTCTTCTTTTTTCCTCTCTTTTCCCTTCCTTTTCTTTTTTCCTTTCTTTTTTTTTCTTTTTTTGCTCCGCCAATAGGGGGCCCGGGGCCCGGGCCCCTCGCCCCCCTGGATCCGCCTATGTTAGCGGTTGTAGGTATAAATCGCGCTCTAACGCTCTAAAACTGTGTTCTTTATCAAAAAGCTGTCTTTCATATTCATTTTGTTCGCAAAAGAATATAAAGTTAATTTCAATCATTGTATATAGTTATCCTGTTTATGATAAAAATACTTAGAAATTGGGTTAGGTTAGGGTTATCAAATTATCAGGGCAGAAAATATATATTTTTTTCTCATTTTGCGCGTCGAGCTGGCACTATTTGATCTGTGTTATTATGTTTTTGATGACATTCATTGTATTCACAACAATAATTATTAAACATTGCGCACGCGCCGTGCGCCGCATGAATTATGTAGATCAGGTGAATAACTTACCGCTACACACGAGCAGTTGCTCTATATATTCTATGTAATATAATATATAGAGCAACTGCCCATTTTTAATGGTCCATAATATACCCACTTTCTTCTTTTTTTGGAACGAGTATGAATTTATCTACTGATATACTGAATGTACAATAAAAGTCATTATCATGTATTTCTTGGCATTTCATTTACTTTTTTTACCATAATTATATCACACAGCTGTTCGCATAGGCCTACGCCGTCACAAATAACAAAACAAAATCTCACTTTTTTTCTTTTTTGGGGGGGGATAGATTTTCCATACGCATACGTACAATTTTTCAAATTATTTTTTTCTGCTATTTTCATAATAAACTTTAAATGATTTCGCCTTTGCACTATTATTTTTTAAAGACAAAATTACATCATCATCATATCATCGTCACCAACTTCATTCTCATCTTTATCACCACTACCACCATCATTATTATCATCATCATCATCATCATCACCGCCACCATCACCACCACTATCATCTTCACCAAGATAAATCCTGCTTTTTTTCCTTCCTATTTTCCTCTTTTTAGAGGGCACACCACCACGCCCCCTTACTGGATATCCGCCTCTAACGTTTGTTGTTGTATATAAGTTGGCGGATGCCTCATGAAATGAAATAATATAAAATAAGGAAAGGGAAACTAATTAGAAAAAGGACTGAGGAGAAGAAAAAAGAAAGCCAAACAAACAAGAAAAAACAATATCAAAATTTTGTTGTAAAGTCTTCTACGTCAGTTTAATAATTATGTTTTCAATGAAATGAGAACATAAAAAAATGAAACAAGTAAGATGGGCTATACATCGTAGCAAAGAAATAGAGGGAAGCTCCGAGACAATAAAAAGGGTGAGAAAAAGAAAAGACTTTGAAATACTCACAACACGAGCATAATAAAAAAATTGGAATACCCTTATAAAAAAAATTGAATGGTATACCATTGACTACCATTTATCATACACCATTGATATACCATTGGAATACCATTCGCACAGCACCCACCATACACCAATGGTATACCATTCAAGCCTCAATGGTATACCATTCAAACTAATTTAAATAATTCGGACCTTACTATTACCATATTCATGAGCACCATTTACCATTCATATACCATTGATCAAACACCATTCACCATTGATCTACCATATGGCCACTATAGACAGGTTTACCATTGACCACCATTCACCATTCAGCCACCATTCACTGGCCTACCATTTACCATTCAGCCACCATTCACTGGACACCATTGGCCTACCAATTACCTTACACCATTCACCATACACCATTCGCCTACCATTCAACATACACCATTCGTGTACCATTCACCATTCGTGTACCATTCACCATTCGTGTACAATTCACCATCCGCGTACCATTCATCGTACACCATTCACTGTACACCATTCGCCGTACACCATTCGTGTACCATTCACTGCTCACCATACACCATTCAACTACCATTCGTCGTACACCATTCACGTACCATTCACCGCTCACCATACACCATTCAACTACCATTCGTCGTACACCACCACACACCATTCACCATTGATTGACCATTCACTTTACACCATTCTACCATACACCGTATACCATTGACCTACCATTTACAGTACACCATTGGCCTACCATACACCATTGAACTACTATTCACCGTACACCATAGGCTTACCATACACCATTGGCTTACCATACACCGTACACCATTGACCTACCATTTACCATACAACACTGTCATACACACTATACTATTAGTCAACCATTCAAATAACACCATTGGTCATACACTATAGACCACAAGTTCAATGGTAGACCAATGGTTTACACTGAATGGTAGACAGTAGAACAACGATGTGCAATGTATAGTAGGCCAATAAAGTACAGTGAATGGTAGACCATTGGTGAACAGCATATCTCTGGGGTTAGTGGTAGGCTTAATAATGGAATAAGTATACACAAGAAAAAAAAATGAAAACAGTTACTTATTTCAAGAACGTCAATAAAATGTTTTTACTATAAGAAGTTTAAGTACAGCATAAATGGCACAGAGTATTCACAAGTATAGACTTTATAATTAAAGCACATAAGTTATTAATATATATGACTTAGCTACTCGTTGATATCTATACTCTGTCAATCTTGTTATCTAAAAGTAAACATGCATCAAGACAGAGTTTGATTGAAAAACACAACAAATGAAGGCTAACATTTCCAAGAATAAACCTGTTCTCTCATATTGCTTTTTACATGGATTGAGTACTTGGCAAAACCACTGTTCTGCATACAAACCTGATACTTGTAATACAATAAACTTGATGTTAAATCTGTTGTGTGTAATTGCTTTCAACGACATTAATAAACATTTTTTTACTAATAAGTTCAAGTACAAAAGAGTATTGACAGGTATGGCATAAAAGCACCATATTATGAATACATGTAACTGTGCGACTCCACAAGAGATCAATGATTGCACTCCACATAAATATTATGTTAATCTTCCTATAAACAAATTTACATGTAAGACAGAGTTTGGACAACAAACTAATGAACACCAAATTTCGAAGATTAAACTCAAAATGTGTGATAGCCTTCACATGGCCAAATGAATAAAGGGTACCACACCTAGAAGAAATGAAATATCCCCAAAAGGGGGAAAATAGTACTCCCAAATTGGTCTCTTTTTTCTTTTCACCTAAAAAGATATATCAATGGCATGTTTCTACATAGAATTGTTAAAAGGTATTACCCGCCTAAGTATCCAGAATCCCTGATAACTTTCCTGTAGAAACAGACGCGATGCGGTTTATTGATAAATTGCATCGCGCAAAATACGGTTTCTCATAACCATCTCTCTGAGAGGTGGTTATTGCCATGTTAATCCGTTTAACTTTTCTGTAAAAACACGGGGCAAAATAGCATACGTGTCTGGCTTAAGTGCTTGAACCAAGAAGTGCGATCTCACAGTAAACATATATTCTGGCCGTTTTTTATCTCGCCAGCTGATCGCGAAACGTGTACCTGCTACAATGAGTGAGATCTACCATGAATTTTGAAAATTTTCCTAACGAGATGCAATTTTTGACATACCAAAATGCAATGTGAGGTTATAGGTTGAATTTTCCGATTTCCACCGTATTTGCGACGCGAAATGCAAGTTAATCAGATTATTCAGTCTGTAGAAACAGGTTGGTTTAAGAACGATAAGGTTATTCAAGTCCGGAAAAGATAAACTGTTTTTAATGATTTACTGTAGAAACACGCCAAAAGTTTATCATAAATACAATAATGATACATTAAGAAATAAATAATATATCACACATAGAAAAAAAATATAATGAAAATAAGGAAAGAAAATTATTCAATTTGGAACACTAAAAAACAGAAGAAAAATAGAGACCTTTTTTGCAAAATATATAGAAAATAATATATACAAGATACCCACTTATTTCTTTTCTGTCTATTTTTGTTGTGTTATATTGTCTTACACAGTAAATCAGTAGTCAATCGTAATTTTTTACAACCGAGCTTGGACAAAATTTAAATTCATATAATACAAAAAATATATAAATTGTGATCTTGTATATTCATGAGGACTTGCAGAGAACAGTTTTAGCAAAAAATAACAACTTTAATTCGTCAAAACTTTGTTAATCCTAAACAAATTTGGATGAGATTTTCAGTGTTTTTTGTTTGTCTGATGTACACTTTGAATTATATCACATAGCTTTCAGTCTCGAGTACCTCTAGCCCTTCAATCAAATTGGTTGGACGACCGGTTACACTTTACATATAACATAGTTATAAGGAGAATGAAGGGGACCATAGAAAGAAAGCATGAGAAAAGGGGAGATTTTGGTAGGGAGAGAATGAATCAGAAAAGGATCATGCTGAAAATTTCATTAAAATCTGATAATAACAAAGTTATTGAATTTGAAATTTAACAACATTTTGGTAAAAAATTAACCCAATGTACACACGATCGTCAGGAATATTTGTTAGGCTTATTCTATAAAATGAAATAATTATTTCATATTTTCATACATGTGTGTATGATATGTCCCAAGTATCATATCATTATTTCCAGCAATGCATATCTTCACATTAAAGGTCTAGTCCACCACAGAAAAGATTGTTTTGAATCAACAGAGAAAATCAGGCAAGCATCATGCAAAATATTTCATCTAAATCGGATGCAAAATAAGACCCTCACTTTTTGTTTTGGTTTTCATTGTTTGAATTGTACAATATTTCAATTTTTTACGGATTTGACAATAAAAATAAAACTTTATTTCATAGGACAATGAGGAGAAAATTATAATATTTCATATTTAAAAAACAAAGAAAAGTGAATGAGTGATGTCATCAGTTCCCTCATTTGCATACCGACCTGGATGTGCATGTAACTATTAAGTGAAATTGAGCGAAACTTAAAAATGTCATACCTTTCTTATTTTTCATCCGATTTTTATGTTTGATTTTTCTCTTTTTAATCAAATCAACTTTTTTGTTAGGGTGGACATGTCTTTGAAATAAATTTTCACTCCATTTTTTATAGTTCTCGGAGGACAAAATGTAAATTAGCGCGACTTCTTGTAATAAAATACAAAAGAACAAGTGGGGATATGACATCACCTGGGAACGTCGTGGTCTAGTGGTTCTGACTCTCACCTTTCAAACAGAGGGTCGTGAATTTGAGTCCTAGCCATGGTGTGTTTTCCTTCAGCCCGAATTTCATCCACACTGTGCATCACTAGACCCAGATGAAGTGAATGGGTACCCGGCAGGATTAATTCCTTGAAGCTGTAATAAGAAATATTGGATGAAAACAATGCAAAGGACAGTATATTAGCTAAGGGTTCAAAATATGAATGCTTGTCATGTGTGTAAGCTTTCTTTAGAAGTTCATATATTTTTTTATATATTGAGAAATTTGCAGTATACTGTACCATTCAATTGAAGGATACCAATTAACAAATATCAACAAAATATTTTGTAAAATATGATAAATAAATTTATGTTTAACCATAGATGGGTAGACAATAACCTATTATATAATGGGAGGTTGCCCCAATGATGACAAATACCACAACAAATGAATACCTGGGGAAAAAGTGTCCACCCTTCCCCCCTCAGCCAACATACTGATTTTTTTCTGGGGGGGGGGGTGTCAGAAAAGACGTGTGCTCCTCTAAATAGGGATGACATTTGTCCTTTCTAAGGATTTTTTACCATTCCTGACAAGGTTTTTTTTCAGCTATGCCACTGCAGGAATACAATCTGTTTTATCTCATGAAGTTTTGCATTTTTTTCTACTGAAGAAAATTCTTACACACCTACCTTTCATAAACTCCAATTGTTTCTTGTACACGGTACGTTTTCTGTGTTCAACACCCGTCGTGTCATTCCAAGATAAGGCTGGATCATCTACCTTATCATCCAGTGTATCCGTCGTCCAAACTTTGAAAATGAAATAAAATCAATTTAAGTGTTGTAAAATCTGCATGTATGTGCAGATACAAACAAAAATAGAATACTAATATAGTAAAAGAAAAATAATGATCTTAGAACTTTAATGTTAAAGATATTTTTCATGGACCTCTGATTACCAGCCCAGAATTTAGGATAAAAATAAGGAAATGTGATAGTATTTCAGCGTAGTTCAGACAAGGCTGTATTATAACTGTGCATGCTTTATACTAGTAATAGCTATGTCATCTGAAATCAAATTTCTAGAGCAGCAATTTTCAAGAGGGTAATCGATGACATAAATTCCATTTTTCTGGTATTGACAATCGCAGAAGCAGATCCAAGTGGGCACATTTGACCTGTGCCCCCACCTTGAGAGCAATAGTTGATGTGTTTGATAAAAATGTGGCTTTCTTACACAAGTGTTCTCCCCCCCCCCCCTTCGAAAGTTACAGCAAATATTTATATTAAAAATATTGTCTCATACAAGAGGATCTCCTTTTTGGTTTGCTTGTTATTTAAAGTTTCCTTGGGAAAATGTGCCCCACTACCCCCTTTGAGAAATCATGGATCCGTTCATGGACAATCATATGCCAGTGGATGAACTCCAGACGTTTTTTAGGCAAGTTTTGATCAGTAAATAAATAAAAACAGATAAAATGTGATCACAGGACAAACTTAACTTTAAAAGAGGATAAAATTTACTTTAAAAATTGATATGCCTAGCCCCATGAAAGGATCTAAGAATACCCTCCGGCACTAATGCAGTTTCACACCAGCCAACTCACAGTGAACAATTGTGTACAACGGATAGCGGAGCGTGAACGTAGCGGTCGTGTACATTTTTGCTTATTACATGACGTCATCCAGCCACTGCCGAGAACCAATTTATGAATGAAAATATAGTAAGCATGCGCAGTGCAAGCCTTTTGTTTCCCCACACAGAATTCCACCAAAACAAGTGTGCAATTCCCTATCACCTCGTACCAAAATCGACCTAGAATTTCAATTTTCCTATATTTTATATGAATTATGAAAGGTATTCTCGGAGGATCTATTTTCTCACCGATACCGCACAGGTAAGCGAATTTTGAATACTTCTTGCTTTTCCGTCAAAATCTTACAAATTAGCGTCTATATGTCATCGTGTTCCTTGGAATTTGTAGAGTCTATCGCAACGTGCATAAAGTCAATTGGCTTCCGGGTTTTGGAGCGTCGCGTGAATATGCATGAAATTGCAGTTTCGATAATTTTCGATCGATACCGGAGCGATCCGATCACGAACCAAGACCATTTACCGTGTACACAACATGACCGGATATCGTTATCGATACTTCCGCACGCAGTCCAAAAGAATTATTTTTGGGACCACGTGGTCATGACGTGATCTGCGCTATTGACCAATCAGCGGTCTTCGAATCGCTGTGCGGAGACGATCTATCCGTTGTACACAGTCTATGGACAATTGTTCGTTGTGCATGCAACTTCAAGCAAAACTCCCCACCAGAATTGTCTACACACATTTTGAGATCAATACACAATATGCCCACCACTTTTCAAAATATTGCGGATCGCTTGGATTCGCCGTCATGTTGATATGGACCGAAGTTATGCGATCAAAAGATTCGCATGCGGCATGCTGGCAGTTTGTTTGCCACATGTTAGCATGATTTGGTTGCTAACTTCAGTCCATATAAATATTACGGCGAATCCGAGAGATCCGCGAAGTGATGTCTACGGATTAGATCAACGACGTCGAGATCGAAGACTAAATACAGCCATTCCCAATATTTTGAAAAACGGTGGGTATATTAACATCGAAATGTGACTGAGAGACCTGTCATGACATTTGGGAACAAGTTTTGGTGATGAGGTATGCTGGTAATCGGCCGGTGCAAAACTGCATTAGCGCCAGTTTTCTCTGCATATTTATTGCAGCCTCTGTAGAAAAATTGAATAGGAATCGTTTGTCACTCCGTCCAGTCACAGTTCCACACACAAAGTGCACATTTTACCATTGAAATAGTATGTGCAATGAGTGGTGTGTACAGTGTAGCAAAGTTATAGACCTGCGTAGCCTTTATCATTTTTTAAACTTTAGGACCCTTACCATGTTTCACCTCCATTTTATCTCATTTACCAACATCTATCAACAACAACAACAAATTATAGGCCTAATTTCAAAGCAATATTTGTCGGCAAGTTTTCAATTTCAGTAAATTAACGTGTGCAGTGACGGTCTATTTATTCACAATTAAAACTTTGACAGTCTTGACATTAGCATTAACAAATCATTCATTCACGAATTCAATGTATTCAGAGATGGTTTTTGTAAAACATTGACAATAAACATCAGGCAATATGAGCGAATTACTATTCAATGCTCGCCGATCTTAACTCTGCCAATACAAAGCATAAACCATAAGCACTCCCTATCGTCAAAGCCACGTCCCGGCCCGTAGAGCAGCGGCCAGCGCCAACGGGGCAGTGACGGTGGCAGTGCAGTGGTCGTGCATGTCGTGGCAGTACAACGACATCTAACATTTTGAGACAATTTGAGAAATAAATCAAAGAAAATTGTTATAGAACTTACTGTTATAGCCTTCTACAAATGACTTTGAAGTCGCTGTCCGAATCTGACCCATGTTCCTTTAGTTTTTGATGAATTATCGACGGACTTATCAACAGCAAAACGGTAGTACCGGTAGATCGAGTTTTCTTTTTCAAATATTGCACTTGGCGGTTAGACGTTCGCGCGTGCGTAGTGCGAGAACAACACGTATAATAGAGCTACCTGGCAAGCAGCCAAGCGGCCCCTCTCGCCAAAGCATATGGGGGGGGGATAAATTATGACAAAATATGGGGGGAGGGGACTTCTTCGCCAAGATAAATACACATCCCGATATGGGTGGGGGGGGGGTGAATTAAAACCAAATCAGGGTGTCTTTTTTCCTCTCGATTGGTTCTGGGTTGGAAACCATGATGGCGTGAGTGCATGCCACTGTTTTCCTTGGATCTTGGAATCTATGAAAAAAGTTTTCGATCCCTTGGCTTCACTTTTTTTTCCTGTTCTCTATGTTATTTTCTTTTTTATTTTCGTTGTCTTTTTTCTTTTCTGTTAATCTTTCTTTTCTTCTTTGCCTTTTTTCTTTTCTTGTTTTTTCCCCTTTATATATATTTTTTACTCACTCCTCTTCCCTTTTAATTTGCTTTTGTAATGATTGAAATTGAGATTTCATTCAGTAGATTTCTTTTCTGTTACATTGTACTATACCCTGTATGGCGGCAGGGAATTTTGATAGGGGTGAGGGAGCAAGACCATGTGGATAAATCATTTCAATCAAGTAATGCCGGCCTATAGAATAGCTCTCCTCTTTATAAACGCCGTCCACAAGTGGGAAAGAATATTTAGAGCCTAAAATAGAATTAGAATTTTGGAAATATCATTTGTAAAAAAAGGGTGAAATAATTCATGATTGGAAGCAGCTATAATAGCGTACAAATGGGTCAGATGGGGCTTTTGACGTTGCAGACAGACCAAATCAGGGTTTGCGGATGGGAATTTGATAGAGGTTGGGGGACCAAGACAACCAACAGTGAATTCATTTTTAGCAAAATATGGGGCATTGCAAGAAACTTGCAATCGAAGCAATCGAACGCAAATCAATTTCAGACTCCAAAATCATGAGAGTCATACTTTTCATTGCAAACTTGCAACTGATCCATAAAAAAATCCAAATTGATATGTTCTAGATAAACTTAATGTATCATCACCTGTAAATTTGCATCTGATCGAATTTTGGGATTGATTGCAAATATCTTCTTGGAACACTAAATATATAGTTCTTTTTATAAAAAAAAGCGGCCATAAACAAGCAAAATGATTATAAAAATAGAATAAAACTTATTAATTAAAAATCAAAACCCTTTTTATCAAAAAAGATTTCATTGACCGATTGATTTTATTTTTGCATGCACCCATTGCATCAGATTTAAATTTATGTACAATAGTAAAATATAACAAATTTATAATATTGTATCATAACCACTGGATTAATAATATTTAAACACATATAGACCTTTTACTTAATAAGGACAAAGACAATTTAAAAGAATGCAAGAGACCATGTTTACAATCATGAGCGATTACACTTGATTTGGGGAAGCTGCTCGCATAAAAGTCACAGGTCAAATATTTAATTAACTCTAAATACCTTTTAATCTTTGATATATTTTCTTTAAATCTTCGGAATTATGTTAATGGGTAATGCAATTGGGCATATCATTCAGCATTAACACAAATGGCATTATAGGCAAACACCACTAAGCCACTATAGCTTTACAATTATCCAACATGATTATATTATATACCACTAGGCACATACTACTAAGACACCATATTGATACCAATCATACCATTATAGAGGCACATACTACTGAGACACCATTGAATACCACTGAGACACCATTGTATACCACTGAGACACCATTGGGTATATAATGGTATACCATGCAGTCATACCATTAGAGGCACATACTACTCAGCACCATTTGACACCACTGAGACACCATTGGGTATATGGTATACAATTCATCATACCAGTCATACCATTATAGAGACACATACTACTGAGACACCATTGAATACCACTGAGACACCATTGTATACCACTAAGACACCATTGGTGCATGGTATACCATTCATTATACCGGTCATACCATTAGAGGCATATACTACTGAGACACTATTGAATTCCACTGAGATACCATTGTATACCACTGAGACACCATTGGATGTATGGTATACTATTCATCATACCAATCATACCATTACAAGCACATACCACTGAGACACCATTGAATGCCACTGAGACACCATTGTATACCACTGAGACACCATTGGGTATATCATGGTATACCATGCAGTCATACCATCAAAGACACATACTACTGAGACACCATTGAATACCACTGAGACACCATTGTATACCACTGAGACACCATTGGTGCATGGTATACCATCCATTATACCAGTCATACCATTAGAGGCATATACTACTGAGACACCATTGTATACCACTGAGACACCATTGGTGTATGGTATACCATTGATCATACCAATCATACCATTACAGGCACATACTACTGAGACACCATTGAATACCACTGAGACACCATTGTATACCACTGAGACACCAATGGATGTATGGTATACTATTCATCATACCAATCATACCATTACAAGCACATACCACTGAGACACCATTGAATACCACTGAGACACCATTGGGTAAATGGTATACCATTCATCATACCAATCATATCATTAGTCACATACCACTGAAACACCATTCGGTATATGGTATACCATTTACCATTAAATAAACTACCAATTACCATTAAGAACTTACCATTGAAACACCACTTAAATACCATTCGCGTACCATTTACCATTCAGATTACCATTCAACTACCATTCGGCACCATTCAAATACCATTGGCGATTTTTATAAGGGTAAGCAAGGACAAGTAGCTGAGGGACACCCCCCCTCTCTCTCTAGTTATTTATGTATCAAACTCGCATACACAAGAATTTCTTACTAATCAAAATATTGCGAGCAAAAAGCACGAGCTGACATTTTTTTAAATATTCAAAACTGATAGAGAGACACATTTTAAACAATTCATGAATCATAATAATTATACAACTAGCTTACCAATCGAATCATTCGATTGCGACAAATGATCTGAGAATTAATGCTTTTAGGAATTCATTAAATTAAAGCAAAGTATCTCAACATTAAAATAATTAAGGCGGGCGCAAGGTATCAGCTACTACACCGATAATTTTTTTTTTGACATTTGAAGTATTTTCGGTAATCATGAAAAAGATCGGATATTTCATGAAAGCTCAAATCCCGAAGAGCGGAATATTTTTATTAATTGACTTTTTAAAAAAATGTTCTAAGCCCCATTTAATATTTGATTATAAGTCGATGCATTAAAAGCTGAAAAAATAAAGTATTTTGTGTTCCTCTATCATAATTGTCTTTCTCTTTAACCCTGGTTCTTTTTTTCTGGGGGGAAGCATTTTGGTTAAAAAAAGAGAAAAAAGATAATTGCTGGCTTGTGGACGCCCGGTGTGGACGGTGGTAGGGACACCCCCCCCCCCCCCCCCCCCCCCCCCCCCCCCCCCCGTAGTTACGCCAATATGGGACCAAATGATCCTAAATGTCCGAGGCGAAACTTGTGCAATCAAACGTTATTTCTGAATAAATTAAAGCTTGCGCTGTTCAACTTCAATCTCTTTCAGCTAAATTTGCGATGAACGCTGCGTTATGAAATATATAGTTATCAACATCTGGCGAAAAGAATAACCGACCGATCACCTGACGAGAACGCGTATACGTGATCTGCATATCAGGTCCGATCGAGAGTCAGAAGTGAAGGACAACTGCCAAGAAAATCAGGAAAAAGTCGTCAAAATGTAAGTTCCCCTTCATTTCTTTCAATTTTTTGTTACTTATTGAAGCATTAATGTATCATTAAAGCAAAATTTCAACAAAAGCCTCAAATTTAGCTAGTACTTTTGTTGAAATTACAATAAATTTAGATCCACATAAATCTCTAACCCAATTTTAGCACTGATGTCGCCTATGAGGTCCATACATGTAATGTTTGGACCTCATTGGTACTAGGAGTGGTTGCATGACGAGATGAGCGATACGTAGGAACGTCCTAGGACCATTCTTCCGAGATAGGAAGATTGGCGACAAATCAGCGCTTTCCGTTTCACGAAGGCAATTTTGTCTTCCAAGTCCGCGACATCGTTTGACATCGATATTATCGGAAAAATATTTAGTCTTCATCTTCACCTGAACCTTTTATTTCGGAATGGCGACTTTTCATAAAATCATTTATTTCAATAAAAGGAGATCAAATGATGTTTTATTTATTACTGATTGTAGAATTGATGTATGGAGCTTACTTTATGAGGTAAAAAGAGAAAAAACCTCAAAGATTCACAAACATAACTGAATAAAATCGAATTTTTCATTATTTCCCTTATTTAGAACACGGTGTCCTTTTAGAGACACCTTTCATTGATATTTCAACGAAAGAGACCCTTGTCCGGTATAAAAATTGATTTAACTAAGTAATTTCAACATTTTATCAGTTCAATATTTTGTATTTTTATAGAATACTTACATTTAATTGTAATTTTGCAAATTATGCGTTAATATGTTATTTGTTGAGGTAAAAATAGGGTTTGAATGGAGTACACAAAATCAACAGTGTCTGATTGTACGAGACTAAAAGGGAAAATATGAGAGGCTGCGTGTGAAAAATCTAATTTATTTATTTGATTTGTCAGATATAACGCAAGAAATACGAGTGTTTATAGAGTACCTCAGATGCATGATGAGTAACCGAAGACAAGGAAAATATGAACATTGCTGCAAACATGGCCAAGTAAATAAAGTAGTGCTTTGCAATAATAATTAAAACATAGAAAAAGTTGTGCAATCCACAATGGAGAAAATAGTATTAACAGAAATAATGCTAAAAATTAAAACGATCATAAACGTTGGTCATATCTAAAGTTGATCACTTAATTTTTTTGGAAGTTTATATAAGAATATAAGGTTTAAGAATAGGCCTATACAAAATATATATGTACAATATTTCAAAGTTAAGTAAGGGAGGAGTAGAGACTACCGTGATCCTTTTAACATGACATAGGAGCCGAAAGGGGCCTACCCTACGATTTAAAATGTGCCTCTTTGTATGGATTTTCCATAATATTTTATTTGATAAACTTATCTTCATTTGTATAACGATTGTGATGGATTCGTTAGCTAAGCCTAATCTGCATTTATTAGCTATTTTGATACTGCAGATTTTTGTTTTGTGTCACTGTTTCACATCTCAAGTTATCCCAAATCCAAGAATTAATTTTCATTGATTAAAATTAATCTCATCAAAAAATAATGTTTAACATCTTAGTTTTGTATCGTTTTTTTGCTTAACGCTCTAAACATGCCTTTTTTTCCCTTATATTTTTTCTTTTAACGAAGTTTGTTTTCATGTTGTTGAATTGTTTATAATGAGAAAGCATGAGGGATCAGAGAGATAGTGTCGCCATTTCGATAGTTCAAGTTTATTTTTTATGGAAAAGGGGTGGGGATATAGGACAGAGGGAGAATAAAAGAAAACATATTAAAAAAAATATTTGGGCCTACATTACCCCGGAGAAGTTAAAATGACATCCGTTTTTGGTCGTCTAGTCGACGTGAAATTGATGACAACTAGCCCCAATATAAAAGATAACTTGGCGCCATCCCAGATAAAATCGATCATCAACCCCTAAAAATATGTTTAAAGGTGATATGTCAGATGGTCAGAGTGGCTTGCCGTAAACGCGTTTTCTCTCAATGCCGACGGTGGCGGGCGGTGTGCAAAGAAGATCATGCCTACGTAGGACATGTCTGGAGGTGTCTTTCCAAGGACCATTCTTCGTATCGCCCAAATCGGCTTTGGGAAACAGTTGAGCGATATCTTGTTCTTACGTAGAATGGTTCTACGAAAGACCATTTCATGCAACAGGCCCCAGGCCCAGCCCAGGAGCCATACTGGCAAGACTTCCATATGTCCCTTCCACTAAAATTGAAAAAAAAAATATGGAGAAGGATTATCAAGAATTATCTAACATATATCTAAGAGATTTAAGAAGGAAAAGTCGGATACATACCAAAATATGGCTTTAATTATGGAAATAAAGCCATAATAACATATTTTGGTATGTATCCGACTTTTCCTTCTTAAATCTCTTAGATATATGTTAGATAATTCTTGATAATCCTTCTCCATATTTTTTTTTCAATTTTAGTGGTGGGGACATATGGAATACTAGTAGAGGCGCTGGTCCAAAAATTTGGATTGTCCCAGAAAACAAGGATATCCTCATAAACCAAGACAAATCATGTCTTGATAAATTGAGACTGTCCTTGTTTATGGGGACGTTTTTTTCTCACTTCCCCTACGGGACAAAGACAGCAATTACGGAAATTGAGAGTGCTAAAAATAGATTTAGTGACCTCAATTCCCCCCAGTTCACCGTCTATTTTTCATGACTTACCGTCTTCCAATAATCTTGTTATGAAACCTGATATGTTTACATTGACTAGCACACTTGATTGGTGTCAGCACTTGACAGGTGAATGAACATTCCTAGATTTCTTGTGTGAAGAAATCCTTATAAACTGAGACAGTCCCTGTAAACTGGGACGATCCCAATTTTCTGACCATCGCCTCTACTGGTGTGTGTAATTCCCCACTCCTAGTACCAATGAGGTCCAAACATTACATGTATGGTAATTCCCAATGGCATCGATTTATTTAGTCAGAAAAATAAATACCAAATACTCTTGGAGAGTAGACTAGTCGTAATATCGGTTGATAATTGTTATGAAACCCATGGCTTTCAACAATTCCTGCTAGCTCAGTGAGTAAGGCGACAGATTGGAGATGCTTCGTTCTGCAGCGAGAGGTTTGAATCCAAGTTCCCACCGAAAGTAAGAAGAAAAAGAAGATGAAAAAAAAGAGAAAGACAGAAGGGGGTTTTGGGGAAGTATTTTTTAAAATTATTTATTAGTGGAGGGGACATATGGAAGTCTTTCCCCCATACTTAGCCTGGAGGCGTTTGGGGAGTGAAGTCTTCTACCTACGTAGTCACTCCCCTAACGCCTGGCGCTCAAATACATAGGGCGGATAGGCTCCCACGTACCAAGGGAAAAGGCAACTAGGAATATTACAAATGCACCAAACTGCTACAGTGCTAGACAGCTGGCAGCCGTCTGTTTATACGAGGATTTTTTTGACATTTTTTTTTTATTTCTCCTCGTACACAAACGGCTCACTATCGTGCAGCCACCATTAGGGGACTTGCAATGCAAAATCCCCCCGTCGGGGCTCTTCAATTTTTGTCTTTAAAGGGGAATGAAACCTTTGGACAGTTGGAACAAATAGACTTGTGTAGAAACAGAAAAATCAAAGACTTAGAATAAAGAAAGTTTGAGAAAAATCGGACAAATAATGAGAAAGTTATGAGCATTTGGATATTGCAATCACTAATGCTATGGAGATCCTCCCATTGGCAATGCGACAAGGATGTGTGATGTCACTGATGAACAACTTTCCCTTTGGTGGACTATAAAATACCCTCAAAATGTCTCTTTTTGCTTTTCCTAATGATGATACAAACTCTTTATCCATGATGTAATCTTTAAAAATATGTAATACGTGCCCTCATGTAGAAAGAACACATGATCTATGGATAGATGTGATAAAAGAGGCAATTCAAGTGAAATATACTAGAGTAATGGGGAGAGTTGTTCACAAGTGACATCACACATCTTTGTCGCATTGCCAATTTGCTATCTCCATAGCATTAGTGATAGCAATATTCAAATGCTCATAACTTTCTCATTATTTGTCCGATTTTTCTCAAACTTTTGTTGATCTGTTTGATTTTTCTGTTTTCACACAAGCTATCTTGTTCCAATGGTTTCATTCTCCTTTAATGAATAAAAATTTTGAAAATTAACACGACCAAAATGCAAATTAATATTCCCTCTTGGCATTAATTGCCAAAAACGGAGAAAAATCAAGTTAAAAGGAACAAAAACAGTGACTTACCTCGGCTGTCGCGCAAATTCACTTCCCTGTTTTATCCAATCTTAAGTACATAAACAAATGGCCATTGAGTCCCCTGTACAGATCGCTCTAGAACTTTGGTCTCTGTATTTGGTGAGTGAAGCCAACGGAGTTCAGCTGAATAACCAACATAACAGAGACAGAAGCTTTTGGTCTACTACAGTGCTAGTTATGTTTAGAATCTGAGATTAACACTTCTGTACATGGCCTGGGTAAAAATATCGATTGGCAACGTTTGGCAGAAAATGGATAGAGCTAGTTATGGGATCCATTGTTAATGCAACCTAGTTACATGACGCGTATAGAGGGTGGCAAAATCGTGAGCGGTGCTAGATTAAAAAGTGCTAAAATGTACCGCTTCAATTCAACCACAGTACTGAAAATAGGTATTTCTAGACTGTACTGAAAATAGGTATTTCTAGTTCAGTGGTTGAAGCAGGACATTTTAGCACTTTTTAAGGAATTCCTACCGGTACCCATTTACCTCACCTGGGTTGAGTACAGCACATTGTGGATCAGTTTCTTGCTGAAGGAAATTACGCCATGGTTGGGATTCGAACCCACTACCCTCTGTTTCAAAGTCAGAAGACTAATCCACTGGGCCACAACGCTCCACACAAAAAAAGTAGAAAGAAATAAAGGTCTAAACTATGCCTACTGTAGGACTAGTGACAGTATGATTATGATTTTCTTGGTCTTGGAAAAAAACCTTGGCCTTTTTTGGGCAGTCATTTTTAAATTTCTATTTCACTTTATTTTTCAGATTGAACTAAAATGGTCCCCCATGGCCATGAGCCGAGTGGTCTGCGTACCCCCATTACCCAGGGAGCTCCGGCCTAGGACTCGTCCGTGTAATACTAGTTCCACAGATATTGCTCTCCTAAATAATATTAATGGGATCGCAATAGCACTTGAAATAAAAGGGGAAGAAATAAATTAATTCACTTACCTCGTTTATATGGATGAAGGTCTATCGTGACACAGAATCCTGACATCGAGGCACAAATTGGACCCCAAGGAAAAGTTCTGTCTCATTCATTCTCCTGTCAAAATTGAAAACAAAATGATTGAGCGATACCGAGAACGATCGCGATATAGAGCTCTAACTTTTGCTTTTTCTGAGGGTCCAGTTTGTGCCTCGATGTCAGGATTCTGTGTCACAATAGTCATCCATATAATCGAGGTAAGTACATAATTTATTTTTATTTGGAGTGTTATTGCAACCCCATTTTAGAGAGTATATGTCAAACTAGTATAACACGGACGTTTCCGCTTCACGGGCCGGAGCTCCCTGGGTTACTTACCCCGTAGATCAAAAGATTCAGTCTCTGTATTTGGTTGTTCTGCTGAAATGCAATAATGACAGTTATTCCTGTCTTACGTATCCCGTACCCATTCTATTTTGCACGCGATTCTGGGATTTTGATGAGAAAGGCTGTATTCAGGGCCTGGGGCTGTCATATGAAATGCCCAAAATTCATTTTTTCCACCATTTTTATCCATATTTTTGTCTCACCTGCATAGCAGAGTGAGACTATAGTATATAGGCACCGCTCTTCTGACAGCGAAGGCGTCAACACAAAATCTTTCTCTCCCCTACATGTATAGGAATTAAAAAAGCTTCTGAGATGTCTATATTAGAGGGTCCATCTGTGCCTCACTTTGATACAGAGCTTTCTCCAGGCTATGGCTATGTTGGAACATGGGAGGATGCTAAAGCAATGAAAGAGTTCTTTGAGGTACAGAAAGCACTTCGATTTCCCGCATGGAGAACCTCAACAACTTTTGGAAAGACAGGTAAAATTTAGGGTATCATTCTGAATTTGTTGCAGTTACTAATTGATTTTCATATGAAATTGATTCCAGCAGCATGTATGACCCCTATACTTCTGTCTTCGGTCATTCTTTTAATGTTCTTTCTTCAGTTCACTCATCTTTGATTATTTTTATGACTTCATAGAAATTATGATTACATGTTTTCTTCTACAATAAAATCCTTGTCAATCTGATGGTCTTTATATTGTAGTATCTCCTATAACTGAATATGGAATGTAATGTACATTATTTATTTTTCTTTCTTCATATTTGCATGAGAATAAAAACTTGATTGTAACTAAAATAATGAGATGATGGTTATAAAGATAATAATAATAATACTAAATAAAAATATAGATTGATTTTTGAAGCGCATACCATCAGCCTCCCATATGCTTGCGTGCAGCCAGCTATAAAGTAGAAATTGTACAATAAACAAGCATCTTACTATGCGCTTTACAGAGTAAGAGCATAACAAACGTGTATTTATTTATAAATTTATGTAAATTAAAACGCTATTTTCAATAATTAGAATATCAATCATAGAAATTACTGATACAGCATGAAATAAAACAGGAAAATTGAATTCATGTTCTTATTAAACTTGGGTCAATAAAATGTACTTGTAAAATCTCAGTTAACCAGCTATTTGATTAATTAATTTATGAACCAGAAAGGTTAATACCACAATTTTTACTTACATTAGAATTGATATTAGCATTAGGAATAAAAATAGATAAAGCAAATTCAAAAGTGTAGGGACTGCTATAAAAAATTTAGAGTCTGTATACTGAAATATACGAGGTGCCTTTATTAACTTTTAGTTCTCCCTTAGGTAGAAAACTTTTGCAAAAGTTTCATACTTTATTGAAAATATATGACAATCATGGTCATGAATTTATAAAGCCAAAAGAGAAATCATATTGCAAATTTCAAAACTATTTTTTTGCAAATTAACAGATATTTTGAAAGGAAAGAGGAAGAAGTTCAAGTGGGCTGAGGCCATTGAATATGTAGCTGGTGGTGCCATCCCATACGACGGTGTTCCATACATTATTTTAGACAAGAATGTCTATGAGTGCGAGTATGGTGTTGATCATAAGCTAAAGAGAAAGGCTTTGAGAGGAAATCGGCATCATCAAGAGGTAACTAGATGGGCTTTTAACATAACTCTGCAATTAGCTGATGACCCTTTGTAACTTTTTATATAACAAAGAGCAAATTGATGTATGAACTGCTTCTTGTTGAGCTCTCTCTAAGCTACTATTAATATTTGTGAATGTAGAATGATCAGAATACATTTATCATCATTGTTTATGCTAAAAGGGTGTTCTCACTGCACATTGACTTGGATCCTTTTGTCTTAAATGGGGAGCAAGCTGACCAACTATGTGTGCGGTCTCTCATTGAATCTGTCCTATGAATAAATAGAACTTGTTTGAAATATATTTTGAGATAACTACAACCAATAATAATACAGAAAGAAGAGAGATCTTAACTTAAATATTTCCAAGAGGGAAAGTATCTGTAATATTAACACTGCTAAAATGAGTGAATTAAGTATGTTATTCAAGTGGGTCTATATTTCCAAGTCTACACTGCTCTGCATTATGGGTAATGACCCTGACCAGATAATGATAGTTGAGAACTCAATGTGGGGCTCTATAAAAGGCTCTGGTTGGTATGCCCTTTGAAAAAATGTTTAATTATTCACTGATATTATTTGCGACTATCATATTTTTTCTGATTTGATGTAGAATAATGCAGGAAGTAACAAAAACAAGAAACCTGTCACTGAGACGGAAAAAGGAAAGAAAAGGAACTGCCCTGCCAAGATACGCATGAAAGAAATTATGAAGTTCCCTGATTTTCAGGTACTCAAACCACCAATTTTGACTGGAGGAGATATCCGCTTTTTTACACTGAATTTTCTTAACCCCGTACTATCACTAACCCTGCACTTAAATTTTTTCCCTTTTCACACATGCCTAATTTTCTGCCAACCCTGACTCAGAAAATGCTTGCTTATCTTAGATATAATTTAGTAAATCCGGACTAATGGTAGTCAGTCATGAGTGTTTATCTCTGATTGGACAAGTGTTGGCTCCATTGTCCCTTGGACATTTATTGAGCACTGTCCTTGGCTTGGTCGGATTTCTTTTTACAGTAGCAATCTTAACCCCGGACTGTTGCTCGGCTAACCCTGCATTTTTGCAGGGCCAAATACTGTACTATAGGTGAGGTTAACCTACTTTTCGAAAATGTTATGTTAAAAGAAAGTGGGCTAAGCTTGACCCAATAGGTGGGGATATAAAATGGCAATATAGCCCCACCTATAGTATGGGGTTAAGGAGAGTTTTGCTCGTGTAAAAAGCATAATAGAGGTTTCATTGGAAATTTGACAAAGTGCAGGGAGGGGATAAGGGCAATTAAGGGAGTACTGTATGAGGTCAGTCTTTCAACCCCTGTCCATTAGGACATATTTAGATAAGAAAGTTTGATCTAGTCAATGTGGCATCTATCTTGTTTTTAAAACTTTTAAAAAGGGTGGAATAACAAATTTAAGGGACCAAGAATTTGAATCTCATATGTAAATATGCCAAATGCTTTCAATGTTCATTTGTGAATTGAATGAACCACAAGAAAATAAGCTTTGAGTACTGACTCTCCTATATATTGTTAGTGTTCAGATACATGTACTTGCACTTTTTTTATCCCCCTTTAAAACTTTATGAATTTATTTGTGAATTAATATGTTGTTTTTTTACATTCATCTTTAATATGTTGTTCAATTTAATTATTTTTTCAATAGTATTATGAGTATAACATTCTCATATTTAGCATTGATCTTTATTTACTATTAGATTGACACAGATACACGCTATAATAGGAACAAAGGAGCTGATAATATAAATACCGCTATAGCAAAAGGAGCAGTTCGAGGTGAAAGGAGAATATATATCTACTTACCTTCAGACAGTGAACATAGAGGTCATGAACTCAGAAGTCAGGTAAGAAAGATTATCTCCTGCTACTGTAATAGAAATTTGTGCTTTCAATACTATTTTTTGTGCCAGGCTGAGATACCAGTAAACAAATTTGTAGATTATCAATTTTCACTGACATTTATATAAACTCTGGTCTCTAGTAAGGATCTACTTAATTATTCATTCTAGATTACATTTGCAAAAACATCTTTCATGAAGTTCAAGGATTCCATATCCATGAACGGAATAATAGCAAACTCAAGATGCTGACAGTGCCTAACAGGCATAAGATAGTAAGTCACAGTCATGTGAAAGTAGTATCCCTGATGAAAACCAAAGTCTCTTTGACATCTTCCATTTGTTGTTTGAGGTTATCTAGAGCTTTTTACTGCCCCGTGAATCTTGTTAGATGTTTAAGTGACAGAATGTAGATTTGTGAAACATTAGTGACTTTGCATTTTTGTTTCTGAAAAAAGTTGATCATATTTTCAATAGTCACTGAAACTAGTGCTGCAAGTCAGTCGGCATGTTCGGGTTCGGTTCGGTTCGGCAGGGTTCGTCAATTTTTTCCGAACTTTGGTTCGGTTCGGGATTCGGCAATAAATGCCAAATTGAATTTAACATATAAAAAATAAAGATGTCGACCCACAAACAAGTGATTAGTGAGCTTCAGGATGATCTGTCATGTATTTATAATGAATTTTGTTTCGAAAAAGAATAGTTATGAAAATTTTTGAACTTTCTTTTGTTTTGATCTTTAAACAAAAAATAACAGTCATTTCTACTTTCATTTTTAAAATGAAAATTAAAAAAAAAAAAATATTGATAATGAGAGAATCAGGACAGAAACAGAATTACAAAGATCAGAATTTTTTTTTCATGATTATTTCATGTAGCTATTACGATGTCATTGCCAACGCAGCTTCTCAAATTGGAAAGTGTTGATCGGGAATGTCGAAACAGTAGACAAACAACCTCCACTTAACTGTTATTATACCGGTAAAATTCACATTCCAAAGAATATGAGTGTTTTAGAAAGTCCCTATTTTCTGAAAAGTGGTAAAATTTGGTCAATGAATTACTTTGAAAAGATAAAATATCAGTCAATTCTTGGTCCAGAAAGATTGACGCTACGTGACTTCAAACATATTTCCAACACGAAAATGAGTACATGGGACTGTGTATTTTAGTGTTGTGAAATCACTTGGCGTTGATCGTCAGAACTAAGACGGAACTGATAATTTATCATTTCATTTTCAGTAATTGACCAGATTAAACCACTTTTAAGAAAATATTGACAGAGGAAAAACGTTTCAAGTTCGGAATACGAATTTTGCCTGTATAATAGCAACCGAGATCAGGTTGTTTGGACTTCCTGTTTCAACTTTCCTTACCAACCATTTCCGGAACATCGATCATGGAACATGCTTTGATTTGGTTTGAATTTTTATATTTTCTGTTTTTTCACCCTCATTCCTTCATCTCTTATTTATTTATCTTTTATATTAATTTGGAAATTTCAGAAGGTGGAATATATATACTTTACCATTACTTTGTCAGTCACATGGAATTAATTTATGTCTTCTTTTTTTAAATACAAAACAATTAAATGTAACGTCCGATTACAGCAATACGTAATTCAACTACACTTTTAATTGAATTAAGCTTAAAATGTCCCCACATTTTATAAGGAAAAAATATATTCATGTTTATAAAAAAAAAATTGAAAATGATAAAAATTTAATCAAACACGAGACCGAAACTGTCATACTTTGTCATTTACGAGGAATTAATTTATGTCTGGTTCTTTTTCTTTATTAAGTACAAAATGGTTAGGTCCGATTACGATCACGATCGATTACGGCAATACGTAATTACACCTCACTTTTATACCGAGTTTAGCTTCAAAATGTCCCCTCATTTTATCAAGAAAAAATATATTTATGTTAATAAAATATTCTTAAGTTGATAACAGTTCAATCAAAGACGAGATGGGAGCTATCATAGTGGATTTTAAAAATATATTGAGTGGAGCTCTCTTTGTGCACAATCACTAACCAATATTTTTTGTTTAATTTTATAGTTAAATTTATGTAGTCATCGCACTTTCGCATTGCATATTATCATTTTTATTTTTTTTTAACCGAACTTCCGAACCAGGCCTTTGAGTTCGGTTCGGAAGTGCCAAGTTTGGTGAACTTCCGTTCGGTTCGGCGGTTCGGCGGTTCGGCGGTTCGGCTGCAGCACTAACTGAAATAGTTTATGATATTGATAACTACAATATAATGATATTGCTGAAAAGTTTATTTTAACTATAATAATTGTTGGGAAGTTACAGAGCTGAGGAACAATTTGGTAATATCCTTTACTACTTATGTATTGATGCAATTATATTTGCCCTTTGAACCTGCAGGTATGTTCTTCCAAGCAGCATGTGGATGAGAGAGTCTTATGTCTTATAGATCACCTTGTAGATGAAGGAATGACCAATGCTGATGAGATCAGTCAACAGATTAGGCTCAGTATTCAGGATGATGCAGAAACAGGGAAAGATATATGTAGCACCCATGTTCACAACAGGCTGTCTTGTCCTGATGATGCAGACATCCGGTAAGTACAGTCCGATCTCTCTTATCCAGCCAAGATTTTTTTTTTCAGGTGTATTAAAGGGGAATCCAGCCTTGGCCATAAAATGTTGCGTTGGGAAGGAAAAAATAAATTAAACAGAATGGTGAAAGTTTGAAAGAAATTGGACAAGCAATAAGAAAGTTATAACTGCTTTCAAATTGAGATCACTAATACTATGTAGATTTCAAATTGGCAACTGGGTAAGTAAATTATGACAAGGTGCAAGGACAACTTTCCCATAGGCCATGTACTTTATTATCAGGGATTTGTGGTTTTCTCCTAAGTACCCATTCCCCTGGGGCAGTAATCTAAATATAACCAATGTAGTATATTGTTTTATGTCCTCATGAAAGAAAAATATAATTTGAAATAAAACTTTTGGGAAAAATGACATTTTAGCCATAATATGTATTGGAGTACATGGAAGAGTAGTCCTTGCCTTACATCACTATGACATCCCGTATGCGGCCAATTTGAATTCTCCATGGGTATAGTGATTACCAATATTTACAACTTTTAAAAATTCATATCTTTCTTTTTGTTTGTCCAATATTGTTCAAACTTTCACCTATCAACTTGTCTGATTTTTCTTTTCCTTATAAAAACAAGTTTTTAGTTGGGTTGGATTCCCCTTTAAGTACGTCGGTAAATGCCAGGAGGAAGTGAGATTTTAATCTAAACTCAAAATTCCAACTCAAACTTGCTTTGATTACATACATTTTCCAATATAATCTACCTACGACCACATTATTTATTATAAAATATCTACCCTAATCACTAAAATAACTCAGACAGAATTTCATTACATTGTTTTTTTGGGAAAAAAGCATGTCTCGCAACCTAGCGCTAGGCCTCGATACGGACATCGCCATCTATCAAGTTTGAGCCTGATTTTGTGAAGCTTGGATGCTCACCGGATGATTCAGTTTCCTAACTTAGTTTCATCGAGGCATTCTCTTTCTTTCGAGGTATGCTCGATGTATACCTTAAACATTTCAGTAGATGAATTATCTAAGAGTTTTGGCAACCAATCGTTTTTATTAAAAAAACTGCCTATAATTTGCACTGACACTGCAGTGAATATTGCCCATGTATGCCCATTGCAGTAGATTACATGTAGCTACCATTGGGAAGCAGCTGCGTGTATTGAATATTGTCTTCCCAGATCTGGATAAATCCCTTATCTGGATTGGTGCTAGTCTAAACGTGTCCGGATAAGAGAGGTCGGACTGTACATAGTTAGATTGTGAAGAAGGGGTTCATGCCCAAATGAACATGTTATTCTAGCTGAAGAGTTAGGTCCATATTTGAGGCTCTTTATTTATGATGCTGTAGACACAAGACAATCAAGCACAGGTTTACTAATGCCTACATCACACTTCATGCCTTGATGATGATATCTTGGTAATATGACCTATTATTTATCATTTTATCTTGTACTGTGTAAAGAATTGAATTTATGCTTGTTTGGAGATATCAAAAATGAATATCTTTATTGCTTTATGAAAAACTTATGTGAGATAGTGAAAGGACTTAGAACAGGTAATGCAAGATGAAAGAATATCATCATCCGATAAGAAGAATTCCACAGTCCACACCAAATATGAGGAAAGAAATAGCATATCCATATCAAAGAATGACCAGATACAAATGCCCACATGAAATATAATAAATATCAGCGTGTCTTTTTACCGAATAGATGGTGCAAGAAGCAATATTGTTACATGAGCATAGTATATCAAATGTTTTTTTTTTGTGTGTATGTGTGTATGTCAAGGTACCATGTTGAAGCAGCAAAGGTGATCCATACTTACTCCAAGCTTCAGCCGAAGGATTTAGAGGATCATATAGCTCAACTTCGTTTGAATAATGAAGACCACAATATCTTCTTCAGGATGCAGTCTTTTAAGGTTGGTTATCAGAATTGAATCATACTTCAGATCAGTATTGATACTGTGCGAAGTAAAAATGACTTAAATGACAAAAGTGAAATTTACATTTTACAAAAGTGAAAATTATCAACTCACTTCAAATTCATATTAGAGACAGAATCAAACTGATGGTCCTGAATATCGGAAACATGCCACAGTAATACTACATATAGATACTTCTAAATGCGGGCATAGAGGTATGAGAGTGGTTGCAGTAAACAATCATTTCATGAGTCTGTAAAGCCAAACTTAAGTATCATTACCGGTATATCATCATAGATCTAGCTCTGGTAGTGATACATTAATCAAACTTGTGAAATCACGAAATCTAAGCTGAAAAACAATCACACTGAAGATTACCAACACAGGTATAAGACAGTTTGTTAATATTGCTTGGAAAAACCTGACATCATGCTCAAACTTTATGCCTGTTTGCTCATTTTAAGAAATTACACAATTTCTTCCAGAATCTTTTGGAGCATATTTTTTTCATTTATGCATAAATTACTTGGATGGTCGTTAAATTGGATTCTATATGAACTCGTTTTGAAATTGTTAACCACAACTATCATTCATTTTTAGGCCTCTATATTCAGATGCTAATTCTGCCTTTTCTTTAGGTTGACTTGACCAAAGGGCCCCTAAAGATCTTGGCTGATGATTGTGACATAAATGAACACATGCATCACTCATAACCTACAAAATAGCAAATTTTATTGTTCCAAAATTCTTCAAATTTATTTTCAATTAATCGACTATGCTTATGTTTGCATGAAATTAGAATTTGGCTGTAAATCTATAAACAAAGCCTGTGAACTGCACCTTTTTGTCTAGAGACTCTTTGTAGGATTCTCATCAAATGCACATCATAAAATAATTGGTATCAAATGTTTTCTTTTGTACTGTATTTTTTTTTATTCTTATGAATCTCTTTGTTTTTCAACTGTTTGTTTTTATTTTTTTTTCAATGGAATTTGTCTGCAGTACTTTTCCGATCACAAACAGCATGAATTAATTGATTTTAAGCAGTAATGGTAAAAGTATGATTTTGGAGTAGAAACAGAATTTGTATTTGTACATGTAATCAGGTTTTTGAGCAATTTAGGTTCTGACATGCGCTTAAATAATGTTGCCTGATTTTGAAATCATGTACTCAGGCATAGCCAATTTTGTCTCAAAAGTTGCTCGAGACGTGAGAGTAAAAGGTCATGAAACAATGCGGGACGAGCCTTTCACATTGCAGATTTATCACAATAAAAGTCTTTTGGGTGTTTACCCAGAATCCACTGGATTTTCAGTCAGCAATGTAAAATTACAGATACGTATTTATAAGCAAGGTTGGACACAACTTTTGTAATTCAAAAGCTTGAATAGGCAGAAAAAAAGGTTACCAGGTAATCTGATTTCACTTTATGAAACAGTGTTTTTAGAGCACTCAATCAGGATTGATCTGCTGAAATCAACATTTCCTTGATTGTTTTTTTATTTAGATTTTAATCTTGTTTGTTTCTAGGATTCTTTACTGCTTGTTCATCAAACAAGAGAGCAACAACAATTAATAGCAAACTACCCCACTGGAAAATACTTCCTTGATTCTACATGTAAAACTACTCAGTAAGTACAATTATGGATCCTATCCATGGTACGTTTCAGTGAATTTAAATGGAGAAAAATGGATATCAAAGAGTTGTGATTGATCCAACCACAAATATGATCCGACCACAACATCGACGTCTAAAATGCAGATTTGTTCAACATAGATATGCTGTATATTCATTGTGATTCTCTTTGTGTACTAAGGAGATTGAGCTACATGTAATTTCCCAAAAGAAAAAAATTATGGTAAGGATGGATTTCCATACAGTTGAGATTTGATTGGATTAATTGTAACTCTTTGTAAGCAGGGCTCAGACATACAAAAAAAAATTATTGTAATATACAGTGTGTATCAAAAAAAGTTTATATTCATTGTGATTCTCTTTGTGTACTAAGGAGATTGAGTTACATGTAATTTCCCAAAAGAAAAAATTATGGTAGGGATGGATTTCCATACAGTTGAGATTTGATTGGATCAGTCGTAACTCTTTGTTAGCCGGGCTCAGACATACAAAAAAAAGGTTTGATTATTAAATAGAATTGCCTCATGCATCTTTCCCAAGCTCATATATGATATGAAAGTACTGCTATTAAAGGGAGAGAGGTAAATCAAAGGCAAGCTCGGAAAACCTAGATTGCAAATATAGTAAATGTATGAAACAGGCCATAACACTACAAGAAATAGGCCTGTAGCTTTGTTGCTTTGGAATAGTAAAGTGGATTTCATATGAAAGATAGATAGCTGATAGTTGATTATTTGGAGATTTGTTGTATAAAAAGGATTTTGAGGTACAAAATTGTGGATGAACTTGGGGCCATTAAATTTGTTTTGTTATAGCTGGACGGATGCGAGACCGGGATCATGGTACATAGTGTATTTGTTTTTTAGCATAGTTTGCCATAAACTTACAGTACAATTGAAATTTATTGATCAATTGATTCTTCATTTTCTGTTATATGGCCCTGCATCAGCAACAATTTGGATGAAGTGTTCCAAGATATCCAAGTTGATTGATTTTTAACAATATTTAATGCACTAAATTAGCCTGTGAAATATATTCACCCTCTCGAAAGTTCTGAGCTTTTAAACGGTCTCACTCAATTCCTTGGACATGCAAGGAAGCAGCTTTAGATTGACAGAATTCCTTTCCCATATTTCTTTCTCTTTAAGTCATCACATCTCATCTAGTTTACAGTCATTTGTTATTTCTGTAGTGTTTACACTTTTTTAATGCTTTTTTTGTGTGGTTTACTTTTTTCAACAGAGGGTCTTTACCCCTCATCCTTATCTCTGTTCAAGCAGATGATATTCCCCAGATTGTAGGATCAGCCATTCTGCAGGAGAAATCGTTTAGACTGATGCAAGAAGCCTTGAGGATATTGAAGTCATGGAACTCAACATGGAAGCCTCTCAGCTTTAATACTGAATATGAAGAGGTGGATATAGAAGGCATCAAAAAGGCATTTAAAGGTGAGCAGAAAAGATTCAATCATCTACCATAATTTGGCTGACCAGCTGCATAAAAAATTATCAATATTATCCCCGAATTCTAGCTTTCAAATATTTTATTCAAGATACCATCATGAGATTATGTGATATAATCAGGAATTAGAAATATGAAAATATGTGAGATATACAATTATTCAAAACCTCAAACTTAAATTTTTACCTCTCAGTTTGTTTGATTTAGTGATAAAGCATTTACGTATTCTTTAAAAAGAAAATATTTGTAAAAATTCAATGACGATGCACAAGACAGATCATCTTTGAAATTAGAATTTGGTTGGTCTGAATTAATTGATTTGGAAGCATTTTGGCCAATACTCAATGTGATACGTAAGCCGGTTTTTAGAGCGCTTTGCAAAGTCTTCTGATTAGGTGAAATACTTCATCTTTGTACTCAGTTCTCATTTTTGGCAAAGTATTTTGCTTAAATCTAAGTCAGCCCCCTACCTGGCTAGCATGCAGTTTACAAATGTATACGTGCAGGCATATATAATTGCATGCAGCTGGATACAAACATTGCGCATAATTTGGCTTAGACTTTATGACGTCACAATGGTAATTAGTAAGTATTTTGCCTAAATTTGGCTTGATAAATTTAAGTACTTTGAAGTGATCTGAATGTAAGTATAAGCATTTTTTTTAGCCTAATACAATGCTGAGTAAAATGTTTCATCTATTGTTTCAACTAAATACTGCCCCTGGAAAAAAAAAATGTGTAAATTCTATTGGTCAAAAGCTTTTGCATTCTTTCTGAGAAATCATCATTATTTGATTGTGATGTTTAGGAGTACCTGTTCTTCTTTGTGACTACCATCGCATGTATGCATGGCAGAAGTGGATTACAGAGGCAAGTAATTTAGATATCAGAAGAAAGAGCGCCCTCATGTCTGTATTCGAAGCTATGTCAAATGCCAGCACAAAAGATATACACAACAAGCTCTTAGACAAACTTCAAGGTAGCAGTTACTGGAAAGAAGACGAGGGACTACGCAAATGGTTTGGGAGTCGATGGCTACCACATTCCTCTGTAAGTTTATCAGTGGTTAAGGCTTTGATTTACATAGCTGGTAAGAAAGCACAAGAATTCTTGTTGGTTAGCAACCCGGAACCAGCGACCTTTGAACTTGTCAGAGACATATAATAGTGATATGAGCTTCCCAAAAAGGAATAGTTTATTGATTCGTTTTGAACCACTTTGCTATCTGAGGTTTTATTTTTTTACTGAAATTTGGGTATAAAATACACTATGGTGAATTTGTCAGGAGAATATTTTTCTCCACAATCTGGAAAAGTATTTACCTGCTTTTAATAAGCTTTCATTGTGATATTCCATCTTTCTTTATGTTAACTTTGTTATCCAGTGGTATACCATCATGATAATAATAATAATGCTCATGAGAACATTAAAATAGGATTTTAGTTACTAATGCTATGATATTATTAAAAACTTTCATGCAATAGGGTCTTGGAAAACAGCCCATCTGAAAGTGTTTTACTGTGTGTGATATTTCCATACTGGAAACATTTATTGAATAAGTGAATGAATAGCACTTGCAGAGAACAAAGCTTGAAACCCTTTACTGTATTCTTCACTCACAGATGTGGGCCCAAGCACTCTTTCCTGAATCATCTTCACAACCATCAGATAATACTCCCAGTGATGATAATGATGATGATGATGATAACGATGCAGAAACCCTAAAAGAGCGTTGCCTTCAGTCATTGCAAAGACTCACGAATATTGCCCAGCAAGAAACAATAAGCCAGCAGGACCTTGCACACCTTGCGGCTTGCTTGGAAACTACAGAGGAGAAGTATGCCAATCTCCTTGAAGAGAACAGCCAGGAGATAGCCAAGCAAGTAGAGGAGACACAGGAGCAGCAATCACAGGTGATTGTGGAGGGACAGGAGGAGCAACGGGTGTTGGAGGACTTTGAAGAAGGGAGTGTGAAGAGGATGAGAGTTGATGCAGATTGTGTGAAGATGAGCAACATTGAGGTTGGTCCAGAGCCGATCTTCTTGCATATGTTTGTTGATGCAGCAGAGATTGAGGTTCCTCAAGAAATGGTCGTAAGTGAAGTCCATCCCGATATCACTGAAACAACTGACGGCCAATCTTGACAGGACTGTACCTTATATATTCATTTTTTAAATGCTCTTTTGAACAATTTGATGAACATGTCATGTTTTACAACTCAGGGCAGAGGATCTCTCACTTATTTCCAACAAAAGGTGATTTGTTTAAATAATGCATCAAGTTTGTTGTCAACATTATCAAATTGAGCAGCTGTCGCATTTTGGAATATTTCAAGAAATCATCATGCCTCCCCTTCTTTAAAATTATTTTTACTGGGCTTTTTCTGACCAGATTTTTACAGGGGGGGGAACAATTTGTCCCCCCCCCCTTCTTTAAGATATCTTTCAATTGCAGGATCACAACAAAAACTTACATGCACATGGAGCTGGATGTAATGTATTAAAAGTTTTTTGGAATTTGCCAAAAGGTAATTAATTTCTTTTGTATTAATTTCTTTTCTTTTTCTTTAATTTCTGTTTTTCAGTGTTTTTTTTATTTATTTTGTCAGGGTCTCTTTTCCGATTATAAAAAGCATAAAATAAATCCATTTAAAGATAAGTGTTTGTTTGTATGAATAAAATATATGTGCCAAATGGCTCTGGAAAAAAAATGTGTAATTGCTGAGAAATTAACCAAATAATCACAGAATTCCCTAACATGTCGTTATTTTTTCCAAACAATATCAATATACTGTACCACATTGCTTTTATCTGTTAGTGATCATCAGAATTATTGACTTTCTGCTAAGGTTTCATGATTTCACAAAGATGGGCAAAGCAGCGAGGTAAAAAAAAATGTGCGGTGACAAACTCAGGGGGGGGGGTAAATTTGACCCCCCTCTCCGTTATTATTAGACCATTATATCATATGAGGAAACATGACATTGTACAATGACTCAGCTGGCCTCCAAATATCCAAAGAAGTGATGTAAATGTTTTAACTTTGTTTTCTTGATGGAAAATACCAACATTCTGTAATTTCAGAAATAACATTTCATTTTACTTGATAAAACTGGACTGAAATTGCAAATAATCACCATTAAATTTCCCAATACAATTGGAGAGCAAGTTTTGATTATATAGTGAATTTCCTATTTCGTTTCAGCCCTGTCCTTCCCTTTCCAAATGTTGGGAGTGTTTTATCCAGAAGTTTGGTTAGACATGGCAGATACATCATTCAAAGCAGCTTTGAGATCTGCCATGAAAAATTTAATATTGATCATGCCCTTACTGATACCCAACATATTACCACACAATATTATCCAGCTTGTTTTGAATAGTTTATAGAGATATCATCATACTCTTATACTCGTAACATGTTTCTTTAAGGTTATATTGTGCCTTATTCCCACTGAAAATATAGCTCATTTAAAGAATTGATATACTTGATAACCCTTTTTTATATGATGTCTCGACGGGACGTATTATGGTATCATGCTCTGTGTCCGTCCGTCTTTCTGTCCGTCCATCTGTTAACTTTACCTTGTAAACGTGATAACTTCAGTTTAATCTAACCAAGGCTCATATAATTTGGTGTGTCTGATACTAGCATAGATCTCAGGAATTCTATTGATGTTGAGATCAGACAGTCAAAGGTGAAGTTGCCACCGCTTAACAGGCTGGCGTATTATGTGCTCGCCTTAGTGACACTCTAGTTAAGTTTAAGTTCAATGTCCAGTAGGTTGAAAGATTCTTTCAAAGAACACATGATGCATTTAAAAGACATGATCTAAAATCAGATAGGTAAATTTTATAATCAAATACATGAAGTCTATATGGAATTCCGTAATGTACGGGTAGATGGTCGGAGATGTTCTAGAGAACAAAATGCACTAATAATCACTCGCTTGCACTGGAAGAATTGCAAGTTGTCTTTCTGTGTATTTGCGTACTGCTTTATACACTTTTGAATGAGCAATAACAACTTCTAGTTACACACATATCGAACAAGCAGTGACTTCTGTTGGTTGCACATAACATTATGCATTACATGAATATATGGTTCATCTTTCTGAAGGATCAGGTTACTGTCATCGAACAAAGAAATCGTATTGTTCAAAAAGAGACAATGTAGTTTTACTGTGTCTTTCTGGCCCACACTTTGAGCAGTGGTATCTGTGCTGTACCAAACTTGCTGCTCTCAAGCTTTGCAGTTTCGTACTTGAAAACAGCCAATGCATCCATAGCATGTTTCTCAGTCCGTCACAACTCCTCTCCTTGCTGCATGTTTCCTAAGATGTCTGAAAAGCTTGTTGGCAGCTTCTCTTCTTTCTCCACTGAGTGAACCAATGCTGCCAGGACCTTGTGGATCCTTCAGTACTTCTTGCACATACTCAATCATTTTAGGGAGATACATGTAGTTCAGCCAGCAAACACATTACTGAAATAATCAATGAGTTTCTTCCCCATATTGACAGCCGTAGACTTGTAATTTGCAACTTCTTTAGCTTCTGGTTTCTCTCCCTATAAATACTCCTTAAAAAGCGGAAATCTCTAAGAACTGACTGAAGATGACTCCTTCTTTATTGGTTGGGGATGAGCTCGAGAAAGGTTGATTCACTGCTAGCGTCAAAGAGAGCCCTCGCATAATTTCCTGGCATCTTCAAGATTGGAGCTAGACCAATGGTGGCTTGCACATGATCATTAAGGCGCTTCTCGGTGTTCTCAATATACTCCTCGACATCATTGCTGGCATCCCACACCTGCGCTCCAGCGATTTCTCTGATTATTAACTTTTTGAAGAACTACAAGGCTGAGGTTTATGTCGACATGGGTTGCAACAACCAGCTTCACTCTTGGGTCGGAAGGACTGGTTTCTGCTGTACACCCTATGCCTTCTCAGCCAGGTCCGATGATGGCAGTTTGTCAGGATTCACCTCCACATACCGGCCCATGTGTGAGATTTCTTGGAAACTTCTGTCAATGCAGAAGGTGCCAATATGTGTCTTTTCAGTCTCTCGTGTCTCTCTGCCTTGCAGCCCTCCATCAGCGTGGTCCAGTTTTTTGTCAATCATGCTGTTGTAGATCTTAAGCTTGTGGGAGCTTGTTGACGAGGCAGTGTATATATTCATGGTCTTTCCTTACATCATCTTCCGCTCCCACTCTATCCCTCTTAGGAGCTGAGCAGAAGTAGACAGACAATTTTCATCCCCTATGGCCTCCAGAATTGGACGGTTTACTTGCTCTCTCCTCAAACAAGATGATCCACGAGCCATCATCCGCTATGGCTTCTGACTTTAAATGATGAAAGAAGCTCTGAAAGCTTAATCGGACAGATAGGGGTTGGAGGAGCCTCTATGTACGGCAATGTAACCTATTCTATCGGCTCCATCTTTCAGCGTTGTATGAATTATCTCCTCAGGCAACCCATTTTTCATGCAGGTTTTTTTCAGTGATGGTGTCCAGTCCAGTTTTGACAATTGCTACCCAGTAGCTCCATGCCACCCCCACACAATTTGGCTCTGAAAACTCAAAGACCTCCACATGTCCTTCCATCAGCTGAGGCTCATAATTACTGCCACCAAACTGTCCTCAAACCATATCAGGCTTAACTGGTATATAATGGATGTAGGTCGAAGCATCCATCATTCCAAATTGAGCCTCACGATCATCCAGAGCACTTGTTGGTTTTAACGCAGCCTCCCCTTTTGACTTCAACTAGTGGTACTACTCCGCATATTTTCCCTTCGACTGCGTTTGGTTAGAGTACATTTATATTACGTAAAGCAGTGATAGTGAATTTTTACTGAAATAATCAAAGTGACATCTCTATTTTTGTACTCTTCATGCAAAAATTAATTGAGTTTAACTTTACAAATCATGTTTTTGCAGTGTACAGTTTCTGTGACAAAGCAGAATTCCCATTTGAGATCTTAAAAAAACTGCCCCTGAACAGGAGGAACACATGATCTGGTACAATTCCTCATCTGCATATTAAAATGTAATGTTTGTTGTCTTACTGTGTCCTTCTGGCCCACACTTTGAGCAATGGTATCTGTGCTGTACCAAACTTGCTGCTCTCAAACTTTGCAGTTTCGGACTTGTAAACAGCCAGTGCATCCATAGCATGTTTCTCAGTCCGTCACAACGTCTCTCCTTGCTGCATGTTTCCTAAGATGTCTGAAAAGCTTGTTGGCAGCTTCTCTTCTTTTCTCCACTGAGTGAACCAATGCTGCCAGGACCTTGTGGATCCTCCAGTATTTCTTGCTCATGCTCAATCATTTTATGGAGATACATGTAGTTCAGCCAGGAAACATATTACTGAATTATCAATGAGTTTCTTCCCCATATTGACAGCCGTAGACTTGTAATTTGCAAGTTCTTCAGCTTCTGGTTTCTCTCCCTATAAATCATCCTTAAAAAGCGGAAATCTCTGAGAACTGACTGAACATGACTCCTGTCTTGGTTGGAGATGAGCTAGAGAAAGGTTGATTCATTGCTAGCATCAAAGAGAGTCCTCGCGTAATTTCCTGGCATCTTCAAGATTGGAGCTAGAACAATGGTGGCTCGCACATGATCATTAAGGCGCTTCTCAGCGTCCTCAGTATACTCCTCGACATCATTGCTGGCATCCCAGACCTGCGCTCCAGCGATTTCTCTGATTATTAACTTTTGAAGAACTGCCTGAGGTTTATATCGGCGTGGGTTGCATCAACCAGCTTCATCCTTGGGTCAGAGAGGACTGGTTTCCGCTGTACACCCTTTGCCTTCTCAGCCAGGACCGATGATGACAATTTGTCAGGATTCACCTCCACATACCGGCCCATGTATGCGATTTCTTGGAAACTTGTGTCAATGCAGAAGGTGCCAATATGTGTCTTGGCAGTCTCTCGTGTTGTGTGACAGAAGGTGCATAGGTAACGCAACCAGCTGCCTTGGAGCCCTCCATCAGCGTGGTCAAGTTTTTTTTTTATCATGCTGTTATAGATCTTAAGCTTGTGGGAGCTTGTTGACAAGGCAGTATATATCTTCATGGTCTTTCCTTGCATCATCTTCCGCTCCTACTTTATCCTTCTGAGGAGCTGAGCAAAAGTAGACGAACGATTTTCATCCTCTATGGCCTCCAGAATTGGATGATTTACTTGCTCTCTCCTCCTCAAACAAGATGATCCGCGAGCCATCATCCGCTATGGCTTCTGACTTTAAAATTACAAAAGAAGCTCTGAACGCTTTATTGGGCAGATAGGTGTCGGAAGAAACCTCGATGTATGGCAATGTCGTCCATTCCATTGGTTCCATCTTTCAGCGTTGTATGAATTATTATCTCCTCAGACAATCCATTTTCATGCAGGCTTTTTTCAATGGTGGTGTCCAGCTAAGTTTTGGCAACTGCTGCCCGGTAGCTCCATGCCACTCCGCACAATTTGGCTCTGCAAACTCCCAAGGACCTCCACATGTCCTCCTATCAGCTGAGGCTCATAAATACTGCCACCAAACTGTCCTCAAACCATATCAGACTTAACTGGTTTATGATGGATGTAGGTTGAAGCATCCATCATGCCAAATTGAGCCTCACGATCGTCTAGAGCACTTGGTGGTTTTAACGCGGCCTCCCCTTTTGACTTCAAATAGTGGTACTACTCCGCATATTTTCCCTTCGACTGTGTTTGATTAGAGTACATTTATATTACATAAAGCAGTGATAGTGAATTTTTCTGAAATAATCAAAGTGACATCTCTATTTTTGTTCTCTTCATGCAAAAATTAATTGAGTTTAACTTTACAAATCATGTTTTTGCAGTGTACAGTTTCTGTGACAAAGCAGAATTCCCATTTGAGATCTTAAAAAAACTGCCCCTGAACAGGAGGAACACATGATCTGGTACAATTCCTCATCTGCATATTAAAATGTAATGTTTGTTGTCTTACTGTGTCCTTCTGGCCCACACTTTGAGCAATGGTATCTGTGCTGTACCAAACTTGCTGCTCTCAAACTTTGCAGTTTCGGACTTGTAAACAGCCAGTGCATCCATAGCATGTTTCTCAGTCCGTTACAACTCCTCTCCTTGCTGCATGTTTCCTAAGATGTCTGAAAAGCTTGTTGGCAGCTTCTCTTCTTTCTCCACTGAGTGAACCAATGCTGCCAGGACCTTGTGGATCCTCCAGTATTTCTTGCTCATGCTCAATCATTTTATGGAGATACATGTAGTTCAGCCAGGAAACATGCTACTGAATTATCAATGAGTTTCTTCCCCATATTGACAGCCATAGACTTGTAATTTGCAAGTTCTTCAGCTTCTGGTTTCTCTCCCTATAAATCCTCCTTTAAAAAGAGGAAATCTCTGAGAACTGACTGAACAAGACCCCTTTTTTATCTTGGTTGGGGATGACCTCGAGAAAGGTTGATTTATTGCTAGCATCAAAGAGAGTCCTTGCGTAATTTCCTGGCATCTTGAAGATTGGAGCTTCAGCTAGACCAATGGTGGCTCGCACATGATCATTAAGGCGCTTCTCGGTGTTCTCAATATACTCCTCGACATCATTGCTGGCATCCCACACCTGCGCTCCAGCGATTTCTCTGATTATTAACTTTTTGAAGAACTGGCTGAGGTTTATGTCAGCGTGGGTTGCATTAACCAGCTTCATCTTTGGGTCAGAGAGGACTGGTTTCAGCTGTACACTCTTTGCCTTCTCAGCCAGGGCCGATGATGACAATTTGTCAGGATTCACCTCCACATACCGGCCCATGTATGCGATTTCTTGGAAACTTGTGTCAATGCAGAAGGTGCCAATATGTGTCTTGGCAGTCTCTCGTGTTGTGTGACAGAAAGTGCATAGGTAACGCAACCAGCTGCCTTGGAGCCCTCCATCAGCGTGGTCAAGTTTTTTTTTTATCATGCTGTTATAGATCTTAAGCTTGTGGGAGCTTGTTGACAAGGCAGTATATATCTTCATGGTCTTTCCTTGCATCATCTTCCGCTCCTACTTTATCCTTCTGAGGAGCTGAGCAAAAGTAGACGAACGATTTTCATCCTCTATGGCCTCCAGAATTGGATGATTTACTTGCTCTCTCCTCAAACAAGATGATCCGCGAGCCATCATCCGCTATGGCTTCTGACTTTAAAATTACAAAAGAAGCTCTGAACGCTTTATTGGGCAGATAGGTGTCGGAAGAAACCTCGATGTATGGCAATGTCGTCCATTCCATTGGTTCCATCTTTCAGCGTTGTATGAATTATTATCTCCTCAGACAATCCATTTTCATGCAGGCTTTTTTCAATGGTGGTGTCCAGCTATGTTTTGGCAACTGCTGCCCAGTAGCTCCATGCCACTCCGCACAATTTGGCTCTGCAAACTCCCAAGGAGCTCCACATGTCCTCCTATCAGCTGAGGCTCCTAAATACTGCCACCAAACTGTCCTCAAACCATATCAGACTTAATTAGTTTATGATGGATGTAGGTTGAAGCATCCATCATGCCAAATTGAGCCTCACGATCGTCTAGAGCACTTGGTGGTTTTAACGCGGCCTCCCCTTTTGACTTCAAATAGTGGTACTACTCCGCATATTTTCCCTTCGACTGTGTTTGATTAGAGTACATTTATATTACATAAAGCAGTGATAGTGAATTTTTCTGAAATAATCAAAGTGACATCTCTATTTTTGTTCTCTTCATGCAAAAATTAATTGAGTTTAACTTTACAAATCATGTTTTTGCAGTGTACAGTTTCTGTGACAAAGCAGAATTCCCATTTGAGATCTTAAAAAAACTGCCCCTGAACAGGAGGAACACATGATCTGGTACAATTCCTCATCTGCATATTAAAATGTAATGTTTGTTGTCTTACTGTGTCCTTCTGGCCCACACTTTGAGCAATGGTATCTGTGCTGTACCAAACTTGCTGCTCTCAAACTTTGCAGTTTCGGACTTGTAAACAGCCAGTGCATCCATAGCATGTTTCTCAGTCGGTCACAACGTCTCTCCTTGCTGCATGTTTCCTAAGATGTCTGAAAAGCTTGTTGGCAGCTTCTCTTCTTTTCTCCACTGAGTGAACCAATGCTGCCAGGACCTTGTGGATCCTCCAGTATTTCTTGCTCATGCTCAATCATTTTATGGAGATACATGTAGTTCAGCCAGGAAACATATTACTGAATTATCAATGAGTTTCTTCCCCATATTGACAGCCGTAGACTTGTAATTTGCAAGTTCTTCAGCTTCTGGTTTCTCTCCCTATAAATCATCCTTAAAAAGCGGAAATCTCTGAGAACTGACTGAACATGACTCCTGTCTTGGTTGGAGATGAGCTAGAGAAAGGTTGATTCATTGCTAGCATCAAAGAGAGTCCTCGCGTAATTTCCTGGCATCTTCAAGATTGGAGCTAGAACAATGGTGGCTTGCACATGATCATTAAGGCACTTCTCAGCGTCCTCAGTATACTCCTCGACATCATTGCTGGCATCCCAGACCTGCGCTCCAGCGATTTCTCTGATTATTAACTTTTGAAGAACTGCCTGAGGTTTATATCGGCGTGGGTTGCATCAACCAGCTTCATCCTTGGGTCAGAGAGGACTGGTTTCCGCTGTACACCCTTTGCCTTCTCAGCCAGGACCGATGATGACAATTTGTCAGGATTCATCTCCACATACCGGCCCATGTCTGCAATTTCTTGGAAACTTCTGTCGATGCAGAAGGTGCTAATATGTGTCTTGGCAGTCTCTCGTGTTGTGTGACAGAAGATGCATAGGTAACCAAGCCGCTGCCTTGGAGCCCTCCATAAACGTGGTCCAGTTTTTCATCAATCATGCTGTTATAGATCTTAAGCTTGTTGGAGCTTGTTGACGAGGCAGTATATATCTTCATGGTCTTTCCTTGCATCATCTTCCATTCCCACTTATCCTTCTGAGGAACTGAGCAGAAGTAATCGGACGATTTTCATCCCCTTTGGCCTCCAGAATTGGACGGTTTACTTGCTCTGTCCTCCTCAAACAAGATGATCCGCGAGCCATCATCCGCTATGGCTTCTGACTTTAAAATGACAAAAGAAGCTCTGAACGCTTTATTGGGCAGATAGGTGTCGGGAGGAGCCTCGATATATGGCAATGTCGCCCATTCAATCGGCTCCATCTTTCAGTGTTGTATGAATTATTATCTCCTCAGACAATTCATTTTCATGCCGTTTTTTTTCTATGGTGATGTCCAGTCCAGTTTTGGCAACTGCTGCCTGGTAGCTCTATGCCTACCTCACACCATTTGGCTCTGCAAACTCCAAGCACCTCCACAGGTCCTCCTATCAGCTGAGGCTCATTATTACTGCCACCAAACTGTCCTCGAACTATATCAGGCTTAACTGGTGTATAATGGATGTAGGTTGAAGTATCCATCATGCCAAATCGAGCATCACGATCGTCCAGAGCACTTGGTGGTTTTAACATGGTCTCCCTTTTGACTTCAAATAGTATTACTGCTCCCCATATTTTCCCCTCGACTGGAGCAAGACGATTCTCATTGCTAAGCAGTCATCAACAGTGAGGCACCGACCAGAGTCCTGGGATGGTATTCTGAAACTCTGTCATAACTTTTGTCATAAATTTTGTCATTTCTCTCAGAGATGTGACACCGCTATGATTGTCACAAATCGGTATTCTGAACATTGTCTTTTCCCTGTCATATCTCTCAAAGTTCCCACCCATCTTTTCGGAAGCAAACCAATCAAAATCATCGTTAGTTCCCAGTTGGAGCCCTTCTAGCCAATAGGAAAGCCCCGTGGCAGGTAGGGCGTATCCCCAAAACAGTTGCTGGCATCACACAACTGCGCGTATATTGATGCGCTTAATTACAAAGAGAGACAGGGAGCTGTGAGGAATTTTAGAGAAGTAGAAAAGTAAGGAAAACAGAAAAAAAATGAGGAATAAATATGTAGGGCCTAACTAATTGTAGCATGAACAAATAATTTTGAAAATTGTCATGGAAGATGAGTGAAACTAATACCACAATCTAATCTAAATAATATCATTATTTGCTTGACATTCAGTCGGCAGGGTATCGGGATATTTGGTACTAAAATATATGACAAAATTTATGACTACTACCCCCAAGCAGCTGATTAATTGACCCCGTCATAACTTTTGTCATCTTTTGCTTGTATAAAAGGATTACGCGCATTTAAAGCCGTGTATTTTTGCTGCGCGCTAAAGAGAAGAGACAACATTTATGACAATTTTTGTGATAAAAGTTATGACATCCACCAGAATACCGATTTTGTCATATCTCTGAGATAAGATAAAATATGGAGAAAAGACAATGTTCAGAATACCGCCCCTGAATTTCCTTCCACAGAACAGACACCTACAGCAAAAAACAAGAAAATAGAGAAATAGAATATAATTTATGTAAAAGTATCAAAATTATTAATTCCCCACTTCTTTCATCCATTAAGATCACACTTTCTCTTCTCTCAGTATAGATATATTCTTTACTTCAAAAAGACGACATAAAGCAGGATGATATTTCTTTTGAAACAAATCCTCTTCACACAAACTGAAAAAATACATGTACATGTAGCATTAAGAACACTGTAGAAGCATCGACTTTGGGGAACTATTTACATTTTATTTTAATTAATAAGACAAAAATGAGCATGGAACAAGTAATGAAATTAAAATAAAGGTTCTATTGGAGTACATTTATATTATGTAAAGCAGTGATAGTGAATTTTTACTGAAATAAAGTGACATCTCTATTTTGATTCTTTTCATGCAAAAATTAATTGAGTTTAACTTTACAAATCATGTTTTTGCAATGTACAGTTTCTGTGACAAAGCAGAATTCCCATTTTAGATCTTTAAAAAACTGCCCCTGAATAGAAGGAACACATGATCTGGTACAATTCCTCATCTGCATATTAAAATGTAATGTTTTTAAACGCCTGTCCTAGACGGGACGTATTATGGTATCACGCTTGGTGTCCATCCGTTAACTTTTCCTTGTAAACGCGACAACTTCAATTTGACTTAACCTAGGCTGGTATGTATGATACTAGCATGGATCCCAGGAATTGTCTTGATTTTGAGGTCAAAAGGTCAAGGGTCACATTGACATGTCTTCATCTTACCCTTCTCAAGTCTTTGTAAAAGAGATAACTTTACTTTAACTCAACCTAGGCTCATATAATTTTGTTTGTATGATGCTAGCATGGATCCCAAGAAGCCTATTGATTTTTAGGTCAAAAGGTCAAATGTCTCGTCGCCACCTTTCACTTTTCTTGCTTGACCAATAACTCCATTTTCTACGTTACAGGCAGGCATGTAACGTGCCCGCCCTAGCGACACTCTTTGTTGTTACAAAGTTCACACCAATTTATGATGAGATATCGAAGTCAATAAGATTTGAATCTCATTTGCATACTAATGAGCAGAATACGAAAAAATATATTTAAAACATTTTTTTACCTCATAAATTTTGAATGCTTCAACCAAATTTGTTCAAATTTTGAATATAAATACAATTAAGGGAATTGCATGTTTTGAACCAAAAATCTGCTATGGGAATGCACTTGCAAGTGTAGGAAAGAACTATGTCTTTTTTTAGTAAGACGCGTTTAAAGTCACATAAACGTTTTTTTACAACCATTTTAAGGATATTGGATGTTTAATAGAGTTCTTTTGTGAATGCTAGTGTCACATCAGTGCTGATGAATTTTGCCTTCTTGAGAGACTTCCTGAATTGTGGTATCTTTTGTTCATTCCTAACAAATTTATGTTTGGTTCTTTTGCTCATGAAATGCTAGTACTTCAGTTGTACCACACTGGTCATCTTCTGAAACGTTCTGATAAACATGTGGCCAACTGTTGTATGGAAGGTATGCTTTCCATCCGGGGTTTTCCACATTTGCATCATATTTATCCCAGAGAGTTGCTGTTGCTTAGTTCGGTTGAAGATAATGTCACCTTTATCATCTTGTTCTTCATCTGCAATGGCGTAGGCATATTTAGTCTTTAAGTCCCTTGGTTTCAGAGTAGGTAATGCAGTGTCCAGATCTGTTCAGAACTTGCAGGGCTATCTTGGATCCTATAAATGACAGTCCTAGACCGAGCGCTGTCCTTTTCCAAGGTCTTGTAGAGCCTCGTATCATGTTGTATATGGCGTCAGATGATGTAGCATTGACCTTTCGATCAACTATTTCTTTCCGTATTCCAGAACTCGATGCCATACCAGAAAAACAAAATCTATCTGTGCTGGTAAGCTTGCAGAACACTGTTCAAGTCTTTATATGCAATAAATTAATGCCTATTGATATGAAAAGCAATTCACATATTTGTGATTGAAATCTGTAGGACATTATAAAGAATTATACTTTTTATGTATGTCATTCTATTTTTTTCCCATTATTCTTTCATGAAGATCTATACGTTGGCGCAATGTTTGCAAGTAGTCGGGGGAACAGCAAAGTTTGTGTCAGGCACCTCTATTAGTTCTTCTTCATTAAGCCCACCAGGTATTTCTATATTTTCTTGTGGAATATCTTCCACAAAAAGATCACGAATGGCAGATAGATTGCTCTCTCTGTGGGCTAATATTCCTTGCACAAAATGCTGCAGTGGGAGTACGGTACGTGTTCGGGCAGTAACAGTGGGGAATGATGGTGCTCTGCTCTGATGGCATGGTTGTTCCATTGGGACTGAAACAGTTGAAGGTGTCTATTAAGTCTAGGAAGAAATATGTAGTGTAGTGCCCACAAATGAAGCTCACTATCTAAATTTAAAATGTTTTCTTGTTCCATGAAACTAAACAAATCATAATAGAGATTTGACACATCTCCCATGCCCTTTCAATTCGTTGATTATGGGTGTTTCTGCCCCTGATTGCACTTCCTTGTGTAATGCCTCTCAACAACTCCATGATGTCACAGACATCATTGTTCTCGCCACCATAGTCACAGCGGAAACGTAATGGTAAACCATATGTAGACACCGCCTCAACAAAATGGGCCAAAACTGTGACCGATCTATTATTGTCGATGCCTTCAGAAATGTCAATAAACGGCTGTAGCCATCCATGCATCCATGGATTACAATGCGCCATCTTTTCAACATCTTTTTTCCCTTTCCAAGTGTTGGGAGATTTGGTCAAGTTTGGTTAGACGAGGCAAATGTAGCTTTCAAAGCAGCTTTGAGATCTACAAGGATAGATCAATGTTGATTAGTTTACTTTATTAACTCAATCAACCTCCTGGGGTATATGTGTAAAACAAAATATGATACAAACTGGCAAGAATAAAGTAAATGTAATAAAAAAAAACGGAGCAATATTCACATATTCATTAACCACAAGGCTTATTCACATCCCTCCCAGTCACTATAGGTAGCTTATTATTCAAACATCTAAACAATAAAAATTCTTCCTATCACATGGATTGAGAAAAACCAAGTAATTTTCAAACACCAATGTTTGCTTTTATATTTGATAAACAATACATTGAAAGAATGTATTAACATTGTTATTCCAATCATGTTGGCATGTATCACTTATTCTCTGTGACACAATTCTTTTAAAGACAGAAAACTCCATACCTTGTGCTTGGTTATCCAAGATGGGGTAAGTTCTCAATGAAATCCAGCCTCATCTTCTTCTCTTTTGCCCCTCTCTTTACAAAGTTTAATGACTCTTACTATCCACTGTCCACACACTAATATTGGAGTCTTGCTTCATTGCATGCACCAACTGTCTATGAAGATGAGTAAGATCATCAGCAATGAATACATGCTTGAGGTGGTCTTCTTCAGCTCTTTTTTCCTCCTCATAACAGCAACCTTAGCATCCCTATGAATGAATCTTGCAATGATGAGTCACACCTTCCCAGATGATGACAACTTTGACAAGTGCTAAGATCTGTACTGGAAATTTCAGTCCCCAGCTCTTTGGCAAAGTTTACAACAACCTGCCATGTGTCTTCATGTTCTAACTTCTGTGTATTATGAAACGGATATTGGCATGTCGTTTTAATGTATAGATGTGTTTGGACACCAGTCTGGGAATTACTATGATGACGTAATGTTTCCAGTCATCGAGAGCTCGATCGACGTGTTTTGCTGTTGACCTAGTTTCGGTTCACAATTTAAATTTTGCGCGACTGAGCCCTCTTGCGTTGCAATAGCGAAAGGCTGAAATACACTAAATTCTCGCTTTGCCGAGCTAGCAGACATACGTGTTGATTAAGCCCACCAGGTATTTCTATATTTTCTTGTGGAATATCTTCCACAAAAAGATCACGAATGGCAGATAGATTGCTCTCCCTGTGGGCTAATATTCCTTGCACAAAATGCTGCAGTGGGAGTATGGTACGTGTTCGGGCTGCCGCAGTAACAGTGGGGAATGATAGTGCTCTGTTATGATGGCATGGTTGTTCCATTGGGACTGAAACAGTTGAAGGTGTCTATTAAGTCTAGGAAGAAATATGTAGTGTAGTGCCCACAAATGAAGCTCACTATCTACATTTAAAATGTTTTCTTGTTCCATGAAACTAAACAAATCATAATAGAGGTTTGACACCCCAGTCCACACATCTACCCATGCCCTTTCAATTCGTTGATTATGGGTGTTTCTGCCCCTGATTGCACTTCCTTGTGTAATGCCTCTCAACAACTCCATGATGTCACAGACATCATTGTTCTCGCCACCATAGTCACAGCGGACACGTGATGGTAAACATGTAGACACCGCCTCAACAAAATGGGCCAAAACTGTGACCGATCTATTATTGTCGATGCCTTCAGAAATGTCAATAAACGGCTGTAGCCATCCATGCATCCATGGATTACAATGCGCCATCTTTTCAACATCTTTTTTTCCCTTTCCAAGTGTTGGGAGATTTGGTCAAGTTTGGTTAGACAAGGCAAATGTAGCTTTCAAAGCAGCTTTGACATCTAGGGGAAGGTGGGGCATAATGGAACACTTTATTTTAAACTTGCATTATGATGTCATCAAAGACACAAAAACAATAAAAACAACGGTTTGAGATGGGTGTTGTATGCACTTTATTATGTCAACAACAAAACGACAAAAGCACTGTAAAATTCCAGGAAAACTCCAAACAAATTTTACAAAAGAAAAGTCCAACTTGCCCCATCCCTGGGGCATAATGGCACTCCCCCTTGGGGCAAAATGGATCTACAGGTCCGTATTGCCCCTTCAGAATTCTAACGTTCTTTGTTGAGTAATATACCTAAGCATATTTGGTGGGCAGAGCTGCATAATGAAAGTCTAAAGTAGCTTCAAACATTTCAAAAAGTTATAGGACAACACTGGAAAGTAATCGTAGTAAACACTTGAAAAAATGTGCACTTCTCTCTAAATTTCTTAGAATTGAATCTTGGACAATTTTTGTTCTGATACAACCACTATTGCATTGAAACCAACTGCTAGGCCCATCCATACTTTGAATTCTGCTAGCTTATAAATATTTTCAAAAAAAATAACTGGGAAACTTAAAAAAAAAAATATATATATATATATATATATATAAATATAACACATGTCTGTTTTTTACTTGAATCTGGGGCAAATATGTGTTGCGCTAAGACTACTATTACGTTGAAACCAACTGCTAGGCCCATACTTTGAAAACCACTGTAATGAAAACATTTGGAAAACGTAATTTTTCTTTCACCAAAGTGACAATGAAAAGTCATGTAAACGCTAATGTATATCAACTTTAACACTGACAAACTATAATCCTGACACTGATGTCTACCTTGTGTCATATCTAGTCCTGATCTTAATGAAGTTTTTTTTTTTTTTTTTTTTTTTTAAGAACAGAGATCACATACGAATTCTTCATCAGAATCACCCTCTTTTCCCGTGCAAGCTTCATGTGCCCATCCAAAACAGAGTGAGCACTTGATCATGCCATCCTTGCCTGCACTCCACAGTTCACTGCAGTAGATACACTCGGCATCATCATCTTCATTGGATGAAGTGTCATTCTCTGCTTCTGGTTGTTCTGTCTTGCGCTTTCTTTTCCCACCGGTTTGAGGCTGGACATCAGAAGATCGCTTGTTGCATGTGCGCGCTTTTCCTGAATTTCCCTTCTTTGCCCGAGTTGTCTTTGAGAGGATAAGTTCAGACTTGTAAGGGCTTTCTGTTAGGACCACAGCTTTGCCACATCGTGCATTCGATCTCTTGGTCCTGGAGGTAGTACTAGCTTTAGGAGGTGGGGAAATGACAAATGGTGATTGGTACCGAGAAGTTGAGGGACCTGCATTACCGTTGTCAGTATCAGGAGTTGTTGGAATGGCAAGCAGGTTTGGAGCCGTTTTGGAGCCTTCTGTAGCTGCTCCATGAGTTTCCTTGTCAGGTTCTTCGGAGTCTACTGTGTCAGTCAACTCTGGAATGCCTTCTTCACCATCAACCTTATCCTCACAACCTGGAGCAGCTACTTCAACTCCTGATTCACCGTGTTCTTTGTTGTCTCTGTCATCCATGGGAAGATCTGTCACATCTGCCGCTAGGAATTCATGAGGGAGGAAGACATCTCTGTTGGTAGGATATATTCCTGTTTTGCGGAACCCACTAGCTGCCACCTGGGTAGTTGCTGCCCTCATGTATGCATTGCCAAACAACTCTGCAACCTGGAAGGACGTGACAACTCGACCTGGATTGTTTCTCAACCATTTTTCCAGTTCTTGGTCGTATGTTGACAGTGGCTTCATGAAGCTCACATCAAGTGGCTGCATTCTGTGAGAGCAATGTGGAGGCAGACACAGCATTACAACACCATTGTCTCTGGCAAGGTCTATGACATCCAAGTTTCTGACATGTGTTGCATGGCCATCAAGTATCAACAACACTGGGTTGTCCTTAGAAGCGCCAGACGATCGGATGAATGCTTGAATCATTTTGTGAATATGTCCATCTGCATCCATCCACTCTTGTGACACTCATGGATTGACCCTGGAGGAGCTCCATCCATTAGTTCCATCTTCATTCTGACACGTGGGAAGACAAACATTGGTGGGATGAAAGACCCTGTAACGCTCATGCACGTTTCGACTGTGACGGTCTGACCACGTTCCGCTGAAACCAAGGACCCAACTTGTTTCCTTCCGGTCTTTGCAAGAACTTTTGATGGTTTGCTCTGCACAGTACTGATCCCTGTTTCGTCAACGTTGTAGATATTGTTTGGTGGAAACTTGTGCTTGTCCATAAGAGGTTCGAGCAGGTCAAAGAATTTGTTTACGTTTGTACGGTTGAACGAACGTGCTCTCGCTGCAGAGGTGGCTTCTGGTTGTCTAAGGGAAATCGGATGGCGTTTGATGAAGGAATACATCCAGTCTTTTCCAGCCATTTGCTTCTCTCTGTTGAATTGATGTGCGATCCCATTTCTTTCGGCTAGTTGAAAAGCAAGACGACGTAAGTCGTTCGATGTCAGTCCGTACATCATCGATTCCATTTGATGGATGTAGTCTACAAGGTCTTTCTCAATCTCTTCAGGAAACGTTGTCTGAAAAAATGATGAAAAGCAAAACTACTTTTATAATTTTTAAAATTGAACGGGACATTTTTATTTGTATATTTTTCTAGATGTTATACGAACATATACTGCAAGTTTCATTCTAGAATTAGGAAATATATTAGTGAGAAGATTGGCTGGCATTCTTTTGGCATTTATTTATTTATTTATTTATTGTTCTTTGCCAAATTTATAAAGTGAAATTATATTTTTTCGCATTAGACAAATTCAAAATAAACCTACCTTGAAATTTCCCATTGACTTTGTTGCACCTATTGCAGATTTATTAAGTCCTTTGACTCTTCGATGAAGAGTGGTTTTTGGTACTGAGAACTCGGCGCTGGCTTTCTTTAACACTAGTCCATTGTCAGTAACGGCTTTAATAGCAGCCTTCATGGACTCTTCATTCCACATCTGTCTTGTCGATTTCCGCTTGTAGCTTGTAACCTTTTTTAAGACGACCTGCAAAAACAGACCCACAACGGTTGCTTTCGAGGTATTATCCAACTACCTCTTGATACCCAGAGAACTGATTAGCAATTAAAGCACATACTTGCTGAACAATGACTGGTATTTGGAAATCAAGATTGGAAAACGTTGGAACGTTTTAAGAATACATGAGTATCCGAATGTAATGATGAAGATAGGCCTACATATCTAGGCCTACATACATGCGCACAGGCACAAAACATCACACATACGAGCATCAGCATCTCTTGTACAGTGATAACAATAGCCTCTTGACTCCCAAATTTTCCCTCAAAATTTCACGTTTTCAGAATGTGATCATAATCAATCTGTATGTTTTCTGTATGGAAACAACATTAAATTCACATTTGGTAGTGAATATCATGAATCAAAATGCAAAAATAAAATTTTAAGAAAATAATTTGATCAAGTGATTTACTTTTGGAAAGGAGCACAAAAACTCCTTATCAGTGCCTGATCCCATACATAACACATGCTATGGTAGCTTCAAAATATTTTGCCATGATTTTGTACAGTTGCCTGTATGTGGTCCATATAGCATAGCATATGCATGGACCACATACATTAGTAGGTGTGCAAAACATTCACTTAACCATTCAGTCTTAAAGGCCAACAGGGCACCATGTTATTGGAGTGGTTTATCTAAATAAAAAAAAAATTGTCCTCGTTTTTCTTTGAAGCGATAAACCTTGGCATTTGCTTAAGCCTTGCTTTCACAATACATGTATATGTTATTTTCAATTGGGGCAAAATGGACCAATGGTTAGGGGGAAAACAGAATCCTGTTCCATTTTGCCCCATACCTATATGGTCCATTTTGCCCCAATGTCATATTTTCTAATCAAATTTTTGTGTGGAAAAATCCCTACCGCATAGAAAGCATGCAAAAGGCCAGTCTAACGTTGATATCTTAATGATTAATGTACACAAATATTTGATTAGAATCGATACAGAAATTACCGAATTTCAGCCCTATGAACATCCCCTTACCTTAGATCATGAGGGTGAAGTTTTTGACGAGGCATTACTCGGATGTGACTCGATGTTACTGGATGAAAATTCAGTGCTGAAGTTATTTCGCCATCTTCCCTTTTTCAAAGAATTCGCACAGAGGGTGGCTTTTTTTAACATATGCTAATTTCAAAGTTCCGTTATGCCCCCAGGGTCCGTTATGCCCCACTTTCCCCTACAAGGATAGATCAATGTTGATTACTTTAGTTTACTTTATTAACTCAATCAACCTCCTGGGGTATATGTGTAAAACAAAATATGATACAAACTGGCAAGAATAAGAAAGTAAATGTAATTAAAAAAAACCAGGGAGCAATATTCACATATTCATTAACCACAAGGCTTATTCACATCCCTCCCAGTCACTATAGGTAGCTTATTATTCAAACATCTAAACAATAAAAATTCTTCCTATCACATGGATTGAGAAAAACCAAGTAATTTTCAAACACCAATGTTTGCTTTTATATTTGATAAACAATACATTGAAAGAATGTATTAACATTGTTATTCCAATCATGTTGGCATGTATCACTTATTCTCTGTGACACAATTCTTTTAAAGACAGAAAACTCCATACCTTGTGCTTGGTTATCCAAGATGGGGTAAGTTCTCAATGAAATCCAGCCTCATCTTCTTCTCTTTTGCCCCTCTCTTCAGAAAGTAATGACTCTTACTATCCACTGTCCACACACTAATATTGGAGTCTTGCTTCATTGCATGCACCAACTGTCTATGAAGATGAGTAAGATCATCAGCAATGAATACATGCTTGAGGTGGTCTTCTTCAGCTCTTTTTCTCCTCATAACAGCAACCTTAGCATCCCTATGAATGAATCTTGCAATGATGAGTCACACCTTCCCAGACGATGACAACTTTGACAAGTGCTAAGATCTGTACTGGAAATTTCAGTCCCCAGCTCTTTGGCAAAGTTTACAACAACCTGCCATGTGTCTTCATGTTCTAACTTCTGTGTATTATGAAACGGATATTGGCATGTCGTTTTAATGTATAGATGTGTTTGGACACCAGTCTGGGAATTACTATGATGACGTAATGTTTCCAGTCATCGAGAGCTCGATCGACGTGTTTTGCTCTTGACCTAGTTTCGATTCACAATTTAAATTTTGCGCGACTGAGCCCTCTTGCGTTGCAATAGCGAAAGGCTGAAATACACTAAATTCTCGCTTTGCCGAGCTAGCAGACATACGTGTTGATTAAGCCCACCAGGTATTTCTATATTTTCTTGTGGAATATCTGCCACAAAAAGATCACGAATGGCAGATAGATTGCTCTCCCTGTGGGCTAATATTCCTTGCACAAAATGCTGCAGTGGGAGTACGGTACGTGTTCGGGCAGTAACAGTGGGGAATGATGGTGCTCTGTTATGATGGCATGGTTGTTCCATTGGGACTGAAACAGTTGAAGGTGTCTATTAAGTCTAGGAAGAAATATGTAGTGTAGTGCCCACAAATGAAGCTCACTATCTACATTTTAGATGTTTTCTTGTTCCATGAAACTAAACAAATCAAAATAGAGATTTGACACCCCAGTCCACACATCTACCATGCCCTTTCAATTCGTTGATTATGGGTGCTTCTGCCCCTGATTGCACTTCCTTGTGTAATGCCTCTCAACAACTCCATGATGTCACAGACATCATTGTTCTCGCCACCATAGTCACAGCAGAAACGTAATGGTAAACCATTTGTAGACACCTCCTCAACAAAATGGGCCAAAACTGTGACCGATCTATTATTGTCGATGCCTTCAGAAATGTCAATAAACGGCTGTAGCCTTCCATGCATCCATGGATTACAATGCGCCATCTTTTCAACATCTTTTTTTTCCCTTTCCAAGTGTTGGGAGATTTGGTCAAGTTTGGTTAGACAAGGCAAATGTAGCTTTCAAAGCAGCTTTGACATCTACAAGGATAGATCAATGTTGATTACTTTAGTTTACTTTATTAACTCAATCAACCTCCTGGGGTATATGTGTAAAACAAAATATGATACAAACTGGCAAGAAAAAGAAAGCAAATGTAATTAAAAAAAACAGGGAGCAATATTCACATATTCATTAACCACAAGGCATATTCACATCCCTCCCAGTCACTATAGGTAGCTTATTATTCAAACATCTAAACAATAAAAATTCTTCCTATCACATGGATTGAGAAAAACCAAGTAATTTTCAAACACCAATGTTTGCTTTTATATTTGATAAACAATACATTGAAAGAATGTATTAACATTGTTATTCCAATCATGTTGGCATGTATCACTTATTCTCTGTGACACAATTCTTTTAAAGACAGAAAACTCCTTACCTTGTGCTTGGTTATCCAAGATGGGGTAAGTTCTCAATGAAATCCAGCCTCATCTTCTTCTCTTTTGCCCCTCTCTTCAGAAAGTAATGACTCTTACTATCCACTGTCCACACACTAATATTGGAGTCTTGCTTCATTGCATGCACCGACTGTCTATGAAGATGAGTAAGATCATCAGCAATGAATACATGTTTGAGGCTGGTGGTCTTCTTCAGCTCTTTTTTCCTCCTCATAACAGCAACCTTAGCATCCCTATGAATGAATCTTGCAATGATGAGTCACACCTTCCCAGACGATGACAACTTTGACAAGTGCTAAGATCTGTACTGGAAATTTCAGTCCCCAGCTCTTTGGCAAAGTTTACAACAACCTGCGATGTGTCTTCATCCTGTGTTTCTGGTATACTGTAGATCTTGGTATTGTCTTTCTGAGTATATTGCTCCAACCTCAATCTCTGCCTGATTGATGATTGACTCGGCCTTGGGCCTGTGCTTTGTTCAATCCTGTTTGCAATGCTGTCACTGCAGCTGCCTCTGCCCAAAGACTCTCGATTAGCTCACATGTTGATGCACCCACGGCCACATACTCACCACATCAACTAGTACTGGTTTTATCACTGCCAGTATCTTGTAAATTATAAGCCGGAGTTTATTAGACTCTTCTCTTTTCTGCTTTTAAACAATCCTGAATCATCCAGTGCCTTCTCGACCATGTAATTGAAAAATTTTCAAAAACATATTCTGGGGGTTTGTGTGTTTGTTTGTAGTGTACCGTGGAATTGCAAACAGGACAGTCAATGGAAACTACAAAACAAAGGAGAAATACAGTCAACACAAAGCAAGTGAACACACTGGGTTTCTACAGGACATGAAACAACACAGCTACAAATACTACAGACAACGAACGAATGACATGGATCAATATAATAGTTGCCCACTGTGCTTTTTACCGAGTCCCTCAAAGACATTTCATACATTTCCAAAAAGAATGATAGTGGTGTGGAACTAGATAGACCTAATGGGCGACCAGTTTTTCTTACTTTTGGGGGTCTCCCACCTTTGCATTGAATTTTGAATGAGTCACATGTCTGACAGTTGGAATTGCGTTTGTGTTCAGCCCAATCATTTTTTGGAGCCCATGATTTTTCTTGATTCGACCTAGATCTAGTTATCAGGCAGTAGCAATTCGTACAAAATGAATCTGGATGTACGTCTGGGAGGTCTCCTTTGACATCTATGTCAAATCTGCTTCTCACTGCTTCTTGGTAATTGATGACTTTGTATGCATGCTGTAATTCACTTTTGCCTTTTTCACCCTCCTTCCACAAAATCTACACAGCTCAGCGAGACACTGCCTATGATTATCCATATCAATCACATACAAACGTATGGTACATTCCACAGACTTTACACTAACTCGACAAAGTGACACAGTGACAGTGTCAAACTAAACGATGAAGAACAATTAAGAAAAAAGTGTAGGATGAAAAGAAACAAAGAAGACTTACCACATAAACGATGAAGAAATCAACAAAGTAAAGTTCAACACAGATAAAACTTCCACACAGAAACACAAAAGAAAAACAGAAAGACAAAAATTTACGAAAATGTGTGTGATTTTTTTGTTTATTTACGATGTCACGCCAGAGTAAACACGGAAGTGAATGGCGGGGGTATATTTGAATCACCGGCCGGCAATAAATTTTCTTGATTTCTGTGTATTATGTAATGAATATTGGAATGTCATTTTAATGTATAGATGTGTTTGGACACCAGTCTGGGAATTACTATGATGACGTAATGTTTCCAGTCATCGAGAGCTCGATCGACGTATTTTGCTCTTGACCTAATTTCGGTTCACAATTTAAATTTTGCGCCACTGAGCCCTCTTGCGTTGCAATAGCGAAAGGCCAAAATACACTAAATTCTCGCTTCGCCGAGCTAGCAGACATATGTGTTGCTGAAGCATGATTGTTTTTCTGTGATAAAATTGAGAATTGTGGGGTAAAGATTTTTGGCATAAATATAGTGGGAAAAATGCAGTGCAGTTTTTTTTTTAAACATGCCTTGTACACATTTGTTCTTAGATGCATGTATTGAAAAAAAAAAATTATTTCTGTTTTCTTTAGACAGGGTGAACTCTTCAGGACATAAAAACTGATTTTTGAGAAAGCCATGTACAAAATATAAATTGTTGCAAGCCATGTTGGCTTCAAATTTAAAGATAAATGAAAGTAGTTGCAGTAAAAACTTATTACACGAGAAAGTGTGTGAAACCAAGCTTAATTGTCACTATATCATCAAGGATCTAGATCTGGTACAGTTACATAAAATGAACTTTGTGAAATCTTGAAATCTACGCTGAAAAATGTTCAAACTGGAGATCACCAACACACTCAGATAAGCACACGTGGGCCAGTGTATTGATATTGCATTGAATGTCGGCCTGATGCTTGACCCGAATGCTTATTTGCTAATTTCTCAGCAATTGCACAATTTCTTCCAGAATCCTTTGGCACATGTTTTTTGTTTATACAAATAGACACTTTTGTGGTCATATTATTGGATTCTGTACAAACTTTTTTTGTAAATCTTTACCACAACTGGAATTTATCTTTAAAAACCAATAAAAAAAAATTGTATGTGACATGTCTGTTTGAAGGAATGCAGCTATGAATGTGCTGTGTATTCAGAAGTGGCTACCCCACATTCACAATTCTTCCATCTATTGCACAGTGCTGTAGGTTGGCATCAAAATAAGCTTCCAAGCATGACAGATTATAACTAGTTTGCAAAATACTTCTGATATTTTAGAAAAAAAAATACAGCATGATTTATGAAATATAATTAGTCGTCTTATTCTGCTCGTTATATTTTTTAAATCAGACCATTTCCTTTTGATATCATTCCAGCAGATCAAATGGCCCAATGCTATGGTGTACTGCTCTCATATATATTATTAAATATTTAACTTCTAATCTGCCATACTGACGTCAGAAATATTCTCAATGACACATGACAGACCAATAGCTGATATTATACACTTCTGGTTACGGTCCATAGTTTTAAGTGGTACCTTGAATAACCATGTCTGTACTTGCCCTTCTGCACCTCCTAGTTTTGTGATAGATACTAAAATCTTACAGCCAGTTCATTTCAGTTCGTCTGTCGCAGACTGTCAGATAATGCTAATCTGTGGCCCAGAATCATATGCTGCTTTTCTGTAAACTTTGCAGTGAGAGCAGAGAGAAGAGCTTCTTTCTAAGAAAAAAGGCAATATGAGTTTGCATTGCTGATTGCAGACTGTTCTGCGTTCGTATTGAGTAGGATGATAAAAATATCTGTGCTGGTTTCCTCCAATATTCAAATCATTACCAACCTGACTGGAAATGAGGTAGCTTTCTTCACAATCAAAGCACAAAAAAGGGCCCATTTAAACACAAAAAAGTAGTGTTAACATATTTGTGACACAGACAATAATTTCATCTGAACCTCCTAGTTCAAACTATGGGCCATTGTGTGCACAAAGACTACAGGTACTTCCTGTTATTCTTTAGTTATTAAATTATTGCCTTGTTCTGTATGCTTTACTTTAATTTGAATGTTAATATGCTGAATAAGTTTATATTAGTATGATATATTTTGAATAAGATGATGATATGAACAATGATAATGCAAATAAACAAGTATCAATGAAATTGTCATGTATCCTGTATCTTTTGTTGTGTAATCTTCATGAATATCATTCGAATAATATATGGTACCACTACTCGGCAAAAGGGTTGCTTGTTTTTCTTCATGTTATTCTTTCTGAACTGTTACTGTAATTTATATGACACCTAGATAGATCCTTGTCATGTGATTGGTTGGTCGATATCAATCATTCAACCCATTTTACAATTACGTTAACCGTGCACATTTAGATCAATTTATCATGCAATATTGGATCCATACGATTTTTCCAATGCACATGCGCACCCAGACTGCAGGCACCACTTTTGTTTGCAGTGTGCATACGCGATAATAACAGACCAAGTTTTCACTGCATGAGCATATTTTGCTTCGAAATCCACAAAAATCATGAGAAAGAATCTATTTCTAGGTGTCATATAAACCAAATAATGAATGTACTTTTCATTAGTGCAATGGACAAAATACTTCATTCGGTGAAAGATGAAATGAATGATCCATTCAATTTGGCATGGATCATTTCATCTCTCACCTCATTAAGTATTTTGTCTATTGCACTCATAACATTCATTATTTTTATAATACAACTGATTTCTTTCTCAAATGTTTTCAAACTGAAACCATTTTATTTTTGTTGCTGTTATTATGGAAGATAATGGTTTGATAAATAACATATGAGAGGTTAGAAGATATGACAGCTGATATATTTGATGATATGAAATCAAATAATTGGATAGATCCGAGATTGAAAAACTCAAGGCAGGCCATATTTCTCCCCATCTCACCTCCTGAGAGATATAAATATTGTTGTAAATTGTTGCTGGTTCATTGCATGATGAAACTACCGTTAAATAATCCAACTATTTCCCTATCACAAATTTTGGAAATGATCATAAAAAAAAATCCAATTGATTGCATGGACCACAATGTACAATCAGTTGTTAAAATCAAACTTACGCTCAATCCCGGGGGGGCCACTTACATTGACTAGTGGATACCATGCGCGACCAAAAAACATGTAAAAATGATGTCTTTTTCACGATATGGCACGTTACGTATGTAACGTGATAAGGGTGTCAAAAACACAAAAATAATGAAAAAAGGGTATCTATTTCGCTAGGAAAATTACGTGTTTAGGGTCAAATTTGCGGGGATGATAAAACAAAATTAAAATGTTTTATAAAGGATGTCCTTTTTGCCTCAACACTTCGTGTTTAGAGTCCGATTTGCGCGAGGTGTAGAAGGTGGGGTCGTACTAAACCAAATAAGGTAAAGCCGACGGCTGAAGGACCCGTAACAATAAAGCATTCCTGTACTTGTTTAGGGGTTCATTTCAAGGAATATTTGCCAAGAGTATCGTTTTGTTTCCCATACTTGTTAAGGGGTGCATTTTCAGAATATGGAAATTACGTGTTTAGGGTGCTTTTCGAGACCCCATGGTCGCGCATGGTATCCACTCGTGAATGGAAGTGGCCCCCCCCCCCCCCCGGGGCTCAATCACTATTAAAGGGGAAGTTCACCCTGAAGAAAACTTTGTTGTAAAAATAGCAGAAAAAATAGTAAAAAATATTGGTGGTTTGAGGAAAATCCGTTAAAGAGTAAGAAAGTTATTAGAGTTCAAAATTTTGGATTTGTGACGTCATAAACGAGCAGCTGCCCCATGTGTTATGTAATATAAAATGCACGAATTTCAAATTTTGTATGGTTCCTGATGACTTAATTTTGTTTTCTTTTCATGATCGGGTGTGAAACGATTTGTCTATTGATATACAAAAGTTACAGTGAAAACCATTTTCAATTTTCTGAGAAAATGACATTTCATTGATTTTTTACCATTCGCTATGTAGGGATGCTGCTCGCATATGACGTCACAAATCAAATAATTGAAATTCTAATAACTTTTTAATTATTTGATGAATTTTTTCTGCTATTTTTACAATAAGCTTTTTGTCAGGGTGAACTTCCCCTTTAAAGCCTGGTGTTCAGACCCCAGATGCAAGTAGTCATGCCTTGGATGTTGATAAAATGGGAAATAGCACATAAGCAAAATTATCTCTTTTTTTCAATCTCCCATCTTGATTTGAGTAATGATAGTCACAATTGATAATGATTTGTTTCATTTCACAAGGCATTTTTATTTTTGGGTTTACCATGGGTAAAAATATCATTGGACAATGAAATATGGTATTTAAAGAGCACTGGTTATAGATTAATGAAACATTTCTAATGGTGAAATAAAATGGTTAAAAAAAAGAATTCATGAAACACAAGCTCATTGATTCTTAATCACTATACGGACACAATGAATAGTCCAAACAATACACAAATGGGAAGAAATTAGTACCATAGGGTTTTTAATAAAATTCCGAGTGGGCTTCCTTCTAGTAATTTACAGGTAATTTACAAAGGCAACATCTTTAATCCACTGAAAAGATCAAGGAAGAAACCAATTGGACATTTCATCATTTTTTAAAAAGGAAATAATTCACATATTTACATTTTTCACAATCTTGGGCAAGTAGTATGGTTACATGTTGCCCGAAGTTGCATTAAATAAAAATTCAAAAGGAATAAGCAGTAACTGGCACATAATAATACCCTTTTAAATTACAAATTACAGACAATAGTTGCTTTTATAACTTAATAGGAAAATTCATTCACAAGGGAGATTCCATTATGTAAAACATTAGTTCAGCTCAAATTAACGAGTCCATCTTAATATAAGGTATTCAATTAGCCTGGGATATTTTTTTTAAATCATAAAATAATTCTGCAAGAATGTGTCTCACTGTTGATATGTTCAGAAAGCTTTCTCAGTAAAACAGACAGAAAATAAACAGATTTGACTATCAGTAAACTACCCGGTACATGTACGGGATTCACCAAGAAAGAAGGTAGTGCAAGAAACCTGGGATTGATTGCAAATAAAGTCATGTTTGTTCAAACAATCTTATGTATTGTGATTAATTGCAAACTTGCGAGTGATTGTTCTTGCAGCAGTGAGCACAATTTGATTTAATTACTCAAAATAGACCTACAAATGACAAAATGATATTTGCAAGTTTCTTGCAACACCCTATAAGAGATGTGCACTGCATAGAAAACTTGATTGTTTTATACCAAGTGGGTGTTTCATAACGCTGTTTGTAAGAGCAACTTTAAGAACAACTGGTGATCCTTGTGGTAGATCATATTCACCATTAAATGTTCATTGGTGATTATCTAGCGTGTAAGAAAGGTTCAGTCTTTCTTAAAGTCTTTCTTAACTTATGAACAGCTTTATGAAACACCTCACAGGTTTGTTTTTTTCCTGTGATAAAGTCAATAGCACCATTGTACTAACCATTATTTTCAATTCATAAAAAGGTCTTTATGGTAAAAGGTGTTACACAACAGGCCCAAGCAACAACATTAAACTTGAGGCAAGGCCAATGTTCAGATTGTCATCATTTTGTGTTAAGCTATAAATTACAAGTTTCATTTTCAATTGATTGTTCTGTTTATCCTGCAACTCGCCGTGTGCAGTCTGATTTAGTACTTTAAATCATCCATTGAAAAGATTCTATGGCGTATTCTGAACTCTGGTTTAACTTAAGCCATTGCCTAACTGGTAGTTTAAGTATATGGGTAGCTACATGCAATGCAAATATCAAATAAAAAGATGTTCAATCTATCGTCACATGTGGCACCAAAAGCATTGCTAACCACCTTTAAATGATTAATACAATGGGTTTCCTCCCCCCTATTAAAGCATATGAAAGATCTGTTTCCATACTCACAAGAAGCATATAGAGTAAACAAATGTTTGGCAGTCATTTGTTCCCATACATGTAGTTGTAGCCAAGACTTTGAATATGGTTTATGTTAAACTGTAGTTCAGAGTACAACCTGTATTGATTCCATGAATTGCACACCCCTTTACGGGCTGATGACAAAAGAAAATAACTATATGGCCAAGTAACACAAGTTGTCATTGATAGTAACTTTGGTATCAATGGCAATTACTATGGTGACAGAGCTCAATACAGTAAAAATTGTCTGGACATGGTCATTGCAATTGACACATTTACCATGAAAATAGTTTTATGCCAAGGTACCCTGGATTACTTCTCATCATCATTAATTAATTTCAGCTATTTCTATCGACCCCAGGTTACTTTAGTGTGAATCCCCTTACACAGCAAAACCTCAACCTGACGTGTGAAAAATCAAAGTAACAAACAATCAAATTCCAAGACAAAATACTGACTGATAATTTTAATATGCCAGTTTTTTCATCTCATTCTTTACACAAGATTAATCCATTTGGCATATCAACAATGTTCCATACTGGGGTTTATCTCTCAGTTGAATATGGCCAGCTATTCATGGGAGTCACCCACATTTTTGTGAAGTAGTCACCCAATAGTAATCCCTGGCCGATGCACAGGTTTCCAAAATACAATCAGAACCCCTGGCTATTATGCAAAGTGATTAACAAGTTGCCCACTCCCAAAATATTTGATGTAAATACTACTGACCATCATCCTTGTGTAAGTACAAAATATGACAAAACTGACAATAGTAAGAACACATGGTTCATCAAGTTTACCACCACATACTGAGACCAGTCTACTACACTCCATAACTCTATACCTTTATAATACTGTGACAAAATGATACATTACAAGTGAGTCTGCATAAGACTTTGGGACCACACAAATATGTTCCACTTTATATGTAAAATTAGGAGAGGTTAATGACACATGCTTTGCAAAATCTGTTCTAAAATTTATTCTAACTTGGGCGATGATTCAACTTATAAAAGGTCCATTTATGCAGACTCAATTATACAGGTGTAGTAGTCGTCCATTTCACAAACCTTTCCAAGACTCCTCAAATTAAATACAATAATGTCACAAGCATATACCTAGTACCATAAAAAGATTAAAAACAGTAGTTTTTATGATGAGCTAATGCTCACAATTTATCAGGCACTCAAGCCTTTCAGTATAAATCTCATGCTGTTTGGGAGTGCATGTTCAAATTCACACTGTGTCTATCAAGTCTATAATGATAAACAAGTAATAGGCTACATTGTTTCATTACCATTTTCGACCTCATTATCTTTCAAAACAAAGAATGCTCTAAACAACAAGTGAACATCATAAACCTCTTAATACCAAGTTCTGTAATACCATCATGGAACAATCTGACATTGTTGGTTGTCACTTTACGACTACATGTATGTATCTTTCATAATGTATAAATTTGGATACTGGATAAAATGTGCACTTGGTATGACCTACAAGATAAAGACCATGACAACTTTCACGGTGATCATTTAACTAAGGCGATGTGATGATAGTTCACATATTCAAGGTGACCTTTAATATACATTTGTATTCAAAATATGCGTCATCAAAATGTTCTATAAAAAACTAATTAAATTGAGTTCATCAAGTAGGAGTACAATGACGTTTAATAGGTGACAATCAATTCAAATAAGAAATGCAGGGCAATGCATCACAAAGATGGTAAAAATATACTGCTTCTTATATAGGAATTAGATATTTCTGGTCCCAGCTCTTAAAAATGCCTAATACTTTTTAAACTTGATTTCAGGAGATTCCTGGGACATCTTGTTCAAATTAATTTCCCATAAGTCACAAACAGGTCCAGTTTGAGTGAATCCAAGTCACAACTCTGGCATAGCTGTGTTCCATCATGTCATAGTTACAGTGCTTCCATCAACAGAAAGTCAACAATGAATAACTTGATGATAGAATATTAGAGATGCCAACTTTAATATGTTAGCATCGGCTGAGTGCAAATTGACTTACTGGAAGTGTTTTAGACTCTAGCAAAGTAAAGTTACAGTTAGATTACATACTGAATGAAACTATAGAGCTAGTACAAATCTGCTAAAATAATCACAGTGCCTTCATAATCCTTGATCAGCAAACCTGATGGCAATATAATAACACAGCCAACATACATATACAAGCAAAACATTATATTCGTTTGAGGATGAATAGACAAACATTGCTTTTCACCTTTGCTGTAATTAACATGCATGGTGATACTGTTTCAGGATCAATCCATATTTTTCCATTAAAGTTGCAGTATTTCTGACATTTTGGGAGCAATAGTCGGTAATAAAATACTGCAATAACAATTGGCATCAATGAAGTTCAAACATCTGCGACACGTGCTGTAATGATGACATAACCTCCATGTATAATCTGCAGACCGTGCGATAAAGTAGAGTTTCCAGGCCCTGCTGGAACAAGTGCTGATGAATCAGAGTTGGAAAACTATTGCGATCTCATCACAAAAAAGATCAAACTTTGTGGTATAAAAGCAGTGGAGGTAGTGCCTATCACAGGAAGTAGTCTGGCTGAGGCTTCTTGGCGGGTATCCCTCGAACCTCCTGCATGAAGGAGAAAACATGCAGATTGTTATTTCATCATAATTACAAGTTATAATTTAATCCTGACATTCTGAGTGCAAACAATTGTTTCTAAAGGATATCAGTTGGATAGAGTACAGCGACTGGTCATTCTTTGGATGACTTAGAGGAGAATAAAACCCTGAGAACAAGTTAGATTGTGTGAAAACAAAACAAAATCAATTAAAGCTTGAGTAATATTAACAAAATATTAAGAAAATTATAAGCACATAAATGTTGACATCACTAATGAGGTGTACATCCTTTCCATCGGCAATGTGACCAAGATGTGTGATGTCACAGTTGTACAATACCCAAGTAATTGGGGAGTTTCAATTCAAACAAAATGACCCGTAAATACTAGAATTTCATTATACTCACCTGAGGAGCAGCTTCAAATATTGTAAAGTCTCTCTGTAAATGCTCATCAAGTTCTAGAATGGCAGCCACGTTACCACATCTGAAAATGAAGACATCGGATATGAGATCGCTTTTAATTGCAGTAGGACATACCAATAATCACTTTAAACCAAGCAATGCTTACAAACCTAACACAACAAATGAATGTCAAGCAAATGCAATTGGGTTTAGCATGAGCATATAATATGATAAACCAAAATAAAATATCTGGATATCATGTATAAATTGAACCAGCATAAGTCAACAGAAATTATACTGTTCTCTTTAATATCTTTCTACAATGTTAAAACTAATACAATTCAATAACGCTCTCCAAATCATTTTAATACTTCTGATAAGTGATCGATAAGTGAACACAGTATTGGTTTACCTGTAGCAATAGTTTGGAGCAGACCAAACTGTTAGCACCGTTTCATTGAAATGCCATTTGTAACCTTCTATAACAAGTTGATGCGCCCTACAGATCATATCAATGTTGTTGGCTGCGTTGAATTGGCTGACGACATCACTACCAAAGAGATAACCTGCACCCCTGGGGCTTACACCCCATCCTTGGGTATCTGTAGTAAAAGTGAAAGAGATGTTCAACACTGAAGATTGAGTAAACATTCATTTATGCCATATTTCCTTCCCAGTTACATGTACACGACAGACAGTTTGCTAACAATTACCTGGGGAGCGAGCATGGGTCTATATAAGTTTCATAAGTAGCTCCATAGCAAGTAGGAGTACCATGGTGTGTGTTTAGTAGTTGTAGTGGTGTCATCATTATCCATACTTCATACTGTACATGTACAATAAATATCTTCAAAATATAGTTATTCTTTTCTGATGGGGGCACTCTCTCTACAAAATTAAAGTGTAAAAAATTAAATTCTATCATCCTCATCAACGTCAGCATCATTCATAAATAAAAAATTATTCAAAAATATTTATATCAATAAACAAAAACGTTCTGCTTGATGTTATGAATGCTTGCAATACTGTGTTGTAGTGAGGTTGCTCTTGTTTCTCAACCAAAATCCTCGAACTATTAAATATTTCTCTGAGTTTGATAAGAAATGAGTATAACCTTCTGGATCTGACCATAGAAGATCACACATCGGACCGTCATGAGGTACTTCCTGTTTCCTATCAATCATCCTGATCTGATCTAGCGTTGTAATGGACGGTGATAGACCTCCATGGACACAAAAGATCTGAACCATCAAAGAAAATTAAATTCATGAATTCACTATTGATTCCTACTTGAAGATGATAGATTAGTTTGCTGGGTTTATTTTTAGTGTTGATACTCCTAGATAAAGCTTACATCACATCAAAATGATGAGACACTTTTCACCAAATGATTGCAAGAACTTTAACCCTAAGAAGACTGGGGGGGGCTGATTCAGCCTGAACTGAATGCAACGATGCAGGCTACTTTTAGCACGGGCGTGGTGCAAAGAAAAAATCATAAGTTACTGAAAACAGTATTGGACACCTGGACGGCCTTTTGGGTAAATAGGCCTTTTATTTTTTGTGTGTAAGAGACACCTTTGGTTTCACAACCTCTATATTAAATTTTGACAATGAAAATTTTCATGAGTCTGTGATGAAGCAAATTTCCTTTATGGGGGGATCCTATAATTCTTGGAATTGCCTGCAATATGATTTATTTTTAATTTTAAATCTAATGGGTTTATAAGTTATTTTAACAAGCCGTGACTTTTCTAACTTTTGATTTGTAATCCTCAAATGACATCATGTGAGGATTTCATCAACAATCGCCATTCAACAGTTAATCATGTTAGATCACAACTTTCATTGGTTATTGGATAAGTAAAATTGTCCAGCTGTTATTACATGTACAGAGCGTCCCAAAAAAAAGGAAACCCATTTTCAAAGATATATTTCACGATTATCAAATATGATTTTACTATAAATTTCAGATTTATGGTAAGAGTGGAACCTCATCTTTAATTTGATACCAACAGCTTTGCAAATTCATTCACGCATGGCGGGTTACAAACAATAAATATTAAGGCCTATTAGAAACGATTTGCGCAGAAACTCATGTAAGAATCTGAATAGACTCTCGTTTCTTCAATTCAGGGATCAGTGAGAGACACTTCAAAAATACAAAAGAAATGCAAATGAGCACTGGCGTAAATCCGGGGGGAGGGGATATATCCCCCACTTTTCAAGGAGGGGGATGGCCTGTACAAACACCCCCCCCCCACTCTTTACGAAAGAAATTTTTAAAAAATTCCAAGAGATAATTGTTTTATTGGTGAAAAATCTTCCTAAAATACCACTTAAATAAAAAAATATTATTGAATCATAAATTGCAAATAAAGAGCCTGTTCACCATTTCCAAACAAAATACTTATGTCCTTACTATAACATTGAAGAGAAACCCCCGTTTGTTCTGATTCATCAATGTTGGGATCTTTGGGGAGGAATGTCAAAAAATGAATTTTACGCGCGTATTCGCATTCCGATAATGCGTTGTGCATGTTAAGTTTTACCGCGCAAGGCTGTTGTAATGAGTTTGATGTAATGCATGTATGTTAGGTTGACTTCTTAAACTTGACAACTCGTCAAAGGGGAATTAGTTTTGGCATCATGTCCCAGTCCGGTTCAAAACGACGTAAATTGAGCAAAATAACATCTTTCTTCAGGAGCAGAGATGAAGAGGATCCACAGGAAGATGTGGCAGAAAATGTCTCAAATGAGTCTACAACTGCCAGTAAAGAAGAAGCCTCAACCTCAGAAACTAGCAGCAACCAACATGACCAGCAAGAGTAACAAAGTGTCAACAAACCTGTGATTGTGAACGTCTTGCATCTTCATCATGACAAGCCAAATTATCCAACATTACCAACATCCCTCCAAAAGAACGGAAAAACCAAAAAGTCTATTTCCAAGCAAAATGGTTTCAGACTTATCCATTGCTGCATTACGATGAAGGAAAGGCATGTGCTTTATGCTTCAACTGCTCCAAAGCTGAAAGAAATGGCCTTCTTCATCTCGTAAAAGTGAAAGAGTCTGCATTCATCGACACAGGTTTCAGTAATTGGAAAAAGGCCACCCAAAGGTTTGAGAGCCACCAGTCCTCTGAATGCCATCAGTTTTCCATGTCACAGCTACAAGCATCCAACAAGCCATCCATTGGAGCTCATCTTAGTGTCGAATGTCAGCGACAAGAGGAAGCGAGACATTCACTCCTGAGGATAGTCAGCGCTCTCAGTTTTCTCCTCCGCCAAGGTCTTGCTTTCAGAGGACACATGGAAGTTGGTGGGAATTTTCATCACCTTATGGAACTGCTAAGGGTAGATGACGATGGTCTAAGCAGTTACCTGAGACGCAAGACAAACTTCACATCCCCTAAAGCTCAAGAAGAAATAATCGATATGCTCACTCGGGAATCATTTTGAATGTAATCTCTAATAAAACCATTAAACCATCATGGGTAAAAAAAAACAATAATGTTGGAGGGGTATTTGCCATATGGACATATCAACGACAATTCCTTGCATATCTAAAAATATGACTGCAAAAAAATGCTTAAATATTTCAATCATCCACCCACCCATCAACACGGATTTACACCAGTGCTAATGAGTCAACCGTCAAACAAGCATGGTTGTCGTATCACGAACCAATCTTGTCCAATTTTTCTGCGCAACCCGATTTTCACATTAAAATTTTAAACTCGTCTTACTCATTAATTTGTGAAGAGTTTGTCACATATTAGGTATCAAAATGGAGCAGAACAATTGCATTGTATGATGATATAAATGGAAAATCATAATTAATTTCCATTTGAAGAAAAAAAGATGTGGGAATCCAGGTTTCCTTTTTTTAGAATGCACTGTATAGTAACTGTCTAATCAAACAGACTATGTTGGATAAAACATCTGACAAGTCCTTTCATTAACCTGATAATATGAAATGTATACATTGATGCTTGAATCTGATCCATCAAAGGTTACAGCAAGAATAATTAATGTTCAGGTAAAGTTAACAATGACCTCTGCAACCAATACTGGAGATGGGCTTTAAATTTATTTTACACCTCTTTAAAATACACAAAAATACATAAATACAAATAAAATTCTTATACAGCAGAACAGATATTGACAAGTATAAATTATAAGCAGTCATAAACAGATAATAAAACACAGTAAATAAAAATGATTTCCACTGTACGGCGGATGTGGGGGAAGGACAGAAAGCCACTGGCCTATCGAGGTCTATCCCCCTGATTACCATACAACAGGAAAAAGGCTTACACAGTTTACAAGGAAAGAGAAAAAATAATAATAATAATAAGAATACTTGTAAAGCGCCAAATCCACTCTGTAGAGTGCTCAAGGCGCATAAAGAGCTAAGAGTTAAATAGCAAAGTTTTTAGAAGATTTTTGAAAGTTTCGACAGAGGTACATTTTTTTATGTCTTCAGGAAGGCTATTCCACAAAGTGGGGCATGCAAAAGCAAATGATCTTTCCCCCCAAGTTTTTGAAACTTTCGGAATGACAAGTAAGCCAGAGGTGGATGAGCGCAAAGATCTGCCTGGTCTGTAGTGATTGGTAAATGAAAGACTGTATTGTGGTGCTGATCCACGAATACTATGAAAGGCAAGTAACAAAATCTTAAAGATAATCCGTTTTTTTATAGGGAGCCAGTGCAGCGAATATAAGATAGAAAAAAAAAAAAAACAATCAAACATAATGCAAGGGGAAAAAACAAGGGAAAAATCATCTTACCTTTCCATCAATGATTGCAGACAGACTAAGGTAATCAAAGATCTCTGTACAGTATCTCCACACTGTGATAGAACCATATTTTCTTAGACATTCATCATAAAAACCATAGACCTGGGTGATTTGCCTGCTTTCATGATTCCCTCTAATTAATGTGATTCTGTCTGGGTACCTAACCTGAGATAGGAAAACAAAGATGACAATATAGGTATAGGTTTATTGCTTGTAAAAATGTCAAGACTTAGACTTGAGAGTTCAAAATAGGGGCAGAGTAGACTTCCACAATGACTGAACAATATCAGATCTTTCATGCATTCTCCAGATTCAAGAAAATATTTTGTGTTTCCAATGAGAGATGGCACAAAGAATGGAGGAAGCAACCAGAGGAATCAAAAAGAAAAAAAAAACATTTGCTGTACAGTAAATCTGCACACAAAACACAGCATTCACATAATTTTGTATTGTGGTAGCAAAAAATGCAATTTTGAGCGTGTTTCCTCATTTAATTCAATTAAATTAAATTTAATTTATTTCACATCTGCATAAAAAGAAAATAAATACAATTATTGATAAAAGGCATATAATACACAAGATCTCACAAAATATGGAGAATACAAATGTATGGAATTTAACAAAGGCTAACAGGCTATCGAAGGCATATCCCAAACGGTTGTAAAAAGAAAAAATAAAAATTATGAACTAGAGGCTACGCTGAATTGAAAATCTGAGTAAAGAACACAAAATTAAAAAAACAGAAATACTTACTTTAAGAGCTAAAAGAAGAAGAAAAGTTTCTACACTGTAAAAGCCTCTATCCACAAAGTCACCCATGAAAAGATAATTTGTGTCAGGGACATCACCGCCAACCTGCAACAAACAAAGGAAAATTATATCATCTGCTATGCAGGCAAGACAAATTACATAATCATCTCAAGACTGTAACACTGAGAAAAAAGAAATAAGAGATACATGGAGGATAAGAATGAGTGAGAAAGATGAAACAGAGAAAGAAAATTTTAGGAAAGATTGCAATGCCAATACTGGTGTTACCTGTAATATTTGATGTAATATTTACCGTGTCATGCTTTATCATGACAACAATAACAATTTGAATGAAAAGAGCATTTGTGGCATGGTGGAATCATCTATCATCATGGACATATTAACACTATTAGACAACTCTAGCCACGAGAGTAAGAAATATTTTCATTAATTTGTCACTTTTCTTTCTTTCATTTCAATAGCATTTATTTAATCATCCATAAGTACATTTCACTCTTACATAAAAAACATCAAATATAATCCAACATAATAAATTTGTCATTTAATCTAAGGGTAGGTTTATGCTTCCATTGCGGAGACAGAATCAGCGTTTTCAAGCGTTGTTTCAGAACGCAGAACGCAAACGTGGTTCTGGGAGTGTTGTTTTTGCTTCACTTTTCAGAAGCGAAATTGCAATCTGCAGCTGGCTTCGCATCGTAACATTCATTGAGCAGGAAAGCAAGGTCAAATTGGGCATGCCCTTTTTCGAAAGTTTTTTTTTTAGTGTTGTTATGGTCGACTATTATTTTAACTTCGAACAATATCCAAATCTTTAAATAATAGCAGAGCTACTTGACATAGCCATAGAATTTCTACCATGGTTAGGATAATAGTAAGAAAAAATAATGTATAAAACTACACATAATAAGACATCAATTTGCTGATGCTACTGGGGCTTCTAGCACAGCGATGTCTCCTCATCATAACTCATGTTCCCTTTTTTTTAAATCCATCCACATTCATTGTGATAGTGACAATATTTCATTCAATAATCACACATGCAAATGCAAAATGGTCCTTATTAATACCAGAGGGAGTTGAGAGGTAATTCTGTGGAGGTAACTCCCTGTAGAACCATACGCAACTTTATTTGCACGCGGATGTTCATCTAATCGGAAGGATGTCATAAATGAGGTAATTTAAACACATTTATGATCGCGGTCCTGTTTATGTTTTCCCTTTAACACTGATTCTGGTTTAACGACGTTTAGAAATGTACCTTTTTTTTTAATTTAACAATCAGTGTTCTGAAACATCATTTAAATGAAAGTAAGCAGGAACGCAAATGTATTTTGGATCAATCACGTATGAAAATACTGATTTTGGCCTGAAAATTTGAAGCATAAACACACCCCAAGAACGAAATCCTCTCATCATTGATCAGGATACTGAACTTTCTGCTGACAATGAAAGTAATTACTATCAGTAATTTCATCAGAAGAAGGGGAAAAAATACAGATAAAAGCAAACAAATTTACCTTTTTATTCACTCTATCAATAAATCTTACCTTAAATAATTCTTTGAGGTCATAAAATTGGCCGTGGATATCCCCACATACTGTAACCGGTGCATCTACTCTCTGTACATTGCTTTCTTCTACAAGAATTTCTCTGGACATTCAAAAAAAAGATTGGTAATTTAATAGAGAGGCTTGAGGCATACACTCAACTATTGGTAAAAAAAAATTGAAGAGTTCTCATTTTCAAAGCTTTGGGATTTACAATGATTAATCTTTAAAACATTAAATGGCCTTCATCATGTCATGATAAGAGAAAAGGTGGTAAATCAGATAAAACCCTCAAAAGACTAAGCTATATTAATGCCTATAAAGACTAGGTCTAAATCAGCCTCAAAGATCTCTGACATCAAAGCCCAAAATTTGTCATACCTCAGAACACATGAAAACTACAAGAATACATTACTAGATCTGCATGTATGATATACATTTTGAATTTATTCATAAATCAAATTGCACATGTACATGTGGAATCTCTGACCAAAAATTACATATATTGTACTTGCATAATTTCTTTAAAATTCTTAATTTTTTAATACATGTAGGTACAGTACATAGTGATTCGATGTGAGTCAAATCTTATAAACATGTTTCATTCTATCTTCTTCTTTTACATGTATTTGATCTTATCTTATTTATTCATTTATATATTTATTTAGTCATTCAATTATCATTATTATTAAGTTTTTTCATTCATTCATTCATGCATGCAATTATTCATTTCATTATTTATTCATTCATTTTATTATTTTTTTTTTTTATTATTTTCATTCTTATTTTTTCTATTGACTTATTTTTTTTTGGGGGGGTGGGGGTCGCTTAATGTTAAACATTCATACACATCCATGTAAACATGCACTACATTGCACATCACTAGTATGTTAAATGTTATGCTCAAAATGCTCCCATATTTTATACACACAGATCTTTCTTATTTTTTCATTTTCCTGTACAGAAGTAACTTTTTGATTTAGTAATCTAATGATTTTCTTTTTGTTTCATATACTAATGTGTGCATAATTTATCAACATTATTCAAATACTTTATCTTATGAAAAACATGGAAGAAAATGCAGAATAAGATTCATCTGAGCAGTGTTTTGTTATTGTCTTTTTTGCCATCAAGAAAATAATATCATAACTGCATAAATCTGAAAGAAGCTGCCAGTTGACAAAAGTATCAATAATGAATGAAACCATATTCTCGATTGTGCAAAAAAAGAAAATTATTCTCAAATCATTCTCATACTTACCTTGCTTTGGCACATAATGCTTTGACTTCACTTTCTTTTATGATTTCACAATTTCTCAGCTGCTCTATTTGTCTGTGAAAGACAGAAAACACATTCATTCATTGACAACCCATAAAGCTGGTGATATACTGCATACATACTTGTGCAACAAGAATCATAAAACAATTGGTTTTCTGAATCTCACAATTCACTAATTATATACATACATATTTGATTAAATCTGCAACATATCCAAATGTAGAAGAGAAAGTAGAATATACTGCACTGCATTAACTGCAGCTACATGTTCATTAAATCTTGATGTAATACACATAGCACTTATAGTTCTTTATCAACATCCACTGCACTGTAGGTAGTTTCATTTTATAACAGTACAATGCATCAGAATACAAAGTTAACAATACCTTCATGCTCTTGTTTCTCGTAATCTCGTTTATCAACAGTTTTTCATCTGACCTCTGACAATGAATTCACATATTACTATATTATGTCACCTTTCTGGACAAAATCATCTCCTCAACTAGAAACTCACAACCAAGATCCAAACATACATATCTTCAGCTGGTGCTAAAGAAAGAAAGACAAGACGGAACTTACCTATCTAAGTCACTACAGTCCGCCATTATCAAATTTAATTTTGAACTCCTTGTCTCTTTGGTACTTATCTAAAAGAACAAATGATTCAGGATTTATTAAACATCTTTGAATTCATAATAGAATATCCTTTTTTTATTTGAAATATTTTTCATTATTTTATTTTGAGCTTCTAATACTACTTGATCTACATGTACTTTGTACATGTTTGTTTGCCGATAAAGCCCTTATCTTTAGATCGATTTTATTCTATACTCATCAAAAACATTCATACAAAATGATAGCAGTTATGCACAGAAAATGCTCCTTTTATAATACATGTACATTGAATAGTTGGTAGGGTATTTCTTCGATTTTTTGGCAAGACAGATATTTTTACTTTCCATAAATAAAATATATGGAGTCTAGTTGAATGGGAATTACAACTCCATGTTGGCTCTAATTCACCAATTTTTAGGCTATTTTAGGGTGGATATGGAGTGAAATTAGGGTGTAAAGTAAGAAATTTTGCTTTTATACTTTTTTGATGCCTTTTCGTTGTATAATTTTTTCCAACTTTTTTTCCACCTTTGCCACTCAGAGAATCCGAGCGAGTTCACCACCTTGATGTTCGGGTAGGTGGAGCGTAGTGTAGCGGTAGTGAAGTGGAGTGGAGCCTGCATGAACATCACTTTTGAGGTAGGTGCAAATGAGCATATGTGAAATTGTCGTAGGATGGGAGGTCAAGTGTCCGGACACTTTATTTTTTTGAAGCCTTCTTTTTTGACTGTGGATTACGTTAAAAATAGGAATTCATTACTTGTAATAATTATCTATTTTGTTCTTTATAATATTTCCTAACATTTTGTACTAAAAATTGATGAAACTTCGCTTGTAAATTTTCCAAATGACATTCTAAAATTGATCGTCCGGACACAAATCCCGTCCGGATACCCAACAACTGGGTATACCGGTATTCATTGTTCGCTGATGTAGATCTAAATCTACTTGACTACTTTAATTATAATTATATGCGAATTGAATCGCAGTCGCAGATCGAAACACGGGAATCTGATCTGCTCAATTTTTTGCACAAATGAGACGAAAACTAGGTAAAACGTGGTTTATGTCACCAGTCCATTCACTGCCGTTTATTTTGTCAACAAAGTCAATGGGAGTGGAAAGAAGTCACCACCGTTGACAAAATAAACGGCAGTGAATGGACTGGTGACATAAATGTAATGATCTAGTTTTCATCTAATTTGTGCAAAAAATTGAGCAGACACAACGAGCACACACAAACAAGAAGAGAGGTGACAAATTTCACGATAAGGCTGGTTAAACTGATAAATATTTTTCGCAGATACGAAAAATTAGGTGGTCGATACGGGGTAGTTCCAACCATACATGATACAGTACCGCACCATACAGTGCCAGAGCGAGTGCAGTGCGAACGGTAGCGAGAAGCGACAACTGCTGCCTCAATGCTTACCTCTGCCGGTTCCGCTCGCCAGCGCCAGAGGCGCGACAGGGTACTGTACGTACGGAGGTTGACTCATTCATAAATTTAAATACCGGTAAGACCAAAGTACGTTATTTCACCGGTCGAAATCATAGCTCATCTTCACCATCAAAATACATAGAACATCATGTACAGAATCTTGTATAAAATAATAACTTAATTACATAAATATTACCTTTCAAAAATAAAGGTGTGCGGAGTCCCTGTTCGCCAGTAGTTCCGTGCGTGCCATTCACCACTGTACGGAAATAGTGTCGGCATAGAGCTTGCGCTAGTGTATCCAAATGACTCGGCTTGGTAAAAAACGCTAATAAGGATAGCGGACGGATGTGCTCGCATTTGCTTGCTAGACTCGCTCGCCTAATCTTTGGTATAATGTGTACATAGAGATATATACTTACTATACATCTCTATGAATGCGTATAATTTCTCGAAACAAACCCAATTAATCAGTTTTATTGTGTTTTAGAAGAAAAATAAGTATAATTTTTATATTTTCAATGAGAAATATTTATTTGATACGATAGTATACATTGTGTTTACTCATAGAATATTATTACAAGGACACTGCAAATATAGACCAACCTGAAGCGAGCGGACAGACTCAGCAGACACTTTGATATCGCGATATCACAGATTGTCCAATTTCCGCCGATGTGAACACACGGCGATTTCCCGTTCTAATCACGTGTAGTCTCTCTTTCGCAGACCCTTATTTCTATTTTCAATTGAAGTTGTCTCTTAATACCAATATTGTTAGTTGCTACCTTTATTTCTTTTATTACAGATTCAAACATCCAACCGAACATGGCTTGTCGGCGAAATACCGGCAAGAAGAAGAAACATTTTGCCGTGAAAGAAGAAGCAATAAGTGGATGCCCGAACTTTTGGGAACTCTTCATGATTTAAGATTGATTTGTTTAGAGAATTACCAAAAAGTAGTTTCATCTTTGCATACTCTAATAATGAAAGCATCGTAGTTAGATTATTAATTTTAGTACTGAGGCTGTTAGCATTAAAAAAATATGCCGTTAATAGGGAAATGTGTTGAAATCTCAACCCTTATAATACTGATAAATACTAATGCGGATAAGCAGAATTTTCTTTTACTGTTATTTGGTAGATAAGAGAATTTTAAAAAATGTATGGAATATGATGTGCTAATGAAATATGTATGTAATACGAATTAATTGGACCTACCCAGGAAAATGATATGAATAATGGAAGGCCCAATTACCACCCCTTCTAATCCATTTTTGCGACCTGATTTCAGTCCATTAATTTTACCAAAGACATTTTAAAATTGTGATTATGCTTGTGATTGTAATTGCAATAAAACTAATAAGCAATAATAAAGTAACGTGACCTCATAACTTTAATTGTCCGAAATAGTTGCACAATTTTCATAGGCGGATCTAAGGGGCGAGGAAACCCGAGGCGCCCCCCCCCCCCCCGAAAAAAGAAACAAAACAGGAAAAGAAAGAAAGGGAAAGAAAGGAGGGAAGCAAGAAGGAGAAAAGAAAAGGAGACGAGTGAATAAGACACTGGCATAAATCCCGGGGGGATGGGGGGATATATCCCCCCACCACTTTTTGAGGAGGGGGGGGGGGATGGCTTGTACAAACATCCCCCCACTTTTTACGAAAGAAAATGAAAAAAAAATCACAAGAGATTGTTGCTTTATTGGTAAAAATCCTTCCTAAAATACCGCTTAACAAATAAAACAATATTATTGAATCATAAAATGCCAATAAAGAGCCAGTTCACCATTTCCAAACGAAATACTTATGCCCTTATTATAACATTGAAGAGAAGCCCTCGTTTCTTCCGTTTCATCAATGTTGGGGTCTTTGGGAAGGGATTAAGATGGAGAGTCATTTTTTTTAATGTAATCTCTAATAAAACCATTGAACCATCATGGGGTAAGAAAAATAATAATATTGGAGGGGTATTTGCCATATGGACATACAGTGGCGTAACTACGGGGGCACATACCCCCCCCCCTCTCCATCGGCTGAACTCCAAAAAAGGGGGAAATGAGAAAAGAGGGAGAAAGGAAGAGAAACGTAGTGGGAAAGAAGAAAATATTATTCATTATAATGTTATTTTACATTATAGTATAATTATGTTATGTTACATTACATAAAAAACATTTTTATCATAACTTTATGAAACATAATTTGCCCAGGGCCTACTTCTCCATTGTTCCTGGTGCTCGCATTGTCTGTTTAACGAGATATATAATCCTGAAGTACTAAAACATCCCGTTTTCAAGTCAATATAAACCAAATATATTTCCTAGCACTTGAGTTATCATTGTTTTATGTAGTGACATATGCTTCTTTTACATGACTCAAAAAGTGATTGCCCCATGTTAAGATCTTCGAACATATGAAACATTTCCTGTCCCTGATTACGTTCGCATTAGTGGATTGGTGAGATATGTCTGCTCTTCATGAATTTCTAAAATCAGTCCTTAAAATGTCCCTTCTTCTGATCTGAATATCAAAAATTGTCTAAATTTTCAGCTCGCGCTTCACGCTCGCAATATTTGATTAGTGAGATGCGTATGATAATCATGATTGCAATGACTACAAAAAGTGTTTGATGTGTTCAGATGTAATTCTAATAAAATCAGCAAGCGCTTGGCACTCGCATTAGATGACTATGGTGAGATATGCATACTCTTAATGGATTTCTAAAATATATTCCTTAAAATCTCGCTGTTTGGGGTCAAAATATGCGAAAATTTCAGCTCACGCTTCGCGCTCGCTTTATTTAACAAGACAGGTACCTATCGTGATGACCAAATTTGATTATAATGTCCCTTTTTAGGTGTGAATATAAAAAATTCAGCTCGCGCTTCGCGCTCGCATTATTCGATCAGTGAGATACATATCCGTTTATTTCTAAACCGTTTATTTCTAAAATTGCTTAGAATGTCAATCTTTTAAGTCACAATGTCAAAAATTTGAACTACAAGTTGAAAGATGTATCTTCTTATGACTAAGTGCAAATCGTCCTTCACAGGTTATTTTTCGATCAAGCCAGAACCCATATTAAAATAATGTCTGCTTCCGCTTCGAGCTCACAGTAATTATCTTTCTACATACGCATGTTCTTCAGGTTCGCAAACATTGCCCAATTATTATATTCAATTTTGAGAACAACAATCATGAAGGTCACAAAATGTTCAGCTCGTGCTTCGTGCTCGCACATTTTAAATAGGCCTATGAGATTATTACATGTTTTTTCAAGTTGTTTTTTAAGAACAAAGCTAAGAAATTACTCTTATGATATCGGCGTTTTGCGGCCCCCCAAAAAAGTAAATGGGAGAAAAGAAAAGGAATAAGTAAAAAATATAGGCCTATAATTTTTCAAATGTTACTTCAAAGTCACACAAACTTTGATTTTGTGATTGAAATGTCAAAATTTCGCTATCTCGCTACGCCCGTTCGCAACTTTTTATCAAATTTAGGCAATATTCCATGTTGAACCCCCTCAAAATTTTTAGGTCATTACGCTACTAAGAAAACACCTTCCAAAAAGCAAACAAAAATCAAATTTGAGGGGCAGATCGGGGATAATAATTTTATGGGTGAAAAAAATCATAACACGCTCCTGCATTTTTATGATGGTATTTCACGTTTCCACTCAATACCTTTTTTTACTTTTTTACACGATTGTGGTATTTTGCTCCTTGTATTTTAATTTCCGTAGTGGCAACATTGTGGAATACCGCCGTCTACGTAGGGTCCTCATATTACGTGTATTAGGAAGCACGCGTGTAATGGGATCCAGGAATTTCGGGAATCCCCTTTAGACCCGTACCTAAAATGACGTAATGGTTGGAAAAATCAACACTGGATAAGACAGTAATGGACGCCTGACAATTAACCCCTGGATTAAAAATTTTTGTGCCACCTGTATCGCTTTGGATTGATTAGAACTTGGTATTCCTGGAGTTTGAGTCTCTTTAAAGGTGACTGAACTTATTGGGGGCACTTTGAAAATGGCATAAAACCCCCATTTCGTCCAGATTATGGCTCGAGTGCCGCAATTAACATGGGTCTTTAATGGACGCCTGACAATTAACCCCTGGATTAAAAATTTTTGTGCCACCTGTATCGCTTTGGATTGATTGAAACTTGGTATTCCTGGAGTTTGAGTCTCTTTAAAGGTGACTGAACTTATTGGGGGCACTTTGAAAATGGCATAAAACCCCCATTTCGTCCAGATTATGGCTCGAGTGCCGCAATTAACATGGGTCTTTAATGGACGCCTGACAATTAACCCCTGGATTAAAAATTTTTGTGCCACCTGTATCGCTTTGGATTGATTAGAACTTGGTATTCCTGGAGTTTGAGTCTCTTTAAAGGTGACTGAACTTATTGGGGGCACTTTGAAAATGGCATAAAACCCGCATTTCGTCCAGATTATGGCTCGAGTGCCGCAATTAACATGGGTCTTTAATGGACGCCTGACAATTAACCCCTGGATTAAAAATTTTTGTGCCACCTGTATCGCTTTGGATTGATTGAAACTTGGTATTCCTGGAGTTTGAGTCTCTTTAAAGGTGACTGAACTTATTGGGGGCACTTTGAAAATGGCATAAAACCCGCATTTCGTCCAGATTATGGCTCGAGTGCCGCAATTAACATGGGTCTTTAATGGACGCCTGACAATTAACCCCTGGATTAAAAATTTTTGTGCCACCTGTATCGCTTTGGATTGATTGAAACTTGGTATTCCTGGAGTTTGAGTCTCTTTAAAGGTGACTGAACTTATTGGGGGCACTTTGAAAATGGCATAAAACCCGCATTTCGTCCAGATTATGGCTCGAGTGCCGCAATTAACATGGGTCTTTAATGGACGCCTGACAATTAACCCCTGGATTAAAAATTTTTGTGCCACCTGTATCGCTTTGGATTGATTGAAACTTGGTATTCCTGGAGTTTGAGTCTCTTTAAAGGTGACTGAACTTATTGGGGGCACTTTGAAAATGGCATAAAACCCGCATTTCGTCCAGATTATGGCTCGAGTGCCGCAATTACTATGGGTCTTTAATGGACGCCTGACAATTAACCCCTGGATTAAAAATTTTTGTGCCACCTGTATCGCTTTGGATGGATTGAAACTTGGTATTCCTGGAGTTTGAGTCTCTTTAAAGGTGACTGAACTTATTGGGGGCACTTTGAAAATGGCATAAAACCCGCATTTCGTCCAGATTATGGCTCGAGTGCCGCAATTAACATGGGTCTTTAATGGACGCCTGACAATTAACCCCTGGATTAAAAATTTTTGTGCCACCTGTATCGCTTTGGATTGATTGAAACTTGGTATTCCTGGAGTTTGAGTCTCTTTAAAGGTGACTGAACTTATTGGGGGCACTTTGAAAATGGCATAAAACCCGCATTTCGTCCAGATTATGGCTCGAGTGCCGCAATTAACATGGGTCTTTAATGGACGCCTGACAATTAACCCCTGGATTAAAAATTTTTGTGCCACCTGTATCGCTTTGGATTGATTGAAACTTGGTATTCCTGGAGTTTGAGTCTCTTTAAAGGTGACTGAACTTATTGGGGGCACTTTGAAAATGGCATAAAACCCGCATTTCGTCCAGATTATGGCTCGAGTGCCGCAATTAACATGGGTCTTTAATGGACGCCTGACAATTAACCCCTGGATTAAAAATTTTTGTGCCACCTGTATCGCTTTGGATTGATTGAAACTTGGTATTCCTGGAGTTTGAGTCTCTTTAAAGGTGACTGAACTTATTGGGGGCACTTTGAAAATGGCATAAAACCCGCATTTCGTCCAGATTATGGCTCGAGTGCCGCAATTAACATGGGTCTTTAATGGACGCCTGACAATTAACCCCTGGATTAAAAATTTTTGTGCCACCTGTATCGCTTTGGATTGATTGAAACTTGGTATTCCTGGAGTTTGAGTCTCTTTAAAGGTGACTGAACTTATTGGGGGCACTTTGAAAATGGCATAAAACCCCCATTTCGTCCAGATTATGGCTCGAGTGCCGCAATTAACATGGGTCTTTAATGGACGCCTGACAATTAACCCCTGGATTAAAAATTTTTGTGCCACCTGTATCGCTTTGGATTGATTGAAACTTGGTATTCCTGGAGTTTGAGTCTCTTTAAAGGTGACTGAACTTATTGGGGGCACTTTGAAAATGGCATAAAACCCGCATTTCGTCCAGATTATGGCTCGAGTGCCGCAATTAACATGGGTCTTTAATGGACGCCTGACAATTAACCCCTGGATTAAAAATTTTTGTGCCACCTGTATCGCTTTGGATTGATTGAAACTTGGTATTCCTGGAGTTTGAGTCTCTTTAAAGGTGACTGAACTTATTGGGGGCACTTTGAAAATGGCATAAAACCCGCATTTCGTCCAGATTATGGCTCGAGTGCCGCAATTAACATGGGTCTTTAATGGACGCCTGACAATTAACCCCTGGATTAAAAATTTTTGTGCCACCTGTATCGCTTTGGATTGATTGAAACTTGGTATTCCTGGAGTTTGAGTCTCTTTAAAGGTGACTGAACTTATTGGGGGCACTTTGAAAATGGCATAAAACCCGCATTTCGTCCAGATTATGGCTCGAGTGCCGCAATTAACATGGGTCTTTAATGGACGCCTGACAATTAACCCCTGGATTAAAAATTTTTGTGCCACCTGTATCGCTTTGGATTGATTGAAACTTGGTATTCCTGGAGTTTGAGTCTCTTTAAAGGTGACTGAACTTATTGGGGGCACTTTGAAAATGGCATAAAACCCGCATTTCGTCCAGATTATGGCTCGAGTGCCGCAATTAACATGGGTCTTTAATGGACGCCTGACAATTAACCCCTGGATTAAAAATTTTTGTGCCACCTGTATCGCTTTGGATTGATTGAAACTTGGTATTCCTGGAGTTTGAGTCTCTTTAAAGGTGACTGAACTTATTGGGGGCACTTTGAAAATGGCATAAAACCCGCATTTCGTCCAGATTATGGCTCGAGTGCCGCAATTAACATGGGTCTTTAATGGACGCCTGACAATTAACCCCTGGATTAAAAATTTTTGTGCCACCTGTATCGCTTTGGATTGATTGAAACTTGGTATTCCTGGAGTTTGAGTCTCTTTAAAGGTGACTGAACTTATTGGGGGCACTTTGAAAATGGCATAAAACCCGCATTTCGTCCAGATTATGGCTCGAGTGCCGCAATTAACATGGGTCTTTAATGGACGCCTGACAATTAACCCCTGGATTAAAAATTTTTGTGCCACCTGTATCGCTTTGGATTGATTGAAACTTGGTATTCCTGGAGTTTGAGTCTCTTTAAAGGTGACTGAACTTATTGGGGGCACTTTGAAAATGGCATAAAACCCGCATTTCGTCCAGATTATGGCTCGAGTGCCGCAATTAACATGGGTCTTTAATGGACGCCTGACAATTAACCCCTGGATTAAAAATTTTTGTGCCACCTGTATCGCTTTGGATTGATTAAAACTTGGTATTCCTGGAGTTTGAGTCTCTTTAAAGGTGACTGAACTTATTGGGGGCACTTTGAAAATGGCATAAAACCCGCATTTCGTCCAGATTATGGCTCGAGTGCCGCAATTAACATGGGTCTTTAATGGACGCCTGACAATTAACCCCTGGATTAAAAATTTTTGTGCCACCTGTATCGCTTTGGATTGATTGAAACTTGGTATTCCTGGAGTTTGAGTCTCTTTAAAGGTGACTGAACTTATTGGGGGCACTTTGAAAATGGCATAAAACCCGCATTTCGTCCAGATTATGGCTCGAGTGCCGCAATTAACATGGGTCTTTAATGGACGCCTGACAATTAACCCCTGGATTAAAAATTTTTGTGCCACCTGTATCGCTTTGGATTGATTGAAACTTGGTATTCCTGGAGTTTGAGTCTCTTTAAAGGTGACTGAACTTATTGGGGGCACTTTGAAAATGGCATAAAACCCGCATTTCGTCCAGATTATGGCTCGAGTGCCGCAATTAACATGGGTCTTTAATGGACGCCTGACAATTAACCCCTGGATTAAAAATTTTTGTGCCACCTGTATCGCTTTGGATTGATTGAAACTTGGTATTCCTGGAGTTTGAGTCTCTTTAAAGGTGACTGAACTTATTGGGGGCACTTTGAAAATGGCATAAAACCCGCATTTCGTCCAGATTATGGCTCGAGTGCCGCAATTACTATGGGTCTTTAATGGACGCCTGACAATTAACCCCTGGATTAAAAATTTTTGTGCCACCTGTATCGCTTTGGATGGATTGAAACTTGGTATTCCTGGAGTTTGAGTCTCTTTAAAGGTGACTGAACTTATTGGGGGCACTTTGAAAATGGCATAAAACCCGCATTTCGTCCAGATTATGGCTCGAGTGCCGCAATTAACATGGGTCTTTAATGGACGCCTGACAATTAACCCCTGGATTAAAAATTTTTGTGCCACCTGTATCGCTTTGGATTGATTGAAACTTGGTATTCCTGGAGTTTGAGTCTCTTTAAAGGTGACTGAACTTATTGGGGGCACTTTGAAAATGGCATAAAACCCGCATTTCGTCCAGATTATGGCTCGAGTGCCGCAATTAACATGGGTCTTTAATGGACGCCTGACAATTAACCCCTGGATTAAAAATTTTTGTGCCACCTGTATCGCTTTGGATTGATTGAAACTTGGTATTCCTGGAGTTTGAGTCTCTTTAAAGGTGACTGAACTTATTGGGGGCACTTTGAAAATGGCATAAAACCCGCATTTCGTCCAGATTATGGCTCGAGTGCCGCAATTAACATGGGTCTTTAATGGACGCCTGACAATTAACCCCTGGATTAAAAATTTTTGTGCCACCTGTATCGCTTTGGATTGATTGAAACTTGGTATTCCTGGAGTTTGAGTCTCTTTAAAGGTGACTGAACTTATTGGGGGCACTTTGAAAATGGCATAAAACCCGCATTTCGTCCAGATTATGGCTCGAGTGCCGCAATTAACATGGGTCTTTAATGGACGCCTGACAATTAACCCCTGGATTAAAAATTTTTGTGCCACCTGTATCGCTTTGGATTGATTGAAACTTGGTATTCCTGGAGTTTGAGTCTCTTTAAAGGTGACTGAACTTATTGGGGGCACTTTGAAAATGGCATAAAACCCCCATTTCGTCCAGATTATGGCTCGAGTGCCGCAATTAACATGGGTCTTTAATGGACGCCTGACAATTAACCCCTGGATTAAAAATTTTTGTGCCACCTGTATCGCTTTGGATTGATTGAAACTTGGTATTCCTGGAGTTTGAGTCTCTTTAAAGGTGACTGAACTTATTGGGGGCACTTTGAAAATGGCATAAAACCCGCATTTCGTCCAGATTATGGCTCGAGTGCCGCAATTAACATGGGTCTTTAATGGACGCCTGACAATTAACCCCTGGATTAAAAATTTTTGTGCCACCTGTATCGCTTTGGATTGATTGAAACTTGGTATTCCTGGAGTTTGAGTCTCTTTAAAGGTGACTGAACTTATTGGGGGCACTTTGAAAATGGCATAAAACCCGCATTTCGTCCAGATTATGGCTCGAGTGCCGCAATTAACATGGGTCTTTAATGGACGCCTGACAATTAACCCCTGGATTAAAAATTTTTGTGCCACCTGTATCGCTTTGGATTGATTGAAACTTGGTATTCCTGGAGTTTGAGTCTCTTTAAAGGTGACTGAACTTATTGGGGGCACTTTGAAAATGGCATAAAACCCGCATTTCGTCCAGATTATGGCTCGAGTGCCGCAATTAACATGGGTCTTTAATGGACGCCTGACAATTAACCCCTGGATTAAAAATTTTTGTGCCACCTGTATCGCTTTGGATTGATTGAAACTTGGTATTCCTGGAGTTTGAGTCTCTTTAAAGGTGACTGAACTTATTGGGGGCACTTTGAAAATGGCATAAAACCCGCATTTCGTCCAGATTATGGCTCGAGTGCCGCAATTAACATGGGTCTTTAATGGACGCCTGACAATTAACCCCTGGATTAAAAATTTTTGTGCCACCTGTATCGCTTTGGATTGATTGAAACTTGGTATTCCTGGAGTTTGAGTCTCTTTAAAGGTGACTGAACTTATTGGGGGCACTTTGAAAATGGCATAAAACCCGCATTTCGTCCAGATTATGGCTCGAGTGCCGCAATTAACATGGGTCTTTAATGGACGCCTGACAATTAACCCCTGGATTAAAAATTTTTGTGCCACCTGTATCGCTTTGGATTGATTGAAACTTGGTATTCCTGGAGTTTGAGTCTCTTTAAAGGTGACTGAACTTATTGGGGGCACTTTGAAAATGGCATAAAACCCCCATTTCGTCCAGATTATGGCTCGAGTGCCGCAATTAACATGGGTCTTTAATGGACGCCTGACAATTAACCCCTGGATTAAAAATTTTTGTGCCACCTGTATCGCTTTGGATTGATTGAAACTTGGTATTCCTGGAGTTTGAGTCTCTTTAAAGGTGACTGAACTTATTGGGGGCACTTTGAAAATGGCATAAAACCCGCATTTCGTCCAGATTATGGCTCGAGTGCCGCAATTAACATGGGTCTTTAATGGACGCCTGACAATTAACCCCTGGATTAAAAAGTTTTGTGCCACCTGTATCGCTTTGGATTGATTGAAACTTGGTATTCCTGGAGTTTGAGTCTCTTTAAAGGTGACTGAACTTAATGGGGGCACTTTGAAAATGGCATAAAACCCGCATTTCGTCCAGATTATGGCTCGAGTGCCGCAATTAACATGGGTCTTTAATGGACGCCTGACAATTAACCCCTGGATTAAAAATTTTTGTGCCACCTGTATCGCTTTGGATTGATTGAAACTTGGTATTCCTGGAGTTTGAGTCTCTTTAAAGGTGACTGAACTTATTGGGGGCACTTTGAAAATGGCATAAAACCCGCATTTCGTCCAGATTATGGCTCGAGTGCCGCAATTAACATGGGTCTTTAATGGACGCCTGACAATTAACCCCTGGATTAAAAATTTTTGTGCCACCTGTATCGCTTTGGATTGATTGAAACTTGGTATTCCTGGAGTTTGAGTCTCTTTAAAGGTGACTGAACTTATTGGGGGCACTTTGAAAATGGCATAAAACCCGCATTTCGTCCAGATTATGGCTCGAGTGCCGCAATTAACATGGGTCTTTAATGGACGCCTGACAATTAACCCCTGGATTAAAAATTTTTGTGCCACCTGTATCGCTTTGGATTGATTGAAACTTGGTATTCCTGGAGTTTGAGTCTCTTTAAAGGTGACTGAACTTATTGGGGGCACTTTGAAAATGGCATAAAACCCGCATTTCGTCCAGATTATGGCTCGAGTGCCGCAATTAACATGGGTCTTTAATGGACGCCTGACAATTAACCCCTGGATTAAAAATTTTTGTGCCACCTGTATCGCTTTGGATTGATTGAAACTTGGTATTCCTGGAGTTTGAGTCTCTTTAAAGGTGACTGAACTTATTGGGGGCACTTTGAAAATGGCATAAAACCCGCATTTCGTCCAGATTATGGCTCGAGTGCCGCAATTAACATGGGTCTTTAATGGACACCTGACAATTAACCCCTGGATTAAAAATTTTTGTGCCACCTGTATCGCTTTGGATTGATTGAAACTTGGTATTCCTGGAGTTTGAGTCTCTTTAAAGGTGACTGAACTTATTGGGGGCACTTTGAAAATGGCATAAAACCCGCATTTCGTCCAGATTATGGCTCGAGTGCCGCAATTAACATGGGTCTTTAATGGACGCCTGACAATTAACCCCTGGATTAAAAATTTTTGTGCCACCTGTATCGCTTTGGATTGATTGAAACTTGGTATTCCTGGAGTTTGAGTCTCTTTAAAGGTGACTGAACTTATTGGGGGCACTTTGAAAATGGCATAAAACCCGCATTTCGTCCAGATTATGGCTCGAGTGCCGCAATTAACATGGGTCTTTAATGGACGCCTGACAATTAACCCCTGGATTAAAAATTTTTGTGCCACCTGTATCGCTTTGGATTGATTGAAACTTGGTATTCCTGGAGTTTGAGTCTCTTTAAAGGTGACTGAACTTATTGGGGGCACTTTGAAAATGGCATAAAACCCGCATTTCGTCCAGATTATGGCTCGAGTGCCGCAATTAACATGGGTCTTTAATGGACGCCTGACAATTAACCCCTGGATTAAAAATTTTTGTGCCACCTGTATCGCTTTGGATTGATTGAAACTTGGTATTCCTGGAGTTTGAGTCTCTTTAAAGGTGACTGAACTTATTGGGGGCACTTTGAAAATGGCATAAAACCCCCATTTCGTCCAGATTATGGCTCGAGTGCCGCAATTAACATGGGTCTTTAATGGACGCCTGACAATTAACCCCTGGATTAAAAATTTTTGTGCCACCTGTATCGCTTTGGATTGATTAAAACTTGGTATTCCTGGAGTTTGAGTCTCTTTAAAGGTGACTGAACTTATTGGGGGCACTTTGAAAATGGCATAAAACCCGCATTTCGTCCAGATTATGGCTCGAGTGCCGCAATTAACATGGGTCTTTAATGGACGCCTGACAATTAACCCCTGGATTAAAAATTTTTGTGCCACCTGTATCGCTTTGGATTGATTGAAACTTGGTATTCCTGGAGTTTGAGTCTCTTTAAAGGTGACTGAACTTATTGGGGGCACTTTGAAAATGGCATAAAACCCGCATTTCGTCCAGATTATGGCTCGAGTGCCGCAATTAACATGGGTCTTTAATGGACGCCTGACAATTAACCCCTGGATTAAAAATTTTTGTGCCACCTGTATCGCTTTGGATTGATTGAAACTTGGTATTCCTGGAGTTTGAGTCTCTTTAAAGGTGACTGAACTTATTGGGGGCACTTTGAAAATGGCATAAAACCCCCATTTCGTCCAGATTATGGCTCGAGTGCCGCAATTAACATGGGTCTTTAATGGACGCCTGACAATTAACCCCTGGATTAAAAATTTTTGTGCCACCTGTATCGCTTTGGATTGATTGAAACTTGGTATTCCTGGAGTTTGAGTCTCTTTAAAGGTGACTGAACTTATTGGGGGCACTTTGAAAATGGCATAAAACCCCCATTTCGTCCAGATTATGGCTCGAGTGCCGCAATTAACATGGGTCTTTAATGGACGCCTGACAATTTAACCCCTGGATTAAAAATTTTTGTGCCACCTGTATCGCTTTGGATTGATTGAAACTTGGTCACCTTTAAAGAGGCTCAAACTCCAGGAACACCAAGTTCTAATGAATCCAAAGCGATACAGGTGGCACAAAAATTTTTAATCCAGGGGTTAATTGTCAGGCGTCCATAAAAGACCCATCATAATTTCGGCACTCGTGCCATAATCAAGCCGAAATGGGGGTTTTATGCCATTTTCAAAGTGCCCCCAATAAGTTCAGTCACCTTTAAAGAGGCTCAAACTCCAGGAACACCAAGTTCTAATGAATCCAAAGCGATACAGGTGGCACAAAAATTTTTAATCCAGGGGTTAATTGTCAGGCGTCCATAAAAGACCCATCATAATTTCGGCACTCGTGCCATAATCAAGCCGAAATGGGGGTTTTATGCCATTTTCAAAGTGCCCCCAATAAGTTCAGTCACCTTTAAAGAGGCTCAAACTCCAGGAACACCAAGTTCTAATACATCCAAAGCGATACAGGTGGCACAAAAATTTTTAATCCAGGGGTTAATTGTCAGGCGTCCATAAAAGACCCATCATAATTTCGGCACTCGTGCCATAATCAAGCCGAAATGGGGGTTTTATGCCATTTTCAAAGTGCCCCCAATAAGTTCAGTCACCTTTAAAGAGGCTCAAACTCCAGGAACACCAAGTTCTAATAAATCCAAAGCGATACAGGTGGCACAAAAATTTTTAATCCAGGGGTTAATTGTCAGGCGTCCATAAAAGACCCATCATAATTTCGGCACTCGTGCCATAATCAAGCCGAAATGGGGGTTTTATGCCATTTTCAAAGTGCCCCCAATAAGTTCAGTCACCTTTAAAGAGGCTCAAACTCCAGGAACACCAAGTTCTAATAAATCCAAAGCGATACAGGTGGCACAAAAATTTTTAATCCAGGGGTTAATTGTCAGGCGTCCATAAAAGACCCATCACAATTTCGGCACTCGTGCCATAATCAAGCCGAAATGGGGGTTTTATGCCATTTTCAAAGTGCCCCCAATAAGTTCAGTCACCTTTAAAGAGGCTCAAACTCCAGGAACACCAAGTTCTAATGAATCCAAAGCGATACAGGTGGCACAAAAATTTTTAATCCAGGGGTTAATTGTCAGGCGTCCATAAAAGACCCATCACAATTTCGGCACTCGTGCCATAATCAAGCCGAAATGGGGGTTTTATGCCATTTTCAAAGTGCCCCCAATAAGTTCAGTCACCTTTAAAGAGGCTCAAACTCCAGGAACACCAAGTTCTAATGAATCCAAAGCGATACAGGTGGCACAAAAATTTTTAAGACAGGGGTTAATTGTCAGGCGTCCATAAAAGACCCATCACAATTTCGGCACTCGTGCCATAATCAAGCCGAAATGGGGGTTTTATGCCATTTTCAAAGTGCCCCCAATAAGTTCAGTCACCTTTAAAGAGACTCAAACTCCAGGAACACCAAGTTCTAATGAATCCAAAGCGATACAGGTGGCACAAAAATTTTTAATCCAGGGGTTAATTGTCAGGCGTCCATAAAAGACCCATCATAATTTCGGCACTCGTGCCATAATCAAGCCGAAATGGGGGTTTTATGCCATTTTCAAAGTGCCCCCAATAAGTTCAGTCACCTTTAAAGAGGCTCAAACTCCAGGAACACCAAGTTCTAATGAATCCAAAGCGATACAGGTGGCACAAAAACTTTTTAATCCAGGGGTTAATTGTCAGGCGTCCATAAAAGACCCATCATAATTTCGGCACTCGTGCCATAATCAAGCCGAAATGGGGGTTTTATGCCATTTTCAAAGTGCCCCCAATAAGTTCAGTCACCTTTAAAGAGGCTCAAACTCCAGGAACACTAAGTTCTAATGAATCCAAAGCGATACAGGTGGCACAAAAATTTTTAATCCAGGGGTTAATTGTCAGGCGTCCATAAAAGACCCATCATAATTTCGGCACTCGTGCCATAATCAAGCCGAAATGGGGGTTTTATGCCATTTTCAAAGTGCCCCCAATAAGTTCAGTCACCTTTAAAGAGGCTCAAACTCCAGGAACACCAAGTTCTAATGAATCCAAAGCGATACAGGTGGCACAAAAATTTTTAATCCAGGGGTTAATTGTCAGGCGTCCATAAAAGACCCATCATAATTTCGGCACTCGTGCCATAATCAAGCCGAAATGGGGGTTTTATGCCATTTTCAAAGTGCCCCCAATAAGTTCAGTCACCTTTAAAGAGGCTCAAACTCCAGGAACACCAAGTTCTAATACATCCAAAGCGATACAGGTGGCACAAAAATTTTTAATCCAGGGGTTAATTGTCAGGCGTCCATAAAAGACCCATCATAATTTCGGCACTCGTGCCATAATCAAGCCGAAATGGGGGTTTAATGCCATTTTCAAAGTGCCCCCAATAAGTTCAGTCACCTTTAAAGAGGCTCAAACTCCAGGAACACCAAGTTCTAATAAATCCAAAGCGATACAGGTGGCACAAAAATTTTTAATCCAGGGGTTAATTGTCAGGCGTCCATAAAAGACCCATCATAATTTCGGCACTCGTGCCATAATCAAGCCGAAATGGGGGTTTTATGCCATTTTCAAAGTGCCCCCAATAAGTTCAGTCACCTTTAAAGAGGCTCAAACTCCAGGAACGCCAAGTTCTAATGAATCCAAAGCGATACAGGTGGCACAAAAATTTTTAATCCAGGGGTTAATTGTCAGGCGTCCATAAAAGACCCATCATAATTTCGGCACTCGTGCCATAATCAAGCCGAAATGGGGGTTTTATGCCATTTTCAAAGTGCCCCCAATAAGTTCAGTCACCTTTAAAGAGGCTCAAACTCCAGGAACACCAAGTTCTAATGAATCCAAAGCGATACAGGTGGCACAAAAATTTTTAATCCAGGGGTTAATTGTCAGGCGTCCATAAAAGACCCATCATAATTTCGGCACTCGTGCCATAATCAAGCCGAAATGGGGGTTTTATGCCATTTTCAAAGTGCCCCCAATAAGTTCAGTCACCTTTAAAGAGGCTCAAACTCCAGGAACACCAAGTTCTAATAAATCCAAAGCGATACAGGTGGCACAAAAATTTTTAATCCAGGGGTTAATTGTCAGGCGTCCATAAAAGACCCATCATAATTTCGGCACTCGTGCCATAATCAAGCCGAAATGGGGGTTTTATGCCATTTTCAAAGTGCCCCCAATAAGTTCAGTCACCTTTAAAGAGACTCAAACTCCATGAACACCAAGTTCTAATGAATCCAAAGCGATACAGGTGGCACAAAAATTTTTAATCCAGGGGTTAATTGTCAGGCGTCCATAAAAGACCCATCACAATTTCGGCACTCGTGCCATAATCAAGCCGAAATGGGGGTTTTATGCCATTTTCAAAGTGCCCCCAATAAGTTCAGTCACCTTTAAAGAGGCTCAAACTCCAGGAACACCAAGTTCTAATGAATCCAAAGCGATACAGGTGGCACAAAAATTTTTAATCCAGGGGTTAATTGTCAGGCGTCCATAAAAGACCCATCACAATTTCGGCACTCGTGCCATAATCAAGCCGAAATGGGGGTTTTATGCCATTTTCAAAGTGCCCCCAATAAGTTCAGTCACCTTTAAAGAGACTCAAACTCCAGGAACACCAAGTTCTAATGAATCCAAAGCGATACAGGTGGCACAAAAATTTTTAATCCAGGGGTTAATTGTCAGGCGTCCATAAAAGACCCATCATAATTTCGGCACTCGTGCCATAATCAAGCCGAAATGGGGGTTTTATGCCATTTTCAAAGTGCCCCCAATAAGTTCAGTCACCTTTAAAGAGGCTCAAACTCCAGGAACACCAAGTTCTAATGAATCCAAAGCGATACAGGTGGCACAAAAATTTTTAATCCAGGGGTTAATTGTCAGGCGTCCATAAAAGACCCATCATAATTTCGGCACTCGTGCCATAATCAAGCCGAAATGGGGGTTTTATGCCATTTTCAAAGTGCCCCCAATAAGTTCAGTCACCTTTAAAGAGGCTCAAACTCCAGGAACACCAAGTTCTAATGAATCCAAAGCGATACAGGTGGCACAAAAATTTTTAATCCAGGGGTTAATTGTCAGGCGTCCATAAAAGACCCATCATAATTTCGGCACTCGTGCCATAATCAAGCCGAAATGGGGGTTTTATGCCATTTTCAAAGTGCCCCCAATAAGTTCAGTCACCTTTAAAGAGGCTCAAACTCCAGGAACACCAAGTTCTAATGAATCCAAAGCGATACAGGTGGCACAAAAATTTTTAATCCAGGGGTTAATTGTCAGGCGTCCATAAAAGACCCATCATAATTTCGGCACTCGTGCCATAATCAAGCCGAAATGGGGGTTTTATGCCATTTTCAAAGTGCCCCCAATAAGTTCAGTCACCTTTAAAGAGGCTCAAACTCCAGGAACACCAAGTTCTAATGAATCCAAAGCGATACAGGTGGCACAAAAATTTTTAATCCAGGGGTTAATTGTCAGGCGTCCATAAAAGACCCATCATAATTTCGGCACTCGTGCCATAATCAAGCCGAAATGGGGGTTTTATGCCATTTTCAAAGTGCCCCCAATAAGTTCAGTCACCTTTAAAGAGGCTCAAACTCCAGGAACACCAAGTTCTAATACATCCAAAGCGATACAGGTGGCACAAAAATTTTTAATCCAGGGGTTAATTGTCAGGCGTCCATAAAAGACCCATCATAATTTCGGCACTCGTGCCATAATCAAGCCGAAATGGGGGTTTTATGCCATTTTCAAAGTGCCCCCAATAAGTTCAGTCACCTTTAAAGAGGCTCAAACTCCAGGAACACCAAGTTCTAATGAATCCAAAGCGATACAGGTGGCACAAAAATTTTTAATCCAGGGGTTAATTGTCAGGCGTCCATAAAAGACCCATCATAATTTCGGCACTCGTGCCATAATCAAGCCGAAATGGGGGTTTTATGCCATTTTCAAAGTGCCCCCAATAAGTTCAGTCACCTTTAAAGAGGCTCAAACTCCAGGAACACCAAGTTCTAATAAATCCAAAGCGATACAGGTGGCACAAAAATTTTTAATCCAGGGGTTAATTGTCAGGCGTCCATAAAAGACCCATCATAATTTCGGCACTCGTGCCATAATCAAGCCGAAATGGGGGTTTTATGCCATTTTCAAAGTGCCCCCAATAAGTTCAGTCACCTTTAAAGAGACTCAAACTCCAGGAACACCAAGTTCTAATGAATCCAAAGCGATACAGGTGGCACAAAAATTTTTAAGACAGGGGTTAATTGTCAGGCGTCCATAAAAGACCCATCACAATTTCGGCACTCGTGCCATAATCAAGCCGAAATGGGGGTTTTATGCCATTTTCAAAGTGCCCCCAATAAGTTCAGTCACCTTTAAAGAGGCTCAAACTCCAGGAACACCAAGTTCTAATAAATCCAAAGCGATACAGGTGGCACAAAAATTTTTAAGACAGGGGTTAATTGTCAGGCGTCCATAAAAGACCCATCACAATTTCGGCACTCGTGCCATAATCAAGCCGAAATGGGGGTTTTATGCCATTTTCAAAGTGCCCCCAATAAGTTCAGTCACCTTTAAAGAGACTCAAACTCCAGGAACACCAAGTTCTAATGAATCCAAAGCGATACAGGTGGCACACAAATTTTTAATCTAGGGGTTAATTGTCAGGCGTCCATAAAAGACCCATCATAATTTCGGCACTCGTGCCATAATCAAGCCGAAATGGGGGTTTTATGCCATTTTCAAAGTGCCCCCAATAAGTTCAGTCACCTTTAAAGAGGCTCAAACTCCAGGAACACCAAGTTCTAATGAATCCAAAGCGATACAGGTGGCACAAAAATTTTTAATCCAGGGGTTAATTGTCAGGCGTCCATAAAAGACCCATCATAATTTCGGCACTCGTGCCATAATCAAGCCGAAATGGGGGTTTTATGCCATTTTCAAAGTGCCCCCAATAAGTTCAGTCACCTTTAAAGAGGCTCAAACTCCAGGAACACCAAGTTCTAATGAATCCAAAGCGATACAGGTGGCACAAAAATTTTTAATCCAGGGGTTAATTGTCAGGCGTCCATAAAAGACCCATCATAATTTCGGCACTCGTGCCATAATCAAGCCGAAATGGGGGTTTTATGCCATTTTCAAAGTGCCCCCAATAAGTTCAGTCACCTTTAAAGAGACTCAAACTCCAGGAACACCAAGTTCTAATGAATCCAAAGCGATACAGGTGGCACAAAAATTTTTAATCCAGGGGTTAATTGTCAGGCGTCCATAAAAGACCCATCATAATTTCGGCACTCGTGCCATAATCAAGCCGAAATGGGGGTTTTATGCCATTTTCAAAGTGCCCCCAATAAGTTCAGTCACCTTTAAAGAGGCTCAAACTCCAGGAACACCAAGTTCTAATAAATCCAAAGCGATACAGGTGGCACAAAAATTTTTAAGACAGGGGTTAATTGTCAGGCGTCCATAAAAGACCCATCACAATTTCGGCACTCGTGCCATAATCAAGCCGAAATGGGGGTTTTATGCCATTTTCAAAGTGCCCCCAATAAGTTCAGTCACCTTTAAAGAGACTCAAACTCCAGGAACACCAAGTTCTAATGAATCCAAAGCGATACAGGTGGCACAAAAATTTTTAATCCAGGGGTTAATTGTCAGGCGTCCATAAAAGACCCATCATAATTTCGGCACTCGTGCCATAATCAAGCCGAAATGGGGGTTTTATGCCATTTTCAAAGTGCCCCCAATAAGTTCAGTCACCTTTAAAGAGGCTCAAACTCCAGGAACACCAAGTTCTAATGAATCCAAAGCGATACAGGTGGCACAAAAATTTTTAATCCAGGGGTTAATTGTCAGGCGTCCATAAAAGACCCATCATAATTTCGGCACTCGTGCCATAATCAAGCCGAAATGGGGGTTTTATGCCATTTTCAAAGTGCCCCCAATAAGTTCAGTCACCTTTAAAGAGGCTCAAACTCCAGGAACACCAAGTTCTAATGAATCCAAAGCGATACAGGTGGCACAAAAATTTTTAATCCAGGGGTTAATTGTCAGGCGTCCATAAAAGACCCATCATAATTTCGGCACTCGTGCCATAATCAAGCCGAAATGGGGGTTTTATGCCATTTTCAAAGTGCCCCCAATAAGTTCAGTCACCTTTAAAGAGGCTCAAACTCCAGGAACACCAAGTTCTAATGAATCCAAAGCGATACAGGTGGCACAAAAATTTTTAATCCAGGGGTTAATTGTCAGGCGTCCATAAAAGACCCATCATAATTTCGGCACTCGTGCCATAATCAAGCCGAAATGGGGGTTTTATGCCATTTTCAAAGTGCCCCCAATAAGTTCAGTCACCTTTAAAGAGGCTCAAACTCCAGGAACACCAAGTTCTAATGAATCCAAAGCGATACAGGTGGCACAAAAATTTTTAATCCAGGGGTTAATTGTCAGGCGTCCATAAAAGACCCATCATAATTTCGGCACTCGTGCCATAATCAAGCCGAAATGGGGGTTTTATGCCATTTTCAAAGTGCCCCCAATAAGTTCAGTCACCTTTAAAGAGGCTCAAACTCCAGGAACACCAAGTTCTAATGAATCCAAAGCGATACAGGTGGCACAAAAATTTTTAATCCAGGGGTTAATTGTCAGGCGTCCATAAAAGACCCATCATAATTTCGGCACTCGTGCCATAATCAAGCCGAAATGGGGGTTTTATGCCATTTTCAAAGTGCCCCCAATAAGTTCAGTCACCTTTAAAGAGGCTCAAACTCCAGGAATACCAAGTTCTAATGAATCCAAAGCGATACAGGTGGCACAAAAATTTGTAATCCAGGGGTTAATTGTCAGGCGTCCATTACTGTCTTATCCAGTGTTGATTTATCCAACCATTACGTCATTTTAGGTACGGGTCTAAAGGGGATTCCCGAAATTTTAGACAAGTCATGCGCTTCCTACTCATGCTAATACACGTAAAAATATGAGGACCCTACCATGCCTACGTAGACGGCGGTATTCCACAATGGAGCCACTACGGAAATTAACATACAAGGATCAAAATACCACAATCGTGTAAAAAAGTAAAAAAAAGGGTATTGAGTGGAAACGTGAAATACCATCATAATGTACAGGAGCGTGTTAGGATTTTTTTTCACCCATAAAATTATTTTCCCCGATCTGCCCCTCAAATTTGATGTTGGTTTGCATTTTGGAAGGTGTTTTCTTAGTAGCGTAATGAGCCAAAAATTTTGAGGGGGTTCAACATGGAATATTGCCTAAATTTGATAAAAAGTTGCGAGCGGGCGCAGCGAGATAGCAAAATTTTGACATTTCAATCACAAAATCATAGTTTGTGTGACTTTGAAGTAACATTTGAAAAATTATAGGCCTATATTTTTTACTTATTCCTTTTCTTTTCTCCCCATTTACTTTGGGGGGGGGGGCAAAACGCCGATGTCATAAGAGTAATTTCTTAGCTTTGTTCTTAAAAAACAACTTGAAAAAACATGTAATAATCTCATAGCCCTATTTAAAAAGTGCGAGCACGAAGCACGAGCGGAACATTTTGTGACCTTCATGATTGTTGTTCTCAAAATTGAATATAATAATTGGGCAATGTTTGCGAACCTGAAGAACATGCGTATGTAGAAAGATAATTACTGTGAGCGCGAAGCGCAAGCAGACATTAGTTTAATATGGGTTCTGGCTTGATCGAAAAATAACCTGTGAAGGACGATTTGCACATTAAGACGATACATCTTTCAACTTGTAGTTCAATTTTTTTGACATTGTGACTTAAAAGATTGACATTCTAAGCAATTTTTGAAATAAACGGTAAATTAGGTAAAAAAAAAACTAAAACAATTATTGATGCGAGCCCGAAAAATTTGTGATTTCAGATCTAAAAATGGGACCTGGAGTAAATACATTATTTTGGTCATCATTATGAAAATGATGACTATCTTCCTTTTCCTCTTTCTAAGCGCGAAGCGTCGGTATTCCTTTCTGAAGAGGGGACAATTTAGTTATTAGACATTCATGTACATTTTATGAATGAAAATGTAATAAGCCTTATGATTGAGTGAAATTTGTTGATAGTTATAATGAGGTAAGTCATCTGATTTAAGCATTTTTGAAATTATGAATAGATTCATGAGTTGATAATTATATTTCTAACTATTAACGCGAGCGCAAGTCGCGAGATGATTTGCTTTTGATAAACGTAATAAAAATGATTTTAAGAAGTTTGTTACAGAATCGATATAAAGAATATTTTGAAATACACTAAGACAATATTATGTAGGCCTACTTGGCAAATCAAATAATGCCAGGACACAGCACAAAAAGTTGCAAATGAAATTCACATCATAAAAAGGACATTATTTTTACAGAGCACTCTTGACAAAAATCAATTGTAAATTAAACAAATTAATAAAAGCTCGATGTCCAAGATGAAATATGTTTCGTATATTGACTTCAAAACCAGATAAAGCAAAATATTATATCAGCCTATTTAGCAAGATATGTATCTCAACGTACAGGCCATGCGAGCGCGAGTGAAACTTGTTTACGTTAAACTTTGAATCAGTTTCCAAGTCTTCCAAGTCTTATCTTATTCCACTGGCGTAAATCCGTGTTGATGGGTGGGGGATGACTGAAATAATTTGGCATTTTTTGCAATCATGTATTTAGATATGCAAGGAATTGTCATTAATATGTCCACAGTGGTGTACCGTGGGTCACGGCATTGTGGGGGCACCAGCAAAATATTTGAATCACTGAGTGAGCGCGCGAAGGGCGCTCATTTCACAGTTATACTGACCTAATATTGAGAAATTTTAAGGACAATGTCATTAAACGGATATGTATCTCACTGATCAAATAATGCGAGCGCGAAGCGCGAGCTGAATTTTTTATATTCACACCTAAAAAGGGACATTATAATCAAATTTGGTCATCACGATAGGTACCTGTCTTGTTAAATAAAGCGAGCGCGAAGCGTGAGCTGAAATTTTCGCATATTTTGACCCCAAACAGCGAGATTTTAAGGAATATATTTTAGAAATCCATTAAGAGTATGCATATCTCACCATAGTCATCTAATGCGAGTGCCAAGCGCTTGCTGATTTTATTAGAATTACATCTGAACACATGAAACACTTTTTGTAGTCATTGCAATCATGATTATCATACGCATCTCACTAATCAAATATTGCGAGCGCGAAGCGCGAGCTGAAAATTTAGACAATTTTTTACATTCAGATCAGAAAAAGGGACATTTTAAGGACTGATTTGAGAAATTCATGAAGAGCAGACATATCTCACCAATCCACTAATGCGAACGTAATCAGGGACAGGAAATGTTTCATATGTACGAAGACCTTAACATGGGGCAATCACTTTTTGAGTCATGTAAAAGAAGCATATGTCACTACATAAAACAATGATAACTCAAGTGCTAGGAAATATATTTGGTTTATATTGACTTGAAAACGGGATGTTTTAGTACTTCAGGATTATAATATCTCGTTAAACAAACAATGCGAGCACCAGGAACTATGGAGACGTAGGCCCTGGGCAAATTATATTTCATAAAGTTATGATAAAAATGTTTCTTATGTAATGTAACATAACATAATTATAATATAATGTAATATAACATTATAATGAATAATATTTTCTTCTTTCCCACTACGTTTCTCTTCCTTTCTCCCTCTTTTCTCATTTTCCCCCTTTTTTGGGGGGTCAGCCAATGGAGAGGGGGGAGGGTATGTGCCCCCCGTAGTTACGCCACTGTATGTCCATATGGCAAATACCCCTCCAATATTATTATTTTTTCTTACCCCATGATGGTTCAATGGTTTTATTAGAGATTACATTAAAAAATTGACTCTCCATCTTAATCCCTTCCCAAAGACACCAACATTGATGAAACGGAAGAAACGAGGGCTTCTCTTCTCTTATAATAAGGGCATCAGTATTTCGTTTGGAAATGGTGAACTGGCTATTTTATTTGCATTGTATGATTCAATAATATTGTTTTATTTGTTAAGCGGTATTTTAGGAAGGATTTTTACCAATAAAGCAACGATCTCTTGTGATTTTTTTTAAATTTTCTTTCGTAAAAAGTGTGGGGGGGGGGGTGTTTGTACAAGCCACCCCCCCCTCCTCGAAAAGTGGGGGGGATATATCCCCATCCCCCGGGATTTACGCCAGTGTCTTATTCATACGTCTCCTTCTCTTTTCTCCTTCTTTCTTCCCTCCTTTCTTTCCCCTTCTTTTCTTTTTTTCTTTCTTTTCCTGTTTTGTTTCTTTTTTTCGGGGGGGGGGGGGGGCGCCTCGGGTTTCCTCGCCCCTTAGATCCGCCTATGAAAATTGTGCAACTATACCGGACAATTAAAGTTATGAGGTCACGTTACTTTATTATTACTTATTAGTTTTATTGCAATTACAATCACAAGCATAATCACAATTTTAAAATGTCTTTGGTAAAATTAATGGACTGAAATCAGGTAGCAAAAATGGATTAGAAGGGGTGGTAATTGGGCCTTCCATTATTCATATCATTTTCCTGGGTAGGTCCAATTAATTCGTATTACATACATTTTCAATAGCACATCATATTCAATACATTTTTTAAACTTCTCTTATCTACCAAATAACAGTAAAAGAAAATTCTGCTTATCCGCATTAGTACATATTTATCAGTATTATAAGGGTTGAGATTTCAACACATTTCCCCATTAACGGCATATTTTTTTTTAATGCTAACAGCCTCAGTACTAAAATTAATAATCTAACTACGATGCTTTCATTCGAGTATGCAAAGATGAAACTACTTTTTGGTAATTCTCTAAACAAATCAATCTTAAATCATGAAGAGTTCCCAAAAGTTCGGGCATCCACTTATTGCTTCTTCTTTCACGGCAAAATGTTTCTTCTTCCTGCCGGTATTTCGCCGACAAGCCATGTTCGGTTGGATGTTTGAATCTGTAATAAAAGAAAAAAAGGTAGCAACTAACAATATTGGTATTATAAGGGTTAAGAGACAACTTCAATTGAAAATAGAAATAAGGGTCTGCGAAAGAGAGACTACACGTGATTAGGACGGGAAATCGCCGTGTGTTCACATCGGCGGAAATTGGACAATCTGTGATATCGCGATATCAAAGTGTCTGCTGAGTCTGTCCGCTCGCTTCAGGTTGGTAAATATAGACTAATTACGTGAACGTATGACTGTTTCGTGCGCTATAATATCATAAAAGGTCAAGGAATACTACTTGCACTTGAAGCTCGAAGGATATGCTGTACATCATCAGAGCCAGAATAATTTGATGAATTCCCGGGATGAATTCGCGACTATGTATAATGATAGTGGGGTGACATGCATGGAAATATAAGAGGAAATTTTTTTCAGTTTAAAAACAGAGATAACTTATTTATTTGAGATATGAAATGGCCCTATAAGTATTTAATTTGGCTTGGAACGGGGCTTGGAATTGACATAGTAATCGACGGTCAATGATGAAACACGGGACTATTGAATTTGTTTGGGAATGGCATTCCGACTTGCATACTTTAGATGCTCAGCTGCTGGCATGAAATCAAGCGCCCCGAACGTTCTATGTGATGCAATGTTGTTTGGGATACCACACTGCAAATTGGAGCAACCGGCCTCCACCAGATTAGCCTACTCGTAGCCATCGGCGGCGGAAGCCCCAAAATTTAGAAGGGGTCTACCTGAAATTTTGTAATGGACACGGTAAAAAAAATTGACAAGCAAAAAAAAAAAAAAAAAAGGTCATCAACCTAAGTTTAGGGGGGGGGGACAAGAGACATTTTGGGGTCCACCAGGGGGGAAGCAGGAAACAAGATTGACAAGCCAAAAAAAAGGATAAAAAACGTTATCAACTAACTTAGGCCTATTTAAGGGGGATCGTTTCAAATTTTGGGGGACCTGTCCCCCCACTTCGGCTAGCTTCCCTGGCCGCTTCAAGTCCCTTTTCCTTATAGGGTCTACCGATTAAAAATTAGGTCGAGCTTACTAGATTTTGAGAAATAGGCAAAATATTTGTGTATCAAAAATCCTGGTGCCGTCATTGCGCCAGACCCGATCCGCATATAGCCCCCAATTAGTTCTACAACCGAGAAAAAAAAGAAAAGATGAAAGAAAAGGAAAGAAAGATGAAAGAAGTTTATTTTCTGAATATCATGTAACCACTGGACCACACTCGGGTCGTGTGGTCCAGTGGTTAGAGCATTGGACTCATAATCATAAGGTTGTGAGTTCGAATCCCAACTCTGCCATTGTCTCCACTTTGATAAAAAGGCCCGAGAGTGATCTGTCGTCTATAACGTCAGCCACTATGACTGATTAACCTAGACGTAAAATGTTTCATAGGTAATTGGTTTTATACCAGCTTGGCGTTTACCAGCAAAATGCTGTCCTGTCGAGTTCCTACGGGAGTTACCACAAACAGAAAATCAATCTCAAAGTTAGATTCTCATGAAAAGGTTATTTTTCACTCGCTTCGATCGCTCGGGACTTATTTCTTGTACTTTTCACGCATTGAGCTTCGCCCTAATGCTCGGGCCACAATCAATCCTGTTCATACCGTGATATGATCAAGAAATGTTTGGCTCTTGCCCCCCCCCCCTGGCCACGACCCCTGTTACGCCCCTGGTCACCGCCTATCTCGTTTGCATAATACTGAGTTGTGCATATAATTGTTTTGTGAAAAAACAAGCGAAACCTGAAAATGTCATAACTAATTTCTTATGTTAGATCCGATTTTGATTATTGGCAGCCGTTAAATTATTCTTTGATTCAAATTAATATTCTGGGGTGGACTTGTGAAAACAATAATAAAAGGAGTGAATTGCCGCGTCGTTTTACATAATTAAATGTCACTAAGTCCACCCAAATGTGTTTCGAATCAATAAAGAAAAATCAAAAGAAGAATGACGCTTGAAATTTAATCAAAGATGATGTCCATCTCTCACTATTTCTTTTTTTTATTGTTTGAATCATACAATAAATACATTTTACACGGTTTTACAAGAATGCCGATTTGACTGAACCACTTTACAAAAACGTTAAAACAATGGCATGCCTCATCTTCAGGGAGGAATAAAATGTTGTTTCATATAGTAATGAGGAATAAAACAGAATATCTCATCTTTCATATAATGAGAAACTAAAGAAATAGTGATTGGATGATGCTGTCAGTCACCTCATTTGCACATGCGACCCTTGAATGATGATATTATTTCACTTCCGATTTTCATTAAATTTACAGTATTATGCTTGTTGGATTTTTCTGTTTTTATTCAAGTCAACTTTTTTTGTTGAGGTGGATTAATTCTGAATTGGCAAGTCTGAGAGGCAAATTTGCGACACTACCCAGGAACAGTGCCAGATCATGATCTGTGGTCTACCCCCTTTTGAGAGGCAAAATATTTTTTTTTAGAAAAATATTTCATGTCTTTCCCAGTGAGGATGTTTTTTCCTGTTTTGCTTGTAAAATTATTCCTTCAACAAAATGACCTCGATTTCGGCAGTGAAGCCATTTTGGGGGTCTTTTATCAAAATCTCCCTGGACAAAATGCCCCCACTTGGAAAATCCTGGATCTACCCCTGCCCGGGTGATAATTTGCATATTTCATTCATAATGAATATTTTCAGATTTTCTTTAAAATAGTGGCTTGTAGTTTATGCATAAATAATGTGCGAGCCAAATTTCGGCACGATCACGCGAACGGCGGCCGAGATCAGAAGGGGGACCATCATGCCCCTCCGTCCCCAATACATCTCAACTAGCCCAGTCCTTTAAGGTATAATGTATCTACATGTTATTAGATTGCCCCTGTTGTAAGTCTAAATCACCAAAAAATGTATTGATACTCCTTGCAAATCACTGAAAAATAATTTTATGTCATAATCTTATCTTTTATTTTAAAAATTATAATGGACATTGTCACGCTTCCTCATTATTTTTCTGATGTCAAAAGAAATCCATGGAGCTGCCACCTTTGACATTCGGACCTGAATACACAACATTTTATATAGGCTATAAGCGGCTATTTGTAACCCCCCCCCCCGGGGGATCGATGGTCACTCTCCACATGGACTGCTACCGACCCGTGTCCGACAACCTCAGAAATCCGTGCACCCTAAACAGCGTTACTACATTAACTAAATTTGCAACCCTAAATGGCGTAACCCATGAGAAAATTAGCCAACCTATAACAAGTAGACTTGTTAACTGCAAAAAAAGGGGTGAACGCTGCATTTTTTAGTACAAATGTCCCACTTGGCACAAATGTTCCTTGAGTCAAAAGAAAAAGATTCATCCAAAGAGACACGCTGTATCTATGCAAATAAGCAAGTAATTTGCATATTATGTCGATATGTAAAAACAAGTAATTCAGAATATATATTTCATTGGAATTGGAATTGGAAATAAAGACTTAGGGTAAGACAGGGAAGAAAATTGTCAAAAAATAATTGGGATATCCTTGTTTATTATTACCTAATTTATATAAATTATGCAAATTATTATTTAAAGCAGAGTATTTTTTAAAGAATCCTGAACTGTTTTATAAATAGCAGCAATTAATACAAAATGTCAACATTCTACATGAAAGAGAATATATTAGCGAAAACATCGATATGCTTCATGACAGTATTAGTGTCTTAATTTGCTTAGAAGGAGGGCAAATATGTCAAAATGTATGACGTGATATTGCGCTATTTACGAGACCAAAACAACCTCTATGTCACAGTCACACTCACGAATCGGACAATAAAGCGATCAATGGTATGTCATTCGAGATAACACACTCTCAACACAATAGCTTCCATCGGCTTCTCGTATCGCTTTTGTCATGTTTGTTGGTGTGTCTGCCACACCGTAATCTATGCTGTACGGGCAAAATGCATTTCGGTATCGGTAAAACACTATTGATTTTGTTTTTTTGTTTCTCTTGGAAAATTTACAGGAGACATTGCTTTGCAGGTTACTGCTTAAATGAAGCTCTGGCACATGAATCATGACGAATATACCCCACCTCAATCCATATATTAACTTATGTTTAAAATGTGTAAAATACATGTCTTTTGGAGACCCCGAAGTGGCAAAACTGCATTCCCCGCGGCATTCCCGCTACTTTACAAAACCAGTTTGACTTGTATTATCGACTTGGAAAAGACATATGTATGAGACATCAGTTAACATGTTTCCTGAAGATATTTTTTGGTTTATTTAAGCCTACGTCCATGGGAGCCCTCCGAATTTATTCCATCACCTCTGTGTATTTCGACACTAAATAAAAAAATATCGTGTTTAAAAGCCACCGGCAAGGCAAATTGCGTTTTTGGTATAATAAAGCAACTTTTATATCTATATTTCATATTTATCTATATTAATATAATTATTAATGTTATTATTACTATTATTATTAATGTTATTATTAATATGATTATTAATGTTATTATTAATATTATTATTAATGTTATTATTAATATTATTATTAATGTTATTATTATTATTATCGTTGTTCTACAGTTTGTAATAATGCTCTAGCACAGTAAAGGCTATAACCCAACAGGAGCATGCCTAGGATACCCTTTTCCCTTTTGGTTTTATGTATTCAAAAATTGTCTTTAGAACTCTTAAAAGATTACTTTTGTTTGTATTGATATCTTGGAATAGATTGAGGAGAAAATACTCTACAATTGACATGTAGAAGAGCTGTAGTACATTGAAAAAAGAAGCCACACGTAAGCTCTACAGTGCGTATCAAAAAAAAGTTTACACTTTGAAAAAGCCCTGGGAAATAAAAAAAACTATACAACATTTTTAATTTTTTCACATGTAATCTTGGGTTTGGGTCTCATCTATCAAATGAAAGTGAAGGTTTTGACAGGATGTTACATTTGAGTGAGCACTGTCCATTTTTGTAAAGCTCGCAGAAATCTGTTTGCGCAGAAATGCTCGTTTTCACGCTGTGTCAAGGGGAAAGGGCGAAACCAAACTTACCCTGCGAAACATTTCTCATACATTTCCCTCGCACTTTTGGTCAATTGGAATAAAACGGATACATTCAAGTATTTTGTAACGATTTTGCCACCCCAAAATCATATTTCAACACTTAGTAAGCACAACCTTTAGCCTTTTTGTGAAAGCTGGATCTGAGGACATAACTGAATCTGAACATAAGTTTATGTTAAGACATCTCCAGCATTTTTTGACTAAGTTTTTATTATTTAAAGTGGGTTTACATTTCATTTTTCATTAATACTTGTTTCTCTACACTTTTCCCAAGCTTGACAATGATTAACAAAATGAAAGTCAAGCCTAAGCCATTTCATGTAAATCACAGCTCAGTGTAAGGCAAATATCCTCACGATGGCCTCGGTGTGTGTGGGGGAGTGGGGTGGGGCGCAATGCACTCTTCGAAGTGTTTTTGGCAAGGAAACAAGTGAAAAAAGGTAAAAGATATCTTCAAATCAATTCTACTTGCTAAATTCAACATGTTCTTCATGAAAAAGGTCTACTTTTATTCGCATAACTATTTCAAAGTTCTGCGCAAATCATTTTTCACTAACTTTTCAAAAGTAAGTGGTGCTCACTCAAGCGGAAACATTTTTCGACAGTTATATCGTCAATTGCTTAAATGGACATGTACCAATGTTTAACTGTGGGAAATTGATCAGGATATCATAAATGTATAATTTTACAGGATTTTTTCTAAGTGTAAACTTTTTTTGATACGCACTGTATAATACTCAAACCCCGCTATTGCCTCCACTCTATGTTAAATTTAAATATTTTCAGAGCCTATTCGGAAGAAAGATACACTTCTACTACACACAGTAAAGCCTCTTTACTTTCTCCTCTTGAAAAAAAAACATAGAAGGCATTGTTTTATATCTCATAAAATAAGGTCGTGTACATGACGGTGGCCTGTCGAAGTTGCCCAACCCTTTATTTTGTTTTGACAATATATATTTACAATATCGTCTAAATGAAGCCCTCATCTGGAAAAGGGCACTTATTAAAGGCAGCATCTACATTATATAGAGGAGGCCCTGTTACTTGGAAGCGGGGGCTGAGAACTCAAGATTTTCCGGAAGAGGGGGGGGGGGGGTGCTGCGTGTATTATTCTCGATAGACAGCACCCCCTGGAATTCCGGCAGATGTGACAAAAAAAGAAACGTTACCAAAAAACTTCATTTTGTAGTGCAATCCTTTTTGTTTATTTGCCTGTAAAATCTATTGATGTAAATTTGAAAATAAAAAAAGGTTCAATGTAAAATTTTGATCCCAAGAAATTAAACAAGCTTCAGCCCCTCTTCCCAGTGCCAAGGCCTCCTCTATATAATGTAGATGCTGCCTTTAATAAGTGCCCTTTTCCAGATGAGGGCTTCATTTAGACGATATTCTAAATATGTATTGTCAAAACAAAATAAACGGTTTTGGCAACTTCGACAGGCCACCGTCACGTACACGAACTTATTTTATGATATATAAAACAATGCCTTCTATGGTTTTTTTTTCAAGAGGAGAACGCAAAGAGGCTTTACTGTGTGTAGTAGAAATGTATCTTTCTTCCGATTGGGCTCTCAAAATATTTAAATTCAACATAGAGTGGAATCAATAAAGGGCCGTGTGGCTGTTCTTCAATTTACCACAGCTCCTCTACATGTCAGCTGAAGAGTATTTTCTCCTCAATCTATTCCAAGGTATCAATACAAACAAAAGTAATATTTTTGAGAGTTCTAAAGACAATAAATTATTTTTTAATACATAAAACCAAAAAGGATAAAGGGTATCCTAGGCATGCTCCTGTTGGGTTATAGCATTTACTGTGCTAGAGCACTATTACCAACGACAGAACAATGATAATAATAGTAATAGTAATAATAATAATAATATTAATAATAATTATAATAATATCAATAATGATGAATGTAAATATGAAAATATAGATATACAAGTTGCTTTATTATACAAAAAAAAACGCAATTTTGCCTTGCCGATGGCTTTAAAACATGATATTTTTTTCATTTAAAGTCGAAATACGGAGAGGGGATGGGGTAAATTCGGAGGGCTCCCGTGGGCTTAAATAAACAAAAATAAAAAACCTTTTTTTCAGGAATCATGTTGTATGATGTCGCATACATCTGTGTTTTCCAAGTTGATAATACAAGTCAAACTGGTTTTGTAAAGTAGCGGGAATGCCGGGGAGATGCAGTTTTGCTACTTTGGGGTCTCCAAAAGATATATAATTTAACAAAGTTAATATATGGATTGAGGTGGGGTACATTCGTCATGATTCATGTGCCAGAGCTTCATTTATTAATCATAAGCAGTAACCTGCAAAGCAAAGTCTCCTGTAAATTTTCCAAGAGAAACAAATTAGAAAAAAAAAATTAATAGTGTTTTACCGATACCGAAATGCATTTTGCCCGTATGTATCATAGATTGCGGTGTGGCAGACACACCAACAAAAGCGATACGAGAAGCCGATGGAAGCTATTGTGTTGAGATTGTGTTATCTCGAATGACATACCATTGATCGCTTTATTGTCCGATTCGTGAGTGTGACTGTGACATAGAGGTTGTTTTGGTCTCGTTTTAGCGCAATATCACGTCATACATTTTGACATATTTGCCCTCTTTCTAAGAAAATTAAGACACTAATACTGCCATGAAGCATATCGATGTTTTCGCTAATATTTTCTCTTTCATTTAGAATGTTGACATTTTGTATGAATTGCTGTTACTTATAAAACAGTTCAGAGTTCTTGAAAATATACTCTGTTTTAAATCATAATTTGCATAATTTATATAAATTAGGTAATAATAAACAAGGATATCCCAATTATTTTATGACAATTTTCTTCCCTGTCTTACCCTAAGTCTTTATTTCCAATTTTAGGGTAGTTCTGGTGAAATATATATTCTGAATTACTTGTTTATACTGTATCGACATAATATGCAAATTTATGCAAATTACTTGCTTATTTGCATAGATACAGCGTGTCTCTTTGGATGAATCTTTTTCTTTTGACTCAAGGAACATTTGTGCCAAGTGGGACATTTGTACTCAAAAATGCAGCGTTCAACCTCTTAACAAGTCTACTAAACAGGGAAAATCCCCTAATTCGATACCCTAAATAGCGTAAACAAATCGAAATTGATTAATTTGATACCATATACTAATTACTGATGTTAAATTGATGCTACATATACAACAGGTATAAATTCCCGGCATTTTTAAAAGTTATTGCAAGTAAGGCCAGCATAATTTACTCTTATAATGACACCTCTCTTAGCCACTTTGAATAGCTATCTTTTAGCCTAAATTAATGAATGCAAGTGAAAATGTTTCTTGCTTTGACTGACTGCATGATGCATCACTAAACCATTCGTTTTACCATTGTCATCAAAACTTGAAAAAAAAAGGAATGAAAAATACATGTATGGAATGAAAAATACATGTATATTAAACCCGTATCTTCATTTTTTAAATTGATAAGAAAACAAAATGGTATGGACTGCTGGCCTAAACCCTAGACGTGTATAGAGACGGGTGTAAGACCAATAGCTCTATGGTTATACTGTACGGGGGTATTCTTTATTAGTGATGCGCTGGCCGGCATGCGAGGATTATTTTAAATCACGCCCTTCATGGTGTTTATGGCTTCGGTCTGCTCCCGGATCTTCTAAAATTTGCAACCCTGAATGGCGTAGAATTATTCATATTTGCACCCTCAATGGCGTAATTTTCATAACCAAATTATATAGCAACCCCATATGGCGTGAAGAGAGAGAGAAACGGCTAAGGCGATTTACCAGCGAAAGGTACTGAAATGCAACCCTTTTTGCCAAAGACGTCGACGGTCGACGACGCCTCAGGGCGCCTCAGTCCCTGAAACCGGACCCTTTTCGACGCTTTTTCTAGACGCGGGTGCGTAGCAGGCCATGTGGAGAGTGACCACCCCCCCCCCCTCGGGTTTGTAACTCAGATTGGGTATCTCCAGTTAACATTGTTTTTCTTTGAGATCTAAAAGAATTGGTACGACGTATTACGTGAATATTAATAATAGTGATATCCTATTGAGAGCACACGTCGACCAGAAGCGCCAATATATAGCACAACATTAATTAATAATAGATCTATCAAAATAAATGCGAAGCGCGAGCTAAACTTTTTGAAACATGACCTGTATTGAGCCATTTTGAGGTCTTGGATAGTGAATTCAAATTCTGATTTATTTCTTGTGTTCTCCACTTATTTTCATAAACCGATAAAGATTGTAAAATAAATCCAATATTCTGGGAGGCTCGGGTCCCCCCCCCCGGTAGGCGAAATGGGGGGGGGGGTGCGCCGAGAGGAAGAAAAGAGAGGAAATTAAAAGGGGGAAAATAAGAAGTGGAAGAGTAAAGGGAAAAAGAAAAAATAAGAGGAGGGGATGGGCACACGAGGGGGGGGGGAGGCGCCAAATTGATGTTCAACCGAGCTATAGATGAGGGGCATCGAATTGAAGCTCGACATTGGAGCGCCGAATTCAATTGATATTCGATATTTTGGGGGACGCCGAAATGATTTTCAACTGAGGGGCGCTGACTTGATGTTCGACCTATAGGGGCGCCGAGTTGATGTCTGACCTAGGGGCGACGAGTGATGTTCGACATGGGGGGGGGGGGGCGAAATGATGTACTACCTATAGGGGTGCTGGTCTTGTGGTCCAGTGGTTAGAGCATTTGACTCATAATCGCGAGGTTGTGAGTCCGAATCCCCACTCTGCCATTGTTTCCACTTTGATAAAAAGGCCCACTAAATAAAATAGAGTAATATCTGCCGATAAAGTCAGCCACTAACCAAGACGTAAAATATTTCCTTTATTTTGTATAGGTATACCAGCTTGACGTTTAGCAGCAATAATTTCTATCCTGCCGAATTCCTGCGGGTTTGCGGGAGTTACCAGAAACAGAAAATATCAGGTATTGCGACGTTAAATTTCATAAAATTTGCACAAACATTTTAGATACTAACTCATATATTGATAAAATATTCTTTTCCAGATATAAATATGTAAACGATATTTCCTCCCTGTATAAGAGAATAAGCCTCTTTGTTATATATTTTCATATTTCGTTTCCTGCTGACTGGAATAGTTTTATAAATTGTCTCTATCAGTTGAAAAATCATTTATGTTTAATCCCTGTGATCTTATAAGTTTCCATCATAATCCATATGTTTCGATCTGTAAATATTTTGTGATTATAATTTTGGTCAAATATGCATTTCCCTTCAATTCGTACAAATTAATTGTAAAAAATTTTTAATTATCGTTCCAAATTTGAATCGAAAGTCATTCATATCCATCCATACTTTAACAAATCTATATAAATTTGCGGCAATGATATCTCCAACAATGCAAAAATCTGAAGAAAATATACATTTTCCTCCCAGGTATATTGGCATTATTGAAATATTGTTTGCATTTTCTTTTAGTCTTTTACTCCACATAACTCTCTGTGCCTTTATTCATCTTTTTTTTATCTTTAGAAATATATGCATGAATACATTGAAAACTCATATAATCAACACTTTACATTCTCTCTTTTTCCTTAAGTGTTACAATAAAACCTAATAAAACTCAACGTACTCACTTTTTCCAGTGTCAAATATTCACAACATAACAGATTTTCAAAATACACAAAATCAATCATCAAAGGTCAAGTCCACCCCAGAAAAACATTGCTTTGAATAAACAGAGAAAATCAAACTAACATAACGCTGATAATTTCATCAAACTCGGATGTGAATTAAGAAAGTTATGGCATTTCAAAGTTTCGCTTATTTTTCACAAAACAGTGATATGCACAATTTAGTGACATGCAAATGAGTCATTCGATGATTTCCATCACTCACTATTTCTTTTGTTTTTTTTATTGTTTGAATATTATTATTCAATATTCAATTTCACCGGGCATGGTGGCTCAGCGGTAGAGCGTCCGCCTCATGAACGGGAGGTCGTGGGATCGATCCTCGGCCGAGTCTTACCAAAGACTTATAAAAATGGGACCTTCTGCCTTCTTGCTAGGCGCTCAGCATTTAGATTGGAGAAGGGTAATGATTATATAACATGTTATGTTATGCAGGGCCCGCTGGTAGAGCAGTTTCCTAACTGAATTGGCTACCCTGGGTAAATAAAACGTTTATTATAATAGTTCATTTTTTGCAGATTTGACAATATGCACCAATTTGACTGAACCATACAGTATCAAACAATGCTAATTCCACATGTTCAGGGAGTAATTGCTTATTTTTTCACTTGACAATTTGGAGAAAATTAGAATATTTCATATTTTGAAATACAAAAGAAATAGTGAGTGGATGATGTCACCAGTCTCCTCCTCCTCCTCATTTGCATACCAACCAGGATATGCAGATAACTGTTTTGTGAAATTAAGCGAAACTTTAAAATGTCATAACCTTCGTATTTTACATCCAATTTTGATGAAATTTTCATTTTTTTGCTTGTTGGATTTTTCTCTTTTTATTCAAATGAACTTTTTGTTGGGGTGGACTTGTCCTTTAATACAAACTAGTCGAATTGAAGCCATAAACAACGATTTTCCATAGTGGCAACAGTCGATTGGTACACTCCGATTAACCCTTATTCGAGGGGCATTCACTATCACTGTAAAGTAGCTTACATAAGTAAATTGCTGGGACCAGGGAACATCAATTTTTTTTTCAAAAAGGGGGTGCTGCATAATGGCAAGTAAAAGAAAAAAAAGGTGGAGGTTTGCTACAAAATATAGGTCATTTTGGTTCCAATAAATTTGACAAGCAAAGAAACTAAAATCAAAAGGGGAATTTCAGTAAATATAAGGCGTTTTGTTTACATTTCTCCATTTTGCCACGCCTACTAGAATTCCACCGATTTCAATTAAGGGTGGTTTTCGAGGACTGGTCAATATCAGTTGCGGGGCCCGGGGGGCCACTTACATTGACGAGTGGATACCATGCGCGACCAAAAAAACACGTAAAAAGGATGTCTTTTTCACGATAGGGCACGTTACGTACGTAACGTGATAAGGGTGTCAAAAACGCGAAAATAATGAAAAAAGGGTATCTATTTCGCTAGGAAAATTACGTGTTTAGGGTCGAATTTGCGGGGATGATAGCACAAAATTAAAATGTCTTATAAAGGATGTCCTTTTTGCCCCAACACTACGTGTTTAGAGTCCGATTTGCGCGAGATGTAGAAGGCGGGGTCGTACTAAACCAAATAAGGTAAAGCCGACGACCGAAGGACCCGTAACAATAAAACATTCCTGTACTTGTTTAGGGGTTCATTTCAGGGAATATTTGCCAAGAGTATCGTTTTGTTTCCAATACTTGTTAAGGGTAGGGTTTCACACTCCAATACTTGTTAAGGGGTGCATTTTCAGAATATGGAAATTACGTGTTTAGGGTGCTTTTCGAGACCCCATGGTCGCGCATGGTATCCACTCGTGAATGGCCCCCGGGTTGCGGGGTCAACCGTATACGTTTACGGTATTTTCCCTACTTTTTTAGGCTAAAGTAGCCAAACAGTGTTTAGGGCATGTTTTTCCCCAAGCTTTTTCCCCGCTGGGCTTTTTTCTCCTTGTTTTTGAAAGTGTTCGGTACGTTCTTCACGATTGTATACAAAACTTTTACGGGGTATTGATAGTTGGCGACAACTCAACTTATTTAGGCCAGGGCAAATAAAACCCGCGAAAAAAAAATCGTTTAGGGGGCATGGGCGGAAAGATCTGTCCCCAAAGGTAAGATCGAGGACCAGGGGTAGGGCCTATATTAAGGTCATTTTAACCCTCCAAGACAACCCCCCAAAAAAAGTTTTTCACCCAAAATGTAAGGTCATTGATCGAGGTCCATGGTCCATTTTATTTCTGCATCATTAAAGACGTAAGGGGGGCATTTAATATTGTGTCCCCCTATGATTATGTTAGGGGGGTGTTGGAAATAATTTGGTCATGCATGTGTACAACAATACATTTGACTTGCTCCCCCGGCGAGGGAAACTGCGGCCTGTTAGTGAGAGCTATAGGGGCGCGCCTCTCAAATATTGTCATAGTACAAAATAACAGATTTGATTTAACTGCATTGAATTGAATTTGATACGCGGATGTCGGCCTGCTCATATTGAGAAGTGGGAGATAAGTGAAACATTGTACTCGCTACCCCCCCCCCCCCCCCTCATCCCTGCCCCACCATTTCATCCCCACCTCTCTCTATAGCTCTATGACTGCATTGCGTAATCTCTGTAGCTTCACTGGATCTGAATGCACGGACGGTATACGGCCGAGCTAATTTGGGAGCGTATGTAATATATTGATCACGTGACCGTCTATTATTTACTGTATGAAATCGGCCATCTTCGCAAGCCTGGGTGTTTGTAGTGGAATTTCCAAGACCAAGATTGGAAATTTTTTCTAATTTCCACTAAGTGAAAGTAAGATATTTTATCATGGGGAATTGTCATACAGTTGGCCCGAATGAAGCGCTCGTTGTTTCAGGTGAGAAGTCTTGATTGTCCGATGGAATCGTCTGTTTTTGTCTGTTTTTTTATGTGGCTCCCTCGGCCTCGAGATTGTGCTGTTGAGTGCGAGTGTTGTTGTACGGTAGGTACAGTTGAACGGGGCGGTGGGGTACGTGACGAGCGTGGCGCGGCAGCGCCCACTTTTTGACTGCTTTCGGTCTTCCCCGCCTGCACCCTTCATGTTGGGGAGCGCCTAGCCAGGAGGCTTCTCGAGAGGAAAAATCATTTACTAACGCTGTCGTAAGGTTACTCTCATACGAAGCCAGGGCTTCTATTCGGCTAGACAGCTGGCAGCCGTCTGTTTCGAGGAGTTTTTTAACATTTTTTTTATTTCTCCTCGTACACAGACGGCTCGCTATCGTGCACGCACCATTAGGGGACTTGCAATGCAAAATCCCCCCATCGGGGCTCTTCAATTTTTGTCTTTAATGAATAAAAAAATTGAAAATGATTGCGACCAAAATGCAAATTAATATTCCCTCTTGGCATTAATTGCCAAAAAACGGAGAAAAATCAAGTTAAAAGGAACAAAAACAGTGACTTACCTCGGCTGTCACGCAAATTCACTTCCCCGTTTTGTCCGATCTTAAGTACATAACATATGGAGATTGAGTACCCTGTACAGATCGTGCTAGAACTTTGGTCTCTGTATTTTCTGTATTTGGTGAGTGAAGCCAACGGAGTTCAGCTGAACAACCAACATAACAGAGACCGAAGCTTTTGGTCTACTATTCGGCAATCCTCTATTTTAGGGGTCTAAATTATTTTAGGTTGCTAACTTCAGGCAACAGCTCCATGACCGCTGTTAATGTTATTGTTAACGGTAGTTCAGTAGTGCGTACGTACGTGCCGGGTATGGCGGGCCGTTAATGCCATTATAGGGCATGTGATTTTCCGTTTCAAAAAATCTCAAATTCCGTTTCCATGGTTTCAGCACGTCAGAAAACGGAAATTCTGTTTCCCCATAGACGTTGTACACACGGAAAAGTGACAATTCCGTTTACACATTGAATAGCAAAATCAAAGCGCATACACTCGCATTGGCCAAAATTTGTATCTGCTACCGGGCTCGATCGGCCATTTTGTTTTTGAATTTTGAAGAAGGGGAGCTACCGCGACAGAACTTTTTCGTTTTTTTGATGTTCCAGTCTGTGCCTCGATGTCGGGAAACCGCCACTCGTTAGACCTTCATCCATATAATCGTCGTAAGTGCTTGATTTTTGTTAGAAGTTTATATTCAGAGAATTGTTTTGACCATACTTCACGCTTCTCCGTGAGCTAGGCCTATGACTTTCGGGTTTTTTTCTTTTCGGGTACCCGTGGTAATTTTCGGGCGGGTACCCGAAAATCATGTCGCTCGAAATATGACTGGTGGAAAAACCCCATAGGTGACGTCATCAAGCCAATGCGATGCAAGCCAATTTATGAATGAAAATATAGTAAGCATGCGCATTGCAAGCCTCCCGTGCACCACGCAGTATTCTATCGAAACAAGTCTGCAATACTCTGTCACCTCGTACCAAAATCGACCTAGAATTCCACTTTTCTATATTTTATATGAATTATAAAAGGTATTCTCAGAGGATCTGTTTTCTCACCGATACCGCACAGGTAAGCAAATTTTCATTACTTCTTGCTTTTCCGTCAAAATCTTACGAAGTATAGCGTCGATATTAGTCGTGTTCGTGAGTTTGTAGAATCTATCGCTACGTGAACAAAGCCAATTGATTTCCGGGTTTCGGAGCGTCAAATGCGCCAGCCAATCACGATCGTGTTACCATTTTCGGTTTATGATGAACTGAAAATGGTATCAAGAACGTGATTGGCTGGCGCCTCGTATGCTCTGAAACCCGGAAATCAATTGACTTTGTTCACGTAGCGATAGATTTTACAAACTCACAAACACGATGCATCATCGACGCTACTTCGCAAGATTTTGACGGAAAAGCAAGAAGTAATAAAATTTGCTTACTTGCGTGGTATTGGTGAGAAAACAGATCCTCTGAGAATACCTTTCATAATTCATATGAAATAAAGGGAAGTGGAATTCTAGGTCGATTTTGGTACGAGGTGACAGAGTATTGCAGACTTGTTTTGACAGAATACTGCGTGTGGCTAAGGCTTGCAATGCGCATGCTTACTATATTTTCATTCATAAATTGGCTTGCGTCGCAGTGGCTGGATGACGTCACTGCGCTGCAAAAGAAACATGGCGACGATTGAACGATCTTAGTCACATCATCATCACTTGAAAAACAAGTATATTTATGGATATTTCGAGGGTAATTGGTGAGATTCAAAATGAGACTTGTGTACTTTTGTGATGAGTTTACAATAATGTCTTACACTACGCAATACAAATCAAATGTACGTTATACTGGTGAGCAATTTTCGGGTATCGGGTATTGATTTTTCTACCCGGGTACCCGACGCTTACGGGCGGGACCCGGGTACCCGGGTTTTAGTCCCAGCCCTACCGTGAGCCATAGACAAATGCACGTACGATTCTGGGTTATATTTTACAGTGAAATTAAATTTCATCAATAATTTGGGGTTTTTTTGGACATCGTTATCATCAGTCAACGACTTTCGCCAATCCGCCATCTTGGATTTTAAGACCACGATATCGTACTGTTACATCTTCAAACGTAGAGTTAAGCAAAACACGACCGTGCAGTTGAGCGATGTGAAGCTCAACCTGGCCGGCCGGTACGATCGCAGGGTACTATCGAGTGTGCTGATGTCAAGAGCAATCATGATGTGTGAATTGTCATGATTGTAGCGAAGTGAGATCGTGTTTTCTGGGGTTTTGTGGCCATTTGATATTCTCATTTTGTTGTTATTTTGGAGTAATTTCTGTTGCTATTCTGAGGGAAAATACGTTTTCCATGATTTTCCGTTTGAAATGCCACTTTCCGTTTCAAAAGGCCTTTTCCGTGACTTCCGTCCGTTTTCAGCGATCGCGGAAAATCACTGTCCCGACCATTATTATAGGACTACTAGTATAAAGCTACATGCCTATGTAGTAGATATAAAGTTGTATTTACCAATGGGGTATCATGCGATATAAATTATAGGGGCCGGGGGGGGGGGTGGTTTAGAAATAGAATAACGGTATATACCTAAAGCCGTCGGGGTGTCATGTGACCCGAGACTAGTCAGGGCCGGGGGTATGCAATGGAGAAATATAATGCCATTCAGCACGCCTTGGTTTTAGGGGTTTTTATTATTTGGGGCATAACGGGGTATCTAAGCACATGACGGCTAAAGGAAGATGAGTATAATAATATGGACCACATGTACATCAAACCAAGGGTGAGCTAACCCAGGGGGCTCCCGGCCGCGTAGCGGTCGGGAGCCCAGGATCGTACGTGCATTTTACCGTACCTCACGGAGAAGCGTGAATTATGGTCAAAATAATTCTTTGAATATATACTTATAACAGAAATCAAGCACTTACCACGATTATATGGATGATGGTCTAACGAGTGGCAGTTTTTCTGACATCTGGGCACAGACTGGAACCTCAAAAAAACGAAAAGTTCACTCCTTCTACCCCCGTCTCGATCGGCCATTTTGTTACAGTTCATAACAAAAATGGCCAATCGAGACGGGGGTAGAAGGAGAGACTGACCAAAACAAAGATGGATTTCCCTAGGAAATTCAATTCCAAATCATGTAAATTGTGATGATTTTATTCTTTTTTTTAGGCCTAAAACTTAAAGTTACACCTTTTCACTTCTTCACTGCTACCACCCTGCCTGTGGTGAATCTACAGGTAGGACTATGGTATGCCGATGTTGTACAGAGCACACACTTTAAAAAATCATTAAAATATCACTTGTGTGACCAAAATTACTAATTTCCATACAGCTGCAATTTATTTTTCATTAGTAACTTGGGAATAATTTTTGTATTCACCAGAGCGCTCAAAAAACTTGAATTTTGGGCATGTTTTTGTGTACGCCCTCTATTGGTGGAAAGTGATATGGCAAGAAAATTCTCATTTTTTGATCTCTATTTTCAATTAAGAAAAAAATGATTTAAAGAATCAAATTTAAATAAGAGCCAAGTTGTATGAATAATAGGTGTAATGGAAACTGTCAGTGTAAAAAAATCAAGAATTTGCCCCAAAGAAAAAGAGAAAATAAGCCAAACATTGCCACCCTTATTTTGCAACACATGGAGATATAACTGAGAACAAGGTTATATCATAACCTTGTTCATTGAATGAGTGCACCTTTTAAGGTTAAAAAAAAATAGTCAATAAAAATGTTTAAAAAAATTAAGGTTTCTTACCAGACCAATCGTGTGTAGATCCCTCGATCCACATGTACACAACGCAATATTGTGTGTATTTGAGTTTTGTCAGAGGTGATGATTATTTATGTCTGGAACAGACCTTTAACGTCACCATCCGAAAGACGTGACCTGGGGAGCGTTTCATCAATATTTTCATACGACAAGTTGTCAGATCTGACATCTTTCCTTGATTCTGATTGGCTGAGAGGCACTGTTCCTATGGTAACTGTCGGATAAACTGTTTTATTTTATAGTCCTGTTTTATCCGACAGTTACTATAGTAACAGTGCTTCTCAACCAATCAGAATCCAGGAATGTCAGATCTGACAACTTGTCGGACGAAAATATTGATGAAACGCCCCCAGGCCTGTGCATCAATTTGTAACTTCCCCACATTGCTTGGATTACAGGCGCACGCCACAACGCCCAATACAATAGGGTCGACCCTTGAACCGCTTATGTATGACGTTTGCCGGGGAGGCTTCTGGGGAGTAAGTCATCTACTAACGTAGGCTTACTTCCCATGAAGCCTGGGAGTGGGACGGATAGGCATCCCTCCCTGTAGAGGATAGGATTTCACACAGTGAATCTAGACCTAAATCACCAATTTTACGTTTTGTTTTGCGCCCAAACTAACGTACATCACGGTACATGGGCCAAAACAATATTTACCCCATGGTGAATCAAGACCTAAATCATCAATTTTACATTTTGTTTTGCACCCAAACTAACGTACATGGCCAAAACAATATTTACCCACAGTTTTAATAAAGTTCCTAATATTTATGAAATAAATACATGTAGTAGTGAATTTGAAAAAAATTAAGAGCACAAGCGTTCACTTACCTAGTCTGTTTACATTTTGCAGTCTTTTGTTATCGATGCCTAGAGGCTAGATACCACACGTCTGTAGAGCTGCCAAGTTATATTTTTGAAAATATTGCATCGGCCGATAAATATCACGAATCGTAAAATATTTGTTTCGGTCAATAAATATGAAAATATTTTATGATATTTATTGAGCACCACGATGATCACGCACACCGCAATTGGGACTCCTTTTTTTATTTTCAAGTGTTGCATGGCAGTGTGCAGATATATTTGAGGGAAAATATTTTTTTTAAACACAGAATACAATTTTTCATTCCCAGAGGTTGGCAAGTCTGGGTAAGACAGCAATAATACAGATTGAAATTAATTTACAGAAAGTCCATAACTTCTGGTTACCTTTTTTTTTTCATAAACATCCTGTTTATGTTGCCTTGTTTAGGCACATTCATGCAAGATATACACATACTGATGTTCTTTACACTACTGTTTCTTTCAAAAGGTGGGTGTTGTGGAGCAGCTGAAAAGAAGTATGTGATGGGAGGCTGGGCCTGGGCTTGGTGCCTTGTTACAGATGTGCAAAGGTAAGTCTTATCAAATAAAATTAAAAAGCAACAAATGTACATTAGGGCAAGTCCAAGAAAAGGTCACCCTAAAAGGCAAAATTTCATCTTTAAGAAGTTATCTTTGGTGGGGTAAGAAAGCCCAAATGTTGAATTTTTGAATTTCATTGAGAAAATTTTGATAATATGCATATTTATGCTAATTTGGGGTACCTACATGTAATTTGCATAATTGGTTAAATGGGTGTTACGCATGGGACAATTATAAAACTCTTAGAAAATGAAAACAAAACTTATGAGATTTATTCATAAGTGGGACATGGACCCCCTAACATCTTATTACTTTTTGTGGAAAAAAGTGGTGTCATCTAATTAATTATGCAAATTAGGTCTTGTCCAAGGATGGAATGTCCCATACGTAACATTTTGAGGATGTTTTTTAAAGTTATTTCTCATAATACAATACTTGTATTGTTGCATCTCTGGGAAGTTCTAATTAAGTATGAAAATATACCACAAAAAATTAACAAAACAGAGTTTGATTTTTAATGAAAAGTTCATTAAAAAAAATGTACATATGGGACATTTACACACAATGTCAATGGGAAGATTTATGTACAAAGTGAATGGAGAAAAACAAATTTCAAGAGTGCCCACGAATTTCTGTCTGTCTAAAGTAATTGAACTTGAACTAAACATTACTCCTTTCGGATGGTATTGTCATTCTCTGACTCTGCATCTGACCTGGCAAAGTTATTGCAAGATCTACACTAAAGCAGACAGGCATACCTACCGAGTAGAACTAGGTTCCCAAACTTCTCTTCTTGCACCTTGTATGTAACTTGTCCTGATTTATCAAGAGTAACACAATTAAAGGTGCATGTAAAAGGCAGAAGTTACAGCAAACAATTATTTCAAGGTTAATTGTCAAAATATTTTCAGACATATTGATCTGGTATATTACATTGTATCTTTGCAAAATCATGAAATCTTAGCGCAAAATCGATAATTCTGATGATCATTAACACAGAAAAGCATGTTGGACAGTGTATTAATATTGGTTCGAAAGATACCCGACATTTGATGGTGTGCTTATTTTGCTCATTTCTCAGCAATTACGCATTTTCTTCCAGAGCTATTTTGCGCATGCATTATTTTTATTTATACATGCAAACACTTTGGTGGTAATTTCATCTTTTCGAACTCATTTTGAAATCGTTACCACAACCGTTTGCATACATTGTGCCAGCTGAGTATAATTTCTAGCAGTCTAGAAAATCAATGGGCTCACCGTAACCCATATCTTCTATTTTATTTTACAGGTATGGAGAAGACAGATTTACTCATCAAATATAGCCGACTAACTTTCCTAACTTTTGAAGACTAAATAACCTTTTTGGGTACATGTAATTACTAGGTAGTAATTACATAAAACTTTGATGAGTCACTTTACACATGCACATGTATTGATATTTTTGAGGAAGATGTTCAAACTTGGTTCTTCTTGTATAGAGACAGAACAACCATGATATACATGTACAAATGTTACTTTGTAAACCTTACATGTAACACTGATTTAAATCTTTGTACTGTTTTTCAAGTTAAGTTAAAGTTCACATGTACAGTGCATTACAATTACATCCTTGTTTTTCCACAGATTATCATTAGAAGTAATGACCCTGAATCCCCGATGTGAGAGTGTTGAGACCTCTAAGGGTGTACCTCTGACAGTGACTGGTGTAGCACAAGTCAAAGTGATGACTGAAGAAGGTCTACTGGCTCAGGCTTGTGAACAGTTTATTGGCAGGTCAACCACTGAGATTGAGATGGTTGTTCTTCAGACTCTAGAAGGTCATCTTCGTGCAATTCTTGGTGGGTAATAAATGCAGTTATATAATTTAACAATTTTGAACTTTGTGATTTGTGTATTCACTAGTTGACTGCAAAGTGCAACATAAGACAATGAGCATGCCCAAACTGGACAAATTGTGCTCGACTTATCAATTTTTTTGACAAGGACATGGACTCCCCCACCCCATCATGTTTTTTTATGTGGCTCCCTCGTGATAGGGGGTGCTGTTGAGTGTTGTTGTCTCTGTGTATTGTGGTGCTTTACTCCCCCAACTTTTATGCTGTGAATATTCAAAATGTACTTACATAGCACTCTACTATATTTATGCAAACCAATAAATTTATCCCTTATTACTGAATGGTTTTATATGATTTTAATGGCTTTCCAATACTTTTGTCCATCACCTTAAAACTCTTATGTTTAAACTCATGCCAAATTCATTCAATTAGTTTATTGCAATTAAACATTTAAATTTCTTTCCCTCTAAACACATGAGAAACATGTGTTAAAACTTGTGGAATTGAAAAATAGTGTGATTGAAGAGAAATTCATTATTATAACAAGCATCATTGATGAACTAAGGACAGGAAATGCAATTCAGTAAAATCAGATTGTGAGTGAGTATTTTCCCATATATAGTTCAGAAGCCAAGGCAATATTTGAAGGAAATACATGTATAATCGTACATTTTGGAACTGTCTTTTTCTACAGGTACCCTAACAGTAGAAGAGATCTATCGAGACAGGGATCAATTTGCTAGCCTTGTGAGAGAGGTAGCCTCACCAGATGTTGGACGTATGGGTCTAGAGATTGTCAGTTTCACCATCAAGGATGTCTATGATAATGTAGATTACTTAGACTCATTGGGTAAGACACAGACTGCTGCAGTCAAGAGAGATGCTGATATTGGTGTAGCCGAGGCAGAGAGAGATGCTGGTATCAGGGTTAGTATACATTAACATTATGTAAAAAAATGAATAAACTGATGGATGGATGGATGGATGGTTAGAGTAAAGGATGGAAGAGGATGGAAGGAAGAAAGGACCCCTTCCCCACACACAGTCACTATTTTCATTACTGGATTTATATGTGTGTGTCCTAACGCTGTTAGCGTTATGATGTGGATGATATGAAACACAAATATATTTTGCAATTTTACATGAGAATTAATTTGGGAATACAACTAGTCTTTTTTTTCTCTGCTAGATACATGTATAAAACAGTTTCTCTCCAGCAATAGAAATTTGTAAATAGTTTTAAATATTCATAGATAAATGTAAAAAAATAAGTACTATCAATGGATGAAACAAGATAATGTCATATTATTGAACTTTTACCAAGCTTTATTGTGAGATACCATTTACAAAATAGTAATAATCTTTTCAAAGCTGAATTGTGCATGAATGAAAGCAATAAATTGTTTGATTCTAAGTCTAAATGGGAGTCATATTTTCAGGAAGTGTTTGACTTTATAAATGTCTTAGGTGGTAAGTCATAATAATAGAATATAATTAACTTTTGATATTGTATTGAAACTTCATTGTTAACAAGTTTCACTGCATGTAGATATGCAGAGTATATTTCCTGAATGACTGTCTCTGCTAGTTGACTATATATAGCTATGATGTTAGTTTGATTGTTAAAACTGCCTATTCCCTTGCATTAATGTATTTCCTAAAACTAGTATGAAGATTATGATGCCAATAATACATGTGTACATTGGTAGATTATTGGTAAGGAAGTTTGTGCTTGACTCATTGATTTTCACAGCATATGATAATCCCATTTCCCCTGGGACTAGAACGACTTATTCTATCAAGGTCAGGATCATATCATTTCAATATTGAGGTTTCATGCATGAAAATGCAGCAATTAAATACTGGTAGTCAGGCAGTCTAAATAGAAAGAAATTGATATTACAAACATTGGTTTATCATATGATTCAGTTGCATACATGTATTTAAATGTAGCACTACTGTCTCTTACTGACTTTTCTTCATTTTCTTCTCTTTTTTTTTCTCACCTGAACAAAGTTCAGCAGAGACCTACTTGTAGAAGCCACTTTAGTCTGTTAATAGTCGGTCGGTCTGTTATTTAGGTAGTCTGTCACAAAAATGTTAAAGTTTTGTTCGACTTGGCCTTATTTCTTTATTACTGCATCAATTGAGTTCAGACTTGGTACATATAATCCTTGAGGATGATGGGGGTCAAAGGTCATGCCCATTGTTTTTTTCAAGTTTTTGTTCAACTTGCTCTCATTTCTTTATTTTCTGCATCAATTTTATTCACACTTTTTCAAAGGACCCTTAGGTAATACCACATGTGTGTTCATTAGGATGATGGGGTCAAAGGTTATCTAGGGATCAAAACAGATCATTTTGCATATTTTATTGACCACTTTGTCTATTCAACTATCCTCTTTTTGTCTCATTTTCTTCAGTCTCTGTCTGTCTCTGCTTTATCTTCAATCCTCTTTCTCTTTATTTCTGTTCCTTTCTTATTCCCATTCTCTCCTCTGTCTCCCCCTTTTACTTTCCTTTCTGTCTATCCCTCTTCCTCTCTTCTTTTAATTTACCCTTTAAGATCATTTGATATCACATTCAATGTTTCTTTTTATACTCTACCCCTCTTCGCAGAATAGATGCAAATACAGATTTGCAAAATTTCCATTTCTATATCTGGCATTATTGTTGCTAAGTAGTATCATCTTGTTTTTTCCCACCTGTCATTAATCTGATATTTAATGTACTGTACTTGAGTACTGAGTAGTCACAAGTGTGTTAGTGGCAATGCATCTCGTCAAGGGTATTTACCTTTGTGTTACAAGCCTGACACTCTGTTGCACATCATTACTACAAACAAACCTGTGCATTATTTAAAAAAATAAATAAAAATTTCACCCTTATAGAGACTACATGTAGGAGGCCAAAATCTTCTTCCTCATGTGACACCACAAGCCTACATGTACAGTGGGGCTCAAAAGTTGGTCAACACCACCAGAAAATGAACATAAGTGTTCAAGTTTTGTCATGTTTTAGATATTTAATTGCGAAGTCAGGGGATAAAATATTGCATTCAGTAAAGTTTGTTTCTCTGGGCTCACCAAACATTTTAGGATTGTTTTCTGCATTCAACTTTCAGCATGAAGGAGTGCAATTTGTGGTGGGGCTCACTACTTTTGAGCACAAAACATGGAGGCATGATGATGTGTTTCCCAATGAGTTCATCAATTAAGCTTGTCATAGCCTTTTATATGAAAGAACACAAAACATGCATATATTATTGGCCATTGCCAGTTGAAGTACGTTTTCGGTTTACATGTTTTGTCATTGACAGGAAGCTGAATGCGAGAAGTCAATGATGGATATCAAATTTGATGCTGATACCAAGGTTGCTGATTCACAACGCCAGTATGAAATGCTGAAAGCTGGTTATGAAGCCGAGGTTAATACCAAGGTCAGTTCAATTATGGCAATCGTTTTGAAATTGTTCGCAGAAGACCATATTTAATGATAATAAAACATGTACTATAAGGAATTCTGGAATTGCATGGTCAAACTTTGAGAAAAAGTATTATTTTCAAACTCCGGGAGAGGTGCACTAGGGCCCAATGATGCTAAATTTAAAACCTGAGTATATTTCAATGTATGTGCTTACAAAAATGATGATATTGCTTTAAAATAGATTTGTAGTCGATTTAACTGCATCGGTTCAACAAAGTTGTCTCTTTTGACATTTGCAGAAAGCTGAATCAGAGTTGGCTTACTCTCTCCAAGGAGCTAAAGAGAAGCAGAAGATCAGGAGTGAGGAGGTTCAGATCGAGGTCGTCGAACGTCGCAAACAGATCGACGTTGAGGCCAAGGAAATTGAGAGGAAAGAGAGAGAATTGATTGCAACCATCAAGAGGCCTGCTGAGGCTGAGTCATTTAAAGTAGAGACCCTTGCTGATGGTCAAAGGTATGACCATGAAATAGAGTCAACTGCCTTGCTATGCTCAAATTTACCTTTTTAACCAACACTCGTTCCTAATGCAGTGTTTTAATAAATTGACCTTTTTATATACTGTGAGGAATAGTAAGTTTTGGTATTCACCGTTTTATTAAGAATGAGATATTTTTGTAATGGGCTTGTGAGGGGTAGTTTTGAAATAATTTTTATGCATCTCCCAATTTATACATTTCTACTTTTTATTTCATCCGGCCTTGAGCTTATAATGTCTTGCAGCGTTTTGTTGTTCGTCCACATCAAAATGCTTCTTAATCATTTTATGTCCAATTTCAATGCTGTTTGCTTTATTACATCTATTTTTTTTTGGAATGATATTACTAGGCAGGGAGTTCAATCCTCTATACAGAATTTCAAAAGTGATTAGATATAAAGATTCACCAAAAATGCTTCTTATTCTTTATATTTTGACCAATTTTGATATTTTTTGTTCTATCTGGTAGAACCTCCATGCGGTTCATTAAACTTACTACACAGATTTGTTAAATTTTGGTAATGCATTTCTCTATACGTAATATCCTAAAATCAACCCCCAAAATACGCTTCTCACTCTTGATTTGTTGATCAATTTCAAATCTGTTTTCTTTTAATATGTTAGTACTTTGATGTAGGAAAACTTTATCCAAAATCTTACATTTTCACATTAAATACATATTTGCATTTTCTTAGAAATTGCACTGAATGCTTCTTTATTTGTTGATCAATTTGTTTGCTTTTAATATATGATACTATCATATATTAAAAGCAAACAAATTGATCAACAAATAAAGAAGCATTCATTGCAATTTCTAAGAAGTATCATATATTAAAAGCAAACAAATTGATCAACAAATAAAGAAGCATTCATTGCAATTTCTAAGAAAATGCAAATATGTATTTAATGTGAAAATGTAAGATTTTGGATAAATTTTTCCTACATCAAAGTGCTAACATATTAAAAGAAAACAGATTTGAAATTGATCAACAAATCAAGAGTGAGATAGGAAACCTTTATAAAAATTTTCACAATTTCACATTAAATACATATTTGCATTCCTCAAAAATTGCAACAAATGCTTCTATATTTTTTGATCAATTTCAATTCCATTTGCTTTATATGATAGCTATAGGTTGGGGTTACAAAACTTTGCAAAATTTTAAAACTCCTAAATGTGCTAATTTATTCACATTTGAATATATAGCATTTAATCAGATTTATAATAGGAGGCATTTCCTCAATCTATAGTAAAAATGTATGTATACAAAATTATTTCTTTCACCACTGCATCAACTGGGCTTAAGTTAAGAATGACACTTATTTCTTTTCCAGATGCCATATGAGCCCCACTTCATCAGTTTGCTAGTTATTTTCCAATAATAATAATAATAATATATAGCATTTATGAGGCGCCGATCTATCTAGTTATTTTCCAACATGAGTAACCTACATGTATGCAAGAATGATTATATCCCTGATCATGTGACTGCTCCATGTGGAATAAATTATGAATACCATGTGGTTGCCCAGTAAAGGATAAGGCTCATTCATAAGTTCCTATTCTTCTAGGCCAGACATTTGAACGGTATACTGTCTTTACTTGTTATCAGGATGAAGACTGTGCTAGCTGCTAAAGGTGATGCTGAGAAGATCAGGAATGTAGGAGGTGCTGAAGCTTCAGCCATTGAAGCAATTGGTAAGGCTGAAGCAGAGATGATGAGGATGAAAGCCGCAGCCTACAAACAATATGGAGATGCTGCCATGATGAGCTTAGTCCTTGAAGCACTGCCCAAGGTATACTGTCCTTTGTCTTTAGTCCAATCCATTCTTTTTTTTTACTACTGACTTTTGTGCTTATTGAGTTGTTATTTTTAAGTTGCCAGTAACTGTTAAAATTGATGATGCTTTTGAGCTAAGACAAAATTTGAAACAATAAATGTTTTCATTGTATGCCCCTAAAGATTTAATAAAGAGAATTGCTTGTTTTGGTAACTCTTGTTTTTTTATTTCAGTTCTATTTTTGGGAGTGGTTAGTGGCTGGAAAGTCGAAAAATAAGAAGAGTAATATTGAACCAAGGCTATAATATTGAATATCCACCAAGGCTATTTCAAAATCCAAAGATGGATGTCTTCTAGATCAGATTGGTCATTTATCATTGTGATTATTGGGTTTGGTTTTTTTTTTACCATAGATTGCAGCCGAGGTCTCTGCACCTCTCTCCAAGACAAATGATATTGTTTTGTTGGGTGATGACCGTACAACAAGCGAGCTTACCAGGCTTCTAGGTTCCCTCCCTCCTGCAGTCCAAGCTCTCACTGGTACTGATATCTCAAAGGTAAGACATTTGCTCCTTGCATCACCAGGGTACTGTTTCATGAAAAAGTTGGTCAGTGATTTTAAATGAATAATAAGCTCTCGGCCAATCGGGTGCAAGGATTTGCAGTAGCTTATAACATCTGTCGATGAAAATCGCTGACAAAACTTGCCATGAATTGCTCCCCAGGTGTGATACCAGGAGCTGTTTGATATGTGTAAGTTACCTATGAATAGGTATATGAATGATTGAAAAGAGTTCTTGGGTGCTTAATCATATTCTCAATCATACCTGATCTTTGTAGACTAGATATCTTGTTTACAAGCATTTCAAAGCGTGGAATGTTATATGCCAGTTTTATTAGGGTGTTAGAAATAAATGCCACTATCTTCAATCATGAAAAGAACAGATGATATTGGATGTCTCTAAAGCAATATGTAGCTTCCAAACAACACAAAAGACACCCCAGGACCTTAACCCTATGTAGGCCGGGGGGGGGGGGGCCTCGGAGGCCCCCCCCTCAACGAATCGCGCGATATTTTCGCCGTGCGAAATTTTTGACCGCGCCGCTCGCTGAGTTTTTACTTTCAAGTCTTGCGCAACTTTTGAGACCAATTTTGCGTCACCCGGGTATGTGGTTCCGAAATTACGCAACATTATGTAAGTGCATGTCAGACCGAAAATTGCTCAAAAACGTGATTTCATGTACAAAGTCAATGCAAATTGTGTTTCCAACCAAATTTCATAAATGTATGATTATTTTTAGTTTTGCTAGTCTAAATGTATTCATTTTATGCTTTTTATGATCACAGAGGAGTCCCCAACAAATTTCATTGAAAAAACAATGAAAAACAAAAGGTCAAAAAACAAAGAAATACATAAGAAATTGCAAAAAACAATATAATACATAAGAAAATGATTTGATATCACAATTTTTTTTCATGTACTCTTGCTTAGGACACCACAAAGAGTTTCTATACCAAAAATTAGTACATTTGGAGCTTTATTTAGGGAGTTAGAGGAAAAAGTATGATTTCGCATACTAATTACGCATAAATTAGCATGATCACTTAATAGCGATTCGCATGAAATAAATTACTATACAATCTTGTAGATTATGTCCCAGGCAACCCGTGTGCCAATTTTTGGCGCGGTCGACGGCCGAGATCTTAGGGGGGGCCTCCCAGGCCATAGGAACTCCCAAAATACCCGGCCTAGATAGGGTTAAAGGAGAATGAAACCATTGGAACAAGATAGCTTGTGTGAAAACAGAAAAATCAAAGAAACAGATCAACAAAAGTTTGAGAAAAATCAGACAAATAATGAGAAAGTTATGAGCATTTGAATATTGCGATCACTAATGCTATGGAGATAGCAAATTGGCAATGCGACAAAGATGTGTGATGTCACTTGTGAACAACTCTCCCCATAGTTTAGTATATATTTCACTTGAATTGCCTCTTTTATCACATCTATCCATAGATCATGTGTTCTTTCTACATGAGGGCATGTAATACATATTTTTAAAGAATACATCATGGATAAAAAGTTTGTATCATCATAAGAAAAAGCAAAAAGAGACATTTTGAGGGTATTTTATAGTCCACCAAAGGGAAAGTTGTTCATCAGTGACATCACACATCCTTGTCGCATTGCCAATGGGAGGATCTCCATAGCATTAGTGATTGCAATATTTAAATGCTCATAACTTTCTCATTATTTGTCCGATTTTTCTCAAATTTTCTTTATTCTTATTCTTTGATTTTTCTGTTTCTACACAAGCCTATTTGTTCCAAAGGTTTCATTCCCCTTTAACTTACTCCAATATTTGATTTTAAAATTCCAAGAAGTTCAATAATCCTGTCTTTATAAATATCTGATTAGATTGCCAGATGGTTTACTGTCCCTTTTCCTAATTTAAAGTTGGGTAAAACTCATTTCTTCTGATACCTACTTGCTATCTATATCCCTACAGTTTTGCATTTTGGGATACATGTGTATAAAAGATTTAAGTTGTGAGTTAGTTACAAATATTACTAAGTGGTTATAATAAATATTGCAAATGTGATTCTCACACTCTTATCAATAGTTTTATTTCTAATATGTTTGAGATATAAATTCTTAACAAAACACCATGTTTGGAAAGTATATGTTTTATATTCCAAAATAGAATTAGATTAAAATCAAGTAGTTTTTCAAGCATGTTATAGATCCTAATTTGCAGATGCTATGTTATTTTTAAAAAATTGAGACCTTCTTATGATGTGTTTTAAGTACCCCAACTTGCAGGATACTACTGACATCCTCTTCTCATGTGGGGCCCGTTTCATAAAGTTGTTCGTAAGTTACAAATGACTTAACGCACGACTGGTGACCATTTCTTGTGCTAAATGATATCCCTATGTAACTGAATCAGCGCCTAAGAACAGGTTTCAGTCGTGCATTAAGTTGTGCAGAACTTTGTGAACAGCTTTTTGAAACACCACCCAGGTATTGCTATTTAGACGTTATCTGTACATTCATGTATTTTGTCTATCTCCTAGGCGCTTTCTCAAATCCCAGGAGCACGATAAACAGATGGCAATCATGTGTGGCAGCAGCAACAGTGAGTGGAAACAGCAAAGGTAGCTTGCAATCATCTAAACCATAGCTCATTAAGACACATAGCTGGGACACACAACATTTTGAAGTAAAATCCGGTGTTTCACAAAGATATAAGTTTGACTTTAATTCACTCTTAAATACCTAGGTGTACGATATATAACGCATCAGATCGTGCTCCAAAGATGGATATACGATGCATGTGTTGGCATTTAAGCATTACTTTTAAGTCATGCCTAACTTTTTGTGAAACACCCTTCAGGATTTGAGTTCTTAACGGGTTTCTCCAGGTGGATATGTACATAACTGTACCCACAGTATTAAATTGTGTAAGGCCTACACTGCATAGATTTCAAGAAAAGGAAATAAGAAATGTAATACATTTATGCATAAACACTCACCATTTGTATGTGGTGGTGATGCATAATGATATATGTCAATATGTAGTTTGTCAATAGACACATTGCTTTTTTTTCAAGAAATTTCACTTCTGCCCCTCGCATACAACAAAGTTAAGCAGTGTGATGGCACCATAAACGATCGACACATATTTTGTTTCTTTAGTTTAATATACAATAATTGTGTACGTTTTGTCATAAAATAAGATTTTGCCCCAAATCCATATGATACTGATATGAATAAAGCTACGTGTACATGGTCATGAATAGAGCTTCAATGGGAACTATATCTGTTAACCAGCTATCAAATAATCCTCTCATGACTCTTCAATTCAGGTGATTTCAGACTTTGTAAATAATAACATATTTTATCAATTTCTTGTGTATTTGTAAGTATATTTCTATGTTTTACATAATGGTCTCTAGTGATGATTGTAGGATGTGTTTTTATATGGCCTGCTGCTACTTTTTGTACATTTTGATTAGAGTTCATTGTACTGTGAGATGTAATATTTCTTGTGGAGTAGTCATTGAGGCGCAGTCTTTGAATTTTGCATGCATTCATCATGCCTCTGTATAGTTACAAGAACAAACAAACAATTCCTATTCACCATTATTGATAAAGTTAGGTTGAAGGAAAATCCTAGAGTTACAGAGAACTGTTATTTTGAGACCCTCGGCTTTTGAAGAGCTGCAATTTGTTCAGCCCATCCAGACATTGGCAGTCATTTGTATGCATACATCCTTTATTACAAAGGATACTCTTCGTACTTGATGAAAACTTGTGTATGGGGTATTTTGGACCAGTCACCATGCTCCTTTGAAGAAAAAAAAATATTGAAAAATGGAGAGTGAATAAGTCTTGTAGATGATATTGATGAGTTTTAGCAGTTAGGATTGATTATATCGATCACAGTTCTTAGTAAGACAGGGCCCTTATTCTCTATTACGCAAATTAAACTGCCAAATGTGATGTTATGAAGTCCTATGCTGCGTAATCTTCCATTTTATTATATTAGTCGATCAGATTTGGGATTAAAATTTATGAAGGGTGGTTCAGACAGGCTCCAAGACAACACCTTTCACTCCCTCATAACCCATCCATTCTACTTCATATTCATGATATCAAAATTATGTTTGTGAATTGGTTTTAAAAACAAAAATTAAAAACAATTGAAATATTCAAATGAAATTTTAAAAATGTATTCAGGCTAGATTGTTACTTCTAAATTTTAGGCTCAAATTTTAAAGTTGAATAACCAGGTTTTCATAGTATATGACTGGAATTACGCACAAATGTGAAGGACGTAATACCATAGCTTTTGCAAGTTTGAGTGTTGGCTTTGTTTATGCAATATTATGTGGACCAAGTTGAAGATAGATGTAATGTTAACCGGTTTGATAGTCTTTCGATGTTAGTGAAATGTTGAGCAGCTTGCCAATTTAAAACTTTTTTCTTTGTGTTCTTAGTTTCCTGACCTTCAAAGATATTCTATTCCATTACCAACGATTCTCTCAACTTTATGTATCTTTGAATATTAATAATCATATTTTATTCCTGTTTCTTCAATGTTTGCTCCCAAATAAATTCTGATTTAAACTTATTCTTTGTGGGGGGAATTGCAGATACAGCTACCATCAATAATAATAGTCTGAAAGACAGTTATGCTGCAGTTGTGCTAATGAAATGGACTCCTGACTTAACAAATTTTATCTTTTAATCAAATAAATCAGTGGGTTTAGAATCTGTTTTGTTAGTACAACTGTTGTGACAGGGTATCATGTAGCTTAGGTTCATTTTAGGTTTAAAAAGATAACATCTTCATCATTGTCAGTGTCATATATTCATTTGCATGTATTTGATCAGAGGCTTATATGTCAAGCAAGTGAAAGTACTTCTGCCCTTAAAATAGGCATTTATGAATCTGAATTAAAACTAATGCTAGCAACAAAATGTTCAGCTTCAATTGTAATAAAGAAGTACTATTAAAAGGCAGTTACTCCTTTTGTATACTTTAGCAAGCTCCACTTAACTGGAGTGTGTAGTATCTTGTATATCATTAGGATATTGTGTGCCAATTTGCTGACAAAAACTCAATGTATGAAAATGAAATCAAATCAAACTTTGTTTATGCTTTGTTTATAAAGAACATACATGGATTTTGACTTAAGATAATTATTGGTTCTCTAGAATCCCAAATTATTTTAATGATGTCATTGAATATCACGAAATGAAAGTACGATCAACTTTCAATCATTTTAAATGATGAGGTGCTGCTCATTTCCATGAAGCCATGACTTCGTCTTGAATTTAGATGTTTAATTTCTTATTTATTTTGATATTCTAATTTTCATGTGTAGATGATATATAAGATTTTCTGTTGTTTCTCTTTACATTTATTAACAGACCCCCAATTTTGAATTATGATTTTTACTGACAGTACCTACATGTATGCATTTTTACTAGCTTCACATGAAAATAAACATACTCTTTGAAAATTATGTTACATATTAAAAAGATATATGGTGGGGTTTTGGTGTTAGTGGGGTGTAGTTACATGATATCATACAAATTAAATCTATTTATATTTACTGTATTTAATCCATGTATAGTATTGATGGCGAGTTGTTTGATAGAGACATGCATATTTCATTGACAAGTTCATGGATGATATTGGGTAATTCATACAAATTTATGCCTAATTTTTGTTATTCTTTGCCTTACTTCCGACTGTTCTGATATCAAGTTATTAAGCCACAAAGGTATTGACTTTGTGTGCATTATGATCTTTTATATATCTTTCTCGGAGATCTTTGATCATGAAATATGACACATCTTCAGGTAGGCCCTGTTGCATGAATCTTCATTTGATTATAACTCTAATCATTAATTGTTACTTTCATGGTAATAGGGCTGAATAGCCAATCAAATTCAAGATTTCTGTGGTAGTTATCGACGGTAAAGTTACCCAAATTTTGATTTTTCATGCAACATGACCCGGGTATGTATAAAAACAATTCTTGACTTGAAGGAAAACAATTTTATCAGAAAGAATGTCTTTCATACTACTCTTGTATTTCTTATCCTGTATTTTTTATGAATCAAATATAGCCCTTGTTTGAATAGCAAAGGAAATTGGTAACTTACATGTACCTGAATGTAATCTTGCGTAATAATCATCACCATCATTGTGTATATTGTACATACAGTATATACATGTCAATAATAGTTGTATTTGGTGTGATATTAAAGTGTCATAAGCTAGTACATGTTATATAACATGAAAACCTTACAAACATGTTTTTAGAAAGGTATAAACTCTTTGTGACTTGTTTAGATTTTAGATGTCAGTAAGTTTTTGAGTATTTAAGTTCTCAATTTATGCAAAAACAGATTGCATACATGTAAGTTCAATACAGGAACCAATGTTATTACTGTGTGACAAATGCTGATTGTATTTTTATGGATCAAATCTTATGTGAAACTAAAAAGTGATGAATTAATATTTGTACCACTAAAAATGTAAGTTGAAAGTAACAAAGTATGAAATCCCATATATGTCTGTAGTTCATGTGCGTAGTGGACATGTCAGTCATAAGCTCACTGGCTTAGCACATTGAAGTAATCACCATTTCAAGTACTCAACTAATGGTTTTGAGAACCTACTCTATTCCAGCTTGTTATACTTAATGGCCATGCAATCAAGAGGTTGCTTTCTATCACACAAATGATTTTAGATGGGTACTGGTTATACATATATTTCCAAGACAGTTGATTTTACAAATTTTCTAACAACTCCCACAAATTACATATTGATAAAGACCCCTAGCCGCACTACACTCCTTGGTCATGTGATGTGAAACTTAGCAATTGTTCAGATGATGCTTTTTATGATGATCAATCCTATTCAATACTCTATGTAATCAATGGTAGAAATCAGTCCTTTGACAATCACTAAGCTTCATGCCTGGGAGAGCTTTTAATTTTTTTTTTTATTACATATGATGGTATTGTATGGCAGCATCATCCAACAATCATGTGCATGCCTCTTTGAAAAAGAGCATGTTTTTAACCCCCCCCCCCCCCCCCCCCGCTCAAAATTCTTGGTGGATTTCCAATCGTGTGTGCACACCACGATGCAGGCATATCATCCCCAGATTTTTTTATTGATATACATGGAGGGAGTTGTAATGTATTACCCATAGTTATAATATACAAAGTTTTTTCCGTGAAAAATATAATTTCAACTGCAGGGATATAAACATTCTAATTTCATTCAGTGAATGGTGGTTTCTACTTCAGTCTTGCAATATCATGGATTGACAGGCATGTATTCTGGCTCTTTTCTGAAAGAGGTGACATTTTTTCGGGAACAAAAATTGCCCCCATAAGTTGCCCATTAAAGCTGTAGAGTCAGTCTTATACTGTACCGAACATGTAAATTTTCAGTCTGGGTTATCAGAATTAAAGGTGTGCTATGCATTAGTCAATTCAGGTACAATTATTTCTATCATGCCCAAGAGCTATGTACATGTATACAGCAGATGATTCACATTAAGTAAATTAAAAATGTTTTATCCCACAATTACATGATTGTGAAATTTGGTAATTAGCCTATAGATGTTATAATATTCCATGTATGTAACTTGTGTGTATTTGTATATTCTCACGTTTCATATTTTGCGCCGACCTGTAATTAAAGGTGCATCCAGTTGAAAAAAAATTGATGTTTTCTGTATGGAATTTTGTCTGAAATCAATCTTTCACCGTTCTCTCCCTCTCTTTCTTCATATTCTCCTCTTCATCTGGTAATTCTTTTTACCCCATCTTATTTGAAACCCCTTGCTAATGTGGACATCAAATAGCATTAAGTTATAATTAGGTTATCTTTCTTAAAAATCATAGAATGCCAGGGTCTATATGTTGCCAAAATTCATAAATCTTACTTTACTAATTAAAAGCAATTGATTTCATATTACTTATGACTGAAATAGTGTTGCTGACAATTTCCATTGGAAAAAAACTAAAAGTAAAAAACCCCCATAAATATCAAGTAATTACAAAAAACAGAAAAAATATTGGATCTTTTTTAATATATTCCAAAACTAAAAAGTGCCCAGATTAAAATTAAACTGTTTTGGAGCTACAGTATGTTTAAAAATTAACATCCGAATTATGATTTTATGCATTAGCACAACATTTTTCAAAAAATATTTTGGGTACAATTATCAAATTTTGGAGATCACATCATGGGTGACATGCATGCCAATTTTCGTTGTGTTGCATGATCAACAACCAAGATCGGGGGGGGGAGGGGCAAATAAAGGTATGCCAGTTATCAACTCATGAGACTAATTGCCATTGGAACAAAGGCCAATGTACGACAATATCGATCTACCAGTATTCTAAGTATGGTACATAAAATGACTAATGCATTACAAGCCATGTAGCTGCTTTAATATTGCAGATATTTTATTTTGAATTGAAACATTTTCTAACCTCTTAAAATATCAGAGAACGAATGCTAGTCAATCTCTGAAAATATCTCAAATGTGAGAGAAAAAAATACACCCTTCTCCATATATTTATTGTACAGCTGAGAATACATTGTGCTTATTGCATAAGTGAAAGGCAAAATAAAAAGAGCTGGGAGCTGTTTACCTTTTTGCTAAACTGATAAGGGTAACTAACAAGAATGTTTTAAATTGTAATCAACCAAATCACTTTGTCAACTCTTGGAGATTTTTGAAAAAGTTATTAGAATTTAAATTTTGATTTGTGGCGTCATGCGAGCAGCTCATCACCATGTATCATGAATTAAAAAATCAAATAAAATGTCACTTAATCATGAAAATGGGTTTAGTGTAACAGATACATTATTTCACAGCAGCTCCTGAAAGAAGAAATTGTTAAGTCATTAACCATCAAAGCAATTGTAATTTATTTTATAATGCATAACATCGGAAAGCTGCTCGTACATGACGTCACAAATCAAAAACTAAATGAATATACTCAAACCTTCAATCCTTTTAATTTTCTGCTATTCTTACATTAAACTTTTCGTCAGAATGAACTTCCTTTTCAAAATTACATGAGTGGGGTACGTTTCTTTCAAGAGAAATGTAATATAGCAAATATTGATAATTTGGTTAAAGGAAATGAGAAATATAAAGGTGGAGACACGAAAGCTATTTGGTGTGATATGAAAGATAATAGCCAAATCAGGTCACAAATTATATGAAATCCTACACATTTTTCTTTCTGACTCAAATGATTTCATTGCATACACTAGAAATGATCATAGTTAAGACGAAGTTCACCCTGATGATAAAGGCATATTAATAAATGAAGAAAATATACAGAAAATATTGGATTTTTTCCAAATCTTCAATATGTTCCCCTTTTCTGCTATAATTAAAACCAACATCATAGTAGAGTGAAGTTCCCCTTAAAGTGATTAACATTGGTTTGACTTTTAAAAAATCTGAGCTAGAAGGTCACACTTGTCACCTGTGTCTGTGATGTAACAAAAATGAAGCCCAGAAAAAAATGCATTCAAAAATAATTATTTAGTGCTTCAAAAATTGAAATATAAAGTGACCAAAAACACCATCCTCATTTCATCCCATACACTTATGTGTACTATTTAGGCGTCTATAAGACGCCTATTTACAAAATCGGGGTTTGACTTATAGTTTTAGCTTTTCATTCTCAATAATGGTTGTTTTCAGGGTTTATTAGTTCTAATACATGCACTTGTACACATGTTTCATCTTGGTTTGAGAATTTTTTAAATCGGCTGCTCACAAAGTTAAACAATACATTTAAGTTATCCTTTGAATCTTATTAGGGTTATAACATTCAATTGGAAGCAGAGACCATTCTCCAATTTATCAAAAAGAAAAATTGCAACACATAAAACAAACTATTTCAACAACTATATATCTTCTGATACTGATATAAATACTACAATAAATACAAATTGAATGTTTACAACACAGAAATTTGGAAAGAAAGCAGAAGTCAACACAGTGAACCTCTGTGCAGCCACTCTGCAAGGCATACATGAAACAAATAAAAAGTACCGGTATAGTTAATGAAGTACATTGTTTAGGTGACCCAGTCAAACCAGAAACTTCAGAAATACAAGTATCAATTCCAACATCCAGAAGTTGAATATTTGTCCCAAGTCAAAGATTTTCTTTTAGGCCACATTATGCATTCTTCAGTCGAACAGATTTCTTAATCCTAAAAGATTTACCTTTATAGGCAATTTAATTATTGATTATGATGAATTTGAGTTGACAAATTGAAAAAAATTAAAAAAGTATATTTGGTATTAAACTAAGCACTCAATTAAAGAATGTGTTGTGTTTAAAAAGTATGGCCCAAATTCACAAAGGTGTTTTTGAAAACCCACGGTCGAGTCCATGGTTAATGCAGATTTCCTGTATAAATTACGCTTAATTTAGCGCGTGTCTGGCGCATGTATAAAAAATTCAAATTCTGATGCGCGCTTTTTTCACAGTGCGCAAAATAGACGCCTGTTACCATGGTTAGATACGCTATTTTATTCATGAGTCCACTGTTTTTATTCATGAGTCCATTCTTCAAACAGTGGACTCATGAATAAAATAGCGTGAATTTGGGCCTATGAGCACATTCTTTCTCTTGTGACAAATGTCTGGTTTGTTGGATCTAGTCATACATCAAACAGATTTCATGACGTTGATAAATGCGTAGTCCCATCACCATTCATATATAAGGTAGGGTTCATCTTCATGACTTGAAAATAATTCAGAATACAATGTTAGACTCTCAAAGATACATAAATATTCATTCTCAAACTTGCAATAAAAAAACTTGATTACATGTAGACCTGGCTCGTCTCCTTGGCTTTTCATGTTAATCCACTGTGTATTAAAACCATGTGACACATCATTTAATCCTAAGGGATGTCAATATCTTAAATAGTAAACAAGACAAGAAAGCTTGGAAGGTTCTCCCTAAATTACTTTAAAAATCTCAAATTTCTTTATTGTACACTGTTGCAAGAATGGGTGTATCCACCAACATAGATGTACATGACTAAATGGATATGAAAGAAATAAATCATTCTCAGTACATTCAGAAAGTAGCATAGTAATACTAATTACATCATGATGGAAATCCTGCAATCATTGTGCATTTGAAAGTCACCTAATAGCATTTGAGTAATTAGTATAACAGATGTAACATGTCTACAGAGTCTGAAGCAGGAAGTATTAAGTACTTTTCAAAAGGCAAGATTATACATATATTGTAGGACTATACAAATTCCTGCACTGTGAAAACCGAATTGGACCAAAATACACTATTCTACTAAAAGTTGGATTCAGACAGGACACAGGATAAACCCATATTTTGATATATTTTCAATAAACCATACCAGTGAATATAGGCTCATCTTCACCGATGACCAAGTTTTTAGAGCAAATACATGTCCATTATGAATGAGCTGGATTACAAAAATAGAAATATGCTTGAACTTGAATATCACCACATGTTACAAGAAAAGCAAATGAATTACTTTATATCAGTGATGCTCTTAATGAGCCTGTAAGTACAATTTTTGCCATCAATGAAGTAGTATAATACCAAACTCCCCCTCCAAGATAAATACAAGCAAGGCAACCTGGGTCCTGTGTCATAAATCTCATTGTGAATCAAAACTAATCTTTGGAAAATCAAATGGCACAAGTTTAATGATAGTGGCTTGTTACTTATCATTAATCACAAGTTTTATGAAACAGGATTCAGAATGACATCTGGGCCCCGTCTTGCAAAGTTTTCCAAATTGATTCGATCAATCACAACTATGGACGGCCAGCAATGTCAACATCTATTATGCATGCTTGTTCAAAATATTTTCCAGCTATGATGTATGCACTCATTGTTTTCTTGAAAATTCACTGTGCTTCTCTTTGTTTACAAAAGACATTGTGCAAATTTCATGCAGAAAAAATTATGACGCTGATGGATTTCCATAGAGTTACGATTGATTAGATCAATCGTAACTCTTTGTAAGACGGGGCCCTGACAACACATGTCAACATCAGACATAAACATGAACATGATACCCTGAATTATTTCTCAATATGAAGTTGTTATCATTTTTTTTATCCATAGAACTTGATATCAACTGAAAGCTTCAATAGCAATGAGGCTATTGACATACTAACTCTTGATTGGGAAGTTTTAAAGCTATACAAACTTTGACATCCAATAGAAAAGCAGCCTTCCAATTCTGATGTGCTCCAGTGTGTAATTATAACATGATCTCAACACACTATTCATGTGACTGATAATCACATGGTTTTGAGGTGCTTTGGATATGTGTAGGAGATCAAAGAGACACCTGAATAATAAGAATAGTGACTCAAACTTGAGGCTAGTTTTCAAAACCAATGATAGTCCCACTTTAAAGATGAACATCCTACAGAAAACTGTGTTATTTCTATTAAATAAATATAGGGGAGTTGACCTAGCCAAGGTTCCTGGTAGTTGATAAATATGATGTGGAGCGTTGTGGATTAGTCTTCTGACTTTGAAACAGAGGGTTGTGGGTTCGATTCCCAGCCATGGCGTAATTTCCCTCAGCAAGAAATTCACCCACATTGTGCTGCACTCAACCCAGGTGAGGTGAATGGGTACCCGGCAGAATGAATTCCTTGAATGCAATGAGCGCTGAAAGGCAGCTCGAGCTAAAGCCGGAGTAATAATAATAATAAACAATGCACCTCAGAATAGATTATTTCTAGATAGATGGCGCTATATAAATGCCTATTATCATCATTATGATGAATGAGGTGGAGGCTTTAATACTTGACTTTTATTAAGAGTAGGGCAAAAGGACTGGTGTTGTATTTTACTTACACATACACAATTAGTAACACCACATGTAGGTGAAGGTTCCTCATGGGTACCACATTTCATATCACTTTTCAACTTCCACACACAGGAGAATATCATCAAATGATTCTCTAGGATGATGAGGAATTAAAGAGATTCCTATCACAACAGTCTCTCATGAAAGAAAAGAATGAATTCTTAGCAGGCTGTGGATTTGTTGGTTTCTTTTGGCTTGTCTTCGAGAGCTCTTGGGCTAGAGTCAGTACTGATACCTAACGAAGAAATAGAAAGAGGATCCTCATTATTATTCAGTTTTGATTCCACAAGTTAAAATGTACAAAAATAATGTATTAATCATTGTTATTTCAAAGTTGGCATCACCATCACCAGCACCATCATGCACGGACGCTACCACGTCCTCACAATCACAGAAAGAACCTTCACAACAATACCATTTCTTTCATGATCATTATATTATTAGCCCTGAAAACAATTTATTATTTCACTACTCACCATCATCTTTATCATCATCATCACATCAATTTTCATTATCATCCTCCTCATCACCACCACCACCACCACCACCATCATCATCATCACACTCATTTTCATTATCATCATCACCACCACCATCACCACCACCATCACCATCATCATCATCACACTCATTTTCATCATTATCATCATCATCACCAACATCATCATCAAACTCATTTTCATCATCATCATCACCATCACCATCATCATCATCATTATCATCATCATCATCATCGCCATCATCACACCCATTTTCATTATCCTCCTCCCCATCACCATTATCATCATCTTTAAGGCCCCTGTGATAATATGTACCTGTTGATTCAGTAGTATGACTACTCCTTGTACTGGTTGTGGCCTTCTTACGGGTGAATGTGATGGATGATGCTTCTTCTCTCTGGCATGGTTCTGCATTGCTACTCACTGCTGCAATACCTCCACTTGACTCACTCTCATCTGAAATAAGAATTTCTTTTCTAAATTAAGTGTCTTAAAAACAGGCTTTCTTGCTTGTTCCTAGTTTCTTGCCTAAATTGACATAAAATAAAATTAGTAAACACCTGTTTCTACTCCCCGTATTGATAAAATTACACTACATGTATACAAGAAAATAAATTAATTTCATCAAATCAAAGTTTTCATTCATTATTGGTTACAAGTGGGGGGTGGATAACTTTTACAGAAAAAATATTGACAATGGTAGTCTTGATTTTAGGGAAATGAAAAAAAATCAAAATGGATACTCACTGTCTGGCTGTGCTGTAGTATTTGAGTTTTTATCATTCCTTGTTTCTAATTGGTTATTCAGAGCACTGCAGAAAATGAAATACAGGTGGCCGTTTCATGAAGTTGTTCGTAAGTTAAGAGCGACTTAAAGAACGACTGGTTAACCTTTCTTACGCGCTAAACCATCGCCTATGGTGTATACCACTTACCAAAAGAAAGGATCACCCGTCGTTCTCATCTTACGAACGGCTTTATGAAACACCCACCAGGTCAACTTTATAAATTCAGTTAAACATTGAATTAATAAAAAACCTTCAGAATTTCTTCTGAACAAACATTTTATGCTATAAGTAACACAAAGTAAATAATTAAAAAGAAGCACACTTGGAAATGATTTTTTACTTTAACTATTAGCATCTCTCACAAGACATCTCAGTACATTTCTTATGGGAATGTCACAACACTATAAATTCTCAGAATCTATTAAAACAGAAACTAGCTATAGTTATCTACAACAAAGTAATTTATCTGGGCTATTTTGTAAGCTAAACACTAAAAGGAATGGGGGAGGGCATGGTGGCCCCCTCAATGCTTTGCGCATATTTCAGAAACGCAAAAACAAAACGCCGCAAAATTTTATGACTTATCACTTTTTGGCTCCCAGGTACTGGTGAAAATAATGATAAAGATTATAATAAGTGCCCTACATTTCCCCCAAAACAATATTGCGTAGACTTAAAGAACTAAATGAAGGAGAATTGCTACCTGATTCTTGCCATGAGTCTAGCAGTACTGAGGTCATCTAAGGCAGATTGAAGGTCACTTGTGCATGTTGAAAGGTCAACCAGTTGACCATCTTCTACAATGAATGATGCTGAAGCTGTGTTTGAGTCTTCACTGCCATTTTCCACTTGGCTAGGGGATTCTAACCAAAAAAAAAATGAAAAATACATTCTTCTAATGAACAAGCAGAAAAGCTTAGGCTGAATTCCCTTCAAAGACTTTGTTGAAATTGAAAGAAATGAAAATTGATAACAAAGGATTACTATTTAAAAATCAAAGTATGCTTCAAATGAATGTGGAGGAAATGATGCAATTACATAACACAATTTGGACAAACATAATACAAAACAGGACCCCTCACCATATAACAGTTCTTGAAGAAATTAAATATTAATAGTTCAAACAAAGGTGATATAGCTCACCCAAGTTGCCCATCAGTGTTTAATCAGCTACATAACAGGATTGACTTAATTGTAAGCTGCTTATTTCTAATAATTATATGTTCACAGACGCATTCTGGGCATTTTATTATCTTTTTTCCATAAAAATATTATTCCCTTATAACTTCAATTCATCAAAATCTATCATCCATTTCTTTTTTTAAAGATTGGAATAAACTTACCATTATCTACTGCTCTGTCTACCTTCTTCTCTCCTTGGCTACTGACTTCAGTGGAGAGCTGAAGAGAGATACTAGGTACTGGTTTGGTTTTTGGCTTCCAGAAACAAGGAAAACCTGCATGACAACCATACATAAATCACAATGATGCATGATATTGACAATAAGCATCCAGCTTTCCAGGCAATGGAATTAGAACTTCTGAGACAAAGGTATAATTTCTATTCGCAGAACTCACTTCCTACTTATCTACTTAATTTGTCAATTAATCCTTCCATCTAATCAATCATGATTCTAATTTCATTCATTTAATCATTCACTAGGGTGATTTAAACAACAGGCATTAATATATGTATCTACCCTATCTCAATGATGTCTCCACATTACAAAAGATAATTTGTTTCTACTTTTAAAAATAAACATCACAAATATTGTATTCATTTTCAATGATGATCTTTCATTCACTAATGTTTGGAAGCTTTTGCTTTCAATCTTGATGAGGATTGATGACTTCCGATGAAATGATTGATTTCAAAGAGAACTCACCCAGTGCAGTGTCTGATCTTGAGCCTCCAACCGCCCCTGCTACTGCCTCCTCACCAACCTCACCCGGCTCCTGCCCTGATGATGATGATGCTACATCTAACGTTGTAAGACCCATGTCAAGCATGCGTGTCTGGATACGACGTAAGATAGAGTCTGCTGATAGAGGACGCCCTCGCTTCTCCCGCTCACGTTTGTCCTTGCTGGACTTGGCATGGACTGTTGTTGAGAGTGATACATTATGTTGACATATATGTTTATGTATGTTAAGTGCATGGAAATCTATTCATACCAGTGTACATATATGAACAATAATAAAAGCACTATATAAAGACCATAACATAGTCTCAATCTAAGCACATAAGGGACATCTTTTGAAAGATTCCTTTAAAAGGGATTCTGAAGCACAAGCATAAAAGAATAAATGAGATTGATTTTTTTTTCTTGGGGGGGATTGAAATCTAAAATATTGTATCTGATGTAATAAAGTATGAACAATAAATTAATGAACACCATAAGAAGACCAAGTAACCCTATTACTCAAAGATGTGACTAAATATTATGACAAACTGTATTAAAATATATCTAACACAAGTTATTTTACAGGGTTATGAGATATTGATACAAATACATGAATATCACAGAGAAATACAAAAAACATCACACTGAAATCAATAATAAAAAAATGACATACATATCCCGTGCACATGACATACAAATAATGAAAATGAATGATTTAACATGTATGTGGATGCCTTTGAAGCTATTCTTAAGTTGTTGGGTTTATTAATTCAGGATCAAGATAAAACACTAGCAGCCATTGGGATTCTCAGATCATTTGTATTAAACCAAATCAAATATCAAACTGTGCATTAACTGTGATTTAGAAAACCTATGACCTTACATTCTTCAATTAGCTCTAAAACATATTAATAACTTAAACTCTTAACATGCCAAAAGTTACTAATTTGCACAACGTAAATAGCTCAAATTCAATGGAGCTGAAATTTCACTGATATGTTTAAACTTAAGACCAGCTTCATGACATCCCATACGTGAGGAATGAGTTATCACCTCTAGACCGATACGGAGGCTTGGGCATGAAACCAAGAACACTATCTCCAGCTCTTGTCATCTCAAGAAGCTGCATCAGCATGATGTCTTCCTCTCTTAGATTCCGCATCACTGATGCTCCTTCGCCTTGGTGATGATGAGATGCTTGCTGGTGATGATGATGGTGGTGATGGTGTGGGCGGTGTGGGTGATGATGTGAACGAGGCGTGGCTCCAGCCCCTGAGGCCCCTCCTGCCGTTCCACCAGATGCTGATGATGCTGTTGCCGTGGTGGTGGTGGTGGAGGATGAGAGTGTGCTTAAATTAGTCTGTTTAGATGATGACGATGATGAAGAGGATGATGATGATGGTGATATTGAGGGTGTGGTATCCTTACCAGATCTTGCTGGTTGGGTCATAGATGATGATGTAAAGGTGGTAGATGTAGAGGAATGAGCTGTATCCATGGTAACTGCATTGAGGGATGTATCAAGTGACACATCTAGAGGACCTTCCTCAAGATCCCATATGCGGGAATGTTCAACATCATTTTCACCAGACCTGGGAATATATGAAAATACATCATAATACACACATGTTTAAAAAAATCCCTTTCATGTATTGCAATGATATTGTAATCAATGTGTTTGATTTATTAATTGGTATTAAATCCCTTTCCTCACATTTCAATCAAAGTACATGTAGCCTTATGTGAGAAGCACACAGAGTTAGGTTGAATGATATGAAATCATATACCAAAAATATGCTTCATTATAGCAAGTTCTGTATGCTCATGTAATCAAGTACATGTACACTTATAGTGGTTCAATGTAACCTTTCTTATCTTGCAAAAACATGCCACAGACATAATTAAAATTTAACACAGGGCACATCAAACATAGAGAGAAAAAACTTACATGGTCTCTTCATCAATATCATTCTCCTCATTAAGAGGACCACTCTCCAGATCACCCTGCTCTCCCTCATCAACCACCATGACGGATGCACCAGCATCATCATCTTCATCTTCTTCTTCGTCCTCCTCCTCTTCATCATCATCTTCAGACGAGGAGGGGGAAGATATTGTCACACTCGAGCCATCACTCTCCTGCAAAGTAATGATTACAAAGTTTGTCCAGTCATTTTATGTTCTTAAAAAAATACTTAGAAACATATATTATCAGGAAACCATTGCAGAAAGTTGCATTTCAAGGTAACTAAAAAAATCAAGCACCACGCCAAAGCATGTGCTTCTAATTGGGATTTTATTTTTTGCAAGCTCTTTCTTCTGCAGGCAGAAAATCTGATTTGTTGCCCTCCTGTAATAAAAAAATTAAAAAGGAAATACTATTTGGCTTTAATAAAAAAATAAAAAAAAACCTCTGATACTCTGAAAAGTAAACTCAAACATTAATGCCACTTTAGTATTTAGACCAATAAATCATTTTCATACTGGATAATCAAACCATTAAATGAAAGCAATTGAAAAATTCTTGTAATTTCTGAGAAATCCCTATCAATAATATGAAGAATTGCTATTAATTCAAGGTGACAAGTGAATATAAAGTAGAGGAGTGTGATTTAGCTAGTAGTTAGTTAGCTAGGGGATAAAACTGTTACTAGCCAATTCTTCCAGTGACGATTGCTCTGATGGAAAATCTACACATTATGCCAAACTTAGAACCGGACTTCAAACCTAACCATAGTCCTCATATTATCCTGAAATAAAGCCCCATTAAAAACCCTAACCATATAATAAGAACATGTGTTCTGAGATTCCCAGAAAGAAGCAAATAGATTAAGAATATCAGATAAACACACTTCATAACTTTAACGTTATCATTACAACCATCATCATCATCACCATATTCATCACAACAATCATCAGCATATTCATTATCATATCCAACATCATCGTCGTCATCAACATTGTCATCATCATCATCAACATCATCATCACAACAATCATCAGCATATTCATTATCATATCCAACATCATCGTCGTCATCAACATTGTCATCAACATTGTCATCATCATCATCATCATTGTCATCATCAACATTGTCATCATCAACATTGTCATCATCAACATTGTCATCATCATCATCATTGTCATCATCAACATTGTCATCATCAACATTGTCATCATCATCATCATCATTGTCATCATCACAATTGTCATCATCATCATAGCAATCATCACCATATTCATCATAATATTCATCATAATATTCAACAAATGATCATGTTAGTCACCTGTGTATCATTATTGTCCCTACACAAGTCAGCTTGCTCACGACCCTGTAAACATGACTTAACTTGAACACCATCACGATCAGTATCTGACAGAAAGAAAGAAAAAACATTCAAATATTCACAAATTTTATCATCGTGTGTAAGCAATTAGACCTGTAAGGAGAAATTAGATGAAAACATCTCGAAGGGAAGAAGTATTATTCTAATGTATATAGGGCATGTGAATACAACATTAGTTTCAGTATTAACCTTGATCAGATCTCGACAATGTTGTATTTTTATGGTCTATATAATTTACCAAATGGGATGAGAGATAATGTGCATGTTTTACAGGAGTCACACATAATTCTATGACTTTTTTCTGTGAAGTCTTACACAATTTTTGTATAGAAAGAAGAACAGCATCTCCACACACACATTCTAATCGGTCTACTTGATTAATTTAGGTTTAAATTTAGTTGAAAAATAGTCTATAATGATTTTCATTAAAAAAAAGCAGAAGAAAAAAAAATATAAGAAATTCTAGAAGCAATGCAAGTCATAAGGAAAATGTGACTTTTGCAACTTCTCCTTGTAAAAAATAACATTATAAAGACAGCTGTGAAAAAGAATGAAATAAGTGAAAATGGTTGTCTAATAAGCAAATAATTTATCTTTCCTTTTTTTTTCAATTTGATTTTTTATTCATAATAATAATCAATTCAGAAAAATATTATCTTCACTGGACTTGTACTTTGTGTTGTAGAGAATGTGTCCACTCCCACCTCCCTCCCGAAATAACTACAATACCACCGAAATAGCCACATTATTTACAGGGTTAATGGTGTTCAGTTCCAGGTGTAGGAGACCAAAAGGAGATGGGGGACAAAAAAAAACCCAAAACAAAACAAACAAGCAGATATGTTGGGTTGAAATGAGGATGAACTGAATCAGGGTGGCTGCTGTGAGCATGGGACTAATCTGGACACCACTGTTCATGGGGACAAAATCAAGATTTAAAAGTTTGGATTTACTACTAACATGATTCCATATTAACACATATAAAGATGTTTGACTATGCTATTGGTAGAGCAAGAAGCCCCTCATTTTGTATAGTCTATTGTAATCAATTGAATCAAAGGAATAATCTAGTGGTTGAATGATAGGAAGATAAAATTTTCATGACATTTATCATTTTATTTCAAAATACATGTATTATTCTTACCTGGTGATGACCGTTCAGCACTGCCCTGTGTTCTTGATAACTCAATGGCAAGTCTCTACAGTGACAAAAACAAAACAAAAAAAAAACTTAGCAAAATTCATGCTCATGAATTTCATCTAATACATGTAACACCCCCCTCCCCCTCCCCCCAAAAATGGTGTCAATATTCTTTGTAGCATTCATAACTATTTTGTTTGAAAAAATAAGGGTTTGAAAAAACAACTAATTGTATTTTATCACTTTACAAGTTTCTCATGTATTTCTCTGTTTTTCAACCTTATGTTTTCTTTTCTTTTTTTTGGCCAAATTTATTTTTGAAGCATAATCATACTAAAATTATTTAATTTCAGCTAATGAAAGTGAAAATAAATAATAACTCAAACTGCAGTCACTTTGTAAACAATTCATTTTTTCCTCCGCAATTTTGAACTTGAAAGTCAGAGACAGCACTATGATAATTTGTACACAAGCAGAATGAAAAAATATCACACATGCAGTGTAATGCAACATGTGCTGTAATCATGTCAGATTGTGCCTGTTTATTTCTAAAATGCAAGCAATTAAAGCACAGCAAATTTGTGAAATGGCCTATAGAAGTGAGATAAAGAGCAAACAAGCAAACAAATATAATTTTTAGATGCTTTAGATGGTCAAGTTTGTAGGATTCTATGTATACCAAAGTACTTTTAAATAATCCATGTAATTAGTAATACTATCCAAATAATTTTCTGACCATACCTGTCAATCAAAATGTTTGACCTTACCTCTTTGAGGTCACTGATCTGTTGTACAGACTGTCTTTGTGATGTCTCCAGCTGGTTGATATACCACTGCTGATCTCGACATTTCTGATAGAATGTTGGAGGACGTACCTGTGTAATGATTACAGACATCACTCAAAGATTGACCAATTATTAATCATCTCAATGTTGTGCTTTGTCAACACCAAATTCTTCTGAGCATCATGTCAAATACTTAGAGTGGATGCTATGTTTGTGAATGTATGTTAATAATTTATTTTTAGTAGACTTGTATGGATAAGATATCATGGGGTACATTTGGGGAAAACTATTATTGTGCTATCAATCAAGGTGATTCAACAATGAGATTTTTAATACACATCTTGCATAGAGCCTAGCCTTGGATACCCTAGGGAGAGTGTAAACATGGTCAAAGCCTGAGCAGAGTCTATCAAGTCAGTTGGTAGGATCCAAGCAGCTATTAACCAATCAGATGACATAATTCATAATAACGTGTCTATAGTATACAGATAATGCACGTAAGTGCGTGCATGTAGGGCCAAATAATGAATGATGTGCAAGAGGAGCCAATAGATATACCGCACCAAGATTCGCAGGTTATATCCATTTGGTGAGTCGAGAACAGAGTCCATTATTTAGGTCCTCTATGCACAAGAATGCATGCATTATTTGTTTTATACAACCCCCCCTCCCCAATGTTACTGACTTGCCCTGAATGCTGTATTTGATCTAAATTCTAGATAATTCCAGACCCCGCACTCTCCTGCACTCTGACGTCAGAGTGCAGGATAGTGCATTTTTGATGCCTTACTGCAATTCGCTAAATAACATGTGATCCAATTTGGACCAATCAGATTACAGAACATTCCTGGGAGTTGTATAATTGGTGCTACTGTCTTGGATTGTACAACATACCTGGAATTGTAGTATGAGTGTATCATCCTTGAGATATCCTTCACCAGCCAGTAAATCTAATCTGAAGAATCTATTATACCCCCAGCATTCACCAACCTCAAAGTCTGAAGCAAACTCACGTACAATGTTCCTACTGTTATCATGTGATGCCTGATGGATCATCTCAACTCGGTATTCATACCTGTTCATCAAGGAATAATTTCAGATCATTACCCTCCATATCACAATCTGAATTTTGTCAAACTTTCCTTGTGAGCACGCAGGCACGCATACAAAAAAAAAACTCAGGAAAAGCACTTGTTTCTTAGCTGCAAAATAATCGTATCAAATGCTTTGTCGTGGTAAATGCAGCTCATGATATTCTGTCAACTCCTGTTTATATACATTCAATATTTCTTATTTTCCACTCAAGGCTTTTTCCTTCCAGGAACCAAACATACCCCCTTTGGTAAGAGGTCCTAAAGCTAGGTGGGGTTTATAGCTACATGCACTACTACTTCCAAAATTAATCTCAGTAGCAAAATATGCATGCTATATGAATGGCACTGACTGTAGAGTAATCAATGAATAAAAGTTTCATACAGTGACTTGATAACTTACAAATCCACAGAAATTTGCAGTTTCTTAAATTCTATTCTCTTGTCTTTAATCATATGGATATTACTTAGACAATGAGGTCTGTAAATGGCATTTCTTTGCACAAGTGGCATAAAAATAGAGGTTTATGATTTAGGGCTAGATCTTTTATTTTTGTGAGTTCTGTGCAATTATCTTTACAGGTAAAGCCCTTTAGATAATTTACCTCTCCAAGACAACGTGAACATTCAAATTCCAATGTTTTCATCATTTGATCCATCACACTACATGGGGACTTACAGAATGTACAGAAGATTAATATACATGTAAAGTATCATACTGACCAGTTAAAGATTTTTCAACTGAAAAGCACTTAGTGTTGGAAAGACACAGATAATTGTAGCCAGGTTTCATGGTTACAGGAATAAACCTGAATCCTAGCTTCTGACTATTTTTCAAGCATTACTCACTTGGATGTTTCAGGCAAGCCAGATGACAGTTCAAGAAAGACAGATAAGTAGTTTCCTCTTACCACACCATTACCATCCTATAAAAAAAAATATACATAGAATATAACCAAACAGGATAAGCCTATATCTGTTTTTTCTTCATACTAATAAAATGAAAATTAATTCTAGCAAATTTTTCATGTATCCAATGCGTACGGACAGGCACAGAATATCATTATTACCCAATGAACAACTTCTACATCCTAGACAGAATTCCTTACTGCTGCATGATTACATTACATTTGTTAACTCCTTTGTAACACAACATTTTCATTTCACCAAGAACATATTTAACCAATTTGACCCCCCATGGAATTCACGACTGCCATGCTACTGCCATATGTGGCAACACTCTCTCTTTTAATAATTTTCCTTCAAGTCTTGAGCTTTGTTTATTGTATCAACTTCAGCTTATGCAACTGTAAATAATTGAAAAAACCCATTTCTGGCTTTTTAGTCAGTCGTTAAACTTTACCGACATCTTTATGAATCGACCCCCCCCTTTAAATTGGTTGGATATGATCTTCAAACCTTACAGTTCACGGCCGGGAGATCTGCACACTGATCTACACTAATTCATTCATGATACTTACTGGATAAACTTTGAGTCTCCAGCTGAGTCCAGCAACCATGAGAGGTGGACTGTATACTGGATCAGCCTTGTGCTGTAATGCTCTATCAATATAACAAAGACAAATTCATTTTTCAAACAAATACAGTACACAGGAATGCACAATTTAGTTTATATTCCACATTTACAAATGCTGGAAATTTACAAAACTTTGATTAAAACTATAGATTTAAACTTTTCCTTTCCCAGATTTCTTATGCAGAGTAATGAAAAGAATACAATATTTGCAAGATAATAAAGAGAGAAGCAAGCACTAGAATAAGGTTTACTCAAGATTGGTTCTTGCGTATCTTATCAGGAATATTAATATATTTACAGCATCAATCATGAATTAATACTTACATGAAAGTAGTGAGGACAAATCTGCTACTATCATATGCTGGCACAAGTTCACTGCAGAAAAGATAAACATTTATGCAAATCAATTAGCACAGGCAAATGAAAAAAAAATCATCCTCCTTTAACTCTAATGATACTCTAATACTAACAATAGATAAATAAAAAAAAAACAAGTGTGAGAATAATAATCTTTTGAGATTCTACAATTGAGGCAGATTAAGGTGATCAGAAATTTTCTTAGGACAAAACATACTGTCAGACTCTATCACCACTCAAACTTGAAAGCATTAAACGTTATCAGGGATGATGGATCAAAGGTGATCAGATCAATCAAATTTTCAACTACTGTATGTGGTGATGGGTCAAACATAGTCAGTCATCATTGTATGTGTCCTACATCAGGGAGAAGGATCCATTTTGACATATAATCTGTACCTTGTGAAGTCTGCTGGTACTGGAGCTGTGACAAACGATGCCATCGGTTTACGATGAACCTGAGTGAAGGTCTGTAAGACATCGGCACTCTTAGCTATCAGTTCACTTTTAGAACAAGAGTTGACTTGGTGCTCCACTTCGTGAAGGAGGGATTCCAGGAGCTCTGTTTCCTGCATCAGTGAGTTCTTCTGACCTACATGTAAAAATAGATGAAACAAAGAATGCAGCACTCCATCAATTACAAAGGACAAGAGGTTGGTTGCTGAATCTTTGCTATCAACCCAATCTTGGACCAAGTGGTGTCCTTGAATTCCAACTCCTGAAAGAGAGGAACTCCGTCTTCTAAGATATGAATTCTTTTTTTCCTACAATCTTCTACCATAAAAAAATACTTAAATAATACTACTTCACAAATGTAGAATTCATTTTTTTCTAATAAATCATTTAAACTAAAAAAAATGATAAACTTTCACTTCCAACAAAAACATAAGATTTGTCAGATGCTGATTTTTTTAAAAAGAAATTAAAACTTTTCTCCTCTATACACATACCCATGAGAGTTAGTAGTTTACTCTTGAGTTGTGTTTCCAGTCTTGATATCATGAGTTCTACTGTGTTCCTGATCTCTCTTACTCTGTCATCTTTGGCACTTCTGACACTGTCTACATTACGATCCTAAAACAAGAATAAAAAAAAACATAACTTTATACACATAGTGAGCAGTGTACGGTCTTAAAATAATCGAAAACTGCATGTATATCACTCAATGATTCAACTATGAATCATATTATCATGACACAGAATCTGTACTGACAACAGACAATGTCAAAATTATAGTCACATGTAGTACTATACTAAAATCTTCAACACAAATATCTCAAAAAGCATTTTTCTATCATTATCAACATCATTATCATCATCATCATCATCATCACTGCCATCATCATCCTCAACATCATCATCAAACCATGACTTACAATGTCTTGGTTAAGGCTAATTAATTCTCTTAATCTTCTCCTCAAGGCAAGTTGTTCTTCCTGTATCTGTGAGGCATGTTGGGCCCATATCTCATCCAGTGGCTTGAATGTATGTCCAGAATGCTAAATCAATCATGGAGATAATTCAAAAAGTACTTAGACATCCAACGTTCTGCTATTAAATTATACATCAGATTTTACCTTAAATGTCATAGTGCATATCCATACTGTAGTGCAAAAACTTCATATAAGACTCATTTGAAGAAATCATTGATCTCATTCGACAAAAAACAACGCAAAATGAATAATAAACTTTACTACAGTGACATCGCTTTATATATATTAATGAACTGACATTGGTATACAATCCTGTGTGAATGCAAGTTTCATTTAATTAGTTCCCAGTGTCAAATCATCATCTCAGATGGAGGATCAACGTCATATCACCACTTTCCATTTTCTCTTATTTTATCATATGAAATAATCATTATCTCATAAATTTTCGGACATATGGAAAACCATCAAACAAAAAGTTTCAGCAATAATGATCTTACATTTTAAATTAGTAGTAAATTTTGGTTTTACGTTCTTTAGTTCTATCTTTTAATAATAAAAGAATATGTAGGAAGATAACATCATCAGCTTGCTCATTGCATAGTATGTAAAGAAGGGTCAAACATGAAATCAATATTTAATATGAGCATTACCATTCCACCCCACAAGGCACACTGGTGACAGATGCATTTATGACAGGTCCAGCAGTATACACTCAACTTCTCATTATGCATTTCACATCTGACAAAATAGAAGAAAATACAAGTTAGAAAAGCTAGCATAATTAACACAATTTCTCAAATGATCATACATAACACAGGGCCAACCTTGCCGGTATACATAATGAGGCAAAAATTTTGAAGGGACAGGATATGGGGTATCAGGCAAAATTCACAAAAAGTTTTGAGCAACCATAGTGAGCGGGCAAAAATTCTAACATTTTTTATTACAAAAATCAAATTTTGTGACAGATTTTAACATAACATACAAAAAATGATATAATTCACTCTCCCCTCTTTCCTTTTCTTTTTTTTTCATGGTCATGAAAAATTAGGAGGGACAATCACCCCCTAAGCCCACCCCCCCCTTCGTGTGTATGCCATTGATCTTACATAACTATCATGTGTACATGACTGGGATATTGACAGTCAACAAAACTGATGTCAATCTAATCTAAATAATATAATTATTTGCTTGACATTTAGTCCGCAGGGTATCGGGATATTTGGTACTGAAAGATATGACAAAATTTATGACTGCTACCCCCCTGTCATAACTTTTGTCATATCTTTTGCTTGTATAAATGGATTATGTGCATTTATAGCCGCGTATTTTTGATGCGCGCTACAGAGAAGAGACAAAATTTATGACAATTTTTGTGACAAAAGTTATGACATCCACCAGAATACCGATTTTGTCATATCTCTGAGAAAAGATAAAATATGGAGAAAAGACAATGTTCAGAATACGGCCCCTGGAAACAGTGTTTAACAAAAAAAAGGACACGGAGGTGTGGGTTGAATCATCCCCCACCCCTGATATTTTCCACCACTCAATTACTTTTACTTTCAAGCCTTGTGCATCTTTTGAGAACAAATTTGCGACATCCAGGTATATGAAGTTGCGAAAGTAATATTAAGTGCATGTCTGACCTAAAATTGCTCAAGACAGGATTTTTGTGTACTAAGTCAATGCAAATTGAGTTTTCTCATCTTAATCATAAAGATTTTATTTTTACTTTAATCAGCAGATATTAGTTGATTTTAGCAGAACCATACTTCAAAAATTTTCTGACAAATTCTGCATTAGATTTGGCCCCCCAAAAAAGAAACAACAAAAGGGTTGAAAAAACAATTTACATGTACAATGTAAGTCATCCAAAAATATAAGACAAAGAAATTTATTTTCAGTCCATTTTTTATCAAACAGTTGTTAGCAATGCTAAAAACACTAAAATTTATCATTAATTTATATAGCAAATTAAGGCAAAGTATGCATATAAAAAATTAATTCAAAAAAATAAACCATACAGTCTTGTACATGTAGATGACATCACATATTAAATACCAATTTTTGTAACACACATGCAATGGGTGTTCAAACCCCTTGGACAGAGAAAAGCCCTGCCTGTTCTGGGTTAAGACTAAATTCAGAATGTGATAATGTGATCAATTATTCTATCATTTACATGTATGATGTAACTGTAAAGAATGTAATTTGTCACTGCTTGTTTTGAAATTTGAAGAGTAAATACCATTATTTACTAACAATATGAGATTTGCTTTAGTTGAAGTTGATCTATCCATTGCATAATTGCAACTTACATGTATATTGGCAAACAAGTTTCTTCCCCCCAAGTTTATACTAAGTCTTTGAGAGAAGCAACACATTGTCTAAAAACCATGTGACTACATGTACACTGTAAAGCAACAGTTGAGATCTCTACTCACTTGTCTTTATCAACCTCGTCCTGTTTTCCCTGGGGGGTACACAGTTGTAGAGTATCGAGTTGTTGAGTCACCTCCTCAGCCCACCGACAATTAACCAGCTCATGAAGTTGAAGGGGTGCTCTATATTGAAACATACATTAAAGAGTACATTCAAGTTATACATGCACCCTTTAACATTTAATGTTCTTCCATTACCTACATGTATACCTATAAAAGTACAAGATTAAGGTTAATACCGTAGACCAAGCCACAAATGTTCGCAAGGTCAAATCTGGATTCACTGATGTTACCATAACTAATACTAGTACTTCTCAACTTTTTTATACTAATACTACTAAATACTATATAAAAGCAAGAAAATTTTATACATAGACCTCAGTTCAACTTCACCCCCCCCCCCCCCCCGAAAATAGGGGCAAAACATATGAAGATTCCTTTGAGTAAATTAGCATAGTTAAATGTATGGCAAGATAAACAACACTGCATAATAAACGTATAAAGTAATAATAACACACAAAAGTATTGTCTTATTTACATCTGAGAGAAAAATATCATGAACATAAATACATTCCAAAGTGAACAAAGCAGAAGCTGTAAAGCTTCCCTAAGTTCTACTGTAAAGCTACATGTACATGTATGCAAAGCTCAGAACAAATAATTAATGACAGCTAAATGTCAAACTTCACTGCTTATAATCACCTGCAATGGGGACACTGGGGCCTTTGTTCCGTTAGCCATCTCTGCACATAAGGAAATGAGGAGGCAATAAAAAGAGACATGCATGTACAGTGTAGTATGTTGAAGAGTGTTCATACAAGATGCTACACTATCTAAATTTACACTCTCACACGATGCTACCCATGCTACTGCCTACTACTACATGTAGGTAAATTAAAATGAAGTTCAAAATTGTATCATTCTAAGCACTTGGACCACAAATAAAACCCTACTGTCATAGAGAGCTTATTGATATTGGAAGCTGTATGAAAGCCATACATGTAACAAAAGATCTGATTTAATGCTTAAGAAATTTGCAATTAATTCACTCTGAACTTAATTCAAAACCTGCATGTACATGTAGGATAAATTGAGGTCATTTTTGGCAATTTCTCACACTACCAATAAACAGTAAATAAACACCCATTACTCATTTACAATATCACTTGAAAACTTGATACCTATTGTAAAGTTTTAGTCAACTTAGGAAAAAAAGTTATTAGAATGTAAATGTAAATGATTCGAAGTACAAACCTCATACAATGTATATCAGTTTTAGCCACCCAATTTTTTTAAGCATCTATAACATTTCTATTTTGTGAAAAAATGAAGAAATATATGTCATAATTTTTCTATTTGAATGTCAAATTAAAGTAGAAATAAATCTGATTTGGGTGAGGGAATAGTATTTTTAGTCTTACCCGTATACAGGAATAACAGCAGAGCTTTGAACAGTGCGGGCACAGCCGGGCATCCCGGAGCTTCTCCATACAAATAAAACATCTGAATACCTCAGCCAGGCTCTGTAGAACATTGAAAGTAAATGTGTGAGTGTGACACATGACTGAAATATGTAAATGCCCATGTACATATACATCAAAACATAAATACTCCATCACTCAGGTTTAATAGTAATGGGATGGATGGACAGATGGATGGAGAACCAGAACACATACATTGTATGCCCGTATTATGAACTCATGTTTATTTCAATCTCTGGTCTGAAGTAGTGGTTTAGCTATGGAGAGCCAACTGTGACACCAATCTGCATGTTCAATTTATCAACTCATTTAACACTCAAACCATTAAAATCTGTCAGGAAATAAACATTACTTTGTTTACCGTACCATTAAAGAATGAGAAAGGAGCAAAGTCAACATTAGAAAAAGATAATGTAAACACACTTGTTAAATTTGTGGCTTGCCATAATTTTAGCACAGAGTTTTAATAGACCATGGTCAAAATAAACCAGACCTCCGAATATGGGCCGTAGTGTCTAGATAACATACATGTAGTGTGCGAAGGCATGACAAGGTTAACTGTTCAAATAATGGTGTTTGTTTTGTATTTACAAACTATAAAAAAGAGAAAATTTTAAGAATACAGATCTACATGTAGATCTTTGTGTTATGAATTCCACAAACTAAAAAAGAATAGATCACAGGCAAGTGGTTTCACTGGTCTCTGCTATTTAAAAGGACCAGTTGATACATGGTCATGGTTAACAAGTTGCTATTGTTGATGGTGGTGAGATTATTGTTTACTTGAGAGATCTTCATTGACAGATCTGTGCTGTCATAGCATACATTGTTGAGTGATGACACATCCAAAGGAAACTTCGTAGGATTACAAAATAAAGAACAAAAAAGCACCTAGGGCATATGTTTTCATTTATGTTATCTTTTTTGTAATATTTCTTGACTTTGTCCTATAGTTGTTGGGTCAACACTCAATAAGAGGCTGTTCTCACTACGTTCCTAAACTAGTTTACTGGAAACTAGTTTAGTGGAACTAGTTTAATGCGTAGTGAGAACGGTCAAAGCGGTCTTGGAAGCGATCTTCCAAACCAGTTTGGAAAACCACCTCGCGATGTAGTTTTCAAGATCGCTTTGCCTCGTTAAACTGGTTTTAACGTGAGGACACAACTGTTCTTCTGGAAGCGATCTTCGCACATTTTAAGCGCGCTACTCTACACGACAGGTGTATAATGCCTATGCTGCGGTTTCAGATTTGGCGCGAAACGTGTCATCCCACTGAGAACGTTTCCATAGCAACAAGAGCGCTTTACGTGAAGTGATTAAGAAAACCACTTTCGTGTTATCAAGTGAGAACGCTAACAAAGCGATCTTCCAAACTGGTTTCCTGAATCGGCTTCCAGTAAACTAGTTTTAGAAAGCGTAATGAGAACGGCCTCTAAGGCTATCTGCTTTTTTTGTTGGCCCCTCATTCTCATAAATATGTTTTTTGTATGTTGTCACAATGTTTTACTTTTGTACCTTATGTATGTTTTTTCATGTTGTTATTGAGAGTGTAAATAAATTGAAATAAATTGTAAATGTAGATAGAAAAATATAATTCTATACATGTACACATACAGTCATACAAGTACATGCAAGCTGAGTACATGTACATTTTTGTACATGAACGCATATATTTTGGTTCATGTAGGAATATACAATTCGGCTTTCATATGAATGTAGTATTGTTATTTAAATGTAAAGCTAGAATTTTCTTGTTTCATATCATTCATCAACATTGTGTATTCTGAAGGAAAAAAAATATGATTGAGATAATCTTTCCAGTAAATTTCTTATAACTGAGTATGCACAAGAGCAGATATACCAGGTACATGTATTGTAAGTATAGTGCTTTGAATATTGTTCAATCTACATTTATAAAAGCCCATATTCTCAAAAGAAGTTTCAATTGTACAATGGCACAAAACCATGGACTATGCAGATTTTGTGTATAAGTACGCTTATTTCATCATATAACCTAAGAATAGTTCAATTATAAATGTGTACTTTAGGCAAAGGGTGCTAATACATTCAGGCTTTCATGAAGATACATGTAGATAATATAAAATACTGTATGTACATGTATGTATACTAGCCATGGGTTTGTACCATGGTACAATTGAAAGCTCTTGAGAAAATGGGCCAAAGCCTCTGTTAAATTTTGGGAAATCTCTCATAGTGCATGCCCCATTGCCACTATTCTAATTACTGGTTTATGGTGTACGAATGTGTGTGTCCTGAAAAGGTATGGAGTGATGTACATTGCTTTTATATCCAAGTGCTCAAAGCTGTTATAAACAAAAAATAATTACCAAGAAAGGACAATAACAGTCAAATTTCAATTCTTATGGCTGAATACAATGTAATTGCTGAAAAAAAATCAAATGACCAAACTAAACTTAAATTGGAATGCTACATGATACTTGAAATTTACTGACCCTTTACCAATTGTTTAGCCAGGCTTCATAACGGCCCCCTCCCCCAAGTGATGATTACAGAACCCAGTTTATTACTACACGTATGTAAAATTATTCAAGGCCCTAAATTTGCATTTTTATACATCTATGTCTAGAGGCACTTTTCATTTATCACAAACATCCCTATTCATATCCAAAATTTATCATAATGCTATGTTTATCACATCAAATAAACGGGACTACAGACAGATCAAAACCAAACGATTTTGAATGGCTAGTTTGGAATCAGTTTCATTGATTGGTCTGACCGAGTATAAGAGTAGACTGGGCAGTTGGTGGTGAATCATCAAAATCAGTTGAGCTCTTCTTAAGACAGGATGGATTAATACCAAGTAGGCGTGGTTAGGTTACTACTCCTCTCAGAAATGAAAACAAATCTACATACATGTATGTGCTCTCATAGAATAAAACCAGTTTACAATTAAGTGTTGTCTACATACATGTACACATGTACATATGTATGCCTACATGCAAGTACACATGTGTGAAAGTTTGAAGGCTCCCCTTAAAAAAATAATAAAATAAAATTGTTTCAAAGAAGAAATTTGCTCTTAATATGAAAACTAAATGACTCAACAGAGTAAAAAAATTATCTGTACTGGGGATATTCATAAAGACTTTTACCAAAATATGATGAAAATGTTGTAATTCCTTGTTTGATTTTGATGAAATTTTCAGCGTTTTGTTTGTCTGGTTTAATTACATCATTTGAAATCATATCATTATCAGCCTGGAGTACCCCTTCAATATCATAAAATTCAGTGCATTTTACACATGTACAGCTCAATACTTGGAAGTAAAAAATGCAGCCATTTCAGGAACTATCATTTTATGACAAAGCTGAGGACATATTTTAAAATCATCTGACAGGATTTTTTAAAAAGAGCCATTTCAATTATTTTTTTTTTTCATTTTCATCTCGCTTGTTGAAAGTGTAATGTCACATGGTGTATTGCGCACTGTGTTTTGGTTCATTTTGTTTTTATACGCAATGCTGAAATGTAAATTTACTCAACATTTCCAGATACCGTAAGTAACGGTGTATTAACCGCCCCTTTTTCTTGGTGGGATAGAAGCAAAAGTGGAGGGTGCGGTTTATACACGGTGACGGGTTTGAGCCAGCCCGCCGTAACCCCTCCCGTACATGTACGATGTCTGCCAGTTCACAACACATCGAGTGGCCGGGCGTAGCCGCCCAGGCAATGTCGTTTAGAGGGGTATGAGCCGCTGGTAATGGCAAGCGATTATTACAATCTTAATTAAATATTGTCCAAAACAAACGCACCCACCTTCATGACATTAATTTTAACTTTATTCTCGATTAAAAGTAGTGAAGTTCCCTGGCTAAGTTAAAAGAGACGCCAAGCATACTCGGTAATATTTTGTCACCGCTGAGCGAGAGTTGAGTGAGCTTAGAGATTGCGCTGTAATATGGTTAAAGTGCGACTTAAGCTGGCGCTATTCAAAGTCCTGTTTCACGCCAGCTTGTTTTTTTCCTTCCTGTTTGCTTTTCATAAGATACCATGTAAACCACGCACGAGAGAGACGGCACAAAGTCGTAAAAAACAACTGGAAAAAATGTCAATTTCTTTGTTTCTTGAACCTTCCTGTAATCCCATATCCAAAATTTATGCTAAGACATCAAATTTCTGAAAGTGATTGTGAGGTTGTGATCCAAGAAATGTGAATGTTTCTTCCTCCTACGCTGGGAAAGACACTGATCATAACTTGATAGATGTACTGGCATGACTGATACTGTATCATAGTTTGCAATGTAATGGCAGTGCTGTGTGTGTGCACACTGTGACTGTGAGGTGAGTGAGTGTGTAAGAGGCCAATATTGTCGGGACCGTTCTTTCTAACATTTGTAGTATGAATTGATCAAGAACAGCAGATTTCCGCATACCAGTAATCTCTTTGGATACTTTGAAATCTTAAACTTAGTTTTTAGTTTTTGTTTCTTCGTACCTCAAATATGCATGTCCCCCCTCCTTCTTTTGATAAAGTACATTCCACCGACTGGTGTATTGTAAATGTGAGAAGAATTTTTTTTTTTTAGTCAAAAGTTGGGGGTGCGGTTAATACACCGTTACTTACGAAAATTATGTGCATTTCGACAATTTACTGAAAGGGCATCATGAACATTTATAAGACAGTTGTAGCAAGATATAAATTTTTAAATTATTGTCAGGAATTATCTCCTGAGTCCTTCTTTTTAGTCAAACATGTTTTTTTACCCAATACCAGGTACATGTACAATACAGGTAATAAATGGTCATGTTTTCTATAGGCAGGCAATATTAAGCACATTTTAAAAAGTTTTCTTGCATAAAACTACACAACCTGTACATGTAACTTTTAAGTGCACCACTCCACAAAGAAGGAAAAAATACACACGGGCTTGGGTCGATTGTGCCCCTGTAATATCCCCATTCACTCTACTAATGAAGCTTTCAATGTTCCGGAGTTAGGCAGTACATTGTCAAAAGTACATGTAGCTCCTTAAAAAAAATTGCCTGTCATCGGGATAGAGAACCAATTGCTTCAGAACTTTAATTCTTAGTATTTTTGTATTTTATTGTTATAAAAATATAAAAAATACCACTTGAAAACTGACTTTTAATATACCATACCTCCTCCATCCATCTGCTCCACCACCCCTACCTCATTGTATAATTTCTGCTGCCATCATCATCATCATCATTTTACAGGTGGGGTAATCCTGTTGACCTCGATCACTTTATCTTCTCAGTTTATCTGAATTTACAGTCTTCCATCTCCATACGATGTGTTAAAGGAAAAACTTGTGAACAGTGGAGGGTACAGATGGTTTTGATCATTGGAGACTGAAACGCTCAGACCAGTGCCCAATTTTAATACATCCATGGAGCACGAGTCAATAACTTCTTGGACGACACCATTCCAGTCTTTCACTACCCAAATGCATTTGCGTATACATGTCAAGTCTAGATCGTTCTTTGAAAATCTGAAAAAGTGAATGAGTCCATCTTGACAACTCGACCACTCCTTTCAGTATTTTACATACCATAATGGCAACTCCTCTCCTTCTACAGTACAGAGAATGAAAGTCAAATATTTTTAACATATAAGGGGAGTTCTTTAATCTCCTACACCATCTTAGTTGTTCTTTTCTGGTCTTTTCCAATTTTATCTGGATCAACCTTCCAATGAGTGTTCCACAAGATGTTGCCATACTCTAGGTGTGGTCAAACAAATTTCTTGAACAAAATTGGTAGGGTCGTTGTGTCCAGTTTAGTCCGTCTGATAATACCAAGGAGCTAATAAGCTTTGCTACTTCCATAGGTACATGCTCATGAAATTTGAGTTCTGAGTCAATCAATACTCCAAATGTTGTTGTATAGATCCTTGTTTCTCCCAAGGTGAAGAACTGTATGTATGTACTGGTACTTATTCTGGTTTAAAGGAAGTTAGGCCAGGGATTCTTCATCATTCCCTACTGCAGGGCTCCACACTAACCCATTTTTTCTACTGGTCCAACCTATTCATGTCGGACCAGTAGATACCCAGTTTTTCAAATTTTTACTGGTCCGAACCTAAAATCTACTGGTCCCAAAAAATAAAGAAAACATTAAGAGAATGCGCAAGTTTATTTTTCTAGCCTTTCGTTACCCCCCCAAAAAAAAAAACGAAGAAAGAAAGAATGGAAGGAAGGAAGGAAAAGAAAGAATAAAAGAAAGGAAGAAAAAAGGTAAAGAAAGGAAGAAAAAAGGTAAAGAAAGGATAGATGTGAAGGAAGAAAAAAAAGAAAGAACTAAAGAAGGAAAGGAAGGAATAAACAAGGAACAAATATAAGAAAGAAAGAAAGACAGAACAAAAGAACGAAAGAAAGAAAGAAAGAAAGAAAGGAAATCAAAACAAGTGGAATGCCTCTGGCTGTCTCACCTGCATCACGCAGTTCAATATAGCAGCAGTGCTGACTTTGAATACTACTCTAACTCGCACAAGATGTTCAGTGATACATGGTTACTCTTATGTCCACTTTTTATGAACTAGACCAATAAACTTACAGAGATATGATGGTTATTCACCAAAAAACCCCAACATGGCCAAAGTTCATTGACCTTACATGACCTTTGACCATGATCATGTGACCTGAAACTCAAACAGGATATTCAGTGATACTTGATTACTCTTATGTACAAGTTTCATGAATCAGATCCATAAACTTTCAAAGTTATGATGGTAATTCAACAGATACACCCAATTCGGCCAAAGTTCATTGACCTTTGACCTTGTTCATGTGACCTGAAACGTGCACAGGATGTTCAGTGATACTTGATTACTCTAATGTCCAAGTTTAATGAACTAGCCCAATAAACTTCCAAAGTTATGATGGTAATTCAACAGATACCCCCGATTCGGCCAAAGTTCATTGACCCTAATGACCTTTGACCTTAATCATGAGACCTGAAACTTGCACAAAATTTTCAGTGATGCTTGATTACTATTATGTCCAAGTTTCATGAATCAGATCCATAAACTTTCAAAGTTATGATGGGAATTCAACAGATATCCCCAATTCGGCCAAAGTTCATTGACCCTAAATGACCTTTGACCTTGGTCATGTGACGTAAAACTCATGCAGGATGTTCAGTGATACTTGATTAACCTTATGTCCAAGTTTCATGAACTAGGTCCATATATTTTCTAAGTTATGATGACATTTCAAAAACTTAACCACAGGTTAAGATTTCGATGTTGATTCCTCCAACATGGTCTAAGTTCATTGACCCTAAATGACCTTTGACCTTGGTCATGTGACATGAAACTCTAATAGGATGTTCAGTAATACTTGATTAACCTTATGGCCAAGTTTCATGAACTAGGTCCATATACTTTCTAAGTTATGATGTCATTTCAAAAACTTAACCTCAGGTTAAGATTTGATGTTGACGCCGCCGCCGCCGCCGTCGGAAAAGCGGCGCCTATAGTCTCACTCTGCTATGCAGGTGAGACAAAAAATCGAGGAAAGAAACAAAGAAAGATTAAGAAGGAAAGAAAGATAGGAAGAAAGCTCAAACTATTATCATAAATAAATTATCAGTTTCTTTTTGGCTCAATTAAAATAGCTACGAAAGAAAGTCAGATACCAACTGTATCAACACACACATAAATGCATATGTGGGGCTATTATGTATTCAGACGATATCACCCGAAACCCGATCTGTTTGAACCAAAACAGAAGTGAAAATTTCTCCTTTTACTGCTTACAAATGACAGAGTTGCTCCAATTTTTAGGAAATATGGACATTATAAGAGCCTTTCATGAGTATGAACCTTGAATTTTGACAGTTCTGTGAGAGATTTCTGCCAGAGTTTAGCCAGGCTTCGTTCGTGCGGCCAGTGGAGAATTTACCATGTGGATTGTGTGGCTGACTACATGTACACTGTATGCATGCTGTATAGTACTCTAGTAACACGTGCGATTCATTCTGTGTGTATTCTGTGTGTGAATGGCAGAATTTAACGGGGGGGGGGGAATGGTTTGCTGTGAATTTGACCATTTCTGGAAAAGTTATTGGCCCAACAATCTTGCTATTTTTAAAAAAATTACTGGCCCGACAATGATATTTTTTACTGGTCATGTCGGACCAGTGAATCTTCCAATTTCTGAAAATCTACTGGCCCAACAGCGATTTTTACCGGTCTGGGACCGTCGGACCGCCGCTAGTGTCGAGCCCTGCCTACTGCTCTGTACAGCTTAGTATCTTCCACAAAGAGTAAAATCCTGTCCAGAGGACAGGATTTTACACTGGGTAAGTCAATAATAAAAACTGACAAACAGGATAGGCCCAAGGAAACTCCCTTGCAGTATGCCACTCTTAACATTTGGAAGATGATGTCACTCCATTTTTAGCCACTGTTTTTTTCCCACCTTTTTGCCATTTTTAGTTTAAGCATTTAAAAAAAGGGAAGTAAACTCTGACAAAAAGTTTGTTGAAATTACTACCAGAAGACCAGGCCTGCAGAATACTAAAATATATTGGTGAAGGTAAGGTTTGAGGAAAATCCAGCAAAGATGAAGAAACTTACAATAAAATTAAGTTTTTTATTTGTAACATTGTGAATGAGCAGCTGCCCCATACATGTACAGTATGTTTAGAATAAAAAAAGGCATGAATTGCAATATTTTTAATGGTCCATGATGACTAACATTTTATTTTCTTCTCTCAGGAGTGGGTGTGAAATGATTTGTCTTGGGTTATACTGAATGAACAATAAAAACCAATTTCATTTTTTTTTTAGAAAATTATATTTTATTGATATTAAATGATACATGGAAAGCTTGCATATGACATCAAAAATAAAAAAAATTAAACTGCTAAGAACTTTTTAAACCTTTGATGGATTTTCCATAAACCAATAATTCCATCAATTTTTTTCAAAACTTTTTGCCAGGATGAACTTCCCCTTTACAGTGCAAATCTACCTTAATAAGAATTTAATTTGAATAAAAAGAGAAAAATTAAACTTGCATTTAATACAGTGACAATTTCGATCAAAATTGCATGTAAAATAGATAAGCTATGACATTTGTAAAAACATGAAAATTAAAATGGTAACATGGATGTGACTGGCTGGCACGTTTGTAATCCTGTATTTAAACATGATGGCGAACGAATGAAGTGAAGAAGAACCCGATCCTGAATGTTTGTCATAAACATTTGGTAATACACTGTATATTTCAGAAAGGTGAGTGTAAGATGATTATAATATTCCCCATTGTTTTCTCTTTATTACTGTGCCTCTTTTAACCCATCAAAAAAAGAATTATTAATCAATTAGGCCTACCTAGGTCTAACTTTAGCAGTAATCGAGGAGGGTACACTAGCACACCCCTTTTCTTCAAAGACGTTAGACGCTGTACATGTAGTTAACTAAGCGTCGGTTACATGTATCATAACCTTGTTCATAGAATGAGTAGCGTCGGTCAAACCTCCATTACGAGCCAAATAATGGCAGACATTCGTCTGTGCATGGACCTATCACAAATGGACATTCAACGAATCCCCTCCTTTCGGCAAAAGACTGTCACCGCTAATCCTTTTATAAACAGAGCGCTGGAAGCTGATGCCAATCAAGCCGGTCGTAAAACATGCTATCACTGATGGACAGCAGAAATCAATTGTGCGCTGCTCCTACCCATTGTGATATTGTTCGTTCACTTTATCACAAGCAACGCACAGCAGCGAACGTTAGCACTATGAAAATGATTGCAGAAACAAGAAAACAGGCGTGCATAAATGTATTTCTTTCATTCATCGCAAATAACCGCACATGAAATGCATTGACATCACCTTGCAGATCAGTATATTTACGGCAAAAAAACAGCAGTTGAAATTTGACGGAGAAACTTGCGGAAAACGTTAAAAATGCATCTTTTTCGGACAATATTGATGTCGATAGTAGCGCTTACCTTCGGTCAGAAGTTGATTTTCATTTGGGCGTAAAATTCCAGAGGATTGGCAAAATTTAATAGGAATTTTTGTTATGATCAGATAACAATTGCGCAGTATTTACAGCATGAAATAATATATTGAATACCGGAAAAAAATGTGCATTGCATTATAGGTACATGTAATGCAGGGACTTTCCCTGATCGCAGCAATCGAGCTGACCGCATCTGGTTGAAAGAGGGCCAGATCGAGATCGGGCAGTGACTGTCAATGTCCGAGAAGGGATTGAGTAAACAACCGCCCCAGGTGCTCATCGTAAAAAAAGCGCAAAGAGACAGTTAACTATGAGACAGCAATATTGACAGCTGGAAACAGGTGGTGGCCATATTAAAATACTCTCGTTGAATGTCCATTCCGGTCCATGGTCTGTGTAGGACAAAAACAAAATAAGATATGGGGTCCGAGAGAGGCTAATAGTGTGAATGTAATATAATTTTGGTGAAGTTAGTTGAGACTTAGTCGTTAGCGATCACTTTTAATCTTGGAGCAAATTCTTAGTGAAATTAGTTACCGTATTTGTCCCCTAACGTTAAAATTAAATCCCAGCCCAAATCGATCGATTACCAGAAAATGTTTTTTAAAAGGCCTAGGCCTACTCTGAAACCACCCATGGGTTCATATCGTCTCGCGAGTGAAGGATTATCAGTCATACGCACGCGACACACCACTACACTTCGAAAATACAGTGGGCTTTTGCCCACATAAAATATTATGTTTAAATAAACATTCCACATCCTGCTATGACACTTACCGAATCATTTAGATCCTTCCGTGACTTCTCCTTGAAGTTTCTTTCTAAAAATATGTATATTTTCTTGATCTTTAGTGAAGATTTTACGGAGATAGAAATCAGTCAGCGTTGATATCAATTTTCTCCTGAAGAGGGCGCGCGATTTATATTCATATCAAAGACACGACAAGGAAAGAATAGGCACCTACACTATTTTACACGCATATCGACGCAAGGCATTACGCAAAGTCCGTGAAGTGTCCAATCTTTTCATTGTATAGACTTTGGTACACCGTATACGTATTATTGACGTTCGTCAAGCTTGTACTGCTGGTTTCTTTCCAGGCACGTATATTATTTTCATTTTTTTTTATCAGTCATCTTTTTAAATTAATGCAAATGAGTGTTATCATCACCAATAATAATCATTAATTATGTTTTTTGAAGGCATTTCATTAATTGGTGCCCATAATTAGTAAATTAATCATGAGGATTGCGCATTCAAAGAATTTAGATACAGTTATAAAATTACCGAGGAGCTGAATCAAGGTTGTGAAATTATTAGCGCCACCAACGGGCTTCCTTGTATTTCCGTGGAAGAGACAAGCGAAGTCACTTTCGAGGCCGAGTAAGCAAAATGTGCTTTTTTTATCGGATTATTATTTTATTATTATTTTATATTCAACAAACTCTTGCTACTTACCGGCAAGAGCCCCGGTGCGTAGCGAGAAGGAGCTTCGGCAAATATTACTTCAGCAATGAAGCGATGTTTGCCGACTACTTCGAAATCCAGGGTCAAACACGGTCTATTGTACGAGGTTAGTACATACTAACTCGTACAATGTGTGAGTGCTCTGAAACAGCTGATATATCAGTGTAAATTATTCCCTGCATGTTACACTTAACTTCAGTAGATCTATTCCTATCCTTTTCGGCCTAGGCCTATCGCCGGACTTCCCAAACAACCAAACGGTGCCATGCCAGGCCAGGCAGTGCCAGTGGGCTAGCTGAACTAGGCTGCAGGTTGGCTACCACCCCCGGTGGGCCGCGTGGCCGTGGGGAAGTTCTGCCGGCACACGACCGGCGCCGTCCGTACAAATCAATAGCTAAAAACTGCCTGCAATCAACTTGAACATTCAACAAGATTAAGATCACAAATCACCCATTAATAACCCAACAAACTTACTTCAACTGTTGCTTCCTCCATTACACAAGCGGAATGTTGACCTTGCTTGATTCAAATTTGCGGTAATCAGAAACATTAACAACGGTACGTCTTTATTGGAAGTGGCGTCATCTTATTTCGAGAGGTTTTGAGGATATGCGAGATCGTTCATCGGATTGGTCAATTCCCGTCGCGTCACATGATATGTGGCGATGCACTTTGACCCACCCTGATCCTGACCTCCTACCCCCTGCCCCTGTACTTGTTCCTCCAGACCCATCAAAAGATATTTGAAAATGATTAGCAGATATTACTCGGACTGCTCTTATATTTGTATATGTGTCAAATCAACTTTTGATAGAGATGGCAGAACCTAAAATAGAAAATAAAAAGCAAAACTAATCAGGGGCCGCATGGTTTTCAAAGTTGGGGGGGGCTAACAATGCAAAAAAATCACAATTTTTACGTTATTGTACATGGTTTTGAAAAAAAGGAGGGGGCTGAAGCCGCCCCCAGCTTCCAAAAGGCCCCTGCTAATGATTTGTATCATCTGTATACATTCAAAATAAGGAATTTTATTTTTCACTTCTATTTTCCCCTTATTCACCTTCTTTCCAATTTTTGTGATTGTGTAAATATTGTATAAGATTGTTTTGATTTGTTTTCTAACACAGCAATTTTTTTTAAAATTATGAAACAAGTGGAATTTGAAAATGAATTTGAATAAGACGTATTTCTTGATATCATGAAACCAGCACAGTATGTTCATGTAGTCCTTATTTCTATATCAGTCTGAAAATAGAAAGGCATATTGAGATCCACTAGACCCTATAATTGTTGACTTCAAAACTTTCTGAAGTGATTTTCTTACAGCCCTATACAGGGGCCGCGGAATGGTTTCCAAAGTGGGGGGGGCTGACCATGCAAAAATTATATGGTCATTTTTACACTTTTGTACACGGTTTTGGAAAAAAAAAGTGGCGGGGGGCTGAAGTCCCCCTTCCTAGGGGATAGTATGCAAAAATTTTCATTTGTAATGAATTTTCTAACTTTGTTTTATTATAGACTCCTCATATCTAGAGGACCAGCAACTTTGTTGTATTTAGAGAATTGATAAATGAATGATTGAAAAAAAAATTGTCCCCACATGCTCTCTTTAATACTATTTTGTCTCCTCACTGCATTTTCTGTCATATTCTACCATCTCCACTCCCTTTCTATTTCTCTATTCCCCTACTTCCTCTCACCCCCTTCCCCCTCTCTCTATTTACTTTTCGACCATGCTTCTCAGATTTAAAGGGGAACTCCTGGCCAAAATAATTATATCTATATCAATAGAGTAAAATTTACCAGGCCAAATGCTATTAATTTCATCAAAATCTGATAACATATAACATTTTTTATTCTTAAGTTTAATAGCAAAACATACATTCATGCAATAGGTAGGCTAATGATGCCCCATCTCCACTTTCCTTTTTCTTATATTATTAGATGAAATCATATTAATTTTAGCCTGGAGTACCCCTTTAATAAGACTTTTGACTGATCCACTAAATGCCCTTTAATTTTCTTTGTACATGTAATTTCATTTTATGTTCAATGAAAAGTATATACAGTCACACAATGATACAACCTCGATCTCGAACAACTTAATTATAAATAAGATGACTATTAAGATTTTTAGGTTTCTTTGGTTACTGCCATCAATTTATAGTGTAATGCCCATATTAAAAAAAAAGAATTAGACAAGTTACTTAATATACCCTTTAATATTTTCAGAACCTAATGATACAGGAAATCATATCATAGCTAGGCATGTCCTTAAAAAACTGATGCTTTGAAGCATTTCCTTCGCTTTATGGTGCATTCAACTTTAAGCTAGCATCATAAAACATAAAATGTAAATCAAAATGCAAACAAAAAACATGGTCATAGGGGTCCATCATTCTATCATATTTTAGACAAAATTTAATCTGTTTCTCCTTTACAGCAAGCTCATTCATGGTAAAGTTTGACCAGTGAAGTATAGGTCAACTTGGACCCATGCAATATATATCTGAACCAGAAGATATATTGTAGAATCATGATTTAGAATTGAGAACTACACAGTCCAATCTTAATGTCTTTCTGCAGCTGGCTACTTTTCAAGTTGCAGCATTTTCAACATTTCATGTTTGCATTATGACTGTTATTTTATGTCCAGTTAATAGTTGCTAAACACAACCATGGTTCGACCTTAACATCTTTGAAAACAAGTATTCTCCAGTACAACAGTGTTGATTCAGAATTAAGGCCTGGTCACACCGCCCGAGCGTTGTTGGAGCGGAGAGAAAAAATCATCACCGCTCGCTACCGTTCACCATTTTCGATTTCGAACCTTCGGAATTACGAACCTCATTTCTTTTCGAACTAACGAACCTTCGGATATACGAACCTTCGGAATAATGAAGCTTCGGAATTACGAATGTATGCGATTATAAAATATTGCAAAAATTGTTTCTCTAGGTTCACCGAGCATTGTAGTGTTGTTGTCTACATTCAGCATTCAGCACGAAGGATTGCATTTTGTGATGGGGTTCGCTAACTTTTGAGCACAACTCTAAATCCTGTGGCTAATTTAGTTTCCATTGCATATTATGGTTTGTTTCAGTGCTTTTGAGGAAAGATGCAAGTACTCATACACTTGTAAGTTCATCTAAGTTTGAGAATTTCTTTAATGAGCTGCTCACAAAGTGCACTTGGACCTTTAATCTAAGCAAGAAAATACCAGAATACCATAAATTCCAATTTATTTTTTATTCATTCATTAATTCCAAATAGAATAAGAAATATTCTACAGTGTATTTGACCACTGCATCCCTGAAAGCTTCAGTGAAATTTGAAAACAAAGAGACTTTACAAAGTGAGAATTCAAACAAAATCTTTGTGCTTATCCAGAAAAACAGATATAATAATTATAATAGTTACATTTATATGGCGCTTATTACTTTTTGTTTCTAAGTGCTTTATATTGCAATTATTACTACCCTGGTTATCGGATCCTGGCATGCCCACCCAAAATGTATACAATATCTCCACTCCTAATGATGTATGACAAAAAAAACCATGTAAACACAAAATACAAAAAAAGCCTGACAAAATGACCACATGGATGAATATTACATTAAATGCATAATTAATTGTACAAATTAACTGTATGGTCCATCAACATGTTACGGGCACTGGTGTCTGTTTCTTTGAAAATATCATAATAATCAAGGTAATAGGATGCACAGCAAATATTGAATTTGATGAATTAAATGCTACTAGCTTAAATGCTACACATATGACTTATTTTCCTTTTTTGTTAACACAAGCATAAATGCTAAAATTTCTATTGCAGTGTACAACTTCAAAAAGTTCATCCAAGCAGACAAAGGAACAAAGTTATAAGTTACACCCAAGGAAAAGGAGAATAAACCCTGGGAATAAGTAATTTAAACATAAACATCAAAGAAACAAATTAATCAGAGTTAATTGAACAATTAACTCTTTCCACGCATACTTTGCACCGAAGTACACTCACTGCCGCAAACTTTGCATTTCAAGCTCAATCAATCAATCCATTGTATTTATCCTTTACCATAATAATACCATGTGTGAAATTAGGCATTATTTACCAATATTTCTGATCATTACTTTCTAAAAAACATTAAATAGTCAGAAAGCTGGTGAACTTCTCTACAACAGAGGGTTTCATGGCCCAGCACACAAAAAGTAATAATAAGAGTTAAGACATAACCAATTATAATATGGATCCTCCCATTGGTAATGTGACCAACATGCGTAATGTGATGTCACAGTTATAAAACTCCAAAATGGATTTTTGACACATTTTACATACAATGCAATTTTTACCAAGTCTATCCACAGATAATGTGTTTATTTGGGATTTTTCATGGGAGATAGGACATGTTACAGGGGTTTTGTAACATTACATCATGGACAAAGAGTTTGTATGATTAGAAAAACAGGCAAAAAAATTGAGGTATATTTTCAGTGTACAAAGTGGAGAGAACCTTGGTTGCATTGCCAATGAGAGGATCTCAATAGCGTTTTAGTGATTTAAACATAACCCTCGTATTGATTGTCAAATCATTCTTGAACTTTCACTGATCTTTACATTCTTTGATTTTTCTGTTTTCATACAAGCTAAACTTGCTCCAAGGGTTTCTTTAAACAAACCCATATTGAGGTAGCCTGTTTCTGTGATATCTTAATATTGTGCATGTACATATATGTATAATCATGTTTCGATTAAAATATCTAATAGGAGAAAATCTGGGGTGTCTTATATGCACATATATACGTGTGTACATGGTATGGACACGTCTGAAAGAACTACAGAGCTCTACAGTATATACACATTAAAAATGTTAAACAGGTTATAAATTCAAAATTCTGCAAATACATGTAGGCACACGTAGTAATAATATGAATTGGCCAATGGCATTGCAATAAAGAGTGTATAGAAGAGAATACAAGAAAAGAGTATGACAGTTGCTCAAGATAGAGCAAGATGATAGTTTGTCAAGTTCGGGTATTTGCAGATCTGGAAACTTGACATTCCGGTTTTTCAAAATTAATGACTTTTTTATAGATATAATATATATGACATACTAAGTGTGAAGATAGTTAGTTCATAAGGAAATGTAGAATAGTTGACAATTTCATAAATTAATAAATGATCCAAAATTCTCACTAAAGGGTCATGGGCGTATTTTTTTTATTCAAACCAAAAGATTGCTCCCTTCAACACATGAAACATTTATCTCACTTAATAATAATTGAGAGTTATTGTCCTTAAATTGTTGTCCTCTCAAAGATTATACTCTATCATGTCTGTATGACCAAACTATAAATGTACTTACAGATTACGGCATAAACACATGAATTTGGGATGCTGTGACTGACTAAATGAATATCAGTAAGGGTAGTTGGTCATGGGGAGGGAGTGTTACATACTATGGAGATATGCATTTCATGTAGCAAACATGGCTAACTTTAATGGGACTACAGAAATTTGTTCTCAGTAAACAGCTTTATTATACATGTACTCTGTGTATGGTGTTTCAATTATTATTGACAATTAAGAAAAATCTTAAAATCTATTGTATAAAAATACAAAAATTTAACAATTCTCACAGAGCACACTAATTTGACTGAAAGAGGGGTATTGTCATCTGATACATGTAGTATGAGCTCATAATTATGCACATAAATTTATATTTTTTCTCATTAGTGTTTGAGGGGCAGCAAAAGCAGTAAAATTACGGGCGACTCTATGAGATCATTGCATTTCTTATATTAAACATATTCTAGCTTTGGTATACAAGGGGCTACAGAGTTTATCTCTTTTTATTGCTTAATTGAACAGGTATAACAATACAGCTCTACACAGAATAGAGGTTCATTTATAATTACTATTTGTTACAAATTAAGACAGTGATCAACATGTCGGTTTTAATGATCAAAATTTTCATAAATTTGCATATAAAATTTCATTTATAGTAATGAACAAATAACTTAAAAATGCATATCATCTTTACAGGATTTTCATTTACATGTATAGGCAAAACAAAAAAGGTACGCTAGAGGGTATTCATTTGTCTCGCAATCTACTATGGTCAACAAGGAAATTCGTGATCACTCTCACAAAAAGTGTTCACTGGCTTTCTAGGAAATTCGTGATCAGTGAACACTTTTTGCGAGAGTGATCACAAATTTCCTTGTTGACCATAGTAGATTGCGAGACAAATGAATACCTCTAGCGATTATTTCAATCCGCAATAATGAACCTATTTAGTAAATAAGGTACGGTAAGTAATTTTTGATGTGGACAAAGAAAATTCATGGATGTTGAAAATAAAGTATGTGAGGGTAATCAAGAGACAAACTTTTCACTCTTAAGGTGTTAACACTCCATCGTTTGTAATGTCAGAGAGTAAATACTTTCACCATTTTGATTCAAATTAGTGCAAAATCATGTACAAGTAGTTTGTTTGAGTGAGGGGTTTAACACAAATGGGGCGAGTTCAAAAGGCATGGCAATATGTAAACTATTTTAAAATGTGTAGAGTTTAACTTTTGATAGCACAAAGGGTTTTTAGGAAGCTGCAAAATTTATCATAATCAAGAGTATAAATTAATGAATTGTAATATTGTTACACTGCAACACAATTAATCCTTGTTCTTGAATTCTTAAGTTAAGCTTTTACAATAGATATAAATAAAATTTTACAGGCATTAAAACCAATAGTAGAACAAGATACACCTAAGTCTACACTGGTAATTGCTCCAGAATGCATTCAACACTGAATTATGTGACATAAAATAAACAATACGACATAAGTTAACATCATGCATGATAAAGTGGTACAATCCTAGCTATCCTGTCTCTGCATATAGGGCATTGAGGTGGTTGGAGAGCGATTGCACATTCTGAGCATGCGCATACATGCCCGCAGTTCAGGAGTACACAGTCCCTAGGCCGGGAGAGACAGATAGCACAGGAATTCATTTCTTGATATCTACCATGGAGATCATCCACATTGGACCCTTCTGCCTGTTCTGCCCGTTGCTGAATGACTCGTTGGACATACAAGTCATAGTTACGTTGCTCTTGGTACCTCTTAAACCACTTCCATACAACAATACATAGCATGACAACCGTTGCTGATCCACAAATAGCCACTAGAACTTTCCACCGACGCAGTTTGGATCTCAGTTCCCGTAGAATGCCAGACTGTCCAGACAAAGAGAGTATGTAGTCCAATCCAGTTGTTGGTGGTCTTAACATCATCTTACCATTAACAATGGCTAGCTCTCCTACTCCAGTTAATAGAGCACCCTCTGGGAGCATTCGTTCAATTTCTTGGAAACCTTTGGTCTTTTCTCCGCTGGCCCAACTAAGGATATTGTTTCCTAAGGAGGTGTTGTAGGGGAAGAACTTGTCATGGATAGTTTCCAGTTCTAGACCAGTAGCCACAAGGGCATCTTCAACACCTACAACTACATTACCACGTGCTACATCAAAAGGGACCTGCCTTGTGGTGTCTCGGATCAACCGTGTTGTGTCATACCTGTAGCCAAGCATAAAACATTCGCATATTAACAATATCAATACAATTGCTCTGACTTAATAATTCCCTACATTTTTAATTAATGAACTTTTTTATTCAGTCTTGAAAGTGCACTGTTGATTACAGCTTCTTCTGTTTTTTTTACCATGTTTGCTTCCTCATATTTATATTTATTTTGTTCAATCACGCCATGTTGTGCTACTTAGTTTGATCCAGGCGAAATTAATAGGGAACTGTTAAGTATTATCAAGTGTCTAACACTTCCTATCGGTGATCCGGGGGGAGGGGTGCACTTGCATGACAAAAAAAATTTTTTTTTTTTTAAATGAAATTTGCCCAAAACTTTATTCAACTTGCAGATTTTTGACCTGAAAGTTAATTATCTTTTATTTGCAATGTAAAATATTTCCTTCTTTATTTTCTTCATTTGGTCTCTCATCTTGAAGAGCCCTCAAGAGAGGCAAAATATGGTCCCTCTCCTGATTATATCAGGGGCAGTGGAAGCGGGGGAGGGGGGCTTCAGCCCCCATTTATATCTAAATCTGTGTACAAAATTGTAAAAAAAATGTTTTTGCATGGTCAGCCCCCTCCATGCAAAAACACTTTGAAAACCCTTCCACGGCCCCTGTATATGGCTGGATGTTTGTTCTCTTCAGTGTTTTTCATGAGGGAATTTTCCAATGATCACTTCTTCTTCAGCAAACAATATCATTCCATGGGGAAGAATTTTCTACACTTTTTTAACACACTCTTATAAAATTCAGAGTTGCAATTAGCGCAAGTATAGACGGCAAGGCAAGAGTTACAAAATTAAAATTACCATTTTTACAAAGATTACATGCAGGGGAGGCAATCCTGGTGGACCGAGCGTGTTCTTTGCCCCTTCACTTGAAATTTACCACCCCCCCCCCGAATGATTATGTTGGTCCAAAATAGCCCAGTTAAGATAGGGCTAAGTCCCTTTTGACATAAAAGTGTCTTTTTTATATATATTCCCCCCAAACTAAAATACATTTCGCTGCCCTGAACCCACATGCTTTTATTTTCATGAAATTTGAACACTTCTGCATTCTGTCTTTCATATTAATGTAGATTGTGTTTATTTTTTTCTTTGCTCTTTTATCCCTTAACCCCCCCCCCCCCTTTCAGCTTCATTCCACCACCCCTGCTTCCTTTATCACTGGTCCATACTATTTCTTAAAAAATGCAGCATAAAATTGACCTGGCTTTAGCATTTTTCTTAGCCTCCATGTACACTACATACGATTGATCACTTGATCATTGCTTACCATAATCTTGTTGATTTGCTCCACTCTGTCTTGTGCTCTCTACACAGTAGCGTCTGAATGACCCCTACGACCCCTACTACATATTCACTCTTGATAGACTGTTCCACTGCTTTGATATTACCTTCTATGACAGCATAAGGGATAGTCTGGTTTGGTGTGGTGCTGAGCATATTAGCAAGGTCTTCATTCAGCTCCAAGACGGGGGCATCCTGTACAATTTCAAGAAAAAGAGAATCAGCAAACTAAAGGCTACAAAAAATAATAACAACACATGAAACTTCATTAATGGGATGCTTTATTTAAGATTTTTCATCACTTAATATTTTTATCACTACGTGCAAAAAATTAATTCCTTGACAAAGACCTGTTCATTCTAAACTTGAAATCCACGACTCTATTATAGTTGTGAAGATAATCATCGATAACTTTTTGTTTGAATGAAATGATACAAATCCATTCCATTGAATTTCAATTTACTTCAATACACCCAAATTTAAATTGGAACCCAGATGTCATCGTACCTGTCATGTATTTGTGGACGACAATGTTGTTTACACATGTTGGCTACTCATAATAATCAGATTCATTATTGAAAATCTAATCCAAGGGGTTATACTAATCCTAGGCCATTAAAGGCTATAGCTAAGGATGCCATGTCCTCAATGACTATCCCATCTTACTGATTTATGGAGAATTTCAAATATACAATACAAATACATGTATGTGCTTTTGTGTTGTCTTAACTCTTAAAATTTCAGAATTACGTGTACTTTGCAAAGGGTGCCATGGGGAAATAATTATGTCATGAAATTACTAATTTCTTATCTATTTCTATATGGGTTTTCTTTTTATCATAATGTCAGACAGGGTTTCATTCATCCCTGAATATGTGGAAAAACCATTTTTACATTATTGTGAATTCATTATTAAGGAGCCTCCTTATAGTCAAATCTGCAAAATTTGAAATATAACGATTTGCCCCTTCACCTGAGAAGAAAATTACCACCCCCCCCCCCCCCCGAATGATTATGTTGGTCCAAAATAGCCCAGTTAAGATAGGGCTAAGTCCCTTTTGACATAAAAGTGTCTTTTTTTATATATATTCCACCAAACTAAAATACTTTTTGCTGCCCTGAACCCACAAGCTTTTATGTTTGAAATATAACGAGTGCTGGCTGGTTTTTCGCCGAGTTTAAAAATTTGTATTTGTTAATATATGAGCTGCAATTCTGTGAGTGTAGGGAAGGGGGAAGTGAAAAAAGCCTTTAATCTGTGCTTTTCCAAGAAAAGTTAGCATTTGGATACCAACTTACGAAGTTCTGAGCTGGTTTATAGCAGTACAGAGTAGCATTTGTGATCAATGAAATAATAGTGATAAACTTTTCATAAACAATATTTTGTCAATATCACATAATTTTGATAATACTGAAATATCACCCAGCACTAATACAAAATAAATAATTGAATAAATAATGTGTGACATGATTTGCTCTCTCATTTGCAGTGCTATGCATCCTCTTCTAACAAATTTTTCAGAATTATGCTACTCTGAATTTCCTCTCTATTTGTTAAAATTAAATCAACTTTTGTTGGGGATGGCTTGCCTTAAAGACCCATTATTCATGGACAGCATCACACCTCACCTTAACATTTGCTAGAGTCCTTGCTTTCTTATGCCAGAATATTGAGAAGAGTCCAGTGGCTGCTGCACTGGCACCAAGCAGACAGTATTCTAGTATCATGGTGAAATGTTTGATGTGATATTCTCTTCTTCACAATGCTCATCTACCACTAATTCTATCCCACTCCACTCCACTAATGAATTCACATGGATCTGGAAGAGGAACAAAAAGGAAATTTCTTGATTCATTGTCACACAACTGAACAGCACAGTGCACAACATGTTATTTGTTACAAAGCAGTTTCAAAATGTCAACTGACTGGTTTCTCTGAGGCCTAGGTACATGTACACTATGTTCCTGAATGCATTGGGTGATTTCAAGTAGTGTTGAAATCTGGACAACACTAACACCAGCCTCAACACTATACTTGAAATCACGCTGGTGTTGGGATTTACCTCTCAAATATTTCCGGCAGTTCGTGTTGAATATGGTGTTGATGATTTACATGTACATACAATTTTCTCATTCACCAACACAAACCCCCAGGCAAAACTGGGAAAATCGTGATTTCAAGTTCGGTGTTGGTGTTGATGAACTGTAGCTCACAAGAACAGCCAAACACGATAAAACATCCCTGTAAAATTATTTTTTACAGTTAAGATGAGTGCAAATCATTAGAGTTTTATACATTTTAATGAAAAATAATATTTCTGCTTTATGATTCTTGTAGTGATTTTAACCTTTGCATTCTGTAGGATAAGATTTTATAAATAGCAATATCTCCCCAATTTCACTTTTGTCTTTGAGAATTTCTCGTGTAAAGTTGAGATGATAAGCAGCGCAGAGGCATGATGTCATAGGCTATCAATAATGCGATCGGTATCGCTCCTCTGAACCCAGCTCGGTGTTGCCTGTTGGAGCTTGGTTCAGCTAGACCAAAAGGTTTGGTCTCTGTTATATTGGATGTTCTGCTGAACTCCGTTGGCTCCACTCACCAATTACAGAGACCGAAGTTCTAACACAATTTGCACAGGGACTCAATGGCCATATGTTTATGTATTAAGTTCGGATAAACCTGGGAATTCCGGAAGTGGGAGTTGCGCAACAGCCAAAGTAAGTCGCTGCTTTTTTCCTTTCCAGTTATTTTTCCGTTTTGGTGCATTTCAGGCCAAGACGAAATAATGATCTTATGTTGGTACAGTTCTTTTTGTATATTTTTATGAAATAAAGACAAAAATCGATGAGCCCCGTTGGGGAAATTTTGCGTTGTTAACCCCTAATGGTGGCTTGCACAATAGCGAGCAGCCTGTGTACGAGGAGAATTTTTTTTTTTTTAAATGTTTAAAACTCCTCGAAACAGACTGCTGCCAGCTGTCTAGGACAAGAAGGGAGTATGGTGAAAATGCCACTTTCAGAATTTGTATCTGTCTGTGCACCCATGTATAAAACAAATATGAAGCCATTAAGGAGGAGGGAAAACCAGGAGATTGATGAATAAGATGATGTACAATTCAAGGGCATACCTTGCCTAGCATAGCAGCACATTGCACTTTTAAAAACAGTATTATACAGTTCCATTCATAAGTTATGAAAATCTACTTTTTGCTGTAAAAAAATCTGCACATTCTCGCGTTTAAACAATTATCTCTAATTCTATATCAATATTTGACACCATGAGTTGATTTATGGATTTTATGCACCATTTTTTTTCTTATTTCACAAGCTTTTCAATGGTACCAAATTTGTTGGGATTCCTTCAAGATTTAAAAAAGCAACTGTCTCCCCCACTCAAACAACACGTTAACGTGAACCACCTATAGGCTATGTATCAACTCAGCGGAGCCCGCCATTATAAAAGCCCTCTCGCGGTAGGTCGCCTCGCAATCTTGTTAGCGACGCATGTGATCACCGTCTTGCTCACTCTCCAAAATGTATGCGATATTAAAATCCTAAAAACTAATGGAATCGTTAAAATTTAGTAAGGCTATGAATACTTATCATTTACATTGACTACCAGTGTATCAACCTATATCAGATTTACAAGCAAGTGTGGATAAGATTTCGAATTACCAGTAATTTTGATGAGTGATACAATATACCAAAATTTATGAAAATATAGCGTAAATTTCATATAGCATTTCAAAATCGTTATTTTCAATATCTTCACAATTTTTCATTGTTTAAAAAAACATCTTATTACTTTAACTATAATTTTCCCGAACTGATAACGTTGGTAGGCTATTTTCTCCATCGCTTAAAAGGAAATGTCGGGCTTTTGAAATCAGGTTAATTTTTGTTATATTTCTAAAAGATAATCGTTAGATTCGAGCTACTATACCATTGTTCTCCCGAAGAAGGGTTATCATCTCATAATGTTGTGTAAATGATACATAACAATACAACCTTCGAGTGTAGCAATCCATGTTGGATAACATTTTTCAGTATGAGTTTCGTAATGAAGAGAAAAATTAAGTTCATTCTTAGCACGCGAGCCGCAGAATAATAAATTTTAGCGTGTGCAGACAGGGCTGATCGCCCTGACTGTCCGTTCGGATTATCCAGTCCGATACCGCGTCGGGTTGTATATTCCAAGTACCTTTTCCCCTTGCAATGACCATACCGTGCAGTTTTAGTGTCTAATTTTGTTACTCAATCTGTGAAATTAATAGTTTACCGATGTCTAAAAATACTTGGAATATACCTGACACATAAATTATTTCATTTTCGGTAATTATTATTTCTTTCCTGAATTACAAAAAGTCAAACTGCCTAGTGTCAAGAATGTGTAAGGGCAAGTCCAAGAATTCGCGCGCGTTACGTATGGGACATTTCAGAGGCTTTAATGACCTGAAAAATAGTGTTAAAAGACTTTGATTAGATTGAATACCCTCATGATGGTACACATCTAGGAGAAGAATAATCATGCAATAAATTGTGACATATGACCTTCATCTTGACCTTTTAGAGCGAAAAGATGCGCCGTTACGTATGGGACGCAGAGAAAAGACAATTTTTAATACATTAGTTTCAAGTTGAGAATTCTCTGAAAGTATTTCACTTGACAACTTGAAACTTAGTGTGATAGAAGTCTCAATAATATAGTACATTTATGGCAAGTTTCATGTCATAAGCCAAATCCCTCTAATTACAGTCTCTAATTAAACAAATTAATGACATGTTACGTATGGGACAGTTACGTATGGGACATTTTGTCCCCATAGAGAACGTACACAATTTTCCCCATAATTCAAAAAATTGAAATAATTTAAAATATGGAAATAACAAAAGAGTTTCTTTCTTTTTAAATGTTCTACTGAGACATATTTGATATCACTGGAGGGGAAAGTAGCCATTTCAACCTTTTTATTCCTTGTTTTTCATGGTTTTATGAATTTCTTATGTATTTCTATTGTTTTTATTTTTTCATATTTTTCCATTTTCACATTTTTTTGGCTTCATTTGTATTCATTAATCAGTATTCATAACAAATCAGTGTTTAAAAACTAAAGAAAAGGTAAATAATCAGTTTTTAGAGCACTCTTCAAATTTGTTTTTCTCCATTCACTTTGTACACAAATCTCCCCATTGACATTGTGTGTAAATGTCCCATACGTAACATGTTGTCCCATACGTAACAATTTCTTAATTAACTTTTAATTAAAAAGTAAACTCCATTTTTGAAACTTTTTGTGGTATAACATTTTCATACTTAATAAATTAGAACTTCCCAGAGATGCAACAATACAAGTATTGTATTATGAGAAATAACTTTAAAAAACATCCTCAAAATGTTACGTATGGGACATTCCATCCTTGGACAAGACCTAATTTGCATAATTAATTAGATGACACCACTTTTTTCTGCCAAAAGTAATAAGATGTAAGGGGGTCCATGTCCCACCTATGACTGAATCTCAGAAGTTTTGTTTTCATTTTCTATGAGTTTTTATAATTGTCCCATACGTAACGCCCATTTTACTGATTATGCAAATTAGGTGCCCCAAATTAGCATAAATATGCATATTATCAAATTTTTCTTAATGAAATTTTAAAATTCCACATTTGGGCTTTCTTACCCCACCAAAGATAACTTCTTAAATTAAAGATTAAATTTTGCCTTCCAGGGTGACCTTTTCTTGGACTTGCCCGTAACATTGACTGTATATAGTTACAAATTACAACATTATCAAGGTTTGGGAAATATCTTGTTAAGTTTGCCCAATGTCATCAGTATCTCACGGTATATGTTAAACAGAAAATATAGAACAAGGGTATATTTTGTAAATTCCACGGCCACCTTTACCATCATGCGACATATGAAACCGACCTGCATGGCCGCCGGAGGGGGGGGAGGTACTCAAATTATTTTAAAATCAAAGTAATAGCAATTTTATAGATCTGCAATATTCCTATCCATGCTCTCGTGATAATGACTCGTGATAATGACTTAAAATCATGGTTAGTTGCAATGGGGAGGGGTCGATGAGGGATACTGAAAAGGGCCAAAATGAGATTGCAGGCCGGTAGAAATAAGAGGGGCAAATATTAATAGGTTAGTTTTATTGGAGGAGAGCTTGACCATAACAGAAGGGAAGGAATAATATGGGACGGTTGAAATTTAGATTGGGAGAGCTGATCTTTGAGATATAAAATGTCACAAACACAAAAACAAAGAAAGAGAGAACAGGGAGATAGGAGGAAAAGAGAAGCCCTTGCAATAAAATATATCAAACAGGCACTTGTCTGGGGCGAAAGTGAGTGATAACTTATGCCCCCGCCCCCCCCCCCCTCCCTCCATGCACTCCCTAGTCAATCTTGGTAGCAGAGACACCGAGAAGATGATTGATGAAAAAGGGGCTAATGAGACCCACAGAAAAAAATCAGTAATCTTGAACAGGACAGCTTGAAAACTTATAGTAGGATCCTCATATTGTATAGAATTATAATTATGATAAAAGGTAAAATTCCACGATAAACAACAGGAATTAATATTAGAAAATAAGGTTATTTGAAAGAGAGTGGGAAAAGGACCCCCCCCCCCTTCTCCCGATCCGCTTGAGACACCTGAACCCGGCTCCCGGCCCTTCCTCTTCTTCTGTATATACCATCTCTTTAAGTTCATGAGGCGACCGTGGAATTTACAAAAAATACAGTTGTTCTATATTTTCTGTTTAACATACAGTGAGATACTGACGACATTGGGCAAACTTAACATGATATTTCCCAAATCTTAACAATTTCTATCATGATTCTTGACCTATAAGATTGACGTTTTGTATAATTCATGCAGGAAAGAAATAATAATTCTCGAAAATGAAATCATTAATATGTGTCAGGTATATTCCGAGCATTTTTCGATATCGGTATTTCACAGATTGAGTATCAAAATGAAGCACTGTATAACTCAACAGTGGTCACTGCAAGGGGACAAGGTACGTGGAATATACCACCAGTATGGGACTAGATAATCCCGCGCGACACACCAGGGGATCAGCCATGTCTGCGCGCGCTAAAAATTATCATTCTGCGGCTCGCGTGCTAAGAATGAACTTGATTTTTCTCTTCATTACGAAACTCATCCTAAAAAATGTTATCTAACATGGATTACTACACTCCTAAAATATATTGTAATGTATCATTTACACAACATTATGAGATGATAACCCTCCTTCGGGCAAACAGTTGGTATAGTAGTTCGAATCTAACAATTTTCTTTTAGAAATATAACAAAAATTAACCTGATTTTGAAGGCCTGCCATTTTCTCATAAAGCCGAGAAACAGTAATCTATCAACGTTATCAGTTCGGGAAAATTATACTAAATGTAATAAGATGTTTTTTAAAAGAATGAAAAATTATGAAAATATTTAAATTAAGGATTTTGAAATGCTATACAAAATATTCTCATAAATTTTGGCACTTTGTATCACTCATTAAAATGGCTGATAATTCGTAATATAACCGTCACTTGCTGTTAAATTCGGTATGAGTTTGTACACCGATAGTCAATGTAAATGATAAACATTCATAGCCTTACTAAATTTTAACGATTCTATTGGTTTTTAGGATTTTAATATCGCAGACATTATGGAGAGTGAGCAGAACGATGCTTACAGGCGTTGCTAACGGGGTTGCTAGGCGCGAAAATCCGATTTAGCTCCGCCCACTTTTTACACTGAGTTGGAGGGATTCACGTACGTGACAAGCCTTTAAAGGAAACCAAAACCCAAGTAGAGAAGTAAGCTTATTGGAAAGAGTAAAATGAGAGGAACAATTTAAAAAAAAAGTTTCATCAAAATCGGTTATGAAATAAGCAAGTTATGGGAGTTTGAAAACTCTTGTTGTACTCTCTATGGGCATCCTCAAATTGGCAAATGTGCTTCAAAATGGCTGATTTTGTGGACATCTCTCCATTTGTTTTGTACACAAATTTTCAGATTTTCCTCATCATCTTTCAAATTGCATCTTGCTTCCTTCTGAGCAAAACATATGTCATGGGAAAATATAATCCACATATATGTCAAGGTCAGGAGGAGATAATGTGAAATATGTAAAAAAAAGGGGAAAATCTGAAAATATGTGTACAAAACAAATGGGGAGTTGTCCACAAAATCAGCCATTTTGAAGCACGCAAGGCTCGACATTAGCGGTGGCCCGGGGCCACCAGAAATTCACCTCGGGCAACCATTATTGAAAAAATGTTAAGTTTTGGTGGCCCGAATCGGGCAACCAATAATTTTCAAAGTAGCGCAATTATTCTCCCGATTTTGCACGCATTTATCAACTTTCTACAGTTGAAATTGCAAGCAAATTCGTCATGCGCCCTTTTTGTTAATCTACACACAAATACACACACACACTAAGATTGCATAGTCATGACAGTATGGAGGCCTACCACTACAGCATACAGTATATATTCAGCCGGCTGTGCCGGCCATCTGGCATGCGTGAGCTTGCATGCATGAAACCACTGCAGCTAGCTGTGCGCTAGCAGACTATTCAGACTCAGAGAGATGCGATACGAAATGTTACTGCTAAGAAATCTTCCACAGAACTTTGAAAATCTACGTCAAAGTCACATTTTACACCAATGAAATGCCCTTCTACAGTCCATACTACTAAATCCTGATTATTTGCAAGCATTAAAAAGAGGAATTATGACCTCTCTTTTGACTCAAAAAGACCGATTTCCAAATGCATTAATATACATAAAACTCATAGGTGAGTACATCACAGTCCCACGTGTGCATTTGTATGTATGTTGATATTTGGTTTCTTTCGAAGCTGTGTCGTTTCTAGCCAAAAATAAACAGACAGCTTCTTTCTTTCTTGTTTATAAATGACTTCTTAAACCACTCTTAAGGAAGTAAATATTTTGGGAAGGCATTTCATTGATATGAAATGTGAATTTTCCATCATTTTGTCAAATATAGGGAAGGACTTTTCTCACTGTTTTTTCCAGATATAACTTTTGCCGTTTTCTTATTTTTTTTCTTTCATTTTTTTATAGTGATTAAACCATTTATACCCTTTCCCATTGAATATGCCTGATTAAAGAATATGTTTCTACTGAATAATAATAATTTTCCCCATTTCTTATTAATTTTGTATTATTCATTTTTCTTTCATTTTCTTTTGTTTTTTCTCTAAAAATTTTTTTCCTGTTCTTTTTTTTTCTTTCTTCATTTTCTTTCCTTTGTTGTATTTCACTTATTTATTTTATAATTTTTTTTTTTTTTCCAATATACAATTCTAAAAATTATTTTTGTTTCTCCCTTTTATGCATTGTTCTAATTTTGCAGCATATTTTTCTGTGATTTTCTCCTGCTATAATATTATATACACATGCAGTATATACCTGGGAACAATACAATTCTTTTGTTCTCTTTCAATCATTTCATATTTACAGTCAATGATAGAACAATTTATATATTACCACAAATCAATAAGCAAAGTAAAATAACAGCAAGCATGATTTACATACAAAAGTGGAAGTAACTTAGTGGTAGTGGCTGCAGAATTATTTCAGAAATTTGTTTTATTCATATTTAATTGATGTTTTTCTTTATATTTTTCGGGCCACCAAACTTTACTAACAGGCCACCAAAAAAAATTATATGAAGGTTTTAGTGGCCCGAACGGGCCACCTCCAAAAAAAGTAAATGTGGAGCATTGAAGCACGTTTGCCAATTTGAGGATCCACATAGGAAGTACAAGACTCTTTGACTGTCCATAACTTGCTTATTTCATAACCGATTTTGATGAAACTTTTTTTAAATTGTTCCTCTCATTTTTCTCTTTCCAATAAGATTGCCTCTTTTCTTAAGTTTTGGTTTCCTTTAATATTTTTTTGACAGAACGAAATCTGCATATTTTCCCCCTGTAACGTAAAATGGAATATCTCTGTTCAATATCAGACAATGAGTTGAATGAAGCACCATTATTTTTCTTATTTCACAAGCTTTCCAATGATATCAAATTGTTGGGATTCTTCAAGATTTCAAAAAATGAAAAAGTCATCGAACTCTAGTCCTAGAGTAGGAGTCCTCACTCGAGTCATGACCACACTTGAAATCACCCACTCTGTGTTGCAGTGTAAAGCCTCCCGTGTCACAATCATTCCTTACAATGATTCACACTTTCGATTAACCCAGGGAACTCCCGCCCGCTATGCGGGCGGGAGCCCAGGAGCTTACCGTGTAATTGACCATACTCACGGGACAAGGGTGGATTATGGTCAAAATATCTAGCAAGATAAATTATGAAAACAGAAATTATGCACTTACCACGATTATATGGATGATGGTACGAGTGGCTGTTTTTCTGACATCTGGGCACAGACTGGAACCTCAAAAAACGAAGTTTTCTCCTTCTACCCCCATCTCGATCGGCCATTTTTGTTATGAATTGTAACAAAATGGCCGATCGAAACGGGGGTAGAAGGAGAGAACTTTTCGTTTTTTGAGGTTCCAGTCTGTGCCCAGATGTCAGGAAAACTGCCACTCGTTAGACCTTCAATCTTCATCCATATAATCGTGGTAAGTGCATAATTTCTGTTTTCATAATTTATCTTGCTAGATATTTTGACCATAATCTACCCTTGTCCCGTGAGTATGGGTCAATACATGAGCTCCTGGGCGCCGGACCGCTACGCGGGCCGGCGCTCCCTGGGTTAACTTTTGATAAGGTATCAAAAATAGATTCACGAAAAGGATCATGGGATCGCAAAGGGGGCAATAGCGCCGCTGTTGTCCGGATGCGAGCGCAAGCAGCCGACAATAAAGTGTACGATTTCCATAGTGTATCAAAATACGATCGACGCCCGCAGCCAACATTTTGCTAACTTCCAGTAAACGCCTCGTCATATTTGTTCCAGAGTCTAACATCACTTTTCTTCTTAATCATGGGTGGCAGAGATAGATGTGCTGTCTATAGCTGCAAGAATTACCACAGATTTTATGAAGAAAATTATAATTTTCTTTCATTTTCGCGCACTGTCTGTGCGTGTTTTGAGCTGCGCAGCTGCTGTGCAGTGTGCTTGCATGCACGGACAGTGGGCATGCACTCTCGGCCTGCACACAGTGTACGTCGGCGAGGCAATGGAGGAAATTGGTCCAGAATTCCAAGCAAAAATAAAATGATGATCAATAAAACAAACTCTGCAGTAGATTTGATTACTTTATTCTAGTTATGTATGTTTGTAATATCAATCGATAGTCAAGAATACATGTTTCATAAATAATTATCTCAATCATGATTTTATTCAGTAGGCCTAAAAACCGAGCTGTGTTTTCTTTTTCTCTCCACAGAGTAGGCTACATAATAGTTGCATATTATTCAGGATCGTGGTCGGACATTTTGAAGTTTTATTATGCCATGCTTAGACAAAATAATGAATGAAATAGAAAAAATGAGAATAGATGAAAATACATTGAGAGAAAAATAAGATACAAAAAGAAATTAATGAGGAAGGTGATAGAGAAATGACTGAATGCGATGAAATATATTGAAGATGTAAATGTTGAAATAAGATTTTTTTATCAAAAGAATGGAATATATATCATTTATATGAATTAAATATCCATCATCTACTAAGTTTCAGACAAAATAAAATTACAGAGAGTTGGAGGGATGTTTCAAATTCAGGGATTTATTTAATCTGCATGTCATTTTTATATGTCCTTCATTATGTATATATATAAAAACAAATAAATAAATATATATACTGTATATATATATATACACACATGTATATATATATATACACATGTATATATATATATATATATATATATATATATATATATATATATATATATATACATATAGCTTATTTTTGATATAAGGCTTTAGATTTGTCTCACCCCCTATATAGAGCTTGTATGATCAAACTAAAGAGCCCGGCCGAGTTGCAAAGGAGGACTATATTTGCCCCAAAATAAAAACTATATAGCTAAATTTATATGGAGATATACATGTATAGTCTACATTATGATTCTCATGAATATTCTTTCATGGAAAAATTTGCTATCTAATTGGGATCGCCAACGGCATTGACCCGCAATCACCGACTCACTTTTCCCACAAAATCTTCCCAAGTTTAGCCCCATAAAACTTCGAAAATACGGTGAGTATTGAGTTCATACTTTCACTGGGCAATCATGATACATAGATTGTTCTATAAATCCATATTCAAGTATCCAAAGTAGGCCTAATTTAAATACGAAGAAATCAGACCTTTAAAAAAGCCTGGATTTTGAGTGACACTGCGCAAAACATATGGCGTTGTATGGCTTCCCAAAAGCCGATTCTGCGTTTGCCCCCTTTCGCATCCCGTGATCCTCTGTGATGACAGACGCCCTCACGCGACAGACGCTATTTGCGATAAGGTCTATTCATACTCCACACACAGCCGGCTCAGCTCAGCTAAAATACACATTCACAGACAATAACCCTTGCACTGCTGCACCGCACCGGCCCGGCACTCACTATCCGACCGACCCCGCACTGCACTGGCTGCCACTGTCACTGCGGAAATTAAAAACTGGAAGAAAAAAATTACCTACCAAAGCCGAAAAAGAAACAGAAAATGACATTAAGGCTTAAGCAGACTGGCAATATACTCCTTTGTGACATCCACTCAATTTCAGATAGAAAAAAGAAGACTTTCATACCTTTTTTGGCTTTTTCGTCCTTGATCCAGGAACTTAACAACACAGTACACTCGGATTTCAAGCTATCATGTAGGTGTCCGAGATGAGAGAAAATAAAAGGAATTGTAAAATGTTATTGAATACAATAGATGGATCTTGGATCAACATCAAAAGTCACAAAGTAATTACAGAACAGATACAGAATTACACATCATTAAAAATAAGGGGGAAAAGTATATTTCAGTACCGTATGCATTGCTCGCAAGTCAAATCCCCCCTAAAAAACCATTCGGCTCGAATTTTAGTGGGTGCATGAATCCAAAAAGTGTAGCTTGTAGGTCAGCCTATGCCCTTATGCAAATCAATTCCAGTTATGTAATTACCTAATTGCATCCTACAACCATAAACAGGTTTGATGGATAACTTACTTTTTTATTTTAAGACGTCATTACGTCATAAAGTGCCATTGAAAAATTGAGGAAATAACATTTATCAGCATGAAAAAATGTATTATTTATTCCGACTGAAAATTAATTTTGGTTTGAAATTGTTGAAATTCACATTTTTCTTTTTTTTTTCATCAAAGACCTAGTCTTTAACGGGAACTCCAGGCTGAAAATAAGATGATTTTAACAGATTAAGAAAAATCAGACAAACAAAACATTGAAAATTTGATCAAAATCGGACAAGGAATAACAAAGTAATGGCATTTTAGAATCTGCATGATTTTCCGGTGTACAGTTCTGGGCATGTCTCATGAATATTCTGTGAGTAAACTGATGTCATAATTATATCCCCGCTTGTTCTTTTGTATCTTATTATATGAATTTAGTTTTATTCAATTTTTTTCCTTCAAGAACCAAAAATAAATGAATAACAACTAATTAAGTGCATACGGTATTCATTGCTGCAACTTATTTCACCGAGGGAGAGATATATCAAAATGCATAAAAAAATAATAAACGCTTTTTTAATAGGATTTCATGTAATAACATAAGAAAAAGAAAGTGGGGATGTGACAATCATCAGCCCATCTAATGAATGTTTATGACGACGTGCGTATAACTGTTTCACAATATATTCCGAAACTTTTAAGATTCAATAACTTCGTTAATTGTTATTAGATTTTGATGAAATTTTCAGCAATTTGCTTTGTGAATTTTACCTTTACTTATTTATTTAGATCTAAATATTTCAAACCAGAGCATCCCTTTAATATATCCCATTAAATTGCATAAAAAATATATATATATGTGTCCATGTAGGCCAATCGGAATCACTACGAGTTGTACCTTTTTTTCCTGCAGTACAAAAACTAACAAAGACATAATAATAATGAATTAGGGGGGGAGACGGCAGGGGGATCCGAGGGATACGTGGAGAGGGTACGTGAGAAGGAAAAAAAATGGGACAAAACTAAGAACAAAAAAAAGAATGTTGTCGTTGATTAGATTTTTTTTTCATATTTTCTTAAAATATTTTATTGGAAATTAGTTCTCATATTGTTATAAACTTTTGTTTGGCTTTCCTTTTCTCTGAAATATATTTTTGTCATTCCTTTATCTGTGAATAATTGAACCAGTGGCGTATACGCAGGGGTGGGGGTTACAGGTGTTCACCCCCCTTTATTTTTTGATTCCCCCCCCCCCCTGAAATGTTGAAGACCTTTTTTTCTTGTCAATTTCTTTTCCGGGGTACAAAACGGCTTAAAATTTGTGGTGATGACTTTTTTTTTGCTTGTCAAAATTTCATTCAGCTTAAAAACCCCTCCCCCTTTAAAAAGTCCTGCGTAGGCAATAAATTGAATATCTGCCAGTAGCCCTATGAATTTACAAAATTGAAGGAGTCCATTTACCGTGTGTACTATAAGCATTCGTCTTTCTTATTGAGCACCATCGAGTGTGCTCATTGGCGGCGGAAGCCAAAAAAATTAGGGGGGTCCACCTGAATATTTGTGATGGACACAGGTAAAAAATTTCACAAGCAAAAAAAAAGAAAAAAAAGGTTATCAATTACAAATTTAGGGAGGACCATCCCCCAACCTCCCCCGCCTATGAGTGTGCTCAGATTGCTATTTTGATAGCATGCAGGCCTTAAATATTTCTTTACTTTCAACAATTAATACAAGATACAAGTACCATGCTTGGTCGCTACGCTCTCTTGCCTGACAGACACGTCCTGTATGTAGCCCCCCCCCCCCCCAGCCCTGAAAACATGTTTTGAGGGCTGGGTGCTATGGCCGGCACAAACTTCTATACCTAATGGGAGGTAATAAAAATGCAATTGTGAATCTCTTGTTCGGTCGCTTACTCTCACTTTGGCGATGTTGGCATTTCAACTACCCCCTTTCTCACGGCTGTACCGAATTGCAAACAAAATTAGTGTCTAAGTGCAAAGTTTCATGGTTGAAAATTGCAAATTATATTGCCCGATCGCTAATGCTCCCGCACATGAATATTATATGAACAATAACATCTATTTTAGGAAATTTAAATCCTTGCCCTCCAGGGGCCGCGGAAACGGGGGGTGGGGACTGGGTGGTCCTCATCCCCCCCTTTCCCCCAAATATCGTGTGCAAAAACGTAAAAACTATTTTTTTTGCATGATCAGCCCCACCCCTTCCCCACTCTCAACCGTTCAGCCTACGACCCCTACCCTTCCTGTTATACTAAATAAAGTATATTGTATGGTATCATGTTTAATTACTGCTTGTTTTCAAGTCATTAATGCAACCAACAAACCAAGTGCTTTGCGCTCGCAATATCGAGTTGTGTCCAGGAGATATCATTGGTATTGCCAAATGTTCTTAAAAAGCAGGTTGTATTTTTGTGGGAAATTATAATTATCGTATTCATTATTTTCTGTAAAGAGTCCTTAAATTGTCTATTTTTCAGGTCAATAATAATTATGTAAAACTATTTCAGTTTGCAAGTTGCGCGCGTACTTAGCGAGACATAATAAGCAATTTCTCTATATAGAGCTAATTACAATCAAATCTCTTAGCGCTCTGAAAGGGTAGAAAGAGAAAAAAAAAAAATTAACCTAAATACTTCATTATACAAATTTGAGACTGAAGTTAGAAAATTTTTGAACTAGCGATAAAGCGCATCAATATGAAGAAATTTTGAATTATCTTTGGAAAAGTTTACACTTTTAGATAATATAATATAACGCTTTTACAAATTGCGCTTTACGTCTACTAACTCGAACTTCGCATTATTAATTTTGCAAGATATGTCCAGGCGATATGTTTTATGTTCATGATTAATGTGCTTTGACAGAACATCCCTTTTAAGATCAATATTTTAGTCAAATCATTAGCTCGCTCTTGGTGCGCGCATTATATTTGTGATGAGACACGTTATGGGCCCCTGTTTTGAAAATACTCGATATAATAACAAATGTAGAGTTTCTATATAAGTTTAAATCCACCAATAATTGTGAACGATTTCAGATATCAATTTTATCATAGCAATATGTTTAATGGAACGGGCTCCAGAAGACAAGCATCGCTCTAGCATTGTGGTATTTATGCTTGATTGGACATGTTTGGAGATTCGTACCATACGTTCCTTTTCAATACAAGTGTATCCTATTAAATTAAATCTAGATCTTTTACCTCTGGCTCGCATCATTTATTTAATGAAAATCAAATCATTTTCATGAATATCAAATCACACTGAATCTTGCATGATTTTGTTTAGGACCAACTTTTTCAAAAATTCACATCAACCCCCCTACATGTTTGGACCGATTTACGCCACTGGGGTTAAACTCGATAAAATGGCAAGGGTGCATGGTCTTCGGAAGTCCTTTTGAAAATGGGTGAACATCACCTTTGGCACAGATTCAAGGAGAATGAATTACACATTTTCTTCTACAATGACAACTAGCAATGTGCAGTGGCGTATCCGGGGGGGGGGGGGGGGATTTGATCGTAAAGAATGTTTTAGTTGGGCTCCTTTTATTTATTTTTTTTTCTTTTTGCTTGTCAAGCCTTTCAGGAGACGAAAGCCCTTCAATGTGCGAGTCGACTTTTGTTTAATTTGCTAGTAAACTCGGCAAAGTCCGAGACTATATCCGCGTCTGATATGCTAACTATATCGTATTTGTCTGTTGTCTGGAAGAAAGGGTGCTTCGATGAGAAATTCACAATTAGGAAAACAGGAGAAAATTCTTAGCACTTGGCACAAATAACTTATTCATCTTATCTTTCAAATGGCCATAACTTTCTTATTCCTTTTCCGATTTGTCATTATAATTCCCCCCATTTTCTTTGTAAATTTAGAGCCCCAACAATAAAGGAAAGAGTCAGAACACAATTTAATCTTTGTATAAAATTTATTCCTCATATTGCATAGACAATTTTTATTTTATACTATGTATACACTAACACTGTAGTACATTTAACAGCGATGCAATGGACAAAATCATTGCAATGTTGATTTTACCAATTCGTGAAAAGAGTCTACGGCGTGGTCTTCATTACTGTATTTGATCAAAAGAGCACTACACATCATACAACATGCATGAAGCATGAGAAGCATACTCTCACAAGTGGAACGTCTATGACAGTCTTGCCTTAGTTGCCTACATTATACACAATTCAATTAAGCTGGAACATTAACTTAAAAGCCTTTTCTTTCTTTTTTCTCCCATTTATTCTTTGATACACAATTTGATAATGCAAGGTCATGAAGGGGCAATGTTGTGGATGCTCTTGTTGGCTATACTCATTGCCCCTATTATTGTCATTGTATATTTTGATGCCCTCTTTCATTTTGTGCAATAGAGAAATATGCCATGATACAGCAAAATAGCCTTACCCTGAAATTATCTTGTTTTTAAATATTATTAAATTTTTAATATACACATGCAACATAAGATTTGACAGATGCACTTTCTTATACAAGCTATGAATACCGAAATTTGTGGATGTGTCCATTAAAATACGTAGAACTTTCAGCAAAGTTTTGACCCAAGCTTTGATGATGATCTGATATTACTAATATAAGGACTGGTATTTGATGCACTTTCATGAAGTATGAAAACAAATTGAGATGAATAATTGTTCAAAATCAGGAGAAAAACATGCTTTTGATAATAAAACCTACTTGTTTATTTACATGTACCTAAAATGATTTTGACAGTGACTTGGAAGCATACAGTGCTAGTATTCCTTTAATGTCTTTTGTGATATTCAATAATCATCCAGCACAAGTCATTTGATTTGATTAAATATTTGCAATACATGTAATGACCAAGAAAAGGTAAAGTTTAGACATGATATCATCAGCTTGCTCTACTGCATTTGTAAACTGTAGAATTCAATAACTTCTGTATTCAATTTTTTTCTTCTTTACTCTAATTTATATCATTTTCGTCCTGGAGTTCCACTTTCAGAAACAATGTATTTATCAAAAAGTAACAACTCACGAATTATCTCGAATATGAAAAAAGAACATCTTTATTCTTTTGTGCCATAAGATGTTATCACTGTTCATTTTTTTATTGCAATGAAGACTACAAATGCAGTTTAAGCTGTTTCTTCTGCTTCAGGGCTGAAAAAAATGTCCAGACGTACTGAAACAATAATTACTCAACAAGTCGGTTTCCAAACTGATCTTAAGCGGTTTTAAGTAATCCAATACATATATTAATTATGTCTTTTTTTATCAAATACTTGTCATAAAAAAATCAATGTATTCCAAATCACTGAAATATTCAATAAGTTCAGGCAGTCTTGAACTGTCACAAATGATAGTGGTTCAAACAAATTATTAGTAATTATTAACATGTGCTCTCAAGATCTAAAAAAAAAAAAAAAAAATACTTCTACCAAAGACAGGTAGTAAAAGTATTATTGTATCATTTGAAAATCAATCAAGAACCATCAAATATATATAAACATACCTATTAATACAATAATCCCTGATACATGTACATGTATGCGGCATTTCAAGATAAGTTATCATAAAACAAGATTATGACAAAGCAATGTTTATAGTGAAGAGCAACTTTTAAAGGGGAATGAAACCTTTGAAACAAATAAGAATAAGAATAAAGAATGTTTGAGAAAAATCGGACAAATAATGAGAAAGTTATGAGCATTTGAATATTGCAATCACTAATGCTATGGAGATCCTCCCATTGGCAATGCGACAAGGATGTGTGATGTCACTGATGAACAACTTTCCCTTTGGTGGACTATAAAATACCCTCCAAATGTCTCTTTTTTCTTATGATGATACAAACTCTCTATCCATGATGTATTCTAAAAAAATACGTATTACATGCCCTCATGTAGAAAGAACACATGATCTATGGATAGATGTGATAAAAGAGGCAATTCAAGTGAAATATAGACTAAAGTAATGGGAGACTTGTTCACAAGTGACATCACACATCTTCGTCGCATTGCCAATTTGATATCTCCATAGCATTAATGATCGCAATATTCAAATGCTCATAACTTTATCATTATTTGTCCGATTTTTCTCAAACTTTTGTTGATCTGTTTCTTTGATTTTTCTGTTTTCACACAAGCTATCTTGTTCCAATGGTTTCATTCTCCTTTAACTACTTTAATGCATGTACCTAGACTTGCAAAGAAAATATAAAATATGGTACTTGCATTCACATTTCAAAAGTTTCTCACATTTATTGTTAAATCCACCACAAGTAGAGGTTAATCTCAGTACTTCAGAAGTTAATTTGAACAAATAAGAGTAAAATCAGGCAGGCTCTGCACTGAAAATTTGATGTTAAATTAAAAAGTTATGGCATATTCAAGTTTTACTTACATTACAAGAACGGCTATATTGTATGTAAAATATATAAAAACATAGATTCTTATAGAATCTATCAACAGAGAAAATCTCTTCCTATCAAAATAATAATAGATCATAATAGTGATGATTTAGCAGTACCGTCCATGAGAAATCAATAACAAGGTTTACATTACTGGAGGAAAAGTTGAATATTTCACAGTATGGCATACAATGTACAAAAAATAGAGTGTGTGTATTAGCATAAAATTGGTTTTCTCATTAGCATATCAGCTGTGTTATGCACATATAAACTGTTTTGAGAAATGAGGGTAAACTACATGTATGAAATGGCCAAAATTTACATTGCCATGCTCGTTTGAATTTTCTCTAATAACCGTTTCCTCACGATCAACATGTGGAGCTAAATGGCAAGTTACATGTAGCCCCATCTAGTCTACTTTGTTCTCTCATGACCTTTTAGCATACTGTAGTAGGCTAACCCCATCAATAGTATGGGGGTGTTTCACAAAGATTTAAGTATGACTTAGTGTTGCATTTAAATGCTGATGCGTAAATCAATACGCAGTAGTGCGCGTCCTCTTCTCACATCATCTGACCAATGCGGTATGTCTTTTGTACTGCACACAACTAGGCATTCAACTTAACTCATACTTAAGTCTTCTGAATCACCCCAACACTCTGGCAATTGTGACATTTAGCATGGAAGTCTGGAGTTAATATCATCCCAGCCACCAAGGATAATACCCCATGCCTGATGCACAACAGAGCTAGGCCTATTCTCCAATCAGAGGTAAGCACTCATGAATACATATAATCTACCACTAGTCCAGGGTTACCCAATTTTCTGTGAGAACTGCATGTATTTCCTTAGAAAGGTTTAAGGCTAAAATTCTGGCCCATGTAAACAGGAAAACAGCCATTAACAGTGACAAAAGGGTACAAGTATCCTCACAAACATTATGAGATGTTAAAACAAATTATAAAAAAGGTATGATAAAAAAATCTCTTCAGAAGGCAAATCATGTATAAAGCAAACTGAATATATATATTCGTTTAAATTGAATTTACAAACTACTCCTTTTTTACATTTTCTATTACACAATGCATTAATGTGGAAACAGCACAGCCAGGGATTGGAAGTGCACATACTTCATATTTGTAGTCTTAGGGGTCCAGTATTTCAGTTATGATGCACATGATAATGCCATTGAAGTACAATCTTAAAGCTTCATTACATCATGTTGGAAAATACACATGTGTAGCTCATTCTTAGTAAAGTTATCACATCCCTTCAATTCAACTAAATCTACACATATGTCACTTCATATTTCAAAGTGATTAGGTCAAACAGTAATCAAAATTGCAACAGGTACATTTGTTTATTTTGTTACATTGTCAACAGAAGTTTAATATTTCAAGAGAGTCATTTCTTCTAGGTTTTTGTCTACAAATCCTTTATCATCATCATCCACCATAGTATCACAATTTTACATCAGACGTCTATATGATCAACATCATAATTAGCTTCAACACTGAAGTTCATTTATGATCGTCATCATCACTGCCAACAACATCTTCATCATCATAATTGCCATTAACATCACCATCGTTATTAGTTATAATCTCTGTAAATCATCACTTTACTGGTTTACAATTTTTCACCCGTGAATACCACAAACATGTTCATGACATTTATGCTAACAATATATAAAGCATATATTAAGCATCATCCATCATTTGAAAAAAAAAAAGAGATGATACATATATAATGTCTTGGATTTCATGGAAGGATGACCATCAGGCTGCATGATTTTCAATTAATCCATCTTTTTTCAATCGAAGTGAGGTAAAAGTTCATCAACTACTGCTAAGATTAGCTTACCATACATCAGTGTGGAGGAGGCTGTTTCTCTGATTCTGTTCCTATTACAACCTTCTCAACCTCGTCTATATCAATCCCCTTCTCTACAATGGCATTCTGTAATAATGAAACATATTTCAAGCATGCAAAGGGGGAATTGAATCATCTACAATCTACTATGCAAGCTCTCAAACAAAAATCTGGAAATTAAGGAATGTAAACTTTGCGAGATTGTTTTATGATTACTTTACACATAATAAAAATGGAAAATATATCTCCCTTGAATGACAGACTTTATAAGATAAATATATCGAAATAAAAAAAGTCTGTTTATAAAGAAAAAGAATTTACCTTTCAAAGCCAGTGGCCATATTCCGAAGTCGGGTTTAACTTAAACCCAGGTTTAAAGTTGTGGTTTAAGTATGGATAGCCAATTGTTACATAAATCACTAACAGTAAAGATATCATATTTCAGCTCTTTTGCCACTCAAGTCATTCATAATTGTCTAGGAACAATAAAAAGATTATTTTCTTCATTATCGATGAATCAGGAAAGAGCACAGTAAACATAAGAAACATACAACTTAATAAAATTGTTGACACTTTTTGCTTCCCATTATTTTAGCATAGAGTTCGACCATGAACTAAGTTAAACATGACTTCAGAATGCTTGCCAGTAAGTTAACCACAAATTGCTTGAAGAATTCTCTACATTAACATGAGCTGATTGTCAATCAGTAGACCTATAATACAAACATAATTATGATGATATTGTATTTGTAGGTGATTAATTTTGCAAAAAAATTAAGGGGCAGGGATGCCACTATGCAAAAGTACATGTAAGTAAATCATAGTAGACAGACTAGAATATTACATCTTCTACACAAAAAATAACACTGCTTGTAAATTTTCTCATCTGAAAAGTCGCTGTGCCATACAAATATTTTTGAAAATTAAGGCTGTAATATGACACAACAAAGAAAAAGTAAATAAATGAACACTGATTATGATATCAAGAAATGTCTCAAAGAAATATTGATTTTAATTAAATGTACACTATACCGACCTTGACACACTCCTGATACTTCCTGAAAAGATCCCCACAAGCATCTTTTGAGTCTCCTTTCAGGAACTTTTCACTGAACCAAGTGTTGAAGCATGCATCGTATGCATGTTTTAATTCCGTACAGTCAGGACTCAGGCTATTCATTTTGTAGAGTGTCTGAAGGAGATAAACAATATATACAGTGTACATTACATAGCATTATTACACACCTTTGTTGGTCACCCCCCTCTCCCCCCTCAAAAAAAAATAGCTGTATGGTCAAAGAAAATACTATTCACATTGTGACATCATAAAAGACATTGTCATCACTGTCTAGACCCATTAGATGCACAATGTGTGGTGCTATGTCAGCCAGATATCAGAACCCAGTGGCAAGGAGGGCCTTGAATAAATTATTTTTTCATCTCATTATTCTATAGAGAAATAGATTCAGGTCATGTGCTTCAAAGTAAAAAAACATTAAAACATGTATACCAAAGGCCATCTAAATGTTTGGTAAAGGTCAGTATGATAGATACTCAAGTAACATCTAACATTCCAACATTAGAAAATAGCATAGGGTCCACTGGGACTTATTTTTCGCTTCAGCAGTTGATCTTTTAGCACCCTCTCTCAGTACTACATTTATTTTATTTTCAAAAGAAAACTTTAAACACTATAACTTTCAAATTTAATGATTTGATATACAAAAACTATATGGTGGCTACAAATATGCTTAAATTCTAACCAAATCAAATGACAAGTCCACCTTAAAAAAAATTGATTCCAATCAATACAGAAAAATTAAAGAAGCATAATGCTGACAATTTCATCAAATCAGATGTGAATTAAGAGAGTTATGTCATTTTCAAGTTTCCCTTATTTTTTCACAAAAAAGAGTTATATGCACATCTCAGTGATAGGCAAAAGAGAGGGCTTATGTCACACAAGTGTGTTTTTATTGTCTGACTTATATATTTTAATTTTTACAGCTTTGACAATAAGGACCCTCTTTATGATTGTTTGGGGAGAAATAACACTTGATAATCATAAGATTCATATTTCAAACAAAAAATAAAGAAAAGAATGATGTTATTCTATCATTTGCAAATCAATGAGTTGTGCATATTTAGGGAATAAGCAAAACTTAAATAAAAAAAAAATATTTCATATCCAATTCTAATTGAATTTTCAGTGCTAATATTGATATTTTCTCTTTTTATTCAAATCAATTTTTTGTTTGGGTGGAATCCCCCTTTTAACACTAAATGTAGTTCAATAGGGCTGTTATCGTGTATTGAACACGCACGACCACGATCTAATGAATATTCATCGGCAAGAGTGACATAATTTTACGAGTATCCTTTCAAACTTGGTTCTTAAGTGCCTACCGGCTTGCATTGGTGAATAATATCCCGCGCCCTCTTTAGGTAAAAGTTGATATCAACGCTGATCCAGAGGCATCTACGTGAAGATCACGAAAAATGCTCTTATTTTATTAAAAAAACCAGCAAAGAGAATTCAACAAACGATCCATATAGTTCGGTAAGTGTCATAGCATAATTATAATTCTTAGCTACGATGTAAAGTCATAGTTATTTTAGTAAAAAGGGTGTGAAAGATTCGCGTGCATCAGGTGCATATGAATCCTTCACACACGAGACGATTTGAAACCATGAGTGGCCTCTACTGACACACATAGCTTACCTAGCAAAATAGATGTCCTTTTTTCATTATTTTTGTGTTTTTGATACCCTTTTGATACCCTTAAGTTAAGGCCTTATTACATTACATACATAACATGCCCTATCTTGACTTTTTACGTGTTTTGGGGGTCGCGCATGGTATCCACTCGTCAATGTAAGTGGCCCCCCGGGCCGGGCCGCGTGTACAATGGATCATCGGCCACTGCCATGGCCCATGGCCATGCCATGGAGAACAAAGTCAAAGAACAGAAACACAATATCAAGCGAATGGGACTGTAGTGTAAGCGTGATCAAGCTGGCCATGGATGCCATGGCTTAGTAACCTTTGGCAAATCTATACAAAAAGATGTCGATTTTTGTATGACTTACCTATGGCTACGATTTCAGGAGGTTTGATGTTACACATGAGCCTCCGCAGTCTCAGAAATCGACGATTTCTCCTCTGAACTGATCTAGCTACCGAAAGTCCTTACCGGAGTATGGTATAATCAACGAACCAAATTACAAATTAATTTGAATTGATAAATGCAGTGTGGTTTTGTCACCATCAATGATCATTATCATCATCATCATCATTATCACCACCAGCACCACCACCACCATCATCATCCCCACCACCAACAACATCATCATCATCAATATCATCATCATCATCATCATCATCATCATCATCATCATCATCATCACATCATCATCATTGCCATCATCATCGTCATCATCATAATCATCATCATCATCATCACATCATCATCATCATTGTCATCATCATCGTCATCATCATCATCATCATCATCATCATCTGTACGGGAGTGTAGGTAGTCCTGTAGACCGTGCTTGTAGATCTCCCGGTCGTAAACAAGGATGCCGCATAATTAAAGGTCAAGTCCATCCCAGGAAAATGCTGACTTGAATAAATAGAAATAATTAAAACTAGCATACTGCTGAAAATTTGATCAAAATCGGATATAAAATAAGACAGTTCTGACATTTTAAAGTTAATTATACAATATTTCATTTAACTTTTAAACAAATATTACAGTAAGTATGCATGGATTCATCAGAATGATACAAATTGATGTTCCATTGGCAACGCTTGATTTTATTTTTAAATATCAATGTTGCAAATGGCCCGGTGTCATGGTTACGGGTCACAATTTACACCAGAACAGAACAAAGTGAAAAAAAATATGTAAAGTCCGAGTTTATGAAGAAGTGCGATGAATGTTAAAATGCATGACTTGTATTTATTTCAATAGAAAGCTGTTCAAGATGATAACTCCAAAGTTCATTTGGCGAATGGACGTAATCATGGCCTCTTATTAGATATAACTGACCTTTGGAGGATAATAAGGTACTGAATTCTTCCATTTTTTAAAATATAGACTCAATGTGTGACTTTCATGCAGTGGCGTAGCTAGGATTTTTTTCCCGGGGGGGGCACTGGGGGGTCCTTGCTTTTTCAGGGGGGGGGCACCGGCCATTTTTCCGGTGTGTGTGTATGTGTCCACAAGGGCGGATCCGACCTTCGCCAATAGGGGACGGGGCCCGAAATTATCTTCACCTATATCAGTCACTTCTTAGTTTTATTCTTATAAAACAACATAAACATAAAATAATGTCATAAGCCTTATAAAAAAAATGCGAGCGCGAAGCGCGAGCGATTTTTTTTTTTACTTTAATGTAATTTTTCCTGAAAATTTAATTTTCTGGGCAATGTTATGTGTGATCCTGAACAAGATTCGTATGTACCCCCAAGCGCCAACTGAAAATGTTATCAACTGTTCTAGCATTATCGAAAAGGGACCTGTTAAGGACTGCTTACAGTCACCCACGAAGAGGGTATAAATTTCAATAATGCGAGCGCGAAGCGCGAGCAAATTTTTTGGAATTCCGACCTAAAAAATGGTCATTCTAAGCACTTTTTGTATTAATTAATGGGATAGGTATGTAACTAAACAATTGATGCGAGCGCGAAGCGCGAGAGGATGAAAATTGAGATTTAAGACCTAAAATTGGGGCACTTTATTCATATTTTGTAACTCATGAATATGATATAGTCAATTGGGTATCATTGATAATGCGATCGTGAAGCGTGAGCAGATAATTATTGATATTCTGATGTAAAACTAGATTAAGTACATTAAAAATAAAGAACATGCAGGCTATCACGCATGTTTTAGATTTAGAATCTGGGCATTCTGAATACATTTGTTTAATGGAACATTATGGAATACACGTAGACAATATGAACTTGGCAAATCAAACAATGTGACCACGCAGCGTGAGCTTAAAATGCTGATATGTAGACCATAAAACGGACATTTTACAGAGCACTTAAATTTGTAAATGAAAAAAAATAATGAAAGCTTGATGTCCGAGCTAAAATATGTTTTGCATATTGACGGATTTCAAAACTTGCTCCACATCAGTCTATTAAGCAAGATACGAATCCCATCGAACAGGCAATTATGGCGCGAAGCGCCAGCAAAAATTTTCTATAGTAACATGAAAAGATTTTTTTTTAATTGCAAGTCTTCCCCTCACATTATCATTCACTCGTCTTCCTCCTCTTATTTTCCTCTTCTTTTTTATTCTGTCTTTCTTCTTCTTTTCCTTTTTCTTTCTTTCTTCTTTCTCTCTTTTTTCTTTCCTTTTTTTTGCTCTGCCAATTTTTTCTGGGGGGCACCTGGGGGGCACACCAAATCTCAGGGGGGGGGGGGCACGTGCCCCCCAGGCCCCCCCCGTAGCTACGCCACTGCTTTCATGAAAAACCCATTCATCAGTTAATAAAAGAATCATAAGTGTTTTTTTTTTTACCTCAAAAGACCCTTGACGTTCACCTAGTGACGTAATATCTTCATTATCTATTCATAATTTCAATATTATCTTGAAAATTAAAAATGATAAACCTCAATAAAGTTTTTTATTTTGATACCACAGTATAGTCAAAGTTCATTGACCATAACTTGACCTGAAACTTATGCACAATGATCAGTAATAGTTGATTACCCGTATGTCCAAGTTTCATGAAATAGATTTATATGCGCACTCTCAAAGTTTTGCCTTTTTAAAAACTTAATGAGATTCAATGATGATAATGCAACATGGTCAAATTTTGGTGATCGTAAAAGACCTCAGACCTTGATCATGTGACTTGAAACTTGTGCAACATGATTAATGATATTGAATGATTACCCAATGTTGTGGTGAAATTTCATGATATATTTCCAAAATTATGAAAGCGTTTCAAAATTGACTTTTTCAAATCAACACCAGCTGCCATTTTGAATATGGCAATATTCTCTGATTAGGAGGTCAAGACTACGTCACCTCCTGACATAGTTTTAAATTTTCATTTATTAAGTGTATATCCCCCTTGTCATTATGTTGAATTCTTTTTTAGCACAAAACACCCAAAATCACTCTACTCAAAATGACTGCGGTCATTTTGGAGTTACATTACTGGATTTCATGCAGAATAGCAGAATAAAAATGAGTACCATTTTTCTTCAAATATTGTCAAGCATCAAAATGAGTGTAATTGGATGATTTATTTGAGTACATATGTCGATATGATTATAGGCCTACATTGAAAATGGCCCGAGGTGGTATATTTTACATTATCAAGCATGTCTGTTGAGCACCCTATAATGAGGGGAAATGAAAGAAAAATCAGATTCTACAATATTTTTATCAAATGTATACTTTTCTGAATAAAATAAGCTGTTACCATGGCAACGGGCCATATGAAATATTGATATCTATCTTTACATTCAAGCATTGTCAAGGCAACATCAGTTCCTATCATTCCAATAAACTCATACAACAATAACTGTAGTTTTTTTTAAATAAAACCCAACGCATATAAATTAGGTCGGTTTTATTGTATTTCCAGCCATTCATGCCATTATCTTTTTTACCATGTTATTTCTTATTTTACCAAATTAGTTATCACTTGGTTGCCATGGCAATGGAATGATATTGTATTTATACATTTAGAAAATAATCTCTCCTATGTTTATCACACCCTAAATGCAGGGAAAATGAAACAAAAAAACAGATTCTACAACTTTAAATTTGTACTTTTCTGAGGGAAAATGAGCCGGTACCATATCAACGGGCCAATTGGAACTATTTTTATGATCTTAGATAGTTTAAATTTCATTTGTGTTTGATTGAAAAACTGAATTCAATCAAATTATTGGCTAATTTCTATGATGTTTGTCTACCATTTACTGGGAAATACATGGTTTTTTTTTGGAGAAAATAATCCGTTGACATGGCAATGGTCGAAGACGGCATTTATAAATTTGGCAACAAGTAGATTCATGTTCAGCACCCTAAATATAGGGGAAATATCTCCCCAAAAATCAGATTATACATAAATTTTTTGGTAACCTTTAATATTATGACGACGAACTGTGTACTGTAGTAGCAGTGGTAGCGTGGTTGTGTGGGTGCGTCTTGGTCATGACTCTCGTCTTTCAATCTGAGGGACGTGGGTTCGATTCTCAGCCATGGTGTGTTTTCCTTCAGCAAGAAATTGACCCACATTGTGCTGCACTCAGTCCTGGTGAGGTCAGGACCGGGTGAGGTGAATGGACACCCGGCAGGAAGAATTTCTTCGAATGCCAGAGCGCCGGTAGGCAGCACGTCTAAAATGCGCAGTTGAGTATATACGTATAGAAACATATTTTGTACTTCCTCGCATAGTCTTCTTTCCTTCCTTCTCCTGCTTTCCTTCCATTTTCCCCATTTATGTTCTTTCTTTCTCTTTCTTTTAATTTTCCCTGTCCCGTTTCCCCCCCCGGTGAAATCTGCCCCCACCTATATTACGCCACTGATCATAGAGATTGCTACCCCTATTTTTTATCATGCAGAATTAAATACGTGACACGCATCTATGCATGTTTCATCTCATACAACCATTCAGCTTATTATCATAATATATAGATGTCATTTTATTAAAGCTGCAAGGAATGAAAAGTGAGATTTCATTACACGATAAGTTTACCGAAAATGTTTGCGTTTATTTTTTAAAATACGTCATGTCGTAAATCTATCACAAAATTAGAGTTTTGTATCAAACAGTCAAAATTTTAGCTAGCTCGCTTGCTTCGCCTCCTCAGAGCCGTTTTTATATTGTTACTTATCGCCCATACACCATGTCTGGTCCTCTCGAAATTGCTGGCTTATTACGTCACCGATCCCCCTAAATAATATTTAAAAAAAATCCCTCACCTGCTCACAGAGAACAATATTTGTGTCTGTCATCCCCAACAATGAATACGGATCGTCACCCATGACAAATAAAATCATACATTCAGGAAAAGGAGACTGAAAGAAAGTTTGTAAAAACTTGTAAACAAATAGATAACTGGATGTGACAAAGTAGTGGGAAGTCGTTTATTCCATTAATTGGCATAATAATAAATCTATAATTTCATTTGTAATTTTGCCTAAAAATTAATTTGGAATTATAGATTAAAGAAGATTTGAGAATCGTCTTTTCTAAAGGTTCTTTTGTTCATGTTCTCATAAAACTATTCCTATTCTGCATTACGGAATAAATTACGTTCTCTTACAATTTTCCAAGAATATTGATTTATATTATTCGACCTGGTGGGTGTTTCATAAAGCTGTTCGTAAGTTAAGAGCGACTTTAAGAACGACTGGTGATCCTTTCTCGTGGTAAATGGTATATTAATTTGCAATGGTTTAACGCGTAAGAAAGGATCACCAGTCGTTCTTATAAGGAACCCTTATTCTGATACTGTTGATAGCATCTTGTTCCATTCTCATCTTACATGAAATCAACGAGTAAATAAGTTTTCATCAAGTACATTGTGACTGTCTAATATTCATATTTCCTTTTTCGTAAAAAAAACAATTAAAACCATTAAAACAGCCAGAGATGGTGTCCTGTAAACGATAACTACATTCTTACAAATACTTGAAAAAAAAATACTCAGACTTAGCGTTCCTTTCTTTTACACTTTAAGGGCAGGCCCCGGAAGGCTCATCATTCACACACAAAATAATTTTTTTTATATATCGCTGTTTACATTAGGAACTTTACATTATTTGTTTTGAAAAAACAGGCTTAATTTATTGAAAATTAACTATTAAAAATCAAACTTTATTTTTTAAGATTTTAACACTTATTTAAACCAACTTTAAACAATTAGTGAGGGTTCATGATAAACAGAGTTGAGTAATAAAAAAGGTCAAGTCAACCCACGTAAAATGTTGATATGAATCAATAGAGAAAAATCAAACATAACGCTGACAATTTCATCAAACTCGGATGTAAACTAAAAAAGTTAAGATTTAAGTTTTGTATATTTTTTACAAAATAGTTATAGTTTATTCTCAACTCAGCTGAGAATGCAAATGATATTTTCGATGATGTCCCCCACTCGCTATTTATTTTTTTAATGTTTGAATAATACAATATTTCTAATTTTACAGATTTGACAATAAGCCAGGAAAAACTTATATGAACCATGAAGTGTGGCGACAGATTCGATATGTTTAAGGAGGATAAAAACTTTGTTTCACATGACAATTAGGAGAAAATCAGAATATTTCAAGGAAATTAAATAAAAAAAGTCTATGTCTCTTCATTTGAATAGAGACCAGGATGTGCATAATTAAAACTGTTTTGTGAAATTAAGCAAGACTTTAAATGCCATAATTAATATTCTTTTAAATCCAATTTTTATACAATTATCAGTGCTACACTTTCTGGATTTTCTTTTTTGTTATTCAAATCAAATTGATAATGGGGTGGACTTGACCTGTAAACAGCTTTTTACTCTGTCAACAGGCCCTTCACAGGACACCATCACAGCGGCAGAAATAAACCACAATCTTACAGAAATTAAACTTTTATAAACTTTTATACATATATATTTATAATATCTGTCTTGGCGATCCGTTTTCAGTGGATACCTTCTCCGAGACAGAAATTAACTACATTCTTATAAATAGTAAAACTAAAATAACAATAATAATCTGTCTGTGCGTTCCGTTTTCCTACACTTTAAGGGCCAAACCCAGTAGGCTCATCATTTACAGGACACCTTCTCCCAGACAGAAATTAACTACATTCTTACAAATACTAAAAATTAAATAAAAATCTTCTGGGCGTTCCGTTCTCCTACGCTTTAAGGGGTAAGCCTTATTCACAGGAAACCTTCTCCCAGACAGAAATTAACTACATTCTTACAAATACTAAAAATATAAAAAAAAATAATAACCTGTCTGGGCGTTCCGTTCTACACTTCAAGGGGCAAGCCCAGTAGGCTCATCATTCACATGATACCTTCTCTCAGACAGAAATTAACATTTTACAAATACAAAAAAATAATATAACACTGAAAATTTCATCAAAATCGGATGTAAAATAAGAAAGTTTTGACATTTTAAAGTTTTGCTTAATTTCATATGCACATCCTGATCGATATCCAAATAAGGAGACTGATGACGTCATCCACTCACTATTTCTTTTGTATTTTATTGTATGAAATATTCTAATTTTCTCCTGATTGTCAAGTGAAAAGATGATTTATATCCCCCTGAACATGTGGAATATACGGTTCAGACAAGTCGGTCCTTATTGTCAATTCTGTAAAAAAAATGAAATATCATATTATTCAAACAATAATAACAAAAAAGAAATAGTGAGTGAGGGACATCATCGACTGTCTCATGTGCATGTCACCGAGTTGTGCATATCAATGTTTTGTGGAAAATAAACGAAACTGTAAAATGTCATAACTTCCTTATTTTTCACCCGATTTTGATGAAATTTTCAGTGTTATGCTAGTTTGATTTTTCTCTATTTATTCAAATCAACATTTTTCTGGGGTGGACTTGACCATTAAGGGGCAAGCCCAGTAGGCTCACTATTCACAGGATACCGCCTCCGTGACAGAAACTAACTTCATTCTTACAAATAGTAAAAATAAAATGATAATAATATCTGTATGGGCGTTCCGGTTTCCTACACTTTTAGGGACAAGCCCAGAAGGCTTACCATTCACATGATATCATCTTCCAGACAGAAATTAACATTTTACAAATAGAACAAAAAAATACATAATAATATGTCTGGGGGTTCCGTTCTCCTACACTTTAAGGGGCAAGCCCAGTAGGCTCATCATTCACAGGATACCTTCTCCCAAACAGAAATTAACTACATTCTTACAAATACTAAAAATGAAATAATAATAATAATCTGTCTGGGCGTTCCGTTCTCCTACACTTTAAGGGGCAAGCCCAGTAGGCCCATCATTCATAGAATACCTTCTCCCAGACAGAAATTAACTACATTCTTACAAATACTAAAAATGAAATAGTAATAATAATCTGTCTGGGCGTTCCGTTCTCCTACACTTTAAGGGGCAAGCCCAGTAGGCTCATCATTCACAGGATACCTTCTCCCAGACAGAAATTAACTACATTCTTACAAATACTAAAAATTAAATAATAATAATAATCTGTCTGGGCGTTCCGTTCTCCTACACTTTAAGGGGCAAGCCCAGTAGGCTCATCATTCACAGGATACCTTCTCCCAGACAGGAGTTAACTACAGTCTTATAAATACTAAAAATTAAAATAATAATCATAATCTGTCTGGGCGTTCCGTTCTCATACACTTTAAGGGGCAAGCCCAGTAGGCTCATCATTCACATGATATCATCTGCGGACAGAAATTAACATTTTACAAATAGAAAAAATAAGAAATACATAATAATCTGTCTGGGCGTTCCGTTCTCCTACACTTTAAGGGGCAAGCCCAGTAGGCTCATCATTCACAGGATACCTTCTCCCAGACAAAAAATCACTACATTCTTACAAATACTAAAAATTAAAATAAAAGTAATAATAATCTGTCTGGGCGTTCCGTTCTCCTACACTTTAAGGGGCAAGCCCAGTAGGCTCATCATTCACAGGATACCATCTCCCAGACAGAAATTAACTACAATACAAAAAAATAAAAAATATGTATAAAAATCTTCTGGGCGTTCCGTTCTCCTACGCTTTAAGGGGTAAGCCTTATTCACAGGAAACCTTCTCCCAGACAAGAATTAACTACATTCTCACAAATACTAAAAATAAAAAAAAATAATAACCTGTCTGGGCGTTCCGTTCTACACTTCAAGGGGCAAGCCCAGTAGGCTTATCATTCACATGATACCTTCTCTCAGACAGAAATTAACATTTTACAAATACAAAAAATTAATATAACACTGAAAATTTCATCAAAATCGGATGTAAAATAAGAAAGTTTTGACATTTTAAAGTTTTGCTTGATTTCATATGCACATCGTGATCGGTATCCAAATAAGGAGACTGATGACGTCATCCACTCACTATTTCTTTTGTATTTTATTGTATGAAATATTCTAATTTTCTCCTGATTGTCAAGTGAAAAGATGATTTATATCCCCCTGAACATGTGGAAAATACGGTTCAGACTAGTCGGTCCTTATTGTCAATTCTGTAAAAAAAATGAAATATCATATTATTCAAACAATAATAACAAAAAAGAAATAGTGAGTGAGGGACATCATCGACTGTCTCATTTGCATGTCACCGAGTTGTGCATATCAATGTTTTGTGGAAAATAAACGAAACTGTAAAATGTTATAACTTCCTTATTTTTCACCCGATTTTGATGAAATTTTCAGTGTTATGCTAGTTTGATTTTTCTCTATTTATTCAAATCAACATTTTTCTGGGGTGGACTTGACCTTTAAGGGGCAAGCCCAGTAGGCTCATCATTCACAGGATACCGCCTCCGAGACAGAAATTAACATTTTACAAATAGTAAAAAAAAAAAAAAAACATAATAATGTGTCTGGGCGTTCCGTTTTCCTACACTTTAAGGGACAAGCCCAGTAGGCTCATCATTCACATGATACCATCTCCCAGACAGAAATTAACATATTACAAATAGAAAAAATAAAAAATACATAATAATGTGTCTGGGGTTCCGTTCTCCTACACCTTAAGCATGTTAAGGGGCAGGCCCAGTAGGCTCATCATTCACATGATACCTTCTCTCAGACAGAAATTAACATTTTACAAATACAAAAAAAATAATATAACACTGAAAATTTCATCAAAATCGGATGTAAAATAAGAAAGTTTTGACATTTTAAAGTTTTGCTTAATTTCATATGCACATCCTGATCGGTATCCAAATAAGGAGACTGATGACGTCATCCACTCACTATTTCTTTTGTATTTTATTGTATGAAATATTCTAATTTTCTCCTGATTGTCAAGTGAAAAGATGATTTATATCCCCCTGAACATGTGGAATATACGGTTCAGACAAGTCGGTCCTTATTGTCAATTCTGTAAAAAATGAAATATCATATTATTCAAACAATAATAACAAAAAAGAAATAGTGAGTGAGGGACATCATCGACTGTCTCATTTGCATGTCACCGAGTTGTGCATATCAATGTTTTGTGGAAAATAAACGAAACTGTAAAATGTGAAAACTTCCTTGTTTTTCACCCGATTTTGATGAAATTTTCAGTGTTATGCTAGTTTGATTTTTCTCTATTTATTCAAATCAACATTTTTCTGGGGTGGACTTGACCTTTAAGGGGCAAGCCCAGTAGGCTCACTATTCACAGGATACCGCCTCCGTGACAGAAACTAACTTCATTCTTACAAATAGTAAAAATAAATAAAAAAAATAATGTGTCTGGGCGTTCCGTTCTCCACTTTAAGGGACAAGCCCAGTATATAGGCTCATCATTCACAGGATACCTTCTCCCAAACCGAAATTAACTACATTCTTACAAATACTAAAAATTAAAATAATAGTAATAATAATCTGTCTGGGCGTTCCGTTCTCCTACACTTTAAGGGGCAAGCCCAGTAGGCTCATCATTCACAGGATACCTTCTCCCAGACAGAAGTTAACTACATTCTTACAAATACTAAAAATTGAAATAATAATAATCTGTCTGGGCGTTCCGTTCTCCTACACTTTAAGGGGCAAGCACAGTAGGCTCATCATTCAAAGGATACCTTTCCCAGACAGAAGTTAACTACATTCTTATAAATACTAAAAATAATAATAATAATCTGTCTGGGCGTTCCGTTCTCCTACGCTTTAAGGGGTAAGCCTTATTCACTGGACACCTTCTCCCAGACAGAAATTAACATTTTACAAATACAAAAAATAAAAAAATATATAATAATGTGTCTGGGGTTCCGTTCTCCTACACTTTAAGGGACAAGCCCAGTAGGCTCATCATTCACAGGATACCTTCTCCCAAACCGAAATTAACTACATTCTTACAATAACACTAAAAATTAAAATAATAGTAATAATAATCTGTCTGGGCGTTCCGTTCTCCTACACTTTAAGGGGCAAGCCAAGTAGGCTCATCATTCACAGGATACCCTCTCCCAGACAGAAGTTAAGTACATTCCTATAAATACTAAAAATAATAATAATAATCTGTCTGGGCGTTCCGTTCTCCTACCCTTTAAGGGGCAAGCCCAGTAGGCTCATCATTCATAGGATACCCTCTCCAAAACAGAAGTTAAGTACATTCTTATAAATACTAAAAATAATAATAATAATCTGTCTGGGCGTTCCGTTCTCCTACACTTTAAGGGGCAAGCCCAGTAGGCTCATCATTCACAGGATACCTTCTCCCAGACAGAAGTTAACTACATTCTTACAAATACTAAAAATTAAAATAATAGTAATAATAATCTGTCTGGGCGTTCCGTTCTCCTACACTTTAAGGGGCAAGCCCAGTAGGCTTATCATTCACAGGATACTATCTCCCAGACAGAAATTAACATTTTACAAATACAAAATATATATATAAAATCTTCTGGGCGTTCCGTTCTCCTACGCTTTAAGGGGTAAGCCTTATTCACAGGACACCTTCTCCCAGACAGAAATTAACATTTTACAAATACAAAAAAATGAAAAATATATAATAATGTGTCTGGGCGTTCCGTTCTCCTACACTTTAAGGGGCAAGCCCAGTAGGCTCATCATTCACAGGATACCATCTCCCAGACAGAAATTAACTTTTTACAAATACTAAAAATTAAAATAATAATAATAATGTGTCTGGGCGTTCCGTTGTCCACTTTAAGGGACAAGCCCAGTAGGCTCATCATTCACAGGATACCATCTCCCAGACAGAAGTTAACTACATTCTTACAAATACAAAAAATAAAAAATATGTATAAAAATCTTCTGGGCGTTCCGTTCTCCTACGCTTTAAGGGGTAAGCCTTATTCACAGGAAACCTTCTCCCAAACAGAAATTAACTACATTCTTATAAATACTAAACATTGAAATAATAGTAATAATAATCTGTCTGGGCGTTCCGTTCTCCTGCACTTGTCTGTGCAAATCGAGTAGGCTCATCATTCACAGGATACCATCTCCCAGACAGAAATTAACTACATTCTTACAAATACAAAAAATGAAAAATATATATATGAATCTTTTGGGCGTTCCGTTCTCCTACGCTTTAAGGGGTAAGCCTTTTTCACAGGAAACCTTCTCCCAGACAGAAATTAACATTTTACAAATACTAAAAATTAAAATAATAATAATAATGTGTCTGGGCGTTCCGTTGTCCACTTTAAGGGCCAAGCCCAGTAGGCTCATCATTCACATGATACCATCTCCCAGACAGAAATTAACATTTTACAAAGAGAAAAAATGAAAAATACATTATAATGTGTCTCGGGTTCCGTTCTCCTACACCCTAAGGGGCTAGCCCAGTAGGCTCATCAATCACAGGAAACCTTCTCCCAGACAGAAATTAACATTTTACAAATACTAAGAATTAAAATAATAACTATAATCTGTCTGGGCGTTCCGTTCTCCTACACTTTAAGGGGCAAGCCCAGTATAGGCTCATCATTCACAGGAAACCATCTCCCAGACAGAAATTAACTACATTCTTACAAATAAAAAAATGAAAAATATATGTAAAAATCTTCTGGGCGTTCCGTTCTCCTACGCTTTAAGGGGTAAGCCTTATTCACAGGAAACATTCTCCCAGACAGAAATTAACTACATTATTACAAATACTAAAAATAAAATAATAATGATAATCTGTCTGGGCCTCCCGTTCTCCTACACCCTAAGGGCCAAACCCAGTAGGCTCATTATTCACATGATACCTTCTCTCAGACAGAAATTAACATTTTACAAATACAAAAAATTAAACACTGAAAATTTCATCAAAATCGGATGTAAAATAAGAAAGTTTTGACATTTTAAAGTTTTGCTTAATTTCATATGCACATCCTGATCGGTATCCAAATAAGGAGACTGATGACGTCATCCACTCACTATTTCTTTTGTATTTTATTGTATGAAATATTCTAATTTTCTCCTGATTGTCAAGTGAAAAGATGATTTATATCCCCCTGAACATGTGGAATATACGGTTCAGACAAGTCGGTCCTTATTGTCAATTCTGTAAAAAAATGAAATATCATATTATTCAAACAATAATAACAAAAAAGAAATAGTGAGTGAGGGACATCATCGACTGTCTCATTTGCATGTCACCGAGTTGTGCGTATCAATGTTTTGTGGAAAATAAACGAAACTGTAAAATGTTATAACTTCCTTATTTTTCACCCGATTTTGATGAAATTTTCGTGTTATGCTAGTTTGATTTTTCTCTATTTAATCAAATCAACATTCACAAGCACAGTAGGCTCACTATTCACATGATACCGCCTCCGTGACAGAAACTAACTTCATTCTTACAAATAGTAAAAATTTAAAAAGAAAAAATGTGTCTGGGCGTTCCGTTCTCTTACACTTTAAGGGACAAGCCCAGTAGGCTCATCATTCACATGATACCATCTCCCAGACAGAAATTAACATTTTACAAATAGATAAAATAAAAAATATATAATAATGTGTCTGGGGCTCCGTTCTCCTACACTTTAAGGGACAAGCCCGGTAGGCTCATCATTCACATGATACCATCTCCCAGACAGAAATTAACTACATTCTTACAAATACTGAGAATTAAAATAATAATAATAATCAGTCTGGGCGTTCCGTTCTCCTACGCTTTAAGGGGTAAGCCTTATTCACAGGACACCTTCTCCCAGACAGAAATTAACATTTTACAAATACAAAAAATGAAAAATATATAATAATGTGTCTGGGCGTTCCGTTCTCCTACAGTTTAAGGGGCAAGCCCAGTAGGCTCATCATTCACAGGATACCACCTCCCAGACAGAAATTGACATTTTACAAATACTAAAAATTAAAATAATAATAATAATGTGTCTGGGCGTTCCGTTGTCCACTTTAAGGGACAAGCCCAGTAGGCTCATCATTCACATGATACCTTCTCCCAAACAGAAGTTAACTACATTTTTACAAATACTAAGAATTAAAATAATAATAATGTGTCTGGGCGTTCCGTTGTCCACTTTAAGGGGCAAGCCCAGTAGGCTCATCATTCACAGGATACCTTCTCCAAAACAGAAATTAACTACATTTTTACAAATACTAAGAATTAAAATAATAATTATAATCTGTCTTGGCGTTCCGTTCTCCTACACTTTAAGGGGCAAGCCCAGTAGGCTCATCATTCACAGGATACCTTCTCCCAGACAGAAGTTAACTACATTCTTACAAACACTAAAAATTAAAATAATAGTAATAATAATCTGTCTGGGCGTTCCGTTCTCCTACCCTTACGGGGCAAGCCAAGTAGGCTCATCATTCACAGGATACCTTCTCCCAGACAGAAGTTAACTACATTCTTACAAATACTAAAAATTAAAATAATAGTAATAATAATCTGTCTGGGCGTTCCGTTCTCCTACACTTTAAGGGGCAAGCCCAGTAGGCTCATCATTCACAGGATACCTTCTCCCAGACAGAAGTTAACTACATTCTTACAAATACTAAAAATAATAATAATAATCTGTCTGGGCGTTCCGTTCTCCTACGCTTTAAGGGGTAAGCCTTATTCACAGGACACCTTCTCCCAGGACCACAGAAAATTTATTTTCCAGCGTTACGGAGTATAGCTGGTAAATTTTGTTTAGACGGCAACGTATGAATGCTAAGTCAGGCAAGCGTAGCGGTCTTGACGACGTTGGGTAATTTGAATGTGACGTATAGGGTAATTTGTATATGAAAAGAAGTAGATTCTTGAGTTGGGCGTAGAGAACGCCGAGGATCATTCTAGCCTTCTACAGCATAGAACTAGCACGTCTTTTTTTAAAAAAGACCAATTAGTTACCCGAGTTAATATTTTAAGAATCCATTATTTCGTTTTATGTCTGGTAACAACGTTTGTAATAGCCTAGGGTTTTTCAGAGTTTTTGCGCTTATTAGTTTTTATCTCTGTTTTTTCAGCCCGGGCTAATAGGATAGGGAAATGTTAGAGTCAAATTTCCCGTGTTAGGATTAAAAAGGATAAAACCTACGAAGATGATGTACCTTAAAACACATACTGAAGAAGCAATTGGTTTGTTTTCGCGTTTGTGACATATCTTATTTTTATGACAACTGTGTTGTCAAATGTATTGATTATTTGATATTACTGAATAAAGACCTCGCCGGCTCGATCGTGCTAGTAGCTTGGCAGGCTAATCCCAAAATAACGTGTATTTTGGTTTTTTGGTGCGTTATGGATTGTAATAAGAGATTTGTAAGACTTATGCTGTGAACGTTGGAGGATGAACTCAACATTTTACAAATACAAAAAATGAAAAATATATAATAATGTGTCTGGGGTTCCGTTCTCCTACACTTTAAGGGGCAAGCCCAGTAGGCTCATCATTCACAGGATACCATCTCCTAGACAGAAATTAACATTTTACAAATAAAAAAAAAATAATAATGATAATCTTTCCGGGCGTTCCGTTCTCTTACACGTCAAAGGATAATTCCACCCTAACAAAAAAATTATTTGATTTAAAATGGAAAAATCCAACAAACATAACACTGAAAATTTTATCAAATTCGGATGTAAAATAAGAAAGTTTTGACATTTTAAAGTTTTGCTTAATTTCATATGCACATCCTGATCGGTATGCAAATAAGGAGACTGATGACGTCATACACTCACTCTTTCTTATGTATTTTATTGTATGAAATATTTTTCTCCTAATTGTCAAGTAAAACAACGATTTATATTCCCCTGAACATGTGGAATAAGCATTGTTCAATACTATACGGTTCAGACAAGTCGGTCCTTATTGTCAATTTTGTAAAAAATGAAATATCATATTAATCAAACAATAGAAAAAAAAGTGAGTGAGGGACATCGACTGTCTCATTTGCATGTCACCGAGTTGTGCATATCAATGTTTTGTGAAAAATAAACGAAACTGTAAAATGTCATAACTTTCTTATTTTTCACCCGATTTTGATGAAATTTTCAGTGTTATGCTACTTTGATTTTTCTCTATTTAATCAAATCAACATTTTCTGGGGTGGACTAGATCTTTAAGGGGCAAGCTCAGTAGGCTCATTATTCATAGGATACCTTCTCTCAGACAGAAATTAACTACATTCTTACAAATACAAAAAATAAAAAAATACATACAAAAATATTTCCGGGCGTTACGTTCTCCTACACTTTAAGGGGCAAGCCCAGTTGGCACATCATTCACAGGACACCTTCTCCCAGAAACAACTTAACTACATTCTTACAAATACTAAAAAATAAATAAAAAATGATAATAATCTATCTGGGTGTTCCGTTCTCCTACACTTTAAGACGCAAGCCCACCAATTATTCACAGGATAAAATCTCACAGATAAGAATTAACTACATTTTATTAATACAAACTAGTAATAATGATGATGTGGGCGTTCCGTTCTCCTACACTTTAAGGGGCAAGCTCAGTAGGCTCATCATTCACATGACGCCTTCTCCCAGACAGAAATTATTACATTTTACAAATACAACAAATTAGAATTAATAATGATAATCTTTCCGGGTGTTCCGTTCTCCTACACTTTAAGGGGCAAGCCCAGAAGGCTCATCATTCGCAGGATAACTTCTCCTAGACAGTAGTTAACTACATTCTTATAAATCCTAAAAATAAAATAATAATAATAATCTGTCTAGGTGTTCCGTTCTACATTTTAATGGGCAAGTCCCGTAGGCTCATCATTCACATGATACCATCTCCCAGACATAAATTAACATTTTACAAATACAAAAAATTAATATAACACTGAAAATCATGTGATGAATGAACGAGTGTTGGCAATAGAGGAATTTGTAATTTACCATTCATAGGACACCATCTCTAAGACAGAATTTATCTCTATAATTCTCACAATCGGTGGCGTAATGAGCACAATTTTTGAGGGGACCATCAGCGACATGGCGGATGAAGCAAGAGTTCTAACGTTGCGAGCAAGCGAAGCAAGCATGCATACAGGCATGATAGGGGAGAGTGGGGGTAAATAAGCCCACCTATTTCATAATTCCATTCATATCTTTTTAATGCATACCCGCAGAAATGTGATTAGATGTCTAATATAAGGTATTCAGCAGACCTAAATCATGTACATTATCCAAGAGAAATATGAGAACTAATCAATCTCATTTGCATATTGATGAGCTTAGATATTGTTGTCAGGTGACCTTAATAATTTTCCCCCATCGAAGTGGGGCAAATGAGGCCTCTTGATTAAAAACTAATTTGTGTCGCTATATATTAAAAGTAAAAATAGGTAAGTTGGTTTGATACAACCACTGAACATTCACTCGTAACAATCATAGGATTAATTTTTTTTGTTATCATCATAAGGGCCCCCATTTAAGGATTCATTTGTTAATCTTATCCAAAATGATGAAAAAAATTGTAGGATTGTGTTTTCAACTTTGAAAGTTATATCATCATGTTTCGACATGTTCTATTAAAATGAACACTTTTGGTGTAAAAGCAAGTGTGAAGATGTCTACACTGTATTTCTTTTTATCAGATAATATTAATAATAATATGTCCATTTATATAGCGCATATAGGCCATATTAATAGGCGCTAAAGCGTTCAAGGAATAAATCCTACCGGGTACCCATTCACCTCACCTGGGTCGAGTGCGGCACAATGTGGATAAGTTTCTTGCCGAGGGAAATTACGCCACGGCTGGGATTCGAACCCACGACCCTCTGTTTCAAAGTCCGAAGACTAATCCACTGGGCCACAACGCTCCACACGATGTACCCATACAGTGCTAATTATGTATTCATACATACCCTACACACGTTTGGCTATAGTCTTAGAAAAATAAGTTTGAAAAAAAAACATGCCCAAAATACGTTTGACCCCGCGATTGACCATAGATCATTGACCAGTTTTTCCAAACCACCTTTAAAAAATTGGTGTTTTTGATACCTTTAACGAGTGCACGAACAGCCCTCCAACATTGAAAATATACCCCTTTGACTCCATCACTTCCAAGGCTAGAATTAGTTGCTTTTATTATTGTTGTGTGCGATTTTAATAATGAAAAGGTGAATTCGAAAAATCACGGGGAGATCTGGTATTATCAGTTTATCTTGTAAATGTCAAAATTTCCTAGAGCCTCCAAACCCCCTCCCCACCAAAAAGGGGGGTTCAGAACCGTGCCTTCCTATATACAGATACCATGATAGGATCTCCCTTACTTAAAGGGTGCGTCGGTTAAAAAAAAATCGTTTAAATCATATTATTCATTAATTACTCAAACCACATACACGATGCAATTTGCAATTGCCGAAATCGGAGACCGCCAGATAATTTTCTTTTGATCGGATAATGCAAAGTTGGACTAATTTAAGCAGTATAAAGATTAATCTACGCCTTACAGTTATATGAATTATTTGATTTTAAAAATTGTCGTTTCTGTCTTGAGAAGTGTAGGGTTGTAGGCCTACAAGACATCTCTGAGGGGTGGGGGAGGGGGTTAATATTCCCATCTTCTGGGGTTTATGCCTATGTATTGTATTTAAGTAATCCCATAGAAAACAATAATCATAACGTGGATAAGGTTTACGGTCCACAATGACTTGTGTAATCTGAAGAAGTGAAGGAAATACAGGCAGAAAGATTTAAATGGAAAGACGAGATAGGATAAAGAGGGGAAATTAGAAGTATTCTTTTCTTGAAAATGAGTGAAGTCCTGAAAAGGACTGTAAACCAGATGAGATGGTATGGGTATATAGTAGCAGGATCAAGATCATCTTATCTGGTTTACAGTCCTTTTCAAGACTTCACTCACTTTCAAGAAAAGAATACTTCCAAATTAAATCTTTCTACCTGTATTTCCTTCCCTTATTCATATTACACATGGTGAACCGTAAACCTTCTCCACGTTATAAACTCCACCATGCAAACCTACAAAGATCATCTGATAATAATAAAAATATATATATAAGTGTTATTTTTGTCTGATACATTTTTATACAGATGAATACCTAAAAATCGACAACAAATGTGCATATTTTTTATACTGCGCCAACAAAAATTAATACATTCATGATACTTTTGAAGAAAAAAAAAGAATGGAAACTGTTTCAATGACTGTAACTGACATTACATGTTCATCATTAGTAACTCTTGGAAAATATTATCACTTTGGTCTCCATACATTGTTTTCTGAAACCATAACAAGAATGAATATTTTATGAAATTAAATAATTTCGCATTACAAGGACTTTTAAATACCATACAGTAAAACAAAAAGTTGCACGTTGTTTAAGCCTGTCACTCTAACAAAAAGTTGTTTAAACTTTATGTAATTGATTAAACTTTTCAGATAACTTGTTTAAAGAGTCTAAACATTACAACAGTGGTAGAGTGACCGGCTTAAACAACGTTTTACAGTGTAGGCCTATTTGTATCTAGGCCTACATGTATATAAAAAAACAACTGTCTAAATGAAATGCAAAATCAACTTAATTATCATAATGTGCAATAAAGTATATAACAATATAAAAAAAATATCGAAATGCCTAAAATCCTGGGAAATTCATTATTTTCGAAAACTAAACATAGGCCTTTATTTATACGTAGGCCTATATTAATTAGCAATGGTGATGATGAAATGAGAGACTGCAAAACTGTGTTTTGATAATGCAGGATCCCCTCTCCCCCTCTCTCTAAAAATGAATGTATATATTTTCAAACTACTGTATGCAGTGCATGAAAGAGAGTTGACTTACATTGCCACCATATCCATAGATAACGACACTCAGCCTAATGAAGGGGGAGAGAGAGCAGAAGATCACGTTCACATAATTATCGAAGCTGTACAGATAGCCTATAGGAGCCTATTATACGTCTACCGAATTCAATTCAAAAGTCCCGGTTGTAAGAATTTTCACAACACACGTACATTGTCAGTGATTAACATTGACAAAGTTGGTACCAACCAATCAGATGCAAGGATATTCATAGCTTGTAACACGGTTGTAATGAAGATCACTGTGAAGATTCTTCGTGGAATACCCTATGATCGACCAGGGAATAATCCCACTATGACAATGATCGGATACAGTGCAGTAGGCATTTGCTTTGAGCTTGACCAATAAACTCGTCAAAATTCAATCGATAAAGCTTTCGTTTAATTGGTACCTTAACCTTAACATTTTTTGGGGGTGCTTAATATGGCACGGCCCTCTGACGTACACATAATTCTTTTTATATGACATAGTGTAGACGAATCCGAGGGAGGGGGGGGGGGGAGGCAGCCGCGGCGCAAAATACAATAAGAAAAAAGGTGAAGAAGTGAAATGGAATGAGAAAAGAGGATCGCAATAAAGGGATGAAGACATTAAGAATAAGGGGAGGGGGAGAGTAAAAAAATATTTATAATAATTCCAAGAGGATCCCGTATTCAAGTTCAGGCGTGGATGGAAATATGGGCGCATTTTTTCCCCGGATAAAATCGCACCCCGTAATAGCTCGATTCTGCATCTGTGCCTGGATTTGCTTGTGATCAAATCTTACCACATTTTTCCTATGAATTATTGTAAAAAAAATAGTAAAAATAAAGAATGTAATAAAATCACATAGCTTCCATTTGTATCCTGGTATAATCCCTCAACAATTTTCCTTTAACCGAAACTAACAATTGCTCTTATTAGAAAGGTCCATTGTTGTGGAAAAAACAAAAAGCATATTGCTGGAATTTTGTATCAATTTTACAACTGCAAACTTCCTTTACAACTTTCATCTTAGTAACATTTTTTTTTTTTGCTTTTTACTGTAACTTTGGGTCATGGAGCATGCTCATTTTAATTGAATATTATTGCAATCCAAAAGCGTAAAAGAAAGAAAAACAAAGATGAATGAGAAATGAATATATAAAAACAAAAAGAAGATTATATAGAAAAATATATAATAACGGATTAAGGAAATATATATTATACAAAACATACCAGGCTTTGAGTAAGTATAGCGGGAATTATTTTCTGAGGTTGGACTGGCATTTTTCTCTAGGGTGAACCCCCGAGGGAAAAATAGTAATTTGGCATGTACAACCGAGGAGAGTAATTCCCTCTATACATGCGAAACAAGGCCTGGTATATTTGTTTATTTTTAATAAGGTAGAACAGTAGTCTATCTACACTCTTGTACACGTAGTTCATCTTTTTCGTATGTAGATAACGCGCTGCGCAAACTGTGACGTCAGTGATGGAATAAATCGATTATTCCATCATTTACGTCACGGAATAGCACATTTTCTTGATGGGCGTTTCATTTTCGACATCATCGCAAAAGAGTGAGAATATGTTGGGTCACATGATGCTATTTAAACCAATCAGCATACAGGATTTAATTTGTGTAGGATATAAAGAAAGATAGCTAGGCTCAGTGGTAAATGTATGGGTGCTTTACTTTGTCGTTATATTATGTTCATGTGCATATTTTGTTTGTTACTATCATTACTTTTAATGATGCAATAATTACTTTTGTCTTTTAGCTCTGCTCTCCCACAACTTTGGCTTAACCGTCTCTTTTGGTCTATCTCTCTTTTCAGCGTATACGCAGGATTTTTGAAAGGGGGGGGGGGTCGAGTTGAATGGATATCAGACAAGCCCATATAAATCCATATATTACAAAAAGGAATTTTTATACTTAGCTTTATGTGGTTTAAAGTATTGTTTCCATCTATTCGAATTGCACACATCCTTTATTCAGCCTTTCGCTGACATACATACTTTACTGAATACTATATATTATTATACACGACGAAAGAAACAAAAGAATAAAAAAGAACGAACGGAAGAGAGAGAAAAAAGGGGAAAACAGAACGAAAAATATAAAAGTCCGGTATTAAAGGTCAAGTCCACCTCAGAAAAATGTTGATTTGAATCAATAGAGAAAAATCAGACAAGCACAATGCTGAAAATTTCATCAAAATCGGATGTAAAATAAGAAAGTTATGACATTTCAAAGTTTTGCTTGTTTTTAACAAAATAGTTATATGAATGAGCCAGTTACATCCAAATGAGAGTCGATGATGTCACTCACTCACTATTTCTTTTTTTTTATTGTTTGAATTATACAATATTTCAATATTTACGAATTTGATGATTATGACCTTGTGGAGCCGTGATATGTGCAAACGCCGGGATATGTGCAAACAACGGTATATGTGCAAAATTTCGCCGGGATTTGTGCAAGCAACGGAATTTGTGCAAACGCCACGCCGGGAAATGTGCAAATCTGTCAAAATTTATCAACGGCATCTGTGCAAACGTGACGACGGGATATGTGCAAATGAACAATTTTCACGGGAAAAGTGCAAACCTCCGGGATATGTGCAAATCACTGCATTTATCCATATAAAGGCTATTTCTAATGAAATGTTTCATAAAATTACTGTTAAAAATGAGAAACATGCCTGCATAAGGGAGAAGCTATACAGTGACATCGAGAAATGAAAAACTATTCAGAGAGGCAGGGGGGGGGGGAAACTGTTGCACCCACAAATGTGATAACGCCCACAAATGTAATAACAATTTACCCACAAATGTAATAATTTTTGATCGCCCACAAATGTAATAATACCCACAAATGTTATAAATTTGAAGGGCTTTTTGGCAAATCCGTTCTTAACTAAAATCCTATGGTAATGCGTTCATATAGCACACAAGTGCAAAGTCTCTTTTCCTGACCCGGTTATTTAACAAATTATGATATAAATCCAAAGTCTTTATTCCAGACCCGGTTGTTTCAAAAATAATAATATATGTCCAAAGTCTTTTTTCCAGACCCGGATGTTTAAGAAATTATAATATATGTCCCAAAGTCTTTTTTCCAGACCCGGTTGTTTCAAAAATCATAATATAAGTCAAAACTTAGATACCATAATGATATTCCAGTGGGGAAAAAACAAAATCGAGCTTAGCCTTTTCTCCAAACCCTGTTAATCAAAAATTGTAAATAACAAAACAACAACAACAACAAGAACTGTATAAAGACTCCATAATCTTATTAATGCTGGATAACATGGACATATAGCGTAGTCTTTCAGCCAGACTCAGTCATTTGTTTTTCAAAATAACGCTAATAGTAAAATTAGAAATAACTCGAAATCTAAGACCAAGCAATCCTTGAACCTAAGGACCTGTTTTTAAAAAGAAGTTTAGAACGTTGTCTTTATTCCAGACCTAATCATTACAAAAATTACGAAAAAGAATCTTCTAACATAAGACCCTATCACATTCTTTTGGAATAACACAAGTTTTAAAACGTTCTCTTTCCTCCAGACCAGGTCATATAAAAAAATGAATTAAAAAAGAAAATCAAATCTAAAACCAATTTTCAAAAGTTACACCCACTAAAAAAATATGTCTTTACCCCCACACCCAGTTTTTTTTATATAATAATACTAAGACCCCTACAAAACATTGTAATTATGCATGGATATAGCAAATGTCCTTTCTCCAGACCTTGTTATTATTATTTTTTTTAATAGTTTTTACCCATATTCTAAAACGAATACCCAATAATCTAACTACTGTGGAATAACATGGAGATCGATTGTAGACTTTTCTCCAGACACAATTATTTCATGAATAAAATAACCCAATAAAACCCAACCCCCAACAGCGAATCTAAGAACAAACAATCTTCCAAATTAAGACCAAGTAGAAAAGCACATGTTTAGAGCGTTGTCTCTTTTACAGACCCAGTCATTAAGAAATTAATTTAAACATTCTTAAAAACATTAGACTTTGTCATATTCTTATTCCTGTTGAATAACATGGATATTATGCTTAGACTTCGTCTAGACCCAGTTATTTATAAGATAAAAAATATTGAAAAAAAAAAACAAAGCTAAGACCAATTTTTTAAATTAAACCCAGTTAAAATGCTTGGGTTTAGAGAGTTGTCTCTACCCCACACCCAGTTCTCTTAAAAATACAAATTAAGCAAAAGAGTAATCAGGAAAATTTAGACACCAGCCTCTCCCAAACTATAAAAAACCTGTGATAACGCATACCACAAAAACGACAAATTAACAAAAGGCGTAAATATTCAGATCTGAATGGTACGCGCCTTAAAAACCCAAAATAACAACGTTATTCTACATTAATGATATTGTGGCGTCTTTGTTAATATTGTTTGTCTGTTTTTATCCTTTCTGATAATTTCCTATTTTGAAATAACATGGTCTAGAGCAAAGACTATTTAAAGACGTTTGTCCCCCTGGAAAGATCAAACCTTAAGATGTTGATGGACCTGAATCCATCGACGGGACAGCCTAACCCCGTAACTCTGGTACGGGTGTGGGAGGGGGTTCCTCTTTCTTTGCCTGTCTCTCTTTCAGTCATTTAAAATCAATTTTTCCCTATCTTATCACTTCTTGATCACATAAATCCTCTCTCTCTGTCTCTCTCTTTACTTTACGGGTCAATATAACCCCAGAAAATATATCTTAGGCCTCTGAGATTATTGGAATTGTAACTAATAAAAAAAATGCTGAATATATTACAAATGGTGCTTGCCCACTGAAAATTTAAAGTACCGAAGAACTTGTTAAAACGTTATTCCCTATTGTTAGAATCATTTTCTTTTATATAATATCTCATAGATCGTCGATCAACAACCTTATCGTTTTGGGGAAGTAATCCTCATATTGTGTGCTGATATCTTATTCCTCAGCTTTTTGTTTTATATTTTAAGGTTTTGTTTTATTTTTTCATAGAATAAAAAGGAATGAATATATAAGAAATAATAATGATAAAAAAGAAGTAATAAAAATAACACTAATTAAAATTGTTACCCTACTTCTCATACAGTGGGTGGCAAAAATAGTCAATCATGACTTATTGCAAATGAAAACATGGAATGGAATGGTTATCCCCTCTTAATCGAATGTTTTTCTTTTATATACTATATCATAGATCGTTGATCAACAACCTTATCGTTTTCGGGAAGTAATCCCCCTATTGGTTACTGATATCTTATTTCTCAGTTTTTTTTCATATGTATTAAAAGTTCTGTTATTTGTGCTTTTTCATAGAAAAAAGGAAGGAATATACAAGAAATTATTTTTTATGGTTTGCAGGGTCGTTCTTTTGTTGTTATTGTTGTGTTTTTAATGATTTCTATATCTGGGTCTGACAAAAAGACTACGCTATATTTTCATATCTGAATGACACGCGCCTCAAAACCCAAGCTAACAACAACAACGTTATTTAGCATAAATAGGATCATGGGTCTTTGTTTTTTTAGAATTATTATAATTTTTGAAATAACCGGGTCTGGAAAAAAGACTTTGGACTTATATTATGATATTTGAATTAAGCGGGTATGGAAAAAAGATTTCGCATTTTTGTGCAATATAGATGCATTACTATAGGGTTTCAGCTTTTAGTTACCGGGTCTGGAGCAAAGACTATGCTTGATTCTCAATTTACTATTAGCGGCTGAAGAAAAGACTAAGCTCGATTCTCATTTTTATTCCACTGGAATATCATTATTGTATCTTAGTTTGGACTTAAATTATAATTTTTTAAATAACCGGGTCTGGAAAAAGACTTTGGAATTATATCATAATTCTTTAAACAACAAGGTATGGAAAAAAGACTTTGGATTTATATCATTATTTTTTAAACAACCGGGTCTGGAAAAAGAGACTTTGGGTTTATATTATTATTTTTGAAACAACCGGGTCTGGAATAAAGACTTTGGATTTATATTATAATTTGTTAAATAACCGGGTCAGGAAAAGAGACTTTGCACTTGTGTGCTATATGAACGCATTACTATAGGATTTTAGTTAAGAACGGATTTGCCAAAAAGCCCTTCAAATTTATAACATTTGTGGGTATTATTACATTTGTGGGCGATCAAAAATTATTACATTTGTGGGTAAAGTGTTATTACATTTATGGGCGTTATTACATTTGTGGGTGCAACAGTTCCCCCCCCCCCCCGCCTCTCTGAATAGCTTTTCATTGCCGATGTCACTGTATAGCTTCTCCCTTATGCAGGCATGTTTCTCATTTTTAACAGTAATTTTATGAAACATTTCATTAGAAATAGCCTTTATATGGATAAATGCAGTGATTTGCACATATCCCGGAGGTTTGCACTTTTCCCGTGAAAATTGTTCATTTGCACATATCCCGTCGTCACGTTTGCACAGATGCCGTTGATAAATTTTGACAGATTTGCACATTTCCCGGCGTGGCGTTTGCACAAATTCCGTTGTTTGCACAAATCCCGGCGAAATTTTGCACATATACCGTTGTTTGCACATATCCCGGCGTTTGCACATATCACGGCTCCACAGACCTCCTTGCCTGAAGCACAAAATGTTAAAATAGTGGAATTCCACGTGTTCAGGGAGGAATGAAACTTCATTTCACATGACAATGACAAGAAAATATAAATATTTCATATGATAAAAAAGAAAAAGTGAGTGAGTGATGTCATCAGTTCCTCATTTGCATACCGACCGAAATGTGCATATAACTGTTTTGTGAAATGAAGCGAAACTTTAAAATGTCATTACTTTCTTATTTTACATCCGATTTTGATGAAATTTTCAGTGCTATGCTTGTTGAATTTTTCTCTTTTTATCAAAATCAAGTTTTTTTTGTTGGGGTGGACTTTTCCTTTAAAGAAAGAAAGACAGGAAGGAAGGAAGGAAGAAAGAAAGAAAGAAATAAAAAAAAAATAAAGTATGAAATAAAAAAAAAACGGAAAAAGGAGCAAGAAAGAAAGAAAAAAAAGAAGAAAGGGAGAAGAGAGAGGGGGTGGACAGAGACAAAATACTAACTAAATATCACGAAGGATGAGTATGATAACAATAGTTGTTTTTTACCCTTTTCGGGAGTTTGGTGACCACCCTCCCAAATCAGTGAGATTGGCCTAGCACAAACGTGTCACTCACTTTGCTCAAAAATGTTTTTGAATAACAATGAGCTAAAATATGATCACATATTGAACTGCTAGTCTCAGTAGAGTGAGCAATGCTGCATGTTCGCGTTTATAGACGAAGGGAGACGAAGTTGACAAAAGAAAATAGTAAATAGAGTTTGGTTGACAATAACTCCATATACTCAGTCTGTTTCGTGTATACTGTATTTTCTTCACCCCCAAATCAACGAAGTGTGACTGTTGTCTGCTTCTGATCACTGTAATAACCCAGTCTCGCTTTCAATATCACTTTATGGAGATATTTTAATATGTTGTAGGCCTATCCGTGAAATTTGAGATCTTTCTGTCGTTAATATGAGATACAAGCTTCGAGGCAGGCCTGATCATGTGAGTTTGTGTTGGTAATCAAAGTTTTTGGACTTCCGGGTTGATTCTACCACTTGATACTCTTGAAAATGTTGGTTCGCGATATGTCAACGTGCTTTGGATGACGATCAGTGCGTCATTTAGAATAGGCCTACCCAATGCAGGTACATTTTTTTTTACTAGACATGTCCAAATCTGAAAGTCACTTGCAGTGATATATGATAACGACGACGAGACATCACTTGCAATGGGGGCCGCTTGTCAAAAAGAGAATAACTGGCAGACTGAAATATTTTTGAGGAAATTAAGCTCCAGGAACAAAAATTATGATAAGCAGACAGATAACGCCGATGGCAAGTCAGCCAAGTCAGTGATAATCGAACTCAGTAAGAAGGAACAGAATGAACAAAAGAAGACAATCGTTGTTCCTGATGGTGATTTTCTTCTCTACTGGTTGACAGTGGTCAGCATCGCTGTGGTGTATAATCTCTGGGTGTTGATTGCCCGTGAGGCCTGGCCAGAGCTCCAGGATAAGAGTCCCGTTGGTTGGTTCCTTGCGGACTACTTCTGTGACTTTATCTACATTCTTGACATCGTGGTCCAGGCCCGTACTGCGTACCTAGAGCATGGTCTCCATGTTGTAGATGAGAAGAAACTCCTGAGACATTATGTCCGATCCAGGTACTGCATCATAGACACCCTCTCTCTCCTACCAACCGATCTATTCTATCTCCTGGACACTAGGCATCTACATCCTATTGTTAGATGTCCAAGATTTATTCGGGTCTACAGATTCTATGGGTGGTATGTAAAAGTCGAGTACAGAATACAGTTTCCGAATGTCTTCCGTGTCTTAAATCATATCCACATACTGCTGTTAGGTCTTCACTGGACTGGTGCGATATATTATCTTATCAGCACAAGTAACGCAATTGTAGGAGCAAACTCACAACCAAATGAGTGGGTTTTGTCGGATCCCCTCGGAAGGAATGCAACGTTGGTTCATAAATACCTAACATCTTTCTACTGGTCAACATTGACATTGACCACTATAGGCGACCTCCCGTCTCCCAGCTATGGGATTGAGTGAGTAATCGTTCCACCCGATTCACATGCATCAGTTGTCATCTAAGGAACAAGATATTTTGAATAAAGGAGAATAATATCATTCTATAGTTTCACATATTCAAACTGATCTTTTACCATTTGGATCGTATGCCATCATAAGCTGAGTAAATCGTCAGGGTATGCAGAGTTGACTTGAGTAGCTTTGGTGATGTACGTGTACTGTTGTCCGTAATAATATATTATTATTTTGAGATTATTAATAGTAACAACTACCCTGTGATAAAAAATACTTTACTTCCGGAGCCTAACGTTTATAATATATATTTTTGTTAATGGTAATGTTTCTATCGGTGAATTATGGGGAATAATGATGTCAATAAAATGCCCTGGCTCTTAAGAGCGCATGATGAATGTTATCTTATATTGGTTTTGAGAATTTATAAGCACAAATGAACTTATCAAACCCAGTTTTGATTGGTTTCACAACCGTCGATCTTTGCTTCAAAGTAGCTACACATACCCTTTAAGCAAATATTAACCTCCTCATGCTCATATAAAGATATGCTGACAAGAGCTATCTTATTTCACAGCCGTGTCGAAATTCATACCCTCACCTTTATCATCGTATTGATGTATCAGGGAACCACTTTCTACCATTTTGTTTAGCTTCCCCATTATTTGACCAGTGAGATACATATCCTTTTAATGGCACAGTCCTTAAAACTTCTCTATTAGGTCAGTATACCTGACAATTGAGCGCGCTTCGCGCACACTCTAAGTGACACAAATGTTTTGCTGGTGCCCCCCCCATGCAGTGACCCATGGTTCGCCACTGCATGTATCTCTTCAGCTTCTGTATGTTTCTAATGGGGTGTTGCAAGAAACTTGCGATCAATTGCAAGTCAATTTTGGTCCCTAAATCAATAATATGTCTTGCAGTTAATTGCAAATTAGTGATTGATTGCTAATTTTAGGTCCTTGAAACAAGAAGTTTAATCTGATTTGCTAAAGCTAACGTTGATCTATCAGTTGTAAAATTGCAACAGAATATTTGCAGTTGATCGCAAATATTTTCTTGCAACACCCCCCTTAGACTGTATCTTTCCATTATACATACCATGCGATAAACAAATTAATGTTTGTACTTTTTCGATGTATAAGTTATTGATGACATGAGTAACTCACTTTGTCATTACATCGAAAAAGTACATACGTGTTTGAGAATTTATGTTACTTCAATGTGTCATATCATGATTATATACTTTCTTCATTGATCGAATGGAAAAGTAAATATTTCTTTGAAACAGAAAAAAAACGATAAGTGATTTTCCGGTCATTAATTCATATTTTGTTCTAATTATCAGGTCTATTACATATATAATTTTTTTTCGAATAAGTACACGCGGAAAATAGACCATGAACTTAATCATTATAATGTTTATCCAAATATTAATTTTCAGGTATGTCGTGCAAATAGTTGGTTATCTGGCTGGTATTTTTATCTTCGCTTCAGTTGTAGGTACGAAATAATGTTTCTAATCTCTCTCTTCTATATGCAGTAGATTTGTGTTTGTCAACCTATTCTGATTAATTTTTATTTATTGCTTTGCTTTATCAATGATAGTCATGGATAGCTCAAGATCCTTTTCAGATGTATTGTGCCCGCTTCCGTGGAATGTTGATATTGGGACTTACAGCCTTAAATGAGAAATTCACTCCGACATTAAGTTAGTTTTAAATGAAGCAGGAAAGGAGGGATTTCTGTCAATGATATTATTTTTTAAAAACCATCAAAAAATTAGAGTTTACGAGTTTTAATGTCATGTAATATAATTTCATATGTTTTTATTGTTCATAAGGAGTGGAAATAGTTTTATTGCAACTTGTATGAAATAATGTATTTGTATTGTGAAAAAAATGGAATAACATGGTACTTAATAACATTCATATCACTTAATGGAGGAGCTGCTCGCATGAGTCTCAAAATCACAATTTAAATAAACCATCAATTTATCTTTGATGGATTTCTTCCAAATATTCATTGTTGTGTTTCCATTACTTTCCTGCTTTTTCTAAACCAACTTGACGTCAAGAAGTCACCCCCTCCTTCTTTCTCATATTATAATCTTTCACACGGAAAATAATCTGGTTACGCCCTGAACTATATTTTAAGGGCCTATCGAGCTTAAAAATAATTAAATTCAATTGTTTCAAGCTGAGTGTTTGACTACTTATCAGGGGAGTTTGAAATAAGTATTTACAATTCTATGTTGCCCTTTATGTTATCAAAGTTTTATATTTTGATTTTTCTTTTCGTTTCTTTTAATGTGTGTTTGAGGTGAATAAATTACAATTTTCAGGTTTATATGTTGATCATAAATTCATATATATACAGTTGAGGCCAAAAGTTTACATACACCCATGGAATTCAGTGAAATTTGTTCGCTTGCCAAACATCGTAAAATCAAATATATCTTCAGAAATATAAATACTACCAAGACGAATTTGGTATCAAATGAAAGAGCGTATAAGCTCTTTCACATGATTGGCATGCCGTTGGGATTAAAATATATTTCAGGTGGAATTTTCTTTGAAGAAAAAAAAGTAATGTTCGTGCCAAATATATTTTGTTGCTTATTATATTTTCAAACATCGTTTCATATAAAATGAATAATATAAATGTCAAATCTGGGATTTACTTTACATTTTCTATCATGATATGTCACCACTTCACAATAAAGTGTAATCTGAAATGTTTGTGTCGAGAAGTAACTAGCACACGTTTTCATATATCAATATAATTGGACATGGTAGGGTAAATTAATGATTTAATTGACATTAATCAATTATTCTCTGATTTAAATCACCAGGACAGGTCAGTGCCATCATCTCCAATCGTAATGCAACTCGGATGGACTTTGAGCGCCAAGTAGTAAGTCGAAAACTAAAAGTGGTTTTAGTTTTGTCGCTTGTTATAATCATGTGCTTTTCTCGTAACATTAATCATGAATTGAATTGAATTGAATTTATTACAGAACGTCACTGGAAAAACAAGAAAATATATAAACAAACACAAAATAGTATTTTTTGTCAAACAAAACAAAAGACAAAATCATGTCTATGAAGGTATGTAGGTACCACGTTGTCTTTAATATTACGACAGAGGATGTTGATTATAAAGCAATGTAATTGTTTGATAATTTTCAGTAGTCTCATGTACTAAGATTCCATTGAATAGTATCGATCATTCCTTTAATTGTTGTTGTCCCGGATTGTTGCAAATCGCTTTTGTGACAAGAATTCAACCAAAGCTAAAATAACACTGTATTTCTATGAACCAACCATTGAAAAAATCTTTTAAAATTTATTCATTAAAAGTTATTTGCATCTATCCACGATTCTTGTATATTTACCCATCCTTTTACAGGATCATGCTAAGAGATACATGAGAAGAAACAATGTTCCGAGATCACTTCAATTACGAGTACTAAGATGGTATGATTACACATGGTCAAGGTAAGACAGGCTGTATAGACTGAAGATTTGTTTTTGAATATGGACAATAACTTCTTATTTTTATAAGCCAAGTAAAATTAATACGTGTAGAGATTAAATTTACGAAATAACCCCCACATCGCCTTATCCTTACTATCCGTGATAGGGAAGGGGGTATGATAGAGCTCGCGGAAACGCGGGGGACCTCGTCACTTAAAAAAAATGATAATGATGATAATAATGGTCTTAATATTGATGACACATATCATTATTGAACATATCAATATTGTTGATATATCGATGGCATGAATTACATGATGATGCTAATACTATATGCCTATCGCCTCGAATCCATTCTTTTACTCATTTTGTTACTCCTCCTCCGACCCCCCCCCCCCGCAGATCTTTTCATTCACCATCAGTTTTATGAGAAAGGGGGACTTCATCACTCTGAAAGGGGCATGGATTCAAAGAAAGGATTAATACGCACAATTAAAAAGGATTGGTCAAAATAACCAAATTTGTTTATGAATATTGCACTCTAAAAAATATTTACCAAATATTGGGTAAAGTGGGAACATGCATGTTGGTTGGGTAAAAAAAAATATTTGGTGAACTTAATGCAATGTTGCGTAGAAATAGAACAATATGGGGTATGAAAATAATACCAAGCAAACATGCATGTTCCCTTTCTACCCAATATTGAGTAAAATTTTACTCAGTGTTTTTATAGTATGTGTCTGACGGATAAAAATGGAAAATATCAATCCAAATTCCAGTTGGCACTTATCAATAAATTGGGTGAGTTTGACCAATTTGGCGAACGAACACATATTAACAATTTTTTGACAAAGAAAACTGTATTGAAAAATCATGTATTCACAAAATATTAATCATATTTTTTATATAATTAACAACTTGTATGGTTTTGATTGTAGAGGGGCCACTCATGGACAATGTGATGTTAATTCCTTAGGTCTTCTCCCAGATACACATCGCACAGAACTCGCTCTTCATGTCAATCTACAAACACTTAAAAGGGTAATTTTCAATTCCATTCAATTTGCATTTATTTCATTCTCGGTTAAAAAAAATAATATAAAATATACAAAATTATTAGGAAGCAAAAGTTACAGTTAAAATGAAACGGGGAACTGCAAAAAACAACAACAAAAAAACAAGAAGCCTTGTACATGCGCATGGCTCAAAACATTGAGTGCGAGAAGGAAGTTTAGAAGCAAAGGAAGAAAAACAGATGACCAAATGATAGTAACTACTACTACTATTACTACTACTAATAATGATGATATTAATAATGATGATGATGATGGTGTTGATGATGATCGTGATAACGGTGATGATGAAGATGATGATGATAAATGATGATGGAGAAGAAGAAGAGATGATGATTAGGAACATGACGAATATAAAGAGGACGACGATAATGATGGTGATGATGATGAAGATAAAGAAGGAGAAGAAGAACAGCATCAAGAAAAGAAAAGAAGTATAAAGAAGTACAAAGAAATAACATTTGAGAAGAAATTTGAAAATTAGAAAAGGGAAATAAATACAAGGGAAAAGAACAAAAAAATTAACCCACGGGTCTCTTATGTATTTTTTTTTCATTATCCAGGTTTCTCTTTTCAAGGTATGTCCACCAGAAATCTTGCCTGATTTAGTTCTTCGGATGAAATTCCGCATATGTACCCCTGGTGATATAGTTTGTAAGCTAGGGGCGATCGCACGGGAGATGTTCTTCATATCGGATGGCCTTTTCAAAGTTACTGAGTGAGTATCTTCGTAAATTATTATCTATTTTATTATGCTTTACTAATGATAATATCAATAAAAAAAACCCGAAATAAATGAACACTGCTCTACGTAGTACATGACAGCCCCCTCCCCCCAAAAAAACACTCTTTAATTATAATTTACGATCGAATAGGCATACATCACATTCTTGGTTAGGTAGTCGAAGGGTATTTTAGTTGTTTTTCCTTACTTTATATAGACGGAAATATGCAAGATGAATTAAGAAATTCAAACTGAAATTAAAAACTCGCATATATTAATTTCAAACAGGAAAAAATAATTCAAACTGAATTCATCTGTTCATAGTGTACCTTTGTTCACATTTATCCAAATGAATTGGAGCAATTGGGATGGTCGAATATCGCATTTATTTAGGCCTATGATGAGTTTTACAACGAAAAAGAGTCATTGTCTTTTTTGTTCTCGCTCGCTCCGCCAGAGCGTATAATATATGGGTTTGGCATAGTCAGAATGATGGGGGCCATAACTGTATATCTGATATAGATCATGATTTTGACTAAATTTGAATCAAGGTAGATCGGAAGCAAGAATTTAGACCAGTTAGGTGTCAAATTTGGCAGCTGGCAAAATTACCCTGTCCATTTCCAGCTGATCCATTGCTTATCTTTGAACATGGTTCAGGCCCAATAAGCACCCCCCCCCCTCCTCAAAGAAAAGGAAAGAAAAAGTACAGAATCGCCATTGATTTTTTTTAAGTCAGGACCCCAAAGAAATACGGAGATGTAGGGGGCTCCATACTTCTCGGGTACCTTCCATACAATTATGGTACCCCCAACCCTTTCCCGGCTCCCAAACTAGAAAATGGATTAATGCCCAAACATTGATTGAAACAATGTATTCCATAATTATAGTCAAGGGCAGAAACAAGACACATACTGAATTTTAAAAGGTAGATGGTATTCATAATATCAAGAAATAATTGGATTTATCTCCTATTATTTTTGTTCACGTACATTCAAGTGGTACAGGTCGGATAGTAGCTTCTCGGGCTTCTGGTGAATACTTCGGAGAGATCGGCATACTCAACTTGAAAGAAAATAGTTACAGGTAAAACAATGATAGCAGAACTCAATAAAAAATATGGGGTAAGATGGGCAAAAATCAAAGAAGAATGAAAGTACTTGCATCATTTACGTTATACTAATTGTATCGTTGTTCCCTATTTCAGCGATCAAAGCAATTTCATTATTAGAGGTGTTTAAACAGCTATTTAAAAAAAAAATCGCTTTTAAAATGGACAGTTAAGGTGATTGGAAAGAAAGAGATTATCGTTTGAACTGGTCATTTTGGGACAAAAAGATATTCGAAACTAAGATAAATGTGTCAGGACTAAAAATGTTGTACCTTAAAAGGTTTAAATTGTACTTTGCAGTGTGCACTATATACATGATATATGCCCCACCAAATAATGATTGTTGTATTTATTCTTCCTGTAACTTGATATGAGCCATATCTGTATGATAAATTTGTTAAGAAATTATAACTTTCTTGATACTGAATTCTGTGGGCGCTATACCAACTTAATCATAACCTTGAAATTGTCAGGAGGACGGCTAACGTGCAATCGGTGGGATTCTCCGAGCTCTTCACACTGTCTAAAGATGACATCATTGACGTTCTTAAAGATTACCCAGCAGTTATGGTATGTAGACTGGTAAAGACATGGAGGTAGGCATATTAATCGAGATTTGCTTTTAGATTGGTCCCCATTGCAATCATTTTCCGTCGCAAAAAAGGGAAATCATGCAGCACACTGATAAATATTAACTGCACTGAAAATGACAACATTCCCCACCCCCCTCGCCCTTGCATAACTTATCTTTATCTCCTTTTCCTTCGAATTCCCGATAACCTCCGATCAATACCAAATCATCAATACGAATATCAATAATAATGATTATTAGCCAAGGCTCATAATCGAATAGAATTATTTCAATATCTTCTGCATCATTAGGCATATCATGATCATCATTATTAACCACTATCACCGTTTTCATCCTCATCGTCATAGTCGTTTTCGGAGTCGTCACCGACACCATCGCCACCGTCGTCATATTCATGTCATATCATTCAGTAATGATAAATATAGCCACCATTATTGATTCTCATTGCCTTCAACAATATATTTTTTTCTTACATAATGACTGAGAACAGAACACGATACAAGAAGAAGGGATGCGAAGACTCGAGACATTGAGGCCACAGCCCAACAAAATCGAGAATGACGCCGGTGATGGTCACTCTGAAACGAATGTTGATGACGATACTGATGATCAAGTCAGTAAAGACACAGCAATTCTGTAAGTCAATCTTTAGATCGGTTTTATCATGAATATGGACGCCAGTTTAAATTAGAAAGATGTATGTTGAAGATCCTTTTAAAGCATATCATACATTGCAAAACATCGGTAATGAGGCAGAAGGAATATAAACCATTCAGTAGGCAGGATGAAAAAAAATAAATTCTAGTATTCAAGGAATACCAATGACCTTGGTAGAACTTTACACAAACCATACCAATACCCATATTCATGAACTTTAAAGGTTGTTTAAATATGTAGATTTTCATTACCAGAGTTATCCTATATCAATTACAAACTTCTCTTATCAGTGCATTTGATCCACCAGAGGGAACCACCAAACACCAAGAAGATAAAGCAGAAGTACATGACCAAGGCCAGAATTCATTAGGAACACAACGGGTTAGCGTAGTCGAAACCGAAGTACAGGCCAAAAACATGACATCGTCAACAACCTTGGGATTGGAGGAAACACGATCGGACCAAATTGTAAGCAAATCACTAATGCATTTTATCAGAGGTTTCGTGGTATGCATCGATCCTTAGGGAACCTAAAAGATTAACATGCTTTTCCAGAAGGTTCCCATTTTATGTCATATTGCTGTCTTATCTTTCTCCTTACTTTGTAATTTTATTGTTGACTTTGAAATGAAATAATCTTAATCAATCAATCAATCAATTTCATGATAATAAGTAAATCTACCGAAATCACACCTATCAATCGAGATCAACGGAATATTCGGTTTCTGTTTCTGTTAATGGTAACTCGGCAGGACAGCTTTTCTGCTGGTAAACGCCAAGCTGGTTTATAAGCAATTACCTATTTATTAAACATTTTACGTCTAGTTTAATCAGTTATTGCGACTGACCTTATAAACGACAGATATTACTCTCGGGCCTTTTTATCAAAGTGGAGACAATGACAGAGTGGGATTCGAACACACAACCCTGCGATTATGAGTCCAATGCTCTAACCACACGGTCTATAAAGACGCAACAAGACACCCGCCCTCAATAAAAATAACCGAAAAAAAAATGAGAAAATCACACATTTTACATCTTTATATACTATGAAGTTAACATGCTCGAAGCCGGTGACGAACATGCGTCATGTAACTAATTGACAATAATTGGCTGATTTTTTTTTATATTTATAGAAGTTTTAACATTGTTGTTTGTTTTTCACAGGGTCCATTCGCTCAAGTGGTAAGGATTATGGAAGAAGAAAGAAACACTCTGAGAGAGAAGAATAGGACACTGCAACAAGATAACGAGTCTAAACACGCAAATATTCTAGCACTTGAAAATCGAATAGCTGAATTCGAGGTAAGGTTGAACAAAATAATTATCGGTTCACTTTCCACATTTCGTCATAGTAAAATCCATTAGGAATCAGTTTTCACTAGCTTGTTTGTCCTCTTATATTTTGGGATATCATTATGGGCAGTCGTGAGTGCATCTTTCTAAGGATATTTTGACGATCTTCTTTTCTTCCGCACTCGTTTCCAGCCCCTCCCCCACTCACTCTTCCCCTCCCCATTCACTCTCCCCCCTCTCTCTCTCTTCCTTTCTATCTCCCTTCCTTGTACAGCTTTGTTTTGTTTTTTAATTGTATTCTTTATTCTGTTTTCTATTATTTTTTTCTTGTTCTTGTATCGTTTTCTTAACATGCCATGTTCAGTTGTTCTTGTAACGTTCTGCTATGTGCTCTTCCTGTAACGTTTTACTTCGTGTTGTTCCTTTCACTTGCCCTGTCATATCTTGTTATTATCCAACCTCATTTGTCTGTTATTGGAAGAATGTGATAAAAAGCCTTATCAATACATTTAAAAGACATTTGAGTTTGATTTTAAATAAACCAGTGATGAATTGTAAAAGACATTTTCAATATTTTCATTTATACTCATATTTGAAAGGGATCTTCATTAAAGGTCAAGTCCACCTTTTGAAAATGTTGATTTGAATCAATAGAGAAAAATCAGATAAGCATAATGCTGAAAATTTCATCAAAATCGGATGTAAAATAAGAAAGTTATGACATTTTAAAATTTCGCTCATTTTTCACAAAATAGTTATATGAACAGCGTAGTCACAAGCAAATGAGAGAATCGATGATGTCCCTCACTCACTATTTCTTTTGGGTTTTTTTATTGTTCGAATTATACATTATTTCAATTTTTGCAATAAGGACCAACTTGACTGAACCATAAAATGTTAAGCAATGGTAATTCAACATGTTCAGGGAGAACTAAAACTTTGTTTCACAGGACAGTGAGGAGAAAATTAGAATATTTCATATTTCATATAATAAAATACAAAAGAAATAGTGAGTGATGTCATCAGTTCCCTCATTTGCATACCGACCGGGATGTGCATATAACTGTTTTGTGAAATTTAACGAAATTTTAAAATGTCATAACTACATCCGATTTTGATGAAATTTTCAGTGTTATGCTTGTTGGATTTTTCTCTTTTCATTCAAATCAAGTTTTTGTTGTGGTGAACTGGTCCTTTAACAAGCTATGCTTGCCATTTCACTTCATTATGTTGTATTGTATTTCGTCTTACTTTGTAATTTTGTTGGAAATTTGAAATAAAAGAAAGCTAAATTCTCAACCAATTAATAAATCAACCAATAAATCAACCAACCAATCAATCAATCAAACAATTAAACAATCAATCAATCAACAAACCAATCAATCAACCAACCAGCCAATGAATGAATCAATCAACCAGCCAGCCAGCCAGCCTGTCAACCAATCAATCAATCAACCAACCAATCCACCATTCAATCAATCAACCAACCATTCAGTCAGTCAATCGATCAACCAATAGATCAATCAGTCAATCAACCAATCAATCAATCAATCAATCAATCAATCAATCAATCAGTCAATCAACCAATCAATCAATCAACCAATCAATCAATCAATCAATCAATCAATCAATCAACCAATCAATTAATCAATCAATCAATCAGTCAATCAATCAATCAGTCAATCAACCAATCAATCAGTCAATTTTTGAACGAGAACAATGTATAAGTAACATCACCTCACTAACAATTCCCTTGTGGCATTTACAAAATTACATATCTACACCACACATTTTCATCAGCTAAGTAAAACTTTCCTTGACTATGACTTGTTCAGTGAGGAGGTACAGAAGATTTGAATGAAATTCTGTTTTATTATTATAGGAAATGCAATGGACAACAACGGACAGAATAAAGACACTCGAACGAGAGAGCGAGTCAAAGGAAGCAACCATTCAAGAACTGAAGAAACAAATAAAATTATTAGAGGATGCAGAGTCCAATGACATGCCATAAGATCTTACCTATGGTTGAATCTGTTCCAGCTATTACTAGAAGACCGTTGAGACAAAAAATTGTTTTGTAAAATGAATGAGTTGGAATAGATTAAAGTGACTTACTCAGCTGCATGCATGCAACCTTTATCTAAATTTCAATACTGGAATCTTCGAAGATTTGTAGTTAAAAATGGTCATGAGGTTTCTTTGTCCGGAATTCAATTTCAATTCAATTCAATTCATTTATTTCTATATTCAAATTCAAATTGTACAATGTAAAAAACATGATAAAATACAAACAAGAATCAATTAAGAATGACAAAAATACAACAAAACAATACAAAAAACAACCAAATCAGCTCTAATTTTTTTTTATCTCTTTCAATATATTCTGATGTTCATTGTAATAATATACTTTCTTGATTATTATTTTCGTCTACTCTGCAAAAACTCCTGTGTTGATTTAACACCAGCCCGGAATCTATATATATGTGCTAATAAGGTGCGACTTTTGGGAAAGTGCAACGTATGTATGTATGTGATTAGGTAACGGTATTTGTAATTCAGGTCAGTTATCGGATTGTTTTCTTTACCTAAATCTAACTAAATATAATTATGTCTGGTCCCTTTGTTTTATTCATTCTGTAATCGAAACTAAACTCATTTTCATTCAATCTATTCATCTAATGAACAACTTGTGTGTTTTTTCCCATTTTTTCTCCCTTCCATCGTTGTCAAAAACCTTATTTATCATGTTTATTATTGTACCAAAGAAATTGGGAAGAGTTCTTATAGCCTACGTCTGTGTGGATTCAGAAAAAAAAACGACTGTATAGTGGTATGTATCTGTTTAGTTTATATCGCCGTCCATTTTCATATATTTAGCTCAGCCTTGAATAATGCTAATTGATATTCACGATGTAGTAGTTTACAAAATTGCTCGTGTTATGTCTCGACATTTAAACATTCCATGTAATTCGCTATTATTACCATAATTATAATGCTTACTTTGTTAATGTCTCTGGGAGGCCGAAGATTGATGTGTACACATGTGGCTGAATATATGTAGTACCGATAGAAAAATTAGATTAATATGAGACTAGATTGACCATTTCAGTCGATTATATCTGAAAATGAAGATTTCTGAGGCACTTGTTTACGTAATTAAGTAGATTGATATTAATTCCACGAAATGGTTCACTGAATATTTTCTTCTTTTTTTCTTAGTCGCTATGAACAATAACAATTTATCTGAGAAAAAATAATTTATTGAGAAATTACTATTCAAATATGCCTTATTACCAAAGATAAATTATTTTCCATATTTGTCAAATATCGCAATTATAGACATGATTGGCAAATGAACAAACACCGTTTGCTTTACAAAGTCAAAGTATGCTTTGAAAAAATGAAAATAAAGCAGGCACAGATCCAGGCTTTGGATGAGGGGGAATGTGCCCCCCTTTGGCTAAAAGTTACACCCGGTTGTACGTGACGAGAAGTGGCCATTTTGGAAGAAAGGATGGTTTCGAATCTTTTTGTCAGAGTCCCATTTTTTCTAAACAAAATTGATCCACTTTCAGTTCCCATCTCCATTATTATGAAATCCCAGATTCAAACATCACAATCTTCATTCCGTTTACACAGAAACACTATTCCAAGCATTGGCCCCTCGGCCTGACGACCCATGTTTAAGATGGGGGGGGGGGGAGGGGGAGGCAAAGTGAAAAAAGTGTCCAAACATGTTCGGCTCGCTTTGCACATCGAATTATGGTAAAGAATTTCGCGCGCATAGCGCGCCGAAAAGTTTATAATTTTGTGTCTCTGATAGTATTTTTTTTGTTTCATGGTTTTACAGTGCTTTACAGTGCCTTTTGAAACATACATTTTCATTACATATTATGCATTTTTCAAGTCGTTAAAATTATAAGGCTGAGGCTAATAAAAATATTTGCCCCAATATCTTCATGGGGTGTCCCCTGCCCCCGGATGCCTGTTAACGTAATAAGAGAAATATTAGCTCTTAAGAATTTGTGAGTGTTAGACAATTTTGAGAAGTGGGGTTTTTTAATGATTTTTTTCTAAAATTACGAGCGAACGAAGCAAGAGAGTCGATCGGCCATATATCAAATAACGCTGAAATATTGAATTAACCCCTCCCCAAAAAATAAATAAATAAATACCAGGTTAGCCTATATTTTGGATGAATGCGAGCGAGCCCCGAAACTAATACGTCAATGGTATTTTGTGATGCCAATCTATCCTCCTGATGCACTTGACCTTGTTAGTCAGTAAAGTTACACCCCTATTACCTTGTATGCTGCCTCGGCTCGTAGACTGCAGGCACAGTCCCTGATTGGAACTTTGATCAACAGGTGTGTCTCCATGCAAAGACTGGCACATACCTGAGCGAGAGAGCCTTCAGTACACCAGGCAAGGCATGAGTAGGCTGCCCATTAAGACCCACCGGGGGAGCGTTTCATGAAAGGACTTGTCGGACGTTACATCCGACAAGTCCCATTTTATCCGACAGTTACCATAGTAACAGTACCTCTTAGCCAATCAACATCAGAGAAAGATGTCAGATCTGACAACTTGTCAGATGAAAATGTTGATGAAACACTCCCCTGGCAGACTACTCGGCTCGAGGGGGAGACCCATGGGCCGGGGCAGCGTGTAAATACTGTATGTGTAGCATCAAACCTTATTGTAATTATATAATTATGTGTGTGTTTTTTACTATCATGTAAATTCTTCCTTTGCTCAGTACTTTGTCATGTTTATACAGTTTCTAGCAGTCATTTAATTTGAACAGTACTATTGATGAATTACTTGCATTTTACATGTTCGAAGGAAAAGAACAGAATGTGCCAATAAATTGATTTTTGTTATTCGCCATTGAAATTGAAAACAATTATACGTTAGCACCTTGTAGAAATCGCAAAAACTTGCTGCTCATAGATTTAGGGTCGTAATACGTATCCAGTTCGCTCTTCCGCTGAATAAAGCAATGACCAAAATTATGACAACTCGGTCGTCTCGACATGCGCGGTGTGGCGATATATGAATGACAAAATTCTTATTTCTATTTTCAATTCAATACTCACGGCTTCTAAATGAAAGCAGAGAGCGAAGCAAACAAACAAGCAGAAAGATATCAAGAGAGAGAGAGAGGGGGAGGAAGGGGAGAGAGAATGGGATTGAAAGAGAGGGGGAGGGAGGGGGAGGAGGAGGATGCGGAAAAATCTTTTTTCTCTGAAAAAATCTCTTATTCCATATTTTTTTTTAAGAAGCTGTGAAAACGAGGGTTAATTGGTCCGGCATGAGCAAAATGTTTTCTTTTTCCCAATGATTTTCCAGAGGTGCACATGAAAAGGATGCGATTCGAAGATTTCACGGCTCTTCTTTTGGTGCTAGAGATAGAAATAAATATATTTAACATGTTGAATTTACTAAATTGAATTTCAGAACCAAAAGCAAGAATTTACATTCAAGCCAAATCAATCAAATTCTCCAAATCATGCAAGCTTTGGCGAGCTTGAATCTGGTCCGGGTTGGATATAAACAAAATGAATAAAAGGTAATGAACAAATTACGCTTGAAATTGTTTCGTTTTCGGATCCTCTTCATCATATCAGTTCATGGGAGGGCTCCCCAATTTTGACGACTGTGGTCAAAATAATGTGCATTCTTGGATTGTTCGAGTGTAATTTTGTCCCAATCCACTGGCGTAAATCCTGTTCGAGCAGGGGGGGGGGGGTTAAAGCAATATATTGACCTGAAAATTGAAAATTTGGGGGACAACCCCACACCTAGGGCTGTGTATACCGTGTACATAACCCTTTTATCTGACGTACCTGCCCACTCAAGGGTTCATTACATGCCACATGCACGGGGAAATCAAGGCGTGACGCGTGCAACTCTCTCTATGAGCTTATCCTTCCACTTCTTTGGAGATTCCTGGAGTATAGATAAAACACTTCTATGTGTATGATTGTACGAAATAATAAATTTCTACGAAATCTAAACTTCAAAAAAACGTGCAAATATCACAATGATGGATATGAAAATGAGATATTTCGAATAATCTTTAAGGTTATATTGAGACATGATTCAACATTCCAAATTCTGAGCAAAATTCATTTATGAAATAGTTGTTACATTGTTGTGTTAATTAACGTGATTTAAAGTCCCCTATATAGATGGATAAAACGGTACTTGACGGAATTGATTTGATCAATGTCATCAGTAACTCATCGTATACTTTTGAAGAATACGGTAGGCCAAATATGTTTCGTACAAAATACCGCTTCCACAAAGATACCAGATGACCCCTCCCATATTCACGAAAGTGTATGTGTTATTTATTTTATTTATTTCCGTTTTATTTCAGCAGGGTAGCTCTTTCAGTTACAAAACTGCTCTACCAAGGGGTCCTGCACAATAAAAAAAAATGTTTTCATTCGTTTCTGGTAAAATTTATAATCATATTTGAAAGTCATTGGAATCATATTCATTAATGGACTTATTGTAATTAAACTTCCATGATAAAGTGGATATAACATTACCAATAAGCTAAACGTAGGGATTTGTCATGGCCAGATTATTGTAAGAATAGGTTGATGAGCGCGGGAGCGGAGCGACCGCGCACGAAATTTTGTGTTTTTAAATTGCAAAATTAAGACAATTGAAGCACTTTGACTGCATTTAAAGATGAATCCTTACATTAACAGTGGTATTTTTTTTTTATTTTGAAAAGTGGGGGATGATTGAACATGCCACCCCCCCTCTCCGAAACGCATTCCCCCGTGCCCCAATCAATGAGTAATGTTTGCTAATAATTGTGCATATAGTTTGTAAAATCACAATATCAATAAATCTCATATGAGGAAGAGAAGCCAGACATAATAGTTCCAGAAACGAAAATAAAACAAAAAAACATGTCATTTTCAATATGCTTTATGTCCGATCCTCTCCAGAGCAACAAACTTCCGCTACCTAGTTTCCTGTGGTTGGAGTTCAAAGAGCAAATGATATATCATTTGCCACTGTTACACTTATTCAAAATCAATAGAAATCAACCAAAATGAATAAAAAGAGTAATCGGTAAGGTTCGAATGATAGTTTTAAATTTTATGTGGTTATATTAGTATTGACCGAGCAATACCAATTTCGATTTCAGTAGCCGCTGCTGTCGTTTCAAAGTTGATTATCCTACAGTTCTCTCTAAAATGCGATAGAGCATGTATTCAAAGTTGGATATAGTATATTATTTATAAGGAAAGTGTTGTTCATAAGTAAATTATTCATGCTGGTATCACGAACTTGAGCGAACTGTTATAGCATGGTTGAACTACTCCGAACGAATGTCAAATACACAGATATACATGTATAATAACTAAATAAAGTTCGTACATCACATTCTGGTTCCTTCTGCTACTTGTGTGACTAGGGCTTATACCATCATAAGGAAACATGACGACATTTTTTTTCGATAGCCTACTAAGCGATGGCTTTGTACCAACTGGAATTTCCCAGCCTATTCATAGAATATTGATGATATTTCATCAGTGATCAGGGAACAATTAAATTAATCGCGAGAAGGATTCCGTACTCTCAAGCTCTGGCATTTAATTGACAAGCATTATCGCGGTTGGACGAGAAGACTCTCTATCTACAAGGTTAATAGTTCATCATGGGTTTTGACATTCTGGATACATCTTCTAAACTTTGAACGACTTTACAGCAGTGGTTGATACAGGATCTGAATGCGACCTGGGTAGTGATAGTCTTTTTAAAGACATACTACCTTGGTCACTGGTTGGAACTGGGCTGAAGATCATAGTGGTCTGTTTTTGGTGAAGATTCTTCATATGTCATTTGAGACAAAAGAGTTAATACTTAACTTTGTGTGTAATTTTCTTTTTATACTGAAAGGATGCACAAGAAAAAAAAAACATATATATAGATCTATGTATACATGTATATTGGTCATATATATATATCATTAGTCTAACGAGCAGTGAGATTTTATAGAAAAGGGAGTCAATGACAACAAGTAGTCAAATGTGACTAATCTCCACTCAAACCAATATAAGAAGAAGAAGAAGTTCGATCAGTTGCTCAACTCTAAGTATTCAGGGACGGATTTCTCATCTGAGCAAGGAGATATTAGCGGTGATATCTCCATGATCTGAGTACCCTCACCGGTTTCGGAAGCGTAACGACCAAAACGATATCAAAACATAACATAGAATTTTAACGACTAAAAATATGATTGATGTACTTAATACACAAAATGACCCGGATCCACGAGACTTTCATTTCCCTATGTAACTTACTAGATGTGATTGGCCTAATGAATAACTGACGGATACACTTCTTGCTTTCACAGCTTCTAGTACAGACCAACTCAAATGATCACGCTTATTAAAAGCCGACATAGGTAGAGAAAAGGATTGTTGACTCTGGAAATGATCCGTCTACTGAAATATGTGCGTTCCAGTGAGGAAACGAGCGTCTGCTTAACCACTATAAACAATACAAACATGATTATACTTATTGTAAAGGATATTTAGCCAGCATTTACCAAACATAAATCTACAGCTGGGGTATTGTAATAGGACAATTTCTGCAATGATGTCGGAGGAACCAGCGCCGAATATGGTGACTCAGGGCCGTTTTGTGCTTTCACCAATTGCGGCTGCAAGGAAAAAGAAAAAGATAAATCGAAAAAATAACATGACGAGTGGACAACCAGTAATGGTGGATTCGTTTCTTAGGAGATTTACCACAAGAAGACACCTTGATGTAAGTAACCACACATCGAAATGTGGCTCGACCGTCATGTCTGTGGTCATTGAAGAAGATGAGAGTAACGGGGACGATGACAGAATGAAAACAATCTTTGTTCCTGATGGTGATTTTCTTCTCTACTGGTTGACAGTGGTCAGCATCGCTGTGGTGTATAATCTCTGGGTGTTGATTGCCCGTGAGGCCTGGCCAGAGCTCCAGGATAAGAGTCCCGTTGGATGGTTCCTTGCGGACTACTTCTGTGACTTTATCTATATTCTTGACATCGTGGTTCAGGCACGTACTGCTTACTTGGAAGAAGGTCTTCTGGTCACTGACGTAAAGATTCTACTATGCCATTACGTTAAGTCAAAGAAATTCATTGTTGACATCATCTCCCTCCTGCCAACAGATCTGTTCTATCTCATCAATACAGAAAATCTGCACACAATTATCAGGTTTCCAAGATTCCTTCGGGCCTACAGATTCTACACATGGTATACCAAGGTTGAAACAAGAACACATCTTCCGAATACCTTTCGTGTCCTATATCTAACACACATCTTACTACTTAGCTTGCATTGGACAGCAGCGGCTTATCATCTTATCTGCCAAGAGTCAGTTCATCGACTTGCACCAGATATAACTTATGGACCTGATGGGGATAACGCTACTTTAGCATTGAAATACCTTGTTTCTTTCTATTGGTCAACCATGACACTGACAACGATTGGTGAACTACCTTCTCCTCACACTGAAGTCGAGTAAGTTCAAATCTCAAGTCTCAACTTTATTTTTATTTTTGTCAGATATATGTAGTTAGATTCGATTTTAATCGAGATTGATTCATTAATCCACTCTGCACAGTAAAACTGTTGTTTAAACCAGTAAATCTAACAATTATTTAAAGATTTAAACAAGTTGTTAAAAAAGGTTTAAGCAATTTAATTAACAAACTTCAAACAATTTTATAAAGAGTTTTAACATCTTGTTAGAGCGACAGGCCGAAACAATGTGCTTAAGATTTTAAACAGCGTTTCAACAGTGTGCCATCTATATTATACATCATGCCCCTTTAAATCTAGAATTTATATTTTGGCCTTTTCTTGTTTTATACGATATGATATTTCCTTTCAAATGAATGATATGATATATAATTTCATTCATAAATAAGCTACAACATCAATAAACAAGGTGTAATTACTGGAACTGATATACCCAATCTCACTGATATTATATTATTTTGTATAAAATTTTATAATATGTACATACGCGATAAATGGTTTCGGTAATTAATTTCGTATTTTAAATTCAAAACATATTTTCTGATTTTCTGTCTTTATACAGATATGTAATTCAAATTATTGGATACCTGATTGGTATTTTCATCTTTGCAACGGTTGTTGGTAAGATTCAAGTTTAAACCAAGACCCCTTTTATTTCATTCAATTATTCGTTTATTTATTTCTTAATTTTATGATAAGGTCGTCAATTATCGTATTCAGTATGCACTGTATACGTTATTAAACTGGTATACCTCTAAAATGAATCATAAATCACCATGCTTTCGAAAGTAATCAGTGACTACTTTTTTCTCGTTATTGAAAGATCGAGATTTTCAATCATACGTCTACACATAACATGTATCATGAACACATGCGATCTTACGCCTTATAGGTGTGAAATCGCAAGTCTTGGAATACTTTTTAGGGTGAAACTTGCCCCAAAGTTGTACCAACATCTGCAGGGCGATTCCATACGTGTCGTACGGGACATTTTGACAACAATTTCAAGTCTCTTAGCTGACTGCTTGAGCAATAGAAAACTATTTTTGTCAATAATGAAGTTATAGCAGGTAGTCATCTGAAAAACGGATTACCAACAAAAAATGTTGGATTATGGGTGAATTAAAGGTGAGAAAAATCAATGGGAAGAGAGGTGTACTTCCTTAGAATGATACTTCAACCCAATTGTCAATCCATGTCATAATTTTATACAGTATCAAAATTTTGCAACATTGCAGGGCGATTCCATGCTAGAAAAATCAGCCATTTTCGCAAAATTTTTAAACCTACTGTCCAAACAAATGAGGAACTTCAGTTTGTTTTGTGGTAATGATAAAGTACTACTAGAAAGTCATATGAAGAAATGACAACCGACAAAAATATTTTGTCCATGGGTAAATTAGTGGCGAAAATGTTAGGTGTCTTTTTTCGATTTCAGCTGCACATTGTTGTACCTTTCCAAAGGATCAAATTGCACCCTTAACTTTATCTAAGTCTGTACCTGTTATAAGCGTTGTGGCCCAGTGGATTAGTCGTCTGACTTTCAAACAGAGGGTCGTGGGTTCGAATCCCAGCCATGGCGTAATTTCCTTCAGCAAGAAATTTATCTACATTGTGCTACACTCAACCCAGGTGAGGTGACTGGGTACCCGCCATGAAAGGCAGCTGAAAGGCAGCTCGAGCTAAAACCGGGGAATGATAATAATAAACAATGCGCCTCGGAATAGATTATTTCTAGATAGATGGTGCTGTATAAATGCCTATTATTATTATCATTATTATGCACACATGACTGTTAATTATTCTTCAACATTAGTAGAGCTCAGTTATATTCAGTTTTATTATTAAATCACAAACCCGAACGCATGTTATAAAAACAAGCAAAAACAATCATGTTATAAAAACAGGAAATGTCATATTATTGCGTATTTGGTGGAACAAAGAAGAAGAAGAACGGGCATATCATCATTACATGATTTGGCCTGTATACATAATTATTATTATTTTTATGTGACAAAAAGTCATGTATTTATTTTTGATTTTCACACTTACAGAATTTCGATCAGACATCATTTAGCATACCTGTATAACATAGAACTATTAATTGCAAAGTTCGAGAAGCATGTATAGTCCTTACTATGCAGGGGCGGAAATCTTTCCCAAAAGGTAGGGGGTACAAGGGTCTGGAAAATTTGACAAGCAAAAAAAAGAAAAGGCTATTACCTAAAATTTAAAGTCATTTCGACGAAAAAAAAAAGTCATCTCGTCCCAAAACGCACGTTTTATTCCCATTTTGAGTTATATATTTCTTAGCATCACCAAAGACCCAAAATAGTAGGGGGGACAATTGCTATTGTGTCCCCCCTACTATTTTGAGTAGGGGGGACACGTCCCCCCTGGGATTTCCGCCCATGTTACTATGTGGGGTTTCTTTCGAATACAAGTAGAGGTTTCAGTAGAGAACACGGTTATTATTTTGGTCCTTGTATTCACTGCCATTGAATTACAGGACAAGTCGGAAATATCATAGGAAATCGCAACTTGACCCGAATGGAATTTGAACGGGAAGTGGTAAGTATATGTTCCATGAGGACTAAATATTTAGTTTTTATAGCATTTTTAACATTCACCCATCTACTTTCATCATGTGTTTCTTTGAAGGCAAGTAGAGAGAAAATTATATATATATATATATTTTAATATCAAATGCAGGATTTAATAGAATTCAGAGAATTGTATGCATACTTCTGCTGCATGCAATTTCGTTTCTTTCCAGTAATTCTTTGCTCTTTAAAAAGGTAGGGGACTCTATAACTAATTATAATGATGATGATGAAAATGATAAAGATAACAAACATTATTATCATTAGAAGTATTTCTTTTTCTTCTTCTTCTCCTCCTTCTCCTTCTTCTTCTGCTTCTCATTGTTATCATTATTATAATTATTATTATTATTATATTATCACAATATCTATATCGTTATTGTTATGATATTATTATTGTTACAGTTTTTCATGTTTGTTCTTATTATTATAACATTCTACTTGTGATTCTATTTTGTATTACTATATCAGGATCATGCTAAAGGTTACATGAGAAGAAATAATGTTCCAAGAGATGTTCAACTTCGGATACTTAGGTGGTATGATTACACATGGGAACGGTAAGTAGGGCCAGTAGCAGTATAGCAGTAGTAAGTGGTATTTACAGTAGTAGAAGCAATATAGGAGCAGTAGTAGTGGTACTAGTAGTATAGTAGTACTAGTAGTAACCTGTGTAAATTTTTAGATATTTTCACTCCAGAATGAGCTATAATGCACTGACAAAAGATGTGAATCCAACTCCAAAAGGACTGACCCTTCGTCTCACTCTATAAGAGGAGTGGAATTTGGGATCAGATTAGCTCTTTTACATGTAAAGCGTATAGTAGGGGGCCTAGGGGCTCTTGCCCCCCTATTTTTTACGACCAAGAAAAAAGACAGAAAAGGAAAGGGATAGGGGTGAAATATGATGTTATTTTCCGAATATTATTTTATTAAGTTGCCCGCTCGCTTCGCTCGCTCGCAACTTATTAATTTTACGCGATACGCCATATCGACCCCCCAAAAAATACTTTCAAAGGTACATATACTTTGTGAGGGTGTGGCACATAGTAATGTACTAATTATTTTGTTTAATTCTAAATATCTGTATTTTTTGTTTTAAGTGGGGCTACTCGTGGTCAATGTGACGTTAATTCACTCGGTCTTCTCCCAGAGACACACCGCACGGAACTCGCTCTTCATGTCAATCTACAAACATTGAAAAAGGTATGTGTAGTATGTAATATTAATTTTAGAGGTTTTGGGCATCAACACTGATGTAGTTACAGTTATACCATCCTGATTGTTTAAAAGGGAAATCTTGGGTGCATACAACTAGTTGAAAATATTCCAGAATGTCGGAGCCTGAATATGTATCAGTCAACATCATCGGGGAACAAGTATTCTCTGTGGGAATTCACGACTAGGCATTAATGAATTATACAACTTATTCACAAAGATCAGAAAATATATTTGTTTATTTGCTTGCTTGGTTGTCGGAGTTTAAGGTTAAATTGAAGTTTGAAAAAAAAATAATGTAAAGAATTCTCAATTAATTTAGTTCTTCATCACTCACTCACATATATTTGATAAAGTGGACGCCATTGCATACATTTTGGGAGAAAAAATATGGTCCATTGTCATGTTGATCAATCATATGGGTTTCGTCGATCGTAATGGCTTGGGTAAAATTGTCAGGATCTCATATCAATCTCTTTCTAATCTTATCTTTCTTCTTCATTTTTTTACACTATCAATTTAAATGATATTATGCACTACAGCGTATGTATAGATGTCGTTGTCATTTTGTATCGTTAAGTTCTTATTTGGGTATATATACTATTTAAAAGAATGTTTCAACCGGAGGCTGCACTCTACAAGTTTTTTTAGCAGCATCCTCCATTCATCAACCTGTTGCAGAAATATCTTGTCTACGTTGTACGCTCTTTCCTTTTTTTTCTGTCTAATTATAATGTAAATATGTGGGACAGGGACGACTAATTGTATTAGTATGAAAAGAAAATAAACGAAATGAAATGAGTGGAACGTTGTTGCCCAGTGGATTAGTCTCCGGACTTTGAAACAGAGGGTCGTGGGTTCAAATCCCAGCCATGGCGTAGTTTCCTTCAGCAAGAAATTTATCCACATTGTGCTGCACTCAACCCAGGTGAGGTGAATGGGTACCTGGCAGGAATTTATTCCTTGAAATGCCACCGCGCTGTAAAAGGCTGCGGGGCTAAAGCCAGGGTAATAATATCCAAGTCCTTTGGAAGCGCATAGAGACGTTATTTATAATGTGTTATGCGCTATACAAGAACTGTCTATTATTATTATTATTATGGGACGATCTCATTGTCATATAATCTAAATGACATCAACTTTTCTTTCCTTGGTTTTTTGAGGTGAAAATCAAGTAGCATGCCAGATGTATAATCTACATAAATATTTTTTAATCATATTTATAATAAACATTCTGTCTTTAATATTTCATTTTTATTGAAGTATATTTTATAGGCTTCATGAGTAGTGAATAACCAAACCAAAATGTTTATCAACAGTTCTTGATTTTATGTAAATTATGCCGTGATTCTTTTCGATGTTCATATAAGTTTTTTACTAATAAAAATAAATCACCTTCTCATCGCTCTTGGTTAACATTTTCATAAAATCTACCATCGACATAGTTCGGGTTTGTTTTTTACATTTTGTTTGTAAGGTTCTTTATTTCATTCAATGTAAATTAAGTGATAGTAAATACAATTACTTAATGATTTGTAAACATGTACATTATAAATAAAAATACATATATACCCACCATTGGGAGCTTTACACGCATAATGTACCTTTTGAGAGAATTCTGACACGCGCGAGGCATAGCCGATGGCATTTAGACTGGTTCCATGTAACAAGCGTGTGTAATTATTCTATAAGTTTTTACAAGATAGTCAAGAGAGTGCTGTGGAGTCTTATACCATGCTCATCTAAAGACCATGACTGGTCATTAGAACTACATATTAATCCAAAGAAGTAGTTACTAGTGAATATAACTTCTGTAAGACCATCAGCAACATGTTTTATTTACTATTTATTCATAATGTGACTTTGAACACAAATATTCTCTGTATATATGTATTTTGTATGTGTAATTTTATATAAGGGAATAAAAAAAACAAATAAATAGTGCAACCACTAGCAAATTTTCATGTTATTTGAAATAATTGGCTTGTCACCATGATCACGTGATAGATTTCAGCCAATCATCGTTCGTCATGTTTGATTATGATTTATGTCACTGTATTATAAAGAACTATACAGCCCAAGTGGGTCATAAATCATGATTATGATAGAGTACTTAATCACATTGATCAGACTTCCGATTATGTATAAATACCCTCTCACTTGTATCGTGTATAATGTTCAGTAATTAATAAACCCATTTGCGATATACATATTCTTAAATGCATATTGTATCCATATTCACAAGCATATAGAAATGAAAATATTATGTTTTATTATATATATTCTTATGCACATTGTTAATTATCAATATGAATTTGCCACTAAACAAAGTATTGCATATAAACGATCTTTTGAATTGTATTTTGTGTGTGTTATTATACAGGTTTCGATTCTGAAGTTTTGTCCTCCTGAATTCCTTCATGATCTTGTTCTTAAGATGCATTTATGTATCTTTACTCCTGATGATATCGTCTATAAGAAAGGTGCCGTTGCAAAGGAGATGTTTATTGTGTCCCATGGATTTTTCAAGATTACTGAGTAAGACTATAATGTTTGATATCATTAGTATGGTTGGATTTTCCGTTATGAGCTGTACCTATCTTGAAACTGCTCTCCTGTCACGGGATCCAGGAATGAAAAGGGAAATAGAAAAGGAAGTGAAAAACTGAACTGATGATTTTTACAGGAATACAACATACATCATAATTATGTGATGAACACGTACTTAAGCTTCGGTATGATAGAAAACATCAATTTTATCATAGTAAATCATTAAGAAATAAAGATCTTGAAGGCAAATGGGACATTGTTCAGGGTACTCCCGCTTATGTTACATTTTAATTATTAAAAGGAAATGAAGGAGAAGAATATGGAATGAACATATCACTGAAAATCGAAAGTTAATTAGCTATTATATATCAAATGCATTTTCACTGCTTATACATTGCAGTATTTGCTTTCAAAACACTATAATAATGATCCTCGTAAATCATATCATTGGTTTCAATTGCTTCTCAAAGAGCCTTAACTGTAGTAAATAAAGAAGCTTGAATAGGAGAAAATTATAATTAAGGAGTACTGCCGAAAATTGGTCCACAAAAAGCCTTAGTTATGTGACGTCATGTCATGTGGGAGGAGTTGTAATTAAATTTTAGGTCTATTCATAAAAAGTTATATTGTTTTCTTGTTTCCGGGTCAGATATGGACTAAAAATAAAAGTATAAAAAAAATCTTGGCCCATATTCTGAACATGTTCTGATTAAAACTGGTCTAAATTTGCGGTTTAATTAATGAATAGTCAGTTGTGGTAGAATGTATAGTATGCTGTTAAAAAAAACCCTGATATTACAGAAAAAAGAGAAAATTTTGCAGAAAGCAATAACAGAATCATTCTGTAAATTCATAAAACAGGAGTTTTCTACAATTTAACCGGACAGGTCTGTTTAAAAAAGGGAAAGGATGTTTTATTTAAGGAAATTTGTAAGGTTCTATTCACCAAATACTAATTTCCTGTAATTATACATGATATAATGTAAGATTACCTAATCCGGTAAGATTACAGGTGTTCTCGAGACTCTGCTGCGGGGACTTCTTTTATTTTCTAACAGTGTAGCCAATAAATTCAATTCATCGGCTCATTTTAATCTCAAATCATTCTTAATTGCTTCATTTCATTTCATTTATATCCACATTAACAGCAAAGTAAATACATTTTGTACTTCTCAAGATCATTATGGAAAAGATAAAAGTTAAAGTAGATTGAAATAAAACAATACAATACATTCATGAAAGCAATTAAATAATTATTAATGATCATGTAACTTAAAAGCTGTCATGTGGAGGAAACCTTGTGAAAGCAGAGCTTGTGAAACAGGTTCCCTCTCCTTTGTGCATGATTGACAGTGAGTACTTGTTTTCAACTTTGTACAGTGAGGCAGAGAAAAGTGATCATGAGAATCATACAATGTAAACATGGTAAATAAAATTGTGACATTTTGGCTTTCCAAAGATTTTAGCACAGAGTTAGACCAAGACCTATCAATTGACTTAGAACATGTGCATTGGTCATGCTGGTGTATACGGCACCCTGTAGCTCGAAACTACATTTATTTTCTCTTTTTTTGACCGCTTATTTGGCAATGGCTGCTATGTCAGGGTATATTCATTATTATTTTCTGAATTTGCATTAATTTATTGTCTCGCCCAACAGAGGTTAAGGCCAGACTAAGGGATCAAAATGCCGTCCGTCCGTCACAAACTGGTATATTTCTGGTTACTTTCACTGACACAAGTGGGCGAGACACACCATCGCTTATGCCTTGTCTTTGAATGGAATGGATGATTTCATCTCCCCTGGAATGCTTTATCTATCATTTACCACATTTAATTCACTTTTGTTTTCTCACTTAATATAGTGATGCAGGTCAAGTGATCTCTACGCTCAAATCAGGTGACTATTTTGGAGAGGACGGTATTCTCAACCTGGAGGGAAACAGGTAAATTAAAAATGAAAACCGGGGACTTTTAGTAGTTAAGGATTTGCACTTAACTATCAAAATCATATAATTATATTAATGCAATGCTAGATCATTTCCGGGAGAAAAAATGAATGCTATTTTTAATGTATAGGGCCTGCATGATAATAGTCATCATTCTGTGGTTAATATTCGTCCTATTGTGTTGACATTAATTGTAACCATGACAACAGGGGTTTTCCCTGTGTATTTATTAAACACCGACATATGTACCACAAATCAGCATATCAGGAAGTAACACTGTAAACTAAATGCCTCAACAAAACAATAAGGCGTGAATAAACCACGGCTATATTACAATTCATTTTAGGCCTAACATACTAGGCTACATCCACACACATTTATATAAAACACTCGATCACAATTATAGGTCTAATTAAAAACATTTATATTCACTCATGGTTTTCCGGAGGAATGAACCCTTCATTCAGCATTGAATTTTCCTTGCATTATTTATCTAAGTAATAGAAATCTAAAGGAGCCAGGAAGAAAGAAGATGAAAGAAGAGAGATAGGTATGAAAACACGAAACAGGAGAGGCCTGGATCGTGCAACTGTATATTGCCCCTGTTTTAATGTGAAAAACTGACATCAACTTCAGTTCATCTTACTCCATATCAAAATAGAATGGCACCACTCCTGTGCTTATCACATCAGTCGCACATCTTCTTTAACTTAGTTTCTGTATAAATGTAAACTATTCTACTGTCTGTATATCAATAATTATAACGTGTTATTTTATCCATGTCATTGTTAATTAAAAAAAAAACAATTATAGGATTCCCATTTTTATCGTTGGTATAGGAGAATAGCTGATGTATATTCTGTTGGATTTTCCGAGCTTTTTTCTCTCTCTCGTGAGGACGTCTTGGGTGTAATGAAAGATTACCCGACTGTGAAGGTAACCAAAATGATAAATACTCTGCAATTTATGAACAACAATAGGCCCGGATATGCACTATTCCCAGTTCATTGAACAATGTGTACAGAGGGTGGTCCAGGGGGTGGGGTGTTGCACCGGGGGCACATTTCACCCACTTTTCACTCCAAACTTAATCACCGACGATGCTATGTGGTACGTTGCACTGTAAAAAATATATTGTGTAAAATTTTAACCAACACAAGGGTAATTATGTTTCCGACCAATTTGGGAAAGTATTTTACCCAATGCGGGAAGCATATTAAGGTAAAAAAAATAGAATTGACAAAATCTTCATCACACTAGATAAATAAAAATGCCCAATGTTGGTTGGACACATAATGACCCTTATGGAGCATTTCTAACCAAATATATTTTTAGAGTGCGCCCCTCTAGTACCTCCTTTAGAAAAAAAAATTTTTTTCAATATCAATAACATTTTGTGCCCCCACCTCATTCTGACATCATGGATCTACCCTTGAAGCTGCAGAGAAAAAATTATAATGATGGGTATTCCAAGTATAGACCTACAACGTGTAATTCACTGTCACCAGTTGATAGTGTACATCATTGCTCCGTCATGAATTATCTTCGAGAATCTTTTCTCGCTGCCCTCTAATCTCCCTTCCCCACCCCGCCCCTCGAAATGCTTGTACGACATAAAACTGAAAGGTATTTATTATCTGATTGCTTGTACGAATCTATCAGAATTGTTATCATTGAGCGGTCTGATTTTTTTTTTGCATATTTTTTCTCAGGATAATCATTTGGTATATGAGTGTAAATTTCGATGCATTAGATGATGGAGACATGAAAAAAATAAACTAAGTCAGCCTTGTTGTTTTTTACAGAGTATGTTTGAGGAGGAAGCACTAATCAAACTTAGCAAATTACAACCGAAAGATTCTGATTGTACCGGTGTCAATGGAACGGATAACGAAAGATACCGTACCAGAACCGAAAGTCATGCTCAAAGAAGGTAAATGAAATACATCTTTTTTATTAACAGTGTAGAAAACAAATTCTGGAGATGTTAACTTGATTTTATTTGAAAGCAATACTACAAAGGATGTGTACTTTCTCATACTACATGTATATATTTCTGATTTGATTATCTTTTTTTTCTATAGCTAAAAAGCCAACTTATTTAGGCCTATATAAGCTTGTGAAAATCTATTTGACTTTTTAAAAAAATTTAGTGATTCATCGTAATGACATGAATGAGGGACGAACGTGATATTGATTTAAGTGAGTTTTATCAAGATACAATTATTTATTAATGGAAGCCAATATTTTGTTCAGATTTTAAAGTAAAATTTTACAGTTGACTCGGATTTAACTTGAAACGTTGAAAGGTACCAAGTAAATCGTCTTATTTAAATTCCTTGTCTTTTTCATAAACTGAGCAGAGGTGCCAATATTTATCCAGAAGCGGGGAAAGATTCAGCTCAGAATGATTCACTCCAACCCGACGAGACCAGACGGATACTCAAGACGGTCAAATACATCAAAGCAAAGAACCGGAATTCGTCTGCTCGCTATTCGACTCTATCCGATATCGTGATAGATGAGAGGCAACCAGACGACCAAGGCGTTATTTTGGAGAAAATAGTATGTACTGGGACACTGGAAATCAGTTGAAATAAGATCAGGGGCAGATCAACGGGGGGGGGGGCAGCGCTCCTCAAAAATCATATCCTGACATGCTGTTTATAAAGTCACGCATGACTTGTTTGTAAAATGATTAAACTAGTTACATAGTTAAGAATGCTATCATTTAGCCCCCAAAATGGTTATTAGTCGTGCGTTAAGTCATCCGTTTAGTTACGAAGAGCTTTATGAAACATTCGTCAAAACAGCACCAGTACCCTCAAAAAATCTATCCAGTAAACAATTAGAATAAGAAGAGAAAATGGGGGAGGAAATGGGAGACACTAGGCGAAATGGAAGCATGCTTTCTCCCTTTCATTTAGCCATCTTATAATTGCAAAGACAGATTTGATAGAGGGTATACATGCTGTTGCTAAGGGTTAAAAATTACCCCGAAAAGGGGTATTAAGTATAAGCTTGCACAAATATAAATATAATGATTTCATCATTGTTCATTCGTCACTTCTCATTGCACTGTGTCTGCAAATCTCCAAGTTTTAAGTTTCTTTTACCTCTCTTGCTCTCTCAAAATTTAAGTCCCACCAAGTTGCACTAGTCATGTAAAAAAATATTCTCCGCATGCATCTTTGCGCTCTCACATGGCAGCAGGTATAAAATAATAAGAAGAAATTACTTAAACTACTTCTTAAAGTTAAACATGCCTTTTCCGACGTTTCATTAGAAATTCAAAGACACAAATCAACAGTCGATTGTAATGAAATATAGGAATGAACTGCAGGTCCAGAGAATTTTTCTTTTCGTACTCGAATTAACCAGCTTAGGAAGCTCATCCCCCAACTCCATGCTGCTTGCCATTGAGCAAAGTATCCTTAAGTTGTCCTAGGGTCCATGGCTGTCACAGTGTTACCCATGGACGTAGTACACTGTAGCATGTCCATCTGTTACCCTTCTCCCAAGAACAACATTTGTCCTCAGCTTCAGCCAGGGGCTGCACGCGACTGAGCGTCGTTGATGTGTTATGTAACACAAGGACAGACAGACTCTTGTGACGAGGGAAACCCTGGGTTTATAAAATAACAGACATGTCGTCAGCTAGAGGTCAGACGAGGACGCACGCGATAGATCTGTCATCGCAGGGTGAGGTCGCACGCGACTGAGAGATTTTCCTTATCATTACGTAAGAAGGACAATCCCTCTTGACGAGCGGGACCCTAGATATAAACAAAGAGTGTGACCTTAGCTTGGAATGGTGTGAGGACACGCACTCAATCAGGATGGTAACCTCAATGAACCTGTAGGTTAACAAGGATAAGAAGTTATTAAACTTCTCTATGTCCAAGGCTTGTGCAATTTATTGACATGCTCAAAAAAGGTTTCTCTCACTGGCCCTTTAAAATTGTACCACAAATTTCCCGACCATATTCTTTTCAAGCTGTACCTCATTTACTTACATAATTAACACTCGGCCCTCTATTTTGATATTTTTGTTCGACTCACAACTTCAGCTTACTTTCTTAATTTTACAGATTTTGGCTAATTGTAACTGTAGCAATACACGTCTTGTTACTTTCACGTCATCTGCTTTTTAAGTCATTGTATTTTTATTGTTAATTGTATGTTTCTTTTTTTTCCTTCACATGTACTTACTAATTGCTGTGTAAAAGAATTGTTATAATTGTTATGTTATGCTATGAACATTGTCACAGGGCCCCATGGGAGACCAACACATTGTTGAATGGGCTTCCCTGTTTTTAAATGAATAAATAAATAAATAAATGAATATGGGTTAAGTTTACATCAACGTCACCATCGTCACGAGGACCATCATCATCACCACGATCAAAATAACTGTCACTACCATATCCATGATGATAATGATCATCGTAATAGCCATCACCATTGCCCTCTCCTTCTCCGACATGATTATTACCATCATTAGCATCATCATCATTGTATTCATCATCATCATGATCATCATCATATTCATGATCATCGTCATCCTAATCCTCATCACCATTATCATCATTATCACCACCATCATCACCACCATCATCATCGTCCTCGTTATATTCGTCAACTCCCTTATCATCACCTCTCTTTCTCCATCTTCATCATCTCCGTTATCACGATCGCCATCATCATCATCCTCATCATTACTATCATCATCAGCAGCATCTCCATCATCTCCGTTATTACGAGCATCATCATCACCACCTTCATCATTGACATTCTCATTCTCTAATTTTATGATTAATATATCTCACACTACAGGTTTCTTCAGCTGGTGAGGTCGCTCGGAAGAAAGAGACAGTGGTCGACACCCACGTCCAGATGATATCAGTACTCCGACGAGAGAACGAATCAAAGGCATCATACATCCAAGCATTGGAGAAACGAAATCAAGAATTAGAAGCTCTTTTAAAAGCGACCAGTTCCTTTCAAACTTCTGATGCATAGCGATAGTTTTTATTTATTTTACTTATTCAATCTTTCTCTGTTGTGTCCTTTCGAACATTTCTCAACCCCCACGCCTATTATCAACAAACCATGCACGAACACATCCTCTCTCGTTGATTAAATGGATATTATCATCTCATGTTATTACACTTATTTCAAAGATAGTGACACTTCGTATCATGAAATAGAACTCGAGTTTCCATGCAAAAAAAGAAGAAAAAAAATCCACAAATCTATATGTGTTTGCATAATGGCCAGGTTCACTGAGGTGTCATGGCCAACGAAAAACAACACCCAGGACAAGTTTGCAGACACAGCAGATAATATTTTTTTAACATTAAGTGAAAGGATTGTATGTTGCTTTAATACCACTTGGTGACGTCAGCATCTCATCAATTAAATATTCCACCTGGATAGAGTAGTCTGTAGGCACAGACCAATTGGTTTTCGCAATTCACATAGTGCACAATGTAGAGTCTGAATTAGTGAGACTAGATTCACTATTTATTGTGACTGGCTGTAACAGACAGAGTCTTTGAGTCTAGTCTTTACTCTAGAACTGTTATCGTTAACGTGTCGAATATGAGTCTGTGTTCGCAGACTATTGATAGAGCGCAGATACTATTAGTGTAAAAAAGAGGTGCCATGACATTTGCTCCGGCGACAATTGCTCCGAAGGAAAATCTGCAGGTTAAGCCAAGCATAAACCTAATCTCAAAAACTAAATAAACCATAATCCATATCTTTGCATTATTCTGAACCAAAAACTATAATACAATCCTAACTCTAATCCTATGCCTTCTGAGATATTAAGACCGGAGAAAATGTCACAGGAGCAAATGCCGAGTCACCGAAAAAGGTCATACATTTTCTGTGCTTTAAACCCTCATCATAGCTTTGCTTCTAATTCCAGCTATGAGTGCGTTCAAACTTTAAATGACTACCGCCCTCTGCAAACCAGATAAAGTCGAAGTTAAAAAAAGTCTCATAAAATTTCTTCGGTTATCGAAAGAGGGGATTTTCTTCTAGAGGTTCCCATGTTATTTTGAAGTTCACATTGTGACATTTCAGGATTGACATGTCATGTATAAACTTAAAGGGATGCTAAATGGATGCTCCGGGCTGAAAGATATTCATATCTTAATAAATACATGTAGAGTAAAATTCACAGAGCAACATTCTGAAAAAAATCATCAAAATCGGATAACAAATAACGAAGTTACTGAATTTTTAAGATTTGCATTATTCCAGTGAAACAGTTTTAGGCATGTCTTCATGTGTATTCATTAGGTGGGCTGATGATGTCATATCCTCACTTAATCTTTTGTATTTTATTATATGAAATCAGGTTTATTCATTTTTTTTGGGGGGGGGCTGACAACTGATTAAATGCATTAGTTATTTACTGCTGCAACTTATTTCATCATAATGGAGACACATTGTTCACACATGTATGAAAAAAATGAAACAATTATGATTTCATGTTAATAACATAAGAAAAAGGAATGTGGGGATGTGACATCATCAGGTCACCATTACGACGTGTTTATAACTGTTTTCACACAATATTGCTAAACTTAAAAATTCAAAACCTTCGTTATTTGAATGTTATCCGATTTTGATTAAATTGTCAGCATTTTGCTTTGTGAATTTTATTTAGATATAATATTCTCAGCCCGGAGCATCCATTTAAAGCCATTATCATTATTACGCTTCCACTTCCATCTACCATGTCTACCCTAAGTGAATTCAAACTACCGCCCTCTGCAAACCAGATAAAGTCGAATTCAGAAATCTCATAAAATGCTAACATTCGTTTCTTCGGTATCGTATATAAGAGGGGATTTTCATGTAGAAGTTCCCATGTTATTTTGAATTTTACATTGTGTCAAGTCAGGATCGACATGTCATGTATAAACTTAAAGAGATGCTACGGGCTGATAGAATATTCATAAAGCAAAATGCTGAAAATTTGATCGAAATCGGATAACAAAATAACGAAGTAATTGAATTTCAAAGATTTGCATTATTCCAGTGACACTGTTCTAGGCATGTCTTCATGAATATTCATAAGGTTGGCTGATAATGTCATATCCCAATTGTTCTTTTGTATTTTATTAATGTATGAGATCAGGTTTATTCAAAATTTTCTACCAAGAACAGAAATAATTGGATTGACAATTGATTAAGTGCATTAGTTATTCATTACTGCAACTTTCTTCATCATAATGGAAACGCATCATTTACACATTCATGAAAAAATGAAACAATTATGATTTCATGTAATTACATAAGAAAAAGGAAAGTGAGGATATGACATCATCAGCCCACCCAATGTAATGTATATATTAGATTGTTAGATCGTCCTTTCAGAAACCCTATGCTTGTTTAGGGAAATAGTATTTTCTTTGTTTTTATGTTGTTGTTTAATATTTTTTTCTTAATATCTATGCTTTGTTGTGCTGCCTCGATCATCCTTTCATTTCTTTACTGTTTTGTTGTTATTGTTAATAGGTCTAACACGTGTAGGTTACGCAAAACTTGGGGTTTTGTAATTAAATACAAATACAAAAACTAGATATTGTTTGAGTTTTTCTGTATGAAAGTTGGTTAACACTTTAGACTAATGTGTGTGATCTGTACAAGTTGAAACTGATAGACTTTGGCAGTTAACGCGTTTTACTGGATTGTTCCTCTCAATTTCACAACTAACACTACATTAAGCAATGACATATTTTTGGATGAGGGCGCTAGTATGCTGCAGTTAATAAAATCGCCAAAAAGTAAAATACCATCATCATCGGAAGGAAGACATCGAGCTAAATGAAGATATAATAAGGAAAAACAAGTGATATCAAATTATTTGGATCTTCAAATAGCGAAAATCTAGCAAAATTCATAATCCAATTTGAACGAATTTTCTCATTTATTGTTATTTCTTTTAATTATCTCGCTTTTTTCTCGCTTCAGTTATTGATTCTATTTTTATCCATTAATTTGGCAAATCAACTGAATTCTATAAATTCATTAAAGGGTTACTTATAATAGGGTAGACCGCTATAATATGATTAAAATGTAAACAAATCATGTAAATTTTACGTGCTACATGAATCTCTAAATCCACTTTTTTGCAGTTTGTTTGGTATTACAAACATGACAAAAAGGAGGGTGTATGGTATTTTCAAACTCAATGTTCATAACCTGATGTCAGTATCTCAGAAATGTCATTTCTGAATCCCTATTATAACATTGTGGTTAGTGCAAGTGTTTTAGGTTCTCGATTTAAACACAATCAGGATGTACCTATCACCGTCAATATCCGAGTCGGGGAATAACAGAGCTGTATTGTCTTTCTTTACCTCCTCCAGGTACCAAGGACTCTGCTCTAGTGAGAGATTATTTCTTTTAAGCGTTCAGCTTTTTCAACAGGTTAAAGTCCCAATTCAATAAATATATGTTCGTAGAAATGAAATATACATAAACATAAGATGTAATAATATTCCTCTTTTTGAATAGCCTATGACATCGGAACGACGTCTCTATAAGCGCTTCACAGATTCAGTTTTCTTTTCATTGCTCTGACAAGTCTGAGACAGTTAACGTCAGGGCACTGACCAGCACCCCTCTTTGCAGAGGGGTGCTGGTTTTCCCAAAAAAAAATTGATAAGCGCAAAAAGTGTTTCGCTCTAAATATGGTAATTTTGGTCAAATTTATCCTTTTTAGCATGCTGCCTATAGTGTATAACATATCTGCACCCCTTTGTCTTATTGGATGCTGAAGCATCCCCATCACCCACGTCAAGTAAAAGTAGAAACATGGCTATAACATGGCTATTTCACCAACATCTGTTGGTGAAAATCCATCTCAAAGGTCAAATTTATGACCTCACATATTGGAGCTGCTTACATAATAAGTCTTGTGATAAAATTATAAATTCCATAAAAAGCAGTTTTCTGAGAAAATTGAAATTGATTTTATACATCCATTCATCCTGTTCAATGGTTTTAGATATCAGATACGTTTTTTCCACCAATGCTTCTGTGAGAGTAATATATTCAGTCATCACGAATCATGAAAGGTATCGATGATTGGTCTGTAGCCGCTTATATACTCTCCGTTTAAACCAGTTTTGTCTTATTGTCATTTAGCTCAACTACCATGTGATCTAATTTCCAATTAGGCTGTACCAATTTCGTCTAATATCAAATTGGTCTATAACACCACTTATTTTATAGATCTACTTGTACACCAAGTTCACATGGTCAACAAAAGTTAACGTAAAAAAAGCATCAATCAAGTTTAGATAGGTCTATGGGAAACGAATTAACATAAACAATTTCTTTTTTTTATGAATTTCGTCAACCTTTCATTTTTTTTTAAATAGTTTTCTGTTTATTTATTGAAACCAATTTGATATCAGGGCGGAAAAGAAGATTTATGGGCGAAGGATTTTTATAATGCGACGACTTGAACACAGCCACCTGTATCCTGAATACACCTGTCATTTATTAACCCACTGTTTTGAGAGGGTGTAAATGATGATCACTCAACGAATTATAAACCAATTAGTAAAGATCTAACACCCTTTTAATACCACCTCAGTAATAGATCAATTTCCCCCATTTTGACAGTCAGGCTTTGGTAGGAAGTCATAGGATTCCCGATTGGTTTCTAACCAATTAACACCCATCAGAGGAAACCATCAAACCAATTAGTACATCTTGATTTGACTTCTCTGTTATTCCTCTCCCTCTAAAGATAAATTATTTATAGTACTGTTAGCGTTCCGTTACACTCTTGCAGATAGTCGAAATCACAATCTGCTCAAAGTCTTTTTTTTAATTAAACTTTGGGCAGGCCGTTTAGACTTTCGGTGTGTTCTGTAGTTTATAATCATGCATGAAAACATACATTTTACAACTCTCACAATATTTTACCCGTAGAAAGCGAACATACTTAGGTCTTATGACTTTAGCAATTTTTTAATTTTCCAGCAAAATTTAAACATCCATGATTATAATTATTAATACATTAAGCTAATTGGCTATTTCGTAGCTGTTGTAAAAGGTCAATCATCGATATTGTTTTCAGAGTAAAAACATCTTTGTGAAAACAAAGATGATTTTGTTTTCCTTGTCTCAGGAGTCAAATAAGCAAATAATACATATTTAAAAAAGGCGACTCATTTAATTTTCATTTTTATCATCTTATTTCGGTTTTGTAAGGGGGGGAGACAATAAGTACATACTTTCAATAATAGAATATTTTACTATTTATTTTATTTTCGTGTTTTGCATAAAACATTATTCAGAATGTACAGACAGTCGGAAATAAATTCCATTTTATCCCGTGACTTTGTATATGTCCCAAGACAAAGGTAAAAACGATATTCATAAACATTCAGCATTCAGGTGAACTTTCGTTGAATAATCTGATTTTCGGCTTGATTTAGGAAAACATGATTTTCCGCTCATTCTTTGAGTGTGTCTGACTCACCCTATATCTGTTCCATCTTAACAGACTACTGCATCCCTACCCCCCCCCCCCCCATTATTGCAAGAGGAAATCTGAATAAGTGTTCTCAAAATGTCAAAATGTTCGCTCTTGTTAAATCTGTATTATCATGTCCCAGTTTAAATTGCTAGTTAAGAGGGGAAAATGAGCTAGAAAAGTGAAGAAGGTTAGGAGAGAGAAAGAAAGAGGGAGGTAAAGAAACATTAGAAGTGAATGATTGAGGAAGGATAAACACTATAATTATAATGATAAAGAGAGGACAAAGATTGGTAGTCAGAGAAAAATATGTAAGTATACACACTGCAAAAACTCCGGTGTTGATTTAACACCAGCCCGGAATCTATGTCCACACCAGTTGAGAATCAAACCGATGCTGTTTTAATACTAATAGGTGTTGTGTTGGACCAAAACGAAACTGGTGCTGTTTAACACTTCTCGAGTGTGGACATATATAGATTCCAGTCTGGTGTTAAATCAACACCGGAGTTTTTGCATTGCATGTATGAATAATGAAAGATGAAAGAAAGGGGGTACATGTAGTTCATAATGATGTCAAATGCTTGAGACTGCCAAGTCCAAATAGGTTCCGTTGGAAAAGATTTTTTTCATGCATTCTGCTTTTTTAAACTAAAAGATACTATATTCTAATTAATATGCATTTCATTGTTTGGACTAAAAAAAATTGACCAAATCCAAACACTTTAAAGAGAAATTATCAGGCAACAGCTAAGGCATAAGCGAATCTTTTCGATTAATATGTTGGTCATCTTAAGCGTGTTAAGTACGTGTTATGTTGATACACAACACAGCTGAAAGAGATTCTGTTTGAAAATACCTCTGTCTAAATATGTTTTTGTTTATCAGATAGTGTTGTTTCTATTTAGGGTCTTTATCTTCCTTTGAATTCAGTGTTTCCGATAGCCTTGTTGATATGATATTTTTAGGTACTTGTTGGTTGTCCGTTGGGAGGAACTTCGCAGTGACCACGGACGAGTCCCCATCTTCCGCCATCGATGGACTCCTCTATGGGCCAGCTTGATGGATACTGATGGATGGATCAAAAGACTAAGCTGTTTTCCAGTGTATATATAGGTTCTTAATCAAATAATTCTTCATTTTGTTTCTCTTTTCCTTCTTCTCCTCGCCATCAAATTAAAAAGAGAAATTACAGGGCGGTCACCTTCTTTAGCAACCCCTGTAATTCCTCGTATGTTATAGACATTGTGCAATTTGTAAAATAATCATGCTTCACTTTGCACAGAAGGTGATTAAAAATACCCATTGTGTCAAGGTTGTTACATTTTAATGGAATTAACCTTTTCTTCATGTGTGGATAGTTTATTTCAATTATTATTCCATGTTTATTTTATCTATGCTTTATATGTTCGATGTTGTTAAATATCATTATACTCTAATAACAGTAGAGGGGTTAATAGAATTAATAAAATTTTATTTTATTAGTATAGTTTTTATATGTGGAAATTATAGACCGACTGAATTACACTTATGAGAATTAGACCCTCCCAACTCCCTGATAAGACTAATCTGCCAAGTTGGTATACCAAGTGTACTGATAGTAGACCAAATGGGTCTAGCCCTGGTCCTGTTGTGGTATTGGACTATCTGCAATGAGAAGTGGTCCAATTGATTGAGCAGCATGCTGTCCACACAACAATCGGTAAAAGAATTATTCAACTCTGGGTAGTTTTCAACCAATACTGTGTAGTTTTCATCAAAAGCACGCATTATTGGTTTAAAACTACCCAGAATTGGATAATATCAACCAATTGTTGGGTGGACAGAGTGTGTCGCCCAACATTTTTAAGAGTGTGTGGTTCAAGTGAATTAATATAAACCGATAAGTATACACGTCCGTTAGGTGCGTCAAGCTTTTATACAGACATAGATTTTGAATTAATATTGGAGAGAAATTAGATCAATGCACCTGGAATTTTGTATTGTTTAACACATGAAATCTCAAAATCACATGAATATCATGAAATCATCATGATATGTTTGTATTCAGTGGTTTAGTGGTAAATTCAATTGATTTTCAAAGAAAGATAGACAGTGATATACATTTAAAAAATGCAAATTAATCCCAATCTATTGTTTCAGCTTCCATCCTATTCAACCTGCTTGTGATAAGCAAGCGATAAGTGCTGAATTGCATGAGCTAACTCTCTGACTAATAGCACTACCGATATTGGGAGGAGATGGCACATTTTCGTTGAAATGATAAACACTTAATACTGGCATAAAACGAACGAAAACATTGAAAACGGAAACGAATAAATGGTCGAACAATATGTATTTTTTTCTGAGTGCTGTCCTGATATTTACTAATCCTTACCATGCAGCTGACAAATTACATATCCACAGATTAACTGTTACTATTTTGGATCATCCTTTGACAAATTCGGTTATAAAACCGGATGTGTATCAGCAGATGTCCAAAATTTCTCCAAAAGAAAAATGACTATTGCTGGGCCTCTGACAATTGTCATGTCAAATTACATTAAATACTATTGTTCATTTATTCCATATTCTATTCCATCCTAATTATTGACAAATTTGTTGTATTGTTCGTTTAGGGAAATAAGTGTATTGAAATGTTATTGGAAATAGGGTTTTGTTTTATTCATTCATAATCAAACTCTGAAGAAAATAAAAAATGAAATCAATCGATCAACCGTTAGATTCTGTCAAGAAATCAATTCTCCCCCCCCCCTCACACACACACCGTCACACATAAAAGAATCACCTTGGAGACGTAGAATCGGTGCAATAAAAAAGGTTGTACAGCCTAACGTCGTGATTGGATGGATAGCTGTTCAGTTAAAGATTCTCGGTTATTTTCTGAATCGAATAATCCATTCCGTTACAAAAACAACGCTGAAAATGTTTAACTTTCAGGTCTAGACTTCGTGGTTGCATTATTTATTTAGGGCTTATGAGATTTCTATCTTTTTAAGAGAATAAAGCTAAGGTGTACGAAAAATATTCAATTAGGACTACTCCAGAATTTGTTTTGGTGCCCCTTAAAAATCCCCTGTTAAAACACCATACAGCTATACTACTGTTAATATGGGCAGCTGGTAAGTATCAAGATTTTTAGTTCGACTTCTCAGTTTGGTTTTCTCTACAATAAAAATAAAATCAGTTCTTCAGAAGATTACTGATTTCACGTCTCTGCTTTGCAGTCTCTTCTGTCCGCTAAGTTAAATGGACCTGTATCATGGCGTCAAAGTTATTTGTTAAATTGACCAACCAGGGTTCTTGATCATGTGACATCGGGGGATATCGTTCAAAATAAATAATGAAAAAAAAAGAGCTTTGACTAAAAAATAATTACGTTGAAACATTACTGACCTCAACCCTAGTCATTTATTCATCTACTCCTATATCAGTTCAATAAACAATGGTTAAATCTAAACCCACATTAAGAATTTGCATTATGAACTATTCTGTAGAAATGATGAGGAATCCTATTGTTCATTGAGACCTAGATCTCTGTTCAAATGATTGAAGCGAAAGGATAAAGCTTGGCTTGAAATGTCATTTTTCACACAACCAGGAATAATTGAGGGGATTAGAAGAGCAGCTATTTTCAGAACTAGATGGATTTAAAATCAATCTCAAACCTAGCCTGGCATGGTAGACATGGAATTCATCCAAACACCAGTGAACAAATTAGAACTAACCGTTTTGGGGGTACGAAGTGGGTAATATTTTCCAAAGTCACTTCCATCATCTCCAAGTAGTCTCTTCGACCAGTTGTTCTTTAATCCTGTCATGAATCAAGCCGAGGATTGACCGATGAGTAATTCACCCAGCGCGGACTGTCCAGGAGGCTACGTTCAACTCTGAAAGTATAAAATAGGTACAATCTCCTATATAATCTGAGAGGGGGTGTAGTTGGATATAAATGGGTTATGGTGGTTTACCGGGATGCTCATTCTCCCCGACCACAATCTCTGGAGGATAGTTGAGGGCACCCACTACTTCCTACAAGTGCTACTGTTTTATTCAAGAGACACACATTCTATTACTTCACCCCAAGTTTCCCCCATTTACTTTGCGATTAATCTTTGGATGTATAGAGGCCTGGAGAGTCAAGCCGTTGATTGAACCGCCATTACAAAGAAAGTGAGCTCCCATTGCTGCATACCCGTCCGGTCTACCAGGTGGAGTGATTTAAGAATTAGCAAGGGGGATTAACACGATACGAGCACACCTCTGCCTGTGATATGAACGGCATCTATCCACGGCTTCACAAGGGCCATAACTGTCCACGAAGCACGTGATATACGAGGCATTCATTCTTTGAGAGGTGAAGGTTAGGAGGCGTTAATTGAACCTGATTCCTTTTGCTACTTACCTGCTTAACACGCTTAACCAGAATCCGAGCTGAATACGATGTGAGCCTTGACTACTTCTCTTCTTCTCACTCCAACCGAAGGATTTCAATTTAATTCCATGCACACTAGGAAAGCCTGTTGAGAGCTTGGAGGATCATCGAAAGTGTACTTTTGTGGACCATCTATCAAGATTACTTGAAACTGGAACACGGTTTATCTTTGATGGTCTAGGTTCGGAATGAAGACGGCCTGATCAGGGAGTTTTATGATCTTCAAGGACTGTACTTAACTCTGCCAGCCAATATGGAAGCTGTTATTAAAGTTTTTGCTGCCAAGAAGTTTCCTGTGAAGAAATCTTGGTTTGGTTTGAAACACGAGAATCCTAAGGTCTTTTACAAGCCACAAGTAAGTTCAAGATCACTCTGATTCATTTGTTCATAAATATGGAATTTGACCTACTTCTTTGTATTATTATAGTTCTGGTTAACGAAACTACTCTTGATACTATAGCGCTAAGTCCACCTTAGAAAAATGTTGATTTGAATCAGTATGAGAAATCAGACAAGCATAATGCTGAAAAGTTCATCAAAATCGGACGTAAGATAAGAAAGTTGTGACATTTCAAAGTTTCGCATATTTTTCACAAAATAGTGCACAATTTTGCCACATGCCAATGAGAGAATCGATGACGTCCCTCACTCATTATTTTGTTTTCTTATTGTTTGAATTATACAATATATCAATTCTTACAGATTTGACATATAAGGACGAACTTGACTGAACCATAAAATGTTAAACAATGGTAATTCCACATGTTCAGGATGAAATAAAACTTTGATTCACATGACAATGAGGAGGAAATACATATTTTATATAAGAAAATACAAAGAAATAGTAAGTGATGCCATTAGTTCCATCATTTGTTAGAGTAGACTTGTCCTTTAAGTTACCAGACTACGCTTGATAGCACATACTTTAAACTTAGGCTTATCTAATGAATAGTCCACTGTCATGTCTTGATATTACATTCCTTAATCATGATTTTCAAATGTTTTAGATGTCTTAATCATGTTAATTTCTTACTTTTGTAAAAAAAAATACAATGGGTCATTTAATGTCATACTTAAATGTAAATTTTATAAATGTAAATTTTATATGTTTACAGAATTTACACAATTGATTAGAGGTCACTTTGTTTCTATTTCATGTCCACTGACATTGCACTCATTATTACATTCATCCATCTATAAGCCTATAACCAACTATAGGCCCTACATCAAACTTGTGAAGAGGATTAAAATGAATCATTTAACAAAACAATCACGTGATCAACGCCATTGATGGATGATGGTGATATTTGAGATAGATTTCTTCACTTTCGACAACTCTATTTTCCGATCTTGCTTCTTCATTTTTTTTCAGTAGAACAATCAGAAGTACACCGTCATCTTTTGATGATTATTTTCTTTTGTATAGTATTCTTTTATTATCCATCTACCTTCTTCCTCGTACCCTACATCTCCTATTTGTTTACCATTCCTCATTTTCTTGTAATATTGTTATTGATGATAAATATTTTAATGACAAGATCCTTTTTGTTTTTATCTCAGCCAGTCAAATTCCTTGGTACAGCAGCTCACACTCCGCCAATAATATTGATTGTTGGAGAAATTATTTCATGGAAAATTTTCAACACTTTAAATGATGCTTAGGAAGAGTTTCTCAAAGTTTAGTTGGAACCTCTGTTCTAAAATGTTGAAAAACATTATTCCCAGGGTTGTGTTACCATGACAGTTGTCGTCTGACTCAAGACAATGTTCATTCTGAATCATTAAAACCACGTTATCTTGGCGCGAAAAAAAAAACCTGGGGAGCGTTTCATCAACATTTTTGTCCGACAAGTTGTCAGATCTGACATCTTTCCTTGATTTTGATTGGCTGAGAGGCATTGTTACCATGGTAACTGCCGGATAAAACAGGACTTGTCGGATAAAACGTCCGACAAGTCCTTTCATGAAACGCTCCCCTGGTATACAGGTTCAGATGCGTGTTTCATAAAGCTGTTCTTAACGAATGACTTTACGCACGACTGTTGATGATTGTGCTATGTGATATCGAATATAAAATGGATGTATGACCTAAGAACATGTTTCAGTCGTGCGTAAAGTTGTGCGTAACTTTAAGGGGCTTTCACAATAATTGCTAGTGCGATCGTTTACGATCATGTCACAATATATGTTGCACACAATCGCAACGGTTGTAAGCAGTCGCATCACCAATCGTGAAAGGGGCATTACGAACAGCTTTATGAAACACCATGCACCAGGCCATGTAGTTTGTGCTGTATTAGGCCTCTGCATTGCGACTTATCTACATGATCCAGTTTTTTTGGGGGGAAAAAATCGCATTTGGCAAATTTTCTGAAAATATAAACGAATATGATTTTCTTAATTGGAGAATTAGTTACCTATTTCGGAATTGTCGGAATTGCAACCTTTGAATTTGGAGTAAAGGCCATGATTGGTTTCCAATTGTAGCTGGACGTAAAGATTATTTATATTTGTAACAGTGTAAGGAAAAATGAAATAGTAATTGATTTTAACTGTAGTATTAATGTATGGTGAGAACTGAGGGTGCCAACTTCCAGTGTTTACATCATAATTTGTTATATAAAAAAATGAATAGATGCCACAGACCAATCATGTGCGATGAAGTTTGGCCCAAGGTTACAAGAAATTCATCAGATAATGAAATACATATCTATTACGCTACATTTTTTTATAATACGTACAGTATATAAAGAGTGAGGATAGATTGCCAGTAAGGTGATTTCTGGAGAATATCTTCAATGACGAACTAGCTAAAAAACAATAAAATCATAAAGGAGCTTTAACATGCTTAAACTCTTAAATCGGAGGGTTCCAAATTCCAGAGTGGAATTAAAGATTGAAAAAAATCGACCAAATATCGAAATAAATTTGACGAAATCAGAACTAAGACATGCTGCTTTACGGTTTCATTTGGTAAAGTGACAGAAGAAAAACTGTACTGATTATATTTCCATTGTAAAATTTATACTTCAATTTGTAAATAAGGGTTAGTTCATGGTAAGGTAGAAATGTTATGTGATTGCAGGGCCCCGCAGTTCTACAGGCTTGGTTTTACGTTTCTTTGACTTAAATTATTACTTGACTGATTGTATCATAATAATAGTATACTTTTTTATTTGTCTGTAGTTTCATATTATTTATTATTGTTGTTGCTTTCTTTTCTGTGAAACAAATGTCAAACGAGAAATATGAAAAAATGGCGTGAAATGAAATGAAATTGCTCTAACAAAGTATTTTAACATCATGATATAGAGCTCTTGTATCATTTATAGAAGACGCTGAAAGTAAAGAAATTATAACGAAACGATGCGTGTAACATGTGTAAACTGAAACGAATCTCTTATCCAATGATGGGGGGAAATGGCGGGAGAAATTTCAAAAGTAATAAAATAATATAAAGACATGATTGAATACATTTTTTTTATTTACTATGTGAGCAATATCATCTTATGGAACAATACCTATTTTACTCAAATAATGAGACACATGACGTTGAGTTATAAGATTTGAAATCTTGCCGATGAAATAAATAGTATTTCCCCTGTACTCATGAGTGACACAATCCGCTTAAAATAAATCAGTCTATTTTTGGCTGGTTCCGGATTCACGTGCTGAAACTGGTAAACTTTCAAAACACCACCATAAATCTGATAAGAAATTATTGTGGATCTATTTCCAGACTTACAATGCTTCATTGCAACTTGGGTTTTACAGACCTGGTAACCATACGGCATCAGCACTCAAGCTAATATTAACAATTTTCGTGTCAAATACATTTTTAAATTCTTTAATGTTTTTATCATTTTTTTATACAAAGATAACATTTGTGTTAGGTGGTAAAATTGGATCTAGTCAAATACTAGAATTGTGTAATTTTGGCTCAAATTTTACATGTCTGTGTTTCAGAATGATAGGTCATTTTGTATCCAAAAAGAAAGTTTCAAATCAGTATATTGAAAAATGCTTTCGGACTTAGGTTTATCAAAGTTTCCATTCAATCATTAAAATATTGAAATAACATCCACCAACAAATAGTGACTATATGTGAATCAGGGGTCTTTTTTACAAAAGATATAGAGAAAGCCAAATTCGTATTGTTCAGCATCGAAAAAGGCTGATGGCAAGAATAGTAAAAACATGAAAAAGAAATAGATAATAATTTTGATTTTAGGAAAGATGTTGAAATAAAATTCGCACTGTTCTTAGCGTGAAGTATATTTCTCTTTCTAAAAAAATACCAAAAAGGTATTATCGATCCTTCTCGCATTTCCCAGGGAAAGATCTATTGTTTTAAATTGAATATTTATTCATTTTAGAGGACCCTGCCCGGCTTGCCCGAATGAAGTTTAATTTCGATTTTTCCCCCTCTAGACTTTCGTATAGGGATTACAGTTACCAATAATAATCATTCTGTTTTCTATCAGAGATTGTTACTTTCTTTATGTCCTCCTACCAGTCAGCCTTTGATATTTATCATTCATTCATTTGTGTAGGCCTATTTATTATATTGTAAAATAATCACTCTGTCAAATGCTTTGTTTTTAATTCTCGATAAATATATAGGCGTTCTGTACTGTTAAGCCAATACAGACGAATTGAACGTGTATTGTAAAACAACTTTGACCTCAGTGATATATACCTAAAATAGAACTTGTGGAAGTCATGTAGATCAGTGATACCCCCTCCCGTTCTAAACCGTTCTCTTACATCATGTCTAGCCTCGATACCTCCCCCTTTCCCCTTCCCTTCCGTATTCCTGCGACTTTCATCTACCCTCCTCTCGCGATAACTTCTCCCTTATAAACTTTTACTTCAATATTCTTTCGCCCTCTCCTCTTTTCTTGTCAATCTGGACTTGCTATAAATGCTATAAAGTAAGTCAGACCATTATTTTACACCCTAGAGTAATCTAATTCTGTAATATTCAGTCTCTATGACCGGAATATCTTAGGTCACAGCCGGTGAACATTGAAAGTGTAACGGGCTAAATAAGCACCCCGTTGTCCCCTTCCTCCCCCCTCCCCTGTCCCTTCTCACCAGGATCTGGAACTGTAGACATATAGTACATACTGATTGGCAGGTGTTATCTTACTGGATAGATAGTTCATCTTCATGTTTGAGTCATCAGACGATATAGGTGACAGAGCACCACACATCGGCACACCCTCGATGGATCAAGTCTCCCGCGCTCAAACTTCCTCCAATTTCCATGCATAGTCGATATTTGAAGCTGAACAAAAAAATACTGGAGTGCTCTTTAATAGGCACCAAGCCTGGGGGCACCAAGCCATATTATACATGAACTGAAAGTTTAAAACTGAAACCATGGGGTAAATGGAAGGGGGTAAGGGCCAATGTAGGTGTGTCATCATCATTAATGATAAGTAACAGTTGATCAGGAATGACGGAATGCTCCCCCCCCAAAAAAAAAAAAATAATAATAATAATGAAAATAAACAGATTAATGAATAAATAAATAAACAAATAAATAATAGATAAATGATAATGATAATTAAAAAAATAAAAATAAAAAATAAAAAAGCAAAACACACAAAATCACTCCATAATAGAGGCTGTTTCATCTGGCCATAAGATACAAGTCGAACATAATATTCGGAATGTTGCTATTCGTTTATATATAATTTAAATCAATCACTATTTTAAATGGGCTTCGCGGAGGGAATATCATTGGGAGAAAAAGATCATTGCAAATTTTCCACCAAATCAGAGATGAAAGGCACAATGTTTAGCTTTATTAAAAGGGTCCTATATTGCTCAGAATACTTCGTTATTTTGAGACAGTTTCTTCTCTGATTAAAAAATGATGTTCAACAATGTGGTGTAATTCTGTCAAGTGAAGACACTTTAAAAAATTGAGGGAAAAAACCTCACTTTGTGAATCCTTGATTGGAATTATGGAGGAGTTGTTGAATTAAATTATAGCGACACTGTCCACTGGCTGAAAATCATTGCTTGGTCACAGAAGAACTATAATCCTTTTACCAGGCCATTGGACTTGCGGTTGTCAGAAGTTTATGAAATATAAGTTAAGTGAGGCCAAGTTTAGAACATGCTTAGCACAGGTTATCCTGTCTGATAATGAAAAATAGTCAATCAAAATGTGATTTCTCAGATTCGGGAGTATTTTTAGTAAGGTATGGTGGTCGTAAAATGAAAATATATTGTGAACCATTATGACATCAGCCAACTCTGCGGTATGCATTTTAATCTATATAATTCTGGCGAGAGTTTTAATGTTTCCTTGGGCCATCAAACTCTTCTTCTTTGCTCTTTCAAATTTCCATCGAACCGAGAGCATGATGGCGATGGTAATACGACATTATGATATTCTGAAGGAACTTGATAAGGAATTTAAAAAGAAATGAAATTAAGAAAAAAAATGTTTAAAGTGCTAGAATGTCTCATAGTGTATGATTGGTTGATCTCAGACAAGGGCAATGAATCAATTTTGAAATTATTGCTTTCATTAAATACCTATATTATTGCTCTATTTATCACGGAAAAGAAACCTGCATAACTTTTCTATTTTCATGATGTTCCTATAGCGTTTATGATGAGTATCACTATTAGAGAAAAATCGATTCACATCAAGGTAATGTAACATTGATTTAAGCATCTCATTGCAACTTTTGAAACGCTGGTACTTTTGCAGGCTTGGATGAATCAATTTTCTTGTAAGTATGACCGGGGTATCATTCTATTGAAATATATATTTACAAAATAAGTATGAAATATCATGACATGAAACATCTCAGAAGAGATAGAGACCACAAAAAGTAAATTAGCAGCATAATGTGGAAAGGACTTTAAAGGCATTTCGTCAAATCTATATCACATTACACAGTATAAGCCACATCGCTTCCAATAGGAACAAGATAGGACGTAATCAGAGCTTTCCAACATACACACATGCAGTGTGCGAATAATTATCGGTGAAGGTTTGAGGAAAATCCATTGAAGATTAAGTTATTATAATTTCTTTTTTGTTGACGTCATAAACAAGCAGCTGCCCTTTATGTTATGTAATATGTTATGCAAAAATTTACCTTTTTTAAATATTTCGTGATGACTTATTTTTCATTTTCTTTTTAGGAGTGGGTCTGAAATAAGTTGTTTATTGATATACTGAAGGCACAATAAAAAAACATTTTAACTTATCTGAGAAAAATGACATTTCATTGATTTTTGTTTACCATACGATTATGTAAAAAAGCTGCTCGCATATGACGTCAAAAATCCAATAATAAAAATTCTGATATTCTTTTTTTTATTATTTGATGGAATTTTCTCAAACATTCGCCAATATTTTTAAATTATTTTTTCTGCTATTTCACAATAAACTTACCCTATAAGTTGGTCACAATTCCCAGTTTTCATAACAAAGCGTTTCATCTTTCACGATGGTGACATTTTCAGGAGTAGATATGACATCCGAAATCTTGACGCCACATCTTGACGACTTACGTCACAATGACCGGACCGACATGCCAATGTAAAATGATGAAAACTGCCAGATTGCAGTTCATGGGGAATGGGAGCAAATTATCTAACATTATGTGTGTTCAGATAACACATCATGTTCAGGCCAATTCAAGGGAACAAAAACAGGTGATCGCACATTTAGTGTTACTGCTTCTAAAGAATGGAACAACATCCCCACTTTCATTAAATCATCAAACTCTTCAGATCAATTTAAGAAACTTCTAAAAACATACCTCTTTTCCGATTAATTTCTTTTGCATGTATTTGTATTGTAATTATTATGTACTTTTGTTTTAAACTCGTTTGTAAACGCTGTGATATAGTTAACTATGGAGAGAGTACTAAATGCTAGTTAGTTAATATTATTATTATTATTATTAAGGGAAAATTAATCATTTTGGTTTAAGGGGTCAAAACGAGGGGCCGATTTAGTTATTCAACATGAAATACCAAATACAAACTGGATTTCGCTCCCTTCATCCTTATGATTCATGGCACTAGAGCTTAAAACATGTTCATGGCTTAGGTGAAAACATTATCTCTCTCTCTCGTGTTTTCTACGTTTTTTACCTTTACCTCATTTCACTGTCTCTTTGCCAGCTAGTAGAAAGGAAATAGATTGTAGTCAAAATTGCGAAAATGGTGTCACGCCGATGACTATCGTAACTAAACAAACCTTTATCATGAACATAGGATGCATGGTCTGACGACGTCCGCCATTTTTGCTTATCTGTTCATTTCGAATATATCCTCACGTCATGCACGTGAATGGGGACAGTTTTTGTCACCTATCTTTGCACAGATTGGCTGCACGCCACCCCTCCCTCATGGAAAGGGTTAAAAAAGAATGGAAAAATAACAAAGTTTCATCCATATCATTTATATTTGACATTTATTGCGGATATTCTTTCCTTTGGGCCTCAAAACATAAGCAACAACACCATTGATTCAAGTAACTACGTCCAACCACTTTACCATCGTTGATATTACAATATCCTAATTCTTTGACATTCGTGTAATCTTATTTCATAGAGTCCAAACAAGTTTTGTTTTCTCGTGTTTTGAAAGTGTTGATCGATATCGGTCAGTAGAACGTTAAGGTCAAGGATCTATTCGAGATCTATAAACCTATTTTGGGTAATTTTCATTGTGGCAATTGTCGTCACGTGCAGTCCCTAAATAGTTGGGATGCATTGAATATAAGGGTTGGATCTCCTTGCCCAAAGGCATAATTTTTAATACGATAAACGCCCTTCATGATATCTCTCTCTTTTACTATCTCTGCCTCTCTCCCTAACACACACACACACGCGCAACCTTTTCTATCTCTCTCTTCCTTACCCTCCCTCTTTTTTTCTTCCCTCTCTCTTCTTCCCTCACTCCCCTTTTCCATATACTTTGTAAAAAGAAAATACCGGAAGACGACCGTTCAAAATTAATATTTGTATGCTATTATAAAATGATAGTTCAAATTTATCAACATAACATTGTAGATAAACCGTCAAACATTCTTCGTTGGTCTATCGATACATCAATCCCATGAATACTTCTGTGTAAAGGTCATTCCCTTCTAATTTTTTTTCTGTTTATTACGGGTTGCATTCTAATCCGAGGGCACCTTCATTTTCCCATTAATTTTGTGCATTTCTTGGCATGCTCTTTGGATTGGTTGATTATTTTTTTTTTTTACTTTTTTTTAATGCTTTACAGATTATAACCTTAAAAATATGTTAGATGACCCCCTTCGATTTAATTTTCTTACCAATTGATCATTTATCGAAGAGTTCTTGTACCACCCCTCCCCTGTGAGAATATCCGGTTCCGTTTTTTGTAACACTAGGAAGAGACTCTTTCTTAAAGAGGAGCTGAATGTTACTTTTTCATTCCGTTCTTTATATTATATCACCATATCAGTCATCAGGAAACCTATTACCTGTCCTGGACGTAAGGAAAGGAGCTAATTATTGTAACTTCTCTGACCAAATTTTTTTGGCAACTTCGACTTCAATGCTGTTTTTTAAGTCGAGCCTGCATATGATGGCAAATTGATATGTTGTCGTCATTTACAAGTCGATATGCCCGCAGGGGGTCCTTATTATGACGTATTTCAGTAACATATACGATTTCCAAGTTAAATGTCGAGTTGCTATTTTGTATCGGTTATGAGCACTTAGGCAGGTTTGTCGTATTGGCATCAGTGAAATATGTATTAATATCACTCATAGGCAGCAATTTCGTAAGATGTTTGGTCGGGAGGGGGGGGGGGCTCTTTCATAATTATGTTGAACACAATTTGAAAATCGAGGAGAGAGACACGCCCCACCCGGTACACCGCCGATGATATCACTGCTCTATTCTATTCATGATTATTGAAACAATTCTAGTCCGATTTGACTCTAACATGATAGTAGATCGGTAAAATAAACACTGAAGTAGCCATGGGCGGGGCGTGACTTCTCCCTTTTTTATTTAAAAAAAGACAAGTATAATACGAAGAAAAAATGTGTTGTGGTCTCAACGAGTTGAAGTTTCACTGGAAAAAAAAGAACAGTCGAATAATCTTGTATCGCTACGCTATACCTAATACGTCATCTAGGAATATAATCAATTTACTGGATTTTCGTAATTTATATAATCTTGTTGCTTCAAAGTGATTATTTTCATTTTCATCGGCGAAAACTTAAAAAAATGCACCTTTCATTTTAAGGTCTTGTGTCCGTTTTTAAAAAAACCTTTTTGGAGTACAAATAAATAAAAATGCTGTTAGGTCATTACGCTCCGTCTCAAACACATAGCCTTCATTCGCCCCTTCACTGCATTGACCTATAGTACATTGTCATAATAATAATAATCGCTCCGGGTAATCAGTACGCTCCCTCACATGCCAAAAACCTCCCTCCAGGTTGTTGTATGCCTATACCTGTCTTCCTAATTCTTACTCTGCATTTTATGTTACAGACAATTCAAATTCCACGCAATGTTAAAAATAGCTTTACCTTGGACAGGGTTATCCCGGTCCACACTCTTTTCATGATCCCTTGTTTCGCTCCCTTGCCTTGCCCCCCTCCCAGCCGTTTAAAATAAATTCCTAGGTACGCGAGTAAATAAAAACGACGCAATTATTTTCCTAATTGTACATTAAATAATCTAGTTCCTTAATATATTTCAACTTTTTTCCCTTTCCCCTTAACCACAAACTTCCTGGGGTTTTTCATCCAACATCTAACCTCAGCTCACTGGTTTCTCAGGAAAGCAAGATTTTTGCCCATGAGCAGATTTGAAATTAGTCATCTTCTATTTCTGTCTTAGAGAGGATTGAATTGAGTTCAGGTGGTAGAGATTTTCATCATATTGTTCGTTACTTGAGGGAAAAATATTCATTCGCGGTCATCTCTTTATCGTTGTCAGAATTATTATTTATTCTATTATCATTTTTTCCCTTAGAAAATTAAAAGAAACGCAGCTAAATCATGGGATTTTTCTCTTGATATGTATGTACAGGTTGTATCGAAGAAGAGAGAACACGAATTTCACATCAGAGAAAATAAAAAGTATGTTGCTTGAAATAACAATTCATTTGCAGTTTAAAGGTAACCTAATCATGCTAATTAGGTTCTCTATATAGGAATGTGCATTAGTAAACACAATAGTTCCGAAAATGTTATGCAAAAGTATGATTGAAATGCTTATTAGTTGTGAAAGCATATAGTATTTTTATTGTCACTGATCGAATATTTTTCTCACGAAAAATATATGAAATATTGGTTTCCTTCGTTTTCATTGGACGTACAGCTTGTGGTAAATCAGTTGTGTTGCCCCCTTTGTAAAATCACGATGTAATTCAGGCAAGGTTTATAAGATATCAAAACCATTTAGGTCCGGGTTCAGGCCTTATACTAAAGGCTGAAAATAATATGGTTTGAACAGATAAAGTAAAACCAGACAAACAAAATTTCATCGAAATCTGCTGAGGAGTAACAAAGTTTTGACATTTCAAAGGTCTGCATTAGGTCGGTTATGCATATCTTCATGAATATGCATTGAGCTAGTTGATGATGTCATATCCTTAGTCATTTTGTTTTTCATAAGATAATGATATTTATTTATAATTTGGACCACCAACATGACCAAGAACAAACACCTTTATTGCTGCAACTTATTTTTTTCCTATAGAGACATACACGCACGTATGGAAATATGGTTTCATGTAAAGAGAGGGTGGGGACATAACATCTTGAGCGCATCTGTTGAATATTCATGACGCCGTGTAAAGGCCCGTTTAAATATTTTCAAAATCATATGGTTAAATATTAAGATGCAATAACTTCGTTATTTGTAAGGAGATTTTGATGAAATTTTCAGTGTTTTGCTCATTGAATTTTACTCTATTTATTTGAATATGATTATTTTCAGCCCCGAGTACCTCTTAAAGCAGACAGCGTGGACATGGTGTAGACCTATCCCTTCCTCCGGACGTTCAATTTCTGAAATCTCATGCAAATTAGCCTATATCCGCATCCTAATATAGAAAATGATTGGCTGTAAAATCACCTACCTTCAACCTTAAATGAATATATTCCAATTAACTGACTATTACATGTTCATGAATCGAACAATGGAAATAAATAGGGATATGAAAAGTAATGTTGTGTATTATAATCGATTAAATTAGCAACGGAATTAATTTTGATAGAGGAAAATGATAAAAAGGAAATTTGGAAAATCTAGAGAATAAAACGACAAGAAAACGGGAAAGCTGTACACCTGCAACAGCATGAATATTCGATAAAATATTCCTTTTAAAAAGAGAGAACAGATGAAATGAAACCTATCAACCCAGAAGGAAAAACCAGTTAGACCAGTATTTTTTTTAATGGTTTCCAGTATATTTTTACTGGTTTCCAGTATATTTTTACTGGGCCAGTTGAATTTTAACTGGACCAGTAAAAATCAACTGGAGACCAGTTCCAACAATTGCATTCCAGTTGAAGCAATTAGTAATACCAGTTAAATTATTTTTCATCAAACTATAATGCTACTGGTCCAAGAAATGGTTTCCAGTATAGATTTTTACTGGTTATCAATATATGTTTACTGGACCAGTTGATTTTTAACTGGACCAGTAAAAATCAACTGGAGACCAGTTCAAACAAAGTAGTAATACCAGTTAAATTGTTTTTCATCAAACTGGTGTTGTACTGGTCCAATAAATAATTACATTATTTCAAGTCAGATCACATGAAGGATTATGGAAAATGAATCTTGCAATTCAGAAAAAGTTATTACCGTTATTATTTATCATTGTTATCATTCTTTTTATATAATTATCATAATTATTATGAATATTATGATCATTGTTGTTATCATTCTCATTACTGTTATCATAGTTATTGATACTGTAATTATTATTATTATTAATATGATCATAATTATCAAGTATTAACATTATCATTAAAATAATTATTTCCTTTTTTAAATAATTGAGATCAAAGCAAGATATATTCCTCTGATAGAGTCGACTGGTCTAAAGTAATTCATTGTATGAAATTGAACTGGTCAAGACCAGTAATTCTGATGATGCTGATCACGTGGTTTTCCTCATTTGCATATTTCCTCTTTTTAAAAGAAAATCAGGATTTAGAATGGAATATGTCCTTGCAATGACACTAATCATTGTTTAATAACTTTCTAAATAAGTGTGTGAACTAATGCACAATGAAAATGTGTAATTTCATACATCACATTTAAAATAACAGCAAAAGATTAATTTACTAACCATCTTTTCCATCACATTTCACTGACCATGGTATATAACAAACCAAATGCATGTAATTGGGCGTTGTGGCGTGCGCCTGTAATCCAAGCTGTGGGGAAGTTACAAATTGATGCAGAGGTTCGAGCCCTGGTCACGTCTTTCGGATGGTGACGTTAAAGGTCGGTCCAAGACGTAAATAATCATATCCGATTGATACACGTCTGACAAAACTCAAATACACACACACACACATACACACGTAATAAATTGATCCAGCAAGACCAGTACGAAGACCAGTTTGAGGACCAGGACCAGTAGAAAATACCAGTAAAATGCAGTTGAAATTGGATACCATGAAGACCAGTGAGACCAGTAACAACCACCAGAAAACAATTTTTAACTGCATGCACCAATAAAATTTTAACTGGACCAGTATGACCAGTTAGACCAGTAAACAGATATTCCAATTTCCAGAGTTACCAGTTAAAATTATACTGGTCTAACTGAGTGGTCCAGTGGGAATGAAATAGGTTGAGTCTTATATGTCGAAATATGAAGACAGTATTCAAACATGGTCTCAGTGCATTACGAATGAGCATTACGAATGAGAGGTCAGGGGTTCGATCCCCGGTCGTGCCATACCAAACATGTTAAAAATGGGACCATCTGTTTCATTGTCAGGCGCCCGACTTATTAGAATGGAGAAGGATGCTGATTATTGTGTTATGCAGGGGGCCTGCTGGGGAACAGATCATACCTCGCTACCCTGGGAAAATAAGTTGCGTTCTGTAATATACCATGATATTAAAGTATTGTTCCTAAAGAGTAATGACACTTTAGATAACATTAAAAAAAATAGTTTACTGTGATATGGAAAGAAGAATAAATAGTAAAAAGAAAAATACGATATAATGAGACAAGAAAAAGTCACACGACCATGCATAATCGGTAAATCTATAGTGTTCAAAATTTTTCATTTTTCAACATTATCAACATCTTTACACATTCTTTCTGTAATATTTCAAACATAGATCATACCAAGGCAACTTCTCAAATAATAACTGAGGATGCTTGCGAAGTATAGCACACTCAATCAATTTCCAGCCACCTAATTGATTAACCTGCAGAGGATGTAACGCTTCTCCGCTTGGCTTCAGTATATGGTCTTAGGATATTGGAGCATTTCCGTAAAGTGTCATGCAAAAAGTGTCAAAATTTATGAAGGTATATCGACGATTCAGCAATGGATCCCAGGGTGCCATTAACTTTATTGGTACTTATGAGAGATTCAAGATGAATCATCGATCCTCAACATTACCAATAATCTTTCCTGCATTTTGCCCTAGATAATATACCTTTCTTATTACTTGTATGGTCGTTTACAGGACAACTGATTAAAGGTCACCTCAGAAAAATATTGATTTGAATCAATATAGTCTCAAAATAGTTATATGCACAGTTTAGTCACATGCAACAGAGAGAATCAATGATGTCCCACACTCACTTATTCTTTTCCTTGTTATTGTTTGAATTATACAATATTTCATTTTCATACGCCCGTCCTTGGGGACGTATTATGGAATCACGCTCGGTGTCTGTCTGTCAGTTCGCCCGTTAATTTTTTTGTATGCGCGATAACCCGAAAGATAGAAAAAAAGAAATCATCATTGAAATCCCTAAAAGTGCATAAAATCTATTATTCATTCTCTTTGAAGTAATGTTTCTTTTTCCAAATTAAAGCACAATTTCTTCCTGACTTTATCCTAACACATCTTTACATTTCTCGCCCCTCTCCCCTGCAGTGGCGTCTTCCAGTCTGGTTCTTCCTCAGCTACCGGATCGTTTCCACTTGTTACGTCATCTCCTACTTCATATACGACTTGGTGTGTGGGATCGCCAAGAATGGCAGCCGCCATTTCATCTATCTCTCCACATGGGAGAACTTTGCATTTGATTGCTACTTCGCCGTCGCTACTGCTAACCTGGTGAGTGCATGGTTATGATGATGATGATGATGATGGTGATGACGATGGTGGTGGTGGTGGTGGATGATAATGGGGATGATGATGACGGCGATGACGAAGAAGATGATGATGGTGAAGATGGTGTTGATGAGGATGGGGATGAAGAAGAAGAAGATGATGATGATAATGATGATGATAATGATGATAAGGATGATGATGATAATGATGATGATGATGATAATGATAACGATCCTGATGTTGATGTTGGTGGTGGTTATGATGGTGACGATCAAGTCGACCACACAGGTCATTAGAGCGACAATTGATAAACATTATGGTGACGATGATAGTGATTATGCTGACTATCACGACAATCATGAGTGATGAGAGCGGCGATAAATTGATGGTCACTGATGATGACGACTACGATGATGATAAGATCGTAGTGCTAGCGGTAGTGAACATCGTTATCCTAATAGGCATGGACGTTTTAGTGCATACAATGATGGCCATTATTTATTTTTATTTTTTGCGGGGGTGGGGTGTATCAAATTGTTCTTTCGCAATAAAATTTTGAGTTCTCCTCCAAAAAAAGCATATCATACAGTCTCGATTGATACTCACTATAAAGCATATTAATATAAGTAATACCGACCCCTGATTACTGGCTGAATAAGGTTTGATTTATTTGATCCTGACATGCCTGATGAGCTCGGCTATTATCTGTATCATCTCCTCAGATATCTCAAGTCGTAAACATCATTTTAGGAAACATATTTACCATTCATTGTCGCTATTCATTTGTTTTCTTTTTTTTCATTTTTATTTGTCTATAAACAAAATAATCCAATATAAGAAATGATCTATCTTCATTGAAGGTCGTGAGTCTGCGAAAGGATCATTTGGAACGATTAAAACAGGAACAGGAGCGAAAGAAACAGGGTGTCTTCCAAAGGTTTATCAAGAAGTTCAAGAAGAAACCCAAGGAAACCATCGCAGAGAAGAAAGACGAGGAAGATGGTATGAAATTATATTAACATAGAGCTATTACATATAGCTTTATGATATTAAAGTGCAACAGTGGTGTAAATCCGGTCCAAGCAGTGGGGGGGGGGGGCACATCGAGGACTGTGAAAAGCGCGGTAAATCTATTACTTTTGGTAGGGTCCATGCTTTTGGTGTTGACAGTTAAGGACTATCACGGATGTTTTTCGATGACTGTTGCAATGGTTTTAGACTACTAAATTAATGTTGGGCTGATCATGCATGTCAAAAATATGCGAAAGCGTGAAGCGAGCTATCAAATTTCCTTAACTGGAAGAAGAAAATAATGTGTATGGGGATGACTGGATCGACTGGACACTTCGGCGAGCGAGCGTAGTGACTACTGTGTTGCCTGGTTTGTTTTCACTTGAACATTTTTCGTAAGTGCTGGTGCACTATACGACGTCATTAAAAAGTTTGTTACTTCCGTAGGCTTCTGTATTTCAACGACATGCATAGAGTCGGTTATTTTAGTGAAATAGGATGTCTGCCATCTTCTACAAAAGAAAAATAGATGACAGTCCCCGAGGAATTTTGAGCACAGGCATATGCAAAGATCTCCTATTTCATAAAATCGTCTGATTACTTTTGTGATGAAAGAGTTGCCAAAATCATGTTTGCATTCGTACAAGTTTCATTCATTTATATCCTTTCTTTGTCAACAGAAACACCACTGAGTTACAAGATTCAATGGTTCCTCTTTAATACCACCGTGCCAATGTCTATCTTAGTCACAATCATCTACTGGACGACTCTTTACATGACTCCAAATGACCCTGATCTCGTCAACAAAGCTAAAGTCCATGCCATCACCATGCTTCTCAGCTTCACTGAACTCTTCATAACAGCCACACCCGTGCGCTTCTGGCATTTCATCTACCCGATCGCCTTCGACCTCATCTTTGACTTTTTCTCCGTCATCTACTGGGCTTGCGGAGGAACCAACGCAGAGGGCGAGCCATATATCTGGCCATTCCTTGATTACGGCAACGAGCCAGGCACCGCTGGTGGAGTGTCACTCGGGATGATCCTTTCCCTACTGGTGCTTCAGGGTATTATGTATGGGTTTTACAGACTTCGATGTTGGTTGGCCAGCAAATGCGGCATGAACCCCGACCTGGACCTGGTCGGAAACGAGAAAGATGGCTTAGTCCAAGGGCTCGTCGAGTCACCCTGTTGAACAACCGACAATTCATAGAATTTAGGAAACAAGAAACGCTTGTATAATTTCTGTTGTTGGAGTTAAGAGAAGACGAACCATAAGTAACGGAATGATGACTCTGTATGTTTACATATACTTGCTAAAGAGTTAACAGTTTACATGGCTTCTACTTAAAGCAGATCAGCTTCCAAAGAAAAAAAAGAATGGCTCTTGCGCTGGATTGCTGTGTTTGCATGGCACAGGTATCGTGATCAAGTGAGGGTAAACGCTCTTAGGGTATGATTCTGTGTATATAATAATGCTGCGAAATATCTTTGAAATAGCACAAACTGTCCGTGCATAATCATAAAAATAATTATGAAGTAACATTCTAAATATTTTTTAAAGGTAACAATGAAATGAGGCAATCACAAATATGTCAAGTGTAATGAAAATGGCAATTTCGTCATTAACTCGACCTACAGGCACCAAGTAACCCTTTCGAATTGGTAGGATGAGGTTTTGAGAACCATATCCAATACTAGTTTCTGGAAAATACTATATGGCGTATTTAGTAAGCTAGAGGGATTAGAATCATCTACTTCAAATTAAGCTCAGTCGCAAAGTGTCATATCTGCTATGCTTTGAAGACAACCTCTGTTAATTCACTGGGTCATACTCGATGTTCATAGTGACCCTCAGTTTCACAAAAATCTATTCATCATCATCTAAGTAAATTCAATGTCTTAAACATTGGTTGCAGCAAATCTGTGCCTGTGCGGTAACCTTATTATTGTTGAAGATCCGCCTCTGCTATAATGTGCTATATAATAATTAAACAAATTTTCTCAAATTTATTCTACATATAATGAGATAATAATAATAATAATAATTCATTGGCATCTATATCCTTTTTTACTGATCTGCATGAATGTGTGGCAGTTCGTGACTTAACTTGAAATACATGTACTTTATAACAAGGGAAAAGCACTGGCCCGTATTCCGAGGTCCGGTTTCACTTTGGTCATGGTCTATCAGTTAAAGTTATGGAAAGCCAAATATTTCAAAATTATACTTACATTCCCTCTTTCCTACCTTTACGTGTTTTTTTCCTCATGTTTTAATGATGAAGAAAACTATTTTAGTAGTTATTCCCAGAAAGCTATGAATGCTTTGATGTCAAATGAACTGATAAATTGAACTTGTACTAGTAGGATACCTGTCACAATTGGCTATCCATAGATAAACTAAATTGAACTTGTACTAGTAGGATACCTGTCATAATTGGCTATCCATAGATAAACTACAACTTTAGACCAGAGTTTAAATGAAACACGATTTCAGAATACGGGCCACTATGTCAAGCACTAAGTCTTCATCAGATGTACAACAAAGGTCTTTTATGATATCAATTGGAATTTGATGATTCTGTTAGCCGTCACTTGTTTCCCTCATCAATATCCTCACATTAATGAATTAAACTAGTTAGGATTTTTACCGTTATAACGGAAACATTCACCTTTATCATGTTTGTATATCATCGAGTGAAACTATACTGCAAATATGCCTTGCTCGGATCATTTAATGTAAATGTATATATTTTCTACCAATTATAGTTATTAAAGATTTGAAATTTACTATGAGTAAGTATGATGCATAGTTTTTTTTTATGATGTGCTGAAAACATTAATGAGGAATCAATTCTTAGACTGCTTCACTATCATTACAGCAGAATTAGAAAATGAAAAATTGGATGTACAATATAATAGAATTTTTACAGCTATCCTTCTCATCGTCACCAGCATCGTCTCTTTCGACATTGTAACCTTTCATCATACTGTTTATCTTTCAATCATGATCGCAATCAAGGTCATAATCACCCGTGCTTATCCACTACCTTTCCTCCTTTGGCATTATATCTGGGTTTTTTAAACTCTTTCATCTTTCATTCAATCACCCCCTTCTTTCTTCTCCATCATTCTCTGCTCTGCCTGTTCCCCATCGCCTTCACAAAGCTCGTCATTGTCATAATGATTATACTTGTCATTACTATTAAATTTCATCATCATTTCTATAATATTCACATTACCCCATGTATTTAATACCAATGCTTCAACCGCATTCTATTTAAATGTATTCAATCAATGCATCTATTTCATCAACATTAGGCTTCATAAATTATCGTTTTGATCTTTTATAAATTAGTATTGCTGGCTGATACTCACTTTCTTGCACTATAATACTATAGTGATTAATGTTATTATGAAGTGTATCCCATATGTATTGTCTGTATACAGGTATACATTATATTGTCAAGTGTATGTAATAAAATATTTTCAGATAATTTTTTTGTTTGCTTGCTATATACCACTTCTGTCAAATATTAGATAGAAAGCAATAAAATAAAGTAAATTTTTACATTCATTCAGTTTATTGCATCATGAATGGATAAGCGTTTCCTCCTGCATATTCCAAATATAAATTTAATACGAAGCACAGTATAAAATCGTTTGTAATAAAAATACAGATATCCATCCCAAGTACTATTACATGATTTGAGTACAAACGCATAAAGACAATTTAGAATAAATTTTGTTCTAAAAGAAAATACTCATCATTTTGAAATATCAGACAACAGTCACAACACTAAATTGAGTACCTTGGCTTGGCAATGGAAAGCAATAATCTAAAAACACATAACAAAATACCAATATATATATTCTTTAAGAATGAAATGAAATAAACCATGATTTCCTTAAAAATAAAAAAAATAAAAAAAAATATATTCTTTAAGAATAAAATGAAATAAACCATGATTTCCTTAAAAATTAATAAGAAAAAATAAATGCACTTTCCTAAGGAATATAAACTGATAAAAGGGAAATATTTTCATCCACTGATTTTCAGATTATAATTCACTTTATAACAACTTCTATATAAAAATATATTGATTTTTGAAAGACATTTTTAAAAAATATACATGTATGTATATCATTTTCAGTACATATGACAGTAATGATAAATACCCTCTGCTCTGTTTGTAAATCTGATTAAAATGATAGAAATTTCTAGATCATGATTTCAAGGTTATATTCAAGTAATTGGTAGATACATCCTTGTCAAGAAATTTAACATCCATTCTAGGTTTTGCCAAGTACATTATCCTCCTAATGAGGGCAGCATTTGTTAAAGAAACCTATGACATGTATCTACAGTTGTGTAAAAGGCACTTAACACACTTTAATCAAGTTTGGAAGAAATTGACATTTAAGGACAAGTCCACCCCCACAAAAACTTGATTTGAATAAAAATAGAAAAATTCAACAAGCATAACACTAAAAATTTCATCAAAATCGGATGTAAAATAAGAAAGTTATGACATTTTAAAGTTTCGCTTCATTTCACAAAACAGTTATATGCACATCTCGGTCGGTATGCAACTGAGGGAAGTGATGACATAACTCACTCACTATTTCTTTTGTATTTTGTTATATGAAATATTTTGATTTTCTTGTCATTGTCATGTGAAATTAAGTTTCATTTCTCCCTGAACACGTGGAATTCCATTATTTTAACATTTTGTGCTTCAGGCAAGGAGGACCTAATCATCAAATTCATAAAAATGGAAATATTGTACAATTCAAACAATAAAAAACACAAGAAATAGTGAGTGAGTGACATCATCGACTCTCTCATTTGGATGTAACTCGCTCGTTCATATACCTATTTTGTTAAACATAAGCGAAACTTTGAAATGTCATAACTTTCTTATTTTACATCCAATTTTGATGAAATTTTCAGCATTGTGCTTGTCTGATTTTTCTCTATTGATTCAAATCAACATTTTTCTGAGGTGGACTTGACCTTTTAGGATATTTAGTTAATGATGCATGATTTGCTACAATCATACAGCATTAAGACAGGATCGTATGTTGAAGAAAGTAGTTTTTACTTTCATCATTTCCTCCATCAAACCTAAAGGCCCAAATTCGCAAAGATGGTTTTGAAAACCCACGGTTGAATCCATGGTTATGCAGATTTCCTGTATAAATTACACGTAGCGGGCACGTGTATAAAAAATTCCAATGCTGATGCGTGCTTATGTCACAGTGCGCCAAATTGACGCCTGTTAACATGATTAGATACGCTATTTTATTCATAAGTCCACTGTTTAAAGAGTGGTCTCATGAATAAAAACAGTAGAGCTGTGTCTTTCTTCTGTAAAGCTAAAATAACATGGTCTAATTGCTAGGTTACCACGAGGCAGGTGACAAGCTTTGGTATTAAATATGTTTTGAGAGTTTTTAGCAAAAACACTCTGAACTCATCATAACCTAACTGTAACACATAGTAAAACAGACGGAACACTTTGAATTATTATTATCATTTTGTTTGGCATAATCCATGCGAGGGAGGCAGAAAGTGAACCGAATCATTATGACCTGCAGGTCTCTCCTCCTGATATAACTGATTGGGATTGTGCAGGTGGACCAATACACCAGGGTTTCCCCCTACTCTATATGAATAGTACATTGCAAAGGTGGTTACTCTCCTTTAAAAGGGGGTTCCTTAACGTCCCATCCGACGGATGGAGTGATTTCAACTGTAACATAGTCTGCATCTATGAAATAGGAGAAGGGGCACATATGCATGCTTCAGTCATCTGCACAGGGTGAACTCAACGAACCCACAACCTTTGGTTCATTGGGCTATAATGAAATATAAAAAAAAAATCATTTGAGATAACAGAGCATTGAAATAGTCTTATATAAAATATATATTCAGGTACAGTACGAAAGGTTTAACTATACCATCACTTTCATTGAGTTGCAATATGAGATCAAAGTTACCATACCGTGGCAGGTTAAATGTTTTGTCTTTTAAAAATCATGCAAATGCAATGCTCAGATTATGATGACGATACTCAGTAATAGAATAATAAAACTAAAAATATGTAAAGATAGTTTTTTAGTCTACAGTGTTTCTGGCTTCTTCAAATTTGTAGAACTCACAAATAATACATGGATCCTTCATCTGACACTAGTAGCTTAAATATTACGGTTCATTCCAACTGGAAGGAAACGAGTGAAGATCCATGTTGACTTCCCGTGCAATATTTCAGATTCTCAACCATACTTGTCTTCTTTCAAGTCTCCAAGTATGTCTTTGGTCAGTTTCATGACGAGCCTGTCAGCAACGACTACATTGGATATTTGCGGGTGTACCTAGTGACCAGATCTTCCAATGGGTCATGACTGTCAAATATTGCTGGTAGCCATTGAGAAGAGTCTCTGATTCTGATCTTACGAGCATTTATTCTGAAATGAAAAAAAGTAATAAAACTAGATTAACAATAATTGACAAGTAGGCATTAGTCTTATCAAAACAATATGTCGCATTACATGTATGTAATATTGTAAGATATATTTATCGAAAGTCAGTCTTGCATCCACTTCTTTCAGCAGAAGTCTTGCTTGAGAACTCTTCTAATCTTCAATATTCTGTAAACACTAAAAATAGGGAATGGAAAGGCAACTGTGAAATCCAACATCAGTGCAGCCATGTAGCAGTAAAGACAATTGAAACAATTTCTTTAGCTAGCCAAATTTCATTATCTTAAAGGTCAAGTCCACCTCAGAAAAATGTTGATTTGAATCAATAGAGAAAAATCAGGCAAGCACAATGCTGAAAATTTTATCAAAATCAGATTTAAAATAAGAAAGTTATGACATTTCAAAGTTTCGCCTATTTCTAACAAATTAGTTAAATGAACAAGCCAGTTACATCCAAATGTGAGAGTCGATGATGTCACTCACTCACTATTTCTTGTGTTTTTTATTGTTTGAATTATACAATTTGTATTTCCATTTTTATGAATTTGATGATTAGGACCTCCTTGCCTGAAGCACAAAATGTTAAAATAATGGAATTCCACGTGTTCAGGGAAGAATGAAACTTTATTTCACATGACAATGACGAGAAAATAAATATATTTCATATTTCATAACTTTCTTATTTTACATCCGATTTTGATGAAATTTTCAGTGTTATTCATGTTGAATTTTTCTCTTTTCATTCAAATAAAGTTTTTGTTGGGGTGGACTTGTCCTTTAATTATAGGCTGCATACAGAATGACTTAAAAACTTTCAAGAACTCAATCAAGACCACATTAAATTGAGCATTTATTGTAATTAAATGAAATGGTGCATAAAAAATCAAACAACCGTCCATCGTTGTCTGCCAACCAAGAAGAGCATCGAAAAGACTAATCAAAGGGTTTGCTGCTGCTCGAAAACGTTAAAAAAGGTAAATTTTGTTTTTTCTTGTTGTCTCATTCTTTGAAAGATTGCACACTTGCATTGAGGATAAAATATGGCTGGAAAGAGTATCTTCTCCCAAATAATTTGATATCATATATATGTGGTATGTGAAAAACGCTTGGAAAATAATTAGGTATTCTTTGCAGTGACGTAAATTTGTATTTGTGTGAAAGTAAGACATGACTGCAATGAATGAATACACATGACAATAATGTCATAATCCTACAATGGTCGCATTTGTATCCATTGCAAAACAGTTAAAAACCTTTTCAATAATTAACATTAGAATTATTCAATTAAAATTTTTTAGTATCGATCCTCAAGTTAAATTCATTGAAAAGGGATTCGCAAATACATTTACTAACTCATATAGGATAATGACATCATTGGCATCTGGATTGCTTAACTTTGGTACAAATCAAATTTTATATCACAGTAAAAAAACCTCCTTATTATCCAAGTATAAAAAACACCACAAAAATATGGTATTGGATTATTTGGGAGAAGATAATCTTTCCGGCCGAACATAACGAAGATGACCAAATTCACAAAGGTGGTTTTAAAACCCATGGTTGAGTCCATGGTTTATGCAGATTTCCTGTAAAAATTACTAGTACGCTTATTTTACCATATATATTGAAAAATTTCCAATGCTGGTGTGCACTTTTGTACAGTGCGCTAAATTGACGCCTGTTGCCATGGTTATCCACGCTATTTTATTCAGGAGTCCACTGTTTTGAATAATGAGTCCTATCTTCAGAGAGTACCGTATCTAACCATGGTAACGGCGTCAAATTGGCGCACTGACAAAAGCGTGCATTAGCATTGGACATTTTTTATACACGCACCCGATACGCGCTATATTAAGCATAATTTATACAGAAAATCTGCATACACCATGGATTCAATCATGGGTTTTCAAAACCACCTTTGCGAATTCCGGCCTTTGTGTTCATGACATTTTTTTCCTTGATTGGGGACTTGTGAGGTGTCAAGTTTTCTTTTACTCACACAGTATAACATCAAATTAACTTTGCCACACTTCTCTATGTAAGATCCCAGCCATGCCTTCTCAAGACTCACCCAAAGGTAGGTGCTCATCTGCAACTCCTGTCAACCCCGATTTCACGAGTGCTTGCCTCAGCTCATCCTTTTGCTTTGCTATCGACGTTCTTGACTTCCAGTCATGGAGCATGTTTCTGGTACCTTTCACTGTAAAATTGCCTGCTATGATGTTTGTTGATTCATATCTGTGTAATTCCAATAAGATATATTTATATATATAATTGAATATATATATTGAATAAGCCATAATATGGACAGCAAAGTATGCTATTTCTGCTATCACTAACATTATAATTATTAAGTCTCAATGAAGAGACATAGATCTAGCAATCATTTTAAAAGTAGCTTAAATGCTGATTTGCGACTCATTGTAAATACTCATATTACCCAAAGTTTCTTGATTAGCATCTTGAGCACTCTACAGACTTTCTATCAATAGACTGGAAGCTTCAACATTTAAATGCCTAACCACTTAAAGGTAATTCTAAAAAAAACTAAAAGATTTACATATTACAGTAATTAGAGCCAAATGGTACCAAAATATGAAATATGTTTTGAAATTGACAAAAAAAATGACTTTTTGAAAGGGGTGATGAAATTGCGAACCCTATATTTTCTTACCTATTTATTTGAGCTTGTCTAAAACCAAGAGCACGCCCAAGTTGGTTAATTTGATCTTGCTGAATGTCCTTTGCAATATTTGGTATAACTAATTCAAGATCAACACTTTTTGCTACCTTTCCTGTTCTATGTGGCCTGTTTAGTGCAGAAGTATTCAAAGACTCCATTTTGGCCAATGTATTTTCCATCCAGCTGCAAAGTTAAGAATGAATTGAATAAAATTCATAATAAAAGATTGATAAGCTGTACTACATGTATCTATCTGGTTAATCTATAATTGAATTGTTATTCAGATAATTAACTAAAATAATTGAATTCCCGTATGGATATACATGTATATTTTATATGTGTACCATTATCTGAATATCTGCCAGGTGGATCGGAATGTGCCAATTTTCATAAGAAAAATCTGGATACATTGCACAAAATTTAAGTTGTTAGCAATTTTTTGCTACCAGTCAATATTTACAGACTAATCTCTGCTGTTCAATTCAGTGAAATTCATTTTTTTTCCCTCAGTATATAAACTTTAAGATATTAGCAAAAACAGAAACCCCAGAAAAGTGTATAAAAAACTTTTGTGACCAAGCATTTTCTTACGGTAAAGTCCATGGTTGTTCTAGCTTGTACGGTCAATTGACCTTTTAATTCTGGCTTTGAATTAAAAAAAAAAAAAAAACATATCAAACACCAGGCTTGTCAAACACATCATTTTACTTACCTATCATCGCTATTGGAAGACTGTGAATATAAAGTTGCCTCAGGCTCTCCAGTCTGTTCCTTCAAGGCTGTAAATGGAGGATTGGGCATAGGCCTACCTGAAGGCGCAGGAACTGGTCCTGGTACCAAAACTGGTGCAACATAAAACTCACCTGCATTGGAACAGAAATCCCCCAGGATTGTTGAGATGATAAACTGTAATGTGGATTCTATTCATGAAAGTTTAAGCAATAAGCCTTGTACCATGTTCTCAGTGCATGCCCAATACAGAGGGGGTGGAGTCAAGGAATAAATCACTCTGAAAATTATTAACAGAGTTATTTAAGTTAAATGGAGTCATCACTCCATTTTACAATTGAATTCATTCCTTGTAATCTTATGTAACTACATTCTTGAAATTTTAATTGACATTCTAACTGTATAAATACCAATTACTCTGTTTATAATTTTTCAGGATGATGATGAGGTGCAACACCTCAAAACATATTCTGTTCATTAAAATGTTATTTTCTATTCTTTATTTTTGTCTTCAATTTAGTATTGTGTCATTCTTTTGAAAATAAATCACTCTCTTTGCAAAATAGGTTAAGAACTAGAGCAGACATTCAATCTCATAAATGTATGTATGCAGGGCTGCACCATCATCACGTTCATAATTACATGACGTCATACTATTCAAGAGGGGGAGGGGGGTGGGATGACACAATACTATAGTTCATCCCTTCTGAACAATACATGTAGGTTCACTGTATGGATTTATGCAAGAGAACATCATCATACTTAACCCTAAAAAGACTGGGGGGCTGATTCAGCCCCCCCCTCGACATTTTCCACGATAAATCCGCCGCGCGAAATTTTTTTACCGTGTCGTTCGCTGACTTTTTACTTTCAAGTCTCGCGTAACTTTTGAGACCGAAATTGTGAACCCGGGAACGTGGTTCCAAAATTACTCAAAGACGTGAATTTGTGTACAAATCAAATGCAAATAGTGTTTTTAGCCAAAGTTCATAAATGTATCATTATTTTTCTTTTTACTGCTTAAAATCAATTAATTTTATCTTTTTTATGGTCAAAATAAAGTCCCCGACAATTTCCATTGAAAAAACAATAAAAAACAAAGAAATACATAAGAAATTTAGAAAACAATAGAATACATAAGAAAATAAATGTGATGTTTGAAATTTTTTTGAATAAATTTGATCAGATGCCTATCTAGAGTATGTGAAACAAAAATTAGCATTTCAGGGGCATTATTTTATTAATTAGAGCAAACTTATGATTTTACGCATAAATTAGCATAATTAATGAGACTGAGATTTTTTGCAGAATTTGATGGATAGTCTTGTAGATAATGCCATGGGTAAGGCGTGTGCCAATTTTCGTCGCGATCATACGATCGATGGCCGAGATCATAAGGGGGAGCTGAATCAGCCCCCCCCCCCCAGTTTTCTTAGGTGTCGAAATAGCCCAGTCTCTTTAGGGTTAAAGCTTCCTTGTACATGGTAGTATAGATTAAGATAACTTTCAAGTTCTTAATTGAAACAAAATTAGCAATTTTGTGTTACCGGTATTCACGAGAGAGGTAACCCATGATTTACATTATTTGGGGGGATAAAATGAACTGCACATTTAATGAATAAGTATAATTTGTTAATCTTACTATAAAAACTTTTTCAGTTGTTTTCCTCCAATAATGTGAAGCATGGTTTTAGCTTTAATATCTTGAACATGTAGAAACATCATTCAATCAAGAGCTTCTTTATTATCATACTTAACTTTAAAAGAAGAAAATAGTGAGCCTTATGTGATGTCAGTTGTGTACCTTCGATGTAGCCTTTCTAGCAGTAGTGTACACAGGATTTCTTTAAAGGGGGGGTTCAAGCTGAATGAAATGCTGACACCCCACCAAAAAAAAAACACAAATAAAATGTCGTCTTCCCTACCAGTCTGGACATTTCCTACCCACAAAAAAATTGACAAGCAAAAATACAAAAATAAAAGGTCTTCAATTTTTTTTTTGGGGGGGGGGTTCAATTTCAACAAAAAGAGAAAATTTTGATTTTTTAAATGTTTCAGTTTTGATGAATATGAGAGCAGCTCCACCATATATAATACCATGGAGATATCACCTCTTAAAGGTGATATCTCCTTGATAATACACATTATATTATTATGCAATAAATTCCATTTTTTAACAGAACATGATGCAGGGAATTGTTAGCAAGATGAAATGATGTGTCTGATGATCTACTGCACAAATAAAATGACCACTGATTTGTTGTGAAAACAGCATTTAGGGAATTCATATCATATATGGATGCGCTGCTAATGGGCGACATTACAAAACTGATTTACAACAACATTTTTCTCTAATTTTTCAGCTTTATTAATTTCAACCAACTTATCGTCAAGGTTTACTTTCCCTTCAAATTTAAGAACTTATTGGCTCTCATTAACATCTGATGGAGAATTCTGACGGGAACACTGTATTAATGGCACTTTACAGAATTAGTACATGGACAAGCAAAGAACTCCTGTGCACAATATCTCCCTAAAATGATACCCACTCATCAATGGAAGTCCCCCCCGGAACGTAAGTTACTGTTTTCTCTTTGTTAAAACCCTGTCTGGTATAGTTTCCTTGTCCTTCCTAGGTCTATAATCTACATCTCTACGTTCGGTGTTTCAATCTTTCAGGCCATATATGTTCATGACATATTTTTTTCATATAATTGGGATTTGTGTCAAGGTTTTTTTTTCTCCCATGTATGGTACAGTATCAAATAAAATGTGCCACACTACTCTATGTAATAGATCTGAGCTATGCCATCTCAACACTCACCCAGTGGTAGGTGCTCGTCTGCAACTTCCGTCAACCCCGATTCCACGAGTGCATGCCTTAGCTCATCCTTTTGCTTTGCTATCGACGTTCTTGACTTCCAGTCATGGAGCATGTTTCTGGTACCTGTCACTGTCACTTTGCCCATTATGATGTTTGTTGATTCATATCTGTGTAATTCAAATAACCATGGTAATGATAATAACAGCAATAACAAAAGTAATATATTGAATAAGCCATATATGAAAAATAAAGAGAACAACGTCAGCAAAGTAGAATGCTATTTCTTCTAACATTACCGTTATAACTCTTAAGTCTCAATGAAGAGACATCTAGCAATCATTTAAAAAAGTTTCTTTGAGCACTCTACAAAGTGGATTTAGCATGATTTGAGTCTTATTATTATTATCATTATCATTAATATTATCATTATTATTTCTATTTTTCTTCTACGAACACTATATTTCCTCACCTTTTTATTTCGGCTTGTCTAAAACCAAGAGCACGCCCAAGTTGGTTAATTTGATCTTGCCGAATATCCAGTGCAATATTTGGTATAACTTTTTCAAGATCAACACTTTCTGCTACCTTTCCTGTTCTATGTGGCCTGTACAGTGCAGAAGATATAGAATTTTAATAGCCTATGACTCTATAATATATTTCAAATACAGCATTTTTAGTCCTATGGCATGTTTACTAGAATTAATAACATGATGAAAATTGACAATATTTAATAAGCTGTACTACATGTACATGTATCTATATGTGGTTAATCCTTACTCAGCTAATTAACTATTTAATAATTGAATTCCTTTTTGGATATATTATATATGTGTACCATTATCTGAAAATCTGCCAGGTGTAATGGAATGTTCCAATTTTCAAATGTGGATACATTGCACAAAATTTTTAAGTTGTAAGCAATTTTTTGCTACCATTCAATGTTTACTGACTAAACTCTGCTGTTGAGTTCAGAAGTTAAATGTAGGCCTATTTATTTTCTCAGTGTAAAAGTGGTATAATGTACAGGGAAAAGAAACGGCATGTACTAGATAAAAGAGAAACCCCACAAAAGTTCATAAAAAAACTTTTGTGAGCAGAAGTTCCCAGTTGTTCTCATGACATGTCGAGGTACAAGGTGTAGGTACTGGTCCTGGTACCAAAACTGGTGCTGGTACAAAGAAAATTATAGCCAGCATTTTCATACTTTGACATTGGTAAGTCCATTGTTGTTCTGGCTTGCAGGGTCATTTAACTAATTCTGGCATACTGTATACAAAATTTGGAAATACAGTAACATCATATGAAACACACTGTTTCACTTACTTATCATTGTTATTGGAAGACTGTGCGTGTAAAGCTGCCTCAGGCTCTCCAGTCTGTTGCTTCAAGCCTGTACATAGAGGATTGGGCATATCTGAAGGTGTAGGTAATGGTCCTGATACTAAAGCTGGTGCTGGTGCAGCAACTGGTGCAACCCGAAACTCACCTGCATTGTATAAGAAATCCCCCAGGTTGTAGAGAATGATAAAATAAAATGCAAACTTCATTCCTGAAAGTTTGGGTACCAAACAATAAGCTTTGAATGTTCTCTATGCATGCCCAAGAAAGAGGGGCTTGAGCCAAAGAATCAATCACTCTTTTTGCAATACATGCAGGGTTTAAAACTAGCACTCGAGCAGACATCCAATCTCATAGGTGTGCAGGGCTGCAACCCCATCACAGGTGTAAAACACTGTGAATACATGATATCATACTATTAAAGTGGGGGGGGGGGTGACACCTGAACAATATGTTCACTGCTTGAATTTAAAGTGATCATCATCACTATAAGCTTACATGTACTTGTACATGGCAGTATAAATTACTTTTTAACTTCTTGATTGAAACATAATTTGCAATTCTGTATTATTATAGAGAGAGTTACCTCATGATTTACATTTGGTGGAAAAAATTTAAGGAAAAAAAGAAAAATACTTAACATTTTATGGATAATTATAATTATTAACCATATCAGACATCTGAGCTGGTCATTAAAAAAAACAGCATTGCTCTTCATGAATATCAGGGAGGGATAGGTATATTGTTTGCATTTTGCTTGATCTATATGTGCGTATTGACTTTGCATGCAGAGATGACGCAAAATATACGTATTTTCCCCGGGCATTTGAGGATGCGAGGAAGGAGATACGTGTCATAATGCATGCACCCCAAGGAACACGATTATTACTTCCAAGTTACAAGTATGTAATAATGGTAATGTGCAGAGCCTTGACCCTGATATAAACACAACACAATAGAATGCTATCCATAAAGATCAGAATTTCACAATAATAATAATAGACAGTTCTTGTATAGCGCATAACACATTGTAAATAACGTCTCTATGCGCTTCCAAAGGACTTGGATATTATTACCCTGGCTTCTTGAGCAATTTTTGCTCAAGATGTATGATTGGATAATTATATAATATTGACTGGCTTTTCTATCGGGGAACATCAATATATTGCCCTTAAAAGAACCATATTGCCCTCATTTAAGGACTTGGGCCAATATGATTCTGTTGTGGGCAATATATTTGATGTTCCCCTCAAAGCCAGTTAATATAATTTGTTAATCTTACTCAAAAATATAAACTTATTTTAGTTGTTTCCTCCAATAATGTTAAGAATGATTTGAACTTATCTTGAACAAGTAGAAACATCATTTATCTAGTCAAGAACTTGTTTATTATCAAATATACAAATTGCTTGTAAGATGTCAGCTGTATTAGTACAACTACAAGGACAAGCAAAGGATCAAAGGATCTCCTGGGTCAAATCTCTTTCCTTGAAGTCCAAAATTATAACAAGTTGTATTTAAAACAATTACTGATGACCTTTTTACCACATAAGGGGAGGTTGTTCTATTCATTAATGCATCTCTTTGTTTTCTTATATAACACATATTTCTATTTATTCAAATAAAGTTTTTTTGGGGAGTTCTAAAACTTGGCTAAAAAAGGCTCATGCTCTTTCTCTCTGTCTCTGGACATCCTACGGCTTTCTGGGGGAGTTAACTATTAAACAAATACAGGATACGGACGCTTGCCTCGCGTAACGTCGGGGAAGAACAATAGATAACAAGATGGCGGCGTAAATATCGGGCAAGTCTCTTCCGTCTTTTCATATTTTATTCAATTTTTTATGAATTCTTGTTTAACATGTTTAAAAATAAAATTGATAGCGTAGAAATGTCGGAAATGAAGTTGTATCCCATGTACATGATTTAGGGCTAGATCTTTTAGAAGGAAAGTAGAAATCTCGGGGGCGAAAGTTTCAGGCTTTTTGGCGGTACACGCAGATGAATGGGAAGGAATACCTGGCTTCATTGAGAGTAAAAATCATTTACTAAATACTAACGTAAGCTTACTCTCAACGAAGTCAGGTCTTCCTTCCTATTCACCTGCACAGAGGGCCCCAGAGCAAGAGCAAGCTTACGTTAGTAAATGATTTTTACTCTCTAGAAGCCTCCTGGCTACTGGTTAGGTAAGGCCCAACAAATGAGTGGTCTTTCCAAGTACTTTTTTTGGCAAGACTTCTATATGTCCCCTCCACTAAAATTGAAAAAAAAAATATGGAAATATCGGTTGATAATTGTTATGAAACCCATGGCTTTCAACTATTCCTGCTAGCTCAGTGAGTAAGGCGACAGACTGGAGATGCTTCGTTCTGCAGCGAGAGGTTCGAATCCAAGTTCCCACCGGAAGTAAGAAGAAAAAAAAAGAAGAAAAAAGAGAAAGACAGAAGGGGGTTTTGGGAAACTATTTTTTAAAATTAGTGGAGGGGACATATGGAAGTCTTTCCCTTTTTTCTAGTTTATGTCATACATGTAAAATTGATTTTTAAAAAATAAAGTGTGGGGCCAACTTTAATTATTATTTATCTAAGACATCATGCAGCATTTATTTTACTCACCGTTCTCAATCCTGATGGCTAATCTGCTTTGATCAACTGCTCTGAGTGCCCTGCAGAGCTGTTCCCTTGTCCCGCCCTTTCTGTGCCAGGCAACCAGCATATCCTCGGTGCCAATACATTGTGAAGGGTTTTGGTTATTCGTCTTTTCGTAACGTTGTATCTCTGCATGCTCAAAACCAAAATGCAATCCAAGTTTTCGAATAACATTGATGTCGATTAGACTCGCTATCTCGTTGATTTCTAAAGAACTCAATTCCATGGTGATTTATCTAACTGTTATTGAGGAAATCACCTAAAATTTCGCCTTAATCCTATGTGACTTGGGCAGCAATTCGCCTGCGATCTTGTATGGAACGCTTGCATGTTTTTCAAGTTGCGCTAGTGGATAAAAAATATTGTAGTCGAATGAAAATATTGAGTTGATTTAGGTTTCAAATAATGTTCGTCACTTAAATTAATTTTTATAGATTATTTATCAATCCAATATTTTGATTAATGTGTTCATATGAATGATATTGGGTGATCTCTAAAACACAGTATTCGCAGCGTAAGACTGCTGCCCATAGACTTTCGACAACTGAAGGGAATTCCCCCCTTTTCCCCCTTGACCATGTTGTTTGTCGAGCTGAGTCAGCTGACCAGTGGAGCGTTTCATCAACATTTTCGTCCGACAAGCTGTCAGATCTGACAACTTTCCTTGATAATGATTGGCTGAGAGTCACTGTTACCATAGTAACTGTCGATAAAACGTCCGACAAGTCCTTTCACGAAACACTCACCAGGGTGTTATGATCGATAACGAGCGATGTAATCAATAAAGACATATTAAAAACGCAGCATGAAGAACAAATATGTATCAATTTTTTTTTTTAAATAAGCTAGACAAATGGAACCAACATAAACACAAAACTAAACAAAACATTCAAATGAGATAAGCCGAGATAGACACCAGGCATAACATTTTTTTAAAATGTGTAATGCATCGATTTCGATGATAAAATCATCGTGTTATTTGAGGTTGAATCTGGGGTCGGGTAAAGAGATAGAGCCTAATTATTAGTAAATAATAAATACATAATGAATAAGCAGATAGGTTAGCAAAAATTAGCCAATAAATGAATAAATAAATCAAGGAACGAAATAATCAACCAATCACAAAAAAATCTGAATGACTAATAATGCAAACAAAAAAAATGAAAATTTTGATCAAAATATGAATCAAAACAATTTCTTGAAGGGTTATCCCCCTCCATTTGCTGGACAAAAATGAGGAAGACGAGACTTTGGGAGAAAGAAAAGTATGAAAAATACATATTTTCGTCAGTGCGCTCTTTAATAAGTACACTCTATGACATTGATTACACACTAATGCAGTCGCAGAGTCGACAATAGTACCTCTAAGCTTGATGAAACTTAGGAAAATTCTTCCTCCATTACACACTCTGGTCCACATTTGTTTATAAATTTTCTCTCAATCAAATTCCTTTACAAAAGCCGGTCAGATGGGGTTATTTAATGAGGGATAATCAGTTATGATTTACCCCCATGGTCCTGGGAAGCGGGGTGCTGAGGCACCCCCAAGATTAAATTTGCCTTAGGGTGTTGCATGTATTATTTTCCTTAGGCAGCAGAGCCCGGGAAATCCAGTAGGTGATAAAAATGAAAAATGTAGCCAAAATTACCTATATTTTTTAGTGAAACCCTTTTTTTTTGCTTGTCAAATTTACTTCAGCTCCCCCAGTAAAAAAAATCGTTCCCAGGGCCCTGATTCACCTCCAACAATATTGAAAGATGTAGGCTGGAAATATTATCAAACTTAATACAGGAAAATATTAAGTATGATCCTTGTGGAGCGTTGTGGCCAAGTGGATTAGTCTTCGGACTTTGAAACAGAGGGTCGTGGGTTCGAATCCCAGCCATGACTTCTTTCAGCAAAAAACTGATCCACAATGTGCTGTACTCAACCCAGGTGAGGTAAATGGGTACCGGTAGGAAGTAATTCCTTAAGCCTGAAGCTGTGTGCGCTATATGAACGCCTAGCTTAGCCGGGTAATATAGGAGCGCCTTGAGCACCTAAAACCCCCTTTCCACTAGGGCCAGGACAGCGTCAGGACAAGGCGCGGAATGTAATGATTACAATCCGCGACCCTTCCGCAACCTGTCCGGACATTCCTAGGAGTGTCCGCACGCTGTCCTAAACCCTTCCTGGTGTTCGGGAAATCAAAATTTGTCCGCATCCAAATTTTGGTCGAGACCAAAATTTGGACGCGGATAATAAATTCCTGACATCTTCGGGACCCTGTCCTGACGATGTCCTGATGATGTCCTGCCCTTCCTAAACCCTTCCGCGTCTTCCGGAAACCATCCGCAATCAGGTCAGCTTCAAGAAGGAAAGAAGAAGCCATGCGGATTTTATCAGGAACATGCGGATTGGAATAGGAAGGCAAGCGGACAGTTTCAGGAACGTGCGGACAGGAATAAGAAGGCAAGCGGACTGTTTCAGGAACGTTCGGACTGGAATAGGAAGGCAAGCGGAGTGATTCAGGAATGTGTGGATCCAATGCTAATATGTATGGAACGAGTACACAAGTAGCAAAAACCGTTTGCAAAAGCACTAGATGGGGCAACGGGATAATACAAGACAAGAAAATTACAAAAGTAAAGAAATACGGGGTCAAGGGGCCTAATTAGTATATACTAAACAAACCTGAGAACCTAGTATTTCAAGCAGTGTTTTAAACATAATTACGCGAGCGCAAAGCACGAGTTGATTTTTTTTTTTGGGGGGGGGTTACAGACTTGAAGAAGGATATTTCAAGCATTTTCTACTGATCTGAAAAGTGGACTTTTAAAATATTTCTTGCAATAGTTAAACTGGCAATGATGTGAGCAGATTATTTTATTCTGTACTGAACATAAAAAGATGTTTCATGCAACGTTTGATTATGAACTAGATTATTTTAATGTACTCGACTGAAAAAAAGGACCTTATAGGCAGCGCTTGACTTTACAAATAGGACAAATATCATAACAAAATTAATAATACAGGTGTAGATTCAAAACTGAAATTCAAGTGTATATTCCTATTACATTTTAAGCACTTTGTTTGATCATGAATGAGGTGTCATTAATAAGAAATAATAATAAATGGTAGCAAGTTTATAAATATCGCTTTTATCAGAACGGCTCAAAACGATTTACAGCAGGGGCAAAACGATTTACCCCAGGATTCATTTCAATCCCGCATGAAAAGTGCACAATTTCCACACCCTGGGAAGCATTCCTTGCATTTATCCCGGTCTAAAAATTGCGCTGGCAAATTCAAGCATACAATAACTTTCGCTTCCAACCGGGTACCCATTTAGCACCTGGGTGGAGAGTGGCAAGGTATGCAATACGTCTTGTCAAAGGACGGTTTAGACCGCGGGAGTCAGAACCACTACACCACGACTCTTTACAAAAAATAGGCCTTCCTGAAAAAAAGTCGTGCACAGAGCATGTTTCTCATAAACATGAAATATGAGCGCGAAGCGCGAACTCACTTCTTTCAAACATCAAGGACGAAAAAGAAAAGACCTAAGTATTTTTCGTAAAAAATGAACAGCGTGCACAATCTTCTTATGATTAAACTATTGAAAGTATGAAGCGTGAAATGGACCATTATTTTCTACAAATTGAACTAGCTGAAACACAGATATTCTCCCCGTCTGCAGGTCTGTCAATTTCTTCACTCTTCTTCCTTTTTTCCCCCTCTTCTTTGGTTACTCCATTTTTCCTATTTTTACGCAGTCAATAGTAGCGTTCGCATTCGGCCTCCTGGAATTGCCCATTTACATTTTCTTACTTAGTCTATTTCAATTGGTACAAGAGGAGGCAAAGGCGATTAGACACTGGATTCACATTTTCGTCTATAAATTAAAACTGATATTTCTAATCTTACACTTTCATAATCTCGACCAATTATTTTCTGTTCAGTATCGCGATTTTTTTTCCTCGATTCTATTTCACCTTATTTCATTCATCTCCTTCGTTTATTCCTATTTCTTTTGTGCTGTTTGTATATCTATTTAATACTGGGAGGGGTAAGCCAGCAGCAGGGAGAGGAGGGCCGCATCAGCACGGCACCCCCTTTTTCTTTTCCATTATATCATTTTTTTTAAGTTTCCATTTCCATTTCACTTATTTTTCTTCTGTTTGTATTTTTTAAAGGGGGAGCAAGACCACCTCACCCCTTGATCCGCATGTGCCTGTCGAATGCAATTTGCATCCTAACTTCCTGCTTTCTTCCTCTGTTGTAATATATAATCATGTATTAAATTGTAAAAAAATTATAAGAAAGTAATGTTATAAAGAGAGCCCCGACTTTGCTATGAACATATGCAGTCTTTTTAAAGTTACCTTAGTTGAAAAAAATCAAGATCCGAGATAATTTATTGTTATGTATAAAAATGCAAAAAATCTGCTTTCAAAAAGTGAATACTACATTACACCGCTAACACACTTTCCTTTATCCTCCACATTTCAATCAAATAATGCGAGCGCGAAGCGCGAGCTGAACATTTTTTACATTCCTACCTAAATACTGGGCATTCTAAGCACCTTTTAAAAGCATGAACAGGAGAGGAGTATGACTATACACTTGATGTGAGCGCGAAGCGCGAGCCGAAACGAAATTCGACATATCACGTTTTGTAAATCAGAAAAAGGATGGATAATTGGATAGATGGATAATATTCCTACATTAATAATAATATTTGGTAATTTGATCTGAAACTGGCACAAGATTCGTATCTAAATAAACATGCGTGCGTGTGTTTAGATCCGGACCTAGAATCAGGAACTTCCAATTACATTCTTTATTATAATATCAATAATAAGAGCGCGATGATCGAGCTAAATATATTTGATTTTCAGATCTAAAAAAAAAGAATTTAAGCGCAGTTACGAATTGGATATTGATCTCGCTTAATAAATGATGCGAGTGCGAAGCTCAAGTTTATATTTTTATCATTACATATATTTTGAGTAGCAAACGGGACATTTTAAGGTCATTTTTTGTCTTCAAATGACTATGATGACTATCTTCCTAAGCGAGATATGAAACTTGTCGATATTCCATTCTGATTATTAGGAAATCATGAAAATATTGTTACATGACTTATTAATCAAATGAGGGCTCGAAATTTATATTAAGGTCAGATAACTGGACATTTTGTAATCATGAATAGGATACATGGGTTGATATATTTTTAACAAAAATAATGCGAGCGCAAACTGTGAGCCGAAAATTTTAATAAACTGTCATAAAAGAGGAATTTAAAATAATTTGTTACAATTGATACAGGTATAAATAACTCCCCAATCAAAATGCAAGCGAGCAGCTTTAGCTGACTATTCACAATCAGACCATCCTAAAAAGGGATATTTAAAAAAAAAAATGGAATACACGAAGAGAATAGTTTTTTGACAAATCAAATAACGCTCGCGCGCAGCGCGAGCGGAAAATGTACATATTTAGACCATAAAATATAGTCATCTTATAGAAAACTATAAAATCTATTTGTAAATCAAACAAATTGAAAACTTAATTTCCGAGAAATGTTTTGTATATTTACTTCAAAGGGCGATTCCACACTAGAACTTCAAAAATATCATAAATTTTAACATGCTTTCAATAAGTCATAAGTAGTGTAATATTTTACTATGATACCTAAATTTTATGAAAATTAAGAGTTTTAACCGAAAGTGAAGACAGATATAGTTTTAATTGCGGGAAACAATGGAATTTAAAATTTTCAATAATTTTGCTAATTGAATAGTCTAGTACAAACACCGCCTGAAACAATTATTTGCAAAGCAAGAGAAGATTGAAAATATTGCAGGTCAATATAATAATATATCATTGATGGTTCAAAATAATATCTACAACATTTTCATGATCCATAATAGGGGCAGCCCTGATTTTTCTGAACCTATTTTTGGCAATGTCCCGTACGACACATGACAATGCAAAAGTTTTTCCTACAATTTTATTTTTGATGATGCAATTTCATAAAATCAGTTTCTCTTTGTTTGACCCATGGGTGATCGATTTATCCCATAAAGATCTAATTACTCCCCTTCATTTTTCAATTATTGTCCTATTAAAAGTTGTCCCGTACGACACAGCGTGTGTCGTACGGGACATGTCCCGTACGACACACAATATAATAATGTATTTAATTGCAGGATTTTGATTCAGAAACCATAAATAGTAGGCATATTTAAATTCATTTAATTGATTTAACATAAAATGAACTGAAAAAGTACTTTGTTTATCTCCATAGAACATGAAATAGGTGATTCTAAACATTTTAATTAATTTCATGTAGGCTTATTCTTTTGTGAATCCCTTCAGCTAAACTGGTGATTTTCACTGATCAGAGCAGGTTAATTTCTTTTCATTGAGCATGAAAAGAAAATTTTTATAATTATTTCAACCTAGCCTGGAAGATGACTTCCTCTTGTATGCTAATGTAGAATTATTATAAGATGTAAAAAAATACATATCAATCACCATGATCATCTATTTGGACTTCCATTGATGATCACTATTTTTTATATACAGTATTGAAACTCCTTACCTTTTTCAAGTTGTAAAAAAATCTTGAAAATAAGACAAACCATATGGTTTCATGAAATGCAGATGGGTTTGAAAAAGTAGAACCGCATTTCTTTAGAATTTTTTTTGTGGAATTACAAGTGACGTTTGTAACATATATCATGTAGATATACATTTTATATAAAAAAAATTATAACATTTTAGCCCCATAAGTTACACAAAGTTTCATTCTTTCATTGTTTAAATACTGTTTGGAAATCATCAATTAATTACCTTTAAAAAAACTTCACACAAACCTCAAGTTTTTCAGCTCTAAATGCTGTGAACACTTGTACATTTCCTATCATGAAAAAAATTATAACATATTGCTCCCAAATTGTATATATTGAGGTTACTTAATTATATTGTCCTGAATGACTACTTATTAAAAGATTTTTCATAAAAAATGAAGAATTTAGGGGCAATGCTCCTTCTGATTGATAAAAAGTTCTTTTTTTTATTCAGGCTGCCCAGTACAACATGCAAGTGCCTGTACAACACACAAGTGTCCCGTACGACACACATGTGTCCCGTACGACACAGAAGTGTCCTGTACGACACACAATTGTCCCGTACGACACATTATTTTGTTTATGATATATTGACAGAAATATTCAGCTAATAGCGGTTTCTTACCTAATGAATGTCTTAGTTTGATAGGATTATCATTATCATCAGCCAAATAATGTGATTGAAGAAGTCAAAATGACATAAAGTAAGAAAGTTTGGCTTCAATTTAGAGATGTCCCGTACGACACATTTTGAATGTCCCGTACGCCACAATGTTCTCGAAAATTATAATTTGTTTTATTTATTCATGAATGTTTAATTTGCTTTCTTTTATAAATGTGTTTGTTTTTGGGTAATTGAGTGTCAATTTGAGTTCAGTTTCTATGAAATTTATCTGCCCAACTCACAGACTTTTTAGTACAAACTTTAGGTTTCTAAAAAAGACACTTTTTCTGCGTCCGTACGACACATTACTATTTTAAATCTGTATTATACAGGATGTGTTTTCAAGTCATGTTAAGTCTTGGTTTTTCTAACACTCCGGTAGTACTTGATGATCATCTATAGTTACTGGAATATTTTTTGTTTTTTCTTGTCAAAAACTGTCAAATGTTCTCTAAATGTCTCGTACGACACGTATGGAATCACCCCAAAACTTGATCTTTTAAGCTCAATATAAGTCTATTGAGCAAGTTATACATCTCATAGATTAGGCAATGCGGGCACAAAGCCTGAGCGAAAAGTTAACATAGTGACATGAAATCCCCCCCATCTTATATAATTCACTCGTCTTTCTCCTCTTGTTTTTCCTCTTCGTTTTCTCTTCTCTTTTCCCTTCTGGTTCTTTTCCCTCTCTTTCCATTTTTTTATTTTTTTTCTCGTTCCAAATATTGGGGAGGGGGGCATTTGATATCAAATGCCCCCCTTCCAAAAAGTGAGGGGACGCGTCGCCCCTGTCCCCCTGGGATGTCCACCAATGTATGCAATTTGATTTGAAATAAAAGAAAATCCTATATAGTCTTTGTAGTCGAATAAAACCAAAATAACACCCCTAAATTCATAAAAAAAAAATATATGGATGATAATTTTCATGGAGTATTCGCAAGTTGTCCGATTGTCCTAGTCCTTGAATTTACCACTCGTGACGTTGTCCTAAATGTCTCCGGTTCTGTCCTAATACGATCTGCATGCTGTCCGCACCGAACGCCGACAAATTTGTTTAGATAATCTTGTCCTAGGACAGTCCCAGGAATGACCTACGACAATACGCAGACAGTCCTGGTTGTGTCCTAGGACAAGATCATTTGCATAATCTTTTACGGAATTTGGTTGCGGACAGGGTGCCGAAATGACAAAAGTAGCTTCCGCAACCCTTCCTGGTCTTGTCCGCGCCCTAGTGGAAAACCGCCTTAACAAGGTGGATACGTGCGCAATATGAATATCCTATATTGTTATTATAAATAAACCTGAAAATACCGTATAATTATGCCGTATGATAACTTGCTTTGTACTATCTGGCTGATGCAGTCTATACCTGAACTAAATGAACCTGAACAGAATTGGAACTAGATGCGCGTATTTTATTCTGGATTTCTCGGGGATATCTACAATAAACGGTCATTGCAGGAAATGTACAGCGGGTGGGTGTTTCATGAAGCTGTTCGTAAGATACGATGACTTTACGCACGACTGGTGATCCTTTCTTACGCTATGTGATATCTCTTTGTAATTGAGTCGTTACATGAGAACAGTGGCGTAACTACGGGGGGGCATGGGGGCACGTACCCCCCCCCCCATCGGCTGACCAAAAAAAAACGAGGAAAAGGAGAAAAAGAGGGAGAAAGGAAGAGAAACGTAGTGGGGAAAGAAGAAATTATTATGCATTATAATGGTATATTATATTATAATTATGTAATGTTATATTACATGGGAAACATTTTTTCTTAACTTCATGAAGCATAATTCGCTCAGGGCCTATGCCTTCATTGTTCTTGGTGCTCGCATTGTCTGTTTAACGAGATATATAAATCTGTTGTACGAAAACCTCCCGTTTTCAAGTCAATATACACCAAATATATTATTGTTTTATGTAGTGACATAATTATGCTTCTTTTTCATGACTACTTAAAGTGATTGCCCCATGTTAAGGTCTTAATATAAAACATTTCCTGTCCGTGATTACGTTCGCATCAGTGGATTGGTGAGGTATGTCTGCTCTCCATGAATTCCTAAAATCAGTCCTTAAAATGTCCCTTTTTCTCATCTGATTATCTCCATTATCTCCAAAAATTTTCAGCTCGCACTTCGCGCTCGCATAATACGGTTAGTGAAATACGTATGGTTTTCGTGAATTCCTACAAAAAAGCCTTCGAATGCCCCGATTCAGATCTGAATTATCTAAATTTTCAGCTCGCGCTTCGCGCTCGCAATATTAGATTAGAGAGATGCGTATGATAACCATGATTACAATGACTACAAAAGTGCTTCATGTGTTCAGATGTAATTATAACAAAATCAGAAAGCGCTTGGCACTCGCATTACATGGCTATATGGTGAGATATGTATACTCTTAGTGGATTTCTATAAAAGAAATCCTGTTTGGGGTCAATAAATACAAAAATTTCAGCAAGTGTTCGCGCTCGCATCATTTGGTTAGTGGAATACGTATGGTTTCGTGAATTACTACAAACAAGCCTTAAAATACCACTCTTCAGGTCTGAATTTCCTAAATTTTCAGCTCGCGGTTCGCGCTCGCAATATTTGATTAGTGAAATGCGTATGTTATTCACGATTACAATGACTACAAGTGCTTCAAATGTAATTCTAACAAATCAGCAAGCACTTGGCACTCGCATTAGATGACTATGGTGAGATATGAATATTATAAGGGATTCCTAAAATATAGTCCATAAGATCTCCCTGTTTGAAGTCAATATATATACAAAATTCGGCTCGCGCTTCGCGCTCGCATTGTTTAGCGAGACAGGTACGTATCATGATTTTAAAAATTCGATTATAATCCCTTTTTAGGTCTGATTGTAAAAGATTTTCAGCTCGCGCTTCGCGCTCGCACTATTTGATTACCGAGATGTGTGTGCTATTCACGATTACAATGACTATACAAGTGCTTCCTTAAAATGTCTCTATTAGGTCAGAATACCTGACAACTAAGCGCGCTCACTAAGTGACTCAAAATTTTTGCTGGTGCCCCCCTAATGCCGTGACCCACGGTACGCCACTGCATGAGAACATGTTACAGTCATGCTTAAAGTCGTTCGTAACTATACGAACAGCTTTATGAAACACCCCAAGGTGGGTGTTTTATACAATATCCCTGGGAAGGGGCCAATTCCCCCTCCAAGGCCCCCCCCCCCACCCATCCGCTCCCTAGCCGTGCCTACTACCACTCTAAAAGTCTTCTATGTTGGCAAGTATGCTACTTGGCCACCGCAAATCCATCCAAGAATGAGTTGAGTAGGGTTTTTAGAAAAGGCACTCTCTTATTGCAGCCTACAGTGTTCCGATATAATTATCGGCTTATTGTTTTATGAGAAAAAAATGTTTCAAACATGTAAATTAAATTCATTCCAGTCAGTAAGATCTCATAAAATAACTTGTTATTTTATTCAACTAGAACAATGTTCCATCGATAAACACTTATAATATATATCAAGCCTGCAAAGAAATTGAAAGTAAGCGTTCTCCAATTAATGTGCAAGTTATGTTAACAATGGTTAACAGCAAAATTAACATTTATACAAGACAATTGATATGACATAAGCTTCGTAGACTACGATTTCATGGCAGTTTTAAAAGGTCCATTTTGTTCATAAATTATTTTCCTGAGATAATGTTCGCACTAAAAAAGGAAGATTTCTTGGTCAGGTCGTGGCAAGGAGTCTTAGAGAAAAAAGTGCTTTTAAAAGAACACATCTGATTTGAACACAAATGGAGGTGTCGTTATTCATCAAGTGTCTTAAATTTCAGCTGTTGATTTTTTTTTAAAACAAGATCACACCTCGTAACAAATAATGCATATAGCATTTCCATTCATTTGAAAGCAGGATAAAAGAGCATGGTAGATTAAAGGCCTATTACATTTAATTAATTCATTGTAATGGGAAAGCGCAGTACAAATAATAAGTAATAATAATAATAATAACATAATAATAACATAGACAGGCGCCTTAGACCACTCGGCCAGGGCACCTCATTGATGCAGCATAAAAAGATTACAACTCTTATAAAGAAATCATAATAGCTCTTTCTTAATTTCAATATTTTCTCATAAATATATATTATAATCAATATTAGATATCTATCAAATTCATGCCAGTATAAGACTATTTATTATCACTGATTATACCAATAATACCAAATCGGAAATGCTAGTTCATCCCGTCACCTCCATCATTAACAAACTGTCGTTTATGATCTCTTATTCGACCTAAGGGTAAGTTTTTTCAGACCATTTATGTCGAGTTTCCTTTTTTGGGGCAGGTATGCCCTCATGTTTCACTGCAATCTTTTCCGCTTTTTAGAATCATAGAAGTTCACATGATTAGGTTCAATTGATTCCATTTGTTTTGTAATTGCAATATAAAAAATCTTTAAAAAAGTAAATCCTCGTATTATAAACGACGGTCTTACATACTCTTCTATAGGCTAAACCCCTCTCATGCATGTAATGAACCCCATTAGTGCAAGCAATTCCTCTTTCGGGCGAAACACGATTTCGTCTATAAAAAGACAATTTATCATGTCCTGGGCACGACATTGTGTGTGTGTGGGGGGGGGTGTGCCATTGAGTTTTGTAAGACGAATATCAATCAATGATTATGTATGTCTGGGACCGACCTTTAACGTCATCATCCGATAGACGTGACGAGGGCTCGAACCTCTGCATCATGTAACTTCATCCACATAGCATAGATTACAAGCCCAGACCACAACGCCATAGAGCTAGATCAATTTTTGGGCTCTAGGTAACCAGCGTTCCGATTATTTAAGACAGAGTCAGAAGAAGTTGGAGCCTTAAGCGTTCCCCTTACAGGCCTTGCCTATTTCGTCACCACCAAAGTACCTAATGTTATCCATGCAGTCAATGTGGCATTTTCTTATAACCATACCTAATACATCATATCGGATAAATAAATCAAGATTGATAAGGGTACTATTTAAGAGACAAGGTATTAATCTGGTCCACAAGCTATTAGTCTATTCTCCTATAAACCGGTTAAATATTTGACCATGATCCATGAACACCTTTCTTCTTTTCTTTTGTTTACTAAAATTCATTTAAATTTATGAGTAAAATTTATAGAAATGCCTACAAAACTATAGAGGCTAGTCCGACCGTGTGTACACTGTAAAAATATTGGGTACAATTTTTGCCACCACGAGGGTAATTATGTGTCCAACAAATTTGGGGCAGTATTTTACCCAATGCAGAGTGCATAATGTCCAGAAAGGCAAAAAATTTAAAAATAGAATGTGCAAAATTTCCATCATGAAAAATGAAAATGCCCAAAAGAAATGCTCCATGTTGGTTGGACACATAACTACCCTCATGCATGGAGCACTTTTACCCAATATTTTTAGAGTGCAATTTTGGTTTTGATATGGGCATGCTGCACATTCACATGCCTCCAGAAATTTAAAACAAAGCTAGTGGAACGACTTAAAATTCACCCTTTTTGACGAACACGTGTTATGCCCAAACTTAAGGGAATTGCTAGGACCATCCAAAAATAGCGATATCTTGTATAGCATGACAGGAGGTGTTTGCCTGGTTTATCCGTTTAAACAGCGGCATCAGCTTTCAGTTCATGGGCTTCGTTTCCATCCTCCCTAGTATCTTCATCAGGGAAACATGATGGGCAGCAAGAATCAAATATCAAGATTTTCAGCTTATGGAAACCCCAAACGATCAATATATGAACAAGGACGACGCCAACAATGGCCCCGACACAGAGTCCTGCCGAGAGAGCTGGGGCCTGCCCGAAGTCGAGGATGGGATAGATGTAGGGGTTTCCCTCCTCGTCCGTACCCATTGCCCCATGGTATATCGCCACAAAGACAATGTAAGCGACGGCAAACATGAAAGGGTATACGAAGTGGAGAATGTGGATGACCATCGCTGAGAAGAAGATCTCGAACAGGGCGATGAACCCGTTGAGGAAATGGAAGTTGATATCGTAATAAATATCGACCGTTCCAGGAGTGTAGAGGGCGCCCCAGTAAAGCAGTGAGAGCAGAATGGCGACTGAGGCGTAAGTGTTGAATAAAAACCACTGGCCACGGTGAAAGAAATACCAAGGGATGTCTGAAAAACAACCGCAAAGAATTATCAACTATATGAAAAAAATGACAGTATATCCGTTGAATTGATACATACAAACAAACAAAACCCTGTAAAATACTATGTGTTAAATTTCTGCTCTTTCTAAAAATTCGAATGTTAAATCAACATTTGAAAGGTTGGAGGAGTGACAACCTTTTCCAAATGTTACATCCAACCTTGTATAAAGCTGAATCCAACATTTTAAGTGTTGGGAAGAACCATCTAAAGTGGTAAATGCAACATTTAGAAAATGTTGTCACTCCTCCAACCTTTCAAATGTTGTCACTCCTCCAACCTTTCAAATGTTTATTTAACATTTCTTTTTTTAGAGTGTATGCATGGGCCTATACACGCCATCGATTTTATCTCTCTATTCCCCAATCGTGTTTCAGGCAAGATTATTTGGTAACAAGATACATTGTTACAAGTTTTAAGTTATAATAATTTCCGCGCATCACAAAAAATAAAGGTACCGCGACTTTGAGAAACTAGCGACCAAACTAGGTATTTCTGAGGTACTTACTACAAAATATTTATTTTTTGCGCATTCTAATGTTAGTAAAATTTGTTTGACCAATTTATATTGTTATGAAACCTCTATTATTTTTCATCCCATTATATACACCTGATCTATGGATAGACATTGTAAAAGTGACAACTTAAAGTTATATAATGTAGAAAAGGTAACTGGCCGGAACTGTGTGACATCTTACATTAGTCACATTGCCAATGGGAAGATGCCCATTCATTAGTGATCTTTGCATACAAATTCCCATACCTTTCTCTCAAACTTTCGTTGATTTTTAATATCGTGTTTTCATAAAAGTTTACTCATTCTCAAAGTTTCTTTATAAGGTCAAAGTTCACGTGACTTGTACATGACGACCTACCATCGCCGGTTGTCCACCCTGCTGGTTTCATGATGGCGGCATATACGATGATGTTCCATAAAGCACAAAACAGATAGACAAGCATGAGAATATATCCCCAGTTAGTCAGGTAAATGAAGAAGTATCCTCCGTAGATGCCACCAGGTCGAACGGACACGATGAAGACATACAGGAAATATCCAAACATATAGAGGGTGATGAGCAGACGGTAGGCAAGGTATACACCATAATGCATCGGACACTGTTAGAAATGAAGGGTATAACAAAAATTAGTGGTGGAGGGGCTGTGGCCGAGTGGTCAAGGGCACCCGAATACATACATGAAATCTGAGGTTAGATACCCGGCATAGTACTCTAGTATTATTATTATTATTTGTTTGGCGTCACCTGTGCCTGGGAGGCGAAAAGCGAACTGAATCACTGTGACCCGCAGGTCTCTCCTCCCGATATAACTGATTGGGGGGAATGCAGGTGGACCACTACACCGGGGTTTCCCCCTACTCTTATACGAATAGTGCAATGGGTTCTTAACGTGCAAAGGTGGTGACTCTCCTCTACACGGGGCCTCCATTTAACGTCCTATCCGAGGGACGGAGTGTTTTCCAGTGTAACATAGCCTGCATCTATGAAACATGTAGACGTTTACACACAACGCACTGGCTTCAGTCATCCGCCCGGGGTGGACTCGAACCCACGATCTTTGGTTCGACGGGCAGACGCGTTACCGACTGAGCCAACACCGCTCTATGCTGGAAAATATGTCGACATAATTAATATTATCAAATTAAATGAAAATGATGTAAGTAGTATTGTTTCCAACATGTTTACGTGGCATGGAAAATAAAAGAAAGAAATATAAAATAGAATATAATTATGCGCGTATTAAAGAGCCCCCTCCCACACATACCCACATACACACGGCGCCACCATCCCCTGCCTCCTCATGAAAAAAGAGACAATAATAAGAGAGGGAGAGAGAGAGGGGGGGGGGAGGGAGGGAGAGAGTACAACAGAAAGAAGATTGGGAAAATAAGAGAAAAGGAACAGAAGACAAAATGAGAAAGGGGAAAAGGGAAAATAAGAGAAAAATTGTTTGTATATATTGTGATCCTCGATGATTCTCCAATAAAAATATAATAAAAAAAAGAGAAAGAAAACAAATATAGAGAGGTGGCGGAGCAGGATAGTTATTAGAATGAAAAAAAAAACGAATGAAATAAAGGAAAGGTAAATTAGTGATAACGCAATATAAACAATAAAAAGAAAAGAAATGACAGAAAGGGTATAAGTCTATTCCATGATACTCTCAAACTGTTCACAAAATAAAATAAAAAGCCGTTTCCATGGTTACATTTATCCTTATAAGCTCACTCATGTAGTAGACCTACAACAAAATCCCTATGTGTATATCAGTCAACGAAAAAAAAATGCATTAAAAATGTCACCAACCCCTTCTCCAAATGGCATTTATCACGTTTGTACCGTCCCATCCATGCAGCGTAGAAACTTTTTGTTTTTAAAGTTTTGTGGCACCAATGTCTTGAAGTAGAGCGGAGCCAGCATTAAAGGCGATGATTCTGTGTGTGTCAAAGGTGCTTTATATAGATTTCTGTGAGTTTATTCCATACCGCTAACCCGCTATTATGTTATTTTCGATCTTCTATATATATCGATTAGTTACGGTTGAAAATAAATTCCTCCAACATATCATTAGCTTAGGAAATCGCGGTTTGTGTGTGTGTGTTTATTATTTATGATGTCACTGATTTGATGACCCCCCCCCCCTTCTCCTCCAAACGTTATTTGAGTTTTTTCCTCTAACACTATTTTGCGCATGATACAGTTTGACAAAGTCGAACCTATTCCCCCGAAATGCTTTAAACTTCCATTATTTTTCGGGGCACATGTCCAATCCCGGTGTCCAAAAGCCCTCTCCCATCCCGGGTCTCCCATGATAAGTGTATCCACTGCCCCCTGGAACCCATGCCCTCTTGCTTGAAATAAATTGTAGGTTGAAATTATATTGTAAGTTGGATGAAAGCCATTGTAAAATAAAAGAAAGGGACCTACGCTTCAAATGTTTGCATCATCATTTTTATCCGTTATTGGTCGATAATCATCCGGGTTTTTTCCTATTGACATGTCTGACAGGCACTGCATGTACACGGCCATCGATCATCTTTGAATAAGGTCATATATTACGAATCAATACGGTAAAATGGTCATAGCGAATAAGAAGCCCACACAAATATGTGGTAAAGATTATCTAAAATAGACTGAACAAAATAATAAATGCTGAATTCAAGACAAACAACCGTGAAATATGACATGACGTCATTATTCGGTAGGGTGGATATACTTTGTTGTTGTTTACATTATGCTGAAATACAATATATTTTGCAGAATCCCTTTAGGTAAAAGCAAAGTTTCATCGTAGATTTACTGTTTAATTCTATATTACAGAATACTGATGCGAGTCCTTAATCAGCCTCTTGACAGATCGGTTGAACAGTATAAATTAGTTTTAAAGTTTATTCTACGTCAAGGGGCTTAGACGCTGGGTGTGTCCAGTATGGGGGATGGTCAGGGGCGGATCCAGGGTAATCCAAGGGGGAGGGGAGCAAATTTTTTCCGAGGAAAATTTAACAAGCAAAAATAAGGGGATTTTCAACTAAAAATGAAGGTCATGTCATCCGCGAGAAATTTGAAAAGCAATAAAAAAGGGGGACACACTTGGGTAAAAACGGTATATTCACATTATAAATTTTGAATATGGCTCTCAATAGGGGGGGGGGGGGGAAACAGGCCGGCTGTGCCCCCCTGGATCCGCCTCTGGGGATAGTTGTACAACTTCCATCGTTAACCTACATCATATCACGTCCACATGGAATACCCCCCACCCCTCCCCCTCGGTCCCAAAAGTAAAATGAGTATACTAACCTGGGCTGTGACAAACATGGACGGTGAGGCGCCTCCGAAGCCAAAATCGGAGCATTTCGGTCGTGAACATCTACAACCTCGATTAGCCGATGACATTTTCAGTGTATGTTGTACTTACAATGTAGTCAGTGTTTGCTCTCTGAGTTAACTTCCAAGTTTTGCAAGTTATTAGATAATTTAGACTCAAATGTTTTAATCAACCTCAAGTTGAGTTACAATCCACAAACAGGCAAGTTTATTTCTCCAGACTGCATAAAAATATGGTGTCCAAACGTTGACGTTCTCGTCATGCCCGCTGTCTCTTTCTGACTCACAAAAAGTAAAATGCCTTATTATGTTTCATTTGTTGTATGAGGAGGTGCGCGGGTAGCGATTACAATTGTGAGATCGTACGGTTTAATGATTTTAAGTTGAATGAGGTGAAGGCTTCGATAGAAAGCGACAATAGTACAAGTACAGTTTGACCATCATAGAGCTGAGTTGCTCCATGGTTTGACGATATAGAAAATAACAAATACAATAGGGGCATACAGTCAAAATGGGAGTGCGCAAGCCCGGGCGTGGGAGCGGCTTTCAGAAAAAAAAACAACTGTGAAAAAAGGGACCGTTATTCGATCTATTACCCTTCTAGGTACAGGTTGCACGTTTATTCAGGTAAGCCTACAATATGGTTTGGGGGAACCTGCATGATATCCCATTAAACCAAAAGATTGCACAAACGGAGAGCATGTAAATATATAAAACACATTATATTACTACTGGCAGGTCTACTGTAGTAATTTCGATACAGGCCTACATGATTTTCAAGAAAAAAATAAACAATTTGCAGTGCACTGCAGAATGTTTCCAAACGTTATATTTACTACAATAGGCCTACGCTGCTCTACGTTTGTTTACAGTATTGACTTTGTCAATCTATATACAAGTACAAGGTCAAAGTGACGTATACAATAATGACATGGTAATTGACCTCTAGGCCTATATACTTCCTGATTGATAATCCTCATGGGCATTAAAGCATTGTTCGGCCTACTCTGTGTGCAGAGTCAAAGCTTAAACTGGCTGAAATATGATATTGATCTTTTCGCAAGTATAATTATGCTGAAAATTGTCAAACAAAAAGTGTTGATCCTTGTTGGTGGATTTGAGGGATACTCGGTAGAGAAAAGGAGAGAGAGAAAGACAGGTAATTCGACAGGGAGAGCAAGACTGAGAGAGTGTGAGGAGGGGGTGTCTGGCCGCTTCTACCTTCTACTAATAAAATACTAGTGCTATGATTACTTCATTATTTTCCGTATGATAATTATTGTCTGCATGTCATGCGACCTTATAGCCAACATCTTCCGAATGGTACAGCCCCGAATACCGTGTTTGGTAAATCTCTCCAGTCCTCCTCTCTCCCCTCCCAATCCACTGTCTTCTTCACTCCTGACTCTCCCGTTAGCCTACTTATTAATAATATTTTTTTTGGTTATATTATCTTCTTTTTCTTACTCATCTTCATCACCATAACCCTTTTCATCTTAACATTTTCTTCTTTCTCGTCATTTCTTATTAATATTCTTCTTTCCTTTAAATGGAAACAAGAGTTTAAAAAAGGTGACAGACAGCTGAGTTGAAACTGAAAACCTAAATCTAAATAATGAAATCATATACTGTGGCAACTACAAATTGAACGTATTTGTGAAAAGATATAAAAGATATAAACAGTCCACACCCATTTTCGAAATAGCCAAATTACTATTGTAAAGTATATCTCCAGAGTTTAGTTCAGGTTGGTCATCATAATACACACCAGCTGTTTAAATTAACTCTTAGAACATTTCTATCTTTTCTCTTCCTGATTACTCTTAGCTGTTGGGCAATTAAGTTATATCCCAAAATATTGTGTCAAGTGCGATTATTGTAATCTGTGTCAATTTGCCGGTGCCAGGTAAAAATGGCAGAGGTAATAATGGCAGAGGTAAAAATGGCAGAGGTAAAAATGGCAGAGGTAAAAATGGCAGAGGTAATAATGGCAGAGGTAAAAATGGCAGAGGTAAAAAATGGCAGAGGTAGAATGGCAGAGGTAAAAATGGCAGTGGTAAAAATGGCAGAGGTAAAACTGGCAGAGGTAATAATGGCAGAGGTAATAATGGCAGAGGTAAAAAATGGCAGAGGTAGAATGGCAGAGGTAATAATGGCAGAGGTAAAGATAGGCTACATCATAATAATATCATCCATGACCGGACTTTTGTCGACGAAATGGGCTATAAAAACTGATGAAATATTATGTTGTTTTTTGTCATTAAAGATCTATACTCTGTCATTTATATGACTAAACTCAAGCATTTTCTTGCCAAAATGATTTCAATTAGTGACTGTATGATAAAAGGATCTTAAGCTCGTAAGCAGAACAACCGTACACTTTACATCATGTACATCCCAACGATTTTTTTTAATGTAAACACCAATGTGTGCAGCCACTAACCCTCTGAAACGAACAAGTTCGGGTCTACTTCGAACTACTTTCATAATTTAACCTGGATAAAAAAAAATAACTGAACATTCTGTAATAAAATTATTTTTTATTTCCACATCATGATGGATCATGATGAATAGATATTGATGTCACTGGCGGATCCATGGGGCACAGACAATTAGAATCTTAGCAAATATGCTAACTCAAGTGTGCCCCCTTTTTAAAGCGAGACCCTTTTCAGCTAGCTAATTATCTTTGTGGACGAGTTAGTAGGCGGAAAACTTTTTTGCGTGTCATTTTTCAAGAAAATGTGCCCCCCTTGGAAAATCCTGGATCTGCTGATTAATGTGATACGTTGAATGTAAATGATACAGTTATTGTTCAGTCTTTAGAGCAATACCTCAATGCAGCTAGTCCAAGTGGATGCCAGGTTCCCAAAGGGTTTGACGTCATGTATGGGAAGCTGCCCCATGACATTTTATGCACCACAAAATGGTTCATAATTGTTTTTTTTTTTTAAATATTTCAGGAGCGTCAGTGAAATTATTTGTCTCTTGATATGTACTGAAGATAAAAAACATTTGGATTTTTTTCTAGAAAATTACACTTCATTAATATATTTTCTATACACCAAATATGGGAAAGCTGCTCGCAAATGACGTCATCATTAAAATATAAAATATCATTTTATTTTTTTTCTGCTATTCTACAATGACTTTTAATTGAGGTTGAACTTCTCCTGTAATGAATTAAGTACAATTGCGGTCAAGAGTGTGCTTCAAATTTCAATATTAATACAGCGATTTGACATGAGAAGGCCGTCCATTAGAGTCCAGAAAAAATAAGATATTCCAGCCAAAAGATTATCAATTTGGTGCAGACGATCCATCTATGATTTTAAAAATGTCGGCCTTTCCATTATTTTTTATTTTCTTAGAACCTTTCTTAGTTAATCTATGTAGGGCTTACATGCGGGGGCTTTTTGATTTTTTTTTCATGGGGGGTTTAAGACCCTTTTTACCTATATACCATTATGACCTCTGCCATTTTTACCTCTGCCATTTTTACACCGAGCCAATTTGCCAAGGGGTTTCATTTATATGGTGTTTCTGTAAAAATCTAGGAATTATAGATAGAGAATACTCATATAAACTGGCAAAATAATAAAGATACATGAATATCAAACGGACATTCATAAATTTCATTAATGCTCTTTGTCATTTTTTATGAGCCATCCAGAAGAGTACGCACACTAATTGACACATCAAGGGGGGAAAATAATAAATGATGGAAACAATTCTGAAAAGTCTCGTGCGAGCCAAGCAAACGAGAAAAAATTTGTCTTTTTTTTAAAAAAAGTTATTATTTTGTCATTATGTATATTCAGCAAATAATGTATTGTATTTCACCGTTATCCTTTAATTTCCTTTCATTGTCTTATTCCTATCCTGCGTCTTTTTACTCTTTCCCTTTCCTTTTGTCTTCGTATTGTTTCCCCCCCCCCCATATTTCCGTTATTTTGGAATGCCTACTTTCCCCGTCTCACTCGTTTCTTCTCTTTATATCCTTTTTACTCCTTTTTTCTCTTTCCCTTTTTCCTGGCGAAATCCTCCAGCGGCAGGCCGCTTTCCTACCCCTCCCGCCCCGCCTGTTACCTCACTGCGCACCACTATCCCAAAACCATCAACCTTCATCATCCTCTATTTATTCTCCCCTTAAACTACCAACACCATCGCAACCAACACCAACACCATCATTATCATCACCATCAATAAAAGATGCACGAAGTGTCAGCTGGAGAAAAGAAGAATCACGCGTGGGCAGTAGTGCGCATATTAGAGGACACAGTAAGCTTCACGTGGGACGATCCATTTGCCATCTCCAGAGCAACACAACCGCCATTTATCCCCGTGATTGTGAATTGCCTACATCTTGCTTTCACGTATAAAAAGAGGACATCATGTACACCAGACGGGCTCTGCTTTCTAACAGGTTGTCGTCAGCATGGTAATTCACTCTTATTCTTATGTCTAGCATAACATATCAACTATATATAGCGTCAAGTAATTGTGCTTTTGGTTGTTCAACTTATCTGTTAATATCGTGGTTGGACTTCGGATGTTTCGTAACTCGCCATTAATGCAAGTAATTAATAATGTTGACAGTTTTGACGTATATTTTTGTTTTTACTGTGCAGGATAACTAAAAATAATTATTTTTTTCAATCATTGGATGAGGATCAATCAATAAAGCATTTATAAATTGTGTTCATCTGGATAAACATCGCAATGAAATTAGAATAAAAATTGATATGTCAATTTTGTCGGGATAACTGAAAAATCGTTGCTTACTAATATAAGCAATTCTATAACGGCTGTACTATTTCAGTCTTTGAAATCCTTCAGCTTTTTGTCTACATGGTGAAGAACCTGATGATGGGTTTTGATATGCGTTTCCCTGAGTTGTGATATCTTTTCATACTGGTCATAATATTCATGTAAATTGAAGAAAATACAAAAACAAAATTCCTTCTTACTTAGCAGTTCTGACGAATGCAATTATGATTTAATTTTAACATGTCTTTACTTTGCGACATAATGATATGTGAATTCTGAAAGAAATTAAAATAGATGAAAATACAAACTGATATCCAACATACGCCTGCAGAATTTTTCCTAATATTTTATAAGAATAATAAGAATTAGTATTGTTAAAAGACAAGTCTAACCCCCAAAAATGTGGATTTGAAGAAATTGGTTAGTTGTGCAAAATATATGCAATTGAGACAGTGATATCACATGCTCACTATTTCATAAGTATTCTTTTATATGAAATATTTAATATTTAATTTTCTTGAAGATTTCTCTCTGGGGAAACATCTTAATTGAAATGTGATGTCATCGTTTCCCTCATTTGCATACCGACAGGATTTGAAAAGCGATTGTTTTTATGCAATTATTTCAAGTATAGGCCTATATGGCTTTACTAATGTATTATAATTCTTGTAATCAGGATATAATTCAGTATGACCAGGACCAGTACTCTTATTCAAATCATAAATACTCTAATCTAATCAATCATTTCTCTAGATTCTACTTTAGAATTGTTTCCCATTCCCATTTTTTTTTGGGGGGGGTAAGAGGTTTTCTGTTTCCCATATCGTTCTTCGTTCTATGCATGAATAAGTTATCATTTATCAATATAGAGGAGGCGCGATGGCTCAGTCGGTATAGAGCGGGGTTTTCTGATTCCGGTGACCCGGCTTCGATTCCCACTTGGTGCGCTAGTGCCTTTGGTAGGGCATTAGTCTTCATTACAAGGTCTTTCGTAGAGGACCTTAAACCGTCGGTCATCTAGTTGCTTACTTACAAACATTCATGTTTTCTTAGCAATCAGGTAAAAAAATCACTACCATGACCACTATCACAGAGAGAAAAAAACCTTTAGAATGAAACATTCTCAGTGCTTTAATATCATGTAATTGCTTTTTGCAAATGAATGAGAGCTATAGCAATTTCCTATTTTCTGTTTCATTCTAGATTTGTGATAACATACTCAATCTATAAAAGGAAGAATGAAGAGATGACAATAAAGAACGGAACAATGTTACAGGAGCAAGATGGCTGAATTTGTTGATCGACATTAATTATGAATCCATCATAGTCACCACCACCCCCTTATAAAGCGTAGGAAGTGTGCTGGTAAGTAAACTCTTAACCAAGCATAATTTATATTTTATTGAACAAGATTAGAGATGTTTTAGGAAAAGCAGGTGCCTGGGGACATTTTTTAAGAGGTGGTGATAGTTTGTTTATAACCACCCTCCCTCCAAATAAAAGAAGTTTTCCCTATACGAACTTTGGGAGATCTGGGACAAATCTCTACATTTTTCACACTCAGTTAATTTCCATGGATGTTGTCTATGATGGGGAATAACATAATGCAGCAGCACCCCAAGCTTCTGCACCCTGGGCCCCCATCAGGCTTGGCTATGAGGAAAATCGTTGAGCCGAGCGAAGGGGTTATGAAACAAGTTGATTTTCAAATTGAAAATGATATTTAATAAACATAAATTCAATGATTTTTACCAAACATTAGTATGTGGAAGAAAAACTCAAAAGTAACAACCTCTAACACCCTTGAGTCCTGATAAAGAACAGCTGTAGAGGGATGGGTTTTCAGTTCATAATATTTCATAATTCGAAGAATGTAAAACATTGAACTGTATTATGGTAGACCTGTCCGATAAATAATTATCAAAAAGATGCATTTACTAATATATAACACGACTTCACATGAACACCGATTTATACCTTGTTTACGTTAACTTTTATAGGTGTTGTATATTAAAGGTTTGTATAATTTCTATTCGTTCTTTGGTGGTATGAGCACGATGCCAGCACTAATAAGGCGCTTCTGCCCGCGTTTAAGCTCATTTTCCGTTCATGAATTATTTTTATTTTTGTGTCTTTATATCACTATGTTTGTAAATGTATTTTGAATCTATGAATGGAATAAATGCATACAAAACTGTTCAAATTTGGTGGATAGTGATGATGGGCTGTAAAGAAAATTAGGTTTATACTAATTAATGGCCCATTGAAAAGTGAAAACAATATACCCAGCATGCATAAAGTGGATGGACATCGACAGCATAGTCAGGTGTACATCGGCGCAAGATAACAATAGGAAGCTTGAATTCAAGGATAGCTGACATTGTCGTGTAGAAGGGGGCTTGGGGCGTTTGCTCCCCCAGAAAAATCACGACCAAGGAAAAAACAAAGAAAATGGTAAGAGGAAAGAGTAAAGGGTGAAATATAATAATATTTTGTGATAATTATATCAAAATCTATCCAAAAAATCGATTTTGTAATAAAAATGTCAACAGTTTTACGTTTTAAAGATTTTTCGAAATACGCCATATATATATATATATATATATAAATGTAACCAGACATCTACTCCTTAACATGACTACTGTGTCTTGCACCAAATACTTAGGCCAAAAAATCGTCTTGTCATTTTTCCGCCTATATATATATATATGGGTTGGCTCTTTTCCCCACTGGTAGCTGACTATTTATCAAATAGTTGGTTAGGATGGCTATAAAGTTATATCATTAGACAAACTCGGAAACTTGTCCTACAGAACCCTGATAAAATTTCTTTATAAATAAAATGTGCGCATTAATTTCCGTCATTGTCTTCTACAATACTGTGTATATGGAATCGTATGCATGTATTCATGTATTTAAAAATTATGTTCTCATGCAAAGATTGAATCTAAATAATTATTGAATTGAAATGAAATATTTCCAAACTAGACTGTATTGAGTAGGTGCAAGATAGCATCAAGAAATGTAAAGCAGTATCCTCATTCTACTTGTAGATTTGTTATGTATTTATTTTTATTTCATTATTTTATACATCCACTATTTTCGGTGTTTCCCCCTTTCCTTTCAAATTTCTGCATTGAGAAATCTCTATTGTTCCCCAGCGCTGATATCCATATCCTCGGGGTATAGAGGGTGAACAGAATGGGGGTATTCAACCCCGCATTAGCAACATACTTCAACGAAAATCATGAATAGATCATCTTCACAGAATATCTGAGAAAAAAAAAGCATGATGACCTAAGTGAATATTTAATGACCTTTTATATACAGCTCAAAGCTTGAAATAAAAGGCATTTTTCTAATATTCCTCTTATCTACGGAAGATATGAACATGATGATCTCACATTTATTTTACTACTATTTACTACTATTTTACTACTATTATTCTTCTTTACTACTACTACTACTACTACTACTACGGGCGTTTCTATAGGCGCACTGTTGTTTTATGGTTGATACTTGATAAAGTGATATAAGCATTCAAAAAGGCATCATTACAATATATACATCCCCTCCCTCTCTCCCTCACAAAAAATTAATAAAACAAGCATATTGGTTGGCTGATACACGTATTGTTTTACCAATGAATATGCATATAGCGTGCTTAACTTGAAGACAAGTCCACCCCCAACGAAAAGTTTATTTGAATAAAAAGATAAAAATTCAACAAGCATAACACTGAAAATTTCATAAAAATAGGATGTAAAATAAAAAAGTTATGACATTTTAAAGTTTCGCTTAATTTCACAAAACATATATGCACATCATGGTCGGTATGCAAATGAGGAGACTGATGACGCCATCCACTCAATATTTATTTTGTATTTTATTACATGAAATATGAAATATTTTAATTTTTTCCTCATTGACAAGTGAAGCAACGATTAATTCCTTCCTGAACACGTGAAATTAGCATTGTGTAATGTTATAAGGTTGAGTCAAGTTGGTCCTTATTGTCAAATTTGTAAAAAAATAAAATATTGTATAATTCAAACAATAATAACAAAAGAAATAGTGAGTGATGGACATCACCGACTGACTCATTTGCATGTCAGTAAGTTGTGCATATCACTGTTTTGTGAAAACTAAGCGAAACTTTAAAATGCCATAACTTTCTTATTTTACATTCGATTTTGATTAAATTTTCAGCGTTATGCTAGTTGATTTTTCTCTATTTATTCAAATTAACATTCTTCTGAGGTGGACTTGACTTTTTTTATGTATCATAAGATAATTACTGTCAATAACTTAAAAAGGAAAAAAAGAGGAAAAAGAAGAAGAAAGAAGAACATGAACAAGACAAACAACATTAAAAGCAATTATTTTTGTCATTTCTATTTTATTTATTTTGAATTTATTATACTTGCATATTGCTATATAAAGTACATTTTCACTTCAAAGAATCTATAGAAAAAAATCTGATCTATCAAATCTAAAGAATAGAAAATCTAATAATGCAAAGTGAGGATTTTTTTTTAAATTATAATAAAAACGGTGTGATTGTTATTACGTCAAATGGATTCAAAGGAGATTCTTAGAAATTCGCGTTATACTTCATTCATCCCAAAAAATCATACAGAAAATTCGAATTGGTAGGTGCCGACTAACAATACAAATGGTACACGATTCAAGAGTACTTTAAGAAATAGAGTTGTTCAAGTACATTTTCGACGTAAACACTCGATCAGAAGAGACTTAGAAATGTTTTATTCTTCATTGATTAATTTTTCAAATACCTTCTCAAGATTTCTTATACATCATTTGAAGAAGATGAAATCAAATTATATTTCGAACCCTTTCTGTCCTATCTGCGTCATCTGATCTTAACAAGCCCAACAAGAATAAACTGCAAACAATTATCATGTGCCATGTGAAAATTATCATAATTGAATTGTCTTTTTCTTGTAAAATAAATAAATGTGAAAAAAAGAATGCATACTCGTTTAATCATGTCAATGAAATATATTGGATTTTTCTTACAATCTTGAAATCTATTTCAAGTAATTTCCTATTGTTATGTTTCTTTTGTTTTGTTTTGTTAATGAATATTCCTTAATTGATTCATCTATTTCTATTCATTAATTCAAATTATTAAACATATCTGTTATTTATCATTTATTGTTCTAATTGTTTATTGACCGATCAATTTGTTCGATACATTCATTATTTTTTAAAGAATAAGGTGGATTTTACAATATAAACTACACTGTATCAAATAAAAAATTTCCGACCTATGATTTTTATTAGAGATTGAGCATGCAGTCTGAAACACATAGGAATAATGCCGAAAATTTGTTTACATATAAACTACACTGTTAGAAAAAAGGGAAGATTTTACAGAAGAAAAATTTAAAAACAGATTTTACAGAAAGAAATAACCAAATAATTTTTTAAATCATTTAAGATTTTTTTACAATTTCTCTACAGTTTTACAGAACTGGTCTGTTAAAAAAAGGGGGGGGGGGTAGTAAGGTTACATACACCAAATACCAATTTTCTGTAATTTTACACAAATGCATGAACAGTGCAATATAAAATAACAGGTGTTCTCGAGTCTCTACTGCAGGATATTTTTTTTCTTTCTTTTTTTTTTGGGGGGGGGTTAATTTATTTTTAAAGTAAATTTTTCTAACAGTGTATTAATGATAATTTTTTTATTATTATTATTTATCATTATCTGTCAAGTCAAATAATTAAATCAATAACTGTAACATATAACATTATAGTAAATGAATGTGGCATAAGTAACTTTGGTTTTTTGATAGCATTATGCAGTTCATGCTGTGTACATAACCTAATTTGAACAAATTTGTTCTCATTATCGAAAAAGTATTGTGTCAAGTTACGTAATCAAAGCAATCACGCCATGGAATAATTATGGAGAGCATTTGTATTTTCTCCCTCCCCAATACCCCATCTCAATTAACTTCCGGTACGATGTTTCATTAAATAAGAACCTTGGTTTACATATTGATTATTGTGTATGCCATCCAGGGTCCTTTGTTGAGAATATTCAAACTATATACTGGTTGACAACTCCTTCTTTTTCTCCTCTTCTGCTTTTTCTTTTTCTTCTTCTTCTTCTTCGTCTTTCTCCTTCTTCTTCTCCTTCTTCTTCTTCTTCTCCTCCTCCTCATCCTCCTGCTCCTTCTTCTTCTGCTCCTCCTCCTTCTTCTACTTTGTCTACTTCTTCTTCTTCTTCTCTTTCTTCTCTTCTTCTTTTTTTCTTCTTATTCGTCCTCTTCTTCTTCTCCTCCTCCATCTTCTTCCTCTTCTTCTTCTTCCTTCTTCTTTTTTATTTTTGCTCGCCCTTTATCCTTCTTCGTCGTCTTCTGCACATATTTAATTCAATTCAATTCATTTATTTATTTCAGTTGTTTATTACTTCATAATTGCTGTCATTATTGATATGAATATAGTCATCTTTTTTTAATGATTATTGCATGTTGTGATGTAGGAACATTGATTTTATATTTATCACTAATATCATCATTATTGTTTTTATTATTATTGCCATCATTACTATCATTTTAACTTGTGCTTGCTTTCTTCTTAGCTGCATAGGGGAGGCGGAACGTATTTTCCTTTGGGGGCGAAGCAAAAAAGGGCGCTTATAATGTCAAAATGGGCATTTGGATGCAAGCGGATCTTTTCACCATGAGATTATTATCTAACTGAAGGAGTTGTGTATTTTGTAGTACATGTAATTAATTTTTGCTAAGCCACTTTTAAGTGATTTCGGATTGATATATATTCAGGCTCATCCGCGAGAGAACGCTTTGAAAAAAAATCAAATCTGAAGTTGTAAAACTCGCTTTTGGTGAATTATGGCGTTAACATCTGTTAAAAGGGTATGCTCGCGAGAAGAGCGAACGTGAGCTCAAACCTTTGGACGTTTCATTTAATGAGACATGAAAATTAAACATTCCGAGGAGTTTTTAATCATGAAAAACATATGTAGCTGCTAAAGAATTAAAGCAAGCGCGAAGCGCGAGCTTAAATTTTTCAAAAAAACTAACCAGAAAAGTAATCTGTAAGGACTGTATTTAGTGACTCATGAATAGAATACATATCGCACCAAATGGACCAGTTCGTAGTTACTTCATTTCATTTCATTTCTTCCATTGTAATAGGCAGATATCAAAGCAAGATATTACGTAAGCATGCCTTGCATAGCAGGATAAAGAAATTGAATAGACCAGGTGACTAGAACAGCACACCAATGGACAATATTTGTTGATTTTCTACTTTGAATGCATATTATAGCATGTTGTACAATGTACTGGCAAACTGCGAAATACCAGTCGTTCGTTAATGCATTGTTGTTTTTGTGGATGTAAATGAAAAACACAATTCAAAAGAATATATGAATAATCAAGACATCAACGTTGGTGCTTATCTCATTAAATTTTAAACTACCATGTCACTTTAGCACAAATAACCTTCCTCTGATCATGGGCATAGTGGAACTGCAAACTGGCTTATTTTGTGATATCTCAACCTGAAATATATCATTTTGAAAAAAAGGCAATATGGACATCAACAGTTCATAACAGGCAGAAAAAAATTCTTTTTCAGAACACAGACTGCCACATCAACAGATGATTGTTTATAATTACAAGTCATTTTCGATGTTTTCGTGTGTATACCCTACCGCTATTGCGTGGCCCTTAAATAAATACTTTAAGTATCATTTATCTTGAGATGGGAGAGTATGTTTTTGATAAATCTAACAAACGGAAGAAAATTTCATTTAAAAAATTGTGAATAAATGGATTTTACAACTTCGAAAGAGAGGGGTGGAGGTATTTTAATTCCAAAAGTTACATGTTCAGTCTTTTACGAGCAGATCTTCTTTTTTTCTCTTAGATTTACCTGCTTTGTGAAATACTGTCAGAAGAGATTGTAAGGGGCACCTTTATGTTGGATGAAGAAAAACTATGTTAGCTTGTGTTTTTGTAGGTTTTTTGTCTGTTATTTGCCGGAACCCATCCCCCCCTCATCCCCCGGGGTGTGCTTCACCTATCAGCTTGATAAGTATATTATTCCCTAGGGCAGTAGGCATAGAAGCAGGGCAATATGAAAGGGTTTGTGCTGTATATTATCTTTTCGCTTCCTTAGGTTTAATCACACTCTTGAGGATCATTGAATCATTGGTCTGTCACAATTAGGGGGTAAATAAAAATGAGAATTCTTAAGAATAAAACGTTCAACAGAAAAAAAATCAAGCTACAAAAATATCGGTCTCTCAGCCGTAGAAAAAATCCATTTATTTTGGGGGTAGCAATTCGATGTTCGATGTTGAAAATATTTTTCAAATTGTACTAAACTCAAAGTTACAAACGGCAACGTTTATTGAAAATTCAAATTTTAAAGACTGTCGTAAAATCTTCATTGTAAGTTTGAATATGCATAAATAAGTTACCCTTTAAAGTTAGTCACAGGTTAGAGTAAGATCATGAAAATAACCTAAATAACCTAAAAAGGGTGCTCTTCAAAATTTAGTCATCTAGAAAATGCACTGTACAAAAATAGATGAATACTATTATTAAATCTTGATACAAGAATTTGTTGATATATTAACTTTAAATCTTTAACCATTAAGTGATATTACGCAGCTATCATGACTTTATCAATGTTTTTATTTTGATACTTTGTGGTGTTTGCTAATGGGAAATATATTGCAATTGAAACCTCAATTATTAAACCCTTAGGAATTTGATATTTTCTTTTATTTTGCAGTATCAAGGGCCTGTGGCTTTGGGTAATTTATACGTCTCTTTTCAGAAAAAAAATCCGAAAACGACTAATGTAAAATGGCATATTTTTCTTTGAATTGGGAATTTTTAAGGTGTCAACTTTTTGTTGACTCACGCGATATATATATATATATATATATATATATATATATATATATATATATATATATATATATATATATATATATATATATATATATATATATACATATATATATATATTTATATATATATATATATATAAACATTCACTGCAAAAACTCTGGTGTTGATTTAACACCAGCCCAGAATCTATATATGTCCACACCAGAGAAGTATTGGAACAACACCAGTTTGGAATCAAATCGATGCTGCTTTATACTAATTGGTGCTGTACAAACAACAGATATATATGTGTATATGTATATGTGTACATATACAAATACTTTCCGTAAATGATCACATTTTATTTCTGACACAATATGATTTTAAAAAAATGTTCATTGTTTGCATTAGGCTGCACAAAAAATATTTTAAAACCATTATGAATACATTGAGGGTGTGGGTGCGTTTGTGTGTGTGTGAGGGTGTGTGTGTGCGTATGTATAAATTCTTCCCCACTATATTCATTCATTTGCACCTCTGATTGACAAGATAATTCTCTTATGCGCTTGGGGCTAACACTTATTTGTAGCGGTTAAATTCAAAAATTGTTACTTCAGGATTAGAGTTGTTTTGATATGTCATCTTAAAAGAACTTCCTAATATATTTTTTAAAGAAAAAGGGAGAATAAAAAAGCAAAGGCTTATCACATCCTGTACAAAAAAACTCTTTATTATGAATAACTGGGCGTATCACACTAATCTACTATATACCTTGAAATCGAGCCAACCTTTTACCTAAATCTTTCACTAACTTTGACTTTCAAAACTGAAAATAGAACTCAATTCTCCATTAATCATGAAACCACTAGTGAACTCACCCAAAGTTGGATAAGAAATAATTCAATATTAATATTCTAAGAGACAAGTTTATTCCAAACATGGATATTATGCAGCTTATAGATGACCAACTAAAAATCCATCAGTTCAGTTTCATTTCATAATGACAGTAGATTATTTACTCATCAATCTTGCCTTTTCTTTTCCGTTTCACAATTTTGTTGTTGTTATTCATCTACTTTTTTCTCCCTTTTTGATGTCCAGCGTCAAAGAGGGTACGAAAGAAATTACCTATATAAATAGTTATAAGTATCGTGTTATCTCAGGTATATCTTTTCAAGCTGACATGAGTCAATCGGTGTTTGTATCTAGTTTGTCAAAGTCTGTAAGTACAGTATGTCATTTTTTAATTTCCTTGAAATTTCATTTCATTTTACTAAATTACCTTGATATCATCAATAGGACTCGGATTTTAAAGAGCCATTCATTCTAATATTCGTCACAAAAGTTTTTTAATAGATAAAACACTTCAGATGGATTTCAACGTCATAACTAAGGATTCCTATTTGAGTATAGTATAATCTGAGAATTGTGATATTCATTCGAGATGTACAGAGGAGCAATTTCAATTTCCACTTTTTCTTTCATTACTTTGCGTTTTAAACATAACCACAAATTTGCTTGATTAAATTGGTGTTTCAATTGATTATGCTTTATCATTTCGAAATTATTCAAGGAGAAACAATTTTATAAACGTTCTGTATCCTAAGTTCATCTTTTCAATTAATAGACTGGAATATCATTCTTATAGTTTACCAATACACTCTCTTCATTGACACGTTATCTTCGTGCAGAGAACATTTTAATTTCATTACTGGAAGGAAAGCCCAGTAACTAAGTTATTGGGATATACGTTTGCTTTGCGAAAACCTATTCAATAACAAAAAATATAATCAGTTGCAATACTTTCTCTTATTTACCTCGAGTTGCGACTTCAGTCGTTATTTGTTTTTCTTTCAGTGGGCCCTGTTTAACGTAATAATATTCTTCATTCCATGCGAAACACCAGACAAAAAAACAGGGGATCTCATTTTAGAAGTCTCTGGTATCCTATGACCTATCGTTTACGATTCCAGTGTTTTAAATCTTAGATCGACATATCTGTGTCCTGAGAGTTCCAATCCCGCCGCGATAAGTATTTGACGAAGCATAAGTTCAGATTTGCCCCCCCCCTCTCACCCATGAGGTTCGTGACAGATTACTAGTAGAAGACACGCGGAGCAGGAGGTAATATTACATAATCGAATACATCTCCTGCCCGTGGATCTTAACAAAATAATATGTTTATATTAAATCGTTATATCATTAATTTGATCAATCCTCTTCGTTTCAGGTAGGCTATAGTATTCCCGTTTGGTGATCAGAAAGAAGCTTTCGCTGATATATTGATGCCTACTGTATCGTCTTAACCAAATAGTTCATGACAGATGAACAACCATGCCATCCTGGGCACCACAGATCGTGATCGGTAAGTTATTTCATATCATGCATTTTTCTGAGTACGACAACAATTTGTAGAGCGTTCAGTACCCAAAGAGATGAAGGCCTTTTGAAAAGAGATGATGCAAAATATGTTTATTTTTTTCTCATTTCAATCAACTTTCAGCTTCTTGTTGTCCCCTGTCCACTGACTACGACGACTACTACTACTACTACTACTACTATCACTACTACTACTACTACTACTACTACTACTACTACTATAGTACTACTATTACTACTACTACTACTATCACTACTACTACTACTGCTGCTGCTGCTACTACTACAACTACTACTATAGTACTACTATTACTACTTCTACACAGTAAAAAAGGAATTATACAACGCTGTTTACTATATGAGCCGCCTTACAGTAATTGTTTCAACAGTTTAAACAAGCGTTTAAATCTTAAGTAACAAAGTTTAATTTTCAATATCTAATCTTCAATAGATTAAACATAATTTTTTAAGCGGTTAAACAAATACTGTAAGGTTCATATAGTAAACAAAAATCTTAAACAGCGTTTTAACTGTGTACTGCTACTACTAAAACCCCTATCATTTATATAAATGGTAGTCTAGTACAACTACTTCTCCTAGACTACTTAGACTACTACTACTACTACTACACTTAAACTTCCTTGTACCATTAATACTACTAGATACCTACTACATTTCTTTAAATACTTCTTCTACCACCACCACCACCACCAATAATTCTACTACTTCTACTCTTACTATTATATACTACCATGATCACTATTCTGAACCTACTATAGTACTATTTCTACCACTACAACGATTTCGGCTGCAGCAGTAGAAATGGTGGTAGTAGTAGAAGTACAGGCAACAGTAGTAGCAACAGCAGCTGTTGCTACTACTGTTGCTACAACCAATAATAGTAACAAAGATGCTACTTGCATTTAGTACAGTTTCTTTTGTCATCAAATTACAGGCTCATCTTTATAACATAATAATTCTCTATTACAGAAAAAAAATTATATATACAATTTCTTGTTCTTGTAAGATTTACGACCGTAATAATAATTAAGATATTAAGATTTATAATAGTATTATTTTCATTTAATAATGATTTTTATTATCATCATTTACTTTAAGTATTACTTTTAGTCATAATAATTATAATTATCAATGTTTTCACTATTTTAATAGCATTATCATTATCATCCTTAGCATTATCATTATTGTTGTTGTTTTGATTGAATGAATATTATCATTATTGATTATGATGATTAGAAATTCTTTAGTTATCATCGTCATCATTATTCATTTGAGCTTTACTCCATCATGTCTGAAAGAAATAACAAAAAGGTAGTTTAAAAAAAGCCAGCTCTAACATTTCACATTGCCCTATAATAAATTCACATCTTCGTTAGATTTCAGTTCAATTTCATTCTACCTATTTATTTCAACACGGCAATACCTATTCAATAGAAGATATTTTTGTGTTTTTTTATAGGACCGTTCATGAAAAAAATACAAAAAATGAAACATAAAAAAACAGGGGCCGCGAACAGTTTTCAAAGTGGGGGGGGGGGGGCTGACCATGCAAAAAATCACAATCATATGGTCATTTTTACAATTTTGTACACGGCGGCCCCTGAAACACTGTAAAACATGAGAACATAAATCATAGTTAAACAATAAGTATAAAATGCACAAGATCCATAAATCAATAGTTAAAAGGAAAAAAGGGCAAGGCAACATAATTTAATGCACATTCTAATTGTATATAAGTAGAAATAAAAGAGTGATAAATATGGAATCTATAAGATAAAACGTACGGGTATATAAGGACATAGACAGTATCAATTGAAAGCGCGATTGAAAAATACATAAGGGATATCTGAAAATGGAGATTAAAACAAGATGTAAGATTTGTATAAGATATGTGTAAGAATTGGCAGTGTAAAGTAATTAAAAGAGCGAAAGCCCAGATTCTGAATAAAGATTCATACAGTTTGATAATAAGTAATATTTGTTTAGAAATAGGATAAGAAGAATATAACAATAAATCATTTATTCATGTTTTAGTATGTGCTTAACGCTTTGAATATTTCTATATTTATCGGATATGGTGGTATAGACTGGTGTACTATAATATTCAGATACTTCATGCGGATATTTATAATACTAGTAGTTGTAGAATAAAATTTATAAAGTATATACATAGGCGATCGTAGTAAAGACTAGCGCGTCTACGTAGATAGTAGAAGTAAAAGTAGAAATGGTAATTGAAGTAGTAGTAGTAGTAGTAAACTAGTAGTAGTGAAAATTATGCGTGACATATTCCATCATGATACTTGTCATATCCAAGGGAGAATCAGATTTTTTTAATGTTAATGTTGAGGGAGGTCGAATACTGGGCAATTCCATAAAATGATCAACCTTTTTGAACATCCGGCCCCCATTTTTCTCAAGTCTCACTTCACTTCATATACTGACCAAGAAATCAGACACAGAAAATTTCATGAAGGGGTTCGGACGTACATGTTTTATGAAATTGCCCTACTGTACCTTTTACTGAGAAGCTCTTTTCCGAGGAGCAACGACTAGAAGTTTCAGACGTCTTGTTTGCCAAATACTTGATGGTAATGGCGGTTTTTGTGCGATGTAAATAATGTGAAGTGGTGCTGCTGTGCATGAACCACCTATCATACCCATTGTATAGCTTTCCTTTCCGAATGAGGTATTATTTCGTGACCTCGTGACTGCCATCTTTATCTCTCAATTTCTCTCGATCCTGCACTCTTGATATCATTTTCTCTCCTTATATCTCACTCCCTATATCGCGCTCCCCTCCCTCTCTCTATCCCTTTTCCCATTCCCACCCCTATATGGCCACTATTACGAGAAATGTTCTTTTTTCGCCTCAATAATCAAATGCTATGTTCATATTATTGTAAGGGTGCCAGTTTTTAACTACTGAATCGGTGACCTTTTCTAACAGTTTTCTATCATTATGTATAACCAATGTAGGCTAAATAAGGACTTAAAAATCAGAAATACATTTATTATGATTAAAAGCGCGGTGACGTTTATTAAAATGCTGCACATTTTGTAGTTGAAAATTTGATGGTAATCAAGAGGAATGCATATGTGTTTGTTTTTTTAATCCCTCCGCAATTCAACACGTTTAGTCAGTTGGGGTTTTGTGCGTGTTTGGGTGCGTGGGTGAGAGCCTTTTTTAAAGACTGCGTTCGTGGAGGAGGCGTTCTCGGCCAATGCTCCATTTTTATTTTGTTTTTCTCATAAGTGTTATGCAAAGGCACGACTCATCAAGTCATATTATATCATGGGATATCACAACCAGTCTCTTCATCCATGGGATTCGTGTATTAGGTTACATCTCTCGGGAAAATGAGGAAGGCATTCCTTGATAAAATATGTGTAATGTTTCAAAGTGACTTTATACATGACTTGTGAGAGAGAGATTTTCATTTACCAGCTAAACTTTTATACGTAACCCGTTTTCGAACCTTCCGCTTTTGATTGTACCCCGACCCCCTCTCTCGCTCTATTCAGTTTACCTTTTTTTTACTACTTCCTTAATTTCATCTCCCCCCCCCCCATCCAGCTCTTTCACAAATGCACACAACCCCTCGCACAAAACCACACACACACATAATATAATGATTGTATTGTGGATAATAATAATAAGGAATTGTCATATACTGCATGCAAGTTCGTATCAAAAGTGGCTATCGTTGAACAAAAAATTGACTCTCTGTCCGATATGTCCTCTTGCGTGAGGTTCAATATTTCTAGGTCGTACATTATACACAGCGGAATAAATAAGAGTGTTGTTGACAATCTTATCTACAACGCCGTTGAAATTTTAATTTCTGAATGAGCAGTATGGAGATTGGTGACAGGCCATTAGAATTTGGTTTATGCATCATAATTATTTAATAAAATTGATTTTAAACGTACGCTTTCTGCCATCGTACATTGTATATTTCAAAGACGGGCTTCTTGTTCGTTCTATCTTACTATGTTTATCGCTATTTATAGGAAGATGGCTATTAGTGTACTCAATTCCTTCAGAATATTGGTGATATTATTATTCCTATTATTATTATTTGAGTAACTGCTAAACAAATTCTGGAACAGGCATTAAGCTACTACATTTTTGAAATAAAATAGCATGCATAGTTCAGTAAATTCGTAAGTCAGATTAAAAGTAAAGAGATTCAAACCAATTCGATGCGAAACAAGTAATAAAGAAAAATCAACAACCATACTTTATGTAATTATGATCAGCTATCAATTTTAACGAAAGTTTCCGAAGTCTCGTTAGTCACGGTAATGTTAATAATAATATTCCTCATAGATAACGTCATCATCATCTTTAATAGGCTCGTTTCTATATTAACTTTATCGTTGTGATCAGTATATAAAACGTTTTCACTACAATAATCATAATACCCGTCTTTATTTTTGAAGTGGCATTATGTTTAGGTCAGATTTTTAAAGCTGATGGGGAGCGAATGTCTTGTATGGATGCTCGTCTGGAATGCCAAAGTGATGAATTCTGTAAGCTAGGGCTCATGGCTATCAATGTACACTGCGGGAACGTCGGTGAGTGTTCTTTATCTTTACGGGAAAAAAATACTATCCACTTATTGTTTTTAAAAGATTTAATTTGCCATCCAAAATGGAGAGATTACCTCATATTAATGATTATACTATGCGTTATGCCAATTTTGCATTTAATTAAGCAAATAAGATTTAAGATACTGAACTTATGATAATGTCACATATCAAAAATAATAATCTGATCTTCACCGGTAACTCTACTACCATGACTACCTTGGAATCTTGTTTAATAATCAAAATTACATTGTGACCAGATCCCACTCGCATCCCTTCGATAGTTGTCAAATGAATATATCAGTGGTATTCTGAACTCGGGTTTAAATGAAAGTCGGGTTTAAAGTTGTGGTTTAAGGATAGCCAATTGTGGCACAACTCTTCATTTGTACATGTTCAGTTTATCAACTCATTTGATCTTATTTCATTCATAGGTATTATGGAATGATTACTGAACTATTTTCCATTACTGTTCTTCATCATGAAAGCAAGGAAAACAAAGTAGTGAACATAATAAATTTATGATATAAATATATTGATTAAACTTTAAGCATGTGTAGGGAAAAGTTAGACGGTGGTTAGTTAAGCTGGACTTCATAATATAGGCCAGTATTGTCATTATAACACCACCTCATAATGTTTCAACAGACGGTGGAAGATGTGAAGCAACTGCATTGGGTCTTCCAACATGCCTGATGATGTTACAAGATTCCAGAATACATGGAATTTTTGGAGGGTGTTTCTGTGATCATACCAGTCCACAGTATGCAGCTTGTCGTTATCATCAACGTCTGATCAACTCCAATCCGTGTATGAATGCTACAGGTAACATGAATTCTCTGATGACAATCAATGTCTTATTTCTCAACAGCGAGTTTTTCCAACTCGCGACGGGGACGGATTTTACAACAGAAAAAACCTATTGAAAATTCCCTTCAAATCAAAATCATGACAATGAACAGCTTAAACAGGTTATAAGTATCTGTCGAAAGTTGGTGTACCAGAAACGGTTGTCCGTCGTTAGATTCTGAGCTGACGAAAAAATATTTTGTCCAGAGTCAAAGACGAAATTGCTGTTTTGATACACCAATAAATATTTTCGACATAGGTTGCTTGTCATGAAGAGTTTTTGGCAATAGATTTTCTATGTTGTAGAATCCGTCCTCGTCCTAATTATTAAAAAAATCCCTGTTGGCGTTATTTTGGGGTCAGTACTGCAAAATCGCAATATGAACGGATGAATATTTCGAAAATGAAATACCTTATCGCAAAGTCTCACCAACCAAAACGACTCCAAATATAAATTATTACGTTATTTCCAATGTAATACCATCGGACGGCTTGCATTCGGTCCTGGTGGTGCAACCGTGGCATTACACAGAAACATTACAGTGACATAAAAAAAGGAAATCGTAGCTCTAAATTACTTGTTAGAAAAAAGAGAAAATATAGATGCATAATTATTTATCACTTGATTTTATCAGTTTTATGTCTATGTCTATAAACAACTTATTGTAAGTTATTATTTTTCATTTTATACACTGCAGTTTTTTAAATCCTATAGGGATCTAGGCATGCAAATCACATTTTCTCAAATGCTGATAATTAGCACTTAAGAACACTATACCTCTTCTAGCGGAGATTTTCTAAGCAAATAAATGTTCTGTAGTTTTCTCATACGATATATTTAATTTATATTGTGTTATTTTACTAGGTTCATTCCACCCTCCACCAACCGATTCAGCTGAACCAACATCAGCGACATCACCCCCATCAGCCAACTGCTTCAAGACTATCAAGTCATGCAAGGAAGATACTGTTTGCCATCAGAACCTAGAGCACTTCTACGATGCATGTCCCACTCGCAGACACGGTACATGCAGACTTTCGTCACAAGCTGAACGTGTTGAATGTACGGCAGCACACGGCGTCTTGGATTCCAAACTCTTGAAATGCACATGCGAAGAGAACAAGACCAAATGCAAACGTCAAAGAAAACGGATTCAGCAGAATCCTTGCCTCAGTATGTATTCACAAATATCAGCATTTAGCCAATTGCCATTCAAATGTTTTCGGCAAGGTATCCCCAAAGTTACTATATAAATCTTAAAGTTTTCCTGAAGAGTAATCATGCATCCATACTTCCATTAATCGTTTTAATATACAATGGGATGACACTGTCCTGTATAATCTTTCGGCAATCACTTTCGCGCATCCAGTCAACGTCATCATCAACGGCATCGTGTGTATTAATGATCAGTCATCATGGGCTCTGGTATCATACAGACTCCCATGCCGTAAAATGAAAATAAAATTGTCAAGACCATGAATCTTACAGTATGAGAAAATGACAAGACTATAAAAATTCGGCATCACATAAGAGCTCGCACATAACTGTTGTGCGTTACCATGGTTAGTAATAGTTATGCATTTTAATTCATATTGTTCATATTAGTTTCAGAGCCGATGTCTGCGGATGTCACAGATCCTACTCCTCATGAACTTACTGATGGTGAGTATCCCTCGGGCATTCTCTTTACCGGTTTCATAAACTATTTTGATCTGGATTATATGAAACAAAACATGCCATAATCAGTGGATGCAACTGCAACTTCACATGGAAATTTGTTTGGTTGTGACCCATGCCAAAATGTAGTATAACTTGTTATTCAATTTGCCTTTAAATTTCCAAAACAAGTTTGTCACTTGATAATAAATTGATAAATTGGACATCATTTTACAAGTTTTACTTCATGGGCATACACTCAAATGTCATGCATGCTAGCTCGTACATAATTTCCATTGCTAACATGGGTGTTTCTTATACGTGTTTTTTTCTAATTAGTTGAGACTGTAAAGGGTGGAGAAGAGGAGGAGTTGGAGCAATCAGATGAAGAATGTCCTGTAGATGAAAGTAATCTTGTAATTGGACCAAGTGGGGGCTATAATAATGGAGGTAATTATAAAGAATGATAAGTTTACTTTTATCTTTTGTAGACGTATCAATTTCATTTCTTTCAGATTTTTTTAAGAATATGTCATATCCCCCGCCTTATTTTTCAATTTGATCGTTCTCTCATCTCACACCCTCATACATACAAAGAATAAATACAAAATTTCACGATGGATCATATTTTTGTATTCCAGTACTTTCAGGTGATTTCATTTGTGTCGAATAACTTGAATATCTGGATTATAACTATTGAGAATTTTAACCAATCTTTCCAATTTATCAAGTGTGTTGGCCGTAAGAATAACATTAATTTTATAGGCCTACTTGATTTCTTTAATAAATACTTAAAAAGCAATGATAATGAACTACAGTCTTAATTGGGCAGGTATTTAGTTTTTTTAATAATAGCTGCCGAATTTGCATGGTATGTTGGTTATTTGTTACGTGGCACAGAGGATTTGATTAAGGTTTTGCCGGTGATGTCTTTCAATCTTTCCACAAATAAAGAGAGTACGTGCAAAGAGGCACTGACTGAGTGCACAAGGAATGAAATGTGCCGTCAAGACTTCAGCGAGCTCATCACACAGTGTAACCCGCAGGAAATCGAAGAGTACTGCGACCGTTCGGCCTGCAGAAGCATAGTCCGCAAGTTCTTCACAGACACTTCGCCCATCTACACACACGGCTTGGTGTTCTGTCATTGCCAGGAAGGTGACTTACCATGTGCGACCATCCAGAAGGGGTCCAATCCTACCTGCGCCCGATCTGGTATAGAGAACCTTGATTGCCTTGACGTGGTTGAACAGTGCAACGAGGATTCTTACTGCCGGTAATGTTCTCACCACAGATGATAAGAATTTTAGAAATGTCTGTAAAACCTTAACGTTGAGGGGAGGGGGATCAGAATCAGAATTTTACTTAGATTATACTATGATCCATGATCGTAATTATCAGATAATCATATTAATGAAGACATTGCCAACATACATGACATACTTTTCCTTAAGGAATCAACCAGTTGCCAATCTGTTTTCGATAATCTACATGATTAAAGATATGAATATTCATCTATGTACATTGGATTATCCTTCTCTCCATGACTCAATCCACTTCTTCACCATGGGTCTAACTTTTTTGCCTCTTTGACAATTAATCAACAAAGATTTTAATTTGATTGTTTTAATTCCCTCCTGGTACTGTAGGTCAGCTTATAGGAACTACCTTGAATTGTGTAAGCCTTCAGATGATGAGAGTGGTTGTACCTACAGCTACGGAGCTTGTCGTTCTGCCAGAGTAGCCATAATTGGTACCATCATGGGATCAAGTTGTTCCTGTGATAGTAACAACACGGACTGCCGGTACCATATGAGGATGTTCTTTGATAATGCATGTTACGGTGAGGATTTGTTAGAAATTAATATCCGTTTTAATTTATAATATAGGAACAATAAAATAATAGTTGAGGTTGTAAGTTTGAGACTCGTCTCCGCAGACTGTCACATTTAATCAATTCATAAAACCAGAGCATGCACGCAACTGGGGGGGGGGGGGTAGAGGGCTCCACTCCTTTTTCCTATATCAAAATACGAAAAACGCTTCGGTATAACCTCAGTTACTTCACTCCCTTGCTCATTTATATCATGTCAAGCACTATGTATCCCCCAGACAAAAATTCGGCGTAAGGCAATTGGCCACTGAAAACTTCGAAAGAAATTTGAATATGAATGATCAACAAGTATTGTGTTCATTTCGGCAGACTTATCGATTCATGTAATATTCTTTTATTTTTGTCTTTCAACGCCAAAGGCCTTTTCCAAACCGGATAGTTTAGAAGAATGTATCGGTTTATAGAAAATCCTTAGAAAATAACTATGACATAAAGAGGCACATTCAACAATGAATCTTGCGAATTTTTTTTCTAGACCTTGCCGCTAAAGGTTTCTACTCTTCGGTCGCACCCACGGAACCTCCGGAACTGTCTGCAACAGGTAATTAAGTCATTTACATTAATTTCTGTACATGCATGCTTTGAAGTCGTTAAGTAAGTGAAAATGGTTTGGTGTATTGCCACGCATCCGATGCTGAACTGATCTACTCCTTGCATACTTGATAAAGCCCGAAAAGACATTTTCAGTCTGGTCAGTCTAAAGTTACAGACGGTGTTTGGGGTCAAACTACCTTGAAGACATCGCATTGGTTGCATACCCGATTATTTTCTAACTAGTCCGAAATATTATGGTATACGGAGCTGAGTGTTGTCAATCACGCCCATCATCATGCTAAGTAAGCCACCATTGTTCTCACGTTATTAGTTCAAATACAATACACTTAAGTGTCACTGCAGTCACAAGAAACGCATCAGACATGCAAGATTGAATTATGACGTCAAATATGCTGTACTTAATTGTCTATTGTATTTTGTGAATCGCCAGTCTCACCCGTCCGAGCAAATTGCACTTACACTGATTTATACTGTTATAGCTTCAAAATGACATTTTTTTTTTTATTCCATAGCCAACGATATAATTTCAAAGCTAGTGATTTTTTTTCTTTCTCAAAGTATGTGCCAGGTTTATGAAGGGCAAATTAAAAAAAGTTTTTAGGGTGTCGTTTAAAAAAACCCCACAGGCGTTTACCTCGAGAAACGCAATATATTACTAGTGTAACAATTAATAATGTATACAAATTGTGGAAGTGTAGTGGTCAAGTGGTTATGACTCTCGTCTTTCAATCGGAGGAACGAGGGTTCGAATCCAAGCCATGGCATGTTTTCCCTCAGCAAGAAATGTAACCACATTGTGCTGCACTCAACCCAGGTGAGTTGATACTCGACAGGAATACTTCCTATATGCCTATACAACGAGCGGCTTTAGCAGCTGTAGCTCTAGCCGTGGTAATATTGCACCATTGATTGAATAGGCAACGAGATAATTGGCGCCCCATAAATGCTACATCATAACCGCACGCACTGTCTGCACTTTTACCATGAAAGATGACTCTTTTCTGGCATATTGTAATTCCTTTACCACACGTCCCGAGACATCTTCACCTCGTTCACCATTATGTTGTATAAAGCATGGATATATCTCAAATCAATGGTACACCTTCACAATGAAACTGCACCAGAAGACTTCAATGACTGCTATGTATATTAGAATATGGTTTGTCTCACAATACAAGCAGAAAATCCGTCTACGAATCGATCTGTTGTACTGACGAAACGACAACGCTCATGTCAGAATCGAAACGGTGATGGAGCAGCCAATGATAGAGTGCGTCAATCTAGCCTACACCTGTCACCCGAATCAAAGAGTTTTCTCCGACATCTCTACACTCAACACGATCCATTACCGACCTCGTTGCGTCTACCACTTCCTCAACCACCGCATCAGCGTGTACCTGAGCAGGTGGATGGTCTTCAGCATCAGCCAGGATATCACCCTGTACGCCACTTCGTCCATCATGCAATTCGTGAATGGGAACGTCGGGTCAAGCTTCTAACCATGCGACAACCGAAGCGCCAGTCAATACCATGAGCAGTGACGCACTCAGGGGAACACAAGAACACCTCTTATAACTACCCGCACCTGCAATACATTGGACAGACGATTTTAATGATTCTATGAGGCTTATGTAGTATCATGTTCATTGCAGATGTTATATCAGCATCATACCTTTATTTCATTTCCGAACAGTCATGTATAATGAGTGTGACTGTAATAATTTGATTCAGGATTATTGGACCACGTTGATTTTGTGCCTTCATTATATTTTCTTCCGCCGTGGATAAAAGACCAAAAAAGGGCATTATTTCATAAAATTCGTTGTCTAGAGTACTTAACATGCTTGACTTGTTGCATTTTGTTTTCTTCAGAATAGATATAAGAATGTTTAAGGCATTATGTAGGAAAATGTATGGATCTAACAAAGGATCCTTCCTGACTCGTAATGTTTAATTCATGAAAATATTCTTGATCGACTTGAGAAAAAGAAGAATTTAGGAACGAAAGTCTTATCGTCTGAGTGATTTAACTCACATAGTTCTCAACGTTTCAAATTGTGGATGCTTCTTCTTTCAAAAGGTAATTCAGCAACTTTTGATATGAAAGGACTGAAAGCGGATCAAAACAGAGTGTTTTTTTTCTCACAAAAACCTAAGTTCCGATACATTTCTTTGGAGTTTCATTGACGATAATGAATGTGTTGCGGACATATCTTTATCGTTTTGTTATGTAAGATATAAGATATACATACAGATCATTCAATAAATGAAACAAAGATATTGTATAAATTACGGATTTCGTTCCATGTAATTATTTGAAATTGATCGTTGATCCTTGATATGAAATTCTTTTCTGCATAAATTTTGACTTGATATAAAACTGTGTTAACAAGTAAAATAACGTAGAAGCATATGTCAACTGAATTAAGCAAACAAATAAGAAAGCTCCATCAAGCATCTTTCAATTTTTTTCACTGAAAATGCTACTTCGAGCATGCTGACTGATGATATCATACAAATAGTTTAAGTCATTAACATATCTGGGTTTTTTTTAATAACCTTAACTCCAGTACAAGAACACTGATTGTAATCCTTCCAGTATACAACAAATATGAGAGAGTGGTCATTTTCTGTAGTCAAAACGCACACACAAACACACCCACGGACTTTTATTTGACTATCGTGGACTTATTTATCAGTGATCGTAGAAGTGAGGACGTTTCATAAACTCAAAGTATGGAATTAATTCCACTATTTTACCGGGGCTCATTTTCTGGCAAACGTGAGCATAGTGCGCTAACCGGGGGTGCTTCTTACTGCCCTACACACCCAACTTGAGTTCATTTTTTTTAGCCAAACGGGAACTTTTTACAAATCATGCCGTTACTATAATTATGAAACGGTGTGAAATGAAATGAAGAATACAAATTTATTATCTGGACTGGGGACGTCCTCGATTGATTGGAAGAGTGTAAGAAACTGTCCCCAGAAGTATTTCATTTCACACACATACATACCCACGGCACACACACCTTAACACTCCCACAACCTCATAAAAGATCATGTACCAAAATTACAGTGATTTTGGTAAAATTTCTACCTATAAACATACGAACCTGATTTCCTCGGGAGTGTTTTCTGGTCCTCACGCCCCCCCCCCCCCTCTTTCTCTCTCACTCACTCTCTATCTATCTATTATCTATCTATTTATCTATATCTATGTATCTATCTATCATGAACAAGACGGTCTGAACACAATCACGTAGAAGTGAATAGTTATATTTGTAAGATTTCACTTCTGTTGAATAAGCGGGTTGTATTCACGTCGTCTACTAGTAAATGATGACAATGGTAATGTGAATGTGATTTAATTAACAACGACAATATAATACAAATTTACACATCATTCATGACAGTGTAAAAATACAAACACACATACCTAGCATATTCAAACATTATTAACAATGTACATTGTATACAGAATTTAAATGATAACAAATTGATAATTCCCTATCATATTATCATTATTATTATAAGATATCAACTGTACATAATTGTACCATGAACAGTATGTAGAATTTGGTTGATTTCTTTAACAATGGAAAAGTTGCCATAAAATCTTAACTAACAATTGTCAATACCAGTAAGCTATTGAAATAAATTCTATTATTAACAGTACACAAAAAAGGAAAAACAATTTTTGTTAAAAGGAAAACCAAAAGTTAGCACGAGTGCTAGTCGAGATTCGTTCTCGAAGATATTCTATTCTGGATCCAAAGTCAAAGGCTCTGGGTTCACAATTATAAACGTAAGAAAAAATATCAGGACTTAATATGATATCGTTTAATCTTAATTATTTAATCACAAGAGTTTAATTCTAAGATTTCTGCTTATCGATGATATTGAAGAATATTTTGCGATTGACATGATTGATATGATTGATATGATGATGATGCTGATGCTGCTTCTGCTGCTAATGATGAATATCTTAATAATGGCGACGATTGTATTAATATTAATAACCGAACAGATTCTACTTTTGATGGAAACTTTATCAGGCAACAGAAATCCTGATTTTCCAAAGTATCAATTCTTACTACAAAGAGATACATGGTAATTCTTAAATGTTTGGAGGAATGGTTCAGATTCTCATTACGATTATCGCGATTTTGGGCCAGATTGTAATGAATTTGATAGACATGATATGAATGACTATGTTTTTCATCATCACTTCGTTGAACTTTCCCGAAAATCAATCTAACATGTATGCCATCATCGTTCTGTGAGCCGCATATGGGTGTCTCAAAGGATCTCTGGTTTCACGCGCGTAAAACATTCCCCATAGACTTGTGTGTTAAAATGGCACTTTTGAAAAATCATAAAAAATAAATGTGAAATTAAAGGATGGAATGTTTACTACCATTGGATAGGATATATATCTGGCATTCCATATCTGACCAGGAAAGGGTACCGTAGCCAGCTCATTTTAAAAATAAATCGCCATTTATGAAGATAACTATGAATAGATCTAATTCATCGACTGAAACAGTAAAATAGCCCTAATTAGTCCGCCAGTCAAAATATAGTTCCAAGTCACTTTTTATCTTCCCAATTTGGGCGAAGGAAGTTCAGTAGATACCATTTCTAGAATCAGTGTCAGATTTTGAATCATATTCATACAGTTTTGTCAATCAGCAACATCAAATTGAAAAAAATTCGAATGGGTTGGGTGGAACGAATGTCTTGAGTCCTCCTGATGTAATTAGGCTCATGTCACCCTCTGGAAGGTTCCAATGAAACATTTCGTATCTTCTTTGGGGGGAAATATGCGTAGGCTCTTTAAATGATTGTAAAAGAATAGTCGGTGCCCACCGCGAAAACAAAACAATCATCTCATAAGATTGTAAATAGTTACCTGCTACGAAATCATACTTCTAGATAATCGACAATCTGATAAATTACTGTCTGTACTCTGCCATAGTATTGCGACTCTGCCCCCCTCCCTCTTCCCCTTCACCCTCAATCGTGCCTATTTCAAGTAATATTCTGCCTTTCTTGCTTTGCTTCTTATTACTCTCTCCTAAATTTTTTTTTATTTATTTCTTACTCTACAGTGCGTATCAAAAAAAAGTTTACACTTAGAAAAAATCCGGTAAAATCATACATTTGTCATATCCTGAAGATTTTTCCACATTTTAACATTGGTACAGATCCATTTAAGCAAATGACGATATAACTGTCGAAAAATATTTCCGCTTGAGTGAGCACCACTTACTTTTGAAAAGTTACTTAAGAATGATTTGCGCAGACCTTTGAAACAGTTATGCGAATAAAAGTAGACAATAATCATGAAGAACATATGGAATTTAGCTATCAAGATTGATTTGAAGATATCTTTTTACCCTTTTTAACGTGTTTCCTTGCCCAAAACACTTCAAAGAGTGCATTGCGCCCCACCCCACTCCCCCACACACCGAGGCCATCGTGACGATATTTGCTTTACACTGAGCTGTGATTTACATGAAATGGCTTAGGCTTGATTTTCATTTTGTTAATCATTGTCAAGCTAGGAAAAAGTGTGAAGAAACAATTATTCAATGAAAAATGAAATGTAAACCCACTTTAAATGATAAAAACATAGTGGAAAAATGCTGGATATGTCTGATATGAACTTTTGTTCAGATTCATTTATGTCCTCAGATCCAGCTGGCACAAAAAAGATGAAGGTTGTACTTAGTGTTGAAATTTCAATTTTGGTGGCAAAATTGTTACAAAATGCTTGAATGTATCCGTTTTATTTCAGTTGACTAAAAGTGCAAGGGAAATGTATGAGAAAAGTTATGCAGGGTATGTTTGATTTCGCCCTTTCCCCTTGACACAGCGTGAAAACGAGCATTTCTGCGCAAACAGATTTCTGCGAGCTTTAAAAAAATGGACAGTGCTCACTCAAGTGTAACATTCTGTCAAATTTTTACTTTCATTGGATAGATGAGACCCAAACCCAAGATTATATGTGAAAAAATAATCAACATAATGTATGGTTTTTAATTCCCAGGGCTTTTTCAAAGTGTAAACTTATTATTGATACGCACTGTATAATGATCAGAGATTGAATAACTCATTAACAATGTCTTCAGCAATCAATTTTCTTACAAATCACCTTATCATATTGAAGGTAGTAGTAATGATTACAATGCTGATAATGGTGATGATGATGATTATGATGGTGGTGATGATGATGATGGTGGTAGTGGTGGTGGTGATGGTGTTGATGATGGTGATGATGGTAATGATGGTAATAATGATGGATGATGATGATGATAAATTGTGATAATGATGACGATGGTTTGATGATGGTGATAATGATGACGATGGTTTGATGATGGTGATAATGATGATGATGATGATGAATTGATAAGTATGACGTTAATATGATGTTGCAGATGACGGTTATGATGATGAAGATGATGATCATAATGGTGATGTGATGATGATGAGAAATGATTATGATGATGATGATGATGATGATAATGATGATGATGATGATTGTTATGACGAATAACGACGGTGATGATGATGATGGTGGTGGTGATGGTGGTGGTGATGATGATGATGATGATGATGATGATGACACTACTTTTTCTGCTGCTGCTGCTGCTGATGATGATTTTGATAATAGTAATGATATTGATAACACATCCTACGTCTGCAAATATCAGTCATTTAGCATCTTTCTCTCATATACGCCTGTATTCGCCGGATCAAAGTATATTAGATTTAAATAAAACTTGACAGATTATTTGAGCAAAATAATAAGTCACATACACAAGAATTAAGTTTACTGTCTACTTTGACTAGAGTAGATATACACGGTTCTTGTGATGTGTGAGAGTAATTGACTTGACATGTATGTGGTGTGTATGTGTGTGTGTGTGTGTGTGTGTGGGTTTGTGCGATGTGGGGCTTGGTGTATGATGGATTAAACTGTGGGCGATTGCATGAGTATAGTCCTAAGCGATTACTTGTTATTTTCGAAAACGAAGTCTTGCCCCTCTTTGATTGTATCAAATACCACACACACACACTCACCTTGAACCCACCATCATCTATACCCACATGCACACACACACACACACACACACACTTTTGACCAGTCAGTCAGTTTTTGCGCCATGTATAGTTTTGTAGAGGTGATATGCAATGTCATTTCTTCCGACTATCCCTATACACCGATATAAATGTTCAAAACTGCAACGGTATTGCTCGGAATTCGATACAAGCTTTTCCCTTCAATTCGTATAGGGTATACGAACCAGAAGCCCTAATAGCCATACCTCATGTCGTCAACAATTAACATCTGAACTGTCTTAACCCATGCATAATAACCCATAATGAAAAAAAAACACTTATTGACTAGTCACTACATTCATATTGCAATAAATACATGTATGCTACCAAGTTCCGAAGCAGGTATTTTTCCTCTGAAAAGCGTTATAATTTCTTTACACATTTCAAAAGGTATACTATTTATAACATACGGTCAATGACAGACCACAAGCGGTTTGTCAGATCGCTCCTATTTTATAAGCGATTGTTTAAACATAGTTGTAATTTGTCACCGGCTCAACCGAGTGACGTACATAATATTCAGTGTTTGATAGATGTACATGATTAATAATTGTTCATTTACACATGTTTGACTTATTTGTTAAATGATTATGTTGTTTGTTTATATTCATAAGTGTTTATGATTATTCAGGAAGACAAATGGGATATCTGCACTGGTTTAAAAATAAGTAGATTTAAAGGTTTGAAAATATGTAGATTTAATCAAAACAAATTAATTGATAGGTATTACCACATCGAGTTTCATTTTGAAGTTTGTTTACATTAAACTTGTTTTCTTCTGTTCTATTTCCAAACATAACAGTTTGTGTTGTAAACAGCAGTCTGAACGGAGTGCCATACAGAGTCAAGCCAGGATCTTATGCATTGGTATTCACTTTTTATTCAACTACTGACCAACGGGAATATTATATTAATTCTTTACACTCATTTCAAATCATGATGATAAATGAAATAATTTTTTTTAAATGTATTTTTAAATCAAATATAATGATATTACCAAAAAATATGATATCGCTATATGTATTTGGTGATGATATTGATCATGGTGATAAGGGTTGGTATTATGTATCACAACTATCATTTGACCCAAGTGCACACCTGGAATTATTATATTATACGACATTCTTCCGGACCGGGTCTTACTTCGCATGTGTACGCATACAGGCCGTAAAAAAAACTGAAGGCGTTTTCCACTAAACTAAAAAGTTTTACAATGATCAAAGCAATAATGCGGTATATGCATTTCTTTGACACTGTTCGAATATTTGATTTTATTTTAAATAAGTTTATTCGATTAAACAGATATATTTTATTGTATTTGAAGTCGTAAAATAAAATCCTTTGCGTGCACCGTTCGTTGAATTCGTAGATTCGTGTCTCAATGAGTATTCTGCAGCAATACCTATATTGTTATCGGATTTAAAAGGCCAAAAAAATGGAAGGAGCAGGCCAGTTAAACTTTAAGCAAGATCTGGTGAAAAAGACCATTTTCATCTACCTTTTTTGAATGTTTTTTTTTCCTTTATCCACAGGTCTCTTTTGATGGTAGATGCTACTCTCTGTGTGTTTGTGTTTATAATGGAAACATGGAAAATTGTGTTTCACAACCCTGCCCAGAAGACGCACATTGTTTAGTCAACAACATAGAATTTAGTAAGACCCTATACCAATTATCGTTTTACATGTATTGAACTTCTAATAGGCATACGTAAATGAATTTAAAAAGGTGAAATAATTAAATAAACGCTTGAATGAATAAATGTATTGATAGAAGTTAATTTGGGGGATTGAAAGGAAACCAAAACCCAAAGAGAAGCAATCTTATTGGAAAGAGTAATATAAGAGGAACAATTTACAAAAAATTTCATCAAAATCGGTTATGAAATAAGCAAGTTATGGAGGATTAAAAAGTCTTGTTCTACTTACCTTTGTGGATCCTCAAATTGGCAAACGTGCTTCAAAATGGCTGATTTTGTGGACAACTCTTCATTTGTTTTGTACACATATTTTCAGATTTTCCCCTTTATTTTACATATTTCACATTATCTCCTCCTGACCTTGACATATATGGTGTGAATTATATTTTGCCATGACATATGTTGTGCTCAGAAGGAAGCAAGATGCAATTTGAAAGATAATGAAATAATTTTGTGTACAAAACAAATGGAGAGTTGTCCACAAAATCAGCCATTTTGAAGCATGTTTGCCAATTTGAGGATGCCCATAGGAAGTACAACAAGAGTTTTCAAACTCCCATAACTTGCTTATTTCATAACCGATTTTGATGAAACGTTTTTTAAATTGTTCCTCTCATTTACTCTATCCAACAAGATTACTTCTCTTCTTGGGTTTTGGTTTCCTTTAACAAGCCCAAACTGCTAGATCGGTTTAGTGCTATAATATTAAAACCGAGACAAGGGTCCCACAACACAAAGGTTAGCGACTAATCGTCTTCTTATTTTCACAATTAATTGTACAATGTAGTCGATGCAATCAATCGTTTACAAAATGTTCTACGATCACTGTTATTGTGTTGCAGGCCCAGGGCCCCGTTTCATAAAGGAATCTCAACTGTTGTAACTTTGACATAATGGCAACTACCGTGACAACAGGCCTCAGCAGCCAATCATAATCAAGGTTACCATGGTAGTTGTCATTGATTGTCATTGATGGAAAAATTACAACAGTTGTAACTCTTCATGAAACGGGCCCCTGATCGGAAAAGATATTATCATTGGAATCTGTTTTATTAGCCTGAATGTGTCATAAAAGTAAGTTATAAAAATAAGATAGTATTGTTGATCGTTATTTTTTTTTCTTCACAGAAAACAATGAATTATTCTCTCATCCGTCGTATGGTCATTGCATATGTTTGACTGGAAAAGTTCTTTGTACAAGTAGACACGGGTCAGGATCATCAGGAAAACAGACACAACAAGGTAAAAATGTCTCACTAACGTAAAACTTGGCAACTATTGATCATTATATTTGACATTTTACGATTGATTGAATTTATATCTAAGCTCTTATGTGCCCAGTGCTATATAGTTATACATTTCCATGCCGTTATCATGTTCCATGTGAAAATCAGAACTAATGATAAAATGAAGATAAAATGATATTTCTTCTCTTTAAACATTGTTTCTATAAACACTCGTGCAAACATAACGAAAATATGAAATTGAATTTTGGAATGGAAAATACAACGCAAATTATTCGGTATAACTGAATCCATCCGTTTTGTAATTTTTGTTTTATATGGAAAATAAATACTATACTATACCACTATACTATAGGTATTTTCTTATTTCAAAATATGTTTTTAATTTGATTAAGTTATAGGGACATTCTTATTTTTTATGTAATATATTCCATTATAGGTCCATTAAAACAGTTTCATTGGCAAAAAACGATTGGAGATTAGGGTCGGTGATAATCGATCCATTGCCTGGTTATTTTTTTTGCAAGTAGTCTGTTGTTTTCAAGACTAAAAGAATGTATTTTATCTTAAGATTGTTCATAAATTGATATATTTGAAAGCACTGCGGTTGGTTTTGGCGAAACAGTTCAATACCAGCCGGGAATCTCGTCAAACAGACACTTGCTCTTTGTTTAGTTGTACACTATTTCCAGATATACCATGCGGGCAATGGCTCATCCATCTAATAATAATCCACAACCAATATGAATTACTCCCATACAACCACTGGCACACCCCTACTTCCAAACCACGGGGCCATGCGTGGATTCACACCCCACACCCCTTGTACCTGTTATACTGTAATAGGGGGTTTGCATCCAAACACCCTCCTCTTATTATACCCATACACATGTGCTAAGATTGTTATTTTTCTATTTCTCACTCACCTATCTGTTTCGACCCCATCTAGTATCGCCAAGCATCAGCATAGCTTATGACAGTGTATCTTTGGATCATCTCAACTCTCAGCTAGATGAATCTATTGGAGATAGTTCTATTATCAGTGATTTACAAACCATCTTAGATCATCAGGAACCGGTAAAAACAAATACCTCCAAGCATTTTTTGAAAGTTGATTGGGCTTCCAAAATCATGAAAAATGCTCTGATAGATTTAAAAAGCAATTTTACTTTTGATGCTCTGTTTACTGTTACCATGGATACCAGGTAGTTAATTCGCACAAATATTGCGTGGATGCTCTTTGCTAATGCAATGTATCAAGAATCAATTAAAAATAAAATTTTTACTGCATTTATATCGAAGCTCGTATCCTGTTTTTGTATTAAATACATATTTTATATTTTGATCAAGCTATTTGTAATGTCATTACAGGTGCCATGCCAGTTGCAACTATTGGAACATACGGATAATACTATTCTCATATCAGTGTACTACACAGATAATATGGTATGTTAAAATCCATGATTGCACATACTGCCTTTCTTTCTGAATTCTTTGCTCAAGTGGTATGCCTGCTAATATTGAAAATGCTAAGTTAAACCTCCTACACTGCAAAAACTCTGATGTTGATTTAACACTAGCCCGGAATCTATATATGTCCACACCAGTGAAGTGTTAAACAAAACTAGTTTCGTTTTGGTCTAACACCAGAAAGGTGTTTATACAACACCAATTAGTATTAAAAAAGCATCGGTTTGATTCCAAACGGGTGTTGTTTCAATACTTCTCTGGTGTGGATATATAGATTCAGGGCTGGTGTTAAATCAACACCGGAGTTTTTGCAGTGTAGCATGAAGTTACATTACACCGATAAATGACACTAATATTTAAACACTGAAAAAAATAAGCTTAAGCATGTTTTTGAATATGTACCAACCTTCAGGTGTGGATCCTGGTGGTACATGGAGCAGCTCCCCCCCCCCCCCCTCCTTGATCATTTGATAAATAATGTCTCGTGGTATCATGTGCCCCTTTACAAGTGAGGATGAAAATATGTCTCTTTTGAAGTGAGGAACATATTCTGTTATTTGTAAAAAAAAATAATATATATATATATATATATTCTATACCTCCCTCAAAACTGAAATTCTGGGTCCACCCCAGATATCCGGGTGCAAAAATTTACCATTGTATTTAGCGTTTTTACAGTAAATTCAGCTGGGCTGAAACTTTAATGTGCGATAATTAAAAAAAATTCTGCTTTCCTCATTATCATTCACGGTGGGGAATTGCGATGTTTATTCTTTTATTTTAATTTCTGGACTATTATTATTTTGTTCTCTATTTTGAAAATATATCACTGCTGAGTGACTATTATTTGCATTTTAAAATTGAAAACACTGCGTTTAATTGTTCTGGACCATAACAGCATAGTGAATAACCTACATTAATCAATCTAATTTTTTGGAAAAAAAAATCAACACCCAGCAGATCTATCGTGGGGGCGGTATTACATTGTTCATCACCCTAATCATTTATTTTTCTTGCAGAACTCCTGCTTCAATCAGCTGTATAGATTATCAAATATGATCAACTCAAAGCACCCTGCAATCACCCTCAATCCTGTACTCAGTAGTCTGAAGATCGCAACAGTGGAGCGAGGAACTTACGATGCAGACCAAAAGGGACAAGCGTCTCCCACACGTCTCATTTCGTATTCACTCTTGTCGTATGTTGTCGTTGTAAGTCTTTGTGCGATCTTTTCACTGTCTTGTCGGACTGCTTGATGTGTCGAGTCATAACGTCGCTTTGGATGTTTTATGTAAGAAAAAAGACACTATCAGAAGAGCGTCATATTACTCCAAGATATAATTCTATTTTTCTTCTAAATCAGTTTTGATCGATATTTCAACAAGATCATGGAGACTGAGAATACGTGAGGATGTAAATGAAAAACAAAATGTTTTCTCTAATCTAATCTAACAAAAACGGAAACGAGCGAAGTCAATAGCCTACCTCATTGGATGTGAAGATGCTGAAAGACCTTTCATCTCGTAATTTCATCTGTGAATTATGTGATAAGACCGATTGTGAGTACTGAATAATCATGAAAATATAAACTGATATTGCCGGTTGAAATAACTTGCGGAAATGTCGACTCCAAAGTAAATCTTGGTAGTGTTTCACAAAAGGACATGTCTGCTTTTCATCGTCTGATTTACCATTAAGCAACTAAGTACAGTTAGACTCCTGTGTTTATCGACCAATCAAACTCACGGAGGTTGTCAGGCATGACGGGGAAATGCTCTCCATTATAGGTTTCAACACAGTGGCGTAATGAGCCCCCCAAAAAATGTGGGGGGCACACGTGGCGTATCGGACAAAATTATAAAAAGTTGCTCGCGAGCGAAGCGGACGAGCAAAAACTTCGACATTGTTATTACAAATGTCCAATTTAGTGATAGATTTTGACATGGTATTCAGAAAATGCTATCCCCTCTCTCTTTACTTTCTCCTTTTTTCTTGGTTGTGAAAATTTTTTTTTTTTAAGGGGGGGGGTTGTGCCCCAAGCGCCCCCATCTGTACGCCACTTTTTTCACAAAGTTCATATAAAGAAACACACACTGATCTCTTAACAGTAAGACAAGATTTAACGCATGACCCATGGCAAATAGAAAGCCTAAAAGACATCTCGGTAAATTGGCTGACGTTTGATAATTATGATATTATTTATCCACCATTCTCCTGAATTAAGATGGTGCTTAATTATGTTGGTATCGGGAATCTCGACACAATTGCAGCTCACGCTTCGCGCTCGCATTCCTAAAATGTTCCTTTTCAGGAGTGCTTCATGAAAGGACTTGTTGGACTTTTTATCTGAATATCCCTTTATCAAATCAATTTATAAGAGAACATGAGAATGCTTCGCACAATCAGTAAGTGACTCAATAATTTTTGTTCGTTCTGTGACCCATTACGCCACTGTTGACCGTTGCTATGACATGATGTTCAACAGTTACCATAACAACAGTTATACATAGAACCAGATCTGAAAATTTGCCAGAAGACAAATCAAACGCTTCCCCGACAGGTTGTCAGACGAAAAGAGTTAATAAAATGTCCCCGTGCATTGGTTATTGATGTTTGTGTAATTTTTCCTATGAGAATGATTATAATTTATCAAACAGCAAACTTTGATAGGATCCACATCGCTACTGCAGCATACACTTCGTTACGCCTCGGACGTTTCGGAACTACTTCAAAGGCACAATGTGTAATTGATCTAAAAACTTACATTTTATGTCAAATGTTTTTTGAAACACGTCAATTGACATTGCTTGAAATACGGTATTACTTTGATGAAACTTTATTTTTTCCAAAATATATATAATCACTGATGCAAGAGAGTGAGAATATTTGTTAAACTCAGGAACAAAGTAATGCTCAAGATAAAGTGCTAGAAAAGAAAAATTCAAGAAAGATAAAGCCTGAATGTTGATGCCTTTATATCGTCTTACATTGACAGAATATGAAAAAACGTATATTTTTTGTAATGAAATTTACTCAGCTAAGTTCAGATTTCAAGTGTTGTTGTCTACTAGTGCAGAGTTATAGGAAATGCCAAAGAACAACATGACTGTTTTAAATTCATGAAATACTGTAAGCTTGCTGGATGTCTATACATGTATAGTGTATTTGTAATCGACTGTATTTTAAATTGTCATTTTGTGTAAGAGCGACATTTCTCGTAAAAAAATATTACGTTTACATGTTATGTGTCAGTTACATAAATTGAAGATTCATTAAGAAACTTAAGTGTGAGAAATTATATTTCACATGTGGACTGGGATGTCGTCGTATTCTTTTTCTTTTTCTTCTTCTTCTTCAGTGTGTTGTCGAAATGACTTTACGATTTGATGTTGTGAACACTGATCGTATAACTCTTATATGCAAAGTGTTTTACAGATCTGTTATCGAGCTTTCATGAAAATTATTCTCATGCAGAAAGATTAGCCACACATTTTTATTTAATCATATTATATTATAATAAAATCATATTTCTTATTATCAAAATGTAATCACGATCCACATCTTATTTATTTGTAACTGTTTGATGTGTACGGATGTCATGCACGGTATGTGATTAGTTTGCAGTTACTCGAAGATAGTTGTCTGGATAATTATGCAACCCGAAGTCACAGTCAAAGACTTGTGTACACAATACCCCTCTCATAAAAAGGCAAGTTTTCTTTTTTTTGCCAGTTTTGTGTCGAGACTCACTTGTTGATAAAAAAAAAATAAATCAGTGTCTGTGCCTGCAGACTAGTGTGTGTGTTTTTACAAAGAGGACTGGTGGAGATTGAGAGTTTTTTTTAAGGTGTGTTAGGAGGCAGGAGATGGAAATATGGTAAGGCAAAATTTTAGGCAGCATGTGCAGTTTGGCATAAAACAAGTGCTTTTAAATTCCACCCTTTCCAACTTCTGTTCCTTTGGTCTTTTATTACTTTGGGGTTTTTTTTCTGTCCAGTTGCAAAAATTGAAAATCGGTAATCATCACCACTTTATTTACACTCGAGAATCCCGTAGTCTCATCCCAGCAATCCTAATTCGTCTAAAACAGTTCGCCAACTATTGCCAGTTGGCCTATTAACCGCGATTCGTCAAAAAGTCAAGTTCCCAGTCGTACAATATCCACTGAAACACTACTTAGTCTTTACATTTATTATTATGAAATATTCTTTTTAATTTCAAAAAGTGCAAAATAATAAGTAAACGAAGTCAGACAAACTGTGCATGAGACTAAATGGCACTTAGCTCAAGTGAGTATTGGAAAAGGTGATAATCAGACCAAATGGTAATTATACTATTTAAATGAGGGGTTGATCCAGCTATTATATCATATGGAGGGGGGGGGGGGGCTGGTAAAAGATATTTTCATGCACATTTCCCCTGATGAGAACCAAAAGATGGGGGTGACTAGGGATCACCCTTAAGAGTACAGTTTAGCTTTAATCTTATTCTTAATATCAAGAAATGAATGTTAAAGGGTCCGGTTATCATGAGAGCTTGCTGTACACCCGCGTCGCTGAAAGTCCCGTAAGTCACTGAGCGAAAACTCACTTTATATAGCGCGAAGCACCATTTGAAATTTTGATTTAAAGGTGAAGTCCACCTCAGAAAAATGTTGATTTGAATCAATAGAGAAAAATCAGACAAGCACAATGCTGAAAATTTCATTAAAATCGGATGTAAAATAAGAAAGTTATGACATTTCAAAGTTTCGCTTATTTTCAACAAAATAGTTATATGAATGGGCCAGTTACATCCAAATGAGAGAGTCGATGATGTCACTCACTCACTATTTCTTTTGTTTTTTATTGTTTGAATTATACAATATTTCAATTTTTACGAATTTGACGATTAGGACCTCCTTGCCTGAAGCACAAAATGTTAAAATAATGGAATTCCACGTGTTCAGGGAGGAATGAAACTTCATTTCACATGACAATGACGAGAAAATAACAATATTTCATATTTCATATAATAAAATACAAAAGAAAAAGTGAGTGAGTGGCATTGGTGAGTGATGTCATCAAATCTCTCATTTGGATGTAAGTGGCTCGTTCATATAACTATTTTGTTGAAAATAAGCGAAACTTTGAAATGCCATAACTTTCTTATTTTACATCCGATTTTGATGAAATTTCAGTGTTATGCTTGTTGAATTTTTCTCTTTTTATTCAAATCAAGTTTTTGTTGGGGTGGACTTGTCCTTTAATGTCCTGTCAAGGACTGTATGCAGGGAGAAAGATAATTGTCCCTCTGACCAGTGTTGGAGTGCAAAGCACAAGCTAAGATTTTCGTTATACCATGCATAGGCGGATCCAGGGGGGCGACTGGGCGGACTGGCCTGTCTCCCCCCCCCCCGTGGTGGAGCAATAAAAGTGCAAAAAAGGGGAAAGAAAAGAAAAAGAAGAGGAAAAATTAGAGGAGGAAGACGAGTGAATAAGATAAGGTCATGAGAAGACTTGGAAAACAATAGATTTTTTTTTAATATTTAATGTCCGACTATATTTTGAAATGTTTTTCGCGCTCGCATTGTCTGTTCGATGAGATACATATCTTTCTCAAAGGCTTATAATGTAGCTTAAAATATAAAGTTTTGAAGTCAATATACAAAGCGGACATCGAGCTTTCATTATTTGAAAATTGTTTGATTTACGAATTGATTTTTTAAAAGTATTCTGTAAAATGTTGTCTTTGTGTTTTGCATAAAATTCTTAAAATATCCCTTTTCCAGTGTCTGATTGTAAAAAAATGAAGGCCTCTGAGCTAGCGACATGCGCTCGCATTTAACAAACTATTAAAATCCAGCATTTATGACAGTTTATGAAATAACATCGGCCCGCAATTGGCGCTCGCATTGTTTGTTATAAATATATCAACCCATGAATCATATTCAAGATTACATGGTGCTTAAAATGTCCAGTTTTTAGGCCTCTGTGTCAACAATTTTCATGCACTCATTATAGGCTTATTAGATCAATAAACATGATATTTTTTTAGGAATTCCTAATAACTAAATATTATTGTCCCTCGATTCAGAAAGGGATATCGACAAGTTTTATATCACGCTTATAGGAAAAGGAGTAGGAAGATAGTTATCATTTTCATATGATGTCAAAATGTCCTTAAGCCTAGAATGTCCCGATCCTAGGTCGAAATGATAATAAAACATCAGCTCGCGCTTCGCGCTCGCATTATTATTAAGTGCTATCCACATCCACCTCATAATTTCCCTACAGAGTGCTTTGAATAGTGCTTAAATTTATCCTTTTCATACGGAATATCAAATATTTTCAGCCCACGCTACGCACTCGCATTATTGGTTTTCATGATAAAAAAATGAAATGTATTCAAACATGCTTACGAATGCTTATTGAAATACGCAGCTTGATCTTTATTCAAAATGTGCTAAACTTACTTATCCAGTATTAGATCAAAATATAAAAAAAAATCTACTCGCGCTTTGCCCTCGCATTATCAATTTAGGAAGATATCAAATTATATCCATCCTTTTACATGATTTACAAAACATGAATAGAGCCCGGTGTGCGACGTTTTTAGGTTAAAAATCTATTTTTCCCTCTCGCGCTTCGCGCTCGCATCAATTGTTTGGTTATATACTTATACCATTCATGATTACAAAAAGTGCATAGAACGTCATTTTTTTTAGGTCGGAATGTCAAAAATTTTCAGCTCACGCTTTACGCTCGCATTATTTATTCGTTGAAATATGTATCGTCTTAATGGCTAACTGTAAAACGTCTTTAACAGGTTCCTTTTCGATAAGGCCAAAACTCATACTAAAGATTTCTGCTCACGCTACATATACGCATTTTCTTCAGGTTTTTGGCCAGAATGTTCATTTTTCGGGACAAAATAAATAACATTTGTTTTTTTAGCTCGCACTTCGCGCTCACACTATTTAAATAGGGTTAAGATTGGTGTACATTTATGTTGTTTATAAGAATGAAGCTAAGAAATGACTGTAAGGACATGGGCGTTTTGCCACCCCCCCCCCTAAAAAAAATCCACGACCAAGAAAAAAAGAGAAATGGATAAGGGTGAATTATAATATTATTTTTCAAATATTATGTCAAAATCTATCACGAACTTGGATTTTTCAAATAAAAATGTCAAAATTTTTGCTCGCTCGCAAGTTCTTATTAATTTTACGCGATACGCCATATCGAACCTCCCTAAAAATTGTTGGCTCATTACGCCATTAGCACAATCCCTTTTATGAAAAAAAACACGAAAATCAACTTTGAGTGGCCGGTCTGGAAAATATGGGTGAAAAAAAAATCGGGACCCCCTATTGGCAGAAGCTGGATCCGCCCCTGCCATGGGCATATTACAAACTGACCTCAGCAATAATAATACATTTCAAAGGCTCTTCAAGAGATCGCTGACAATGATATATCTTACTAATTTTAATTAATGCAAGCGAGAAGTGCGAGCTAAAAAAAATTATATTCGGACTTCAATTTTTACGGGACATTTTAAGGACTGTTTGCAGAGACTCATATCACTCATTCCATTTTTTTACTCTAACTATGTTTAGAGGGGGGCATGGTTCCCTAATAGTAATACTCAGTATCGATTAATTGCAAACGTTGGAGATTTATCTAAAAATTATATTTGCACCACCGTGGCTCATTATTAGTTCTAATGTTTTTACCGCGAGATGGCGGCAACATTCTAGCTCGCACGTTCCCCTGGCCCTGGCGAGCGAGTCGCGGAGTGACAGCAGGGGCCGGGGGGGGGGGGGTGCTTGTGTTGGATAGGTCGACTTAGATGTAGGGTTATCTAAACAAATAATCCAATCTCAGTTATAATTTAGGCCTACAAATGTATTTTCTTGAATGATTGAACACCATCAAATGGGGCCTACAGGGGCCTGCATATATATTTTGCTCCTTTATAATTTCGCATCTACGCATATGACGTAATTGATAAACACTAGCCGACGTCTGGCAAAATGGCGATGCATGTGGCTGGAAGTGTGACAATGATCACTTGGAATTGTAGTGTGATTTAGCTCCTATTTCTCAAAGTTTTCTAAAATCTACGAATGTTTTCTCGAGGAGTGAATATTGATCTACGGAATTATGCAGTCAGTTTTGGTTTATGGGCGCCAAATTGCCCGTGCTGTGATGGGATATGTACCGTATGATGCGAGTAGGAGCATCGAGTACAGGAGGGATCGGAGACGAATGCGCCTGGTTACGGCATCATGCGGTTTCTCGAAGGATGATGCCGCAGCAGATGCGAACAGCCGTGTCTTCAAACAGGGAATGTTTGGAGATGATGCCTGTTTCGTAGCCAAGTACAAAGGATTCGATGTCCTTGGTAAGATGTGTGGGCCAAAATGAAAATTTGGTTTTTAAAAAATAGCTTGAAGGAGAATGAAACATTTGGAATAAGGATATTCCAGGAAAAAAGGAAAGGGATCAACAAAAGTTTGAGGAAATTGGACAAATAATGAGAAAGTTAAGAAGAGCGTTTGAATATTGCAGTCACTACTGCAATGGAGATCCTCAAATTGGCAATGTGACAAAGATGTGTGATGTCACTTGTGAACAACTCTCCCCATTCAATATATATTTTCACTTAAATTGCCTCTTATACATCATCAGTAGATCATGTGTTATTTCTAGTATAGGACTAGGTCTAGGAGGGAATGTGTAATACCGATTTTTAAAGAATACATCATGGATAAAGAAAAGAGTTTGTATCACCAAGCAAAAAGAGACTATAGCCTATAGGCCTACAGTTATAGTCTATCCAAGGGAAATTTGTTCACATGTGACATCACACATCCTTGTCGCATGGCAATAGGATTTCCAGAGCATTATTAGTGATTGCAATATTCAAATGCTCATAACTTTCTCATTGTTTGTCTGATTTTTCTCAAACTTTCTTTGTTCTTATTCTTTGATTTTTTGTTTCGACACAAGCCTACTTGTTTCAAAGGTTTCATTTCCCTTTAAAGGATGGTCCGCGATAAAAATCTAAATGACCAAATTGAAAAAGGTAAAAATTTCATCAAAGCGGATAACTTGTATTCTAACGGAAGTTAATGAATTTTAAGTGTATCAGTATTCTGTGCAAAAACAGTTTCATGCACATTGACATCGTTATTAATATTCATTAGGTGGGCTGATGACGTCACATTTCCTTTTTCTTTCTTATTACATGAAATAACTAATCATTTTTTCATACAATAACTGTAAATGATGTGTCTCCATTGTGATGAAATAAGTTATGGCAATAAATAGCTTAATGTTCATGCACTTTAACCAGTTGTCAATCCAATCGTTTTACTTCTCGGTAGAAATTTTTTGAGTAGACTTCCGAACCTAATTTCAATAAAAATACAAGAGAACAAGTGAGGATATACATGTATGACATCATCAGCCCACCTAATGAATATTAGAACTCTAATACTGGAATAGACCCTAATTAATGTAAATCTTTAAAATTAAAGGGGTACTCCAGGCTGAAGTAAATATGATTTAAACAGATAAAAAAATATCAGACATACAAAACACTGAAAATTTGATAAAGATCAGGCAAGGAATAACAAAGTTATGACATTTTAAAGTTTTGCATGTTCTGGTAAAACACAGTTCTAGGCATGTCTTCATGAATATTCAATGAGCAAATTGATGATGTCATGTCATGTTCTGGTAAAACACAGTTCTAGACATTTCTTCATGAATATTCAATGAGCAAATTGATGATGATGTCATATCCCCACTTGTTCTTTTGTATTTTATTATAATATATATGAAATTAGGTTTATTAAAAAAAATTCCTCCAAGAACTAAAAAGATTGGATTGAAAAGTGATTTAGTGCATTAGATATTGATTACTGCAACTTTTTTCATTATAAGGGAGACATATTATTTACACATGTATGAAATAATGAAACAATTATGCTTTCATATAATAACAGAAGAAAAAGGAAAGTTGGGATGTGACATCATCAGCCCACCTAATGAATATTCATGACGTACATTATAACTGTTTTTACAAAATATTGCTTAAATTTTTTAATTCAATAACTTTGTTATTTGTTATCCAATTTTGATGAAGTTTTCTGCATGTTGCTCTGTGAATTTCACTCTATTTATTAAGATATGAATATTTTCATCTTGGAGCATCCCTTTAAATGATTTTGTTGTCATCCAATTTTGATCAAATTTTCAGCATTTTGCTTTGTGAATTTTACTCTATAAATATTGCGATATAACTATCTCCAGCCTGGACCATCCCTTTGATTGAGGACTTGTCATCATTGTACTTGTACTGTAGACATAGTGACTTGTCATCCCCCCGATCAATTATGGTTTCAAAAGCATAATAGTAAATGGATGGTCCAGGCTGAAAATATATCTTAATAGAGTAAAATTCTCAGAGCAAAATTCTGAAAATTTCATCAGAATTGGATAACAAATAACAAAGTTATTGAATCAAAAATTACAAATATGTTATGAAAACAGGGGGTGTTTCACAAAGATTTAAGTATGACTTAGATTTGCACTTAAATACCGAGTTGCGTACGGTATGAAAGGCTTGAGCACATTGGTCAGATTGTGTCATGAGGACGCGCACTACTGCATATATGTATTAATAAGATCGCTCGTATTTCAGATACACGTTGGCAATTAAGTACAACTTAAGTCATATTTAAATCTATGTGAAACACCCCCAATTTACACACACATCGTCATTAGGTGAGCTGATGAAGTCACACCTCCATGATTATGTTTTTACATAAAATCATACATGTTACATTTTTTCATACAGGTGTAAATGATGTGTCTCTGTAATGATGAAATAAGCTGCGGCAATAAATAACTGATGCGCTAATCATTTGTCAATCCAATTGTTTTAGTTCTTGGTAGAACAATTTTGAATGAACCTAATTTCATAGTTTCATACAATAAGATACAAAAGAACAAGTTAGGATATGACATCATCAGCCCACCTAGTAAATATTCATGATGACATGCCTAGCACTGTCTCACCGGAATAATGCAAATCTTTAAAATTCAATAACTTTGTTATTTGTTTAATATCAGATTTTGATCAGATTTTCTGTATTTTGCTCTGAGAATTTTACTATATTTATTAAGATAAAAATATCTCCACCCTGGATCATCCCTTTTAAGGAAACACTATTCTAATTTATATTGAAAATGCTGATTTTTTTCAAATGAAAAGTCAGCGGTATAAAGAGTCAGTTGCGTGATCTGAAAAATAATTAAACTATTTTTCAAAATAATCTTCTGGTGAATGTTTGATGAAATCCGTAAAAGAATTGTGGAGTTATGAATTTTCAAAAGTTTGATTTATGACGCCACAGACGAGCAGCTGCTCCATTATAGGTGTAACTTCTCAAGAATTAAATTTTCTCACAAAATTAAAATCAAATTTATTAGATGGATTCTTTATCAGACACATCATTTCATGCACCCTTCTATTAGAAAATATTTTTGTTCTTCATTTTCTGGTTTAAAAACCCAGAATTTATGGAATTCATATTATATTTATGTAGGAGCTGCCCACACATGACATCACAAATTAAAAACCTAAAGTAAATTCACAACTCTCTTTAATATTCTTTGATGGATGGCATCAAACCTTCACCAACAGTTTTTTTTTCAATTTTTTCTGCTTTGTATTCAAACTATCAGGTTGAACTTCCCCTTGTAGTTTGCAATCCCTGAATAGAGTCTAGAATGATCTGTTGCCAAAGTCAATGCCATACATCCATGTTAAAAATAGAGTCACTGCTGTTACTGAATTTTATTAAGTTCCCTACATGTATGTTTCGACAGACCCTACTCTAATTAGTTTTATTATTTTTCTTCAAAGTCCCATAAGAACTCTGCATGTGTGCAGGTCTGCTCTTTGTTTTTGATAGATCTATGCAAATGTAATATGTATCTGCATGATTGATTTTTTTTTTCAAAGTTCAAAGTTTATCTTTATTCATCCATTTTGGAAACTTATTTTGTTCACAACTTCAATATCATTGAATATAAATTATACACAGTGAATACGAATACACGTTTACATGTAAATGGCTATGAACAAATAAAGTACATAAAGCCTCCATTTGATAATACAGTAGATGACAATACTTGAAATTCAGTAGAAATGCGAGTACTACAAGTATGTATACATGTACATGTAGAAATAACTAACTTTCCGTGGTCTATTTGTAATTCACAAACAAGCACCAATAATCAATAAATCCCCCTGCACACTCAAGGCTGTTTCAGCTGATCTCCCATTTCATCTTATTGTTTATGTTGTCCTCAAGTCCTCCACATGAGGGCAGCCTTTATTCACCTGAAGGTGACTTTCATAGTGCTCAGTATTATGTTTCTCCCCTAGGGGGTACACAATTGACCTTACTACTAATGCATAGTGAGTAAAAATGTGTCAGGAGGAATTGCTGTGACCAGTGTAGTTAAAGTGTATTAAATACATATAGAAAAACAGACTAATGGAAGTTGAAAGAAATTGAACCAGGAATGTGATGAGGATGGTGGTCAGGACTGGTGGTGAATTAGGAGTTGAATCTTTTTATGAATGAGGAGATAATGATAATAAAATAATAGTATATCCACCTTACTACATGTAGTGCTCAAGGCGCTCCTATATTACCTCTGTTAAGCTAGTCTACTGATTCCGGTGCGCACAGCTTTTTGAAGAATTGCTTCCTGCTGATACCCATTTACATACCTCACCTGGGTTGAGTGCAACACAATGTGGGTAAATTTCTTCCTGAAGGAAACATGCCATGGCTTCAAATAAAACTATGTCCTTCAGATTGAAAGATCAGAGTCTTAACCACTAGACCATGACAAGGAATGAGGATTGTCACTTGGGATCAATGACACAATACATGTAGTTCAGAAATATTTTATTTTGGTTATTGACATGATGATGAATTCACAATGAAAAATTTTCCTTAAAATAGTCAAAATGATGTTGGTGCAAACATGTTGTACACAATATACACATACATTTGTAGTTTTATTATTATTAGTAGTACCAGAGTTAGATGAACATGTAATTGATCTCAAATAATTTTCATTGATAGCAAAGATTTTAGAACTCAATGGTGACTTTATATGTTCATTTTCTCTATGCGAAGGTGTTGCTGATGGTGTTGGGGGATGGAGAGACTATGGAATTGATCCATCTCAGTTTCCTTGCCAACTGATGAAGATGTGCAAACGGATTGTCAAGGAGGGTCATTTTGATCCTCATGCTCCCGTCGCTATCATCGCCACAAGCTACCAAGAACTCTTAGAGCACAAGGCACCTCTTATGGGTAGGTACTATATTACTTCCTCCACCCAGGAGTAGATCTAGAGTAGATCCATTAGATGTCTCCTCCCCATCGCTTTGTATAAAGGATTTGAAAATCATGATCACAACTCCACAATTTTGTTTCAAATAATGAATTACCGGTACATGTACTGTACATGTGGATGCTTAGAGTGGTTTATTTCCAATTCGTCCAATTGCCAACTCGTCTACTATCATTAGTCTACAATCAATTTGTCCACTCACCACATGGTCTACTTTCTAGTGTAATGCCATTCCATCTAATAACCAGTTAGTGCAAAAGCCATTTAGTCTACCATTTGGTCTGATCGGACTAAGTGTTAAATTGTGCAAAATTATTGAAAATGAAATGGATACTAGACCAATGGACAAGTTGGCAGCAGACAAATTGGCAACTTACCCTTAGACTAGAGTCACCCTATAAATCCTGCCATTTTGAAACATTGTCAATTGGAAGATGGGTTGTGACGAGCGAAGAAAAGAATTCTTTTCAAACGCTCTTTGAACCAATTTTAATAGTATCTTCAGAATTTTCTCTTTAATAATAGCATTTTGGAATCAAGTTTATTTCACTTTAATTTTCTTCTTGCTCCTACTGTGATGGTGTCTTCTCAGCAACATCAAAAAATGTTTCAGCCAGCCAGGAAGTGGCTACATGTGATACATTTCAGCATGATATTGATAGATGCATACACTTCAACATGATGATATCATGGTGGGTAGGAGAGGGGGCTGGAAGAGGGATGTCCCCAGGTGCATTGTGGGGAAACATGGTCACTGAGTCATGATACTTGAAAGAGCGAGGAAATGCTCTTCAATGTCAAAGAATATTTATGGTTCTTGGTTGAAAGAGTGGTATGATACAAGATGTTCAAGAAAGCTTTCCCAGACTGAAAGATAAATGAAAGCACTTGAGGACCTCCCATCTACAGGAAATGATGTATTGTGTGCCATTTTAGACATTTTTCAAGTGGATGATCATGTACAAGAAGTTAGCTCCATAATGTTTACATTCCATTGAGAGTAGTTGACCCTTGTGAGCCATCAATGGTTTGATTAAGTATCAGAGAGAGTTAAGCAGACAGTTAAGGGATACTGAGGAAAGAAGTTTCTTGGTAAACTTTCATTTAGTTTATTCATGATACTCTATCATCAGTAGTTTTTAGCATTTCATTATAATCACATGTAACCTTCATTAAAGTTTTGCTGGTAGTGTGAACCATACCAAAACATTCCACTCTATTCAAAGGCTGAGCGTGCGGATCTACAAAATATTTTGACATCACAATGTACATGTCTACAGTTAAGAGACTTTCTTCTGTGGTAATTCTGCCTCCTTGTCTTGTCTGCCTTTTTAGCTCATCTGACCCGAAGGTTCACCAAACTTCTACTCAGAATTTTGTAATTTTATGACAAAATTATGCTAATTTATGCAAAATTAATTAATGCATGTTTTTAAGAATTCACAGACATGTATTATGTTCTTTATTTTTAGACCGATTTGGTTTTTTTTTTCTTCCATCTGGTAGAACTTTATGAGGATCACAGAATTTTGAAATTTTGATTGGAAAGTATTTATGCTAATTTATGCAAAATTTATTCATATATCATAGAAAATGCCTCTTCTTTATTTGTTGACTGATTTTGTTGCTTGTTCTTCCTTCTGGTAAAGCTGCATGAGGTTCACCAATCTTGTACACAGAGACCTGAAATTTTGACTAGAAAATTATTTATGCTAATTTTTGCAAAATTTATTCATAATCACAAAAATATGGTTCTTCTGTATTTGTTGACCAATTTTGATTTTTTTTTATCCATCTGGGGCCTGTTGCATAAAACTTTTTACCTGAGAAAACTCAGGTTATTTTACCAGAGTTTTTGCCCTGTGTTAAAGTCAATGGCAGAAATCAGACTAACCTTAGTTTTCAGTTTTTACCGGAGTTTTCTCAGGTAAAATTTTTTATGCAACAGGCCCCCGGTAGAGCTACATGAGGGTCACCAAATTTCCACACAGAATTTTGAAATTTTGACTAGAAAATTGTTTATGCTTATTTATGCAAAATTAAAAAAAATGTTTTTTTTTCCTTCATTTGTCTATCAATTTTAATTTGCTTGCTTTATATAAAGATGGGGATTCAAAATTTCTACACTGAATTTTGAAACTCATTAAATATGCTGATTTATGCATATTTTTCAAAACTCACCAAAATGATTATTTATTTGTTGACTGATTTCAATTTGTTTTGGTTCCATCTGAGAGCTATATGAGGTTCACCAAGCTTCTACACAGAATAGAATTTAGACATTTTGACTAGAAAATTATTTATGCTAATTTATTAAATACAAAAATTATTCATAAATTACAAAAAATGCTTCTTTATCATTTCTTCATCAATTTCAATCCTGTTTCCTCAATTCATGTCACCAATATAATTCACTAAAAATTTTGTTAAAGTTCGTTTGCAGATGCTGGATGAGCTCTTCATCATTGATGTGCTAGTTAAAGGGATATCCAGGCTGAAAATATTTATATCTTTAAAATTAGAGTAGAATTCACTGAGCAAAATGCCGAAAATTTCATCAAAATCTGATAACAAATAATAAAGTTGTTGAAGTTTAAAGTTTAGCAATATTTTGTGAAAACTGTCGTCATGAATATTCATTAGGTGATGGTAGGCTGATGATGTCACATCTCCACTTTCCGTTTTCTAATGTTATTACATAAAATCATATTTTTTTTCATTATTTCATACTTGTGTGAATAATATGTCTCTCTTATATAATAAGTTGCAGCAATAAATATCTATGCACTAAATCAATTGTCAATCCAATTTTTCTAGTTCTTGAAGGAGAAAAAAACCCAACCTAATTTCATATAATAAAATACAAAAGAACAAGTGGAGTTGTGACATCATCAGACCACCTAATGAATATTCATGACAAATGTTTTCACAAAATATTGTTGAACTTTAAAATTCAATAACTTTGTTATTTGTTCTCTGATTTTGATGAAATTTTCAGCATTTTACTCAGTGATATACCCTATTTATTAAGCTATAAATACTTTCAGCTCGGACCATCCCTTTAAGTGTTAAGTTTGTTTTTTAATGACTGAACGGTAGAAAGTTGAGGTTGACTGGGGCACACTGCACAAGTCTTGTCAGAATCTTTAAAGAGGGTTGTGTACATGTACAAGGGTGCGGAAATAACAAGCGGATTAGCTGGGGGATATTTGCAGTTCCTTTTTCAATTAATACCTTTACCTGCGCTGGAGTGTCATCAATAACATGACTATAATTTCTTCCAGTACATTGAACTAGTGACAATGGCCTCATAATTTGTAACTTGGTTTACATACATGTACACTGCTAATGCAGTTTATTCAGCATGTTGAGAAAGGGTCCAATAGTTATAAATGCATGCTTTTATCACAGCATATTATGGATGCTTGTCAATAAAAAAAAGGTTAATGAGCCCACTGTTTTGAATAATCTGAGCCTACTGTTAGTGTTGATTAATTTGCTATCATAAACAAGCATCACTTTTGCGCCCTGTTGCAATAGCATGCATTCATTGTTTTATGATTTCTTATGCATTATGTTGAAATCAATGATGAAATCTGCGCAAACGATGGTTTCAACTTTCAAAGCACATACAAAACCACCTTTATGAATTTGCATCATTGGTTTTATAATCTGTTCAGAGAAGTCATGTGCCTACAACGGCATTTCCATGAGATTCAATCATTTACATGTAGTACAATTGAGAATTGTCTTATTTTTACAAAGCGTGAAATAAAGTCTGTTTTTTCAACCAGGATATGCGTGTGTTGTGATTGATCCCTACAAACAACCATATGGAAATTCATCATTGTCATTGTGATACAGTTAATTTGCACAATCCTCAATAGTATATAAAAAGGAAGCACACTGAATTGTCATGACAACAATGTAGATGAGTATACAACATACTAGAATCTAGATTTGTTAAAAATCATGCTATGTCGTTGCTGGCTTTCCATAGTTTTGGTTGATCAGATCAATTACAAAATTGTAATACAGTGCCCTGGGTCCTATACTGCAAAGTTTTAGTGATTAATTGTATGCTTGATTTTCATGATTAACTGTACACTGTAATCAATGTAATCAATCATAAAAAAGATGTTCTACCATAGTTGCTAAGGCTAAGCTTTGTGTTTTGGGCCCCTGAATTTCATAGAACAGGTTTTACAATCTTTAACTTTTGTCAATTTACAACTGGTTACATGTAGATGAACGTTGCACTGTACCTGCTGTTACTAGTAATAATGAATGTGAACAATCGTACATATTCCACATGAGCACATGTATGTAGTCGCCCTATGTGACAAGACTGCAATGATAGCATTTTGAATATTAATAGAGCAAAAAAAATGTCATCCTATTTTTTAAACCAAGGTACAGCCCTTAAAAAAAATATGAAATTCAACAACACAATGGTGGATTTTCATGTGGTATAGTACCTCAGAGTTAGTACATCACAGTTCTCGGCTGACTGTATAATTTTGCAACAGTTCCAAATATTTCAGGGATGAGAGATGATTTAGCAATTTTAGTCATTGATCTATTAATTTGAATGAATTAAACTTTTTAGCTTCTTTGTTGATATTTGATCGTCGTTTATTGGAATTTGATTTCCTCTTTATTCAACAAAGATCTATTTTAAGCATTGGCAATGAGCAAGGTTCTAAATTTTATCTTGGATTTTTGTTTGTTTGTCGACACAGCTAACTTGTCCGTCCAAGTGAACTCTACTTTTTACAAACTTTATATTGGAAATGAATGTCAACCAGTATTAAGCAAACTTCAGCTAAGGGGTCCATTTAAATCACCTGTTTTTCTAATTTTCTATTAATCTATTTCTGTATATATGTTTATGCATTTAGTTTTTCTTTCCTTTGTACATTGTGATAAGCTATTCAAAGTTATATTTGATGAAATGAAATACAACAGTGCATGAAATCACCAGGTTGACAAGAATGTACCATTATTTCAAAAGCATTCGCCTAAACAGATTAAAATTAAAAAAAAGGATGTCTCAGTATCTGTTTGTAATTGTGGGCTGTGATATCTAAATTTTTCGTCGTTTAATGTTTCATACGTAAATTGTAGTCCCACCTGCACTAATTATTGTAGAAGTTAATGATTTAACTGTGATTTTATATATTTTTGTATTAATTACCAACCAGGGAGTAGTACAGCCTGCATTGTCATATTTGACAGTGACAACAAGACGGTAGCTTCTGCAAACCTTGGTGACTCCGGGTTTCTAATTATAAGAGCTGGTAGGGTGGTACATCGGTCAGAAGAACAGCAGCATTATTTCAACACGCCATTTCAACTATCGATAGCACCCCCTGGCTTACGAACAATATTAAGTGATAGGTAAGAAGTATGTTGCTTTTTATAACTCATTTAATATTATGATTATTGGTGTTTATTTTGACTTTTTCATATTTGATTAAAATTACATATATTTGCAATGTTGAGAGATATAATAGTTTAGATATGAATCAAAAGTGATTCCCGGAATGATGAGAATGCCAAACTGAATGTCCAGAATGCTGACAGGGAAGGAGAAAGCAAACTTGTTCCCTATTAAACCTTGATCTCCTTATTCTGCAGTTATACATGTATGAAATAATCAAATAAACAGGAGATTGTTTAATTAGAGACAAAAAAGAACAGCTTTGATATTTGCTTTCCCCACTTCCTTTTGGGGCGGGGGGAGAAGCGAGATGATGATGATGGTGATGTCACTGGCCTGTTACATATAGTTTTGCCACCACTTAATTATTGTAGACAGTGTTTATGATATCTTGCTTTGGCCTTTTTTCTACATTGTATTTCACAGTCCACATTCAGCATCAAGTTCACTCTTTACTGTTAGAGAGGGCGACATCATCTTAGTAGCAACAGACGGTCTCTTTGACAACATGTCAGAGCATATGATCCTTGGCGAACTTTCAAAACTAAAGGTTAGTCATTTTTGTCCAGGAGATGATACATGCATATAAATAACTTTTTTTTTTTGGGGGGGGCATGTATATATAAGATATCATACTACATATTGAACTCAAGCATACCCTTGTAGTGTTTCATTTGAAATTGATACACTTTGTGATATTTACATTCAACAGACTCCTTTTGGGGTTTTGAATTTATATTTCCACTATCTTCAATCTTTTGTTAGAGACTTCAAAATTGACACCCAATTACAGACAAAGTCTTGTTTTTTCTCATCTCATATTCTGTTAAACTATGGATCTAAGTTGGAATGTTTGAAATGGAAAAGCAGCAAGCAGGCTCAACTGAAGATAAAAAAACCTGAGTTGATTATGAATCATTGGCGAACCTGCTTTCTATTGGTGAATTACTGAAATTGAAGCTTTATTTACCACAATCTTCAACTTATTCAAAAAGGCTAAGATGCATATGATATTCATACTAGGTAGCCCCAAAACACATTCAACTGCTAGAAGGTTCGTCTTGTGTAGTGATACATGTAGATATATGGGTTTCTTGAATCACATGATTAATTTGAAGCAAGGCCCATCAAGCTAGTGCATCAAGATTTAGTAAAGTTTAGGCTGGTAGAAAACTGGCAAAAATGGCAATTAAAGTAAACTGTATTTGGGTATAAATGTTGGTGAATTAGACAAGGAACAGAATTGATAATATCAAAATCTTCAGTATTGATGGGGGATTTTCACTGTATTTGCAAATTGTACATAGATACAAACTGGCCCAACATTAAAATAGGCATACAGTACACATGCATTAGTAGTATTACCAGATGGAAGTATGGACCTACTCACGCTCCAATACTATCATGTAGGAAGTTGTTTTTCAAATTTATGAATTCAGGATCCTTGCAACCTTCCCTTTTAGCTTTGCTCAAAGAATGAATGAATTTTGGACTTTGTTCTTTGCATGAAATTTGCTGTTAACCATCAAATGCGAAGTACATGTAGATTAGACAAGTTTAATATAGTTAAACAGCTTTTGTAGAATTACTGCAGCTATATATCAGTACTATGCACAGGTTGATTCCTGGTTGTGCAGACTACTTGTAGCTATTTATCTCTTGTACAGTATACCAATTAATACTACCATAATACTCTTTGCCCTCAATACACGATGATGTCTGAATGGCAATCTTGTTTCATATTGTATATCCATGTACATGTGATAGGACATATCATCATCTGACTGATATCAATGTAAACACTTGCCAGCCATGTGCTTGACTAACCCAGTAGCATGCCCTATTAGCTGCTTCATCATATCAAGTTTTGTTTATTCTTCTACTTCAAAGCAAACATGACCAGGGTTCATGAGTCTGATATTTTCATAGTGAGATATGATGAGTTTTTTTTATCTCACAAGTGAACTTCTTCATCGTCTATTCCATCTTTGTGCTGATACAGAGAGGAACTTAATGATTCCGCGTCTCGCCGCTGGAGATTAAAAGCTCAGGAATGTTGTCAGCATTAGTGCTTTGATGTTGAAATAAGAGAACATCATGCTGTTTGTGCATTTTGAAAGATTTAGCAGAGTCATGAATTTTGTAGGATTTGGCAATAGAATATGGAATAGAGTATTTTTATGATGCTTTGTTGTTGAAGTCTGAAATCTTCACTACTTCACTACAAGTGAAAAAATGTCTTATTCAATTATTTGTGCTTGTCTGTAATCTTTCTCTTGATAGCATGTTGTTGACCCTTTTTCTCTTGTTGAGTTTTCATATGTATGTCTGTCATTTCTCATACTGCTGACTGTTTTGTCTACATTAATAATAAAGTATGGTAGAGAATTTGTTTTTCTTTATAAAAGGTAAATGCCAGTTTTGGTAATGATCTGAAAATGACTTTTTACAGAATCCAATATAATGACCACCCAAGTGTCTGTTTATATGAATAAGAAATATATGCCGAAGGATTCTGGAAAAAATTGTGTAATTGCTGAGAAATAAGCAAAATAAGTGCAGATTCGGGCACTTCCGTCGAGTCTTTATTCCAGCAATATGATATACAGTCCCCCGTGTGCCTATCTGTGTTGGCGATCTTCAGTGTGATTGTTTTTCAGCTTAGATTTTATGATTTCACAAAGTTCAGTTTATGTAACTGTACCAGATCTAGATCGATGATGATATAGTAATACTTAACTTTGGTTTTAACAGACTTTCTCACGAAATCAGTGTTTTACTGTAACTACTGTCATTTAGCTTTGATAACTGTGGAGTGAGTGCCAGGAACAATTTAAATACTGACATTGAACATAGCAAGGGCATACCTGTACAATTTGTAGGGCCTTGGTACATCATAGCTCCTATCCGGTTCTCTCTGCCTCCCCCTTCTCTTTTGAAATATCTTTTTCATTACACTAGCCTACTCAGTTGTATGTGTACATTCCCTCTCTCTATCCCTCTCCACTCTTTCTTCACTGTCTACACCCCCCCCCCCCTCTCTCTCTCTTTGCTCCAGCTCTCTCTACTCTCAAGATCTCTCCCACGCTCACTATTTCTCATCAAGAATCTACACCACAAGTGGATGCATTTGCAATCAATGTGGAGGTTCAATTACAGCGAGACTCAACGAGGGGTTGTATAAATAGTCGAGCAATTCACGTCTGATTTGTCTGTACTTCTGAAAGACAACCCCCATTAATATCAACCCACAAGCTTGTCTTTTGGCTGGCTCTTCAAATTCAACCAATTTCAATGAGTACCTACATGTAGGTCTACCACACATAAGCAACGTTTCTTTGAAGGAAAAGGTAATGAAAGGTATCCATTGAAAGAATTCCCATCGGGTTTAATTACTACAAATGCACATTTCAAGCGATGGTGGTACTTGTCCAATTTCAAGTGATATTGTCCATGAAAGTAAACCTTGGTTTGATTTGAAAGATGGGACAATGGAAATTGTGACTGAATCTCTTTCTTGGCTTTCGTAAAGATCAATCGTTTCTTAAAGATCAATGGCTTACATGTACCTGATTGATGAAAACAAAATTTAGATTATTTATTCCGAAATGGAAGTAGTAAACAACTATGAAAGAGGAAATGAGTATTACCTACAGCACATACATTATGCAGGCCAGTGTTTCTCTTTCCTTTTCTCTCTAAGGGGTTTACTTCATGGATAAATGATAGGAAATTACCATGGTCTTTTGGAGTTTAAAAGGCAACTTTCAGATCATGCTTAGAGTAACATGTGTAGAACAAGTTTGTGAAAATGTTTTGAGTAAGATTTGCCCTTATCCTTTCTAGGGTAGACTTGTGGTTCTGTGGCATCCGATGTTTATCCCTAATTATATAATTCACTCTCAAATAGTTCGGATGGATATTCTTTGAAAATACTGTTCATGAATCAAAAATGAGATGGAGTGCAAGATCAAGTCCTAAAAGTAGCATTCCAACATTGGTGCTCATTCTGATCCTTGATCTTTCATGATTTGAAATAAACCACATCCAACCTGCATCTAATCCACACCTACAAATTAATGATAGAGGCCGATTACTATTATAACTGGGGAGCGATGCTATCAAATTTTATGCGACCACTCACTACATACATGTACAGTAGAAATGATTTCCTATTTTCCAGAAATATTTCCTCGGTGCAAATTACCCAGGTAACAAACAGTTCACATTGCGATGATATCTCTCTCTCCATCTCACTGCCATTGCCTGTATTTTCTAATTAAGTTTCTTGATGAGATTTCTTGAGACTGAAGGTGTTGTTTTCAGTATGCTAGGCTGGATGAAATTCAATGACATAGATCTCCACCGTGCCCAGTAATCAAATTATGATCACACTTGAAGGGCAGACAAATGAGTGATACCTTCTCCTCTCCTTTTCAGACAACTAAAAATTCACTAAACAAGTAGGCCTGCATGTACATGTAAATCATGCAAAATTAGTCCTCCTTTTCTTTCTCAAGACACACGAGGAGCTGACAACCAACGATCAATTAAGTTGTTTCTCCTTTCTGTATACTTCTCTAATTTAATTGTGAGAATAGTTAAGTGCAAATAAAAACACAATTGGCAATAATCCAACATTGTACAAAGAAGCCATGAATAAAAAGTGAGAAGTTATCGTTTGAAAACCTCAAATTTTGGTCTTTACCAACTAGGCCTTCATAAAGGATATAAATCATGAAAATATTGAAGGCCCACACTGTACATCCAGATGCTTTTTGCTCTCTTCAAATCAGATAGGCCTACCTGCCTCCTTAAATGTTTCTGGAGTTATTTTTATTCTGATACAAATTATCTTTTAGTGTGAACAGGTTGAAGGTGAACGCTGGATGGAGAAGATGAGTTGATGTGCTTCAGCATTAAGAGACAGTAATGTGATAGCTGGAGTGTGGCATTGATATGATGAGATGCGAAAATGTGACTACATTATTTCTCCTTGAGATCAGGAAGTGAATGTAATCAAATCAATCCAGTGAGATTTTTTAAAACTAGTATTAGTATTACAATGCATGGTAATTGTACATGTATATATTTTTTGCTTGTACACTGTGTAGTATGTATGAAAATTATAGTGATTATGGCATTGACAATGATAGTATTTGATGATGATAATTTAATAGAGGTGTAAAGTACAGTTATGAGGAAATACATTTGTTGATAGGCCTATTGATCTTGGATGTTTTAACTTTATGATATGACACAATATTTTTATGTAATATTCTTTAAATGCATATTAAGCCTAGTAATGATTGCAGGGGGGGGGGGTTACAATGAGCTTCATACAGTACACCCCTAGATATCTGTCATGACTCATTTGATGCTTGATACACTTGAGTTCCATTGATGTTCTTGACCCGTTGATTTCCTATTGATAGCTGTAACATGATTAGTAACAGCCAGAAGATGTGAGCTAGATTCACATGAATCCATAGCTTTCCTGTTTGACTTTTAAAAAGTTCAAGTTGCAAATTGAGGAATCTCCCAGATTGTCAATGCTCTAAAGGTGATGCTGACACACTTTTGTTTCAACTTTCTTTAATTTAGTGTAGAACACAAAAGTATGCTGCATGATAAAGATATAAAACAGAAGCTGTGTTCGTATGAATTCTTTATGTCTCTTTCAACTGATCAATTTCCTTGATCTCTAACCATAAATGAAGAGATGTTCAGGCAGAAGCAAGGTTCACATACATGTACAATATAGTCCAGACTAGGTTTTAAAAGTTCAAAAGTCTCCCTCCCCTATTTCTGTCACTACTTATTTGATGCCTAATGATACTCTTGTTTTATGTTCTTGACCCATGGATTTCCTATTCAATCAACAAGTAGGGTAGTCATAGATTCACACAACAACTGAGAAGGCTAGTAGATACAAGTTGAATTCTGACTTTGTGTTAACTGCCAAATCTAATTTGAAGAATCTGCTAGTAAGCAATAAGATCAATCATTTAATCTTCATGAAATAGCATACATGTCCCAGGTAACAATAGTTAAATTAAAAAGATATGTCTTCTAGATTATCTGTTCAATCCTGTTGAAACTATTTCCTGGTCTGTGATGATATGATTCCCAGTCTTTTCATAAATCAAAATGGCTCTATTAAAGAGGGATAATAATTACATGCATCATACCAAGCTATAGCTTGTAAAACGCTATATCTCCTCACAAACATGTACATGTAGTAAGCTTGCATTGTATAATCTCATTATGAGCGAAATATTTACGGAGGACTACTGTACGTTTAGTGATGAAAAAGGTAAAATATTGCCCAATGCCTAGTGTATCCCATGATATTGTGCTCAACTTTGCAAATAAGTTCTTTCTGGAAATCAAATGGTTTGAGTTAAAAGGATGTTTCATCATTGACTTTGATAGGAAATTACTTCCAGGTTAAATCAGATAGCATAAAATTGTCGTTGATTTTACGAACCCCTAAATCGGGGTTAAGGTCAATTTGTAAAATCATGCGTATCATGTGCATTATTATTATTATTATCATTATCATGTGCATTATTATTATTACACAAACCACATATGCGCAACATTTAGGTTGGGATTTTTTTACCTCTGTGCACCATTCCAGAGACAATACAAGATGGGCTGCTTTGTAAAATCAAATTAGAGGTTTAATTTAGATATGCTCTTATTCTTTAAGTAATATCAGTTTTAAATTAATTTTTTAAATTTTTAATTTAATATGAACCCAGGTGAGGTAAATGGGTACCGGTAGGAAGTAATTCCTTCAAAAGCTGTGTGCGCTATGAACGCCTAGCTTAGCCGGGTAATATAGGAGCGCCTTGAGCACCTAACAAGGTGGATATGTGTGCAATATAAATACCCTATATTATTATTATTATTATCTGATGTTTGGTAATTAAATAGAGTGAATAACAGGCTTTCAGAATAAGCAAAAAAAAAATTATTTTGAAAATTTGACCAAAAGTAAACTTTGAGCCGGTTCAAAAAAATCACTGATGAAATTAGTCTCAAAAGTCAAAACAGATATTTGCAAAGTCTGCGTATTTTTTGTTGTAGATGTATGTTTCATTTAATATACACAATACACTTCCCATATTCCCATTCCTAAATTTGACCAAGAAGATTTATTTTAGACTTCAAAAGTCTACAATGTGCACCATTGAATGTATGTACATGTACAATGCATGTTTATTTTACCACTTAATATTTGCCCAGTAAGTTCAAGGTGTACTGCACTATTTACACTGATGATTAGATTTGATGTCCATAGAACTTTGACATAGTTGTACTATGAAGGTGAAATTCACCAAAACTTGATTGACTTCAATGACAGCATTTTGCTTTAAAAATAAATGATCACATGTATGTTCTAAATAATGATTTTTAAGTCATATTATTCATATATGTAGTTGCAGGGAACCTTTTAACAAATTGTAAGAGATTTGATTTATTAAGATTGTATTGAGTACAGAATGCAGATTGACTCCATCATGGTTTTGTCATTGTCTCACCTGCGAAGCAAAGTGAGACTATAGGCGCCGCTTTTCCGACGGCGGCGGCGTCAACATCAAATCTTAACCTGAGGTTAAGTTTTTGAAATGACATCATAACTTATAAAGTATATGGACCTAGTTAATAAAACTTGGCCATAAGGTTAATCAAGTATTACTGAACATCCTATTAGAGTTTCATGTCACATGACCAAGGTCAAAGGTCATTTAGGGTCAATGAACTTAGACCATGTTGGAGGAATCAACATCGAAATCTTAACCTGAGGTTAAGTTTTTGAAATGTCATCATAACTTAGAAAATATGTGGACCTAGTTCATGAAACTTGGACATAAGGTTAATTAAGTATCACTGAACATCCTGCATGAGTTTCACGTCACATGACCAAGGTCAAAGGTCATTTAGGGTCAATGAACTTTGGCCGAATTGGGGATATCTGTTGAATTCCCATCATAACTTTGAAAGTTTATGGATCTGATTCATGAAACTTGGACATAATAGTAATCAAGCGTCACTGAACATTTTGTGCAAGTTTCAGGTCTCATGATTAAGGTCAAAGGTCATTTAGGGTCAATGAACTTTGGCCGAATCGGGGTATCTGTTGAATTACCATCATAACTTTGAAAGTTTATTGGTCTAGTTCATTAAACTTGGACATTAGAGTAATCAAGTATCACTGAACATCCTGTGCGCGTTTCAGGTCACATGTCCAAGGTCAAAGGTCAATGAACTTTGGCCGAATTGGGTGTATCTGTTGAATTACCATCATAACTTTGAAAGTTTATGGATCTGATTCATGAAACTTGTACATAAGAGTAATCAAGTATCACTGAACATCCTGTTCCAATTTTAGGTCACATGATCAAGGTCAAAGGTCATGTAAGGTCAATGAACTTTGGCCATGTTGGGTTTTTTTGTTGAATAACCGTCATATCTCTGTAAGTTTATTGGTCTAGTTCATAAAAAGTGGACATAAGAGTAACCATGTATCACTGAACATCTTGTGCGAGTTAGAGTAGTATTCAAGTCAGCACTGCTGCTATATTGAACCGCGTGATGCAGGTGAGACGGCCAGAGGCATTCCACTTGTTTGGGATATTTTATGAGTATATTCACACTTCTGTTTTTAGCTCCATGATTAGGTTTTAAATTTGTATTTGGAAAGACATGTATTGATCATACAATTAAAACAGAAACATGTTTGTGGATTATTGCAAATCACAATTTTGAGGTAAATAAAAGGTCATGTTTTTGGCTAGAATTATGATTTCGCAAATCACTTAGTCATTCTGAATGAATTATTACAGAAATTGGAAAACAGCTGATGTCATTGTAGTAATTTTCAAATTATGATACCACAACTGATGTGTTTTGTCAATTTCTGGTGCACCATGGATAAGAAGTAGGCTTTTGGATATCCAGATCAAGCCATATGGGGATTATGTTGTTGATGGCATAATAATTGTCATGTTTTCTGAATATTGGAATAAATAGCTGTAATTGTTGCTTTATGAAGAGTATTTCATTTAAAATGCATTATAAAAAATAAATCATTGTAAAGTAGATAAAGGCCTTCATAAGAGATGCCAATCTGGTATTTATTCTACAGCTGCAACTCAACATTTAGTGCTTCTTTTGTTATAAAGGGAACCTAGCTGACCTTTTGCTTTTTATTTAGAGTTAAAGTGACGTCATTCAATCATGTTTAATATCTTATGGATATATTTGATTGTCTCCTTATTTCTGTGCATTAAAATGATCCCCACCCCACTTTAATACACTGTAACAAAAATCTCGCAGAAAGATAGCTTGTCATATGTAGTACAGTACCTCAGATTTACTATGATTTTGAAAATTATTCCAGTTTATAAACTATTAAAGGGAAACAGTTTTAAATCTAGTCAAAGAAGCATGCATACAAACCCTTGTGGGCAATCCTTGTCTCATTGTAGGCAAGATGATACTTATGTATTTTGTATGAAGCAGGTGAATGAGGATAAAACTTGTCATTGATACAAAGAACAACAAATCTGTACATGGATTCTTTTAAGGAGAATCTGCACCCTGAATTTAATTTGGTCGTCGTGGAAGGAAAATGAGACTATGAGAGGACCAAATCATATTACTGAAGGTTTTGCAAGAATCTTAATATAAGATGGAGTTCGCATAATGCAAATAGCTTCCCCCTTCCCCATGCCATGTAAATTTTATTTTAGATTCCATGAATTCCAATTCATAAAGTGGTTCATAATGGCTTAATAAGCTGTAATTTCTTAAGAAGCTTGTTGTGCTCGCATATATATGACTATACAAAAAACAGAACAAACTCTTAGTCTTAATGGATTTTCACCAAAATATTACAATAATCTACTCTGTTTTGCTTATCTGTTGCTTTAATGACAAAACAAGTTCAATTCAAGTTTGGTTTGCCCTTTAAATATGTTCATGAATTGCAGAATAGCTGGTGGGAGATGCCTAGAGCAATGGATGTGTTTGCTGTGAGTGTATGTACATGTACATGTATATTGATTGTTTTTAGCTAGTGGGCAGTGAGTATGAGGAACATGGGGCCACTTTATTTATCAACCTGTGTCTCAATCCATTCCGAAGGTAGAGTTTCCAGACTTGTTTTCTAAGCCAATGTCTGCAACATATTATACACATGTATAAAGCCAGTGACTATGGCATATGAAGCCACCTGAAAGGCTGAAATCACCCTGCCTATCGCATAATCAATTGGATCATGCGATAAGAAGTTAGGATGCAAAACTGTATAGCTTTATCGTTGTAGCGGTAAATACAGTATGCAGGTTGCCAATGAACGTTGTATGCTAATTTCTACTTGGGAACTTCAAATGTGCCTAATTGTATTCTGTTGACAAAGGTTCATGCGACGATCGTGACTGAAATTGTAAATTGTATGCTGCATTATTTTCATCTCTTTACAATCAGTGGCAGATTAATCAAAATGTTTTATCATTTCAAAATGAATTTTATTAAAAGTATTTTTTACAAGCTTTCTTAACTTTTGCACTTTACATCAAGAGTGGTACATGTATGAAGCATCTTAGTTTTTAATTTTTAGATACGTGCAGTTGTGCATATAATAGACTGGGATATTTTGAGAGAAAGGTTGTTTGTCAGACTCTATGCTTTATAGATGGCCTGGGTTACCACTCACTCCTATCACTCAGTATGTTACCATCTACTGCAGATAACACCACATCATAGATTTAAAGACCCCTTGCTTAAATGCAGGATTCTAATTTGCATGATACACTTGAACATGTTCATACATATGAGCATTTACCATGAGAATTTACCATGCAAATAGTACAACATACCCTATAGTATAATTACAAATAGCGAATAGGCATGAGTGTTATGGTACAGGATTTTGCATAAGGTGAAAGAAAGGTGCTCTATTCAACGAGGTGTTGGCTGAGTTGAATAGAGCATCGTTCTTTCACCGAATGCGAAATCTCGCACCAATGCATGAATAAGGATATGTGCTATTTGTGTTGTACAATGCCTTGGAAATTAGTGAAAGTGTGAACAAAATTTTTCCCCCCTGCGTTAAATCTATGAAAAGGGAAAAAAATGTTCAAAGCGAAAAAGCATCTCCCGCAAGTGTGCATGATATCTAGGGCAGCAATTCGCATTTAGCTAGCAGGTCATACGCGAATTGCACCTTCATTTATTTACTAAGCGCAATGAATTGAATCGTATTGTGACGTCACCTCATAAAGCCATGCAATGGTACACTTTTGATGGTACAGAATGATGTATACAACAAGCTACATGTAAGTACGGTACCGTTGTACAACACAATCTGTCGCACCTTTTTTAGATGAGAACACAACATTATTGGTCTGACCTAACTAGTCTCGGCAATATTCTGTAATTAACATTGTACAGATCTAGAAGACCCCATAGGAGATACATGTAGGTGTAATGTAGGTCGCCCAGTAATGAGAATATGGCAATATAGCTCTATGCATGTACAGGATATTGAAAATAGTCCTCACTTTATCCATGGCATGCCCTGTAAACCTCTCAGACTGCACATATGCCGTGAATTGCTCTATGATAGCACATGTACATGTACATGTAGAAATCTGATTACATAATCATCACTTAGTGTTAAGGGTAATTCTATTGAGCATAGTGCTCAGACTATGAAGCAAGGATTTTAACATTGATTGAGCTGAGGTATTTGTTCTCACATTCTAGTTCATCATGCAAAATATGTCCACATGGTAAACTGAGTTGTAAAGTATCCTAGAATTGCCAAGCATATGCTCATAAATGTCAGGTGACTTTCACCAGTGTCTCAGATAGATGATTTAATAGCCTGTTCACACAAGTGTTTTTAACTTTAATACATGAAAGCAAATCAGAAAATGTAGTGAATCAGGAGCTGTTCGCTAGTATAACTGTCATGTATTTGGATTCAAAATCTTTGTTTAATTGTCTCTATCAGGCTTGCAGTTACGTCATAAATGTCTTCAATCTGAAGCAAATGAGTAAATAATAAAATTACTGTCACTTAGATTCTGGATCCTACTAGTAGGATCCATACATAGATTAGGGTCTGTGAAGAGGATATTGAGGTGGAGGGCAAATGTACAGTCCATTAACCCTATAGGACCTACACCCCTTAACCCCCCCCCCCCCATTCTGATCAAAAAGAGGTTTATTACAAAATAAAATGAGATAAAAATATAACAGTTCAAAAATACTGGTTTGGTCTGTCTAATGCAATCCAGGAAAGGACATCTCTCCCCTAGTTTCTGATTTAGTGTAAAAAATTCAAATGAAAGACTGAAGTTTAAACGCTAGTGTGAAAGCTGCCTTTTGGAAGTAGAAGCTGCTCTCGTTTTAACCATTAGTATTGTCAGTAGAAATAGAAATGGCTATCAAGCTCAGACTAATGGACTACATGCATGGCAAACCACTTCAAATGGCTACATCTTTCACTCTGATTGCTCTAGGTACACGTAGAGAATCCTTTCATAAATGCAGTACACTTTCTGTTCAATCAGTATTAATCTTGGCTCTGTTATGAATAGGAATTTTAATAGTTGTTGATGCTACCCAAAAGTATCCATTGGCATTTTTAAAGAGATTTGTATTGCTTCTTCAATTTCAATTTATTTATTTGCTAATTATGTATGATTTCTAGAAAGGCTTGATATAGTATGAGATAGTCCCCCTCTACTCATGGATGGGTCTAATAATGTATATGTGCAGCATGTGGTATGCAGTCAATCATTTGTGCTGCCTTTGCAGCAATAAGTCAGGTCTGTCTGCTAATTGATCACTTTCCATGATCAACGCCTGTGTTAATTTACTAAAATTTGTCTACATGTACATGTATATCATGTTCATGACTGTTTAATAATATAGTACAATGTATATTGTTTTCAAAGTAGCTAATAGAAGTTTTATGCACTGACATAGCAACTCACATGACTCATTGTTTTAACTCATTGAGTCCTGTGTTCATCTTCTTTTAAAATTACCAATTTATCAGCGAGCTATTGTACAGTACATGTAAATGTATAGGCCTGCCTACAGGCCTTTTTAATACATGAATACTTGTGGTATTTTATCCTACATAGTCCTGCATACATTGTGCAGCCCATTAAATTATCTTTTCAATTGGAAGACTTCCAAGTTATCATCATCATACATAGTGTTGTACAACTAATACCCCTTTCATAAACCCAATTATGCGGCTAATAGCAGCATAATTTGGTCTTAAATCGAAGAAGGACAAGAGTTATCCGCATTATTTTGATGCTGCAATTATCCGCATAATAGCAGCATCAGGACCAGATTTTGATAATTGCCATGGTGCGGCCACAAGGTCACCCTTTTCCAAGGCAACCGCATCGGAGGGGGTGTGTGCCGTTGCGATGACGATCATCCGCCTTTTTCAGGACGGGCCCGCCGTTGCGATGACAATCATCCGCCTTTTTCAGGACGGGCGCTTGTAAAAAATAGTGCGGATTATTTCTGGAGTTTGTTAACACAATTTTTATTGAATTATCTGCATTACTCTTAGGCGACTAATTGGAGGATGGGTTTATGAAAGGGGTATGAATGATCCTGTCTAGACTCATAAAGGCAAAGCCTGGACATTGGCACCTGAACCACATGTATATTTCCTCTAATATTATGAATTGACTGCAATCTGTACATAAAGTCAGCTGGACAAAATTTGAATACTTGGAATAAAATGTGCTTTCTTCTAATTGCAACCACTCACACGCTTTGTAGTAGTCGTATTGAGTTGTCAACAAACCAAAACAAATAACTAGCATTTGTCCAAACTCTAATAGTACTGGTGGGCGTTTCTGTTCAGCCTTTCTAAGAATTTCATTTTAAATGTAGATGGGGATGGGAGGGGATGTTTCACAAAGAGCTAGGTCTGACAATACTGCAGGCATACTTAATTGCCAACACCCACATGAATGTGATCTGACCAATGTGGTGAAAGCTCATACTACACAGTACACACAGTGAGAAATTTAATTTGGAAATTTAAATTTAATCAGAATTCAGTCTTTGTGATATACCCCATGGTTTATAAAGGGTTGATTGTCAAATGAATCCAGAAGATTCTATTTCCTAATTTCCCTTTAGGAATGTAATCTCCTTGGTGTGATTTGTTAGTAATGATAATGGTTTATCATCAAGAGAATCTGAAAGAAAGATAGTGCTTTAGCTCCCTGAACGAATGCTGTCGCTGTAGGCATGTATAGAACAAAAATTCTCCTCTCATATCTCAGATGACTCCTCATCAATTTGTCTGATATTTGCCCTATCAATCACAACACTTTAATTGTCCTTACGAGGATTCTTCATTTTGCTTTGGGCCTTCATTGGTTTTTCTTAAATGTTAACCAGTGTTGCTTTCGAATGCCTGGATTTTTCTGTTTCATTCAGCTAATCATTGACTTTTAGAGATCTCATTAATGTCAGGTATAGGAGACAGAGACGTAACTGCAAGACAAGACTAGTCTGCTGATCATAATTTGAAAAATAGGTTTTCTTGGGGAGTCACTTTTTTCCGTTTATATAGCAGGGCAGCTTTCACCTGAACCTTTCGTTCTGCATATTGCGCTCCCTTCACGGCATTTTTATGCCTAGTTCAACTTCAACACCTGGAAGAGTTCACTGTATGTTGCATAAAGTAAAGGCCGACATAATGGTGCTCTATATGCTTTGAGCTTTGGCTCATGTCTGAACAAGGCTTCATCATCAAGTGCTATCCTTCATCTGTAGTAAATATTGAAGTTGAAATGGAAAACTAGTCCATCGCTCTAGTTTACGCCCACAATGGCTGCAGTTCATTGCCTGACATTTATCTTGGAGCTGGTTTAATATAACTGATATTACATTTCTAAATGTTATGAAAAGGTGAGAGATCGCTGGCTTGATAACAGCTTGTGTTGTCAGAAAGCTGTCTGTGCTAATTCCCCCCCAAAAAATTATAATTTTCAGCTGGGATAGCAAGTGGTGTGTAAGGGGAAATGAAGGGAAAGTCCCGCTTTCAAAGGGTAGTCAAAAAGGGATGAAATCAAAATAAATTGAAGCCCATATAAGTAATCTGGTATTAAAGTATAGTCCTACTATTAACATAAAGAATTGGTTTTACAAGTTTAGAGGAGAAAGGAGATCTAAGTGTTGTCTTATATTGGAAAAAGTGCTATGTGGGATCCTGCATCAGATGTTGGTGAGGGCACAAACTAGCTTTTATGCTGATGTAATGAAAAAAAAAACCTAACTACAGGTAACAATATTACTATTTAACACCCCCATCACCCATTCTCTGAAAGTATGGCATTAAATACCCATGCATCCTTTCAATATAACTTCAAAATTTAAGAGTAATTTATCCAAAGTAATAGAGCTAAAAGGATGCAAATGAACCCCTGAAATTACATGTCGCTGCTGTAAGAGACCATTCCTTATACATTGTTGACCCTCCAAGAATGTTAGCTACTTGATTGGTTAAGGCCATAGCTTCCCCTGTTCCTGCGTTGAGGTGTAGCATGTGTTTTGACGAGGGCAAGAGAGAGAATTTGCGTGGGACGAGACAAATAGACAGAAAAGAGCGAGGTGCTATTGCTAATGAGATAAACAAGGATATGCCAAGATGGTGATTCAATGTACATGTAAAGCTAATTGATCTGTGTTTTTGTTGCTCTAGCTTTCCCATTTGCAGTAGAAGTATGTGTATTAAGGTTGACATCTGTAGTGATAATTCTTGTATTAAAGCTGTCTGAAACATTGATACAACCCCAGGAATTAAATGGGAAGTCTTACCCTGAAATGAAGTTGGTTTTAATAGGAACACAATGGAAATTCTTGTTTTTAACTATTTAACTATTGACATCAATAATAAGATAAAATGATTAAACCTCTTACATACATGTAGCTATGTAGTTCTAGGTCAAAAGAATCTATCAGCACCATTACTGAAGATTAACATCCCTTGCACCAGTGAGCATTGCATTTGCATTGAGGTGATATACTTTGAAAGAATCCTACGATACTATGTAAAAAGCATTGTTTGTCCAAGGACCTTTCTTCATTTGTTATTCAGCTTAACACCACAGATCTTCACAGGGTCATAAATAACCATTGAAGTATTATGTAAATTCCTGACTTCCAATGGTCATTTCAGTGAGATTTATAGACAAGATATTTACAGATGGAAAGGGGTCCCATAAAACTAATTTTGAATTGGAATGGGAAGGAATTCAAGGATTCCTCCAGTTTTGGGGTAAAAACATGAAATGTGTAAAAATGGGAAACAGAAGAATTGTTTTAATAGATACAACCCAGTTACCCCACCCCACCCTCTAATTCTCAAACCATATGTACAGTAGTTGTAAATTGTGAAAATGATCTTGTATTGTTGTAATTAGGCTGAGTTTTATATTCAACCATGAGAACCTGGTGGTGAGAATGCATGCAGACTTATTTCTATGATTGGTTTCATGTTTTTTGTAACAAATGATATCCTACATGTAGTTCTGATACAAGGGGAAATTAAAGTGGATGATAAGGAATTGTATGCTTCTTGTGTTTTTGTCTCACCTGCATAGCAGAGTGAGACTATAGGCGCCGCTTTTCCGAATGCGGCGGTGATGGTGGCGTCAACATCAAATCTTAACCTAAGGTTAAGTTTTTGAAATGACATCATAACTTAGAAAGTATAGGGACCTAGTTCATTAAACTTGGCCATAAGGTTAATCAAGTATTACTGAACATCCTATTAGAGTTTCATGTCACATGACCAAGGACAAAATCATTTAGGGTCAATGAACTTAAACCATGTTGGGGGAATCAACATCAAAATCTTAACCTGAGGTTAAGCTTTTGAAATGTCATCATAACTCAGAAAATATATGGACCTAGTTCATTAAACTTAGACATAATAGTAATCAAGTATCACTGAACATCCTGTGCAAGTTTCAGGTCACATGATCAAGGTCATTTAGGGTCAATGAACTTTGGCCGAATTGGGGGTATTTGTTGAATTACCATCATAACTTTGAAAGTATGTTGGTCTAGTTCATAAAACTTGGACATAAGAGTAATCAAGTATCACTGAACATCCTGTGCACATTTTAGGTCACATGACAAAGGTCAATGAACTTTGGCCATAATGGGGTATCTGTTGAATATCCATAATAACTTTGCAAGTTTATTGATCTGACTTTTGAAACTTGGACATAAGAGTAATCAAGTATCACTGAATATCCTGTGCAAGTTTCAGGTCACATGATTAAGGTCAAAGGTCATGTGAGGTCAATGAACTTTGGCCACATTGGGGCCTGGGGTATTTGTTGAATTACCATCCTATCTCTGTATTGGTCTAGTTCATAAAACGTGGAAATAAGAGTAACCAAGTATCACTGAACAACTTGTGCAAGTTATAGTAGTTTTCAAAGTCAGCACTGCTGCTATGTTGAATCGCGTGATGCAGGTGAGACGGCCAGTGGCATTCCACTTGTTATATTGTGATGTCCTGTAAACCTTTTATTAATCTAATAAATTTTACAGACAGCGCCATAATTTGTGGATTGTAGGGTAAATTGCAGAGTTCACTAGGTTATGTGATAAAGAATAAATACAAGTCTCAACTGTGACCTAGGATTATTGTTGACATTGGGAGTTGTCTGTCCTCCTTCATAGTTGTATCCCAAGATGAAATTGTAAATCATATTCAATGGCATATCTATAAAGTTGAAGCTAGAGATGGAGAGGGCAAGGGCCCTCATTGACTCTTTCAGAAATTAGTAATATGACAAGCAACTAAAGAAGCTATCTGTCAGAAAGGGTGTTAATTGTGATTTTCCCATTGTCCGATGGTGGAAGGGGCAAAAGCATATCCCTTGCCCCAAGTTTTACTCTTTTTTCTTATCGTACCATTGCTTATATTTGAGTAAATAAAGGTTGTGATTACAAAGTGAAAAATGACATCATGTTTTCTCTCGACTCAAATAATGTAGTTTTATGGTGCTGTTAGATATATCTGCCGCGTTTGATACAATAGATCATAACATTTTCATATCCGGTTATTCAATAGAATAGGCATTAGGTCCAAAGTCTTATCCTGGTTCCAATCATACCTGTCTGGATGGACTTCACAAGTTGATATTGATGGCGCATTGTCAAATCCCATAACTCTAGAATTTGGACTCCCTCAGGGGTCAATAGTCTGACCCATAGGCTATTCAATATATACTCTTCCAGTTGGTGATATCATCCGAAATCACTGTATCAACTATCATTTTTATGCTGACGACATACAATTGTATGTTTCTTTTGATCCAAAGACTTCTGGAGCTCTCAATAATGCACTGGTTAAACTCCAGAATTGTATATCATCAGATATAAAGACAGTGGATGATAGTGAATAAGCTAAAACTAAATGACAAAAAAAAATTGTTTTTTTTTTTGTCACGGCCTCTACTTATAACTTGCGCAATCTTCCAAATGTTCAACTTGATGTTGATGGTACACTCATAAGACCATCAGAAAAAATATGAAACCTTGGTGTCATTATGTCATATTTGATTCCTGCATGTCATTGTCATACCATATCTCTCATATCTGTAGCACAGTCACTTTTTATTTAAGGAACATTTCTAGAATCAGAAGGTTCATTGACAAATCTGCCTGTCACAATGCTGTTTGTTCATTGGTTCTGTCTCGTATTTATTATTGCAATGGGCTCCTTTCTACAATTCTCTCTAATCAATTAATTCGTATTCAACGACTACAGAATTGGGCAGCACGATTAATTTTACAGGTTTCCTGAGGTCATCCTTTCCAACCACTCTTTAATTCTCTTCACTGGCTTCCTTTTAAACATAGAATTACATTCAAATTACTCTTGATTGTCTCACAAAACACTGAATTAACAGGCTCCACAGTATTTAAGTAACTGCTTGAATCTGTATACACCAACTAGAGCTCTTAGGTCGGCCAGTGATCACCTTCGCCTCACATATTCATTAACTCATACATTAGCTGGTGACAGAACTTTGACGGTGTCGGCTTCAAAATCCTGGAATGACCTGCCACTAATAATTAGACAGTCTCCAACATTTAATTAATTCATTGTAAGTGCTTTGGGCCTAATGGGAAAAGCGCAGTACAAATAAGTAATAATAATAAAAATAACTGGCTTTTATGTATAGGAAGATGAAAGAGAAGGGTTAGGGAAATTTAAGTATGATGGTTTTATGTCAAAGAAAAGAAACACATTATTCAGTAATTCAGTGCTTTAATTTTAACAAAATATTGCATACATTACATGTGTTTGTAAAATTTTGTTTTCTTTTTAGTTTTTATTTGTTGCCCTAAATCCATACTTGGTTAAAAACCTAGGCTAGAGTGGTGTGATTTACATGCACTGTATAGATTTAGTTATGTAAAGGAGCAGGTGTAGTCTATCACACTGATCATTCAGACTTTGTGAATAAAATATGATGTCCTGTAGGCCTGACACAGGTTTATGCCAAGAAACTTGAGTCACAACATCGTGTACATGTATGTCCAGCAACCTGTATTACTCACACCATTTAATGCAGCCATTGGTTTGCCAATCATCAATACTTTAAAGGAGTGTTGTGAGAATGTTGAGGAATGAATCATTTTGAGCTATTGAAATTCTTTTCCTTATTAGGAAGAATATACAAATTGATTCACTACAAAGGATTTTCCTTCACTTATCCTCAAATTAATTTGAAATGTGGAAAAAATATCCCAGCTGAACAGTCATACTGATGATTTGTGTCAAGTCCCAGATGCAGCACCTGTGGAAACTGAATCAATTTTGATTTCCATATCTTACAACAAACATACTGTACATGGAAGATCCTATTCATATCACTTTGATATGAGACATGTGTTTCTTGCCTAATTTAATCTGAGTGCCAGAGCTGAAATGTAACTTTAACCACTTAAGACAAACCTCCCACGTGTGGTTGCTCCTGGAATATTGCCAGGGTAGAGGTTACCGAAAAGTGTTCCAATGACTCTTGTTTGAGAGCAAAGAGGAGGTAACACTTCCCTTGTTGAATTTTATTTAGAATTTCATGTAATCAAGTTGATGGGAAGAAGAGAAGAGGTTACAATTATACCAGGGGATGTTCTGCAAGGGTTTAATTCTGAATAAAAGTCATACTTAAATGCCAACTTATTTTATGTAATCACCTTGATAATTATTGTAGGCAATATTGCACATCCCATCAGCATGTTTTGACCAATGCAGTGATGAATTGTATACCAAAACAAAGTGGGAATTTAAGTTTAAGTAATAGCCAGACTTGAATTTTTGTGAAACACCCCAAAGATTTACCGTAAAAATATCTATTGATTGTAACACTGATGAATGAGAGAGAGAATGTCATTATACTAATACTACACACGCATACCCACACACACACACATCAGAAACATTGAATATGATATGGAATGGACAGGAACATCAATGCAAGTGAAATGTTCTTACCGTAATTTTTTTAGAAAAATAATTTCCATCTCATTATGTATTTCTTTCTATTTCTCTTTACAGGACAACACTTTTTCTAGTGTACAGAAAACAGTCAATGATATTGCAGCTAAAGCAAGACGTTTAGCGTATGACCCAACCTACATGTCACCATTTGCTATGCATGCAAGGGAGAATGGAATGGAGTTCACAGGTATGAAGAGATAATTATAAAAACTGCAAACCCCCAAGTTCAAACTTAGTATAAATGGCGTAGTTGTTAACTTTATAATCAAACAAATATTCATTGACAAGCTCGATGTTGGTCTCCCTGTGCTTCTATGTACATGCACTCTGCATCAATTGGAAATACTTTAAAAGCTGTTATTTTCGCGTACAGAATTTTTCGCGAATCGCGGGGGTCCCGACATTTTCGCGGGTTGTTAAATTCGCGATCGGAAGATGTACGATACATTTCCACAGCATTTCAAAGAAGCAAAACTAGTGCAATTCATGTGCAAATCTACACTCCTCAAAGTCACCATGCTGATATGTCTTTTGTACATAAATATGTCCCTGTAAAAACAGTTACAAATTGTGGAAAAAGTGGCTTAAATTTCACTTTTTTAACCTTTAGATCTAAAAATTCATCATGCCACAGGATCTATAGGGTTAAGCAATCTTTGGAATTTGTGTTTGGTTCGATTCATTTTTCAAAAAGTTGGTAAAAAGTGCAAAATTGTGGAATTTTGTGAACAGAATGTTCACCTTCAAAATTCTGGTCATGTGACTTATGAATATTAATGAGTATGCAAATAGCTACCAATACGTGTGTATAGAGTCAATCAGATGACAATAAAATCAAATTGTTTCATGGAAAATACATTTAAATATTACAGTGAGTGTATAAATATTGATAAAATAATGTTAGAAAATAGTTTAGGCCCTGATTTTGTTTGAGAAATTAAAAAAAGCGAAATTCTAGCTAACTTTTTTGAATCACTAACTGTACTTTCTAAGCCTATTTTTTGTACATATAGAGGTGCATATCTCCTTTTTTTCACTATGCAGGATGTTTTCTATAGCAAAGCTTTGCTGTTGGGGGCATTGGCGCTGACAAAGAAATGTGTCAATATTTTCGCGTGTTGTTAAATTCGCGGCCGATCGGCAATTCCTACAGTATTATATTTCAGACACACCAAGTCAACGATACCCTTACCTCACATTGTAAGGGTATTACCTATATTACCTGTTTCCCTTTATTATATTTAATCTCATGCAGATATCATCTGAACTGAAGTTTACCTCACACCCACTTTTTCCATCTTTACACTCCCAATCATATTTAAAAATCCTCATCTTAATTTTTCAATGCACGGAAACATTCACAATGTTAGTTTACCCAACTCTCCACCTGTCAAATCAAAAGGTGTTTTCTACAATGTGTAGAAAACACCTTTTGATTCAACTATTATTGAGATGAGCTTTATCTAGGAAATGTTGTGCAAACTTTGTAGATTATTCCTATTATTGCTCATTCTTTATTTGATTCACAGGTGGTAAGCCAGATGATATCACAGTCCTGATGTCAACGGTTGGCTATGACAGCGATGACGACACATAGCACTCACTCACCTCCGTCCTGAGAGATAGGCGGTTTCCCTTGTAGACTCTATAACAGACTGTTTGGTACATTGGTACCTCAAAGTGCAGTCCTGAAACAGTTTATCTTGTGAATAGATTATATATATGGAGACTTGTTAGCTAGGCCAGGAACAAGAGGATGGAATATGGTTTTGGGATCAAAGGATGGATGAGGGAGCAACAGAGAGGAAGTTATTGTGATCTTTGGAAGTAAAAGTTCAGATGTACTCTCCAGTCCATGGTCTATATATAATATTCAACAGTCTGAGATGGGTGTATAATCTGTGCGTTGTGCAGCTTGTTTACGGGCGATGTTGAGGGAAATAGTTCTGTATCTTTGGCAAAAAAATGGTTTGCCCTCCCCCTCCTTACTAATAAGAGGTCAGTTTCCTCACGACTGCTATGCTAAAGAGATGGATATTCATGTTGCTTCTACATATTAAAGCTTAGCTATTCATCTATACTGATGGTCGAACATCAATGGTGCAAGGAGATTTTGAGGAAAGAACTAACAATTCATGGTGGTCATTGTTGTAGGTTACCTTCAACATAGAGGAAGAGGTCTCTGGTCAGGAATGAGGCAACCTTTGTCTCACCCAACCATTTCTCAGTCAATGCCCATGACATCCATATCCTCTCCCATATAAGAAATCCAGTGATCCTAACATCTTTCTACCCCCAACCAGGATCAGCTGTGTCCTTTTAAGAGGTTTATCCTGGTTGGGTTTGTAAAGTGGAAAACAGATGGGATCATCGGGGTATGCAGTCTGGTGAAATGAGAGTTAAAACAATTTTATCATCACGTAGGCAGTGTCCATTAATGAATTCATTAATAATCATAAATTTTTATATGTAAAGACCAAATGTTATTCATAAAATGATTATGTGGTCATATTGGTGAAACATGCTATTACAATGTTGTCAATCCTATACGTAAACTCTCAATAATTTGCAAGGCATGCTAGTCATGTTTTTATTTTGTTTTATGAATGTTTTTTTTTTAATTGAACGGATACATGTACATGCTAATTTATGGTATTTATTATATTCATCATTATAGAGATGCAGCAATATCTGAACGTCTTTTTTTCTGTTCAAAATTTATTTTGGGTTCTGAGAAAATTGTAATCTGAATCCTGGTGAATCAATTCAACCAAATCATTTTCTGTTTACACATGTACAGAGGCTGCTTTATAAAGCTTGTCATTAAGCCTTTGGAATGGAAAATGGCAAACAACCATACTTGATCAATCATTATCACGTAATAAGGTATAGTTGAAATGTATAAATTGTTCATGGACAATAGTATGATGGAGATGATTTTGTTGAATTCAATTCAAAGTTCATTCTCTATCACAATACATAAGCACAGTCTTTATTAGTGAAAACAATAGAAACGAGTGTGGATTCACATTATTGCAATTCATATCCAAAGTCATGCTAAACTTTATGAACAGCTTTATGAACACCCTTTAAGATCAGTTTACTTCACCAAGCAGAAGTGCTGTCAAACAATTTATTCAGTGGAGTGTCTCCTTATTCTTTCTCCTTTTAGCACACAGTGCTTGCTACATGTATACAGTATGTTTAAACATGCTCTTATTCACTCTTCCATTAAATATTAATTCATGTGAATGATGCAAAATGTTATGTTCTCTTGCACAAGCTATAGCATCAGTTGTTAACCACAAAAAGAGGAACACACACTAGTTTGTTTTCACTGTAAATTATTATTTTTTTTTCAGTTGATGTGCTGGTTTTAAGTGAACATATTGTGTACCATATTGCAATATATATATATATTGAATCTTGTGTGTGATTTGTATTGTATAATGGTCTCTTTCACAGTCGGATAGCCTTTCTCTTCAGACTTATTGAAGTAAATTATTGAATTCAGTTTGACAATCTGGATAATCTTTAAGTTTTGACTGAAGGAGTTTCATACTGTGCATATGTTAATAGGATTTCAGATTTGAGTTGGGAGTTTGGATGATATCAACTACTTGTAGCTGATGGAACAGCAACTTTGCAAGGGAAGTTAAACTTGATCAATTAAAACAACTTGTAAAACTAAGTTACGAGTGACTATATGATTATCCTTTCTAGGCACTGAATCAACATCAATGAACATTTGGTATGATACTACAAGAAAGGAATGCCAGTTTTATTGTTAGTCATTTGTAACTTATGGGCAGCGATATGAAATACCCACCAGAAGTAATTGACATAATACAGATGTGTATGTGGAGGAATTTTTCATTTAAATTAATTGAAATTGCACCATTTACCATCCAAATATTGTGAATTATTCCTTTCTTCATACATTACTATTTTTACAGACCCTGAATTTCAATGTTTGTCAAAAGCTCCATGTACATTCTATGCCAGATCTCATAACAAAATGTCACTTGCGGGCATCTCGATACAAACAAAAATCTCAATTGATTCATACATGTACCGTATACTTTTATTTCAACCCATGACAAGCTTCTTTCAACCTGCATAAAATTAGAGCAGTGTTGTTATATATTCCACTCGGTGAAGTTGTCTTAGCATCAAGGCCAAATTGCTTTAAAATGGAAAAGGAAAATGACAGTACTTTCTAGATAATAGAGCAGTCATTATCGCATGAAACCATTGCTAAGGATATTAAAAAATATATCTGACTATGACAAGACAATAAGGATCATGTGACATCCAGCAATTTTTTTGTTATACAAGATTGACTGTAAAACATAGTGCTTTTGAACTGGTTGATTTTCTTTTTTTTTGTTATAAAAAAATGTGTTTTTATGATGTATCATTCATTTGCTTGGCCAGCTTCATGATACATACTACACTTAGTGGTTTCTTTTGCTGTCTGTTTGATGTATGATTATGAATTAGAATGAAATCTACCTAATTCTGCAAGAGATTCTTTGGATAAAAAACTATGTTGGTTTATCATACATTGTACATGTACATATGGAGGAGTCTGCATAATTTATGAAAATCAGTAAAACACTTCAAAGTGTGGTTTTCTCTGTATTTTTTAATCAGACTTTATTAAACATTTGAATTGGATTTTTTTGTGTTTAATCAAGAACATATCAAAATTGATATAATACCAGTGTAAAGAAAGAAACCCTAGGCTTTGCATTGTCAACTTATCAATGATTTCATTTGATTATATTTTTTTCAATTTTTTATTTTCAGTCCTTTTATGCTGTCTGCTATTTGTATAAAGTCAGGAATGGGTCATTGTTTGATATATTTAATATTATGTATTGCAATATTTATTTGGTGCTGGGTGAATATGATGTGAACTATTATAATCCAGTCAGAAATTGTCGCAGAAATATCCTCAGTTTTATCTTATAACTACATATAATGTATTTTATGTTAAAGTTAGTCTTTTAAAAAATTCTTTGAAAATATGTTGGTAGCAGGAGCTAGAATTCTATGAGAAACTCATTTTATCCAAACATGTGACAAGTAATTTCAGTAGCTTTTATCACTAGCTTGTAACCAGTCATTGGTAACATTTTGTATCAGAGGGTGTTTATTTATTATGAAATCAATGATATACAAGTCTTTATGTTACGGGCCTCATTTAGCTGGAAAGAATTGTATTCAAAGCGAATCTTTCTCTTGGTAAGAGATACATGTACTTTATAATTGTGAAACATTCAGACAAGACTTGTTTAGTGGCTGGTGCACAAGATTCATGTCCTTAGAACCAGCACACTTTCAATTTACTCCCATCCGCAGGTTTCACAAGGATGCATTTAATTCATGTTTACAGTAACAGTAGACCACACATTACCTTTGATGTATGCAATTTTTGCTAATTTATTCATGTTAGCAAGACTGACTTTATAATACCCTATTATTGGAACATATTTCTTGCTTTAAAGTGATATTCAATAACTAGTACTGCTAGAATTAAAACATCCTCAAATTAATGAATTTTCCATTTTTAAAATGTTACATATAGTATGTAAAGCTATAAAGATAATTCACTGTAATGAAATTTTTAGCCATCCAATCAGAAATGATCTTTCATCAGGACACAGCTGGAAGCTTGTTTGTGATTGGTTGGACAGAAAAACTATCTCTCTGCACTTTAATTTAATTCTGTGCTGTATAGTATCCTGACACGTACATGTTCATTATATGGAGAGATTGATCAGTTTTTGTGTGTTTTTACTTTGAAAGTGGGCAAGGAAGGAGACCTCTCATAAATACATGTTTTAATAAAGAATGAAATCTTGTCAGTGTATATTATATTGACAGATTTATGATAGAATGTATATTGTTTTATTTGCCAATAAAATAAAAGAGATTTTTCACATTATATTTGATTTATAATGGTCTTCATCGATTGTACATGTATTGTTTAGAGGGGAAGTTCACCCTGACAAAATGTTTGTTGTAAAAATAGCTGAAAAAATAATGAAAAAAATATTGATGAAGGTTTGAGAAAAATCCATCAAAGAATAAAATAGTTATTAGAATTTTAATTATTTGATTTATGATGTCATATGCGAGCAGCTTTCCTACATATCATTATGGTATATTATCAATGAATTGTCACTTTCTCAGAAAATTGAAAATTGTCTGTACTATACTTTCAGTATATCAATAGATAAATCATTTCACACCCGTTCCTAAAAATATTATATATAACATACATGTCATGTATTAGGCAGCTGCTCGTTTATGACGTCACAAATCCCAAAACTTAAAAGTTCTAAAAAATTTCTAAATCTTTTATGGATTTTCATCAAACCTTCACCAGTATTTCTTGTTTTATTTGTCGCTATTTTTACAACAAACTTTTTCAGGGTGAACTTCCCCTTTAAGCTATGGTAAATAGAAAATAGTATAAACTAGGTTCCATCAGGTTGAAAGTAAATATAAAAGTAACTTTGCATGAGCAGAATATTGTGGAGACAATGGGTGATTTCAAGTAAGGTATTCGATCATCTAAACTTTGCGCGAGAACTTCTTGACAATGAAAGTAAAATTGGGGAGAAATTGCATTAAATTCTCATCATACAGAATGCCAATGCTTTAATCAACTCAAAAATTTGACAGAGTAAATATTATTGTTCTTCAAAATATATAAAGCTCAAATGCTAATTTACAGGGATGTTTCATCTTGTAAGGGAGCTTGAGATTACCAACACCGAACTTGAAATAACAATTTTCCTAATCCCTGGGGGTTGGTGAGGTGAATGGGAAAATTACATGTAGATCATCAACACCAGCCTCAATTCTGGGTTCAGCAGACAATATTCAACACCAGCCTGATTGCAAGTACAGTGTTGTGGCTGGTGTTGTCACAACACCAATACCAGATTTCAACATCGTACTTGAAAGCACACTCTAAAAATCTTTTTGATTTAGAAGAAATTGAACTTCTATGTGGTATTAATAATGTATGTATTACACGTCTAAATTGCTTTGACTAGGGTCAGGATCAGCTGTTGAATATCACAGATTGAAGAGTGTTTCCCTTTTTAATGATGCATATTCCTTATTTAACTACACAGGGATGTGATTGATAGGTTTTTTTATTTATTTATTTCGGTATAAAAAAACATTGCACACAGCAGCCTTACGGCTGAATTGTGTACAATTTACAAAGATACAAAACACAAACAATAGTTGATAAAAATATAAGATAATGAAATAAGACATACATAATTAAACTCTGATCTATAATCAATGAATCTATGATTTAAAAAATGAATTTACTAATGAATATTTTATGATATAATTCGTAATGGTTGCTTTGGGATGTCAAATAAATATGCCATCTTTGATATAATTCATGTACCCATTATTGCAAACCAGTCACATCTTATATTATATTTATTATATTATATTTATTTATAATTGTTTATGAGGGTATGGATGCTTTCTAGATGGATGGATGCTTTCTAGATGACGATGTTGACTTTTCATAGTTTGGACTTATTGGATCAATTACACTCCTTTATAAGACATAGGAGGGGTTAAGGGTGGTGGCAGATCTGTTTTAAAAAGAAAAAAAATATTTTCAATGATTTGAACTGGGACATATGAAATCTCACTGAGTGGAAGTTTACCCTGATACTGATTTATAAAAGAATACAAACTGGGGGAAACATATTGATGACGTTCTTGGTTAAATAATAAAATTGTTTATATTTTTCACTTTTATATGATGCTAGCAGATCCCCATGTATTATGGTATATGTTACATGACATTTACATTAAATATATTTTCATACCCGTGTGTGCATTCACTATATCCTCAGAAACATATCTTACATGATTCAGTGAGACATATTTTCATCATCACAAACTATTGAAAATGAGATAAGGAAAATAAATAACCTATGTGTATGGTACAGCTTTTCACATATATGTAACAAAAACTTTTTGAATTCATGAATTTTATTATAATTCTTTGATGAATTGTCATCAAACCTTCAATGAAATGTCTTTTATTTTGATGGTTTCTTTTTTCTTTAAAATGAAGTTGTTTTCAAGCTGGACTTCCTCTTCCTCAAAGACTAGATATATTCAGGCCCCATCAAACGCCCCTGTGTTAAGGGTCAGGGACATTATACAAGGTAATAATCATCCTTTTATGTCATCTTTTTTTTACATGTGACTTCTCATGCATTTATATCTTTTAGAAGTTCTGGAAACAAAATAGAACTGATTATTTTATCAATTGTAGAATTACTCCAAACAAGCTTCATCTCTGAAAAAAATGGGAAAATTGTGAGACTTTTAAAAGATCACACACAATCGAGAATTTGAATATATATATTTTTTTTGTAAATGGATTATACTTTTGAGTTTCCTCACAAATCTAAGACAGGTGATGTTTGAAGGTTTGCATTGTGGTGAGAAAAACTCTGTGATATCCAAATCAAATAAAGAGTCCATCAGTAATATTTCATCAAAGGTTTAAAGAAGAGATTTAATAATCACCACAATGTCACACATTTCATCATTAAAATATCAAACACTTGATAACAGTAAAGTGAAAAATATAATCTTTCTAATAGATTAAAAGAAGATTCATGAAATATAGACATGTAACAGTGGAATCTATTATAAAAAAAAAACTTTGAATTATATAGAGGCACAATAACTCAGCAGAGATGTGGCATCACCACCAAGTGGCCTAGTTATGAGGACAAAGGTCTTAGAAGCAAGTGAATGCTGAATATTTGCAAACCGGTACAATAAAATCTTTAAAAGTTTTGATATCTTTTACTTTTGTACAAGAAAAGCTAACAGATGGCTATAGTGCTTGATTAACCAAGAATAACTTATCAGTACAAAGGTGTATTAAAGAAAGAAGAATTCAAAGAAAATATCAAGACTTAATTCTTTATTAGACCCTTAAAATCAATTCAACAAATAGGTAGTAGGTCCCTTGGATATGATCTAAATATGATCCTTTGTTTCTTCAGCAGTTCAAAACTAACCATGAACCAGACAACATTTGACTTTCATTTCATGCAGGTCAAAATCAATAGAATTGTACATTTATCTCTTTATCTCATTTGTCTCCAACTGTGAAATCAACAAAGCAGATTTGACTGAATAAGTAGAGGTCATATGATGAAATCATACGATTTATTCAAATGAATTCAAATATTTTCCCCAAAAAATTTAAGTTTGATCAGTTGTAAACATAATCTTGACCAGCATTGATGAATTGAAGGCATTGAATACGAAGCATCTACTAAGACATCTGCCCAGAGGAGGAACAATAAAAGCAGATGAAGCTGTCAAAAGAGAGTCGGTGGTCATACAACAAGGCTGACTTCGCAGGAGCAGGAAGAGAGTAAGATCCCATACAGCTCTGTTAGCAGTGCTTAATTTGCATTGGCCAATTAAGAAATCCAAGAGAAATGGTCTTCAGTGAAGTCAACTGTAGTCACATTAAAACTGCATGCAGTTGTAGGGGTAAGTGACCAGAAATTCTCGTGAGCTCTCTTGCTATAGTGAAGATTGTTGGGTACACTCCAAACTCTGTGATCCCAACACAGCAGTATCGATGTGTGATATGGATGAACGTCACAGAACCTCTGACAATCCACAAAAGATAGCTCATCTAATGTCAGAGAGGCCGATGACACAAATTGAACCACCTGAGAATCCTACCGCTGACGAACCTCCGAAGGGTCAACCCGAGTATCATCCGGAGGAATGGGTTGCCAGTGTATGATGACTGGTGTGTCAATCAAGTTATCGAAACAGATGACAAAGAGATATACATAAATGTCATGAATGCAGTAAGTGGTTAGGTAAAAAAAAAAACATGTCGTCGACCACACCTGATAAAACATGGGTTGACCATGATCAAGTACTTTGCCACATCTCTCAACAAGAATCTTTAAAGCAGGCCTTTTGTCTGACAAAAACCCATTGCATTCAAAGTTAAATGCTTTAGCAAGCTGAATGCACGGCTGTAACATGAGTAGGGGAAGGCGGGGTAAGTTGTGACAGTTTTTGCTTTTTGCATGTTAGAATTGATATGATTAATAATCTTGTCGAAATAAGTACCTTGCCTTGAAATTTAATTCTTCTGAAATATTTTCCACCTATATATAACTTTCTATCCCCACACTGAAAGTCATCGTGACCTTTGAAAAAAACGATGTCAGATGGCTCAACTTGCCCCATATATGGGGTAAGTTTGAGCCACCTTCTGGGGTAAGTTGAGCCACAAAAACTATGTACAAAATGTATGAAGGGAGAACCAGCATGTCAATTTTTTGTTTAAAGTCTTTTCACTTGCTAATTCTCTATAAATACTAACATCCTTTAAAAGGAAAAGAGCAGTCATGTAAATTTGCTCCTTTCAGCCAGCATTTCAATCGATTTTTATGGTTTGTTTGTTTTTTAAGATACATTACCATAGGAATTACCATGGCTCAACTTGCCCCATGCTGTTTGGCTCAACTTACCCCAGTCCGAACTTAGTGCGATAATTTTGTATCCACACATTTATTATGCATCCATCATATAAAAGACTATGACAAGAATGAAGATCCAATCCTGGACTAATAATGTTGTTATCATGTCTTTATTATATTTAAAGACATGTATGTTTATAAAGCACTTATCTATTTCACACTCTTTTTTACTTTTTTGGCTGAAATTCATATTTTTCCCTCTAAAAAACTGCTTTTTGTTTCAAAGTTGAAAACAATGTGGTGGGGTTATGCTATGGGTCATCAATACATGACACCACCACAATGTCTGACTCATTCATTATTGGCCTGGGACTGGTGGCTCAACTTACCCCGCCTTCCCCTACTTAGATCTTTCACATACCAGTTATCAGGTACTTTGACTTTAATTCATTCTCATGTTTAGCATAACTTCCAGCCATTTATGATGTGGTTACCTTATTTATCCCTGCTATATGTTTTAAACTTGATATTTATCATAATGAGCCATGCAGCCTATGTGTTTATTAAGTTTATCATAACTCTGAACTGTATACATGTGTAATGTGTTTACCATGTTATCCTTGCCATACCGGTATATGTTTGAAACTTTATTAGCAATATATTATTTCACATATATGAAACATACATAGATTATCAGCATTCCGTGATTCACACATGTCCCTCAATGTCATCACTTTGGCTTATACACATAGCTGGCCCAAAATCGGACACAAAGCCCCCTTAGTCTCATATCTTTCACAAAATAATATTGCTTTCGATATCGACTAGAATCTCAATTCATAATCAAATCCTTATAGGTTAGATCTTTCAGAACCAAGAAAGAAGTGAACATTATTCATGTTCTTGATATTTTCCAACTAAGCAAGACAATTCCAAGAAAATAAACAAAACAGATAGCAATTTCATGGATGTAACATAGTCAAACAGTTGTCAAAATTAGAAACGTTTATGCTTTAAAGATCTTTTGAACAACATCTAAACGTTTTGACTCAGTCCTAAGAGTGGAAATTCATTCTTTTAGGGTCACAATCATTTTGAAAAAACTTCATTTGTTCAAAATTTTGAATGTTGAATTGGTCATTTTTCAGTGGTTTTGACCCTTTAAATGCATATCACCGTAATAAAATGATAGAATCTGTTGGTCTAAACTTTACTAAACTTTTTGTAGAACATTCAAGGCTGCTACATTATTATCTGACCTCATTAAAGTTCATGGCTACATGGACATTATCTTAGTACTGTGAATTAAATGAGGGCTACGTGTACATGATATTTCACGTTTTCATTTGATTTTCAGAGCAGGAATGGCATACTAAGTATGTCTCTGAAAGTTATACCCCAACACTGTTACCATGAGGCACTTCTGCTTTCTGAAATACATTACACTCATTTTTTTTCCCAATATTATGTGAAAATGGAAGACTATTTTGTTTATTCACAGAAATTTAAACATTTCAGAATTGTTACATCCTACAGCATAAAGTGGTTTACAAGGTAGGCATGACTTTGTATCAGTCTAGAACATTAGACTGGCTAGACCAGATCCTCAAAATTTTCCTGGATGTATTTTACAAAGTAGGAATGAATTTTTCTAACCAAAATCAAATTTTAACAAATAATGAACTTTACATTCAAATGCTTGTTTGCAACTAGAATTCAAGATCATGTTTCAATTTAAATGACTATAAAGAATCTGATTTAACACTCAAGAATATGTCCTAGCACTTCATAAAGCCATTATCACTTTTCTTCCATACCTTGAAATGCATGTCCCCATGAATGTGAGCACACCCATGGAACAAGGATTTACAGCAAAGCTTGAATTATCATCCAATATCCCTATCCTTTGCTAGCGTCTATAGCATGCCTCCATGGCTAAGTGATGGTGATGACATTACAGGCTTGTTACCTAGCCTGTAATGCAAGACCATTCTCTCGGATGGGAATAAACTGCCCTTTGAGATGAAGGCAAAATGAAGACAAAATAAAAACTGTATCACCTTCCACTAGCCATTTCCTATAGGGTGAGAAGAATGGAACATCTCTCATCTAGGCTGGGGTGAAATATAAAAACCTATAGTAGACTTTATCATTATCCACTGCCCCATAAGATTTGAATTTTGAAGATGAATATCATATCTCATTTTGATGACTGTTACAGGCACTCAATAACTACCCTCAATGTCTCTCAAGGATGGGCAGACTAAGGAATCTGAATCACTGTCACAGCCCACTGTAGGCACAACAAGCCTGGCACTTCTCTAGGATGCAGTATAATACATAGCTCATATCAGTCTTCATCACTATCCTCTGCCAGTACTGTTACAGCCCCTCCCCGATGGGGCTGAGACGGAGGGGGTCTACTCCTCTGGGTACTGCTCTGTGATTGTTGGGACTGTGACGCACCAAAGAACATAGATTTAAACTGTAAAGCAAAACAAAGAATAAAGCAAACCACGTTGAACAGTCTGTTTCCACATCATGTGAACAGAATAATCAAACTTAAGTTCTTTTCTGCAAAAATATTTCTTCTTCTTATGAAAACTCATGGGTGAGAAGAAATATATTTTCTGCAAAAATATTTCTTCTCACCCATGAGTTTTCATAAGAAAAAAAATTGTATGTAAATACAAGGCTTCGTTTGATGGTTTATAATATACCGGTATGCAAAGTTTGGATTAGAAGAATTCATCATTCTTGCATAGATAATTTTGTTTTACATAAGAGCATCAACTCACATACCAACATTTCAAAGAGTTAATTCTAAAAGTAATGGATTTTATAGATTGGGTAGCAATATACAGTACGGATGCTGTAGGAAGAGGTAATAGAGGAAACTTAGCTAGGAATACACTGAAAATGAACTTTACCATAAATCATGAAAACTATTTCGTTATTATCAGTGAGGTAATAACCCGTTTTGTAGCCTTCTTATAACTACATTTTATAGAGACTAATCCAAACTTCTATTTGATCCCAAATTGCATATGAGCATTACAATCCAAGAGCTGGGCTGCACTGCTCTATAGATCCAGTATAGATTTGTTTAAACTGCTGCTAGAGATTTTCTCATAAAGTATCAAATCAGAGAGCATAATAATGTACAAACTCACTTTTTTGCTTGGAGGAGTGGCTGGGATGAAGTTGAATTCATCATCGTCGTCATCATCAAGGTCCGCATCACTATTTCTATCCCCTCCTCCTCCCTCATCTCTGATGAGAGAAGGCCCACCACCATCACCTAAACTATCCCTGCTGTCATCATCCATGAAGTTAGCCAGTAGAGTCCTGTTAGGACTTTTATGCCCCTCCTTCTCCGCTGACTCTGGTGGATGGAGACGGTCATCATGGTGACTCTGATCGTTGACCGTCTTCTGAAACCTGTGACTAAGGGCGGAGTCAAAGGGGATGACAGGGCTGGATGTGAAAGCTGTGTCGTCATTGTCCTTGGAAGTGGATGGTGTGGGGTCTAGCCTGGATGAAACAGGAGGCCCTGTAGCAACTGTATAAACAAATGGATGGTTTAAAATAAGCATATGCGTTTCAATTAAATTCATGCTTGAATTCCTCCACTTTTTGCCAAATATTGCAGGCAGATTAACAAACAAATATCATCATACAGTATGTAGATTAATAATCTTAAAATATGACTATTTAAATCTTCATATCGGTTGAATTCATGGTGTTTGTTATGGTTTTGAGAGCACTCTCACCCATGTTGATGAAATCAACTTCATATAATGAAAATGAAATAATTATTTATTGCCACATTAAGGACCTGTAAAATAAATATATACTGGCCAAGTCCATGCAAGCGACCAGTTGATTCAAATAAAAAGAGAAAATGAATCAAGAATAACGCCAACACTTTAATTTAAAAATTGGATGTGCATTTTAAAGGTTTTTCTTGAACATTTTATGCACATCATAGAACTTATGAAAATGAGAGAGCCACTGATGTCAAACATTTAGAATTTATTTCATTATACAGATGTATATGTACGAAATATGAAAAATTAATTTCTAACCCTAATTGGGCTGGATTTTGGGGGCTATGCTATACTGATGGGGGGATTTCCGTAGCAGCTCATACAAAACCATTAACACGTAGCCATGTTTACAAATTTCACAAATGACACACAGCCTTTAACATGGAACATTTGTATGAAAGAGGAAAATATATATACCAACCATTTTCATTTGCTTGGTTGACTGTCCTTTCATTCCTATTTAATAAGTCAGCCATTAGATCATCAGGAAAGTCATCTTCATATTCATCTCTTTTACAAAAAAAAAGAAAGAAAAAAGACAGTGATCAGTGAACTAGGTTTTTAACTTCCTATAACAGAATTTTAAGATTGGCTACTGTTAGTAATCACTAACTCCACTTTTTACATCATCATCATCACCACCATCATCATCATGACCACCACCATCATCATCACCATCATCTTCATCTTCATCATCATTTATCATCATGACCACCACCACCACCACCACCATCACCATCATCATCATCATCATCATCATCACCATCATCACCATCATCATCATCATCATTTATCATCATCACAACCACCACCACCACCACCACCACCACCATCATCATCATCATCATCATCATCATAATCACCACCATCATCATCATCATCATCATCATCATTTATCATCATCACAACCACCACCATCACCACCATCATCATCATCATTTATCATCATCACAACCACCACCACCACCATCATCATCATCATCATCATCATCACCACCACCATCATCATCATCATCATCATGGCAATCATCATCACTGTCATCCATTATCATCATTTAAAAGTTAAAACCAATTTTTCCTGTTCCATTATTCTATTGGCACTTTCCCACAACTATGATGTGTATGTTGTATTCCTGTTGGTTGTTGCTTGTTTATACCACTTTTAATCATATTTGGGATTTATTTCAAACTGTAGAAAACAGATTGAACTTTAAATTGATGCCTGAAAGTTACAGCAATAGGATATAAATCTTAAAAATCTTCCACCATATCATACAAGAAGATGCTGATGCACTTATCTCACCTTGTTGTGTGTCCATTAGGCATTCTCCTACCATCTCCATTATTGCTTGATTGATTCTTTCTAGAAACTGGGCCAGCAGTAGAACTAAAATAAAATACAGACACCATAAAAAAACGTGCCTAGAATGACAGTATCTGACAGACATGTAATCTATAATGGTCATTTGCAAGACTCAAACATACATTTAAAAAAATGCAGAAGACCTTTCAATCAAAAGGTGAAATTCCAGACAACATTTGTATATGCAAGCTACATCCTTTAAATCCAAAATGGCTGTTTTTCCTCTGCATGTCCATGCAAATTGACATATGACAAATTAATTGAATTGAAGTTATTTTTTTTTATTGAATCCCATCCCTCCCTTTGAAAACTAATCACTCAGCACCTCTGTGTATTCAATTCCAATGACTTCTACCACGTACATGTATCAAGTATATTCATTTTGCAATAATTTCATAAAGTCTACCATTGCTCAGTTTATTATACCATCCAGTAAAACTAAAATTTGTAATACATTCCAACCAGATAGTTACATGATCAATACTCATTAAATGCAAGTATGATTCAAAACATAACAAACCTTTTCCTAGGATTATTTTTGTTTTTGTGTCTCTGCTGAGGATTGACCGGAGCAGCTTGACTCGCTCTGGCCTGCTGGGAGGCACCGGTCACTTGACTACTGGACACTTCAGTCAAGGTAGCCAGAACAAATGTAGCCTCTAATGTCTGCTCAGACTCTACACTGAATACAATGGGTCTGGTCATGACAAGTATAGAGAGAGAAAAGTAGAAAAGAACTCTTACAACTGGATGTTTGCTAGTTCATAGGGCCAAGTTGTCGCACATTTTTTTAGACCACTGACGGGTGAAATAAGAAAAAATGCATAACAAATTAAGTGTAAGACTGTGTATATATACATATACCAACCAATTCAGGACTTATTTTCTTATCCAGGTCAATATGTCATTATTTTTACATGATACATTCACATATTTCAAACTTTTACTCAATGGAGTAGAATTATGGAAATAAAGAGGATTTCTCAATTTTCTTCTTTAAATTTAACAGACCATAGCTCTGGCTTGTAACTTTATAATCCTGTTGTATGGGGGGGGGCAACAATTTTGTTCAGTCTGTTTGCGACTCTCATCAGTTACTCTGTCTTAGAACTAAAACTGGGTAATGAAGAACCCATTCTCATCTACTGTCTTGATCTGGTTTCTCTTAAACCAATTTAGGAAACCAGTTTAAAAGATTGCTTGGTTAGCATTTTCATCATTATCTCTCGAGGACCCCGTCTTACAAAGAGTTAAAATTGATCCGATCAATCGCAACTATGGACGGCCAGCAACCTCAACATCTATTATGCATGTTTGTTCAAAATATTTTCAAGCTGTGATGTATGTTCATGCATTCATTGTTTTTTTGAAAATTCACTGCACTTCTCTGTGCATACAAAAGACATTGTGCAAATTTCTTGTAGAAAAAAAATATGACACTGATGGATTTCCATAGAATTACGATTGATCGGATCAATCGTAACTCTTTGTAAGACGGGGCCCCGTGTGTACTTTCCTTCGCTTTAACCAGTTTAACGAGGCAAAGCGGTCTTGAATACTGCATCGCAAGGTGGATTTCCAATCTGGTTGAAATCACTTCCAAGACTGCTTCAAGCTTTCTCACTACACATTAAACTTATTTCCACTAATAAAACTTGTTTAAGGAAGTAAATGATAACATGGTACGAGTCGCAAATAGACCAACAAAATAGCACACCCATGCAATGGGATTGTAACTTTACAAGCCAATAAATTTAAAACTTTAGAAATCTTACTTCCATGGTCCTACTTGATCATATACATTTTTCTTTAAACTTAGTTCTTAACCCTAACCAGGCTGGGCTTGTTTCATCTAATGGTGACATTAAAAATTTCAAAAGCTGAAGAGAAACTCAAGCCTATATCACATTACACAAAATGTTTGGAGATAAAGGCTATCTCAAGTTAGTGAAACCCAATGATTTATTGATAAATAGGCAAAGTAGACCCAAACTTAACCAGGAAGAGCATTTTCCAGAAAAGAAAATGATTTAACTTACTTTCCTGGTGTTTCAAAGTGAATAGACAGTGGAAGGCCAGCAGCATCAGAGAAAGACAGGATTGCCTGAAGGTATGAGAAAAAATAATTTATTAAATATATCATAATTAAAACAAAATATCATAGAATCTGTACCTAGGCTACAAAACAGGTTATTACCTCACTGATAATAACGAAATAGGCTATGACATCAAAATATAACATCAAAGGAGGTAGGACATATCTGGAAAAAAGCTAAACATTCATGGCAACACAATATTGTACAGCTTCTAAGAATGGTATGTGATCTGATTGGTTTGGTTCGGAAAACAATTCAACATGTACTCAGATTTTAGAGCAGCTCATTAGTACATGTAAGTGTATGGGGAAATATCCATCTGTTGTAGTAGAAAACAAACTATGTATCTAGGCTTGTGCTTCTAAGGGCCAAAATAATGAACCTTCTGCTTGGTTCAGTCTCTGGGTACCCGCATTTGGTGTGATTATTGGCTCTGCTTTTATATTTTTCATTATTTGGCCCTGGATACACAACATGCTAACATGCATTATGACTAGTCAGGAACAGGACTACAAGACCTGAAAATAGTTTTCAGAAGCTTTCAGTACTAACAAGTTATTAATCTCAGGCAGTTGTGAGTGATAGTAAAGACAAAGTAACAGTCAGAGACAAGTGCTTCAAAATTAAGGATTTTACTGAAATAAAGTAGTCCTCTGAAAGATAATGAAGATGTGTACTTCCAACAGGTGAGCTGAAGTGAAGGTATGATGATATCAAATGAGTGCAGATTCAAGGAGGTTATTCACTCACCCTGAGGTCTTTGAGAGAGAATGTGACTTCTGTATCTACTCCAATGAGATACTCTGTAAACTCCTCAGGTACAAGACGCAATTCAGAATGTACCACTTTGGTTGGATCTGTGAAGATACAGAAAAAACAGGAGAAAATACTGCACTTAATTGTCCAGCAAGAAGCTTATTTGTGCTAATACAGGGAATTAGCAGTGGTGACTTTTATGCAATGATTAACACCTGGGCAAGGTTTTATGAAGAAGAGTTGCAAAATTGCAATCTATCTCAAATTCCTATTTCTGCATAAAAGAAAATAAATATCAAATTTGCCAGGTGACAGGTCTAAATCGATAATACATCTTGCTCCATGTGTTTATCTGTGATGGCAATATTTAAAGTGCTCATATTTCATTTATCGAAGTAGATTTAATGAATTTACATAGCTTTAGGTAAACTTACTTAGAGGGGTACTCCAGGCTGAAAAAAACTACATGTAACTTAAACAGTAAAATTGACAAAACAAAATGCTGAATATTCATTAAAATGTGAAAAATTACAAATTTATTAAATTTGTGGAAACGGCTATATGCAATCCTACATGAATGTTCATTATATGGCTGATGATGAAAGGTCCTCACTTTCCCTTTTTTCTATGTTATCATATGAAATCATAATTATTTGATATTATACAGGTGCTGGTCACGCCCAACCAGCACAGAAGATTTCTGACCACCACTTATCATGAAAAGCATTGCTTCTATCCACCACTAATTTCAAATGAAGTGTTCTAAAACTAACTACTTGCAAAGAGGAATTGCCCTTGTGTCCATTTCCATCCTCAATCTTGTTTTATTTACATTACACATTCATATATTTGATAAATATTAATTTATTTTCAAAGATTTGCTAATGTCAGATTGCTATTACATTAATGTTCCTTCACTCTTGGCTATAAGACCACTGACTCAGCCTGAAAATACTTTGTAATGCTGTGAAATAGCGACCATCAAAATGGGTCTAGATAGGACACTGTACAGGTACGTATGATACATCTCTCTTGTAACTAAATAAGTTGCAGCAATGAATATCTTATGCATTAAATCAGTTGCCAATCCAATTTTTTTTTCATTCTTAGTGGACAAAAATTGAATAAATGTAATTTCCTATGATAAAATACATCATCAGCGTGCCCATTGGAAATTCACAAGGGCATTCATAAAACTTTTTTACCAAAATAAATAATACAAAGCTAGTACGCAATGACTTTGTTATTACATGTCTGATTTTTTCTGAAATTTTCATGGAATTGTCTGTGTGAATTTATTTATCGGTTCAAATCACCCTGGAGTACCCTTTTAATGTAGATCTATAACAACATGGTAACAATCTTGATTCTCTGCAACTACTCAATATTAGCTGAAATATATTTACCTGGTTCATCATCAACATAGTTCTTGTAACCAAGCTGTGTAGGGGTGACAAACATAGTGACTTCTTCTTGAGATGACTGGAAGCTTCCTACTGCCTCTGCTAGTAATCTAAAGATAATACATTAAACATGTTGTAAATGAGGAAGGCAATCACCTCATTTCAATACAGCCACAGCAATCACTTCGATGATCCTAAATACCAAAATCCTTGCATTTAATAGAGCTTACATAAACAGTAATCACACCACGACAATACATTCTGATATACCACATTTTTAAGTCATAATAATTTAAAGAGGAGGGGAAGAGGGAGAGGAGAGGAAAGGGGGAGGAGGAGGAGATGGAGGTGGAGGGTGATGATAATGAAAAGGAGGTTGATGATGATGACGCTGCTGATGATGATGAAGAAAATGGTAGAGTAATAGCCCTATAACACCGATTTAGACCCTCATAAGTGTTTGACAGATCAAAATTCCTATTTGTAAAATACTCACTTTGCTGGAGCAGTAATCCTGTTTGGACAGAGGTCTTTAGAGAAGACTGCTTGAAGGGTCTCTGTTTCTTGGTAGACTAAGTTGTAGGTCTTCACAATACCTGTCAAGAACAATTTTTACAGCAACTTGGTAAGTTCGATCTACTAATAAGCTGAGAATAGCTTACAGGGTCTATGAAATCATCTTTGATAGATATGAGAGATTGTTCTTACCATGTCTGCAGTGAAGCTGAAAGACAAGCCGGCAATCCTCAGCATCAAGATTAATGTTACATCTGTCTACATTCTTCTCCAGATTCGACAATGATTTGAAGACTGCTAAACAGGACTGACAAAGAAGAAATTTTTGAAGTTAGATGCAGATATGTACATTCCTTCAACAGACTGAAAAGAAGTTTCAATGAAAAGAAATTCCCTGGAAATTAGGTGATTACCTTTTATATTCAAATCCCCCCCAAATAGAGGTAATTTCATCAATAATGGGATAGTAAATGAAACAATATTAAAGGTAGCATAATAATAACAATAGAAAAATTCATAACGTTCATAACGCATGTGTTAACTCTCAAGAGTGTTGAAGGGAAAGCATTTATAAATTCTTACTTCCCATTTTAAAAAAACTATAGTCACCTTCATTGTGACTCTCCATCTGGTAGTCTCTTCAGCATCCTGAGAGGCTTGAGATGGGGTATCTATCCTATCATCATAGCGAAGAAAGAAACTTGGACTGAACAAGAAGCAGGAATAAGCTGACCGAGAAGAGTTAACTGCTCGTAATGCCAACTGAAACAAGAGAGATTTAAAGAAAACATATTTCATATCATAGATTGTACTTGAGGTAAAGGCTGTGTCAGCTCTCATGAGAAATATGACAAATTTATCAGTTGTTCTTTAGTATAGCATGTAGAATAAAGTTTTATGACTTTTGAACATTTTTCTAATCTAGTTTGTTTTCACCCGCAGCAATGGTTTCTTGCAGAAAGTTTTTAACCCTAATACTCCCGGGGTATTTCAAAGCTTGTTATTACCAGGAAGGGCCCATTATGGTCCCCCTCCCCAAGATCTCAGCCTTGGGTTGCCCGATTGCCTCGAAATTTTGCTCATTGGTCAAGAATTATGTAATCTGCAAAGTTACATAGCTAAATTTATGGAAGTCCTTTTATTTATTTTTTATTAATTATTTTTTGCGATAAATCATAGATTTTGTTTTTTCTCACTAAATGAAGCCTAAGGGATAGCAATGTTTGGTACAAATGTCTTTCATAACTCCCTCATTAATTCCTGAAAGAAAAAGATAGGTTGTGGTAGTTATTTCTTATGTATTTCATTGTTTTTCAATTTTCTTATTATTTCTTTGTTTTCCATCACGCTTTTTTTCAGATGTTGTTTGTGTGTAAACTGTGGCATATGCAGGTCTTTTGAAAGAGGGGGATTTCAAGCTGAAAAAAGTGTTGACAACCTCCCAAAATAGAAATAAAGGTCTTCATTACAAATTTTAGGTTGTTTCGTACCTCAAAAAAATTTGACCAAAAAAAAACGTCTTCAACAATGTTTTAGGGGGGAGGTTTTGGGTATCAAAACAATTTAAGAGGGGGGTTGAACACCTGTAACCACCCCCTGCATATGCCACTGTGTGTGAGGGGGTGTGTGAGAGTGTGTGTGTGGTAATTATTTACACTATATGAAACAATGATACTTACTAGAATAATATACATAATGGAAAAGGTCCTGATTTTTGTCCATAGGGTTTTATACACAGTAATATGGAGAAATAGCAAATTTTCAGTGATATGTGTTTGGTAAACATAATCTGACACCTGCACGGTAGATCCGATCGCCATAAATTTGGTATCAAAATGTGCGGGAAGGATCAGTCATGAAATTTTGCTTTGAAATATTGAGGTGTACCAACAAAAGTTTTACAGGGGGGTGGGGTCATAATGCCCCCCCCCCCGTAGTATTAGGGTTAAGTGATATTGGACTCCTAAAATAGCAAAAATAATAACACAGCAAGAATATCAGCTTACATGCATGTATAGCTATTTGGAAAATGTTTAATCATTTTGAGCTGTGAATACTTACACCTGTCTCCAATGGTTCCATATACAGATCTTCCCCAACTTTGGAAAGACAATGAACGGCTCGTCCAAAAACTGTTCAAAGGAAAATATAGAGTTGTCATTAGTGAAACTCTACATAGAGGTATAAAACTTTTGCGATTAAAAAAAATCTTGGGAGCATTTTATTAACACAAGTTGTCTTGAAATTGTCAGATCTGACAACTTTCCGTGATTTTGATCGGCTGACAAGCACTGTTACCATGAAAACGTTCCAATTGAAACAAGACTCATTGGATAAAACGTCTGGCATCTACACATTTTCTGGCAGCCAAGTTGATTGCCTATCAATGTGATATGTTTCCATGGCTCATCCGGATTAGAACACAGTCCTAGGACAGCATAAACAAACTTTCATGGGCTTGCCATTGGCAGTGCCTATTTTTAGCCACATTAATGATCTGCAGTGCATTTACACGCATTTCAAGCACCTTTTATGGAGTATTTAAGCCTTATTTTTTTTATTTTTAGGACATTTCCATTCCAGGTAAGTTTTGAGCAAAGTCTATGATAATAATGCTTATCAAAAAATATTTCAAGCTATGGGTTTTTTTGTAGAAATGCAGTTTATTTTTTTGTGGGAGTGCCTACAAAACAGCTGATTAAAGATTTTGTAAATTTTCCAACTTTCCCATAGTTGAAAAAAAACATGTTCAGTGATTAGATAAGAAATCTTTTTACATAAGAATGGGGAAACCTTGGAATAGTCTAATTCATTAGTTTATGCACCCAGTGTCCACAGCTGCGAGAATGGACTGGATAAGTATTGGAGATGTGAACCAGTGAAGTTCAAGTTTGACGCTGACCCACCAGGATATGATCCACCAAAAAGAGGAGAAAGAATTTGGAGCTGAATACAGAGGCTTAAGTCTGCATTCAGAAATATCTATAGGTAACCATAGATAGGGAAGATACCATTTTCAAGTGACCCAAATATTTCACATGAGAAGATGGGTATTATCAGAAGCTTTAATATATCGTTACAAACAAAAAATACTTAATTAAAAATTTAATTTTTAAATCTAATTTGATGCTTGCATCAATGATTGTATTCTTTTAGCTATTGTATAATTTATGTATAAATATGTTTTGGACATTGCTCTCAAGTCTTTAGGGCTTATGATGGTCCTTTCATGTATGTATATGATCCTTGTGAATATACTAACAAAAAATGTTTGTAATGTTGACAATGATAAGAATAAACATCAAATCAAATCAAAAAGACTTTATGATTTATCTTGGCAAAAATTTTACATTTTTAGTTTTTATATGTACCAATGGTAAAAGTTTAATAAATTATAAGAAAATGGTGTTTGATATGATTGAATTTATGAAAAGTGTTTGCTTGCAGTAATTGCTTGAAGGGATGGCAACATTTTTTTTAGTACTCTGTGAATTTGACTTAGATTTTCAAAGTTCTGTGGAAAATTTCTTAGCCACAACACTTTGTATCACAGCTCTTAGTCTATATAGGTTTTTAGCGCACATAGCTGCAACAGCCAGGCAGGCAGCTGGATATAGCTACATGTACTGTATGCTATAGCGGTATGTAATGTCATGACTACCGGTATGAAAAATTTATGTGTGTATTTTAGTGTGTAGATCAAAGGAAATGTCGCAGGGCGAACTGGCTTGCACTTTGAACTGTAGAAAGTCGATAAATGCATGCAAAATCGGAAGAAACATTGCAATTGCACTACTAAGAAAATTATAGGTTGCCCGATCTGCACGTAGGCCACCAAAATAATCACAAAATCAGAGGGAATTCTTCATAATTATATTATGGATCCTCAGATTACTGATTTGGTGATGTTATTGGAGAAGCAAGTTATTGAGTTTTCATCACTAGCTCTAGTTGTTTCGGCTTTTGTTTTGAATCTTGTTGTGATCTTGTAATGGGATGAGAGATGCCTAGGTGTGTGATGCCCCAATGTTTCATCTAATTTTGAGTTTGAAGTTTCACTTTGAGATTTTATTCATTTCTGAAACATTTGCTTTTTAACAATTTAAAAATATATCTAAAACCCAAACTATTAATAAGATTTTTGTTAGATGATTAGATTTGTTTGTTTGCTTGAAGTTTTAAAGGTTTTTATCTCTCACTCTCTCTTTTTCTTTCTTTTCTAATTTTATCCTTCTTTATTCATCCTTCTATCCTTCCTGCATGCCTTTTTTTTGTTCCATTTATCTTTATTTCCAATCTTTCCTGATCTTTTCTCTCTGTATGTTCATTTATCTTTTTTTCTTCTTTCTCTTACTTTCCTTTTTGTTTATTCTCTTCATTCTTTATTTCCTTAAAATTTTCTTTCCTTCCTTCTCACTTCCTCTTTTTTTCATTCTTTCTCCTTCCATTATTTCCTTTTTTATTCTCTCCTCCATGCTTTCTTCTGTCTCTTTAATCTTTCTTTAATTCTTTATTTTTTCTTTCACACATTCATTCATCTTCCCTTCCTTTGTATTTCTTTCTCTCTTTGTTAATTTCAAATGATGGAAACCTTGGCTTTCTTTTTTTTATTCTATCTTTCATCCTTCTTTTATTGTAACTTTCTTTTTTGTCTTATTTTTTTTTCCTTCATTATCTTTACTACGTTTTCCCCTTTTGGGCATTGTGGCGTGCACCTGTAATCCAAGCTTCTAGCTATGTGGGGAAGTTAAAAATTGATGCAGAGGTTCGAGCCCTGGTCACGTCTTTCAGATGGTGATGCTAAAGATCGGTCCCAGTCGTAAATAATCATATCTGATTAATGTATTTGATACCTTGATATACATCACAAAAATACATAATAGCCGCTCCAGTGCTCTCCTGGCCTGATAAGTCACTATCATTCAGTCTTCAAGATACATGTACGTCACATGCGGGTTGGACCCGACGATCTCCAAACCAAGCGGAGGGATGAGAACAGAGAGAGAGAGATTGATAACTCAAATACACACACACAATTAATTTTTTTAATTCTTTCGTCTCAATTCATCTATTTTCTTTCTCTCCCTCATTCTTTTGTTCATTTTGTTTTACAAGTCTTGTCTAGCACTGTGTAGCCTTTTTTGTTGATTTTTTGTACTAAAAGTAACTAAGACCTGGCTGCAGGCTACTTGGTCAATTTGCTCGTGCATCATGATCATGCTTTGTTGATTATCCTGAATTTTTAAAATCTGGTCACCCTGGGCCTGGTTAGCTTAGATCAAACGTTATTCGTTTAAGGCTTAATAAGCGTAAGCACCAATATAATTATAATAATGCGCACATTTATGTATCAGACATAGTTTCATTTCAATTTATATAGCGCCACTGTAGATTAAAAAAAAAACATGACAAGAAATTGTACGACACGGACCGCACAAAAAAAAATACTCGCTTGTTCACTCCAGTCTCATCTTTTCCACAGCACAGTCAACACTCTAAATCGATCCACCAATGTCAATCTATCTAAATCTCATGAAGAAGTAATATAGTAATAAACGACACAATACCTTTGACATTGTTTCCTGGGATAATGCACTTCATTTTGTCTGGATTGTTTTTCACATTCAGCGCCTTGATAAGTCTCGCGTTAATAATAAGAAGAGACATTTGATTGGTCGATAGCTCATCTTTAAAGAGTAATTGTCCAATCAAGAAAGGCCTTTCTGATCTTCTGACCTTGCAGCTAGCTGAGCTGAGACTGGGCGTCAACATCGGTCATTTTTTTCCTGTCATATCTCGATCTCCCGTTCCTGCTGAAAACATGGTAAATATAAATACTGTCTCTAGATCTCGTTAGAAATATTTTGTATCACTCATTTATTTCAGTTCTAAAAAAGTGAACTCATACTAGAAAAATAACGAGATATGTTCCTTATATTGCAAAATCTTGTCCATTATCAATGATCCGATCATGCCGATGGCGATGATACAGTCCCACTGCATCTGTCTTCTGTCATGTTCATTGGAATTTGTGTGATTTCATTCAACTGTCTTCATTTCAAGTTTGTTTCGCATGTGTTAATGTTGGTGCTTGCTGCATGGTGCTGAAAGCCTGAGAAGAGACTGCTAAACTGAGCTCCAACTCTGAGCTGGGTTTAAGTTACATTAGACGAATGGGCAAGACTAGGCACGGCCGTAGTCACTAGATGGCGCTGTCGCGGAAGTGCTCAAAATTTGTACGTAAGTTACGTCCGCTTGTCAATGAGTGAAATCGCATAGCGATGCGATATCGTCAAAATTAAGCCCCTGTCAGTGCGGATGAATATGATATTTTCTCTTTGTGATTGTCCTCCCGTGCGATGAAAAATATGTCATCGTAATGCATAGGACTTTCGCGAGCTACCGAAGTCATTTTCGTGCCCCAAATTCCATGAAATCTTCCAAAAATAACCATGAAAGTGTCGGTAAGTCAAAAGTGTCGTGAGTTGCTCTCAATTCTTACCTTATTTAGTTGTATTTCTTGCAAAATGGGTCTCGAAGTGTTCTGGATTTTCCGTTGATTGTGAAACTTGAATTGATTTCCTTTCTGTGTCTTGCAGTTAAATTGCAGCGCGGGGAATCGCAAGGGCTGTGGAAGCCCTTCTCAGTGAGGTTTACAAGCTGAGCTGCCCTTGAATTTGGTCGAATTTCGAGCCATTTTAATCGCACGCACGGGATGATTAATTAACATAACAATTAGCAGATTAGAGATCAAGATTACGTCACGTACGTGCGTACGTGTGATACACAGAAATGAAATAGAACTTGAATCACACGGAATCACAGTCAAGAAATGCTTTGTTTTCTTTGTTTGCTAAATGATTTCCTGAATTTAAAATCATGAATAAACACCAGAGTAATGACATGAAGGAGATAATCATGGTCATATGAGGAATAACTAAATATTTTCTGAAAACGAGTGAATATGATGGGGCAATAATGTGCATGCACTGGAAAATGAACATTCACCTCACTGTCAGTGCCGTGGTGTCAGTCACTCAGACACAGTGCTTTACTGCCTTTTACTGGCATTTTCTTTGCACTGCCGCCGCCACTGGTTTTTCTTTTGCCAACTAGATTAAAACTCATTTATATATTAATATGTTTATTGCAATTTTGAATAAATGGTAATACAAAGTGGAAAAAAAATGAAGATAAAAATAATTTGGACTAAAATATGCCATCACCCCCCCCCCTCTAAAAATACACACTATCTTGAATGACTCGTTTATTTAATTTGCATTGAAAAAATAAATAATTGTATTTATGCACTTTTTTATTTCTCATTCTTTCTGCCAGAATATCAGATGCCATCATGAATAACCTCACCTCCAGATTGAACTCCTAAACATCTTGACAATGACTATCTACTGAGATATCTTGCCTTCTTGAGATTGGAAGTTTTAAGTTCAAGTCAGAGTGACCTAAGGCCCTACTAACAAGAAGAATCCAGATTTACATAAAAACAAATCCCACGAAAGATACAAACTGATTTTACTCTTCATGTGTAGTAGTCTTGTAGTGTGTATGTGAGACTCTGTGTTTGTGTTTATTTTGAGGACCTCCTGTCTCTGTTTTTATTATTTTATTGACTGAATGAATGATCAATACCTAAAAGTGAGAACTGATTTTTGAGGAGAGTACATATGTATGGTTTTGAGTGAATTTGATTTGAGTAACTGTTTTTCTTTATTATTTTTCTCATAATTATTATTTTTGCCTTTTATTTTCTATTTTCAGTTATATATTGTCAGTTACATTAAGTTGAACTTCCAAATTTGATCAAAGTGTTCAATTCTTGGGATAGAATTTTAGCAGGTAATGAAACTGAGTTTGATAAATCTAAAAAAGGACACTGATAAAATATGAACACTTGGAGATGCTCACTAAGAAGAGGAAAAAACATGAAAGGAAATGGAACTTAAGTGGATGTTATAGCATGCCTTTCGCAGATCTCCAAGCACCAGGAATCATAGGCGGCGGAAGTGGGGGGGAGTATCCCCCTAAATTTGAGGTGGGGAGGGGACGATTCCATCCCCCTCAATTTTTTGTTGATAACCTTATTTTTTAATTTTTTTTGGCTTGTCAATTTTCAATTTTGTTTCCTGTGTCCCCAAGATATTATTTGGTCACTATCTTTTTTTTTTCGGGGGGGGGGGGGTCAAAAGATTTTGGCGGTTCCCCCCTAAAATTTTTGGCTTCACCCACCAATGCCAGGAATGTTGATGTTCAACTGAGAGTTGCTGAAGTGGAATCTCCAAGATAATATTTCTTCTGCACAAAGTGTATGAAATGCTCAGTGTAAATCATGCTGTTTATAAATCTCTAGGAATTTTTTTTTTTCAAAATGAAAATACATGTAAACTTAATCAAAACCAGGGGTGGTGGATCCAGGATTTATCCTGGGGGGGGGGCATTCTTTGATGAAAATTGCGTATTTTCATTACATCTTGACTGTAGCTCTCAAAGGGGGGGGGGGGGGGGTTGAGCTAGATGTGCCCTCCCCCAGATCCACCAGTGATAAAAATCAACATTTATGAAAGATTGCATACCTTATATTCTGAATTGGTAAATTCAATGCATATGTCTACAAAATGAAACTGACATGTTTGGATAAATTGCTTATTTTTGTTTCAAGAAAGAATTCATCAATAACAGCTTAGAGTTATTGAGAAAACATGAAGAAAAAATAATATTCTGATATGCAATAACTATATCTATTTTATATATGCTTTTTTTCCCAAAAATTTAATCCTTGACATGGGGGGGGGGGGGCTGGTTTAGTAGTCAAATTCACCCCCCCCCCCCCCGTTAAGTAAAATGCTTTATCAAAATAAGATTATGCTATCATTTATAAATTACTGCATTTTGGAGCCCATTCAAAATTCAAAATGAATCATAGAGGGCAGTGCCACACCTTATTCACTGAAATTAAGGAGGGGCATGCACAGCTGAAAAACTATCAGCAGGGGCAATAATTTTCACTGCAATGTTAGATATCCTAAAAAAAATCCTGAAAACACATAATTAAAATGAAATTAAACTCCCAGGAAGTGCCCCTGTATACTATTACAGCCCTTGACCTGTATATTCTCAAGGGGTTCAATAATTCCTTCTCTTCCCTTGTAGAGTCGGTTCGGGTGCGAATGTGTCTGAAAAAAATAAGTAAAAAAAGGATTATTAGTAAAAATTGTAGATAGAACAGAACATATAATTTTTAAAAAATTTAGCAAGCAAAAACAAAGATTGATCTGGCATTGGAAAATAAAAGGAAATTAATTAACACCGCCCCCCCCCCCCCCCCCCCACCCCCCCCCCCCCCCCCCCCGCTTCAACATTTTTTTGTTGTTTGCTTCTGCTTGCAACTTTATAAATTTACCCGATACACCTTTCAAAACTTTTGGCTCCATTATCATGATTATGCCACTGTTCAAGTATTATTTATTTGGAAACCAATGCTAAAACTATAAGGTGAAATGAAATTATATAAAGAAAAAAATATATATTTCACAAAGTATAAAATCATAATGATGTAGGTCATGTTGAAATTAGACCCTGGACTGGACTCAAAATTAGATCAAGTGTAGTGTAGACCAAATGTAAATGAGACAAAGTGTAGACCAAATGGCAATTATAATTTTTTTTAAACCAAATGGGTCAAGCCCATTTGGTATATGTATAAAGACTAAAATATATGTATATAAGTTAAAAAATATAATTAAGTAGCCTAGGTTGTGCTGAAATTAGACCAACTGGACATTTCACAAAATGAGAATTAGACCAAGTGTAGACCAAATGGGTTTAGCCCATTCGGCATTAGACTAAATGAGAAGTGGGCAAATTGCATGTGAACCAAATGAATATACATATTTACAATGTGGAACTGCATGATATAAAGCCAATTTTATGTACCAGTATTTGACAAAGTAAAAAAATATATAATTATGTAGGTAATATGCTGAAATTAGACCAACTGGACATTTCACTAAATGAGAATTAGACCAAGTGTAGACCAAATGGCAATTTAGTTGACCAAATGGGTTTAGCCCATTTGGCATTAGACCAAATGACAAGTGGGCAAACTGCATGTAGACCAAATGAAAATACACCAGAAAACACATTTCACAAGTTGGGACTGATATAGAGAGCCGTAGCAGACGACGGAGATGGGTACATGATCTGCGTCCGCAAAAAACGCGCACGCATCTATGTACTAACATGAAAAACAGCATATGGGACGATCTGACTAAAAATCGCACATGCGGGGCTATTTGAGAGTCACAGCAGAGGACGGCTAGCAGACGCCGACGGGCGCGCGCATTTAGCGAGCACATCGTGATCGTTTAAACTATCGATAGTAAAGACAGTGCATAAACAGGGACCCGCGATGTCTATGACTTTTTCGATCCATGTTGGTGCTATGAAATTGCTCTTTTTTGCAGTTTAAATGAATTTTACGTAAGTTTTAAGTGGTTTCACATGACAAATTAGATATTAAGAAATTTTTTGATATCATTCTTGGGGACAACAAACACATTTTGAAATTCTTGTTGTCCTGCCTAGCAAGACTTCATTTAATCATATGTCCCCTCCGCCTCCACTAAAATTGAAAAAAAAAATTATGGAGGTTTATCAAGAATTATTAGACTAAGAGATTTAGCCTTTAGGTAAGAGTTCCATATGCACCCCCACTTAAACTGAAAATAAAAACATTGATAAGGTTCAGAATAATATATCTAGCCCTAATATATGATGGGGGAGTAGAAATACCAAAATATGGCTTTATTCCGTCATGTCCGTCAAATTTCGAGCAGGATCTAGTTACTAGTGCGTGTAATTATACATGTAGACATCGGTTTATTTAATCAGTAAAGCCAAGTGTCTGTGAGTCACGACTAGTCGAACTATTGGCTGATAATCGTTAAAATATCCATTCCGGTATAGGCGCTTCTCGCTAGCATAGCGGGAAAGGTCTGAGCTTGGCTGCAGATAACTGATAAGACAAGGTGAGTTTGAATCCCAATTAAGTTAAGCAACAGTAAAAAAAATGATCTGAGGTGAACGAACCGGGAGTCCGACGATCTGTTGTTATTTTTGGTGGGGGGTGTATATGTGACTCTTTCCGAGATTTAAGAAGGAAAAGTTGGATTTATTCCGTCAAAATTTTGAGTGTGTGCAATTCCCAATGGCATCGATTTATTTAGTCAGAAAAATAAATACCCAATACTCTTGGAGAGTAGACTAGTCGTAATATCGTTTGATATAACCGTTATGAAACCCATGGCTTTCAACAATTCCTGCTAGCTCAGTGAGTAAAGTGATAGACTGGAGATACTTCGTTTTCCAGCGAGAGGTTCGAATACAAGTACCCACCGGAAGAAAGAAAAAAAAGAAAAAAGATCAAATGAAGGGGGTTTTGGAGAAATATATTTTAAGATTTGTGGAGGGGACATATGGAAGTCTTTCCAAAGAATGATATCAATCTGGCTAAAGGTGAAGTCCACCCCCAGAAAATGTTGATTTGAATAAATAGACAAATATCAAACAAACATATCGTACGGGCATGTAGATGATAGATCTAGTCTAAACCCAAGTGTTCATTACATGCCGCCGCGCACAGAAAAATCAAGCCGTAGAAGTCGTGTGCTGTGAAAACCAGAGAAGTGGGATCCCAGCCCACACGACCCACTAGTTAGAAATCCACTGCCAAACGCGGTTCATGGTGCAAGGTTACAGTAACATCGCAATACGTGTGAGTGGTCTAAATCTAATGCTGAAAATTTCATCAAAATTGGAAGTAAAATAAAAAAGTTATGGCATTTTGAAGTTTTGCTTATTTTTTATGCACAACTCAGTGACATGCAAATGAGTAAGTCTATGATGTCCCTCACTCACTATTTCTTTTGTTTTTATTGTTTGAATTATACAATATTTCATTTTTTACGTATAAATTTTTTTTGACAGTGAATAATAAGGACCATCTTGACTGAAACATATACCGGTAGTATTAAACATTGCTAAATTCCTCATGTTCAGGGAGGAATTAATCGTAGTTTCCCTTTACAATGAAGAGAAAATTAAAATATTTCATGTAATGAAATACAAAAGAAATAGAAAATACTGAGTGGATGACATCATCAGTCTCCTCATTTGCAAACCGACCAGGGTGTGTATACATGTATAACTGTTTTGTGAAATTAAGCAAAACTTTAAGATGTCATAACTTTCTTAACTAGTACTTTACCATCAATTTTGATGAAATTTTCAGTGTTATGCTTGTTAGATTTTCTCTTTTTATTCAAACCAACTTTTTTGTTGTGGCGGACTTGTCCTTTAATTGACAGCTGCTAGCGGCATTTTTTTTCCTATTAAATTTATTGTGGGTCATTTCCACACCCAAATTAAAATTTGATCTCCTCAGTATATTGTATGGATTTTTTTACCACAACGTTTAAAATGCTCAGATGGCTGAGATGATCAACAAACAACATGACAAAATCAAAAGCCTGACTACTGATCATCTACAAAGTAAGTCACAAGGACTCTAGGGTTAAATAATTCCCAGTATGGTAACACTAACATTAAACATCTCTTGAAAATCAACACAGCTCAGAGTAAAGCCAACAACAAGGCGGCCATGTGTCTTGAACTGCATTTATCAATTTATCTTCAGTTCAGCATTCCATATCTCGGTTGAACGGAGAGATGTTGTCATGAAATTTGTATCATTCTGAAGCTGTACTCTATCACGTCTGAAAATATGATTGCAATAGCTTGTAAATTTGAGATGCCGCGATTAATAGAACAAAGAACTCCTTGAAAGAATCCAAATGAATTAAGTACATGTACACATCCGACTTCATGCATTGCTGCCAAAAATGTTTGGGATAGCCACACCAGGTGTTTGTACATCAAACCATCTAGATCCAGAACTGAACTCCATTTTATAAGCTATTGTACTGAATTTGACAGTCATGGACCTGAGTTCGTGTGATGCTATTATTCTAATTATAGGATGAAATGTAACTTTGTAAGAACAATCATATTCACTTGCACGGTGCAACCAGCCTGTCTGTGGTGAATCTAGATCTACATGATGATGTATTGTAGATCTATGGCATGCATCATACAACAATCACAACACACATTAAAACAGTTCTTTAAAATATCATTTTTTGTAACTCCCAAAACATACTTAGTTCCATTATCATACTTACAGTCGTGACCTTTTTTTTGTTATTAACTTGGGGATCATCTTTTTTATTCAGCAGACCACTCAAAAACTTTGGAGCATATTTTTGTGTGGGTCCTCTCTTAGTGTAAGTTTGGTCTGAATTTGATTTTGGACCAAACAATGTCTCTTATTATAGAAAAACATAAATTAATTCATTTTACTTTAAAGCCAAGTTACTTGTATGTGATGAATAGCTGTAATGGAAACTGACAGTGTAAAAAAAAAAGAATTTTCCCCCAAGAACAAGAGAAAATAGCTAAATATTGCTAACCTTATTTCACCACACAGGGGATTCCGAACAGAGAACAAGCTTGTATCTTATCCTTGTACTTTGGAAGAGTGCTAATACTCAGTATGCCAGTCATGCCTAGTTTCAATCCCATTCAGTTATTGCGAGAGTCGGAGTGTGTATATTTCCTCATCAAAGAAGATAAGAAGCAATGGATTTGACATTATCCTCGCCAACTTCAAATGGAATCATCACTTTGAAAATTTCATTTTCTTGTTGGCTTTTCCCCCATTACCTTTAATAATTCTGACCTAGTTCTCTTGTTTTTACCTTGTTTTGGGCTGTACTGTGTTTGCCTTCCTAGGTGAAAGAGATCAAATAAGGTGGAGGGAGATGGATGAGGAGGAGAGAGTGAGTAAGAGAGATGGAGAGAGAGGGGGTGTATAAAAAGAGTAAACTCAGAAACATTGTGAAGTGAGACAGCTAGAGAGATGAAATGGATGATATGGGGTGGGTTGTTATCAGTGAAGCTGTAACATGAACGCATACAATGTATGGCTAAAGCCATCTGATGCGACACAATTTTTTAATAAACCGTAGTTTGCATTAAATATGAAAGTTCCAAGAAGTAGATCTATTTCTTTTGAAGTTCAGCGTAATGTTAGGAGTAATGAAATCATAATTTTGCTTTGCGGCAAGCTGTGTGGTCGGAGTAAAGTCAAAATCGACTTCAAGTCGCAGTCGATGATGACATCAGTATGATTTGGAATTTAATTTGTTTTTATCCCTACAGGGAGGCTAGAACTAGACTAAATTGCGATTTCAGTAGTCCTACAACTATACTGAATTCTAAGCGCTAATATTTTATTGGTAAGAATGTGTGGGTGTGTCATGGTCTAGTGGTTCTGACTCTCGCCCTTGAAACAGAGGGTCGTGTGTTCGAATCGTAACCATGGCGTATTTTTGTTCAGCAAGAAATTTATCCACACTGTGCTGCACTCAACCCAGGTGAGGTGAATGGGTACCCGGTAGGAGTAATTCCTTGCATGCACTGAGCGCCAGTGATGGTAGCTCGAGCTAAAGCCGGGGTAATAATAGCAGCGCTTTGTATCCTCTGGCAAAAAGTGCTTTATAAATCTAGCTATTATTATTACTATTATATCAAATGTTGCTACAATTTTCTTTGAAATTCGGATTGCAAAGAATCACGTAGTGTGTGCCAGGCATAAAGATGATGAACATGTGCTACACAAAATCTCATAATGGAACATCAGCAAGCCCTTGTACACATTGTGTCCAATGTAATTTGTCTCCAATGTTATTCTAAGTGCTAGTTTCCACTTTGCTTTTTTATATTCAAATGATTAAAAGTTGGATTATATTTTTCAATATAAATACAAAGACTTACCTTTTTAACGTTAATGAATAAGAGATTAACAATGCAATTAGCTTAATTTGATGGTTTTCTGAATATCAGCAATTATACAATATCATTCACATCTGGAAATGACAGAGGCATAATTTTTTTTTTATACTGTGCAATTGAGAATCCATCTAGTTTCTTTTGTTTTCAAGATGTTTAGTAATTTGATTCCATTTTCAGTTGGTGCTAGTTCTAGGAGATCTCCATGTTCCTCATCGTCAGAGTGGCCTACCAGCCAAGTTTAAGAAGCTTCTTGTCCCAGGGAAGATCCAGCACATCCTATGTACAGGAAACCTTTGTACCAAGGAATCTTATGATTACCTCAAAACCTTGGCCAGTGATGTCCATATTGTCAAAGGAGACTTTGATGAGGTATAGGATTTTGTTTTATCATGTAAAAGGAGAAGCAGGACATATAGGCTCAAATTCATAAAGGGGGTTTTAAAAACCATCGGTTAACCCATGGTTTATGCAGATTTCATGTATAAATTATGCCTAATTTACTGCATATTATACTAAAATGTGTCCAATATTGATGCATGCTTTTTTCACATTGTGTGCTAAATTGAGGCTCGTTGCCATGGTTAAGTACGCTATTTTATTCATGAGTCCACTGCTTTGCAAAGTGGACTCATTAATTCAAAACTGTGATAAAGTGAAAAAGTTTACTTTACTTTTCTCTGTCCCAGAGTCAACACTACAAGACAAGAATTATGATTGGTAATATTAGAATGCCATCAACAAATTAAAATCAATGAAAAATAGAAAACAGAACATAACTCTAAAAAATATGAGTCACACTCTTCTTCAGTGCCAACAGTGAGAAGCATGTCTATTCATGGCTTTCTACCAATTTATGATTCATGTGGTAGAACATTTTCAAGCAGAAGGCCCTTGTACCTGACCAATCCTAAATCTCCATATACTAGCTCTTTGATATCATACATGTACCTAATAAAGAAACGATCGATCAGCCCTATTATTCCCCATCCGTTACGATGAATTAACAATTTTTTAAGCCTTGTACTTAGGTACAAAAGAAACTCAGTAAATGATTTGTCAATACACATACCTGTCAAAGTTTCATAGTGCCAGTCCCAATTTGGTATGGAAGAGACTGAGCTTATTTCTGTAAAAAATCAGTGTGTACTGACATATTGCCTCTGTTTTCCCATTTGTTCCTCTTGTGGGTATCAGGATTGTCTATAGATCATAGATGATATAATAAAGAATAGATAGAGAGCATTGAAAAATTATTCAATTATTCAAATAATTATGTGAATGTTTTAATTTTCAGACGGTATCATACCCTGAGCAGAAGGTGGTAACTGTTGGTCAATTCCGAGTTGGTATCAGTCATGGTCATCAAGTTGTACCATGGGGTGATGTGGAGAGCCTCTCAATGCTACAGCGTCAACTTGATGTAGACATCCTCATTTCAGGGCACACACATAAATTTGAGGCGTATGAGCATGAAGGGAAATTCTACATCAATCCCGGCTCGGCTACAGGGGCCTACAGTGCTTTAGACTCGTAAGTATATAAATTTAAAATATTTCATCAGTAATCAAACCCCAGGTGTTCATTTATCTACAGTTATAGCTGCCTAAATCAAATTTCTTTTGACCACTCAGATTGTAGTTTATTGTACCATCTTGCCCAATTCATATTGGGCGAGATATGTCGATGAAGCAAAAAAACAAAACCAAACACAGGGGTGTGAGAGTTCAGATTTTATCTGATTTCAGATTTTTTTTGTTTTGATTTTCAGCTTAATTTCAGCTTATTTTGGCTTTCCTCTGTACAAAAAGTATGGGAGCTCTCTCTATTTCAGAATTTTTCAACACTCTTCAGCTTTTTTTCAGATCTTTTTATTTGTGACCACTCACACCCCTAAAAACAAATGTTTTAGATATTCTGGTCTGAAGAGTGACAATTTTAGGCAAATATTTTAGCTTTTGGAATCAATTGTGCAGACTTAATTGTTTTTAATTTTATTGTATTTATTTATCTTTTTTCATTCCTATTTTAATTTTAGGCCATTATGAAAATCTGTTTAGCTTCTAAACTGTATTGAAGTCAGAATATGCTTCTTTTCTCTTTTTTTTTTAATTCAAAACAAGCAGCAGACTTATTTTTTCTAAATGGCCCTCAGTGAAAATCTGACATTACAATGGTTAGCACTGGTTGGGTATAAAAAATAGCAGCCAAAGTGATGTTTCTCTTGGAATGTTTTGAAGGAGTACATTTTTGCTTATTACAGCCCCCCCCCCCCCTGATAATAATAATAATAATAATAATAATAATAATGATAATAATAATAATGATAATAATAATAATAATAATGATAATAATAATAATAATAATGATAATAATGATTTCATAAATACAAAAGATAAAATAATAAATAATAAAACAAGAGAAAAGAAAAAAGATGGGGGTTGGAAGTTTACAAACAAGGAATGTAGGCAGGGATGCTTATCTATCTTTTGTTAAAATCTCTTAAAATTGCAGCCTCAATACTATGAATCGATCAGTTACAAGTAGGTTAATTTGAATGGAGATGTGTTAGGAAGGGGAGATAGAGGTGTGATTTACTTGGCCCTTTTATTCTTCCCATTTGTATTGGTAAATTTCATGTGTATACCAGATTGAGTCCTTCAACCTTTCCTCATTTTCTTTCAGGAACACTGTCCCTTCATTTGTGCTGATGGACATCCAATCATCAACAGTTGTCACATACGTCTACCAGCTAGTAGGGGATGATGTCAAAGTGGAGAGGATAGAGTATAAAAAGAACTGAAATATCTTGCTAAAAGTGAAAGATGCATTCCAAAGATATAGCGATGTTCCTTGTTACCCCTTACGATCTGGGATGAAAAGCAAGCAATTCCCAGTTTCAGATAGATGTCATATTCCAGATAAATCATCAGAGTTATATGTGACTGGATCAAACAAGAATAACAATTTTCACTCCACAATTATGAATTAAATGAATATAAACTTTTCCTTATATACTTTTGATGATCCCTTTTAAAGGTATTTCATTCTTGCCGACATCTGTTCAGTTACTGCAACTTTATTAGCAGATTTTAGAATACACCACAGAAATTAACCTTGGTTGGATACATCGGGTCTTCTAATTGACCAAAGAAGTTGTCCAACCATCATTTCATTCATTCACTCTAACTTTTGTCAGAAGCAAACTATTTGCATAATATAGGTGATATTAAGTTAGCACTTCTGTTCACCAACGTAGGGCCAAGATCTGCTTCATTATCATTGTACATTTTGTCAAATGACAAACAGATTTTACAGTTTAATTGATTTTATGGATAAGACCAGCTGGTGCAACGTGCATAGATCATGACGTGATTGAAACCGTCAGCAATTGTTAATTATACTAGTTGCCTCAAATAGAGGAAAGTCAGGTTTATTTTATGTTTATCTTGAGATGGTATTTTGTTTGTTATCAGATGGCAAGAGCATGTCACATTGACTTGATTTTATGTTAAAGTTGGTACACTCTTAGAGGTTTAAACCTTCTGTTCTTGAACTTACCTTTATGGCACCGGGCCAAAAATATGAAATATTTCAATCACAACCAACCCCATATTTTTCCATTACATATAATATGCATCGTATTTGTGTTGGTTTTCAAGTAGATATAGATTCTCAACCAGTAAGGCTCAGTTGTAGAGAATTCAGAATAAAGCCTAATGTTACTGCATATCATGGAATGAGAATTTCAGTTTGAACATTATTTATATATGTTTTAGGTAAAGATTAATGATTTTATATTACTCATCAGCTGCGAAAGCTTTGAAAGATTTAAGAATTATATATTTCTACGTATTGTATATATATATATCAAGACTGTAGCTAATGTTAATGTGTCTCTTTTGAAATAGAGAAGAGATTCATTGCCGACTTCATTATTGTCAATTTTGAAACACAGCTCAAAATATGTGACAGAGGGGAAAAAACAGTATTGATTGATTCACATATTGTACAATGAAGGTTTGATGCTAGCATGTGAAATCCAAAACAAAAAAAGAACAATGTACTTGTCTTCTTTGGAAGTGTTATTATAGAATACTATAGAGTACTATAGAGCTCTAGGGGTGTTTCACAAAAATTTGAATCTGACTATGAATTGCATTTTGATGCCTACTTGCATGAGGTATATCCCTACATTGAACAAGGTCTTCTTTATCAAAGAATGGTTGAAATAATATGTACAATTTCTAGTTTACTATCGGCCAATCACATTGGATGATCTCAGTAGCTTTCAACTGTCATTGCATATATGTCATTCTAACAAGTTTTTTATGAAACAGGCCCCAGATCACCATTATGGGGCACACTCTGCCGATTGTTTGAGATTATGCATTGTCGCTTGAGTATGACTTTTAGTGAGACTCGTCTGTTTACTGCCCTGGCAAAATGAAGGGTACAGAACTTCTATATTTTTATTGGTAAAAACTCATCTAATGGTAGTATTTGTCAATTGATACCAAGGTGTCTGAAGCAGTGTTGCTTTCCAATGATGTTGTAAATGTATAGAGATAATAAATAATAGAACTATGGATTAGTAGAGATTTGATCATTGTAGATTATTTGAAATAAATTGTTATTGTTCATGAACCAGTGCTTCTATTCGCAATATGTAACATCCATTGAATAGCTGAGTTCTGAACTTCTCAAACAGTACCTGGACCCTTACCAAGAATACTTAATTTTGATCATGTAGTCTTATTTACCCAGTAGAATTTGGCAACTTGACTCATTATGACATTCATACTACAAAAATATTGCTGAGGAACAAAGATATTTCCTTCAAATTATTCTCATTAGTTTTTCTATGAAAGTCAAATAGCTATGATCATAATACTAAACTTCTCAATATTGTTTTATGATATGGTACTAGTCCCTAGCACCAGTGGGGTCAAGTAGAAGACCCCACTCTGCAGCAGATGTCATAGGATGATGCATCCGCCCGTTTAAGCCGTTTGATGCGAAGAATTTTCTCTGACTTTTTATCCCATGCATTATGTGCATAGAAATTAAGTTTACTCGCAATATTTATTGTTTCATGTAGAAAGAGTGTTGTTGCCAATGTTATACTAGGCACATATTGACCAGTGATATTTACTCAGAATATTTTTTAATTCATACACTCCCAGAGCTGAAGATGTTCAGATAGTACAATCCACATCTTATTTACAAGTTGATACATGCAACCTGTTTTGGGGGTGCAAACCAGTATTTTACCACTTTACAGGGAGAGGAATTGGGCAAATAGTAATCATTTTAATGAAAGTTATGAAAATTTGTTCATAATTAGAAGTAATAAAGTGTACATATATTACATGTCAAGTGTTTGTTGTATTTTGTGGCGAACATCTTACATGAATTTGTCATGGGCAATTTTATTTTTATTTTCATGGTTTATTTTTGTTCATGTTAGAATCTCTCCTCAATGTCCTATTCATTTTGGTCAATATTTCAAATCCAGAGTCTGAGAGATTCTGTATCGAGTTCCCTTTCCTCTAATTGCATTGACTGTATCTCATCTTGTCACCTCTTCTTTCTCTCCATCTACCTGTTTGTCAATCCCTATAATCTCCATTATTATCCATCCTTGTTGATCTTTTGTAAAACATCTCTTTCTTGCTTCCCACCCCATCTTTCTCTATATTACTTATGCCCTGGCTGATATCTTATGGGATGGGAGAAATAATCCCCACTTATCCGATGGTTGTTTCATAAATCTATTCGTAAGTTAAGAGCGACTTTACGAATGACTGGTGATCCTGTCTTGTGGTAAATGATAGATTGGCGATGGTTTACAGCGTAAGAAAAGATCACCAGTCGTTCTTAAAGTCGCTCTTAACTTACAAACAGCTTTATGAAACGGCCCCCCGGAGAGGTACAATCATCCCCTCCCCTCACTTTTCAAGACAGAAACAAGAATTTTCTTGTATTATCAAATATTAATACTACCATCAATGCATGGATTCATCTTCAAATGAAGGAAAGTGCTTAAATTGGCCTAATGTTGATTTCTACTAAAATATATTGCAACTGTTTTATGGATGCAGTTCATGAATTTGCTTAATGTGGTACTACAGTAAATTTGCAATGTTTTGTGCAAGGCCCTACCTTACATGTAATTCTAAAAGGACACAAAATAAAAGTAAATTCACTGACCTGTCAGTTCAGATATGCCAGTAAAATGATTGCATCTGTAAAATAGCAATACTTGTGAATTATTAATGGGTTGTCCCCTCTCTCTCTCTCACACACACACACACACAAAAACACTTGCCCCAGTCATATTTCCTCTTGAATGTTAACCTTCAAAGATACACTTTCAAATAACTACAAGCACTGAATATGCTGAACAAAGTCACTTCAGAAAATATCTAATCTGTTTTTAATTTTCCTGGAACAAAATGTGGTGTATCATATACAACCTCTATTCAAAATAGATTCTCTCTATACAATTATTCTTTGGAAAATTGAAAAAAAAAAGATGAATACTGTTTTGAACGTCTGCATCAATATTTACAACAAGGGAAAATACACTGGTTCTGAGTGCAGATTATAGATCTTTGCCCTAAATTAAAATATGCATGTATCATTGTTTCAATAATTATGCCTATAACAGCAAATCATGAAACAAAAATTACAATTGAATGAGTTTACCCTTTAATATTTGTATCTAAATATGTAAATCATTGCAGGTATTAATTCATGGCCCTCGCACTAAGACCCGATATGGTGATCGTGCATTTTCTGTAATTGCTCCCACCCTCTGGAATAAACTCCCAACACATATCCAAAATGCTCCCTCCGTGGATATTTTCAAATCGTCCCTTAAAACTCACATTTTCTCATAACTTGTTTTCTTTTTTAATGGATTGACTATATTATTATAATCTGCCAACCTGTGCGCTTTGAAACAACCAGTATAAAGCGCCCTATAAATATTATTATTATTAAAGGTTATATCAACGTTCCTGGTAAACATTTTATGTTGATGATACCGAAACTTTGTATTTGATTTGTTTCAAGTCCTGCTCAAATGATATGCTACAGTAAGGTAATTTTGAGGGTTGGGAGGACCTTGCCAAGTTTCCTTTATATGGCAGAGAAAGAAAAGACAAAGGACAGGGGTTTTTCTGGTTAACAGTACAAATCTTGTACAGACTGGGATAATGCAGTGGAGGTATCATATTTGACAGTTCTAGGCAATCAAACACTATACATGAACCAACTTTCACTAATTAATATCTATCAATACCATTATCATTTTGATATCAATATATGTATGTGAGAGGGCCATCAGAATAACTGTTTGGATGAATACAAACAATAACAAACAAAAAATACCTTATAGAATTGCATTTTAAAATGTCTGCATGGACTCAATAATTGAAAAAAAAAGAAAGAAATCCTACATGTATGGACACTCAAATAGGATAGCAAATTAGCATTAAATTAAGAACAGAATAAGGACATGAAAAAATGTCTATGAACATACAGTACATGTTCACCTTCTATATAAAAAAAATCAAACATGCATTTTACACAGAACTACATTTATACTGTAGGCACTTTAATCTATTTCAAAATGTCCAAGGCACATAATTATTCTATATTTCACAGCAACACAAAATAGAAAAATATGAATATATTTTACATTCGATTTCTGACATGGTTTTAAAAAATTTGAATTTTTCTGAGTATGGCATAATCAAAAAATCCAAGGGGCATAAAATTCACGGCAATATAATATGGAAAAATCAGAATATATTTTACAATTGATTTCTAACATGGTTCATAAATATAGGAATTTTTCTAAGGATGGATTCATCTTAGAGACATAGACACTTCAATCAGTTCTAGGGTGGTTTATAAAATTAAGAGTTGACCTGAATAGGGCTGACCCGCCTGCAACGTTTACTCATGTAATCACATCACAGCGCTCTATCAAGGTCTAAGTACTTTAGTAAAAACACAACCTCTGAACTATGAAGAGTAGGGTCTACACTTTGTTATTTTGCATGCTGGTAAATCACACAAAAGTCAGTTTTGCACATACATGACATGAGCCTTTACCCACTTTACCAGTTTTTTCAAAATTTTTAAAATTATAAGGGCTTCTTTAGTAAGACTAATCATGACGTCACACACCAATATGCACCTGTTCAAATATCACAATGTATGTGTGAAACAAAACATGCAAGTCTGAAAGTATCGCCCTTTAAATGAACTCTACTGTATTCATTTCAATTTTGCAAAGTGGTAACCTATGAAGCAGTTTAATCTCAGAGCGTAACCTGCCATTTTAGTTTCGGTAAATTTTTGTATTTTCAAAACAAAGAGAAATTCTGGCAGTATTCCATGGAATCCTTGTGATTTTCAGGGTCGATTCGCAAAAATACCTGTGCCTGGTGGTTGGCCATATACCATGCGAGGGCGTTAGTCTGTTCACGATGAAAACTGAAAAAAAAAAGGTCCTTAGTTGCGTTATGCACTGCATGCAACTAAAAAACAAAATAAAACTATTCTTTGCAAAAGACTCCTAGGGTATTTTGGAGGCTGGAAAGACTGAAAGTCCTAAAGAGCGCGACCCCCCACCCCCCAAAATAGGGGGTTCATGAACTACGAGTCTTGCCCGATATTGCGATCAAGAAAATATGCAATATGATCTTTTGAGACCAAGCAGACCTTTGGCCTTATCCTCAAAAACACACATGTGGTATTACCCAAGGATCATATGTACCAAGTGTGATCAAAATTGATGAAGAAATCCCGAAATGAGTGCAAGCTAAACCAAACATTCAAGGAAGGATGGACACAACCTCATAATATTTGACCTTTTGACCCCAGATGACCTCTGACAGTCATGGGAGTAAATCCATGATGTCATAATATTCAAGTGTGGGGGAGATGAAATAAAAGTTCATCCCCCTCCCCTGAACAATAGGTTCATCACTTGAATTTATGCCAATGTTCATGATTGAAACTGTAGAACAGACTTGGTTCAATTTATTCCAGTGATCATGATTGAAACTGTAGAACAGACTAGGTTCTTCTGTGAGTGTGTCTTAAATGGTCTTGGGAAGTGGATTTTCCCAGGGTGTGCTGCGTATATTATTATCCAAAGGCAACACTCCCTAGAATTCTGATAGGTGTGGCAAATAGAGAAATGTAAAGGAAAATGACCAACATTTTGTGTTTCGAGGGGGTGGGGGGTGACTTCTAAAAACTGATATTTATTATGAAGTGAAAACCCTTTTTTTTTTAACTTCTGCACCCCTGCAAAAATTAATTCCCAGGGCCCTGTTGTCTTTGGCCTGATTTAGTTCCTTTACACATCTTTACACTGTCCTTGCATTTTGTGGGAGAGTTCTCATATGGTTGGTACTGTGAAACAGACTTGGTTCTTCTATAAGTCGGACTTAGTCCTGATTAAGTACTATTACAAGTCTATTCCACACTGTCCTTGCGTTTTCTTGGGAGAGTTCTCTTAAGGTCCGTGCTGTAGAACAAACTTAGCTTCTCCATTGAATCACTCAAGTTTTCCTTAGAGCCTTTCTCTGAAAAAATAAAAAAAATCAGATATGTTTGATCAGTGTAAGTTTAATTGAAGTTAAGTAAGCATTCATGTTTATATGCATACTCTATATAAACAAAAACTATTAACACCATGAAATAAAAACTGAATAATAAAAAGAGGTCAGTAGAATATTTTTCTTTAGTCACATGTCTAATTTTTGCAGTGTATAAAGTGCTTGAGGGGGGAGGAACTTACTTTATTGTTGAGTATACAATGGTGCTTGTATCTAAAAAAAAAAAAAATAAGTAAAATAAGTACAAAAATTTTAGAAGAATGACCTCTTACCTTTTGAACTTTGACCTCTGTAGTAACCTGTGTTGACCTTCCTTGCCTCCTCAACCTCTTCCTGGGCACGAGGTCTCCTCTGAAAATACTTGGGCCTGACAGGTAACTTTGGTGGGGATCGCCAAACACTGGTATCAGTTTCATACTGTCTCTTTCTGGACCTCATCAAGTATCTATAGTATCGATCGCACTCTTCCCTACTATGAAAACCTACAAAAAGTAACAAAGAACATCAGATAGGTATCTTCATAAAAGTACCTGCACATTTCAGAACACTTTAATACATTAGTATGTCATACATGCACTCTCGGTCATCCCATTATAATGGTGCACAGGTATGCAATCAGAAACATTCTTTTATTGACAACAATTATTTAATCTGATGCTATATATTACTAAAGTAATGTTGCTGATAAAATGTGTAAAAAAAAACAACAAAGAAACATAAAAATACATAAGAAATTGAAAAATAATGTATTCATTACCAGCATTTTTTGCAAGATAAATTGTAAGGAATGCTGCAAAGAATATTTACACCAAGAATTAGTATTCTACGAACTTTATTAAGTGAATGAATATCATCTGAAATAAGGCTCTCAATAATGCTCTCAGCTTACCTATCTCTACCTGGTGATCTAGAGACTGCTTATATCTCCTCTGTTGAAGCTGTTTGAGATTGCCTACACTGTATACACTCGCAGTGTGCCAAAGATACTCTCTCTGTCCGGGATCAAGGCCAGGGTGGTGAAGTTTCTCACTGTCATCAAACGCTGAGGGAAGACTGAGAGGGCGCCGCAGAGGTTTCCGATAGACTGAGTAAGGCCGGTGGTATTCGTAGAAGCCTGGAGCATCCTTGGAGATTTGGCTGGTGATGCGGTAAGAGTAGGCTTGATCTAAAGATGATTCAGATGAGACTTCTGATATGTCATCTCCTGAATTTCCTGTATGAATAGAAAGAGAAAACATCGAAATCATCATATTAATAATTTCATTTAATGATGGTACCTCATTCATTAGTTCTTTCTTGTATACACCTGTTCGTATCATACACCCTTTTCCTTTTTTTTGTAATAAACCCTACACCTACATGTAAACCCCTAAGGGGTAGGGGTAGGAGGAGGAGGTCTTAGGAGGAGGGGGAGAAGTATTAGGAGTAGGCATAGTAGTAGTAGTAATAGTGGTGGATATGTTTATTAGTAGAGCATGTATGCAATGAACTTTATTAAAGCCCCGATACATGATGCAGAATGTTGAAATACATACACTACAAGGCAGGATTCCAGACTCACGTGTAAGAAGGAAAAATGAAAATTAAGCATTTACAATTATTGCACAAACTTCAATAGCCTACCTCACAATAGGATGTTGCATCCTAATGAACTACTTAGAGGCAGGCTATCAAAGCTCTGGTACTCTTGTGTTTTGATCAGTTAAGATTCTTTCAACTACATATGACCTAATTCATGACAATAAATCCAACTGTATCTTTAGTCAGATGGGTTAAGCAAGATAACAGTGGGGATATAATGTGCTAATCCTTTCATTAAAGGCTTTTTATAGTCTAATAAAATGCAAGTGAACAAAGGAAAGTCTCATCCTCTTATGATACAATAGCACAACTGGCCAACACCCTACTATTGTTCTCCTTCAAAATTCCTAATACAGTGTTAGTCATTGCTATTCATGCTGCTAAAGTACCAGCTTTCTTTCTTTCATTCTTTTGTAGCTGGATATCCATGAATATAGACAAGCATATGGTCTTTAATAGAGTTGTATGATAGCCTGTCCATGAATGGTGAATAAGGTGATTAACCATCTCCTTTCACAAGAATATCTTTACAGCTTTTTTTCTTTATGCAGACAAGGTACAAAAAAAATACATAGTTTTGCATACGTCTTATCTGCTAGAAGCGCGCTTCTTATCGTCTTCTTGCATGTATTCCAAGCTGCATGTCAGGCAAAATTGTTGGGAGCTACTGAACCATATAGTAACTGGCTACATACAGGTGCTGCAAAGCAAGGCACCTGCCTCTCAACTGCATGTACCTCCATGCAAGTTGCCAGTAAGGTGAAAAACTAGGTGATAAGGCAGAGGTCCTAAGATGTCAATTTTTTTTGCTGCAGCCAACCCTCAAGTAACCAGCAGAAAGAAGCTAACCCTAAACATGCATGCAATTAGCTCACTCTGTACCTACAAAACTGGCCAGCTAAATAAATGTTGGCAGTATCAACACCATTCCTTGCAAGTTGTTCACCTGTAATATACATACAGAATGCCTGCAGATAATGCACATTTCCAGGACATAGCCAGAGATCCATGGACAATCTGTGTATCTCAAGCAAGTTAATTACCTGCGACTTGCAGATGCTAAGGAACTTCTACTAGTGTTCTGCATAGACCTCTGCAGACAAGCACGCACACAACTCAACCATAACAAGTTTGGCTGCGGGTAAATTATTCTGGGAAGTGTAAAGTAAGGGTAATCCGCAGGGACCTGCAGGTAGGAAACTTTGTTCCCCGCAAGTCACTGAAAGATATGACATGGCCTTAAGAGAGAGATAAGGGTAAAGAGAGAAAGACACAGACATATAGACAAACAGATCATCTACCTTGTTGATGTCTTGGTTTAGAAGGTTTGGAAGGTTTCCTCTGTCTTTGAAGACGTGGTGGCGCCGTCTGAGTTCGGAAGTGATTCGGCTGAAAATTACAAGAGAAAAAAGACAAAAGTAGATGAAACATTTATTTTTTTATTTCAAAACACTATATTTTAGTGATCACTTTAACTGTGAATCAACAATCATGTTTAAGTTACACACTATACTTTGAAACAAAATCTTATTGGAAATATAAATACAATGTATAGATTGAAACTTGTTTCCTCATACATTTATACAAAGGAGTGTGAAGAATTCAGTGTTCATGTTTTACCCCCCCCCTAAAAAATGGAATCGATATTCATGTCAAGATTTCAGATTTTTTTTCATATGTCTGAGTGATATTCATGAAATATTGGAGTGACTAATATTATTATAGTTCCACAAATACCCAATGATGATTATCTTTTTTTTTTCAAACTAGTACATGTAAATCCTGTTAATTTGAGACTACCATAAATGTATGGTTTTCCATGTCATTGCATTTTGGGAGGTAATGAAGCGAATGCATAATGCCAGTCGATTCCAACAAACTTGAATACAATTGCAATCCCTTGTATCCCTGTTTAACAATTGTTTAAATAGAATTTTTTCATATAGTATGGACTTACTGTTGATTTGGGCCTATTCCTTAGCTTGTAGTCAGTAGATGATACAGACTCTGCTGTGACAGAAGCATTACTGGTGTCTGTATCACTCATTATCTGAAGGTCACATTGACTACTGGTACTCTGATGGGTGACAGCTTGGGGTGGTGCTGGGCTACAATAGAAAGATCCGGTACAGATAGTTACTTTGTACTTTTTTTTAAATCAGCACTTATCTATCATGCATTTTATAGAATGTGGAAGGTGCCTTGCAAGTCATGGAACACACTACTCTCAATTTGTGACTCTTTCTTGATTTTAAAGTAATAAAATGTACACAAGTACATTTTATATCTAATGATTGTCAAAAATATCTTTCTTGACATTGAATATCAGGTTGACTTATCTTCCAAATTGGACTGGTATAAACACATTAAAGAATCTGATCAATTTGGGGGCACTTTTAAAGTTTATACTATTGCTATAGACATATGGATTTTGTCTTTTCATTGGTAAACATTGGGTATTTGTACATTGGCTGGTTGGAGACAATATACACATTATATGGATTCCTCTTGTGCCATCCATTCTGAGTATAATGTTTACATAAAGCACAAAAGGTTGTATTTATACTGGCTTCTAATGTTGGTGCTAGGAAATGGGTGACCTGTTTACAGTCAGCTGTAGGCCTACTTGTCACAGCAGTAAACAGATATTAACCCCTTCCTACATGTATGTATGGTACTCATAACAAGGTGAAAATAACCTTGTTTAAAAATGCAAAAAGAATCCATTTAAACATAGCAAACCATATGATAGATGATGCTTAAATTAAAATGTACCTTTGCAAAACTTTTTTTTTAATCTGAATTACAGTGATGTCACAGCAGAATTAAAATCAACTGCTGCTTATTAAGGCCATTTGGATCTTGAACCTTCCTATCTTAAAATAATTGTAATTTCATCTGAATTTAGTCATGTAATGTGTGGCCTCTAACAATTACTTTCTTTCTCTACATACAGCTTTATTAAAAAGCAATATTAGCTGCACAATATAGTCAACACCAATCTTGATAGATGGATGGACAAGATTAGACTTAAAATCAATTATGACAAAACAATGTGCATACTTTTTGGAAATAGACATATGACAAAAAACACAATGGACTAGATTTAAGAATTGATGGTCATACCATCAAACAAGTATCTTCGCTGAAATACTTGGGAGTGTATATTGATTCAAAACTGAAATGGGATGTTCATGTTAACCACTTCAGTGAAAAGGTGGGTCGTATGATTTCGTTCCTCCGTAGATTAAGTAAATCCATCATAATTTGAAAATTATCTATCAGGGTGTTATACTGCCCAACTTGGATTATGCTGATGTAATATGGCAATCTTCCTATGACATATATACAGATCAACTACAAAAGTTGCAAAATAGAGCTGGTAGAATTATCCTTAATATTAATAATCGGTCACATGATTCTACTGACTCAATTCATAAAATAATGGAATGGTAAACCCTAAAGTCTAGGCAACACTTTCACATTCAAATAATGTTTAAGATCCTTCATGATTTGGCTTCCAAATATCTAACAAAATGCATATTTCACACCTCAAGACCTTACCATTTTCGGAAAAATAATTTGTACCTCCCCAAACCCAGAACTCATTATTGCAAACACACATTTTTCTATAGGCGGACGAAGTGTTAAACAATACATGTATCCCAGATAATAATTGTATGACGCTAAATTCTTTCAGATCGTTGTTGTCACATATATTTGAGACTTTGATTTTTTTTCTGGGGGAGGGGGTAGTTGGGTGGGAGTAAGCAAACTGATGGGGATTTTTTCCCCCTATGACTCTCTCTCTCTCTCTTTTACTTGGTCCCCATGGAAGACCAGTCGCACATATGTAATTGGTGCAGCTGAATATGGGTTATCCAACCGTCTTTTGTCTGAAGTTTGATTTTTTAACTTTTTAAACATGTTTCAATCATCAATTTTTCTTTAATCACAGAGCTACCAAGTCTCACGCATTATGCGTGAGACTCAAGCATTTTGGACTCTTGTTCATCCCCTAAAATCTCTGTCTCACGCAACTATCACAGCCTATCCCCATAGACATTGTGCACAATGTCAGTGATCTCACTCAGATTCACAGAAAATCTCACGCATAGCTGGTCTTTGAACTTGGCATCTCTGTAATCAATGTTTAGAATTTATTTCATTATGTATGTATATATGTATCTCTTTACATGTATATATATTTGTTATGTATTTTATGACGGAAATAAAACAAACAGTGCATGCATGTTGACAAAACCATTCCTAAATAAACATAGGTCTGATACATGTAAATACATGATAGGTCCTACATAAAATAGACCTGTTCTATTGGTCAATTCCCCTCTAATAACATCACAAAAATGCAAAAATGTTAACACATACCGGTACATGTACACAAAGATTACTTTCCTAATCAAATCAGATCAACTAGCACTAATAACTATGTATGATTTAAAGTTTACACTTACTCAATGTTGGACCTTGATATCAAATGAATATTCAGTTGTTGTTTTTTCTTTCATCAGAATATAATGAATTTATGGGAAAAAATGGTTTGAATAATATGCTTTCATACCTTTCCCTCTCTGGTCCAGATTGTTCACTCTCTTCATCTGGCATACTGAGTTACTGCTTCTCGGTCTTACTGTGAACCACAAACTGCTGGTAGCAAAGATCAGTAAGAGAAAATGAATTATTCCTCCATGACGATCATCTGAAATGTTTTTGAAAAAAAATTGAAAAATTATTAATTTAGTAAAAAAAAAGATGGGCCTAGCCCTAGATGATTTCCATCCAAGGAATAGCCATAGAATGAATGATAGATACATGTATTTTCAACATTTCTGAGTCACTCAAAAACAAGATATCCAGCAAATAATTATAATGAAGTAACGGTGAAAGAAGTCAAATTATTGTTGGGTAAAGAGCCTGCATTTGTGTATCACAATAGGCCCTTTACATGTAGCTCAAAATTTCCATTATTACCCATCCCTCTGGTCCAGATGGAATACATCATTGTTCATTTTCCTGATCAGTGTCCTACCATGATCACCGGAGCAGAGCTAACATCATGAAATTTTCATCTTGGTTTCCCACATGTTTCCTGACACTTGGACCTTCATCTTGATTTCTAGCTGGTTACTTTCTTTCAGCCTTTCGTTCAGCCAGCTCAGGCCAAAGTTTTGTTTTCTTTCTGAATTCCGCCACATCACCAGACACCAGGCCAGGCATCGGAAAACACGACGGGTCGGCGCCAGGACTCTGGCTCAGTGGCTGGCTAAATTACGCTGAGCGAATCGCGCTCTAATAATTCGGATTTATCAACTTCTTTAAAACGATAAAGGTTCTGATTTGTTACCGGTATGGAAATTTGAAAAACACAATTCCTACCTTTACTATTCTTAACCAGTCCCTTCTATCGTAGCAAGACTTCCATAGACGTAAATAAACTCTCCGATTAATGATTGAGGTATATTCCTAGATCCTCAACATATGCATAACCTGCACGGCACTTACGTTACGCACGCATAACACACACACATATATATATCGCATCGCAGATCGCGCGCGCGACGCTCGAGCCGAGGCCGGTGCACGTCGTCGCGCCCCGATCGATTGTTGTAACGTCACTAGGCGACGTATGGTGGGTGGGGGCGACGCAGCCAATCCTCACAGAGCACGGGCCCTACCCCCCCCCCACACACACACACCCGTAAGCGGCACTGAAGAAAAAAAAGGAAAATGAAGAGCCCCCGGTGGGGTCACTCAGCCGCAGAGGGGGACACGTATGACCGTTACCACAAATGCAAGTGACCCCCTATTGCAGTCAATTTCAAGGACATTTTGTGAAATTTACCCCCTATTTTCACGCAAAACAAGGACAAAATTGCGGTAAAATGGTACCTTGAAACACCCCTAATTATAAGATTGTAAGGACACTTTTGCCCATTTCGCAAATTTACCCCTATTTACCGTATTTCAAGGACAGGGCATTTAACACCCTTTCCTCATTAGAGGAAATTGCAACACAGACGTCAGAGTGCTCAGTCCTTAAAGATGACCAAGAGCCAAGTCATACTGATACAATAATCCAAAAGAACTTTGAAAAATAAGAAAAATAGAATTCTTTGTAAAGGTATAGTTGTCCATATAAAGATACAGAGCATGATGCACGTGCCCTCTGCGGCTGGTGACTCGGCGACGGATTGTTCTCCCCTTTTTCCTGACCCCTATTTCCATCAGATCGAGGACGGTGAGCACCCCTATTTTCACTACTTCGAGGAGTGTTCTGTCCGCGGACGTTCCGTGAAATTGACCCCTTTTCCCGCGATTTTGGTAACGGTCATGCGGTCCCCAAGTCATATTGAGTGACCCCACCGGGGAAGAGCCAGAGGAGAAAAAATAATTAAGCAGAAAAGAGGAAGAAGATTCAATGAACTAAAGCAGAGAGGATTGGAAAATAGAAAATACATACCCTACCTTATAATTACATCATTTTGGTCGCGCATCGAATCGTGCCTCGATCTCGATATGCTTTCGTGAAAATAATCTGAGCTGAGGAAAATGGGCTGAATACCGTTTCAAGTCGATATGCACATTTTGCTCGTTATTCGAGCTTTCTTTTTTTTTTACTATTTGAATTATACAAAAATCAATTTTTTTACAGATTCTGAACATGCATTGTCTTACAAAATTTTAAACAAAACTATTCAGAAAATTTTAATTGATTCGGGCATTCTAGGAATGCGTCAGTGCTATTGGAGCAAGCTATGATCGACACGGTCACTATTTAAGTGAAATACTAAAAATCAAGACTGAAGAGCGGAAATCGGGGCGGGGGGGGGGGACACGGGAGAGAAAAGGGTAAGAAAGATTTAAAACTAAAAAAAAGTATTTTAAATATGAGATGTAATTTATGTTGTACAAGCAGACAGGTGTATAACTAGGTGTATATGCAACACCCTTACAGTTGAATTTTTAAAAAGATATATGTTATGACTCTATCAGCCCCCCCCCCATGCTCACACGCAAGATATTCTGCTTTGGGAAGAAAGTGGTACAGGGGTGGCAATTTCATTGCACAGATCACATCATGGATAGGGCGTCAGTGGGTCCATCATCCCGGCACAAAATCAATTACCTGTATTCGAGCGGGCAATCTAGTTGTTATAGGTTTGAAAGAATCATTTTGAACATAAAACGAAACATTCAAATCAGCTGTCAATTAATTAAGGCATGGAAGGGAAGCATAATTATGACACACCCTCCGAAAAAAACTTATTTCTGCGGGAAGACCAGAACAATATTTCAGAAACTATATAGCATACTGACCCCATAGATTTCAGGATGTTGTCAGACCAGATTTCTGTACTTGAAAATCACCCATTATAGCGCAATCATAGGGGCGGGTACAAACCTTTATTGTATAGTTTGCACTTGACTTTTCACAAAGACAGATAAATCACGGAGGGGGTGGGGATAAATACCCCGGCTCTTTTCGTAGAGGGGGATGGCATGTACAATCTTCCCCACACACTTTTCAAGATAGAAAAAAAATAATCAAATGGTTAACTTCTGTTATAATGTCTGGATTCATCTTTAAATACAGTCAGAGTGCTTAATTTGTCCTAATTTTGCATGAACAAATGAGGTTTCAATGAACAAAACTCTACTTTTAAAATCCCTATTTGCTCTTTTTATATATTTCTTGTTCATATCCTTCTAAAATTTACGTTAATGATACCCTTATCATCCTCTGTATTTTTAAACGACTGAAGCAACTTTTTTAAGGCTCGCTATATACGCTCACCGCCGCAATCTCTCACATAATTACACTCCCTCAGACGATTTGATGATCATTCTGTTTCTGTTTTACGAACTATGGAAAATTTGCTCGCTCGCATTTAGTCCATTAGTTTGCGTCACAACAAATCCATTACAATATAACCATCGTTTTGATAGATGCATATGGTAGAATTATGCTCACACCTTATAGCTGTAAAACATAATATAGCCCGTGATGTGATAATTACACACCACTTGAAAGAGGTTTTGGGGCAACATTTCTTCGACTTACTAAAAATTAACTTGCTCGCTATGCTCATTCGCCACAATATTCAATAATCACACGTTTCTCATGAAGGCGATTTTGGTCATCATGTCTAGCTTCCAACTGCTGAAAATTTGCTCGCTCGCGTCATTATTAACTGTAGTTCAGTAGTTTATAACACAACAAATTTATTTTTATAGCCATTGAAAAAAATCCTTAGAGGCCTTTATTGAAAGATAAAAGGATTATGTGCACGGTACATCCCCGTATATATATATATAACCTTATAGGTGTGGGGGTGTCCCCCAATTTTTTATTTTCAGGTCAATATATTAATTTCATCCCCCAATGCTCGGACGGATTCACGCCAGTCATGACGATACAGCAAATCTAATAATTACTGCCATCATTTCAAGTATGTTTTTTATTATCATTATCTAAGAAGTGTATATCATGGACCTATGCTATGTGTCAATGATTTCCTGGATGATAACGATCGAGAGCATGGTAAAGACTACTACAGTAGGTCCAAGAAAAGAACAAACGAAACCGAGAATTATCCTTGATTAATCATCGATCACAACTATAACTGACTGACGGATACCTCATTAATTTGTTACAGGTTCAACTAGTCCTTTATATTTGTTGCAAGTTGTGATAAATTATGCATACTTCACGAACGAGTGAGAAACTAATATACCACCCTGACTATATGGGTATACACACGTTAGAAAATCATACAACTTAAAATGTCTTAATATAATTTTTTCCGTGCACTCCGCATAAACAAGGTGAGAAAGTGCACCCGCCTTTTGTAATACTTGCACTCTAGATGGGGCAAATTTGAATAGTTGAAAGCTAGGGGTCCAGAAATTTACATTCAATAGGATGCAATTATTGTATACACGGGACACCGGTGTGATGTAAAATGTAGGCCTAGTTATTTGTACCCGTCAAATGTAGCATTTGAAAGCGAATAGTCGCGTCCCAAAAGGGCTTCCAGATTGCGAGGAAGGATGTAAAATTGAACCTTTTTTAGCGTGCAAACGATTATTTCAAGTGTCACTTTGCATTCTTATATATTTTTGGCCTATATTTTGCTTTTTAAGCTCGCTTTTCGTGCTCGCATCAACTGCTAAGTTAGATGACCATCCTGTTCATGATTACCAAAAGTGCTCAGATTGTCAAAATTTTAGGTCAGAATATCGATTTTTCTCCAGCTCACGCTTTGCGCTCGCATAATTGTTTAAATAGATAGGGTCTACCCATCCAGTTTAGGTTACAAAATATGCTGGAATCTCCAGTTTGAGGCTGTAAATTAAAAAAAATGTCAGCTTATAACTCCGTGCTAGTTAAGGTGATAGTTAAGGTGACGATCGGTGGCGTACCTAGGATTTTCCAAAGGGGGGGGGGGGAATTCGTCAGCCAAACAAAACTGACAAGCAAAAAAAAAAGGTCTTCAAGTTCAAAGGAGGGGGTCACTTGTGGCTCGTCAGGGATCAGTTGTTACTCGGCGGGGGGGGGGGGCAGGTATACGTCCCTTGTATGGGTTGTGACTCGTCAGGGGGGGGGGCAGTCTATCCCCTGCCCCCCCCCTTAGGTACGCTAGTGGTGACGATCCTGTTCATGATTAGATAAAGTGCTTAGGATGTCCAACTTTGGGTCGGAATATCAAAAATTTTAAATGATTTTTTAGATATCCATCCTGTTCATGATTACCAATAGTATGTCAACATTTCAGGTCAGAATATCGAAAAATTTCAACTCGCGCTTCGCACTCAAAAACCTATCCTGTTCAAGGTTACAGAAATGTGCTTGGAATATCCAGTTTTGTGTCGGAAAGCAAAATATTGTCAGCTCGCGCTTCGCGCTTGCATAAAATGTTGAGACTGATATGCCCATCCTATTCTTGATTGCAAAAGTGAATGTCCGACCAGGAAACATATAAATAAAAATACCCCCCCCCCCTTTTGGCGAAAGCTGAAAACGCCCATGGCAAAGAAATTACAGCTCCTGCACACAAAATTTTAATAGGGTCGACCACTCTGATGAGAAGTTTAACTTAATTGAAACCCGAAAGTTCTTAAAATTCTATGTTGGTCGCATAAATATTCTTTTCCAAAAGTGGTATCACAACATATTCATGGGTAAAAAACACATTAAAAAAGTGGCCTTCCATTGCCTTTTTTCACTTAATTATGAAATAAGATAATTATTCAACATGCTTAAGGCACCTATGATTGCCTGGCAATAAGGGGGGGGGGGCACAATTATTACGAAAAGTTCACTGGGGCGCCAAAATTAGCAAAATCCGGGATACGCGTCTGGTATACATTGAGCGATGAAAAAAATATTTTGGTATTTAAAAAACCCCAGATATTTTGAACTTTCATTGCAAACTACAAACGTTGTGTCTAATTGATTGCCAATCATTGATCTGCTTACAAGGCCACACTGGAGGCGGCGGCGGGGCCGGGGGGATCGGGCAGGCAGAAATGTATGCACACAATATGCTACTGGGTGACATGCAAATGAGAGAGGTCGATGACGTCCCTCACTCACTATTTCCTTTTTTATGTTTGAATTATGAAATATTTCATATTTTACAGATTTGACATTAAGGACCAATTAGACTGAACTATAAAGTGTTAAAACAACCACATGTTCAGGGAGTTGGTTTCACAAGACAAGGAAAAACTTTGAATATTTCATGTATGAAATGCACAAGAAATAGTGAGTGGGTGACGTCATCAGTCCTTCATTTGCAGGATAGGATGTTCATATTTTTTAAAAATCAGGTGAAAAAAAATTGCCATAACTTTCTTCATTGTACATCTGATTTTCATATTTCAGTATTAAGCTTGTTGGATTTTTATATTTTTATTCATCCTACTTTGTGTTGGGGTCGGCTTGTCCTTTCATTGTAGGAAATCTTAACTTTGTTAATACCCATAGATGTTAACATGGTGCATTTCATTATGATTTAATACAGCTTATTATGAAGATATTACGTTAACCCCCCCCCCCCAAAAAAAAAAAATAAGACAAATAAATATACATAAAAATACAAAATGATAAAAAAATAACATAATAAATAAGTACATATATATAACAGAATACTTCTAAGTGTTTTCCCCCACATATTGAGGGATTAAAACCTGTCTAAAGCTTTGGCCAAAGTTCTAGGTGAACTATACTGGAGTATCATCAGCATTCACTGAATTTTCTTTTTTATCCTTTGATTCTCCACACCATGATCATTTTAGATTTGATGACTAGTACCCGCTATGTAATTTGAAGACATCTTATAAATACAGGTAACTCTGCCTTATAAAAGTCAAATCTCTTTGACTTTACAAGTAAGCAACTTTGACACATAAAAGACGATAATGTTCTGAATAATCTAGACTAAACAGTGCTTCAACTTAGGCGATTATTTGACTTAAAATGGAAGGTTGACTTGGGCAGAGTTACGGTTACCTTATATAGTGACTGTATGTCAGCAAGCTAAAAAGGAAAAAATATATCCAGAAATTTCCAAGGATGGGGAAAGGAGTGGTGTTTAAAAATTACAACCAAGCAAATCTGTTCATTACTCATTACGAAATAATGTAAGCTAACAGATTTACTTGGTAGAAGTATATAAAACGCCATTTGTCTTTTAAAAAATTGTTTTTCATTTTCATCCCTCAATGTGTAACTTTTCTTTTCTTGCTGTATATAACCACATATTTCACTTGACCTTCATGATGCTGACTTTTCATAGGAAGAAGGCCTACATGACATGATATGCACAACACTGACACATTCACAAATGGATTGAGTTGCTAATCACTTGCTTTATTTCAATTTCTTTCTTTTTTCCTTTTGGAATACGACAGTTCCATCAATGATTCTTTAAAAAAAGATCTCATGATTTCAGGTGTACAGCCAATGTAACATGGCAAGATCATACAAACTAAAATGCTGAAATGAAAAATATACAAGCTCTAATATACATAAGAAAGTACAAATATACACAAATACATATTAACATTATGTGAAATCACTGTAAAGGAAACATCACAATAAGATATAATTGTTGGACATTGACAGTTATTTATGTGTATTCAAGCAGAATAAAATGTATCCAAAATATTTTAAGAATAGTGTTAATATAATTAAACACTACTAGTACTAATGATCACTTCAATATTAGCCTCCTGAGAAGTCATTCAACAATATGAGACATAATACAGAAGTGTAGGCCTAAAAGGTAACTTACAAGTACAGTTCATATACTCACAAAAAATAGTGTTCCATGACCACTTAACACAATATACTATATAAAATGAAATAATAATTTCATAATACATAATCCCAATATTGTATCTTTTCTTTGTTAAATAGCCAACACTTTGATATCTTAGATTAAACTTTCAACATTTACTTTTTTTGTATAACTTTGCTTAAAAAATCATATTATTTCTAAGGCTGAATTGCCCTTTGACTAGTTGCACACCTTCGTCTCACTAAGTTTTGTACAAAGAAACATGTGAATATTATTTCAAAAGTATAGGCCTACTATCAGTCATGAACATAAACACAATAGGTCGAACAGCAGTTCTGACCAACAAAAACCCCTCTAATACTGTACATGTATTTTATGTTTAGAACAGAAAATAAACCAACAGATATGCAATGAAACAAAATAAAACATCATTTCATGACATATAATCAGTACTTCCAACCATTTTTAACCCAATACCAACTTTGCTTTATTAATTTTTATTCTTTTAATTTTCTTATTCCATATTCCACCATCCTCTCTCCATTATTCCTTTCTCCGTCTTTTCAAGAAATATTACCATGTAAGTAGATATTTATGTTTTGATACAATTCATCCATTACAGCTTCTGTACATACTGTAATTACGTCTTTGATCATTTGCTTTGAAATGTTGCAAATCAATTTCAAATTTGTAAATTGACCCCCTCAGCATGTGTGGCAGGTCAATAACAAACAAATAAATAATGAGCAAATGGGACGGATCCATTGAAATCCTCCTTTCTATAAAATATCATTTCTTGCGAGACTAACTTTCTCTCAAAATGTGACCACTGTATCCTTAAAGGGCAAGTCCTCCAAACAAACAGTTGGTTTCAATGAAAAGAGAAAAATCAAACAAGCATGACACTGAAAATTTCTAAAAAAAAGTCTAATGTAAAATAAGAAAGTCATGACATTTTTAATTTTCACAGAATATCACAGAACATCCTGGTCCATATGCAAATGAGACCAATGACATAATCCAATCACTATTCTCTTTTGCATTTCATTACATGTAAAATGAAATATTCTAATTTACTCATCATTGACATGTGAAATAAAGTTTTATGATTTTCCCTCCCTGACCAAGTGAAATTACAATTCTTTCAACATTCTATGGTTCAAACAAGATGGTCCTTATTGCCAAATCTATAAAAACTGAAATATTGTACAAGTCGAACAATGAAAATCAAAAGAAATAATGAAGGACATCATCAACTCTCTATATGCATATCACTTAGTTGTGCATACATGTATAACTTTTCGTGACAAATAAGAGAAACTTTAAAATGTCATAACTTTCTCACTTTCAATCCAATTTTGATAAAATTTTCAGCATGATTCTTTGATTTTTCTCTATTGAATGATTTTTTGAAAATCTATGGTGGACTTGACCTTCAAGATAATTTACATCTCATTGCATTGCATTTTTAAGTGTCAAATATTCTTCCATATACACCTCTTCAAAGCCATTTCCTCCAAAAGTTTAACAGATTTCTGTGCTCCCAAACAATTTGACCGAGTTAACTGTAATCAAAATGTACCTAAAAAGGAATACATGTAGGTGTTCTATGTACACTTTGCCTATTCTACTTCTATCGTATGTACAGAGCTAACAAGTCTCATCCTGTAGTACTTTGTATGTAGAAATATAAAGTCATTTACTCACACCTGATATGCCCTTTAAAGGTCAATCAATTACATGCATCTATAGTTTTTTTAATTAATGGCATAAAAAAAATCCCATTTGGTGCAATTAAAGCCAGTCTAAAGCTTTGATAAAGGTAAATTACTTCAACTATATTGGAGTATCAGTATCACCTAACATTCCATTCTAACAAAAGTGTAGTGATACATGCACATGTCATGGAATCATTATGTTGTTTTTATAATCTAATTGCAGACAACACTGAGATTAAATAGCTTATGAATTATCGTTTGAAATGGCTTTATACAAAGTAGAAAAAGGTGTGCAGTAACCTCATTTGAGTTGAAATTGTGTAAATATAAATGTTAAAAGGAAACTGAAAAATACATGTATCACATCATTCTTGTCATACACATTCATACCATGAAGATGTTTGAACTGAAATGGCAAGTTTAGAGGGATTGAGCAAAATTCTAAGAATCTGAAGAAGTTGCTGAAAGAATCTTTAACTCATTTCATGACCAAAGTCAACATACCCTGCCGTAGAGCATTACAATGTACAATGTTTGTGATGTGTATGGTTATATGCATTGAGTGAAATATCAAAGAATGGTAAAATCTCCAGTAGAATTTGTGACAAAAGAGCAAAGAGCTTGAGGATACACAGCGTGATTGTATGCTTGAGAATGAGTTGGTAGGGCATGATGAATTGGAGTAGTGGTAGGAGTAGAGGATCCATCTCCATGATGTTGGATAGAGCTAATCATATGATCTCTAGTATTAGTAGGGATTGGGTGAAGACTAGGGTGTGGGATGACCATCATTTGGCTTGGGGCAGAGGGGGGAGATGGAGGAGGGGATCCTTTGATATTAGAAGGATGGGTTTTAGAAGTGGGGCGACCCTTACGAGGTGGAGCTGAACCATCATATATATGCTTCCGTTTATGGCACTTAAGAGATCCAATGTTGGAGAAAACCTTATCACATTGATCACAGGAATATGGCTTTTCACCCGTGTGTGTTCTTTTGTGGAGCTGAAAGCTTTTGAACCAAACAAACCCCTTCCCACACACCTGGCAGCTGTAGGGACGCACATCCAAGTGGAATTTCTCATGCTGCTTCAGATTCTTATAACTCTTGAAACCTTTGCCACACTTGTCACACAGGTAGCCCCTTTTGTCTGAATGAGTTCGTCTGTGATCCCGAAGCACGCTTTGGTTGGAGAAAGTTTTTTCACAAATTTCACATGCAAAGGGACGCTCCCCTGTGTGAGTGCCTCGCATATGGTTCTGTAGACTGCGGATATATGAAAAAGACTTGCCACATATCTCACAAACATGAGGTTTAGATGCAGCATGGATGACCATATGAGCCTGGAGATTACCCATCTGTGCAAAGGGTCGACCACATTCAGTACACACAAATGGCTTTTCCCCAGTATGTGTGCGTCGATGCGTCTTCATGTTACCCAACTGCTTAAAATCTTTATGGCAGATGTCACACACATAAGGCTTCTCATCAACATGAACTGTTTTCTTGTGAGTTAACAAAGTATGAATTGATTGAAATGTCTTATCACAAATATCACATACAGTTGTAGGTCTGTCAGAATGTGTAAGCTCATGACGTTTAAGACTAGGTTTTGACTTAAATTCTTTTTTGCATGTCTCACATTGAAATGTTTCTTTTTTATGCATGGCCTTGTGTTTTTTTAGCTCTTTCCTTTCTGTAAAGAATTCGGAGCATTGCTCACATTCAAACACTTTTGGTATCGTTAAAACTTTCCTTTCAGTTCTCGGCCTCCTTGTTGAGGGAGGTTGAAAGTCAACTAATAATTTTTTCTTCAGAGTTGGTGTTGCTTTAGTTGGAGGTACTGGCAAAGGAGTCTTTCTTATCGTTTTCTTCCTACCCCGGGCCTGTTGTTTCCTTTTCGACTGAACTTGCTTTACAGGTTGTGTTTTCTTCTGAGATATGTCATGTGATACTACAGGGACTTTCTTTTCAGTCTGCTGACTCATTTTGGACAATGTACTAACAATGGCTTCCACCCTTACTTTCTTTGTTACCCTGGGTTTTCTTGATCGACCTTTGCTTAGGGATACCTGAAGCTCCTGCAAACTGGTAGCTTTTTCATCAGACTTGTTACCTGGCTGGCTTGCAAGAACTGCACATTTGTGTTCTTCTAGAGTATTCTGCCTCTGGAAACCCACACCACACATTTCACAAACAAAGATGCGCTGCTCAGGAACTACATGTGTTTGTTTGTGTGCTCGAAGGGCAGCAAGACTGCTACATTCTTGCCCACAGCTGATGCAAATGAACATAGCTGAAGTTATGTTCTCACAGTCATCACACAGAGAGAGCATCACTCTGTTAGCTCTCATTGGAAGTGCACAAGGTTGACCAAAGACCTTTCCACACCCTGCACATTTCACAGTAGTATTTTTATCTTTTTGTAAATTTTGCTCTGGTTGGCTGGGTAATCGCTCTGATGTCAACGCTGCATCAATTAATGTCTCTGATATGACTGAAGAGTTTTGACCAATAGCACCAGTTCCATCAGTCATTTCACTACCACTCTGTTCCAAGGAAACAGTTCCTTCATTTTGTTTATCATTCCTTGACTCAACTTGATCTTTTGAGGCTTGCGGAAATTCTGCATCACAACTTTGAGCAATTACCAAATTATGTTTCTCATCCATTTCTCCTACAGCCTTTTGACTGGCATCGTTTACTGCACTCTCATTTTCTTCGATCACTACAGCTGCAGTTCTGGGTACAGTTTGGATCTCAGAGGATGCCTCTGAGAGACCGCCCTGATGAAAAGGAGGGTCAACCACTTGAGCTTCAGCTTCCATCACTAATGACTAATCTGAAATGAAATAAAAGGAAATAACATTATGACTTATCAAGTTAACTCAAAAAGTTGGAAAAAAAGATGGAAGGAAAGGATGAAAGTAATGAAAAAGAAAGATGGAAGGAAAGAAAAAAGAAAAGGGGAAGGAATGCAATGAAACCAAATGAAAAAAGGACATACAGAAATAAAGAATAAAGAAAATAAATGGAAAAAAAGTTGGGAAACATTGAAAAGAAAGAAAGATGGACAAAAAAGGCATGAAGGAAGGAAAGAAAAAGGGATGAAGAACAAAAACTGGGACAAAAAATGTCAATCATCTAAAACTACTGATATTTATTTTCCATGAAATATTCTGAAAATATATTTTCAAAATGGTTAGAAATCTAAAATGTTTTAGAAATAACTACAATTTCAAGGTAAGACATTATCAAACTTAAAAATTATCACCTGCGACAGCACACAAGCCACTTGTACACACACTCACATTTCTTTTCACTACAAGTCCACAAATTTTACAACACAAAAACTACATGTACTCACGAAAGCTCACTAACTTGCTCTTCTGATCACTTCACCAAAACAAGAATTTAAGAATTCAAATAAATGAACAATTTCAGGATTTTGCATTATTTTGGTGGAAAAAATATTCTTCATGCAAGATTGTTCACTCTGATTCGGAGATTGATCGGGGAGCTGGAGCAGCAGGAATTGAAAACTACATTATCAGCTTGTGCCTACCACGAAGGCAGGGCAGGCCTAATCGCCAGATGTATGCTGACTTAATGTGTGTAGATCAAAGAAAATAGCACAAACAAACTGGCATTTAAATCGCGGAAAATTGTTAACATGATTCTGTTTTCTGTAGTTTTGCTTGTGAAATCTGGAAAACCTTGTATATGGTAATTTTTTTCACTGAGACTTTTGGTTGTATTTAAAGGGTGTCCATCAAGTTATTTAGATCAGAGCATCTTACAAAATTTTCAGGGCGTCTTCCAGAGGAAATGGGCATCCAAAAGATGCCCAGACACCCTTCTGGCTAAATCCGTTTGCGCTGCACTAGCTGATCATCTCATCTTTACACAAGAACGTCTCGACAACAAAAGTGAAATTGGGGGAAAATTACTGTAAAATCTCATCGTACAGAATACAAAGGATACAATTACTTTGAGAACCTGAAAGTATTATTGACCATTAAAATGTATTATCATTGACCATTAAAATGTATTTATTGACCATTAAAATGTTTTTAAAGGTCAAGTCCACCTCAGAAAAATGTTGATTTGAATCAATAGAGAAAAATCAGACAAGCACAATGCTGAAAATTTCATCAAAATCAGATGTAAAATAAGAAAGTTATGGCATTTCAAAATTTCGCTTATTTTTAACAAAAATAGTTATATGAACGAGCCAGCTACATCCAAATGGTAGAGTCGATGATGTCACTCACTATTTCTTTTGTTTTTTATTGTTTCAATTATACAATATTTCAATTTTTACGAATTTGATGATTAGGACCTCCTTGCCTGAAGTACAAAATGTTAAAATAATGGAATTCCACGTGTTCAAGAAGGAATGAAACTTCATTTCACATGGCATGATGGCAATGACGAGAAAATACAAATATTTCATATAATAAAATAAAATACAAAAGAAATAGTGAGCGAGTGATGTCATCAGTTCCCTCATTTGCATACCGACCGAGATGTGCATATAAAGTTCTGTTTTGTGAAATGTAGCGAAACTTTAAAATGTCATAACTTTCTTATTTTACATCCGATTTTGATGAAATTTTCAGTGTTATGCTTGTTGAATTTTTCTCTTTTTATTCATATTAAGTTTTTGTTGGGGTGGACTTGTCCTTTAAGGCTGTAACTATCCAAGTTCCAAGTTAAAGATTTGCACTCATCTTATCTGTAAAAATGTAATTTTACTGGGATGTTTCATCATGTTCCCCACCTGTTCGTGGGCTTCAAATCACCAACAATGAACTTAAAACCACAATTTTCCCAATCCTGCTGGGGTCACTCTTTCAAATAACAAGGTTATGATTTAACCTTGTTCTCTAATTTGTACTCCATGTGTGGCAAAATAAGAAGGTTGGCAATGTTTGGTTTATTTTCTCTCTTTCTTTGGGAAAAATGCTTGATTGTTTGACACTGTCAGATTCCATTACAGCTAAAATCATAATGTAACTTGGCTCTTATAGGTAAATGCTATTTGTGATAACGATATCAAAATGAGTTCGTACAGAATCCAATGAAATGACCACGAAAGTGTCTGTTTGTATAAATCAAAAAAATTGTGCCAAAGGATTCTGGAAGATATTGTGTAATTGCTGAGAAATTAGCAAATTAGCACAGGATTGGGGTCAAGCATCGGGCCAACATTCAAAGCAATAAAAATACACTGTCCCACGTGCGCTTATCTGTGTTGGTGATTTTCAGTGGGAATATTTTTCAGCGTAGACTTCAAGATTTCACAAAGTTCAGTTTATGTAACTGTACCAGATCTAGATCCTCTGATATACTGATATACATCTTTATTTATTCTTTTCTTATCATTATCCCCCCCCCCCCATTAAAATGAAGGACAAAGAGAAAGCAAGACAGAAACGAAGAAAGAAAGAAGGAAAGAAAGAAAGGAAAAGAAAGAAAGAAACGAAGAAAGAAAGAAGGAAAGAAAGAAATGAAAAGAAAGAATAAAAGAAAGGAAAAAAGAAAAAAAAGGAAAAGGTAAAGAAAGGATAGATGTGAAGGAAAAAAGAAAGAACTAAAGGAAAGGAAGGAATGAAGGAACAAAAATAAGAAAGAAATGAAGCAAGCAATACAGAAAGAGCAAATCCAGAAAGTAGTAAAGGAAAAAAGAAGCAAAAAAAGGGTAAAAGGAGAGATGGAAAGGACAAAAGAAAGAAAGAGGGGAAGGAATGATTGAAAGAAAGGAATTAAGAAATATAGGAAAGGTAAAATGATAGATAGAAGGAAATAAATAAAGGAATGAAGGGAAGGAAAGAAGCAATGGGCAATTCCATGGAAAATGTTCACTTTAGAGAAAAAATGAAGTTTCAGATTTCACTCAAGCAGTCAAATTTTCTTAAAAAGTAATCTATAAAGTCTCAATTTCCAATAGAAAAATCACAATATTGATAAAATTTTGTAGTTTTTTCCATCATCAAAAAAATAGAATAGTATATTGCAAAATGTAAAAAATGTGGCTGTTTTTGAACAATTCATCTTTTCTGTCTCTACTAAAAGCAAACAAGGTCCCAGATGTCTCTTTTAACTTTTGAATAGTTGATTAATGTTTAAATCAACAGAAAATAATTGTTAAATTTTATGCCATTCATCAATTTTACAGAAATTTGTCTTCAGATTTGTGTGATTTCTTTACCATTATCAGTGTCATGTCCGTTACGTTTTTCACTTAAAGTTTTCACAGCTTACAGGAAATTTGTCTAAAGGTACTGCAGATTCAGATTCTATGTTAGAATTAAACCCCCTACCATGTGTAGCAATCATTTTCCCTTACCATTTCTCATTTTCATAAAAATGGCGTAACGGACATGACAATTCGCGTAACGGACATGACGCCTTATATATGGCAAATGGCAGCATTTACAAAAACAAAATATTAGGCTCAGTGTCACAGGCTGAGGTTAGTCTCAATTGTTTGAGGATAGCTGAATGTAATATTTCCTAGAATCTGCATGTCATTCAAGCTATTTTTAGAAGTTGGTGAATGATGAAAGTTCAGCTCTTGTTCTGGTAGATTTTTCTGAGAATTAACGGTATGTTACATAATGTTAGGATAAGCACAGCTAGATCTGGCAACATACTCAGATCACAATCTGCATCATTCGTGTTTGAACAAACATTTGATTATCTTAGGTTCTTGCACTGACAGTTTGGAGCATGATAAAACTCCAACTTGTGAATTAATGATCACTGAATACTTCAAAGTATCTGACTTACACCAACCTCTACATGTACTTCTTCAGTGATGGCATGGGATCACATTTAAAAGCAAGTTTGTATTCGTATATCTGTGATACATGATGTAGCTCTATGAATCCATGAATCTACAGTGGCACTTCTTTGCAGAATCACAAAGCAAAGGGGCCGTGGAAAGAATGTGGCGCGATCAATAAATTATGTCATAGTATTTTGGTCAGCCATAATAACGATTTGAATGATGTATCTTCAATTGTACACAAGCAGCACGGACAATACAACAAAATTACATGTAGATACAGCCACGTTTGTCAGCAAGCAAGATTATAAGATTTAGAACATCCAAGATTTGTTGAAAGGATGATTATACTCAGGATGATAGTTATTTTGAATGAAAAAAAAATCTCAGAAGCTATTTACAAGCATTCCGATTACCTTTCAACTCATACATAATCGATAATGATAGACCGCTTTCCAGGTACTGCTATTAAATTTTAATACCATTTTTTGTAATCTTAAAACTGACATTAATACTAGTACATGTTCTTTATCATACAATACATTCCATAATTTGTTCTTCTTGGATTTATACAGGTCTGGTAAATTTTGTTTTCTTCTCACAAAAAATGAGATTTGGTCTTCTCAGTGTGTCGTAGTGGTACGATAAACGTTGTATTCAATATAAAATTATCACTTAGGCTATAGCTATTAATTTAATGATACCTGCTAATAATATCTACATATTTTTCATTAGAGTGTCAGTAAAGGTACTTTGCTGTTACATAATTACATATATTATTGATATTTCTTCCATTTTCAAACTAAGAAGTGCTGATGAAGTACACTTCGTAAGGGTGTCATGTCCGTTACGCTAGTATATTATCAAATATTAGGGCATGAATAAAAAATAATCTTTTCTATCAACTTTTTTTCCTTTAATTAGGTGTGGCGGATGGTAGTAACTGGAAAATACTCATTAACTGTTGTTAACCGGTGTAAAATAAATTTTTCTAAATATTTTTTTGTTTTATGAATATTGTACAAAAAGACCCCCTCTCAAATTGCAAAATAATAGGAGATATTACAGATTACCAGTTATGATATGTGTCTCTAACCTCTAGCCTTAACATGTAAACAATTAGACTTGTACCATATCTTGTAATAAAATAATTATATTCGCTTACAAAAAGTGGACAAAACTGTCATGTCCGTTACGCTTCGTGTGTCATGTCCGTTACGCTACATTTTGAGCTAGGAATACAGAATGCACTGCAAAACTGTTGTTAAACACCATTTTATGGATAGAGCATGGTCTTAAGGTTAAATTAACACCAATGTCAGGTGCATGCAATCTAAGAATTCACAGGAATTTTGATAAGCAATAGGAGGTAAAAATGCTTCGTCCATTTCGTGTCATGTCCGTTACGCTCACAAAGAGTGCAATTTCTCCGCAACTGTTCAATGAAACGATTTGAAATTTTATGTGTATGTAACTGATACTTACATGTGTCTGATAAGCTTAGTAACAATTATCAAAAGACTGCTAATTCTACTGTATAAACATTTGAATTACAAAAATTTGTCTGAACGTCATGTCCGTTAAGCTGGAATTGACCCAATATAAAAAAAGGTAAAACTAAAAGAATAGATAAAAGAAAAAAAGAAAGACTGAGACACAAAAAGGAAGGAATGAAAGAATAAACAGGGGTGTGAGCAACAACAAATTAAAATAGCTGAAATTGCAAAAGCTCCTATACTTTTGTACAGACAAAAAACAAAGAATGCTGAAATAAGCTGACAATTAAGAACAAATATAGCTGAAATCAGCTAAATAGCTGAACTCTCACACCCCTGAATAAAGGAGAGACAGGAAGCAAGCAGTCAAAAAAAAGGAAAGGTAAAAGCATACAGAAAGGGAAAAGGAAAGAACAAGATAGAAGGAATGAATGTACGAAAGAGGGCCGAAAGAAGGAACAAAAAACAAAGGGTAAATAAATGGATGGATGGAAGAAAGAAACAAAGAAAGTAACAAAGAATGAAGGAAAGAAAAGGGTAGGCCTAAAAAGAAGGAAAGAAAGGAAAAGAATATTATAAGATGGATGGACTCAAGAATTAAAGAAAATATTTTAAAAAATGAAAAAAGGAAAGAGAAAGAAAAAAAAGTGATTATAACCATTCACAGATGGGTAAGGAGGTGACTTTGTGATTATGGAGTGTGCAGCGCGAACCAGCGAATAACTTTTGAAGCCAAAACAAGTGCGAAAAATTAATCCCACGAAAATAACAGCGTTTACAGTAGATAGGATTCAGGAATAACCTTCATTTCTGGGGATTTATGTAACAATCTCTGATATTTTACCATGTATTGGTGAGTGGAGCCAACGCAGTTCAGCTGAACAACTAAAAGTTTAACAGAGACTGAAGCTTTTGGTCTATACTACACACTGCCATGCTCTGCCCGATCCCGGGATTTAGATCCTGTGCATTTGGAATGACTAGATCACAGATTTGTGGCAGGCCCATTAAATATGTGTGAATGAGAATTGCATGCGCCGGTGATAGGATGACAGAGATGAAATTGTTTTGGAGTTGAGATCCGATGAGCGAGCACAAATCAGTGCTGTGCAGCATGCCGCATGACGAAATATAACCGAGAAAATTGAGGACGAACATGAGATAACATAAAGATTAAATTTCAAATGACAATTTAAAACGTAAATCTTAAGTAATCGAAAAATCTGGAGCCTACCTTTCTTCAAAAAGTAAGACTGCCTTGAACTTGGAAGGATCGTACCTGTCGCTGTAGCTACTGTGTGGCACATCTGACACCGGCCGCGCGCCGTCCTAACGCCTCGCGCGCTCGCTATGCACTAACATGTTAATTTGCAAGCACTTGTACTTGTGGAAAAATCGAAGACTATAATTACGTACGGTATGCATCGCATCAACTTTGTAAACATGGATCAGCGAATTCTTTCCAGGGTCTGCCAAAAAGTTGTCTAGATTATCCAGTGTTCATGGAATTCACTTCTCTTGTCCTTTTTTTTTTTGGGGGGGGGGTAGGGGGCATTGGTTTTGAAGATCGAAAGAACTGATAATCAGAAACTCCAATTTCTCGTCAAAATGGGATGACTTTTTTTTTTTTGGGGGGGGACTTATTGGAAGGAATTATTTCCTGTAGAATATTGAAGATATAGGAAAAGCATATGATCTGTTGTATTTCGATGACATATATATATGTTGTCGAAATACAACAGATCATTGCCAAAGTAAGTAGGCCTATATATGAATAGTTTTTGTCTGTCAAGCCATGGACCTAATGTTTGGGTCCATGGTCAAAATGTCTCGATTCCCCCCCCCCTCGATACCTAGCTTCTTTGACCCCCCTCTCTATCTTTTTAATTCTTTCTTTCTATATTAATCCCAGCCATGGTGTAATCATTCCTATCTAGCAAGAAATTTATCCACATTGTGCTGCACTCAACCCAGGTGATGTGAATGGGTACCCGGCAGGATTAATTCCTTGAATGCACTGAGCGCTAAAAGGCAGCTCGAGCTAAAGCTGAGGTGGTAATGGTAGTAACAACGCGCCTCAATAGAATATTTCTAGACAGATGGCGTTATATAATTTCCTATCATCTCTTTATCTCTCTACCCCTGTCTCTCTCATTCTTATATTGATAAAGTCCATTACCCTGGCACCGAGTGGATATGAATAAAAAGAGAAAACTTGAATGAGCATAATGCTGAAAATTTCATTTGGGTGTAAAATGAAAAGCAATGTCATTTTACAGTTATATGCACAAGGGTACGGTATGCACATGAAAGAACTGATCAACATCCATCAATGCCGACTTACTTTTTCTTTGAAGTCTATTTTCTTTAAAGGTCAAGTTCATCCCCCAAAAATGTTTGAAAAAATAAAGAAAAACCAAACAAGCATAATGCTGAAAATTTGTTCAAAATTGGATGTAAAATAAGAAAGTTATGACGTTGTAAAGTTCTTATATTTCACAAAACAGTTATATGCACAAATGAGAGTTAATGTCCACCGGACCACTATTTCCTTTGTTTTTTTATATCACAATATTTCATTTTTGTCAATTTGACATTAAGGACCAACTTAACTGAACCATAAAATGTTATAACAGTGGTAAAGCCATATGTTTAATGAGGAATGAAAATTTGTTTCACAGGACAATGAGAAAATTGGAATATTTCATATTCTCATATAAATAAAATACAAAAGAAATAGTGACATTTGCATACCAACCAGAATGTGCCTATATAACTAAGTGAAACTGAAAAATGTCATAACTTTCTTAATTCACATTCAATTTTGATGAAATTTTCAGTGTTATGCTTGTTGGATTTTTCTCTTTTTATTCAAATCAACTTTTTGTTGGGTGGGGGTTGGACTTGTCCTTTAAATATACATTTCTTCTGGGAATATGTAGTATATGTAAAATTCTTTTGAAACAACTAATTGTGATTTAATAATAAAGACCTACCTTACTGTCCAATTTACAAAACTGAAAGTATGCTATCCATTTATACTGCAAAAATATATCAGTCCTTGCATTTCCATATAACTTACACATATAACTGCTATTTGTGAAAATAGGCCAAATTCTACGTCAAATCATTACTTCAAATCAGATATCTATTTCAAGTTCAGTGAAATTTTGATGAATTTTTCAGGCTTGTTTTCTCTCTCCATTCAAACCAACCTGTTATTGGGACCAGCCTTTAACTTTATCATGTCCACTTAAAATAAAGCTTGCCAATTGATCCTGGGGTTGGTGACAGATTCTGCATCCAGGAATACAGCTTATCTGCTACATCATCCTACTCCTCTACCTCACTGTCCATAGCATCTCCATCTAAATCTCTGAGGGAACAAGAGGCACCCCCCTCATTGTATTTGGGGCGCACCCATTCTCCCAGCATCTGGTACTCTTTGGCCCATCGATGATGTACCCCGTCCCTCTTTTCTAGGGGCCTTAACAATTGACCCATAACCATCCTCCTTAAATATGTTACTGATATTGCCATTTGTTTTTGAAATAGAATATTTAATTCTTGTACATTTTACTCTACCTTTCATGCACACTCTCTCTCTTAATTCCATTTTTAATTAAAAAATTAAGAAGACAATGCAACTATACTCGACTCTGCAGGGTGGAGACTTTCCACAAGGCTCTACATCAAAATCATTTCCTACAGCCTTATCTTAAAACCTTGCTTTAATTCATTCACAAAACATACCGAGATTGTACTGTAAAGTGATATTTTCTATAGTAATATATTTCAGTTTATATTGAGTGGAAAATCTTTTGATGTAGGCAAACATTAGTAACACTCTGCCTTGTGAGCCCTCCCACTGCAAATTGTAAAGTATTACATTGTTTTCATCCAGGCTACAATCCTGACAAACAATTTCCAAGAACAAATGTTCCTGCCATTCTTTCTCTGTATTTGTAAGTTACCACCATCACTACGCAAACGCTCTCATTAACGTTGAGAATTTATTGAGCCTAGAGGCCATTGTTGAAAAGGTTACACTTCGTAATTCGGAACGTTCTTTATTCCAAAGGTTCGTAATTCCGAAAGACATAAATTGCCTATACTTCGATGTTCGTTAATCCGAAAACGTAAAAGGGTTCATTAATCCGAACATTTGTGGCGTTATTCTGAAGGTTCGTTTTTCCGAAGGTTCGATAATCTGAAAACGAAATAAGGTTCAATGTTCCGAAGGTTCGTTAATCCGAAAACGATATAAGGTTCGTTGTTCCGAAGGTTCGTTATTCCGATAACGAAATAAGGTTTGTTGTTCCGAAGGTTCGTTAGTCCGAAAACGAAATAAGGCATGTTGATTATTTAGTTTTCGGACTAACGAACCTTCGGAATTACGAACTTCATTTCGTTTTTGGATTAACGAACTTTCGGAATTACGACCCTCATTTCGTTTTCGGATTAACGAACCTTCGGAATTAACGAACCTCATTTCATTTTCGGACTAACGAACCTTCGGAATTACGAACCTTTGGAAATACGAACCTTCGGAATATCTGAACCTTCAGAATAACGAAGCTTCGGAATTACCAATGTATGCGTGTTGAAAATGGGTGAACGGGGACAGCAAATCTTCCTCTGATTTAGAGTTGACAACAAAATTATGTCTTTTGTCAAGAGTCTAAGACCACAATGCTGTTTTGATTCACTGGATTTTTTTTTACAAAGGCTGCTTTGTCATTAGGACTTCTGACAATCCAGTCTTAATGTTCCTGAAAGCATCTGTGTAGCGGTTGCAAAAACTTCCCTTTTTCTCAAAAGGTATAGATTGGCTAACTTGACAACTTTGGGTAATTTTTCTTCATAAGCCTAAAAACTATAACCATCTTGTTCATTGGCTTACAAATGGGGGTGGGGGGCCTCTTTCCCCCAAAAAAATTTCATGATCAGGAGAAAAAGAAAAGGAAATACAGACGGGTACAATTTTCTGAATAACTTATGTCAAATCTATCATAAAATTTGATTTTTTTTGGTCATAAAAAAGTCCATTTTTTATCCTTGCTTGCTTCGATCGCTTCTTGCAATTTTTTCAATATAAATTTTACGTGATATGCCATATTGAGCCGCCTTAAAAAATTAGGCTAATTGCACCACTCATCTTATGGCACATGTAGTCAGTTCCTAAAGCCTGGAAAGATAAATCATACAATTTTTAAGGATTTCAATTACAATTCATTCATGAACTAGTAAAAACTGAACTCTTTTTTAAGGATTTCTAATTTTGTGAAATTATTTTATGCATCAATACCATAATTATGTAAAATACCCATTTTTTTCCTTGAACTACAATAGAAGTTTACTGGCAGCTGTGCAAAGGGCGAGGTATGTGCTAGGTAATGCCAGTAGTGCCATATCTGATAAAAATGAGTAATATGTAAAATTCCACTTTTATTGTTTTAAGCATGCCTACTGACCTCAATTATTTAATATGAAGTTTTACTTCAGTCCATATCAATTCACACAAATGCAGCAAAAAGAGATATTTCAAAATTGATTTTTGAACTGGTTGATTTCCCTTTCGCCCATGCAGATATAATTCTAAAAACTCATGATCTTTCACGATCCTCTTGTGATTTGAAAATCCTTTTTTCTATTCCATGATGCAAAGCCCATTATCATAAATAAATGTGCTTGTATATACCATCAATGTAAAATATTGTCATGTATGTAGGATTCAAGCATCTCTCAACTCATATCACATCTTGCTAATAAAATTAAACCCCAATGACCAAACTTCCAAACTCCTCACGCAAACTTAATTCTCACTTACCATTTTTTGTTCAGATGTCTTTCACAAGTTTGTCACTTTCATCTCCCAAGTCTCTTTTTTTATTTTTATCTGCTTCATTATACATCTTTTGAAAATAAAGACACGAGACAAAGTTTTTGAGAGGCATAATAAATTTTTTTTATATATGTCAATAATCTTTTCATTGCCCCTATATAAGAAATAAACAAAAAATAACATAATATAATAAGAATGAATAATAAAGTAATGTCAAATAATAAATAACAAATAATACAATAATATTAACAATATTGAAATAATAGCAATAACAACAATAAGAAAACAAAGTAATAATAGTGGATAAACAATAATCATGGTAATGTAAAAAAACGTTCATAATAACAACAATAATGTGTAATAAAGAGTCAATTCATTTTATTGTTACCATTCCTACCTGATTGCTTGTGTATAGACAAGTCATGGTGTGATTATATCTCCAAGCAAAAGATGACGCAGGAACGCCCAGTCTGAGTTGCGATCAACCCCTGTCACTTGCCAGTAAACTGACCAATGACAGGGGCTGAAAGTTTCCCAAACCAGGCGCCTCCCATGTACCCTGCGTCATCGATTGCTTAGGGATAAATCACACCATGACTGCTCTACACACAGGCAATCAGACAGGAGTGGTAACAATACCACAAAATGACAGGGGCTTTTAATAGTAATAAAGTAATAATGAGGAATTAATTGTTTTATTGTTACCACTCCTACCTGATTGCTTGTGTATAGACAAGTCATTGGGTGATTATATCCCCAAGCAAAAGATGACGCAAGAACGCCCAGTCTGAGTTGCGATCAACCCCTGTCACTTGCCAGTAAACTGACAAATGACAGGGGCTGAAAGTTTCCAAAACCAGGCGCCTCCCATGTACCCTGCGTCATCGATTGCTTAGGGATAAATCACACCATGACTGCTCTACACACAGGCAATCAGACAGGAGTGGTAACAATACCACAAAATGACAGGGGCTTTTAATAGTAATAAAGTAATAATGAGGAATTAATTGTTTTATTGTTACCACTCCTACCTGATTGCTTGTGTATAGACAAGTCATTGGGTGATTATATCCCCAAGCAAAAGATGACGCAAGAACGCCCAGTCTGAGTTGCGATCAACCCCTGTCACTTGCCAGTAAACTGACAAATGACAGGGGCTGAAAGTTTCCAAAACCAGGCGCCTCCCATGTACCCTGCGTCATCGATTGCTTAGGGATAAATCGCACCATGACTGCTCTACACACAGGCAATCAGATAGGAGTGGTGACAATGCCACAAAAAATGCCAATAATAAACCATAATAATATTGCAACAAAAGTAATAAACAGTAATAAAATCATAATATAAAAATAATATAAATAAATGCCTCCATAACGTAACAAAGCACTGATACAGTGTATAAAATATATATCATGGTCAGTAACAAAAGTTACTTACAGACTTAAACCTACATACCCAGACTTAAACCTACATACCCAGACTTACTTACATACCCAGACTTACTATTATACTCGGACTAAGTGGTAAAAATGCCACAAAATCATCCAATTTATGCAGAAATAATGAAAATAATATCTCAATAACATTGCAATAAATGATAAGGCCATAATATAAAAATAATTGAAATAACAGTAATAAAACTAAAAGGATTTAATTGTTTTATTGTTACCACTCCTACCTGATTGCTTGTGTATAGACAAGTCATTGGGTGATTATATCCCCAAGCAAAAGATGACGCAAGAACGCCCGGTCTGAGTCGCAATGAGCCCCTGTCACTCGCCAGTAAACTGAAAAATGACAGGGGCTGAAAAGTTTCCCAAACCGGGCGCCTCCCACGTTCCCTGCATCATCGATTGCTTAGGGATAAATCACACCATGACTGCTCTACACACAGGCAATCAGACAGGAGTGGCAACAATATCACAAAATCATCCTCTTATTGCAAAAATAATACAAATAATATCTGAATAACATTGCAAAAAATGATAAGGCCATAACATGAAAATAATTGAAATAACAATAACAAAGTAATAATAAGGAATTAATTGTTTTATTGTTACCACTCCTACCTGACTGCTTGTGTATAGACAAGTCATGGAGTGATTATATCCCAAGCAAAAGATGACGCAAGAACGCCCGGTCTGAGTTGCAATCAACCCCTGTCACTTGTCAGTAAACTGACCAATGACAGGGGCTGAAAGTTTCCCAAACCAGGCGCCTCCCATGTACCCTGCGTCATCGATTGCTTAGGGATAAATCGCACTATGACTGCTCTACACACAGGTAATCAGATAGGAGTGGTGACAATGCCACAAAAAATGCCAATACTAAACCAAAATAATATTGCAACAAAATTAATAAACAGTAATAAAGATCATAATATAAAAATAATATCAATAAATAGTCATAATGAAACAAAGCACTGATACAGTGTACAAAATATATATCATATCAGTAACAAAACTGACTTACAGACTTACGTACATACCCAGACTTATACCTACATACCCAGACTTACATACAGAGACCTACTTACATACCTAGACTTAATTACAGAGACCTACCTACATACCCAGACTTACTAACAAATTAAGACTTAAACTACAATGAAATATAAATAAATAATAATAAACAATACAATAATATAATACCCATGTGAGCAACTGTTTCTGGAGTAAAAATACATTAGAGATAAAAGATTAATTCATCACATAATTACCACTCCTACCTGATTGCTTGTGTATAGACAAGTCATGGCGTGATTATATCTCCAAGCAAACGATGACGCAAGAACGCCCGGTCTGAGTTGCAATCAGCCCCTGTCACTTGCCAGTAAACTGACAAATGACAGGGGCTGAAAAGTTTCCCAAACCGGGCGCCTCCCATGTACCCTGCGTCATCGATTGCTTAGGGATAAATCGCACCATGACTGCTCTACACACAGGCAATCAGACAGGAGTGGTAACAATGTAACAAGATCATCTTTTACTCATCAGAAAAAAAATGTAATAACAGTGGCAATATTAATAATAATGGAAATAGTTACAATAGTGAAAAAATAATAATACCAAATAAAAACCCAAATAATAATAAAACCAAATAAAAACCCAAACAATAATAATAAAACCAAATAAAAAACCCAACAATAATAATAATAGCAAATAAAAACCCAAACAATAATAATAAAACCAAATAAAAACCCAAACAATAATAATAAAACCAAACAAAAACCCAAACAATAATAATAAAACCAAATAAAAACCCCAACAATAATAATAAAACTCGATAAAGTAATAACAGTAGATAAACAATAATGAAACCAATAATACCAAATAGCTGCAGCGCTGCAGTGTAAGGAAGGAAATAATCCTGCTATGCAGATACTCATTCACCTAACCTGGGTGAAGTGCAGCACAGTGTGCTTGCTAAAAGAAAACATGCCATGGCTAGGATTCTAACCCACGACCCTCTGGTTGAAAGACGAGAGTCAGAAACACCACACCACAGCGCACCCATCATGGGAAAATAAAAAATCCTCCTTTTCAGATACTCATTCACCTAACCTGGGTGAAGTGCAGCACAGTGTGCTTGCTAAAAGGAAACATTCCTTGGATAGGATTCTAACCCACGACCCTCTGGTTGAAAGATGAGAGTCCGAAACCTTACACCACAACGCACCCATCAAGGGAAATTTGAAAATATTGATAATAATAGTACCATGAAAATAAAATTCCCAACAATAATAAGAAACCATAATAAAGTAATAAAGTAATAACCACTACATCAGGCAATCTGACATGCCAACAATACCCTCCAAAAAATAATCCACTTTTTGCAAAAATAACGCTAATAATATCTGAGTAATAATGCCACAAATAAATGTAAAAATAACAATGCCACTATAAAAAAATAATAATGCCACTATTGCAAATATAATGCAAATAATATCAGTCAGAGTAATAATGCAAAATATAAAATGTGAAAATAACAATGCCACTATAACAAAAAAATGCCACTATTGCAAAAATAATGTAAATAATATCTGAGTAATAATTTCACATATAAAAAGTGAAAATAACAATGCCACTATAACAAAATAATGCCACAATAAACAATATCTGGAATAACAAAATTGTCCTCCATTCTCAATAATAATGTAATAATAGCAACGTTCAGCAAAATTTAAGCCACAAAAAATTGAAAATAAATTTTGATGGACAACATACACACAATAAATAAATAAGAGACAATAATTATAATAGATTCAATAATAATAACATATTGGAAATAACAATTCAAACAAATAACATATGTGACTAATAATAAGTCACATAATAATGTCAAAAAATGACAGCAACAATATAATAATAATAACAGCAATAAGAACAATAAAAGGAAAACCCAAATGATAAAAGTTTCATCCAACTAGGTTAAAGGTAATGCACAGTGTCGATCTCCACCACTTTGGTGGGAAAAATAATTTAAGAATTTACCTGTTTGGTAATACATAGAGACCTGATACAGTGATATATGATCACCAGAAACTGCTTTAACAAAAGCATTAAAAAACACATGCATGCACTTTACATGTATATATAATGTGCTAATATCACATTTCTCAATATTTGCTATTTGCTGTATTACGATAACATAATAAGCCTGCAAATATTAACATATCCACTGTGTGAAAGATGGACTAAACACGCCATACTGTCTTGGGGGAAAAAGACTATTACAAATGGATTTTTGGTATAATTCTCATAGCATAATAGTGCATGTTGACATGATTGCAGGCTAACATAAATTTTAGCAGGAAAATACACGTATCAGGTGTATGCTGTCTGAGATGGATAATATCCATCTTTTAAAAAAAATGACACTATATGGATTTGGGGCATAACCCTTATATAAATGCTTATCTTATCTTAAATATGCATAATTGCATATTGTTGACAAACTTGTAGGCTATTCAGCATTATAAGCCTAGAAATATCAAGGTCTACATTGTGTGAGGGATGGACTAAATATACATTATATCCATCATGTCAAAAGACATTACTCCATATGGACTCTGGGTATAACCATGGAGACGTCACTCTTCATAACATATTATCTTATCTTATGCATAATAACAATTGCATATTGTTGACAAGATTGTAGGCTACCGAAATAAGCCTAAATGTATGAACATTTCCATTATGTGAGTGATGAACTAAACATTCATTATATCCATCATATGAAAGGGCTTTTAACATCAATGATGGATTCACAGATAACCATCAAGCCCAGATTTTAAATCCTTTATGATCAAGGATTACTATGTACTCTGTCTGATCACTGTGTGATCCAAATGACACTGTGCATTACCTCATCTCGATTAGGAATGGTCAGTCAGAATTATATATGAGGGTTGCTTTTGAGATTTTGGTTTATATACAAACTCTGCCATTATGTCTCACAAAATGCCTGCTCTGCACCCTGGGGTGGTAATGGTGTTAGAGTCAATATTCAAAAACTCAAACCTTAGCATTTTTAGCTTAGCTGTACACGGGGGGGGGGGGGGGGGCAACTCAGTATATAATGCATAGTGGGTATGTGCCGCGGAGGGGACCCCAATTTTTACACTCAAAATTTCCGTTCCAAGGCATAGCATTTTTGTCTTATTGAGGAAAGAACAAAGAAAGCCGCTCCAAAGCATAGCATTTTCTTTGCATATATTCCGGTACGCCGTTCCGGCCGTATTGATCTGCTACAATGAGCCGCAATTTTGGTGAAAAAACGGCCGCAGAGCAACATCCGACCTCTGCGGTAGTGCTCCCGGCGCCCGTGCCACCGAGCTAGCTGCATGCACGTTTCATAGGGATGCACACGCACTCACCCGCAGGCGACCTGTTCCACATACCTACTACTTTTTGGTTGAGTGCCCCCCCCCCCCCCGGCTGTACATTGCCTAAATCCCGGGGGGGGACTTCCATTGAAGAGTGGAATACAATGCTTGACCAAAAACATGTAAAAAGAGCAAACAATACACGAAGGTTATGTAATAAGGGTGTCAAAAACACTACAATAATGAAAAGAGGGTATAATTTTCACTTGAAAAACTATGCGTTTAGTCTATAGTCCAATTTGTGAGAGCAGAATAAGACTAAAATATCTGTTTGCCCCAACACTACATGTTTAGGGTGCTTTCCGAAAACCTTTGGTCACGCATGTGTGTCCACTTGTCAATGGAAGTGCCCCCCCCCCCGGTTTTCCTAAATATTTCCGTGGTAGAACCGTTTTTTTTTTTCAGAACATGAATATGATAAAAAAGTGAAGTGAACCTAAGAAAATAAAAATAGGTAAAATTTTTAAAAAATATATGAAAATAAAAAAGGATAAAAGACATTAAAAATTATATAAAACATTAATAAGTGGATCTTCTCTGATGGTCTCGCCTGCATTACGCAATGCAATATAGCAGTAGTGCCTTTGAAAACGACTATAAAATAATTATTCACAAAAACACCATTCGTATGATATTCATTAACCCTAAATGACATTTGACCTTGATCGAGTGACCCAAGTCTTGTCCAAGACAAGCAATGATATTTGAATACCCCTATGTCCACATTTCATTAACTTTATCCATAAACTTTCAAAGTTAAGATGGCGATTCTACAATTACCTCTCAATAGACCAAACTTTATTGACTTTAAATGACCTTTGACCTTGGTCATGTGATGTGACACTTGCATGGAATGTTCGGTGATACTTGATTACTCTTATGTCCAAGTTTTAGGAACTTGATCCAATGATATTTGATTACCCCTATGTCCACATTTCATTAACTTTATCCATTAATAACTTTCAAAGTTAAGATGGCAATTCAACAATTACCTCTCAATAGACCAAAGTTTATTGACTTTAAATGACCTTTGACCTTAGTCATGTGATGTGATACTTGCATGGAATGTTCGGTGATACTTGATTACTCTTATGTCCCAGTTTTTGGAATTTGATCCAATGATATCTGATTACCCCTATGTCCACATTTCATCAATTTTATCCATAAACATTCAAAGTTAAGATGGCAATTCAACAATAACCCCCAAATAGGCAAAAGTAAAATACTTTTTAAGTTATGATGACATTTAGAAAACTTGAACTTAGGTTAAGATTTCAATGTTGATCCCCCCCCCCTGACATATTTTGTTTGTTATTTGTACATCTTACTTTAGTAATCCTACATATTTATCTTATTTTTTTTTCATTTAATCCAATTATTCAAGTCAACTTTTGTTAGGGTAGACTTTACCTTTAGGTGAATTGTATAAAGAGCATCGATTTTTTATATTATACATGATAACTTAGGAGTCAGAAAATATAACCTGATTTTATGTGACTTGAAACTTGCATCGAATGATCAGTGATGCTTGATTACTCTTATGTCCAAGTTTTATGGACTTCTTCCAAATACTTTCAAAGTTGTAATGACATTTCAAAAACTTGAGCTGAGGTTACGACTTTAATGTTGACTCCCCCAACATGCCATATTTTGTTTGTCCATATTTTGTATTGTATATCTTATTTTTGTAATCCTATACATTCACCTTATTTTTGTTCAATCCATTTATTCAAATCAACTTTTGTTTGGGTAGACTTTGCCTTTAAATGAATTGTAGAGTGAGCATCTCTATATCATATTATATAGGATAACTAAAGAGTCAGAAAAATACAACTTGATTTTATGTGACCTGAAACTTGCATGGAACATTCAATGATACTTGATTACTATTTTGTCCAAGTTTTGTGAACTAGCTCTGTGTACTTTCTCAGTTATGAAGACATTTCAAAAACTTAACTTTAGGTTAAGATTTTGATGTTGATTCCCCCAACATGACATGATATTTTCTATCTTGTTTTTGTAATCTTATATAATTACCTTACTTATGTTTTCATTCAATCCAATTATTCAAATCAACTTAATTAGTTTGGGTCGACTTTACCTTTACATGAATTGTATGAAGACCGTCTCATTTTTATACTATATAGGATAACTAAAGAGTCTGAAAATATATAACCTGATTTTATGTGACCTGAAACTTGCATCAAATGATCAGTGATGCTTGATTACTCTTGTGTCCAAGTTTTATGGACTTCCTCCATATACTTTCAAAGTTGTAATGACATTTCAAAAACTTGAGCTGAGGTTACGACTTTAATGTTGACTCCCCCAACATGCCATATTTTTTTTGTCCATATTTTGTATATCTTATTTTTGTAATCCTATATATTCACCTTATTTCTCTTTTTATTCAATCCGTTTATTCAAATGAACTTTTGTTTGGATAGACTTTACCTTTAAGTGAATTGTAGAGCGTCACTATATTATACTATATAGGATAACTAAAGAGTCAGAAAAATACAACTTTATTTTATGTGATCTGACACTTGCATGGAATATTCAGTGATACTCGATTACTATTTTGTCCAAGTTTTGTGAACTAGCTCCATATACTTTCTCTAAGTTATGATGACAGCTCAAAAACTTGAGGTTAGGTTAAGATTTTGATGTTGATCCCCCAACATGACATATTATGTTTGTCCATATTTGTACATCTTAGTTTTGTAATCCTATTCAAAACTTATTCAAATCAACTTAAGTTTGGGTCGACTTTACCTTTACGTGAATTTTATTAAGAGGATCTCTTTTTGATAACATTACATAGGATAACTGAAGAGTCAGAAAAATGTTACCTGAATTTATTATTTATGAGATAATTCAATGTATCTACCCATTATGATAGTTCATTCATGAACTAAGCTGAAAGAATGCTTTTACACAAATTATTTGAGCACAGCGACCACATGGGCCCACTGTCGTTCATGCGTCCTATGCCATAGTAATATTCTGAAAAAGCTAACAACACAAGCAAGGTAGGTATGCCAAACCAATGGGAAAAGCTCCCAGCCAGGACTTGGGCAACATCATCCCGGCCTCCTCAGTGGAGGATGGACTACTAATGAAGGAGCTCTCTAACCAGCCAGGACAGGGCCGATGAAAATCACCAGGGCTCTGGCAAAGGGTCCATGCCTTATCCTCCTAGATTTTTAACCAAGGTCAAAAGGAGGAAGGGAGCCCTGCGGAAAACAAAAATTAGCAGGCCCAGCCAGACTAGAGATGGAGAGAAAAAAAAACCCAACTCTAACAGAGCTAGCCTCCATCACACTGGGTACAGGAAAAGCTCCAGACTTTCCAGGACATGGTCGACGAAATCCTGGCCTCATCAGATGAGGATGGACTACTAATGAAGGAGCTCTCTGACCAGCCAGGACAGGGCCGATGAAAATCACCAGGGCTCTGGCAAAGGGTCCATGCCTTATCCTCCTAGATTTTTAACCAAAGTCAAAAGGAGGAAGGGAGCCCTGCGGAAAACAAAATTTAGCAGGCCCAGCCAGACTAGAGATGGAGAGAAAAAACCCAGCTCTAACAAAGCTAGCCTCCATCACACTGGGTACAGGAAAAGCTCCCGACTTTCCAGGACATGGTCGACGAAATCCTGGCCATATCAGATGAGGATGGACTACTAATGAAGGAGCTCTCTTACCAGCCGGGACAAGGCCAATGAAAATCACCAAGGCCCTGGCAAAGATTCCTTATCCCCCTAGATTTTAACTAGGTCCAAAGGAGCAAGGAAGCCCTGCGGAAAACAAACTATCAAACACTGGCAGGCCCAGATTAACATAGCCTCCGCCGCACTGGGTAGAGGGGTTCCCTTCAAGCCAAGCCTACAAAGAAGTGGGGGGGGGGCAGTAGGCTGGTGATGGCTGGTTCGGGAGCACCAGGTGAGGGGGGGGGGGAGGGCCAGGTTTTGTTTGAAGCAACTCTATGCGAGTCGCGAGATCTCGCTCATAATAGCACAAGGCACTTGACAGACACATGAAGATACCTAGTGTCACAGCAAGGAAGAGTGGGTCCGTGGGTACCTAACACCTAAATAATGAAAAAGTAGAAAGGTAGAAAGTAGAAAGGGCAAAATATAAAACAAAAAAGCAATATTCAAACGCAAGTGCTGGGAGTGTACTGATAATCACAAACACGCCCAATTAACCACGCTCCAATGAATTGAGAGTAATATTACTATGGCAAGGGACACATGGTCGTCAATGGACATACGTGGGCACTGAGAATTAATTTTCGGTTTATGCAATCAGCTTACTCAATGATGAACAAGCATAAAAAAAACAGATACATCTAATTATCAAAGTAATGTACTTCTTTCTTATAAGTGTTATCTTTTATCTTAAATTTATTTTTTTTCTTACAGGTTAAATTTTTTCTTTTATAAATTGTACTTTTTAATGTTTTTTTTTCAATTTTTTTCAAACTAGATATATCTAATTAATGAAGTACTGGATAAAGGATACTTTTTTTTAATTGTACTTGTCCTTTCTCTCATTAGATATATTTAATTATTGAAGTATGTACTTCTTTTCTTTTCATTTAAGTGTTATTTTTTAAATCTTAATATTTTTTTCATCAAGGTTAAATATTTTCTTTGATAAATTGCAATTTTTCTTTTTATGTTAAATTGTTTTTTTTTCCTTATTTTTTAAAAATTAGATATATCAAATTTTTGTTGAATTGTACTTTCTTTGTAAATAGAAATATATAATTGATGAAGTACTGTACTTCTTTTCTTTTAAGTGTTATTTTTAATTGTACTTTTTCTTTCTCTGTGTTATTTTTTCTTTGTATATTAAAATTTACTTTTTCTTTAAGGTTAAGCATTTTTTTGATAAATTAAGTATTTTTTAATAAATGGTACTTTTTCTTTTATGCTGGATTTTTTTTCTTTTGCTGATATTTTTAAAAAAAATTTTGGGGGGTGAGAAGATATATCTAATTATTGAAGAATCGTTCTTCTTTTTCAGATTTTTTTTTCCGTTTTACCTTAAATTTTATTTTTTTTTCTTTTAGGATAAATGTTTTTAGTTTTTTTCTATAAATTGTACTCTTTCTTTCATGTTAACTTGCTTGTTTTTTAATTGTTTTGTTTTCAAAGTAGACATATCAAATTTTTGTTGAATTGTATTTTTTTTAATTAGATATATCTAATTATTGAAGTATTGTATCTCCTTTCTTTTCATTTAAGTTATATTTTACTTTAAATATGATTTTTTTCTCTTTAAGGCTAAATGTTTCTTTTTTTAATTGTACTTTTTCTTTTATGTTGTTAAATTGTATTTTTCTATTGTGTTTAATTATATATTTTTTTTTAATTATATCTTTGTTTTTGTCAATGTGGATTTTTTTAAAAGCTAAATTGTACTTTTTTTTCTTAAATGTTGAAATCCTTTTTTAATAGTTAAACTGTACTTTTGTTCTTTCAAGTTAAACCATATTTATTTCTTTTGTGTTAAATTATATATCTCCAAAAATATTGCCAAAATATAGTCAAATTTTTATGTATTTCTTTGTTTTGTAGAACTTTTGTATTTTTTTCATTGAGCTTTGACAGGGATCAGTTTTCAAACATTAATAGAATAAAATGAATCAACCGGCAAAAGAAAGAATAATCTCACATAACACAATTTGCTTTGACTTTGTACAAGAAATCACTTTTGAGCCATTTGGGGTCAAACATGCACTAACAAAAATGTTAAGTACATTTGGTACCCCAAATTTGGTAAAAACTCACACACAAAATTGCAGAAGATGGTCAATTTGATGACACTCCTGTTAACTGTCTTCTTTAATTTCATAAGTGTACTTTGTCACCAGTGACTTTGGTAAGGATTCAATGGACATAAGGCATCTCCGTTTTCATGGGCATTCCTATTTCAGTATTGTGATATTTTCAATATAAATCATGTATCTGTTATGTTAAACCTTGAACTAATTCAACCAATATAAAAATATTCCTATAGGTGATTACCACCTGCTACCCCATGTCATTACTATGGCAATGAACTTTCCGACATAATTGAGAAATCAATCTTGCATGTCCCAAAGACTAATAATTTGGCCAAATTTCATGAGCAGTTGTCACAAACTGAGGGAGTACTTCAATCGTCAATGTGTTTTCATTAGTATAGTGTCATAATAATCTGCTAACAAAGAAATACAATTTCTGACACATACAAAAAACTGTGTCTTGCACATTAAGAACAATGAGTGTGTTAATTTAATGAAAATAGGTTATAAACTGAAAAAAGTAGTGTGATATGCAAGTTTTGTACAATTCATTGCAGTAATATGCCAATTTCAACTTTAACTCACATTAAAATCACTAATATATGCTGCAGATCATTGTTGATTTTTTTGCCATTTCGAACAAATATCTGAAAATAAAATGCCAAGAGTATCAACTTCCTATGCATTTTATTGCTTGCTGAATTTTGCATGTATTTGTTTGTTTCTTATTAAAAATCTTTGTTCTACAATCAACTTTTTCAGTGACCCTTGGCAGCACAAAATAATCTCATTTAAACAATCAAACATATAAATAATCATACACTTATAATTTTTGGTTGAAAAACAATTGTTTTTTCATAATTTTAGAGTTGAAATGCATTTATAAGAATTTGTAGATGTGTGTTCGATTTTCTAAAAAAAAAGGTCTCAAAAGATGCACAAGACTTGAAAGTAAAACCCTGTTGAGCAGGGCAGTACAAAACTTTGTGTGGCAGCATTATTGCGAAATTAACTACAGGTTGAAGACTGAGGAAGTTATCAAATTCTCAGGTTTTTATCTAATTTTTGCTGTTATCATATTGCCAAGGCAACACAGGCAGGAAATGTGTAATTCTCATCTTTTTCTAAAGATCAATGTGTGTGCTAAATTTTGTGAGAATTGGTTAAAAGATGAGGGAGCTATTCAGTAATATTTGTAAAGGGTCAACCAACCTATCCCCTGATTCCTGTATACCCCTTTAAAATTTTGTTTCATCTCCATAGTATAAAGACTTGTAATAAGAACATGAATTTGATAAATTTGAAGAAAAATTTGAAACAAAATAATTCCCCACTATGGGTAACATCCTTCTTGATACCACCCCCCCCCCCCCATCCCCTCCTTCTCAAATCAGTTCCTCTGACATTACCCATTCACCATTTACACTTCCCCAGCCAACATTACATGATCTCATAACAACCTGATTGTGGAAGAATACATAAAGGGCTTTGGAATGACCTTCCCATAGAATCGAGGGATGCCCGTTACTCGAATCACTCAAAGCTTCCCTCAAACTAACCTTTAAATTGTTTCCTTTTAAATTTTAAGTATAATTTTGTCAATATCAAACGAATATTCCTTTATTTTTTCAAATTGGCAACTTGGTAAGTAAATTTTTACAAGGGGACAACTTTCCCATAGGCCAGTACTTAATTATCAGGGATTTGTGGTTTTCTCTCAAGTAACCATTCACCTGGGGTAATAAGAAAAAAGAAATAGTTTGAAATAAAAGTTTTGAAAAAATAAAATTTGAGCCATTTTATGTATTGGAGTACATGGAAGAGTAGTCTTTGCCTTGCATCACTATGTCATCACATATGCGGCCAATTTGAAGTCTCCAAAAGTATAGTGGTTACCAATATTTACAACTTTTAAAAATTCATAACTTCCCTCTGATTTATCTGAAACTGTTCAAACTTTCAGCTATCAAATTTTCTGATTTTTCTTTTTTCCTCTAAAAACAAGATTTTATTTAGGTTGGATTCTCCCTTAAATATCTTCTATCAAATCTTCCTCAAAAATCCTTGGTGAGGAAGATTAGCCTGTTCATACTTTGGTATTTCTCCCAAAATCAAGTTGTGATGAGATCATGCAATTTTTGCTGGGGCTCTCACCCTCACACACACCTTTCAGGTTACTGGAACCATATCCTCCTCCTGTACTTCTACTCCATAAGGACAGTCGCTGACAATCCATGATCCAATGACACAGAAGGCCGTCTGCATTTGAAACCAACAAATGCTCTCCTGTATCTTGCTTATGGCCTAGAACTGATAAGACCCAAACAAAAGGTTAGACACTGGATGGATGACGCAAACTTCAATGAACCAAGGTAGTAAAATAGTCATGTGAAAACGCATTTGCCCCCTTTTGGCCCTAATTTCAGTACCGTAAAATCAATCCCTACACTAAAAAAAGGCAGAAAAAAAATAAAAATCTACAAAGTATACTTACCCACTTCCACTCTGCTCCTCCTTCACAAACTTCATCCCTCTTCCCATGCCATTCTACCCTCAGTCAACCTCTAAACAAAGTCTCCCAACTACTACATTATCTCTAATTCCTTGCCCTATACTCAACGTCTCCAATCCTTCCCAAAATGATTAACCTCTACATTAAACATGTTTGCTATTTCCTCTACATTATAAGATCATACTAATGACCATCGTGAATCAACACATCTCACTCAAAATGAGTTATTATTTTAAAAATGCACACAAATCATCATCTAATGTCGGCTAACATCAGTTTTAATTGCTTTTCTATACACTGGTTAATGTAGAAAGATACCTAATCACACATACTATTCCTGATTTACAAAACATGAGTGTCCCGATTTTAGGTATGAAATCTCAATTTCTGTTTCCATGGTTATCGCACATGGAGTTCAATTCAAGATATTCCCCCCCCCCTCCTTTCAAATCAAATTCTTAAGATAGATAATGTCCCTGCACATATATTTCATCTGTGGATAAATATGAATTGTCCTTGCATATAGAGTTCATCTCCAGATAGATGTTCCCCATCCTTTTCATGTAGAGTACTTCTCAAGATAGATATGCATTGTCCTTGCATATTTTTTTGGTGAAATGGAGATGTGGAACAACATCTGGAATTCCGCAGGCTTTGAATTCTATGTGGATTTAGGTTTGATTACATTTGTTATGTAGTTTGGAGCCTGACCGATTGAACTAACATCTTAAAATTAAATTCTTTGACTTTCTAGAAGCAGTTGAGCTCCAAGAAGAGGTATGGTAGTCAACTGAACTTTGTTAAATGGTAGACAAGTATTTGCATGTTAACTTTAAGTGATTATACTCTTGTAAAGGGACTGCCAATGAAACAAAAAAATTGTGATGCCATTTATTACCTATAACGGTTATTTTGCCATGATTTTAGGATTTTTTTTCCCAAAAATTAACAGTTTTCCCTTCAGATGTTTTTACAGGTCTGTTAATTGCATACTTTCCAAACTTAACTAAACTATGTATGCAAATGTTTGTGCATCAAACATGCCCTCATCAGTTACTTTCCCACCAGTGTGAGACACATAGCTACATGTACCATCGGAAATCTAGGACATATTGCTACACAAAGAGAGAAGACGGGGAAGGGCACTGGTAGATATATCCAATTATCATGTAAATAATTTTTTTTTTACTTTTATCAATATTTAGATATGCCAGACCAGCATGGAGTACCAGAATTCATTTTCCGGCCTGTCCTCAAAAGGAAGGAGCTTATAAAAACTGGCGGCAGAGACTACTGACTCAAAGGCATAAAAGGCAATCTGCATTGAGCAGAAGCATATTCCTCTAGTAAACTACAAGGAGGAAGTGACATAGCGTCCAAGAAATTCAACAAGGGAGATGCCCTAGATGAGTTCCCAGCACTGACAATTTAGTCAGTGCTGACATCTTTAATGAAATACCCCCAAGATACCAAGTTGAGACCGAGTGGTGTCACGCCATGGAAGAGATGGGGCTAGAAACCACTGATGTCAGTAACTAAGGGGAACTATTACAGGTGGTAAGACACTTTGTCCTTTACTATCACTATCAAGCTACAGAAAAGACACCAAAATTGCAAAAATTGACCACTTAGGAAAGGCAAGAAGCCTAAAAAACAAGATGAGTGTCCTTCATCCTCACATTCTGTGGGCGCATCATGGTCTAGTGGTTCTGACTCTTTCCTATCAAACAGAGCGTTGTGGATTTTTAATCATCCTAGTCAAGGTGTGTTTTCCTTCAGCATGAAATTTGCCCACAATTTACTGCATTTGACCCAGGAGAGGGGAATGCATGCACTGAGAGCCAGTGATGGCAGATCGAGCTAATGCTGGAATAATATAGCAAGCGCTCCTCAGGAACAAAAGCTCCATAAATCCAGCTATTATTTTTTTTCTGGGGGGGGGCTAAAAACCATTATATATATAGAGAGAGAGAGAAATCATTCCTCATTCACCTAGAGTGGGAGTAGGACCAGTGGGGGGGGGCCAAAAAAGGTTTTCAAGCTCGTCGGGGGAGGGGGGGGGAGGGGGGGGGGCAGGGCTACGTCCTTTGCATAGGTTGTGACTAGTCAGGGGGGGGGGCAGACTGTCCCCGTACCCTAGTGACGAGAAACATGTCTAACTAGGCATGACCACTGCCTTCAAGCAAGGGTGTGACCGAGAAGGCAGGGCCAGCGAGAGAGTGGGTAAGAATAGAGCAGGGTTCAAATGAAATAGAATTGAGCATTTGCAAGATGAGAGAAACCTGACCAGAAAATTGTGATAAGAGTAGTAGGGTCACGGCCAGTTAACAGCCAATAATGATCAGTACATGAGAAAGAATAATGGGCAAAACAATGCTATAAACTGAGACAAATTTCAGATAATAGAGTTGTATTTGTGATAGCTTAAGACAAGGAAACATTCTCTCCCTCTTTCTATTACAATTACATGTGCTTCAACTAGATAAATTACACCCAGTCATAAACTGCCTGTCTCAAACGGGGCAGAAATTACAGAGACAAAGGCTAGGTATGGGCATTCTGTCCTAGTTCTTGTACGTAGCAGCTCAAGCTAACTTGTTGAAGTCAGTTGTCTGGATATTCTTAGAGCCATAGCTGCAAAGAGCCAATTTGTTTACTTGCATCCAGTAATCTTATCGTATTGACTAGACACTGCCCAACCGGGAGGGGGGGGGGTCGCTCTGTGAGGAGAAATAAGCCACATTTCTTCGATGTAATAGTGGTCTGAGCTGGGTAGTAAGAAGAGGTAGCCAGAGTGGGTCAGTTTGGGAGAGAAAGGCTTCACTCAAAAACTAAGAATGCCTAAGAATCATCGAACCTAGTCAAAACGCATAAGGAGAGTGGTGGTGCCAGGCTCCAATATACATGTACACACAGCTCAGGAATTCATCTGCAGGGTAAACCTTGCCCACAGAAGAGCTCTCCTTCCTAAATCTAACCTTGTCCAAACGGATGAAAATAAGTCTATGTCTTCCCAGTGGAAAAATAGTCATGCCCAAAGATACTGTTGTGTATCGTTGTGGGGAGGGGGAAGGGGGAGGGGGTGAGTAAAAACCACTGCCTTGGAAATGGAATGCTCAATTTAGACCATTGACTTTTAAGTTCTATGATTCACAAAGGTAATGTACAGGGACCACCCAGTTCCAGTATGCAAGTGGCTATTGGAAAATCATTTTTGGTTCCTAACTAATTATTGAATTATCCTCTTCATCAATGAGGGGAAGGTCTACCAGCAATGACATCTGAGATTGTCATCAGATGGACCATCTAGCTGCCCCTCATCTTTACAGTGTGGCAGAGGGCTCAAGGCACCTGTCTCCTTCATGGCAGGAAATCTGAGGGAGGCCAGATTTGGAAAGGCATGCTAAGGGTCTACACAACTCAGATGGTACCAGGATAGCAGACAAGGCCTACAAGAGAAGGAGATGTGACCAAAACAAACAGCAGTTCAGGAGCGATGGACTCATGACCTTAAAGGATTTTGCTTAGCTGTGGCATGGGGTCAAAGTAGGGCTTTTAAGACACCAGGATCCGGACACACATGAATTGACCCATAATGTAATAAACAAGTTTGAGAACTCAAGAGCTCACTCATCTTTTTATTCACCAGTGAAAAAAAGTTGCTCACCTATATATAGGGAGAAGGATGCCTTGTCCTCTTTCATTTCAGTTCTCACAATTTCTAACATCTGCAGAAACAAAATCTTGACCATCTTTACCACAAGGCCAAACTTTTTGCCAAATACCGGAAGTACTGGAGCATTGTGGCCCAGTGGATTGGTCTTCTGACTTTGAAACAGAGGGTCGTGGGTTCGAATCCCAGCCATGGCGTAATTTCCTTCAGCAAGAAACTCATCCACATTGCTGCACTCAACCCAGGTGAGGTGAATGGGTACCCGGTAGGAAGAGATTCCTTGAATGCTTGAGCGCCAAGGCAGCCCAGCTAAAGCCAGGGTTATAATAGCAGGGCCCGCTGGTAGAACAGTATTTGAAACTGAAGTGGCTACCCTGAGTAAATATACCTATTTTTTCATTATTATTATTATTGGTGAAAAATTGAAGTTTTTCACACTGAAATATTTTCACTTTTTTTGCTATGATATAACCATTTACCACAGCAACACAATCTCCAACACATGCAAAAAAATGTGTGCCACATTTCATGATCCCCAATATTCATACCTAATTAAACTATGGTAATTCCTTTAGCCATAATATGTTACCATGCAAAACAATTTTTGACATACCTTTATTCCAAAAATGTGTCTAATTACCTAATGACCATTGTTTGGGTCAAATTTCCTGGGCATTGTTTAAAACCTGAGGGAGTTTTTGATCTGCAAGATTTGAAATAGACCAACCACCAAACCTACCGCCTGATCAAACACTAGTGGCAATTGCTATATACTCCTTCAAACTAACTTTGGCAATAATCGGCAGAAATTGACTTCTCTCGGCTTGAAATTCCTCTCCTCCAGGGCATAGCCAGCTTGGAACAACCAGGGCCAAGGCAGAATCTGCCTGGGTCATATCCCAGCAATCGAAATTGGCTGGTCGAGCTGGAGCTGGAGCTCTCACACTCAAAGCCGGATGCGATTTTCTCTGATAGGGACCAATGCTGCTCTTCCACAGTTCCACTCCTTATTCAGACACAATGGTAAGTGGACAACTGACAAAAAATGCCTCATAATCAAAAGATATATGCAAATTAGAATACTATGCAAATCAATTTACATACAAATTTTCCTTCAGAATGAATTGAAAAATGTTCAACAAGTATGTCAGTTCTTTTTGTTAATCATGCAGAACATACAAACTAATTCATTAATATGCAAGAGGTCAAGGGCAAATAATATGCAAAAATGCAAACTAAACAATTTAGATGAAAGAAGCTGAAGCCTAATTAATAAAATAAGACAAAATAAAAGGCAATAGCATCAAGAAGATAGAAACAAAGCCAATGCCAAAACCCGGCATCAAGGAGGTCTAAAAACATACCAGATAAAGTAAAGGAAATAATGGCTTAACCCTATCTAGGCCGGGGTATTTTGGGAGTTCATATGGGCTTGAGATCTCGGCCGTCGACTGCGTGATCGCGCCAAAAATTGGCACGCATGTTGCCTGGGACATAATCTACAAATCGTATAGTAATTTATTTTATGCAAATCGCTATTAAGTGATTATACTAATTTATGCATAATTAGTATGCAAAATCATATTTTCCTCTTACTCCCTAAATAAAGCTCCAAATGTACTAATTTTTGGTATAGAAACTTTTTGTGGTGTTCATAACAAGTGTACATGAAAAAAATTGCGATATCAAATCACTTTCTTATGTATTATATTGTTTTTTGCAATTTCTTATGTATTTCTTTGGTTTTTACCTTTTGTTTTTCATTGTTTTTTCAATGAAATTTGTTGGGGACTCTTCTGAGATAATAAAAAGCATAAAATAAATACATTTCGACAAGCCAAAATAAAAATAATCATACATTTATGAATTTTGGTTGAAAACACAATTTGCATTGACTTTGTACACAAACCCATGTTTTTGAGCAACTTTTGGTCTGACATGCACTTACATAATGTTGCATAATTTCGGAACACTCAAAAGTTGCGCAAGACCTGAAAGTAAAAAGTCAGCGAGCGGCGCAGTCAAAAAAATTTCACGTGGCAAAAATATCACGCGATTCATTGAGGGAAGCCTCCGACGCCCCCCCCCAGCCTAGATAGGGTTAAAAGTTTCTCTGAACAATAGAATGGGCAAAATAAGGAACCTAAACCTAAATACTATAAAGCCTCAGAAGGAAAGGGTTAACGACAAAACCATTAAATATCAAAACAGAATTACATTACAACCAATTCAAAAGAAAACCTGGCTGCCTTTCTGTATCTGATGGTGGATGGAGAATGGAAAGGAATAAATGGTGTCTCATTCTTCTGACGGGAAGATAACTGATAGGGTGCAAGTGACGCCTTAAAGATTGTGTTCATTCTTCAGAAAGGCGTGTAAGTTAAGAACCTAACCTAGCAGGTACTAAAGTAATTTAAATGCAGACCACTAATCAAAATGATAAGTCATATACACCTCTGTATATAGTCCATTCCTACAAAGAACATCCCAAAACTTGGTTATTCACCAACTTCCTCATAAATCATAACTACATAAATCATAACGACATAAACTATCCCGACCATGAAGGTGTGTAGAATAATCGTATGATCCCTGCACATTTCAATAATTTTGTCAAACATGCAATTTATTTAAGAATCCTAAAGCAAGCTTTGAAAAAAATTTGTAAAAAGAAGTGCATACTCACGGTAAGCCCTGAAGTCCACACAGCCCCAATAACCTACTCTAAGTATGTAGAATACCATTTGGATAACTTTTTTGAAGTACAGCCTTGCCAAATATTGCCATGTTACAGAAGTCATGACATAAAAAAGGTGTATTCTACATTTTTTGGCCAACCCTAAAAATCCCACAAAAAATAAATGGCAAATGCTTTTAAACATGACTTTCTTACCACCCTAATCCAATGAAATTTGCTTCTCATCCATCCAGTGTCGAAACCTGATGCCTGGGTCCTCACAGTCTAGGTGACAAGCAGGGTCCAGGAGAGTAATTGATGACCTCAAAAACAGAATACCTTCTGCATCATCTTCACATGAAATGCCAGAGATTGCCCTGATGGAGTAGAAGAAAAGAGAAAAATATTAAGCCTGGTAACCCATAGGGGCATGAGGGTGATATGTAAAATGAATATGGACCAGAGGTCTAAGTCAACAGAACCGAAGGATTTTTGTTCCGGGGGGGGGGGGGGGGCAAAGTCAAGGTAATCGGGACAAACATGATCTTACACTGGTGGATTCATATGGGGGTGGGGATGCACACCCCTTTTAGATTGAAAGATCAATTTACGGATAGCTTCAGTGAAGAAAAAGACCATTTGGGTGACAAAGCAATATTTAAGTGGTTGTTTTCCATTCTAAAATTATGTTTCAAAATTGCTTAAATAGATCTTTAAGCATTTTCAATCTATGAAATTTGTTTTTAATGTCCTGAATTAGAATTATGATTTTTGGCTAGATTTAGTTATAAAATAGAAGTATAACTGAAAGTGATCAACACCCAATGCCATTACTATGGTTTCCCACATGTTTAGAAAATCAATTTTGCAAGTCTACCCCAAGATGAACGTATATGGCAACTTTCATGTGCACTAGCAAAAAAAATACAAAAGGGATCCTAAATAAGGTTTCCCGGTTTTGGACAATATGTGGTTACCATATATGGTGAAACAATTTTTTTTTTCTTTGGACAAATGCAAAAATGTGTACTGCACGTCTTTAGCTCACAACAAATGAGTAAGCCAAATTTCATTAGAAATTATTCAAAAACTAATAAAGTTGTTTAAACTACAAGATTTTTCCTTAATTTTTCTCTCTATATGCTGTTACCATTGCAATACATTATCCAACACACACAAAGAAGTCTTGCACATCTTTACATAAAGACCAGTGGGCATGTTAATTTTATCAGTATTGGTTAAAAACTGAGATTTTTACCTAATTTTAACAATATATTTTGAGCATGGCAACATACTTTCTGTCACATGCGGAAAATATGTCTTGCAAATATAAAATCATTCTGATGACAGCAAAATCTAATGGTTTTTTTTGTATTTAGATACTTTTTCAAACATGAATCATTTAATCGATGAAAAAAAATGAATGTCCTGAACTATAGTTGTCAGATTGGTTTGTCACCAAAATGGCCATTAATGAAAAAGACCATTTTTGTGACAAAAAAAATTGGTTTTGTTTTCAAACATTTTTTCTTCTTTATGAAACAAAATCTATGAAGTTAATTTTTGAAAGTCATGATTTATTATTATGATGTTTGGATAGCCTTAGTTCTGAAAGACACTAGTGACAAAGCAAAATAAATAAGACCATTTTGGGCCCCATTTTACAAATGGTTACAATTGATCCGAACAATTATAACTCTATGGAAGTCCATCAGTGTCATAATCAATGTCCTTTGTCTGCAAAGAAAAGTGCTAAGAATTCTAAAGAAAACAATGAATGCACGAATATACATCATAGCTAGAAAATATTTTGAACAATCATGCATAACAGATGTTGACATTGCTGGCCATCCATAGCTACGAATGATCAGATCAATTAACTCTTTGTAAGATGGGGACCTGATGACAAAGCTTAAGTTTGTGAAAGTGGGTTTGTACATTTGGTTGTGTTTCAAAAAAATTGTGCTTTATTAAATATGAAGCTTTAATCTATGAAGTTAATAAATGGCCCCTGCGACTTCATCTGCAGGGGCATGAAAAATTTTGTTGTATTGTTTTTATTTTTTAATAGTTACATTTTTAAACATTATGCTTTTTAATATAAAACTTGAATTTTTTACTCTATGATGCTAACTTTTTAACGTGTTGAACTATAATTATTTTACATGCTACTATTCGTGTTTGTCTATCAATGGGTGGTCCACAAGGGTATGGTGATCATGACTTTTGTGCATTACTGCTACACTTCATCAGGCATCTATTAAACACCCAATATTATACGAGCAGGAATAGTAGCTAGTATCATTATCTGCAAAGAATAATTTCTCTAGCCTTGTTATAATTCATACATTTGCTCTATAGCCAGAGTTCTAAAAATACCATTTTGGTGACTAAGCAGGTTCGTAAAAAAAATTGTTGTTTTCAAACTTTGCGTTTTAACAAGACTTGAGGTATCTAATCTAGATGAAAAAAGAATTAAATGTCCTGAACGAAAATTATAATTTACAAATAGGCTCATTTAACAAGAAAAAAACATTTTGGCGACAAAGCTTAAGTTTGTGAGATTGTTCTTCATTTTTGTTCATGTTTTCAAACATTGAGTTTTTAAGAAAACTGGAAGAACCTGATCAAAAAATCTAATTTTTGAATGTCCTGTAATGTAATTATTATGATTTAAGATAGCTTCAGTTATGAAAACAAAAATAGTGACAAAGCAATATCTTGTGGATTTTTTTTTTAGTTTTATTAATGTTTTCAAACTTTTTTTTTAAATGGAAGCACTTAATCTATGAAGTTATTTTTTAATGCCCTGAACTGAAATTATCTTTTTGACAGCCTTAACCCTTTGAACAATGAATTATTTGAGACGGCCGTGACCCATAATTATTTGCAGATATCCAGTTAATCAGCAAATTTAATAAATACATGACATTTGAAAAAGCGATTCTCATGATTTAAGCCCAAGCCATGCCAGTGGCACCATCTGCTAGTACCCCACCTGGCCAAGTTAACAAGCTTTAAAATCACTGCTTTGACAGAAATAAAATTCATCAATTTGTGTGTTATTGCACAAGCCTCAACATATATTTTGTCCATCTTTTATGCTAAAAACCTTACAAATGAAAGTCATTTATCATTGAATTATAAACTAACGATACCGGATGAATATCTCCAAGATGAGTTCATGTTTAAAAGGTCACGTGACATATAAAACCTTTGCTTTTCAAATAACATGACTTGATGCTGTTATTTCGGCTTTCGGTTCAAGGTGTTAATACTTCTGGGCCCCGTCTTACAAAGAGTTGTGATTGATACGATCAATCGCAACTTTGGACAGCCAGTAACGTCAAAATATTAACTGTTGTTTGTTCAAAAAAATTTCTAGATATAAATGTATATCCATAAATTCCAAATTTCTTGACAATTTGGTGTGTTCTCCTTTGTAATACAAAAGACATTATGCAAATTTTGGGTAGAAAAAATTATGACACTGATAGATTTCCATCGAGTTAAGATTCAATTCAATCGTAGCTTTTTGTAAGACAGAGCCCAGATAGTTCACCTAGAAATATTGACGAAATCAACGTCGCGGAGATAAAATGGCCCCTACCCTCTTTTAAGTTTATTTTTTCTTCAAAGCAACTTGGGTGAAAGCACATCATCCGCATTGCAATGTCCAGATACACGATGGGTATGTCTACCTAGCCTCTGCTCTGTTGCGTATCATCACAGATACGCAAGATCAAGATAAAATTTTTAATTTCATCTGAGAGATAAAATGTCATCTCAGAATACCAATTTCATTTTGAGAGAGAAAATTAAATATTTTACAGATAAAATTAACTCAGAATACTGCCCCTTATTTTTTAAGCTAATTTTGAATGTCTTTATTTGAAATTATGATTTTCAGATAACTTCAGTTATAAAAAAATATTTCAGTGGCGAATATAAATTTTGTGGAGTTATCATTTATATTTTCAAACTTCTAACATAATGTTTTAGAAATCTTAAGGCTTCTAATGTCCCGAACTATAATTATGTTTTTGGATAGCTTTAGTTCTAAAAAAAGACAATTTTTGTAACAAAGCAAGCTAGAGTGTCTTTTTTTCATTTGTGGTTTTGAAACATTGTGCTTTATCAAAACTTGAAGCTTTTTATCTTTGAAAAAAGAATGTCTTGAAATTTTATGATTTACAAATAAGCTTATTTATGAAAAAAAACCTTTTGGTGATAAACCAAAATTTTGTGCTGCTCTTTTTTTAGTTTATTTTTTTCATTTATTCCAATATGGGGAACTTTCTTATATAAAAGACAGTATAGTCTATAAACGACTTGCCATGTATTATTGCACAAGCCTCCACGTATATTTCGGCCGTTGTTTGTGCTAAAACCTTACAAATGAAAGTAATTCATCAACAAATTATAAACTGACGTTATTGAATGATTATCTCAAAAAAATTAAAAGGTCATTTGACATTTATAAGCCTTGCTTTTCGAGAAAAATGACTTGATGCAGGTATTCTAGCTTGTGGGTTCAAAGAGTCAATAAACTTAAAAGACAATTTTTGTAACAAAGCAAACTTTTCTCTTTGTAGTGGGGGGTCATGCATGGTGCTGTAATAAAAAATTGAAGCATTTAATCGATGAGAAAAAATGTCTTGAACTATATTTTTACAGATAGGATAATTTTTTAAAAAGTATTGGTGACAAAGCTCTATTTTGTGCGACTGTTCTTCAATTTTCGTTATGTTTTCAAAGTTGAAGTTATTTGGTGAAAAACAAGAATTTTGAGGTGTTCTTTTTTTTATTTGTATATTTTATTTCAAGATTGAGGATTTTGTTATATGTGACAAACTCTTTTAACTAAAGATGACTTTTGTTTTCACATTTGCATTTTTCAAGATTAATAACATGTGCTCTTTGTTTTGCCATTTAAATTTTTGGATAAAAAGACTCTGGATAAGGAAAAAAAACATTTTAAAGAGCAATTCCACCCAACTCAAGTTGATTTGAATAAAAACAGAATGATCAAACGAGAAAAATGCTGTATTTTATAAGAATTCTGAGCCATTCTTCACTCTCACTATATGAAGAAAAAAAATAGGAATTGCATGTCATTTCTGCAACCTATTGGGATTCAATATAGATGCTTCCTTGTGGTCAAAACTGCAGAAATAAATATTGTATAAACGTATTTCATAATAAAATATTAGATTTCTGGAGTTCAGCTTGGTGACATTTACACTGTATAGGCCTATGCCTTTAGGTGATATTTCTCACCTGACAACGCTGAACCTCATTTAATTGCCAGGCAGAGTTTAAATAACATAATATAGTCATAATTTTTACTGGTTTGGTATTTTTCCCAATAATTAATTAGGGTCTTTGGGGGAAGGAAATTATTTTCTAGTAAAAAAATATTCTGAAAATTGCTTAAATTACTGTCTTTCCTCTCTGCCCATGCTTGTCAACCATTTCACAGAATGGAAATTGTCCATTTTAAATTACTCATTTCAATACTTTTACTATATTCAAAATTCAATCGTCATTATTGTTATTTCCATGTTGCATTACCTCATATGAAATCACTAACTAATCAAAACACATGTCATTATTGTCTATTTCAAATTATATCTTTATTTTCATTTATATGTTTGTTATTTGATTTTTTCATGATTTTTTTCATTTCTTATGTAATTAAAAAAAAGGAGTGATGGAATAAAATCTTTAAAAGTATTTAAAAGAGATAAAAGGTGAATTGGGTATCCCATAGATAAAACAAATAACAAGTGATTAAAAAGAAGAGCTAAAAGCAGCTAAGTAATAAAAAAAAGGGTTATTTTTTTCTACCCATTACTTTATCAATGATTTTGTTGAATTGTTGCCTTTTGGTTGTTAATTGTTCCCTTCTGCCATTCTGGTAATGAATGACATTGTCTCATATAGAACTAGTTTAAATTTTTGTACAGGCTTCCTGGGATCCATGCTAATATCATACACACAAATTATATGAGCCAAGGTACAATGACTGCAGAAGGGTAAGATGAAAATATGTCACTGTGACCTTGGCCTTCGACCTTTTGACCTCAAAATAAAAAGGCTTCCTGGGATCCATGCTAGTATCATACACACCAAATTATATTAGCCTAGGTACAATGACTGCAGAAGGGCAAAATGAAAATATGTCACTGTGACCTTGGCCTTCGACCTTTGACCTCAAAATAAATAGGCTTCCTGGGATCCATGCAAGTATCATACACACCAACTTTATGAGCCTAGGTTAAGTTCATCTGAAGTAATCACGTTTACAAGGACTTCAGAAGGATACGATGAAAATATATCACCGTGACCTTTGAACTTTTGACCTCAAAATCATTAGACTTCCTGGGATCTATGCTAGTATCATACATACAAAATTATATGAGCCTAGGTTAAGCTGAAGTTTATCACGTTTACAAGGAAAAATTAATGGAAGAACGAATGCGCGTAAAAAAGAAAACATGTAATTTGACATTTTTTTTGGCCCAGATTACAATTCCAGGCATTGAGAGTGAACATACATATAAGGCAGATTTTGTGTTGTTTTAGTAAGCAACCCTCAAAAACCAATTTAATTGGTTGTTATCTGACTGAATGAATAATTACCAATTCCTTCAAAGAGATTTTAGGGATAGGGGTTACTACTGGATACCAATATGCAAAAAACATTCCAAAGATAAATACTTTTTGTCCAAGCTTCATGAACTAGCTCAATACACTTCAAAGTAATAATAACATTTCAAAAACTTAACCTGAGGTTAAGCGTTTGATGTTGATTCCCCCAACATAGTCTAAGTTCATTGACCCTAAATAACATTTGACCTTGGTCATGTGACCCGAACCAAGGCAGGATGTTAATCCTTATTTCCAAGTTCCATGAACTAGGTCCATAATATACTTTATATATATATACTTTTGATATCATCAACCACAACATGGTCAAAGTTCATTGACCTTGGCCATGTGACCTGAAAATCATGCACACTGATTTAATTACCTTATGTTAAGTTTTATGAAATAGGCATATAATCATGATGATATTTCACAAACTTAACCTTGGATATGATTTCAATGTCTTGCAGTCTTGCTCTATGTCCAGGCAAGGCAAAATTTATTACCTGACTTTACAATAAAAAGGAAATAGAATTACTAAAATCAGCTAAAATAATAAGTGATAATTAAAAAACAGTTAAAATAGTAAAATTTATGAAATAATAAAAAAATGAATGTTAAAATTATTCAAAAGCAGGTAGAGGTAATTAAGTGCATTTATTCATTAAAAAAAATCAACCACAGGCCAGTTCCACTGACTGATGGACGCAAAACATTTCACAACGGATATAGTGGAAAAGCAAAATTTCGCAGTGGCTTCATCTGTTTTCATCCTCTCCACACAACTGGATGAAATGGGCAAACAATGAAACCACAGTGGATGTATGCTTGATGGATATAGAGCATATGAAATATGTGTGCAAATAGTACACAATGATAGATAATAACATTTTCCAATGGATGCAATATTCTTTTCCAAGTGTTTTTAAAAGAGATATACAACCCAACTTCTCAATAAAGTTCAAATGAGTATAATCAGGTTTTTTTTTAATTAATTATCATTGATATATATACTTTTTTGTGTGTTATAATTTGTATTTCCCACTTTTATGTTCAATGTTTATAATATCATATACATCAGTTTCCAGTTTGGTAATTGGGACTGGGACAGAAATGCTGTTCGAAATATAATATTTTAATTGTGAATATATCTTGTAAACATATTGTTCAGCATAACAATGCCGAATATCTGAAAATATGACTTGATTAAAAAATAAATTTAATATCTTTACATATTCAGACAAAGATGCAAAAAATTTCATCACAAAAGGCAGAAAACAGAGATTGAATACATCTGATCTTTTTTACAAAAGTAAAAAAAACCCTGTAAAGTGCACCTATGTGCAGCTGATATAGCGTTATATTTGTCTTTATCAAAATACAAGATATTTTGGAAAAAATATTAATTTTGAATAACATAAAATTCAATAAAATTCATAGCTGTTTATATGGTTATAAACTAAGTCTTTATGTTGACAGATCAGTTTGTTATGGGACTGAGACAGCAATGCTGTTTGAAATATAATATTCTAATTGTAAATATATCTTGTAGACATATTAATCAACATAACGATGCTGAATATCTGGAAATATGATTTGATTAAAAAATAAATTTGATATCTATATATTCAGTTTCCAGTTTGGTAATTGGGACTTGGACAGAAATGCTGTTCGAAATATAATATTTTAATTGTGAATATATCTTGTAAACATATTGTTCAGCATAACAATGCCGAATATCTGAAAATATGACTTGATTAAAAAATAAATTTAATATCTTTACACATTCAAAGATGCAAAAAAAAATCATCACAAAAGGCAGAATACAGTGATTGAATATGTCTGATATTTTTACAAAAGTAAAAAAAAACCCTGTAAAGTGCACCTATGTGCAGCTGATATAGCATTAGATTTGTCTTTATCATAAAAAAAAATATATTGGAAAATTTTTTGGAATAACAAAAAATTCATAGCTGTTTATATGGTTAACAAGTGGAATGCCTCTGGCCGTCTCACCTGCATCACGCGGTTCAATATAGCAGCAGTGCTGACTTTGAATACTACTCTAACTCGCACAAGATGTTCAGTGATACATGGTTACTCTTATGTCCACTTTTTATGAACTAGACCAATAAACTTACAGAGATATGGTTATTCAACAAAAAAAAAACCAACATGGCCAAAGTTAATTGACCTTACATGACCTTTGACCTTGATCATGTGACTTGAAACTCGCACAAGATGTTCAATGATACTTGATTACTCTTATGTCCAAGATTCATGAATCAGATCCATAAACTTTCAAAGTTATGATGGTAATTCAACAGATACACCCGATTCGGCCAAAGTTCATTGATCTTTGACCTTGGTCATGTGACCTGAAATACGCACAGGAAGTTCAGTGATACTTGATTACTCTAATGTCCAAGCTTAAAGAACTAGACCAATAAACTTTCAAAGTTATGATGGTAATTCAACAGATATCCCCAATTTGGCCAAAGTTCATTGACCCTAAATGACCTTTGACCTTAATCATGAGACCTGAAACTTGCACAAAATGTCCAGTTATGCTTGATTACTATTATGTCCATGTTTCATGAATCAGATCCATAAACTTTCAAAGTTATGATGGGCATTCAACAGATACCCCCAATTCGGCCAAAGTTCATTGACCCTAAATGACCTTTGACCTTGGTCATGTGACATAAAACTCACGCAGGATGTTCAGTGATAATTGATTAACCTTATGTCCAAGTTTCATGAACTAGGTCCATATACTTTCTAAGTTATGATGTCATTTCAAAAACTTAACCTCAGGTTAAGATTTGATGTTGACGCCGCCGCCGTCGGAAAAGCGGCGCCTATAGTCTCACTCTGCTATGCAGGTGAGACAAACAAACTTTGTTTTGGAAATCAATTTCTTATGTATTTTATTGGTTTATGAATTGCTTTGTTTTTCAACCTTTTTTTTTTCACCAGATTTATTGCATAAGCATTTGAAGCATAATTATGCTAAAATCAATTGATTTCAGCTGTTTAAAGTAAAAATAATCATATCTTTATGAAGATGAGAAAACTTAATTTGCATTGACTTAGTACACAAAATCATGTTTTGGAACAATTTTGGTCTGACATGCACTTACAAAATGTTGCGTAATTTCGGAACCACATACCCGGGTGTCGTAAATTTGGTCTTAAAAAATAGACTTAAAAGACTTAAAAAGTATAATCTCTGTGAATGGCACGGTCAAAAAATTTCGCGCAACGTAAAGATCGTAGAAAATGTTGAGGGAGGGTTGATTCAATCCCCCCTGCCATTTTAGGGTTAAGATTTCAATGTTGATACCACAAAAATGGTCAAAGTTCATTGACTGTAACTGACCTTTTTCATGTGGCCTGAAAATCAAGCAAAATGATGAGTGATACACGATTATTTCAATGTCCAAGTTTCAGGGAAAAAGTCCATATACATTTTAAGTTATGAAATTTCAACGAGCACATCAATGATGTGGAGCTCATCCGGCATCTCGCAACACAATCTCACACAATTTTAATTTCAGCCCAGTTGACACTGTAGTGAATTATATTGGTGACATAAATTGAGGATATAGAATTGAAATTAATGAAGAAATGACATAGAAACATTTCTGATCTATGAACAAATTTCATATAAATTAAGTATTATCTAGTCAAAGTTTCTTAACTCTGTGTAGAACCTTGGTGAAGCTCTCAGATGGAACAAAAATAACCAAAATCAATCAAGAAATAAGTAAGCAATTTTTGTTAGTTTTGAAAATATATGAATAAATAGCAGATTCAATGAGTTTCAAAATTTAAATTTTGTATCACCACCTCGAGCTATAAATTAGACTAAATAATTTTCCCCAAAAAATTTCAAAATTTTGTGTACATGTTTGGTGAACCTCATGCAGCTCTACCAGATGGAAGAAAAAAAGAGGAATTTTCTGTGATTTATGAATACATTTCGCATAAATTAGCATAAATAATTTTCTACTGAAAATTTTCAAAATTCTGTGTAGTAGTTTGGTGGGCCTCATGAAGTTCTACCGGATGGAAGAAAAAATATCAAAATCTGTCAACAAATAAAGAAGAAGAGGCATTTTCTGTGATTTCTGAATAAATTTTGCATAAATTAGCATAAGTAATTTTCTACTGAAAATTTCAAAAATCTGTGTAGAAGTTTGGTGAACCTCATAAAGTTCTACAAGATGGAAGAAAAAAAGTAAAAATCGGTCAACAATTAAAGAAGAAAAAAGAATTTTATGTGAAATTTTTAAAATATGAATAAACTAATTTCGAATAAATTAGCATAAAAATTGTTCTGGTCAAAATTTCGAAATTCTGTGTAGATTGGTAAACCTCATGAAGCTCTACCAGATGGAAGCAAAAAATTCAGAATCAGTCAACAAATAAAGAAGCATTTTATGTGAATTTTTAAAAATATGCATAAATTTAGCATAAATTAGCATAACAAGTGGAATGCCTCTGGCCGTCTCACCTGCATCACGCAGTTCAATATAGCAGCAGTGCTGACTTTGAATACTACTCTAACTTGCACAAGATGTTCAGTGATACATGGTTACTCTTATGTCCACTTTTTATGAACTAGACCAATAAACTTACAGAGATATGATGGTTATTCAACAGATACACCCAATTCGGCCAAAGTTCATTGACCTTTGACCTTGGTCATGTGACCTGAAACGCGCACAGGATGTTCAGTGATACTTGATTACTCTAATGTCCAAGTTTAACGAACTAGACCAATAAACTTTCAAAGTTATGATGGTAATTCAACAGATACCCCGATTCGGCCAAAGTTCATTGACCCTAAATGACCTTTGACCTTGATCATGTGACCTGAAACTCAAACAGGATGTTCAGTGATACTTGATTACTCTTATGAACAAGTTTCATGAATCAGATCCATAAACTTTCAAAGTTATGATGGTAATTCAACAGATACACCCAATTCGGCCAAAGTTCATTGACCTTTGACCTCGGTCATGTGACCTGAAACGCGCACAGGATGTTCAGTGATACTTGATTACTCTAATGTCCAAGTTTAACGAACTAGACCAATAAACTTTCAAAGTTATGATGGTAATTCAACAGATACCCCCCCGATTCGGCCAAAGTTCATTGACCCTAAATGACCTTTGACCTTAATCATGAGACCTGAAACTTGCACAAAATTTTCAGTGATGCTTGATTACTATTATGTCTAAGTTTCATGAATCAGATCCATAAACTTTCAAAGTTATGATGGGAATTCAACAGATATCCCCAATTCGGCCAAAGTTCATTGACCCTAAATGACCTTTGACCTTGGTCATGTGACGTGAAACTCAGGCAGGATGTTCAGTGATACTTGATTAACCTTATGTCCAAGTTTCATGAACTAAGTCCATATATTTTCTAAGTTATGATGACATTTCAAAAACTTAACCTCAGGTTAAGATTTCGATGTTGAATCCTCCAACATGGTCTAAGTTCATTGACCCTAAATGACCTTTGACCTTGGTCATGTGACATGAAACTCTAATAGGATGTTCAGTAATACTTGATTAAGCTTATGGCCAAGTTTTATTAACTAGGTCCATATACTTTCTAAGTTATGACGTCATTTCAAAAACTTAACCTCAGGTTAAGATTTGATGTTGACGCCGCCGCCGCCGTCGGAAAAGCGGCGCCTATAGTCTCACTTTGCTTCGCAGGTGAGACAAAAATTGTTCTAGTCAAAATTTCAAAATTCTGTGTACAAGATTGGTGAACCTCATGAAGCTCTACCAGATGGAAGAAAAAAATCAAGTTCGGTCAACAAATAAAGAAGAAGAATTTTAGGTAAATTTTAAAAATATGCATAAATTAGCATAAAAATTGTTCTGTTCAAGATTTCAAAATTCTGTGTAGAAGTATGGTGAACCTCATAAAGCTCTACCAGATGAAGCAAATAAAATCAAAATCGGTCAACAAATAAAGAAGAAGTAGCATTTTTTGTGAATTTTGAAAATTCACAAAAAATTTGCCGAATCGAGGGGCAGCTTCTTTAATGAATTTTGTTGCCAGTTTTGGCTCCTTGATATGGAGGTAGTCTTTGGACCTTCAAACAGCCTCATATCACTTTCCCATGATAAACAATGACAAGAACTGTTATCTTTCCCAAAGAATGAACCTATTTGGCCTTCAGTCACTTTTGACTGTTATTGAAAAAAGAATCTGTAAAACTAAGCCTGCTAAATATGAGCACTGTAAACAGTGCTCATACGTAACATACATTTCACAAATTCACTTTCAACATCATACACTCACAAACATTACCATCAGCAGCTGGTACTTTGAATCTTTCTCTGTTTGCTCTCTGCCTTCAGGGGTGTCTCCAGATAAAGTCCATGTTCCGATTGTACAGAAGGAAACCTATAGTTCAAGTAACCAACAGTTTCCCAAAAGCCTCCTCGTCACTTTAACCTGATGAGACTAAAACAAAAGGTTAAACACTGCACGGATGGTACAAATTTCTATGAATCAAACAGCTAAGAAAGCCATGTGCAGAAAACAATAATCCTGTGTCCCAAATTTACTGCTGTTAAAAAAGTCCCTAAAAGGATAAAGGAATACGACTTACCTCTATGTCATTCATCTTCAAAAAGTCCATTATCCGTAACCAAAGAAACATTACTCCATTGCTAACTCTTTTCATTCCCATCTCTTATCCTTCATTTACAACACCATCATAAAAATTATTCTCTTTCCATCATTCTAAACCTACTAGTATCATCCCCTGCTAGCCCTATACTTCAACATCAATAGGGCTAAGTAAATCTCTTATCTACAATACAATTTTGTAAAAAAAAAAAAAGAATGGAAATATAGAAGCCAGACTACAGTGTATAGTACTTAAGTCAATCTAAATTGTGGATGAAGCAAGATCTCCATATGACTCTGTCACCTTGAATTAAAGCTAATGTACTTTTCATGACTAAAAAGCAAACTGGAATCAAATCTAAAAGGGATCAATCACCCTTTTAATCAAATATATATATATATATATATATATACTGATAAAAAAAAAATTCATGGAGGCTTGTAGCACATGGAATACTCACAAAGAAAATTTAAAAAAAATGAAAAAATATGCATTTAGCTCTATTTCACCTAGGCTACTTCACACCAACATTTAAGAAGGACTGATTACCCCCCCCCCTTCTGGCAACCAATCAGATGATCAGGTTGGGTTAATCTATCGTGAGTTGTAGATGAATGGCATATGTAGCCAAAGATGGACAAATACTGATAATGTACGTGATAACTTCCCAGCCCCCCCCCGCCAAAACAAAAAAAAATCTCCACTAACAGTGATAAGCTTTGTGTTTGTACAATATATACATTTTTTTCTAATCTGGGTTTACTTTGAATAAAATTATATACTGAAAATAACACTATTTTCCAGCTTCCATGCAGACAATAACACAAATATAATCTTTCATCATTCACTGGGATTCCTGGCTTAATACTCATGGGAACTTATGCCCTCATACTTGCTGCTCCGTTCACCGACAATTTAAGGGACAAGCCCAGTCAGCCCATTACTCACAGGAGCTCTAACAAATAAAGGCACCAGCCCCCAAAAGGAAGCCAATCAGACAAGTGAGTGATGACAAAATATGATTTATAAAGCTGGCTTAGCATGCTGTTTGCCTTCATTCCTGACCCAGGTCCATAATTCACAGGTCATAAAAAAAAATTCTCCTCCCCCATAAAAACAGAACTAGGCATGGTGTTTTCCTACAGTTTACTAATTTACAGGTTACCTTCGTCCAGTTAGGAATAAAGAAAATATTATTGTTGTATAAAATGGATAAAAATAATCTAATACACCTCTTGACCCCACAAACCAACAAAACAACCTGAACCCCCCCCCCCCTTTGCAAGCATCCCAACAGAGTTGACTGGGCATGCCGTTCATCTACAGTTTAAGGGACTTTGCCCTGTAGGCATCATTCACAGGTCACCATCTCCCAGTCAGGCATAAAGAAAACACTTCCCCACCCCCACCCCCCCCTCCAAAAATCAAACACAAGTCACTGGGCATGCTGTTCAGAAAAGGATCAGTATTTACTGGTTATCTTGCAGTTAATAATAAATTATTATTGATACTTAATAATTAATGACTTAATACTCATATAGTTCCATCCCTCCTGCCCCCCTACCCCACAGAGATCCCAAGAAATCAACTGACTGGGCATGTCATTTACCTACAGTTGGCTGGGAAGGCTCATTATTCACAGGTCACCTTCTTCCAGTCAGGAATAAAAAATGCTATAATCCAAAGAAAGCACAGGTAATTGGCCTTTTCTTCACCTAAAAACATATTCACTGGTTAGCATCTCCCAGTTAGGAATAAAGAAAATATTGTTAATATGAACTTAATAATAAAATAACTCAATCCCTCACCCCCCCCCCACCCCCTCTCATCCGTCTAAGCAAAGCTGACTATGTTCACTTACATTATAGAGAAAAGGAACTATGAAAAGTAGGCTTAGCATTCACAGGTCACCATCTGCCAGTCAGAAAAAAAATACTCACCCACACCCACCCCCCCCAAAAAAAAAAAATATATATCACTGGGCATGGGGCATGCTCTTCAATGAACAATCATTATTTGAAGTTTAAAATCTCCCAGGTTACGAATAAAGAAAACATTGTTGAATAAAGTAAATTAAATATTCAAATAATCTAACCCCCACCCTTTGCAACCATCTCAATAAAGCCGACTGGGTGTGAGGATCACCTATAGTTTAAGGAACTTTGCCCAGTAGGCACATCATTCACAAGTCACCATCTCCCAGCTCGGACTAAAAAAAATCACTACCCCAACCTGATCCCCCCCAAAAAAATATATATTAAACACAAGTCACTGGGCATGCTGTTCACCGAAGGATCATTATTTAATGGTTATTATCTAGCAGCAGTTAGGAATAAAGATATTATTGATACTCAATATTGAATAACTTAAGACTCTAAAAATTTGATCATTCTTGCCTCCCACCCCCCCCTTCCCAAAAATCAACTGACTGGGCATGCCGTTCTCCTACAGTTTAAGGGACTTGGCCCGGTAGGCTCATCATTCACAGGTCACCATCTCCCAGCCAGGAATAAAAAAAATCACTCCCCCAACCGCTCCCCCCCAAAAAAAATATATTAAACACAAGTCACTGGGCATGCTGTTCACCGAAGGACCATTATTTAATGGTTATTATCTAGCAGCAGTTAGGAATAAAAATATTATTCATACTTAATATTGAATAACTTAATACTCTAAAAATTTGATCATTTCTGCCCCCCATCCCCCCCTCCAAAAAATCAACTGACTGGGCATGCCGTTCTCCTACAGTTTAAGGGACTTGGCCAGTAGGCTCATCATTCACAGGTCACCATCTCCAGCCAGAATAAAAAAAAATCACTCCCCCAACCCCTCCCCCCCAAAAAAAGTATATTAAACACAAGTCACTGGCATGCTGTTCACCGAAGGATCATTATTTAATGGATATTATCTAGCACCAGTTAGGAATAAAAATATTATTGATACTTAATATTGAATAACTTAAGACTCTAAAAATATGATCATTCTTGCCCCCGCCCCCCCCCTCCCCTCCAAAAATCAACTGACTGGGCATGCCGTTCTCCTACAGTTTAAGGGACTTGGCCCAGTAGGCTCATCATTCACAGGTCACCATCTCCCAGCCAGGAATAAAAAAAATCACTCCCCCAACCCCTCCCCCCCAAAAAAAAGTATATTAAACACAAGTCACTGGGCATGCTGTTCACCGAAGGATCATTATTTAATGGTTATTATCTAGCACCAGTTAGGAATAAAAATATTATTGATACTCAATATTGAATAACTTAAGACTCTAAATATTTTATCATCTTGCCCCCCCCCCCCCTTCCCCAAAATCAACTGACTGGGCATGCCATTTTCCTACAGTTTAAGGGACTTGGCCCAGTAGGCTCATCATTCACAGGTCACCATCTCCCAGCCAGGAATAAAAAAAAAATCACTCCCCAACCCCTCCCCCCCCCAAAAAAATATATTAAACACAAGTCACTGGGTATGCTGTTCACCGAAGGATCATTATTAACTGTTATTATCTAGCAGCAGTTAGGAATAAAAATATTATTGATACTTAATATGAATAACTTAATACTCTAAAAATTTGATCATTCCTGCCCCCCATCCCCCCCTCCAAAAAATCAACTGACTGGGCATGCCGTTCTCCTACAGTTTAAGGGACTTGGCCCAGTAGGCTCATCATTCACAGGTCACCATCTCCCAGCCAGGAATAAAAAAAAATCACTCCCCAACCCCTCCCCCCCAAAAAAAAAAATATATTAAACACAAGTCACTGGGCATGCTGTTCACCGAAGGATCATTATTAACTGGTTATTATCTAGCAGCAGTTAGGAATAAAAATATTATTGATACTTAATATTGAATAACTTAATACTCTAAAATTTGATCATTCCTGCCCCCCAATCCCCCCCCCCATTCCAAAAAATCAACTGACTGGGCATGCCGTTCTCCTACAGTTTAAGGGACTTGGCCCAGTAGGCTCATCATTCACAGGTCACCATCTCCCAGCCAGGAATAAAAAATCACTCCCCCAACCCCCCCCCCCCCCCGCAAAAAAAATATATTAAACACAAGTCACTGGGCATGCTGTTCACCGAAGGATCATTATTAACTGGTTATTATCTAGCAGCAGTTAGGAATAAAATTGAATAACTTAATACTCTAAAATTTGATCATTCCTGCCCCCAATCCCCCCTCCTTCCAAAAAATCAACTGACTGGGCATGCCGTTCTCCTACAGTTTAAGGGACTTGGCCCAGTAGGCTCATCATTCACAGGTCACCATCTCCCAGTCAGGAATAACAATACTACCCCCACCCTCCCCCCTCCCAAAAAGCACAAGTCACTTGTCATTTTCTTCACCAACTGGTTACCATCTCCCAGTTAGGAATAAAGAAAATAATGTCAATATTAACTTAAATAAAATAACTCAATCCCTCCACCTCCCCATCCGTCCAATCAAAGCTAACTGGGCTGCATTCACTTACATTATTGAGTAAAGGAACTATGAGTAGGCTTATCATTCACAGGTCAATATCTGCCAGTCAGAAAAAAAACACTCACCCACACCCCCCCCCCCACCCCCCCACCCCCCCCCCAAAAAAAAAGCACTGGGCTTGCTGTTCAATGATTCATTACTTGCCGATTACCATCTCCCAGTTACTAATAAAGAAAACATTGTTAAATAAAGTAAGTTAAATACTCAAATAATCTAATCCCCCGCCCAATCATTCCCCCCCCCCCCAGGATCCCCATGATTCAACTGACTGGGCATGCCGTTCTCCTACAATTTAAGGGACTTTGCCCGGTAGGCTCATCATTCACAGGTCACCATCTCCCAGTCAGGAATAAAAATACTACCCCCCCCCCCCCCCTCCCAAGAAAGCACAAGTCACTTGTCATTTTCTTCACCTAAAAACATATTCACTGGTTACCATCTCCCAGTTAGGAATAAAGAAAACATTGTCAATATTAACTTAAATAAAATAACTCAATCCCTCCACCTCCCCCCATCCGTCAAATCAAAGCTAACTGGGCTGCATTCACTTACATTATAGAGTAAAGGAACTATGAGTAGGCTTATCATTCACAGGTCACCATCTGCCAGTCAGAAAAAAACACTCACCCACACCCCACCCCCCCAAAAAAGGACTTGGCTTGCTGTTCAATGAATAATCATTATTTGCAGATTACCATCTCCCAGTTACGAATAAAGAAAACATTGTTAAAGTAAATTAAATACTCAAATAATCTAATCCTCACCCAATCATTCCCCCCCCCCCCCGGATCCCCCAGATTCAACTGACTGGGCATGCCGTTCTCCTACAATTTAAGGGACTTTGCCCGGTAGGCTCATCATTCACAGGTCACCATCTCCCAGTCAGGAATAAAAACACTACAATGATACAAAGAAGACAATAATATTTTTTACAGAAACACGAGAACAACTCGATCCCTCCCCCCCCCCCCCCCCCCTCCCTAGTAAAGCTGCCTGTGCTGTGTTCACCTACATTATGAAAGATTAAAGGAACTATGAAAAGTAGGCATACTATTCACAGGTCACCATCAGCCAGTCAGAAAAAAAATCACCACCCCCCCACAAAAAAAAATGTCACTGGACATGCTGTTCATTGAACGATCATTATTCGCATGTTATCATCTCCCACAAAAAAGCACAAGTCACTGGGCATTTGTTCACCTAAGATACATATTCACTGATTCCATCTTCCAGTTAGGAATAGAGAAAACATCATCAATAAAAACTACTAAAATAACTCAATCCCTCCACCTCCCACCCCCACACGCATCCAAGCGAAGCTGACTGGGTTGCATTCAGCTACATTAGGAAGAAGTAAAAGCAATTATGAAAAGCTTATCATTCACAGGTCACCATCTGCCAGTCAGGAAAATAAACACTCCCCGCCAACCCCTCCCCCATCCTCAGAAAAATTGTCACTGGGAATGCTGTTCATTGAAGAATCATCATTCACAGGTCACCATCTCCCAGCCAGGAATAAAAAAAAATCACTCCCCCAACCCCCCCCCAAAGAAAAAAAAATATATCAAACACAAGTCACTGGGCATGCTGTTCACCGAAGGATCATTATTTACTGGTCATTATCTAGCAGCAGTTAGGAATAAAAATATTATTCATACTTAATATTGAATAACTTAATACTTTAAAAATTTTATCATTCCTGCCCCCAACCCCCCCCCCCTTCCCAAAAATCAACTGACTGGGCATGCCGTTCTCCTACAGTTTAAGGGACTTGGCCCAGTAGGCTCATCATTCACAGGTCACCATCTCCCAGTCAGGAATAAAAACACTACCCCCACCCTCCCCCTTCCCAAGAAAGCACAAGTCACTTGTCATTTTCTTCACCAACTGGTTACCATCTCCCAGTTAGGAATAAAGAAAATAATGTCAATATTAACTTAAATAAAATAACTCAATCCCTCCACCTCCCCCCATCCGTCCAATCAAAGCTAACTGGGCTGCATTCACTTACATTATAGAGTAAAGGAACTATGAGTAGGCTTATCATTCACAGGTCAATATCTGCCAGTCAGAAAAAAAACACTCACCCACACCCCACCCCAAAAAAAAGCACTGGGCTTGCTGTTCAATGATTCATTACTTGCCGATTACCATCTCCCAGTTACTAATAAAGAAAACATTGTTAAATAAAGTAAGTTAAATACTCAAATAATCTAATCCCCCGCCCAATCATTCCCCCCCCCCCAGGATCCCCATGATTCAACTGACTGGGCATGCCGTTCTCCTACAATTTAAGGGACTTTGCCCAGTAGGCTCATCATTCACAGGTCACCATCTCCCAGTCAGGAATAAAAACACTACCCCCACCCTCCCCCCTCCCAAGAAAGCACAAGTCACTTGTCATTTTCTTCACCTAAAAACATATTCACCGGTTACCATCTCCCAGTTAGGAATAAAGAAAATAATGTCAATATTAACTTAAATAAAATAACTCAATCCCTCCACCTCCCCCCATCCGTCCAATCAAAGCTAACTGGGCTGCATTCACTTACATTATAGAGTAAAGGAACTATGAGTAGGCTTATCATTCACAGGTCACCATCTGCCAGTCAGAAAAAAACACTCACCCACACCCCACCCCTGAAAAAAAGGACTTGGCTTGCTGTTCAATGAATAATCATTATTTGCAGTTTACCATCTCCCAGTTACGAATAAAGAAATTTTTTTTAAAGTAAATTAAATACTCAAATAATCTAATCCTCACCCAATTATCCCCCCCCCCCCCCCCCGGATCCCCCAGATTCAACTGACTGGGCATGCCGTTCTCCTACAATTTAAGGGACTTTGCCCGGTAGGCTCATCATTCACAGGTCACCATCTCCCAGTCAGGAATAAAAACACTACAATAATACAAAGAAGACAATACTATTTTTTACATTAACACCAGAACAAGTCAATCCCTCCATCCCCCCCCTAGTAAAGCTGCCTGTGCTGTGTTCACCTACATTATGAAAGATTAAAGGAACTATGAAAAGTAGGCATACTATTCACAGGTCACCATCAGCCAGTCAGAAAAAAAAATCACCACCCCCCCAAAAAAAAATGTCACTGGACATGCTGTCCATTGAACGATCATTATTCACAGGTTCTCATCTCCCACAAAAAAGCACAAGTCACTGGGCATTTGTTCACTTAAGATACATATTCACTGGTTCCATCTTCCAGTTAGGAATAGAGAAACCATCATCAATAAAAACTACTAAAATAATTCAATCCCTCCACCTCCAACGCATCCAAGCGAAGCTGACTGGGTTGCATTCAGCTACATTAGGAAGAAGTAAAAGCAATTATGAAAAGTAAGCTTATCATTCACAGGTCACCATCTGCCAGTCAGGAAAATAAACACTCCCCTGCAACCCCTCCCCCATCCTCAGAAAAATTGTCACTGGGAATGCTGTTCATTGAAGAATCATCATTCGCAAGTTACCATCTCATCAGGAAAAAAAAAATTATTGATGAATAAAGTTAAATCAATACTCTAATAATCTAATCCCATCCTCCCGCCAACCAACCCAAACTACCTGCCCTCCCCCCCCCCCACAACCATCCCAAAAAAGCTGACTGGGCGTGCCATTCGCCTACAGTTTAAAGAACTTTGCCCAGTAGGCACATCATTCGCAGGTCACCATCTCCCAGTCAGGAATAAAAGAATCACTTCCTAACCCCCCTCCAAAAAAGTCACTAGGCATGCCGTTCACCTAAGAATCACACTTAATACCATCCCATCTCCCAGTTATGGATACTTAATTTTAATACTGAAATAATTTGATAAATACCCTTCCCCCTGGCATTGAAACAAACTGACCCCCCCCCCCCCCTCCCCACAACCATCCCAACAAATCTAATTGGCGGTACTATTCACCCACATTTAAAAAAAAATTATGCCCGGTAGGATCATCATTTACATTTAAGCATTTCCCTGTCAGGATTGAAAAAAAAAACACTCCCAAATTTCCCCATCCCTCCCCCCTAAAAAAAGTCACTGGTTAAACTCTATAACATGCAAAACAAATCAGTAGATGAAAGAGAATATACAGTATAAACAGGGTCCAAGTAATAAATGCATACTTACCATCTGTTCCCTTCTGAAAAGGCCTTTAAGAAGAATGAAACGCCAAATTTTGGCAGATAATCTGATAATATATGAACTTGTTCTAGGAAATATCAAACCAATGCCAATGATCACTCATCTTTGGGAGCTATCTCTCAAAAGGAGAGAAGAGAGATTGATCAACCTAGTAAATAATCAAATAGTAACAGCTGAAAGATTTTAGAAAAAACCCACATTTTGATATCAGATTAAATGTCAATGTTTGGCAGTTTCATGCTTCTTAGAGAAATGCAATCCATCTACACAGAATCCACACAGCCCTTTTGTTTTATTTTTCCCTGCAACATAATTTAAAAAAAAACACCCATGGTTTGCACGAGGGTGACTCAGCCAGAAAAAAGCCCAAGTAAAATGTTTCAAGGTTTAGGCAAGAAACAACCAGAAAATTGTGGATTCTGTAATTTGGCCCAAACCCCAAAAGACCATAACAATTGATGCACATGACTTTCTTACCAGTCTGATCCAATGAAATCTGCTTCTCATCCATCCAGTGTCGGAACCTGATGCTTGAGTCCTCACATTCTGGGTGACAAGCAGGATCCAGAGAAACTGTTGATGACTCTAAATACAGATTTCATTCTGAACAATCTTCACATGAGATCACAGGAGATACCCCTGAAAGTAGAACACAAGAAAAGAAAGATTAAATCAACTGACCAATGGCATGTAGGTGAGGGGATACAATCTGAAGGAAGAAAGCCTATAGGAGCACACCCTGGGCAGAATGCCCCCGGGGGCCACTGCCATTGACAAGTGGATACCATGCATGACCAAAAAAAAACTTTTTAAAGATGGGGCACATTATGTACATGTAAGTAAGGTAAGGGTGTCAAAAACACTAAAATAATTTTAAAATAAGGTTATATAATTTGCTAAGAAACCTACATGTTTACAGTGCAAAAGACTAAAATACCTTATAAAGGATGTACTTTTTGCCCCAACACTACACGTTTCAAGTCAAATTTGATGGAGGTGTGTCGTGTGGTATTTAACCCATTGAAAGTAAAGTTAAGGCCAACATCTGTGATCATGTCCGCGAGACCGTGCCATAACAATTAAGATATCATTGTACTTCACGTTGTTTAGGGGGTCCAATCAGGGAAATCCTGTCAGGGTACCATTTTGTTTCCGATACTTGTTCAGGGGTGCATTTTCTGAACATGAAAATTATTTTTAGGGTGCTTTTCGAAAGCCCATGGTCATGCATGGTATCCACTGTTCAATGGAAGTGCCCATCCTCCACCCCCTGGTGCAGAAGGTTAACACCGCCAAGGCATGATATACTGGGGAAGAATTTGCACTTACAGCAGAGGTCAATATCCCAATTGCCTTCCAATGACATATTAAGGAAACTGTTTTTTTTTCAATTGGCATATTTTTGTCATTTAGTAAGATATAATTTCACAGGGTTGTGTCCTGTTCATGGTATTATACACTGCTATTGAGTACAACCACCCAATAGAAAATCAGGTTATGTTATTCGATTTTTCTTCAAAGAACTTTTACCAGTCTTCGATAATCTGTTTTCTTTGCATATTTAAGTTAATACAACACAAATGAACACAAGTTCATTGATAAAATACAGAATAATAAAAGTGGAGCGCCTATTACATAGTGAATACACTATCGCATTCAATAAAGCAGCAAGTGCCGACTTTGAAAATGACTATAGTATAATCATTTACAAAAAACACCATCCACATGATGATAAATACTATGTTCATTGACCCTAAATGACATTTGACCTTGATCGTGTGACCGAAAACTTGTACGAGACAGTCAGTGTACTTGATTTCCCCTGTCTACATTTCATGAACTAGATCCATAAACATTCAAATTTGTCATGGCAATTCAACAAATACCCCTAACACTGCCAAAGTTAATTGACCTTGGTCATGTGACCAGAAACTCATGCACTGATGCTTAATTACTCGTAAGTCCAAGTTTTATGAAGTAGAGTCATAAACTTCTAAAGTTATGATGGAAATCAACATATACCCCCAGGATGGCCAAAGTTCATTGACCCCAAATGACCTTTGACCTTAGTCATGTGACCTGAAATTCAAGCAGGATGCTCACTTATACTTGATTACCCTTGTGTCAAAGTTTTATGAGCTAGGTCTGTATACTTTCTAAGTAATGGTGACATTTCAAAAAATTAATCTTCGGTTAAGATTTTGAAATTGACTACCCCAACATGGTAGAAGTTAATTGACTCTAAATGACCTTTGACCTGAATTACGTGACCTCAACCTCTCAAAAGATTTTCCATAATACATGGTTACTACGTCCAAGTTTTGTGAACAAGACCCATGTACTTTCTAAGTTATGACATTTCAAAAACTAAACCTTTGGTTAAGATTTGTTGTTGACGACGCCACTGCCGTTGTAAGCACAGCACCTAATGTCTCACTCTACATACTATGCAGGCGAAACAAAAACCATGTCCTACACTTATCAGCATGTTTTTTTTTAATTATATTTATACAGTCTAAATCCAGCTCTATTGGCCTGAAAATTTTCAAGGTGATAACATGATCAGCAGCCAGGATCTTAAGGAGGGTTACATTTATCCCCCCCCCAAAAAAAAAACGTATTTGAATAACTACACCATAATAATAACTATAAAAAACATACATTTTTAATAATGAAAAATCATAGTATTCAGTTTTGTGCATGTGCATATCACAAAATCAGAGTGGCTGAGATCTGAACTGGGGGTCAAATTGACCCCTTTTCCTCAAAACAAAGCCGGTCTGAAATAACCTAGTTTACGTAGGGTTACTATGAACAGTAACGGGGATGCATATTTTGTCAGTGCACCATTAGCTGAATTTTTTCAAATTTTTTTGAGAGCAACCACCATTTGCTAAGGGCTTGTCATACCAAAAATTGCTTTTGCAACGCCCAGGTACACAGTTCCGAGAGTAATCACCATTTGCTAAGAGCTCGTCAGACCCAAAATTGCTTTTGCAACGCCCAGGTACACAGTTCCGAGAGTAATCACCATTTGCTAAGAGCTCGTCAGACCAAAAATTGCTTTTGCAACGCCCAGGTACACAGTTCCGAGAGTAATCACCATTTGCTAAGAGCTCGTCAGACCAAAAATTGCTTTTGCAACGCCCAGGTACACAGTTCCGAGAGTAATCACCATTTGCTAAGAGCATGTCAGATCCAAAATCAATGATGTGGAGCTAATCTGGCATCTTGCAACAAAATTTAAAACAATTTTTAATTTAAGCCCAGTTGACAGTTTAGTGAATTATATTGGTAACATAATTTGAGAAAACAGAATTTAAATTGATGAGGAAATGACAGAGAAGAAGCGATATGATTTATGAAACAAATTCGTATACATTAGCATAATTTTCTAGTCAAAATTTCTAAATTCTGTGTAAAACCTTGGTGAACCTCATGTAGCTCTCAGTTGAAACAAAAAAATCATAATCAGTCAACAAGTAAATAAGCATTTCTTCTGAGTTTTGAAAAATATGCATAAATTAGCATATTCAATGAGTTTCAAAATTCTGTGTAGAAGTTTTGTATCCCCACCTAGAGATATCATATACAGCAAACAAAATTGAAATTGATCAATATTGAAGGAGAAAAAGCATTTAGTGATTTATGAATAAATTTTGCATAAATTTGCATGAATAAATTTTTAGTCAAAATTTTAAAAATCTGTGTGGAAATTTGGTGACCCTCATGTAGCTCTACCAAATGGAAAAAAACACTAGACATTTGACTTGTCCAAAGAATTTGGATGCCCCCACTTAATGCCATCAGAAATTCATTCAAAATATCATGCAGAAACCAATATATAATGAAAAATTTTAGACCTTTGACCTAAAGACTCACCCTTCCCATAATAATATCTGACAGAAGATATGACAGTCAGGTCATTCGATTTGACCTGACTGCATTTTCGTGTCATCTACCAAGACACCAAACATTTTAAATATCTAGTGAATATTTCCAGTTATCATGCGGAAGTCAACTCGCATATATAATGACCTGTGGACTCCGATTTAAATGTAGCCTATATTTTGGTGTCATCTACCAAGACACCAAACATTATTAATATCTGGTGAATATTTCTAAAGTTATCATGCGGAAACTAACTCGCATACATAATGAGCTGTGACCTTTGACCTGTGGATTCCAAATTCGAACTTAGCGTGTATTTTGGTGTCATCTACCTGCATACCTAAAATCTTTAAAATCCATTACATATTTTTCAAGTTATTGCACGGAAACAGAATGGGGGGATGGACGGACAAACAAGGGCAACGCTTAATGCCCCCTTCACATGTCGTCTGTGGAGGCATAAAAATTCAAAATCGGTAAGAAATACAGAAGAGGCATTTTCTGTGATTTATGAATAAATTTCACATAAATTAGTGTAATCATTTTCTACTCAAAATTTCAAAATACAGTGAAATTTGGTAAACCTCATGAAGCTCTACCAGATGGGAGAAAAAAAATCAACTTCTGTCAACAAATGAAGAAGCATTTTAAGTAAATTTTGAAAAATATGCATGAATTAGCATAAAAAAAATTTCTAATCAAACTTTCAAAATTCTGTGTAGAATGGTTGAATCCCCCACCTAGTGCTAGCATATAAAGCAAACAGAATTGAAATTGGACTTGAAATGATGAAGAAGCACTTCAAAATTGTTGTTGGATGACACAAACCATGCAACGGCATAAGCTCATCTCGCCCTTCGGGCCAGATTAGCTAAAAATTAAAAGTATAGACAAAAGGAAATAATCGATTTTCAAAACACATAAATACCTATTAGGAAATAAATCATGTATGAATTTTTCATAGATATTGTAACATTAAAAAAAAATTAAGCAAAATAGCATTCTGCTACATGTAGTTTAAGTGAGTTAAAGGCAAAACAATAAACTTATCAAAAATGAATAGAGTTTGGAATTTCAAATTACAATCTTGGGGTACTATTGTGAAATCCACTTTTTATCCGTTAAAATAAAATATTTGATCATAATCTGAAATGCCTGACTTTGTATTCTGAGTACTAGTTTATTTTCATTTTACATGTATCTCTAAGACACACCTATTATTTAAGCAATATCCAATGAGAAAGGCTGTTCTATACCATCTCATTCAACCAATGAAAATCCAGTCCGCCAGGAGGAATGTGGCAAAGAAGTGGCATTGCCAGATGAAAATCAAATGTGCTTGCACTATAAGCTAACGCATCTTTACAGGGATTTTTTTTAAATGACAATAATCTGTGTAGGAATGATTAGATAGGTGATGGATACAAGTACTATGTATGTCCATGCAAGCACTGATCTGCTGCATGTAGATACACAGAAAAAAATTCAGTCCTATAAATTCATATAAATTAAGTTGTAATTAAGTATTATTTATACTATTTTTCTCACTTTCTCTGTTTGACATGCATCGATGCCGTTCTAAATGGAAATGTAATTGTTAAAGGCTAGGTCCCACTACACTTAAGGATGCAGAAAGGATGTAAAACGTAAAAGAATCTTGCCATTCTTTGGAAAATGTAATGTAACTGTCATGTACTCTTTGCGTACATGTTCCATATGCTCTATATCCATCGAGCATTCATCCACTGTAATTCACTGTTCGCCCATTTTGTCGATTGTCTGGAGTGGGCGAAAAGGGATAGAGCCACCCCAAAATTTTGATTGTCCGCTGTATCCATTATGAGTATGTTTTATGGCTGTCAGCATGGAACCAGCCTGAGGCCTTAAGCCCTTTCAAATAGTGATGTGCCCAATAGAAAATTTGGCTTGCATTACATCAAAGTGTACTGTGAAATGTACAAATCATATGCCTTATAGGCATAGTATTCAATATTCATCATGGCCATTTCTTAAATCACTTTCTCAAAAAGGATTTACCAAACTATATCTGAATATTAATGCCGATATGGTTGATTTTAGAGATATATATGCCAAAGAAATAGTAATAAAGGATGCTAAATTTCATGAATGCGATGAACAGAAAGCAATTCTGTAGCCAAACTCGGTCCAGAGAGATGATGGTTTGATCATATAATTAAATTAGCCCTACTATACATCATGAAAACTTTAATTAAATCAAGAGCTGTCTGTCATCACTATTCCTTACCAAAACTATACAAAAATATTATATCAAAAAGAGCGAATTTATGTATTCTTCATTTCAAATGGAACCTACAAAATTGAAAGATTCTTGGGAGAGTCACATTTAACACAGGGGTTATATCCAGCAACAGCAGATGCAAAAAATTGATGAGTTTCTGATCAATGGTGTAAAAGGCTTCACCCCATAAAAGCCTCAACAGTTTTCAAACATAAAGTTCAATAAGTATAATGATTGGTTTGAAATGAAAAGCAAGGTATCCAGTAGTAACCCCTTTCAAAATGAACCACAGTGTTCCATATCTCTAAGTGATACATTTACAGTACTTTACAGAGACGTCAATCTCCACCTGAGGAGCATTTCATTAATGTTGCTACCCTGTTTGGCGTTCAACGATTAAAGGGACAGAGCCTCGTTGATCTGGTGCTGCACAGTGGCTGCCAGGCCAACAATCAATTGGGCAAACCGGTAAATTTTCAAAGTATTTAATTTATGTATATTTCGAACAATATGGATTTTCTTTTTTTTAAAGGACTTGTTGAACATTTCAAAGTCATGGAGAGTTGTCAGATCTGACAACCTGTCAGACAAAAATATTGATGATCTCATATTCATTTTCACCAAGTATCACTTTGACCAGATCCGAACAAGCTTTGTCATGTTCTTTATTTCACCTACAGTAGGTAGGAAGAACACTGTGGTTTACTTTGAACCCTATAACCTAGTAGGATAAAACTTTTTCATTTGTAGTTCTATTGCCCATCAAAAAAAATAAACACAATGGCTTGCTTGTGATGCTTAAATGTACCAAAATTAGTGGCAACACAAAAAAAGCTCCAGAAACAGATTGCTCACATGGGTAATAGCCTAATAAATGTCTAATTAAAAAAATTAACTACATACCCCCAAATCCCCCTCACACCCTCTCCCACCCACTCCACCACCACCATGGCCCTACGAACAAAAAAAAATCTATTAGGTTCCCCCCTTACCTCCACAACCCCCTGCTCCTCCAAAACCTCTTCCACCTCTACCTCCTCCCTAATCACATACAGCCTAAATCCGAGCTCAGTCGCGGTCCTCCCCCTAAACCCCACCACCTCCCTTGCCCACGCCCGCCACTCCTCCCCCCAACCTCCTCCTCCCCCTCCCCGCCCACTCCAACAACCTCCTCCCCTCCCACATCCCCAACCACCTCCTCTGCCCCAACCTCCATCACCCCCAGATCCTCCCCTCCCTGCTCCCCCAGCACCTCACCTACCACTCCCTCCCCACCTCCCACCTGTTCTATGTCCTCCGCACGCCGCCGTTGGATGTTATCTGGAAGAGAAGAGAATAGATATCATTATTAATCTCATATTACCGGAGCATAAAGTCAACATCACAATGTTACCAGTTCCAAGCTGAACAAAATCACCCAGATAAAACATGAAAAATACACAAAATTTAACTAGTGCTTTACATTTCAATGCATTTAGAAAAAAAATAGTAAGAATAATACAATATATTCAGGAATGGAAATAGAAAATATGAAAAAAATTAAGAACACAATCAATGTGTGAATCGATTCACTTCAAGTTCAACCAATACTGATAATTGAGATATCATAAAAATCAAGATAATGTTAGATTTAGAAACAGAAAATGCAAAAACGAAATATTGAGTGAAATTCCCGGAGTTGCCACTTCCATTCACGAGTGGATACCATGCGCGACCATGGGGTCTCGAAAAGCACCCTAAACACATAATTTCCATATTCTGAAAATGCACCCCTTAACAAGTATTGGCGTGTGAAATCCTACCCTTAACAAGTATTGGAAACAAAACGATCCTCTTGGCAAATATTCCCTGAAATGAACCCCTAAACAAGTACAGGAATATTTTATTGTTACGGGTCCTTCGGTCGTCGGCTTTACCTTATTTGGTTTAGTACGACCTCACCTTCTACACCTCGCGAAAATCGGACTCTAAACACGAAGCTTCAAGGCAAAAAGGACATCCTTATAAAACATTTTGTGTTTTATCATCCCCGCAAATTCGACCCTAAACACATAATTTTCATAGCGAAATAGATACCCTTTTTTCATTACTTTTGTGTTTTTGCCACCCTTATCACGTTACGTACGTAACGTGCCTTATCATGAAAAAGACATCCTTTTTACGTGTTTTTTGGTCGCGCATGGTATCCACTCGTCAATGTTTCGCCTTCATAAAACTGACAGTCGAGTGCGCCTTCTTTTGTTTCGAAATTAGACACACAAACTAGAAATGCTCGGCGGGTCGCGCAGCTGAGCATATGTGTCCCCCGAACCCACCGCGTCATCAGTCATTGCGATATATAGAGCTCACACAGATATTTGACAAATACAATTGTCATGGCGACAATGACTATGCCCACATTTTGCCTGTGGGTACCAAATTTGATAACAATAATATGATGTAGCAGCAGAACTCTGCAGAACCTAAAATATTGTCCAGTATCACCTGTCAGAGAATACGATAGTGCAGGGCTTCTCAAACTACGGCCTGCGGGCCAGATCCGGCCCGCGAGACTCTGCTTGGTTTTTTTAAATCACTTTTAAGTCACAATATGAAAGAAAGCTCAACATGATTGCATTGTGTATCAATGAAACCGTAATAAAAGTAATGGCATGTCAAACAATTTTCACTTTTAAACAAATTTTAGTGGAGCCTTTTCTGTCTGTTCGATCTACTTTCTTATTAGATGACCAGTTCTCACCACGTTTGGACCTACAGGTGCGAAAGCACATATTCCACAATGAACTAACTCATACCGAAGCACCTTGTTTTTTGACCAGTAAACATTTGCACCAGTGCTTTCATCTGGCAATTTCACCTTTTGTGCCAAGGTTGAAGCAACTTGTTGCTTACAGTATCACTTTTCCCATTGAAGGTGATTTTTGATGCCATGTTCCCTAAAAATCAATTTTATCATAACTACCCCCCGAGACACTCTGACGAACTTCACATTCCACTTAAATACAGAACTTTACTGGCCAAAAATACATTCCTATTCAACGGTCCTAAATTCTGGAACTCACTCGCTAATAATGTTAAAGACAGTGTCTCCTTGAATTCATTCAAACGTAAACTCAAACTTATCCTGCTTAATTCCTATAATTCTTCGCAACGGAACACTTCATTATCTTGATTATAATCCTTACATTTTTTCACTTTAATTCTATCTTTTTTCATGCATATTGTCCAGTCATATCTTTTATTATTTCACCAGATCAAGCTGGATCATGGTCAGCCCTTTCCCATTCTTAGTTTTATTCCTTTTAAATAAATAGTTGTCTTGTACTGTCCTGTCTCTTGTTTTGTCTTGTCTTCTACGTCTTGTCATCCCCTCTCTCTGGTTTTTTTTTCTTCTGTCTTGCGCAACATATCCTTTACAACGAAGACCTCTTTGTGTGAAAAGCTTTGCATTTGTTCAGTAATTATGTTTCCGTCAATATGATTTCTTTTTCTCTTTTTCTTTCCTGTAATACATGCATGTACGCATATAGTAAGTCGACTATAATTTCTTCTTTTCCAAGGGGATCCATAATTTTACAAGCTTCGCTTTTTAGTGGATCCCCCTCATTTCCATTTCCATTTATGCTCTATATTATACTGTTGTTTTTTTTACGAAGTAAGAATGCCCTTCTGTAAAATTGTATTTGATTTGTATTGTTTTATATTACTTTGTATTATATTTTGAATGGAAATGAAATAAAAGAATTGAATTGAAATGAACTGAAAGAGACTGACACCCTTATTATAGTCTACAACAGACATGCTCTATTATTCAATCTACTTTGACTACACAAAATATTGTTACTTCAGGACATTATCTGTCTCCCCAATTATACTAGGTATATGTATCTAGGTACAATCTAGATTCCTTTTAACAAAGTACTGCAATTTCATCGCTGTATTTTCAAAACTTTTCTAATTTTGCCTATGTTCCATATGAAACTGTTATAAATTTGTTGGATTGAATGCTCCCAAAGTAAGGGCCAGATTGGACAAGAGAGCATCTAGGACCCCGAACGCAATGGTCTTTGCGCTTCGCGCACATTTTTTTTTTATTATCTTCACCCTGGCCCTTTCAGGTTTATTTTTAGTCTCATCTGGCCCTTCAAAGGAAACATTCATATGATAATAAAGTACTACATGTATGTCCATTGACCCAACATGACCTTAAAACATGATCTAAGACATGTGTAAAACAATCATTTATACTTGATTACCCTTATGAACTACATGTGTAGATCCATAAAGTTATGCCAATTCAACAAATACCCCTAACAAAGTTCATTGACCCTAAATGACCTTTAATTTGGTTCATGTGACTAGAAACAAGCACAAGATATTAATGGATACATGGTTACTCTTAAGTCCCAAGTTTCATGAACTAGATCTATAAACTTTAAAGTTATGTTGACAATTCGCCTCAACATTATCAAAGTTAATTAACCATAAATGACCTTTGACCTTGATCACATGGCCTGAAACTCGTACAAGAATCAGTAATACTTGATTACCCATATGTCTAAGTTTCATGAACTAGATCTACAAAATGTCAAAGTTATGACAATTCCACAAATACTCCCAACATGGAGCGTGATCGGTTCATCACGGACGGACATTTGATAGATTTTGAAAGTTTTGAAGGCTTGTAACAAATTAGGAATAAGATGAACAAGGTTCCTTTGTGTTTTGTAGTGAAGGGTAGGACAAAGTATGCTGAATGATGAAAAAAGTTTGTTGCCATGGTTACCTACAAACATAGGTATCCACTAAATGTGCCATATCACGGACGGACATGATAGAAATGTGGTTTTTAGAATTTTTGTACATTTTTATTGTTTCTATCTAAACAGCTTAACATGGACCAATAATTGTTAATGCAACTAACACTCGGGTATGTTAGCTTCTATGTTCAGCATATTGAATTCTTAACCAATATCAAAGTTCTGAGAGAATTGCAAATATTTTCCATCACGGACGGACATCTCGGATGGACATCATGGACGGACACAATCAAAATACATTGGAAGTACCCTGTAAGAAGTTCTTACACTTTCTTGGGGGAACAAATGCTTGTATTGATGATTTGTACATATCTTAATATTATCAAACATTATTAGTTGCACAATCAATGCTACAACTTCAATCAAGTTGCTGCAACTTGATTTACATGTAAGATGTATAGCAACTTGTTTTCTATGCTAGACGCACAGTATAATCTAGACATATGATTGCTCTAAACACAGTTCTTGTCAAATTAAGAATATTGTCTTTTTAAATTGTAGAATACTAGGTTCCAAATCAACAGCTAGTTGATCAATGATCATGTTGATACAAGTATTTTTATGATCTTGATGATTTTTAGGCATTAATTTTCCAAGAGCAAAGAGGGGGTTTTTTAAGGTCAAAAATCTAAATCGAAAAAATCAACAGGTCGCTGATCCTTATGCTTGTTTGTTGGATCAACACTTGTCGGGGCTCTCTTTAAATCCATCTTTTGCACATATCAAAGTGGAGACACCCCATAATATCAACAGCCCTCATGTATTTAGGCACTGACCGAATCCAAAATTGAAATTGATATACCAATCCAAAGCTTATTAAAACTTTTAAACACTGCAGTGCAAGCTTTATGCATTTTCACAGTTTACCAGATATTAAGCGATTTGCTTAAAATTAGCTCCATAATGGACTTCAAAAAAAGGTATTCATGTAATTTTCACAAGCCTCAAGACTGTGATGTCATGTTCTGTTAGAAGCATTGTGAATCCATAGGTTTGTACATGGAAAAATTGATTTTTCTGGTGATATCAGATTATGCATTGCATTCTACTTTCTTCTCCATCACTTTCTGCAAGCTTGAATTGATGAAATCTACAGCTTTGGACTTGTTCTTGCCATATTTTATTACCTGCTTTTTTGGCGTATACATGTACATGCAGCTTTCCAACCCTATCTGCATTCCAATAATGTGTAACAATTTTTCCTGACAAAAATATAGCCCCAATAACGGCCAAACAAAGATATCACAAAAAAATGTGACGAGTTGTAGGTAGTTACTCCATTTGAGTTCTGAATAATTCTCAGAGCCACTTCTCACTGCAATTAGAAGCTAAAATTAAATTCATAATCTGCTCAGCAAAGTTTCTCATTTCCACAAGTATTTCACTTGTCCATCTGTGATGAAATTAATGTCCGTCCGTGATCATTTTTGATTTATTTATTGTATGCATAAAATGTATGGATTTTAGCTATGTTCAAATAAAATGATATACAGTGTCCAGTGAAATACTTCTACACAATTTTATTTCTGTTTCTATTCTGATAAAGAATAAAAAGCTGAATCCATAGACATTATCCCAATAAAAATGATCACGGACGGACATTAATTTCATCACGGACGGACAGAAATGTTAACATCTACAAGGAAAGTTTACTTCCCATTTTTTCTTCCTATTAATTTATGTTTGATGATAGATTAATGTTCAGAGTGCAAGACCATTGAAAAAAATTGGAGTAACTTTGAAAACAATAAAACTAGAGTGAATTGAATTTGAGTGAATTAATTTTGTCCGTCCGTGATGAAATTAATGTCCGTCCGTGATCATTTTTGATTGAGTTTATGATATGGATAAAATGTATGGATTTCAGCTATGTTCAAATAAAATGATGTACAGTGTTTAGAGAGATACCTCTACACCTTTTTATTTTTTATTTTTATTCTGATGAAGAATAAAAAAACTTTTCATCTTTTTTTCCATCACGGACGGAAATTTCAAAATGGAAATGTTAACACCAACCAAAAACAAGTGGAATGCCTCTGGCCGTCTCACCTGCATCACGCGGTTCAATATAGCAGCAGTGCTGACTTTGAATACTACTCTAACTCGCACAAGATGTTCAGTGATACATGGTTACTCTTATGTCCACTTTTTATGAACTAGACCAATAAACTTACAGAGATATGATGGTTATTCAACAAAAAACCCCAACATGGCCAAAGTTCATTGACCTTACATGACCTTTGACCTTGATCATGTGACATGAAACTCGAACAGGATGTTCAGTGATACTTGATTACTCTTATGTACAAGTTTCATGAATCAGATCCATAAACTTTCAAAGTTATGATGGTAATTCAACAGATACACCCAATTCAGCCAAAGTTCATTGACCTTTGACCTTGGCCATGTGACCTGAAATGCGCACAGGATGTTCAGTGATACTTGATTACTCTAATGTCCAAGTTTAATGAACTAGACCAATAAACTTTCAAAGTTATGATGGTAATTCAACAGATACCCCCCATTCGGCCAAAGTTCATTGACCCTAAATGACCTTTGACCTTAATCATGTGACCTGAAACTCAAACAGGATGTTCAGTGATACTTGATTACTCTTATGAACAAGTTTCATGAATCAGATCCATAAACTTTCAAAGTTATGATGGTAATTCAACAGATACACCCAATTCGGCCAAAGTTCATTGACCTTTGACCTTGGTCATGTGACCTGAAACGCGCACAGGATGTTCAGTGATACTTGATTACTATTATGTCCAAGTTTCATGAATCAGATCCATAAACTTTCAAAGTTATGAGGGGAAATCAACAGATATCCCCAATTTGGCCAAAGTTCATTGACCCTAAATGACCTTTGACCTTGGTCATGTGACATGAACCTCATGTAGGATGTTCAGTGATACTTGATTAACCTTATGTCCAAGTTTCATGAACTAGGTCCATATATTTTCTAAGTTATGATGACATTTCAAAAACTTAACCTCGGGTTAAGATTTCGATGTTGATTCCTCCAACATGGTCTAAGTTTATTGACCCTAAATGACCTTTGACCTTGGTCATGTGACATGAAACTCTAATACGATGTTCAGTAATACTTGATTAACCTTATGGCCAAGTTTTATTAACCAGGTCCATATACTTTCTAAGTTATGACGTCATTTCAAAACTTTAACCTCAGGTTAAGATTTGATGTTGACGCCGCCGCCGCCGCCGCCGCCGTCGGAAAAGCGGCGCCTATAGTCTCACTTTGCTTCGCAGGTGAGACAAAAATTACTTCCCAATATTTTTTTTCTACTATATTATGTCTGATAATAGAGTAATGTTCAGAGTGCAAGCACATCCAAATTAGAGTAACTTTAAAAACAATAAAACTAGAGTGAATTTAATTTGAGTAGAAATGTCCGTCCGTGATGAGAGGTAGCAGCACCCCCATGAATAAAATGGACTATTCCGGTACTTTCGGAATCATCAATCTTCATGAAACTAAGTTTTTTTAAACCTGAGATATCAAAGATTATTTTAAAAGCAAATTTGATAGAAGTACCTAAAAAAAAATTTCACCTCAATGCGAACCCTTAACCGATCATGCTCCATGGTCAAAGTTCCTTGACCCTATAGAAGTGACCTTCGACCTTGGTCACGTGACCTAAAACTCAGGCAGGATCTTTAGTGATACGTTATTACCCTTATGTCCAAGTTTCATGAACTACATGTAGGCTCATACACTTTAGAAGTTATAACAACATTTCAAAAGCTTAACATTGGTTAAGATTTTGATATTGATGGATTCATTTCATATAATAAAATAAAAAAGAAATAGTGAGTGATGTCATAATTCCTCATTTGCACACCGACCAAGATGTGCATATTTGTTTGCAGATGTGTTTTGTGAAATGAAGCGAAACTTTAAAATGCCATAACTTTCTTATTTTACATCCGATTTTGATGAAATTTTCAGTGTTATGCTTGTTGAATTTTTCTCTCTTTATTAAATTCAAGTTTTGTTGGGGTGTACTTGTCCTTTAATACAATTGAAGCAGAGATGCCAAGTTCAAAGACCAGCTATGCGTGAGATTTTCTGTGAATCTGAGTGAGATCACAGACATTGTGCACAATGTATATGGGGATAGGCTTTGATAGTTGCGTGAGACAGAGATTTGAGGGGATGAACCCCGGGGGGGGGGGGGGGCACTCAAATTATTTTTTGATGGGGGCGTGCCTCATGAAACTCTGAAATGGGGGTCTAAGGAACTGACTAAAAGGGTAAAATACGGGGTCTTGGGAACTAAATATATACCGAGCGGTGTGAAAAACAGGGTCTACGGAACGGGAACGCGGCACTGCAATACGTTGCACCATAGCGCTGTGCATGCACTCGCCATGCATAGAGCAGCTACTAGTATTATGCATCTCTCGCATGCAGTGATCGCGTAGTCTGCAGGCACAGACCCTCATTGGAACTTTGATCAACAAGTGTGCCTCCACGCAAAGACTAGCACATAGAAAACTTGCTGTTCCAATGAGCGAGAGATCCTTCAGTACACAAGGCATGAGTAGGCTGCACATTCAGACCCTTATTTCGAGTGAAGGGTTTGCCCAGCAGACTAGTGATCGCGCTGGACAATTTTGGTAGGGCTGGAGAACTGAGATGTCTTGTAACGGGGGTCTTGCGAGCGGGGCTGGGCGGCTTCTGAACTGAAGTTTTGTCATTCGGAGTATCTTTGACATTTCCGGTCATAACTTTTTAACGGGAGGTCAAGAGTATATGATTGTGTACACTTTTTTGTTCAGTATAACAAGACAAACAATTTGATGTGTCAATTGACAGAATTGGGGCAATTTAAAAAATTGACCCCTATTGACCACATTTTGACCCCTAACATGGTCAAGATGACCATTAGAAATTTGTCACCAAGTTGGAAGTTGTTCCTTGTGATGTCACCAATCACATAAAAGTGAAAAATCAGACTTAGCCAATTTGTCGAAGTAGCCGGTAAATCATGACATATGCTGCCTGACTATCTGATTTTTAAGTAAAAAAAAATCACTTTGAAATTTTATTCATTTCTAAAACATTTTTAATTCTAAAATTATATTTGAAAAACCCCAAATATCATGATTTTTGTTAGATGATTGGATTTTTTTTGCTTGAAATTTGAACTTTTTTTCCTCTTTCTTTCTTTTCTATCCTTCTTTCTTCATCCTTCTATCCTTCCTGCTTGCCCGTTTTTGTTCCATCTATCTTTATTTCCTATTTGTCTTTCCTGATCCTTTCTCTCTCTGTTCATTTTTCTTTCTTTCCCCCTTTTTCTTACCCATCTTCTTTATCAAATTTCCCTTTTTATATTCTCTCATTCTTAAAACTTTTTTTTTCTCCCCCTCCCTTCCTCTCCTCTTTCTTTAAATTCTTTCTCTTCTTCCATTATGTTTTCATTCCCTCCTCATTTAAATTCTTTCTCCCTTTCTTTCCTCCTTTCTTTCATTCTTCATTTTACTTTTCCTTCTAATTCTTTCCCTTATTCTTTATCTCCATCCCTCTCTTAATTCCTTCCTTCCCTCCTCCCTTCTTTCTCTGTTTGCTTCTTTCTTTCAAAGAATGAAGGAAACATTTTTCTTTCCTTCATTCTTTCTTTCCTCCTCATTTTTCTTACTTTTTTTCTTTCTCTCCTTTATGTTGTCTTTCACACATTGTATTCTTCTTCCATTCCTTTCTTTTTCTTTCTTTCTGTATTCAATTCAAAGAATGACGGTAACATTTTTCACTCTTTTATTCTTTCTTTTATTCTAACTTTCTTTTATGCTTTTTTCATTTTTCCTTCATTTTCCCCTTAATTTTTTCTTTCCTTCTTCTCAATTCATCTCTTTTCTTTCGTCTTTTCTTTCTCTCCTTCATTCTTTCGTTCACCCACCCTTCCAATTCTTTATAATTTTTCACAGGTGTAACCAGTGGCGTAACTACGGGGGACATGGGGGGGGCACGTGCCCCCCCCCCCAATCGGCTGGCCCAAAAAAAAAACGGGGGAAAAAGAGAAAAAGAAGGAGAAAGTGAGAGAAACGTAGTGGGAAGGAAAAATTATTGTTAATTATATTATATTATAATTATACATAAAAATAAAAAAGATATCATAACTTTATGAAACATAATTTGCTCAGGGCGTATGTCTTCATTGTTCCTGATGCTCGCATTGTCTGTTTAACGAGATATATAATCCTGTTGTACGAAAACCTCCCGTTTTCAAGTCAATATACACCAAATATATTTCCTCGCACTACGAATTATTGTTTTATGCAGTGACATATCATTTTAAGGTCTTAATATCAAACATTTCACGTCCGCGCTTACGTTCGCATTAGTGGATTAGTGAGATATGTCCGCTCTTCATGAATTCCTAAAACCAGTCCCTAAAATGTCCCTTTTTCTGATCTGAATATAAAAAATTTCAGCTTGCGCTCGCATCATTTGGTTAGTGAAATACGCATGGACTACGTGAATTCCTACAAACAATGCCCCTCTTCAGGTGTGAATTTCCTAATTTTTAACTCGCGCTTCGCGCTCCTAATATTTGATTAGTGAGAAGTGCATGTTAATCATGATAACAATGACTACAGGTGCTTTATGTGTTTGGATGCATATAATTCTAAAAAAAATCAGCAAGAGCTTGGTACTCGCATTAGATGACTATGGTGAGATATCTATACTCTTAATAGATTCCTACAATATAGTCCTGAAAGTGTCCGTTTGGGGTCAATATATACAAAAATTTCAGCTCGCGCTTCGCGCTCGTATTATGTGATAACTAACATACATATTCGTTTAATGACACTGTCCTTAAAATGTCTCTATAGGTCAGTATACCTAGCAACTGAGCGGGCTTTGCGCGCTCACTAGGGGAATCAAAATTTTTGCTGGTGCTCCCAATGCCGTGACTCGAGGTACGCCACTGGGTGTAACACTGTGTAGCCTTCTTCGTTGATCTTTTTTGTCGATTGTCCCGTATTTCATTTTGTGAAATCTGGTCACCCTGGGCACGACTGCACCTGCAGCACCGCTGCGCTGCGGCAGCGCAACTGGCAACGGCCAACGCGACTGCACTGTTTTGATTGTACTTTGGTAATTTGAGCACGTTAAAGTGCGAGAAAATCAAAATCACTGTTTTTTGTTCTCTAAAATTATCATACAGATCTAGTGGTTAACTCACCATCAATTCAATTATCTCCAGGGAAGTCCAGCTTGAATGAGTCTACACTTAACGAGCAGTATGTCACTTGCACTTGCAGTGCCTCCAAGTACCAATAGTTCCAAAGAACTTAAGCCCCCCCCCCAATGGAATTTTTCAAAATACCCTAGAATCAATTTCCGAATGTTTTCCTGACTTCCAAAAGTTCTAATTCTCATCTGTACACACAAACAAAAAAATGAAATATAGGGCCAAGCGCGGATCCGGGGGGCACAGGGGGAACGTCACGAGTGGATACCATGCGCGACCATGGGGTATCGAAAAGCACCCTAAACACGTAATTTCCATATTCTGAAAATGCACCCCTTAACAAGTATTGGCGTGTGAAACCCTACCCTTAACAAGTATTGGAAACAAATGGATACTCTTGGAAAATATTCCCTGAAATGAACCCCTAAACAAGTACAGGAATGTTTTATTGTTACGGGTCCTTTGGTTGTCGGCTTTACCTTATTTGGTTTAGTACGACCCCACCTTCTACACCTCGCGCAAATAGGACTCTTAACACGTAGTGTTGGGGCAAAAAGGACATCCTTTATAAAACATTTTAATTTTGTTTTATCATAGGCGGATCCAGCTTTTGGCGAAAGGGGGGGCGCACTGCCGAGCGGCGCACATATTTTTGCACTTCACCGGCGCCATAAAAGAAAATGTTGAAAAAGAAAAAGGGGTAATGCCTGACCCTGTCAAAACACGCACACACGCACACACACACATGCATATATATATATATATATATATATATATATGACTCATATCATATAGATATACATGACTCATGAGATAGAGACACATATTTCACCGACAAATTAATGCGAGCGCGAAGCGCGAGCTGAAATTTTTAAAGTATACTGACCTGGAAACAGGGAAAAGGTGCCTGTTTAGGACTGTTTGTAGTAACTCATGAGGAGGATACATATCTCACTACACAGATAATGCGAGTGCCGAGGGCGAGCTGAAATTTACTTATATTCTGACCAGAAAGCTTGATATTCTAAGCATTCTTGGTACCAATGATTAAGATGGGTATCTAAAAAAAAATGCGAGCGCGAAGCGCGAGCTTAAAATTTTGATATTTCGATCTGAAAACATTACAGTTTAATGTACGTTTTAATAAAGAACAAGATTATATCCAACAAAAGATTATTGCAAATCGAAGCGGGAGTTCTTTTGAGGTTCAGAACTAAAAACGGGACATTCTATTCACCTATTTAATCATGAAAAGTATGGGGTTTTGCTACAGAAATGATGCGAGCGCGAAGCGCGAGCTGAAAATTTTTATGTTCGATTTTTAATAAAGAACGAGTTGTGTAGCTCAATCTCGTTTGCTGATTTCTGTGTAACATTACCATCTTATTGTTTTTGCACATGCGGAATATTGGGGGAGGGCAAAACGATCATTCTTGACCGCGGCGCCGATCTAGATTTGGTTAGCAATAGGCCCTTCTTCATTATTCTACCGGCGCTTATTTATTGAAATCAGGGGACGCTGATCATTCTTGACCGGCGCCGATTTAAACAAGTAGTACTGATTATTTTTACCGACGTTACGTAAGATTCACGCAGCGGCAATCCATAATCGACTGGCGCCGATCTAGAACCAGGAGGCGCCGATTATTCTTGACTGGCGCTGATTTTTAACCAGGTGGTGCTGATTATTCTTGACCAGCCCCGATTTAGATATAGGTGGCGCTGATTATCCTTGATCGGCGCCAGTTAAGAACTCAGGCAGCGCCGATTTTTCTTGACTGGCGCCGATTTATAACTAAATAGCGCTGATTATTCTTGTCCGGCGCCGATTTAGATTAAGGTGGCGCTGATTATTCTTGATTGGCGCCAGTTATATGCAGGCAGCGCACTGCTACCGGCGAAGTTGTTGGGAAAAGGGTAGTTAAAAGAAAAAATAAGGAAGATGATATGATTACGCTTTGCTGGGATAGTCTTTCCTTTACTGTTGCTAATGTTATATCAGTGTATAATTTTTTTAAGCAGCGCCTTTTCCCTTTCTTTCCTTTATTTTTAATTTTTCAAGCGGCGCCTTTTCTTTCTTTTACTTTTTTTTATTTTCTTTATTTTGAGCGGCGCCTTCGGCGCCGCTCAAATAATAGGGGGGGCGCGCGCACCCTGCGCACCCCCCCTGGATCCGCCGATGTTTATCATCCCCGCAAATTCGACCCTAAACACGTAATTTTCCTCGCGAAATAGATACCCTTTTTTCATTATTTTTGTGTTTTTGACACCCTTTTCACGTTACGTACGTAACGTGCCCTATCGTGAATAGGACATCCTTTTTACGTGTTTTTTTGGTCGCGCATGGTATCCACTCGTCAATGTAAGTGGCCCCCCCCCCGGGCCCCATCCCAGAAGCAAATTGCGCCACCTCTTTTTTTTTTGGCTTGTCATTTGTTCGGGTACGAAATATCCTGACAGACGGGACACACCATACTTTATACATAGGATTGTAATTCCAATTATTTTTCAATGAGAAGCAAGATAAAGTTAGATATTATATCAGTGGTTGATTTGTAAAAGGCTGATTATGAAGTTATAATTTGTAATAGATAACAGGGGTGCATTAGGCCTAGCTACTTGTTAACAGATCACGTTAGGCCCTATGGGTCATAAGTTTTTTTTATGTTTTGTTTAATCATATACTAAATTCATATTAATCATAGTAATCCATGTAAAGCTTACTTTTGTTTGCATCCAGATAATTACAAATTTTGATGAAATTTCAATTTCTCCATTCTTTTAACATCTTTCATAATATTTATAAGGTCGTAAAGTATTTGCTATGTTTTGTTTCAAGTGTAAAGAAATGATAATCCTTCATCAAGTTAAGTATAATTTTGATGAAATTTCACTTTCCCCAGCATTCGTTTTACACATGGCCAAATGTCCTGTACGTCACAGATATTTTGAGCTAGTTCTATCTATCATTTCGGATGGCTAATGAAACTTGATAAGATACAAGATGAAAAATTGAAAACATATGATAAGAGATTTCCAGCTTATTCCAATTCACATAGTTTTAATGACAAACTCTTTAAAAAATCAGCTTTTGTCTGGAAGTGCAGCGCATATTATTAAAAAATTACATCGTTATGAGGGCACCGGCAATCCATAAAAGATTATCTGTTTTGCATTTATATTTATGTTACATCTTAAGGCCTCTAAACTACGTACGTAACAGAGAAAGGCACATGAATTAAACTGATGACAAAATTGCAAACAATAGTGGGAAATGAAGGTAGAATGGAATGAGCCAAAAAGTCAAATCGAAAACAAAGAAAAGGGACAAGAAAAAAAAGAGGGATGGAAACAAACAAGTGGAGCGCCTCTGGCAGTCTCACCTGCATCGCACGATTCAATTTAGCAGCACAGTGCTGACTTTGAAAACTAATATTGAATTAAAATAATTATTCACAAAAAACACCATTCATATAAGGATACGACACCCATCATAAATGACAGTTTGACCTTTATCACGGAGAATTGTCATTGATACTCGATTACCCCTATCCACATTTTATACACTATAAACTTTGAAAGTTGTGACAGCAATCGAATAATTACCTCCAAAATGGCAAAAGTTTAATGACCTTAAGTGACCTTTGACTATGGTCATGTGACCTGAAACTTGAATGAGATATTCGCGGTGATAAGCCCCGTACGTGATTACCCCTCTCTTATGAAGAATATCAGATCTATAAACTATGATGGTATTCAAAAGATACCCCCAACACGCACAAAGTTCATTGACCTTTGACCATGGTCATGTGACCTGAAACTCGCAAAGGATTTTTAATACTTGATTACTCCTGTGTCCGAGTTTCATTAATCAGATCCATAAACCGCGTAAAAGCTATGATGGTAATTCCACAAAATATCCCAACTTGGTCAAAGTTCATTATCCTTAAATGAATTTTGGCCTTGCATGATCATGTAACCTGAAACTCGCACCGGATGTTCAGTGATATGTCCAAGTTTCATGAATCTTAAACTTTCAAAGTTTTGATGGTAATACCCCAAACATGGTCAAAATTACTTTCACTGACTTTGACCTTGGTCATGTGACCTGAAACTCTCAAAGGATGTTAAGTGATCGATAGCCTACTAGTTAAATCATAATAATATGTCTAAGTTTCATAAACTATAAACTAGGTCTATATATATTTTAAGTTAAGATTTTGATGTTGATTCCCCAAATATGGTCTAAGTTCATTGACCCTAAATGACCTTTGACCTTAATCATGTGACCTGAAACTGAGGCAGGATGTTCAGTAATACTTGACTGACCTTATGGCCAAGTTTAAAGGACAAGTCCATCGCAACACAAAGTTGATTTGAATAAAAAGAGAAAAATTCAACAAGCATAACGCTGAAAATTTCATCAAAATCGGATGTAAAATAAGAAAGTTATGGCATTTTAAAGTTTCGATCGCTTATTTCCAACAAAATAGATATATGAACGAGCCAGTTACATCCAAATGAGAGAATTGATGACATCATCCACTCACTATTTCTTTTGTATTTTATTATATAAAATATGAAATATTTTTATTTTCTCGTCATTGTCATGTGAAATGAAGTTTCATTCCTCCCTGAACACGTGGAATTCCATTATTTTAATATTTTGTGCTTTAGGCAAGGAGTTCCTAATCATCATATTCGTAAAAATTGAAATATTGTATAATTCAAACAATAAAAAACTAAAGAAATAGTGAGTGAGTGACGACATCGACTCTCTCATTTTGATGTAACTGGCTCGTTCATATAACTATTTTGTTGAAAATAAGTGAAACTTTGAAATGTCATAACTTTCTTATTTTACATCCGATTTTGATAAAATTTTCAGCATTGTGCTTGTCTCATTTTTCTCTATTGATTTAAATCAACATTTTTCTGAGGTGGACTTGACCTTTAAGATTCTCTCACTGGTTCATGAAATGAGATATTCAGATTCACGCGTGAGTTTCTGCGCAAATCGTATATGTATCAATATCTGCCATGAATGCATGCGAGAATGATTTGCCTAGCTGTTGAATTCAAATTCGAGATAAGATTCCATTCCAATAGCCAGGAGTGTCGAATTCATAGTCAAAATACATTCAACAGTTGTGAAATTTATCTTCGAAAATGGGTTACTTTTTTGTGGGACACAATTTTTAACCCCCCCCCCCCCTCCCCACTTGGTTAAAATAATATTCATATTGCTTGACAGTTATCTCACGCATTATGTGTTTGCATGGTTTAAACCGGTTATAAAACCGAATTAAAGTATCCATGTAAAAAAAAATCTTGCCTTTCAATCTGCCAATAAAATATCACTTGATTGACCCTTAATTGAACGACAAAACTGAATTTTTCAACTCATAGCAATTCAAATAAAATTGGACATTAACTCATCTGTCTGAATGTCCCAAAATGAGAAAAGTAGAGTTAGGCACATTAATTCGACCAGATTCCATCACCCAACAATTCCACAGAGCTCGACAGGCTATGATCATCACTTTGGAAAGGAAAACAAAATAAAGCTCCACCTTGCAAGGATATCACATCAAGTGTAAACCTATTTATTTGTACATGTGTCATAATGCTAAAATGATAAATCAATGTGTAAGTATTATACACTGTAAAAACTGTGGTGTTAAAACTGACACCAATTGGTGTTAATAGAGGACCACACCCTGAGGTGTTAAAATAACACCCTAGAGATTGAACATAACACCAAAGAGTATAAATGTAACAACCATAGGTGAATAATAACACCTATAGGTGTAAAACTAACGCCACCAATTTAACACTGGTGTAAAGTGTGGTCCTCTATGTACACCGGATAACACCACAGTTTTTGCTGTATAGGATTGTACTGTACATCCCTGTTTCAATCAAATACTGTATCTTAAATTGGAAGAGAAATTACATGCATTCATTTAGGTTTTTTTCTCTCTCTCTAAGGATAATGTCTCAGTTAAACTTTGGTATGTAAAAGGCACATGACAGAATAATGATGTTTATTTTTTAACGATCTTGGTACGCAAAGTTCTATTTGCCATTTGTTAGATATTTGTTTCATATCATGGTCATTGCCGCCATTTTGTGTCTCCATTTTTACACAATCCTTGATTGATGTTCAACCCACCTCCTATCCCTGAATTTAACACACCTACTGGAATTGATAAGGCTGTTTTATACAAATCATTTAATGATATATTTAAAGCAAAAGGGTTGCATTTCGTTCATTTAAATATCAGATCCATTTTATACAAAATTCCTGAACTAAGCATCCTTCTTTATGAAAGTAGAATTTCAGTAATTGCAATTACTGAAACATGGTTGAATTCGTCCATAAATGATGAAGGAATTAATTCGATGGTTATTCTATATTAAGACGAGATCGTGCAGACGACCATGGTGGTGGGGTCTGCCTTTATATAAAAAAATGATATTGCATTTAATCTAAGAGAAGATCTTACACCTGATGGTATTGAATCATTGTGGATCGACATTTTATTACCACTTTGGGTGTAGTCTACAGACCCCCCAGAGACAATCACTTTATTGATTCTCTCCCTGATATATTGGACATATTAACAAAAGATGATGAGGTTATACTTTTAGGGGACATGAATATTTGTCTATTACAACAATCAGCACTGACCAAAAGATACAAGAATATTTTGAATTTGTATGGTTTGAGCCAACTTATAACAAAACCCACCCGAACTACACCTACCACTTCTTCTTTAATAGACCATGTAATTTGTAGTAAAGAGGAAAATATTTGTCAAAGTGATGTTTTTGAAATTGGCTTAAGTGATCACTGTTTAACGTATTGTTCAAGGAAACTTATCAGGCATGTATTCGGGCAGCATAGAACTATGAGCATTTTGTATGAAAAATTATTGTGAAAATTATTTTAATTTCGTTTTATCTCAAATCAATTGTTCTGTTATATTTGAATGTAATGAAGTGAATATTGCTTGGTCACAATTCAAAAGTATTTTCATGTCAGTAGTTGATAAGTGTGCACCTTTAAAACAAGTAAGAATTAAGCAAAGAACAGAAAGATGGATGACCAGTGAAATTATTGGTTTGATAAGACAACGAAATATAGCTTTCAGGAAAATGAAAAAGGATATTGGTAATTTAGAACTCGAAAGGAAATTTAAACTATTGCGAAATGTGGTACAAAGGAAAGTGAGGAAAGCTAAAGACGAATTTTTCCAAAATCAAATTGAAGACAATAAACATGATTCTAGGAAATTATGGAAAGATCTCAAAGAGTTTGGGTTAAAAACAAACAAAAAATATTCAAAAAAGTATTATTAATTTTGAAAGAGAATTATGTCATGATAATCTAAACATGATAATCAACAGTGGCCGATAAATTATCTTGTGAGCACCCCATTACGGACAGAAATGAGTTTGGGGCCGACAGTCCTAATTTAAAAAATACTATACGACAATAAAGGTATACAAGGAGGCTGTTTTAATTTTTCTCCTGTCACAGAAAAGTTTGTATTAGATGAATTATCCAAGTTGAAAATTTGAAAAAGTACCGGACTTGACTTGGTTCCTGCTAGATGGTGCAAAAGACGTCTTTATACCTTTAACTTACATTATTAACCTATCTATTTCAACTTGTACCTTCCCTGATGCAAAGAAAATCGCTAAAGTCACACCACTACACAAAAAGAAAGACAAAACTCACGTTGGGAATTATAGACCTATTAGTGTGTGAAGCATATAGTGTCGAAAATTTTGGAGAAATGCGTGTATTCTCAAATTGAGAAATACTTTAAAGAATACAAAATCATTTATGAATTTCAGTCTGGTTTTAGGAATGGTTTGTTTTGTTCGCGGGGTAAGTCTAAGCATAGGGGAAGGCGGGGTAATAGTTGTGACACTTTTTGCATTTTGCATGTTAGAATTGATATGACTAGTACTATTGTAGAAATAAGTACCTTGCCTTTAAATTTGATTATTGGGAAATGTTTTTTCACCTACATATAACTTTCTACCCCCACACTGAAAGTCATCATGACCTTTGAAAAAACTGATGTCAAATGGCTCAACTTGCCCCGTATATGGGGTAAGTTATGCCACCGTCTGGGGTAAGTTGAGCCACAAAAACTACGTACAAAATGTATGGGGGAGAACCAGCATGTCAATTTTTTGTTTACAGTCTTTTCACTTGCTAATTCTCTATAAATACGAACATCCTTTAAAAGGAAAAGAGCAGTCATGTAAATTTGCTCCTTTCAGTCTGCATTTCAATCGATTTTTATGGTTTGTTTGTTTTTTAAGATACATTACCATAGGAATTACCATGGCTCAACTTGCCCCATGCTGTTTGGCTCAACTTAGTGCGATAATTTTGTATCCACACATTTATTATGCATCCATCATATAAACGACTATGGCAAGAATGAAGATCCATACCTGGACTAACAATGTTGTTATCATGTCTTTACTATATTTAAAGACGTGTGTGTGTATAAACCACTTATCTATTTCACACTCTTTTTTACTTTTTTGGCTGAAATTCATACTTTTCCCTCTAAAAAACTACTTTTTGTTTCAAAGTGGAAAACAATGTGGTGGGTTAGGGGTTATGTATGGATCATCAATACATGACACCACCATAATAACTGACTCATTCATTATTGGCCTGGGGCTGGTGGCTCAACTTGCCCCTAAACTTACCCCGCCTTCCCCTACAGATGATTTCAATATATACTATAACAATCAAGACAGAATTCCGTGAAGTATTTAGGCCTGATATGACCCCTTTCATAAACCCAATTACTATGAATTAGGCGGCTAATAGCAGCATAATTTGGTCGTAAAGTTGGAGGAGGACAAGATCCGCATTACTCTGATGCTGCTATTATCCGTATAATAGCGGCATCGGGATAAGATTTTGAGTTTATGAACGCATTTCCAAATAATGCGGATAATTGCCATGGTGCGGTCACAAGGTCACCCTTTTCCAACACAACCGCATCGGAGGGGGCGTGTCCAGTTGTCATGGCGATTATCCGCCTTTTTCAGGACGGGCGCTCGTAAAAATAATGCGGCTTACTTTCGGAGTTTATGAACGCAATTTTTATTGAATTATCCGCATTACTGGAGGATAGGTTTATGAAAAGGGTATCAATGCTCGCTTGAAATTTGTATACCGGTACCAAAATTGCATGAATACGAAATCCAGACGCATTTTAAGCTTGACACTGTTTATTTAATTATGCTAATGCAGCATGGTACTAAAGTCTTGGAAAGGTTGATAAAAAAGTCTGTTAGATTTATTACTTGCTTACACCCAAGAACACATGTTGGGAAGAATGAAGTCGAAAAAGCTGGCCTTCTTCGCATAGACCTGAGGTCGCCAGACGCGCCGGAACACTCTCATTTTTTTTTTTTTGGGGGGGGGCAAAATCTCGAAGGGGGCACAATATTTTTGACAGCGTGAGTACAGAAGCGATCGAGCGGGAGAGGGTGTGGGACCCCCCATCGGTAAGGAGTTTGTATAAAAATGGAGTATGAAAGTTGCGTTTCTAAGAGCATTCAAAAATACATTTCTTGAGAATTAAACAGTCTTGGAGTTCTTTTTGCTCCTTCCGTTTCCCCCCTTCTGACCCAGACTGGTGTTTCGTCATGGTCAGGGTCGCAGTTCCAGCAAATAACGAGCCTGGCAAACTAAACTGTTTCAAACCAATGTAATATAAAATAGGCATTTTAAAGACTTTATGACAAACATGACCTTACGCATCCAAAAAGTGTGCACGAATCCTTCAATTTTATTCTAGAAAATGCAAAAGCTCCCCCATCACAAACCCCCTCGCTCTTAAGTTTCTTCGAAAATTTAGGTCTTGCAGCCCCACCCACCCCGGGATTTTTTTTTTTTATTTTTGCATACGTCCATGAATAACAAAAGTTGGGATGAACCAGAGAACATAGCTGCCTCTCGATCTGATTAGTAACAGGTAATGGGAAGGAGTTTTGGAATCTAATACAAAAGAGCTATATCACATTATGAGCTGAATAGTATCAGACAAAACGCCTTCCAATCATGCCAATGAAAAGGAATCGAGGAAAATACGGGGCTATGACAATAGTAGAGCAGTGTTGTAACGCTTATTTTTCTTTTATATTCTTTATTTACATTTTTATTCATATTTCGGATAATATGAGTAGGATAAAGTAGACACTTTCACAGATGATTTTATTTTTTCATGCATAAACTTTATCTCTAAGTTGCTTTCGAGTTGGATGCACTTTTATTTTCACAAATTATAAATTATAATCCTCTACACATGGTTATTCTGTGTGTAATTTGCTGATGTCTATATGATTGAAATGACCTTGGTATTTTCTTTATGGCAAAGACTTGTTATCATTGTATTAACTCAATTTATATTTAGTCGAGAATGAAATAATTGAAATTACACAGGCAACAAGTTAAGTATATGGGATATTGTTATGGTTTCTAGGCTTGACAGCTATGATATATATAGATTCCATATGTTGCTGGCGTTCACGCGGGTTAGTGATATCGGGTCCGGTCTGACCGTTTCTGGGCGACTGCGCGTTTGTTAGCCGACAGAGCCAGCATCATAGAGTTATAAACCTAATCATTGGTGAACCACTTTCAATTGTCATTCGGTTTTAGTCTGAAATGTATTTATTAATAGGTCAAACGTTATCACACTGTAATAAGATGGAAAAGGGGCTTCTCAAAGGTATGTTTCACAGATGGCCGGACATGTTCGTCAAAAGACGCGAGGCTTACTATGATTATGTAATTGCCCCGTCAGGGGCGATTTTTTTTTTCATTTTTGATAATGTAAATGACAATTTTTAGGCAGAAAAGTGCCTTCATCGTTTACTTTTATCCCTTAAATAATTTATAATTTTTCTACTTTTAGGGGCACATTGGGGGCAAAATCTCGTTTTGCGCCCCAAAATTTTTATTTGGGGGCAAGTGCCCCTTCCCCCCCCCCCCGCTTCCGGCGCCCTTGGAGGTCGCAACAACTTATACTTCACCATGTTCATAAAATTTTCTATTCAAACGAATATATTACACGGTCATCTAATATTCACGGGCATGAAACAAGAAATAGTCTGTTTAACTTTGTTGCACCTATGAGAAAAGGTCAAATTGGCAACACATTTTATTATAAAGGTATACATTTTTGGAATTCCCTCCCTAATCATGTTAAATCGGTTAAGACTTTTACACAATTTAAAAGAGTATTGAAACAACACTTAAAAAATGTCCCCACTCTGTAATGTTAAATATTCTTTCTAATCTCATGTGTATCGTGTAGTCTTATATATAACTATTTAGTGATTTATTTAATCAACTTGTTTTACACTGGTTCATCATTTTTTGTTGTTTGCGTGAAAGTTTGATGTCAAACTTATTTGTACTTTTTCATATCTTAGGTTTTACGATTCATGAATCTTGTATAAGTTACGATGCATTTAGCGCTACTTAAAAACTGAATATTAGTATAATTCTCATATGTAACTTAGAAGAAATGATCGTTTACTTAACCTGTTTTACAATTATTTCAATCATATTTTTTTGACTGCGTAAGAGTTTTTCATGGCAAACTTATTTGCTTTTGTCTTAAGTTGTACAATTATTCATCGTGTTAAGTTTAGTGGTCTAGACTTAATTGATAGAGTTTGTAGATTTCTATCGGTGTTTTTTCATCATGTTCATAGATGTACATTGTCTTGAATTACTGACGTAAGGACCCCATTGGAAATAAGCCATCTCGGCTTTCATGGGTAATCCTGTCAAGATATACACTTCTGTTCATATTTTCTTGTACTTGTTTATAGTTACCTGACAAATAAAATCAGTCAATCAATCATAAAAATCCCAAAACATTTGTTCTCATAATTTGTTTCCATGATTTTTTTCCTACACACTTTTTCATTTGGATGACATAAGAAAATATAATAATTTTCAGGCACCCCCCCCCCCGTGAATATGGTCTAATGTCAGTCCAGCAGCTATAGAATGGTAAAAAGACTACTTACAATGCTGGCGGCACATGCCATTCTCCCCGGCTCTGCCGTTGCGGCTGCATTGCACTCCCCTGATCGTCATGGCGGTGCACTGCCTAGCTTCAGCTTGATGTTGATGCCTGATGGGCACCCTCTCTGCCTGTTGACGAATCATTCGTCTTATTCTGTAATGTAGGAAATTGTAATAAGGACTCGATTATGTTTGTGTTTAGTTAATATTGCATAGGCGGATCCAGGGGAGACACGAGCCCCCCCCCCCCCCCTCCCCGGAGCAAAACAAAAGAGAAAATGGAAAAGAAAGAAAAAAGGGAGAAAAGAGGAAAACAGAGGAGTAAGATGAGTGAAAAAAAGAAGATGAGGGGAAGACTTTGGAGAAAAAAACATGTCCGTCGCGCTTCGTGCTCGTATTGCCTAGGTAATTTCCATATTTTGCTCAATATGGAGCTTAAATAGTTTTTAAGTCGATAGACAAAAACACATTTCATCCCAGAAATCGAAATTTCATTATTTTTTTGGATTTACAAATTGATTTTTAAAAGTGCTTTGTAAAAATGTCAGTTTCATGGTCTGAATATTATTTTCTGCTCGCGCTGCGCACTCGGAAAATTTGATTTGTCAGGTGCGTATTATTTTCGTGTATTCCATAACGTTCTAAAAATATCCCTTTTCAGGTCCGATTGTCAAAAAGTGTCAGCTAGCGCTGCACGCTCGCATTGTGATTGGTGGGGGTATATGTACAGCGCGTCCCAAAAATGTCCCTCTTATATGCGGCTAAATTACTTCAAAAAATGAAAATTATTTTCAATGAAATGCATAAATATGGGAAGCTTATCTCATGTTCTAACTTCTATAAAAAATTCATTGGTGCTTTTCAGCCAGTTCCCAGTTTGCATGCATGCAGCACTACTGTGTGTTCTGTACTTTCGAGCACATCAACCACCTTGAACATTCTGACCAAGGAATTCCCTGATCTGACCAGGGAAATCTCCATGATCTAAACAGGCTCATCAAATCACAACCTTGAGCATGTTCAGAAGGGCAAAAACAATATTTGACAGCTCATTTTATGTTTGAAAATGGGAGATGCACAATGATTAAGACAACGGGCCAGGTCTGTTTCATGCCCAATTCGTGCCTAATACTGCATTTTGTTTTATTACTTTTTTTTTTAGTTAATAGGCTTCTGTGGTCAAGTTAATTCAATGTAATTTTTTAAAAGAAAAATGTCAATTTTTTCTCTGGTAAAGTTCCTTTTCGCAAAGAGTGATTAATTTGAAGATTCCCCTTTATTTTTAAGTTAATTTTACACATCTATCATTCACATTTTCTTTCAAGTTGGTGCACTGATTCACCTTATCACTCATCCAAAAAAAATATTTTTTTATGTTTCTTGTCCTTAACATTCCCAAGTTTATAATTTGATGAGCCTGGGTATGATTAGGGAAATGTCCCTGCTCAGATCCAGGATGTAAAAAATGGGGGTTAACATGCCATAGACAATGCAGATATGCATCAATGCTGCAAACTTGGAATGGGTTAAAATGCACCACTGTTACGTAACAGAGTGTGTATTCAAAACCACTGAAGTGCGACTAATGAAATGTTCATAGAAGTTAGATCATGAAACGAGCTTTCTACTCATGAAAATTTATTTGAGAATACTACTACATTTTAGAATTCAGTCATTAATTTTGTCAAAGGGACACTTTTGGGGGGACTCGCTGTATATTTCAATATTACTTCTTTTTAAAAACTTAATTAAGTCCCCATGTCATGACAATCTATCAAAAATTTCGGCTCGAGATTTGCGCTAAATTAAAAATTTATCAACTCAAGCATTCTATTCATAAGAATTCATAATTAGAAAAGTGCTTAAAATGTCCAGCTTTCAGGCCATTATTATTTTCTCATAGGCTTATTGAATCAATCAATAAGATATTAATTCAATAATTAATGAGATTAAAAAAAATACATGAAATTTTAAAAGAACATTCTCTTCGCGCCCGCAGTATCAAAATAAGGTTTATGAGATTGTAATATATATTGATTTATAAGAATAAAACAAAGAAGTTACTATTATGACTACCCCTTAAAAGAAACAATCAAAAATCAACTTCGAGCGGCCGATAGGGGAAAATGTGGCTGAAAAAAATTCAGGGTCCCCCTATTGGCGAAGGCTGGCTCCGCCCCTGATATTGCAATCATTTAGCTTGCATGATATGATCATACGGACAATTCCTGCGTGAATCAAACATAGCAAAATATAATGGCTTAAAACAGGATTGTTGTAGTATTTGCATACGAAGATTAGGCAATAACAAAAAACAGAGCATGCAACATAAAACATTCCTTCAGCAAGACATTTATCCACATACATGTACTGCTGCACTCGACCCAGATAAAGTGAATGGGTACCAGGTAGGATTATTCCTTGGAGATTTTTAGCGTCTGTAGCGTCTAAAAAATACAAGACTGATACGACTGGTATTTTTTCTTGGATAAAAAAGGGTTACATTTTGATGCTTGAAATGAGGGGCGTTGCCCCCCCCCGTCCCCAGGATCGCCCTTGATGAAATGATGATTGGTTATAGCATTTTTCTCTTTTCTTTTTGCTGAAAACGCCATAATCTAAATATCTTAATTAAGAAGTTTCATTTATCTTTACGTCACAAAAAAGGAAAATCGACCGAAAAAGTTAAATGGCATTTATTGGTACACTGTTTTGAGGTATTTGAAGTTTTTTATAGAATGTAGAATAATGATATCGTGTTACTTGTATAACTGTGTTTCATCCAATTGATGGTGAAACAATCAAAATGAGTATGAATGATTGGTGTATACCACTCTTATAACTTATTTATTAATAGGGTCTTAAACAAATTCCGAGTGCCGTTAAAAGAACGGGGGGACAGGTCCCCACCTAAATTTGAGGTGGGGGACGGTGCTCCCCAAATTTTTTTGTTTTTTAACTTTTTTTTTGCTTGTCAAATTTTTTACCTGTGTCCATCACGAAATTCCAGGTGGCCCCCCCAAAAAAAAATTTTTTTGGGGGGCTTTTGCCGCCAATGTTCAGGGATAAAAGAGGTTACATGAATTTCATATAAAGGGTTGTACTACCAAGCTCGCCATTTTCATTATCATTGTCAACTTCAAAATCGCCATAGAATGTAATTTAGATTTATCTATTTATTAACTGTGATAAGAAATTAGCCGGTGGAACCTTATAAAAATTGATTCCATCTATTTCGCAGGGTTCCATGTCATTCCAAGCATTATCCTCAATTTATTTGGAGAAAAATCTTGGCATGCAATCCTTCAAGGCTTAATTGGTGTAACAATAATAATGTGATTTTTGTTTTCAGTTTATTATTTATATCTTTACCCAATAAAAATGCTGTTTGATTTTTTAAAAATATAAAATAAATTTAGTACATTTTAAAGAAGTGTTTAAAATAATTAGATAACGATGTTAAAACATATTCAATCTTTAATAAATCAAGCATGGTTGTTTAACATGTAAAATATGATAGGGGTGTATTATTTTTTTACAACAAAATCTGTGATTGCATTGAATCCAAACCAAAGTCTATTTTTTTAGAGTGGAAAAGATGAACTTTGTTTGCTCGTTTAGAAAAAAAATAAATGGGTTACTTCATTCGATTTTTTGTGTTATTAAATGAATCTGCTGATTTGAATCTAACAAAATTGTATGTCGAATGCATACCGGTCCGTTATTATATTTCAGACAATAATAATGCTAATACACACTGTCAATCATTGCATGCACAAAACTAAGAGTTAATTCATAAAGAAAGAGTGACCAGGCCTTGATAAATAACATATGTTCCAGATCCAAATTATGCCTGTAAAGCATTTGTCGCTTTTTACTGAATAAATGTCCTCGTAGAGGTAAAGCTTTTAGTCGCATTTTGAGGAGCGATTGTTATGCGGATTAAAAGTCGGCAGAGCAATTGTCGCATTATGCGGAGCAAATATCAGAGGAGCAATTGTCGCATTATGCGGAGCAAATGTCAGAGGAGCAATTGTCGCATTATGCGGAGCAAATGTCGGCGGGGCAATCATCGCATTATGCGGAGCAGATGTCAGTGCAGCAATATTATTGTCGCATTATTCCGAGCAAAATGTCAGCGGAGCAATATTGTCACATTACGCGGAGCAAATGTCGGTGGAGCAATTGTCGCATTATGCGGAGCAAATGTCGTTCAATCGGAGCAGTTGTCAGCGGAGCAATTGTCGGTGGAGCAATTGTCGGCGGAACAAATATCAAAAGAACAACTGTCCGGAGCAGTTGTTGCATTTTGCGTATCAATTGTCGGCGGAGCAATTGTCATGGGACCAAAATGGGATGGATATTCGAATCCTCTTGCGCAGATTATTTTTTTTTACTGAGAATGAGAGCGCGAAGCGCTAGCAAAATTTTCAGTTTTATGGAACCGACTTTTTCCCCAATTATTACCCCCCCCCCCTTATTTTATTCAAATTTTCCTTTTTATCGTGCTCTAGTTGTTCTGTTTTTCATTTTTTTTAATTCCTCGCACTGCGAAGCCCACTGCGGGTTGGTTCCAGAGAACAAAGCCCCTGGCATCTGCAGAATTCTTATATTTCCAAAGGGTATTTTAAAAAAAATACTTATATGTAATCAACATTCTAAAATTGTCAAATTAATTTCATTATTTTTTAAGATATAAGACTAGAGGCCCGTAACACAAAGCTTAGCGATGGTTGTAGAACATTTTTCTACGATTTATTGCATTGATTACAATGTCCATCTATAATATTGTGAAAATCAAGATTATTAATCGCTAACTTTTGTGTTACAGGACCCAGGCAACAACAAAGAACCATGCTTATTTCTTATATAATATGTACATATACCTTTGTTCTCTTCATCCATTTATTTACAACTTAAAAAAAAGAGTTCTCAAAAGCTGTTGTACACTTTACTTATTTGTATTTTTTCTCCCATACGTGTACTGTATCGAAGCAATAGCTTTGATCCAGCTAAGGCATGGCAGCTTGTCATTCTTCATCCGACAAAGGAAATTATAATTGGCATGGTGTCAAAAATCTGTCTCTCTGACGGTCAATCGGATCGGAGTCGCCCTAGCCACTACCCCGTCTCTGTGGTCTGGTGGTTAAGGCACCGGCAATCAAAACTGGGGGCCCGGGTTCAATTCCCGAAAGAGACATTTTTTCGGCATCACCAATTTTTCCAAAAGGGTAGATAGCTCTGGGGAACCTTGATTTAAGCTACGCCTACCTTTGTTCTCTTCATCCATTTCTTTACAATATTTAAATAAAAAAGAGTTGCCAAAAAGCTGTTGTACATGTAAAGCTTTACACACACACACACACACACACACACATATATATATATATATATATATATATATATAGATATATATATGTGTGTGTGTGTGTGTGTGTGTGTGAGGGTGTGTGTGTGTGTGTGTGTGTGAAGTTATACATGTACTACAGCTTTGGCAACTCTTTTATTTAAATAAATAAAAGAATTGGCAAGAGTGAGCACTAATGCATATTTTTAAGACAAACGAGTGGAATGCTGAGTAAAAACATTGCCATTAATATGCCATTTATGTGATAAATGCTGTATTTTGACATTCAAAATGGCCGCCAGCCAGAGGCCCTATTTATCTTGTACAATGCGAATGGACAAACTAATTTTCACAAGAGTAATAAAATGCGTATAACTGTGATATGAGTAAAAATATATGATTTCTAACTAAATACATCACATATTGGTAGTGGAGGTAATAAATGCTGTACTTTGAAATCCAAAATGGCTGCCATAGGTCCTAAAAGTATTGTGTACATTGTAACATGGGACATATAGCTTTGACAGAATTTGGCTTTGCTTGACTCTAAATATTGCATATAATTGTGAATTGTGAATTTTGAAAGGGTGAAATCTAAAACCCTGGTTTCTACCGAGATATATCATATCATGTGTAATTAATTTGATAAATGCTGCATTTTTAAATTGAAAATGGCCACCATAGGCCCTTATCGTATGATATAAAATTTGAGTGGAGATAAACAATGTGCACAAAATGGGGATATGGCAGGCATTTTGAATGTTGAAATACAGTTTTTATCACATGAATTACATAATATATGATCATGTTTTCAGACAATATTTCACTCATACATCACCATTTGGCCAAGCAAAGCCAAATTCTGTTGAAATAATTTGTTCCCATTCACATTGTGTATAATACCATAAGGGCCTGTAGCGGCCATTATGACTTTCCAATAACAGTATTTATCACCTAACTGGCAGAATATCTTAATATAAATTATGCTCTCAGACAATATTTTACTCATACGTGAATTTACATTGCTTACTCCTGTGAATATTGGTTTCCCACTTTGCATTGTACATAATACTGTTTATGTCTATGGCGGCCATTTTGAAAGTCAAAATAAAGTATTTTACACAAACTTGAAACATGAATGATATATTTCGTTAGAATATAGGTTTTTAGACAGTATCCCATTCATTTATCACATATACATGTATGTGCATTTTAGTGCTCTCTCTTGTGATTTCTTTGCTTATCTTTCTCATTGTGCATAATACTTTTTAGGGCCTTTGGCAGCCATTTTGAATATAAAAATAAAACATTCATCACATACATGGTGATACATACATTTTAGTGATCACTCTTGTGAATTTTTTGGCCCCAATTGCCATTGTACGCAATACTGATTGGGCCAGTGGCGGCTATTTTAGATATCAAAATACAGAAATGTTCCCATATATGACATAATAAATGATATATCTCGTTAGTAATGATGATTTGCATATATTACTTCGTTCATACATCGCGATATTTTGCACTTTCGTGCTAATTTTTGTGAAAATTAGTTGTCCCTATTCATATTGTACATAATAGAGTATACCAGGGCCTTTGGCGGCCATTTTGAATATCAAGAAAACAAATATTTTGTCAAAAGTTATTTTTTTCAGAGAGTATTTCACTCCTGCCACACAATTTCATGCATTTCATAGCAAATGTGTGGACAATTTTAGGATTATCATGGGTAATTTGCATATTTTGGCGGCCTTATTGGATTTTGCCAATTTGCGGAAAAGTGCTCAATGTTACAAGAGTGGCATCATTCAGATTAGGAATCAGCACCCTCGAATTTACAAGAAACCATCAAAAAATATTGTACATGTATATATGAAAAACAAGTTTATGCCTCTTCTATCCTGGACTACTAGTGGTTAAGGCACCGGCGTTCAAAGCTGGGGGCCCAGGTTTTCGCCATCACCAATTTTTCCGAAAGGGTACACACTAAGAAATAAAGGTTGATGCAAAATCAACACCCTATGGGTTCAAAAACTGAACCCCTGATTTGGGGTTAAAAAATTGAACCCTGCGGTTGGGTTTCATTTTTGCACCCTGCGGGTTCAAAACTGCACCCCTAAATTTTAAATTGAACCCCTAGGGGTGCAGTTTAGAACCCGCAGAGTGCAAAAATGAACCCCAACCGCAGGATTCAATTTTGAACCCCAAATCAGGGACCGCACGGGCCTAATCACAACTGGCAGGCCAAAGATATTCATTCGAGCCAAGCCATTGCTCATTTTTTAAATTTGATATTGGTGATTGAAAAAATGTAAGAATATGACTGACAATCCAACACTGATTCTATATATATATATATGATTGAAAAAAATTATCACTGATGATGTACTATATAAACCTTAAGTGCAATAATCAAAGGGATGGTCCAGGCTGGATATATTCATAAATAAATAAAATTTTAAATTCATAGAACAAAATGCTGAAAATTTCATCAAACTCGGATAACATAATTAATAACAGTAATTAAATTTCGAAGATTTGCATTTTTCCGGGGAAACATTTTTAGGCATGCCTTTACGAATATTCATTAGGTGGACTGATGATGTTATATCACCACTTATTTTTTTCTATTTTATGATATGAAATTAGGTTTATTCAAGATTTTTCTACAAAGAACTAAAACAAATGGATTGAAAACTGATTGAGTGCATTAGTTATTTACTGATGCAACTTATTTCATGATATTGGAGACACATCATTTACACATGTATGAAATCTTGAAACATTAAATGTTATGATTTCTTGTAATAGCATAAGAAAATGGAAAGTGGGGATGTGACATCACCGCCAATATAATGAATATCCATGATGATGTGATTATAACTGATTACACAAAATATTGATAAACTTTAAACTTCAATAACTTCGTTACTTATCCGATTTTAATGACTTTTTGCATTTTGCTGTCTGAAATTTATATTTATATTTTCAACCTTTAATCTTGCTCTGTAAAAATGTTAATAGTTCCTATTTGACTACATTTTATTAATTTGCAAGTAGGTCTATCTATTAATGTCATGTATTTCTATAAATTATGTGAAATTTGTATGCAATAAACCGAGTTGAATTTGAGTGTGGGAAACAGGTGGTTTCAGGAAAATTAAGGAAATGCGAGATTAGCCTAGGGCAAAGAGTGAGCTTAGGATGTTGCACGCACTTTCAGAAGCTAATTTATTTCTTTCAATTTTTTTTTCTGTTTCCAGTCTTTTCACTACTATTCGTTATATTACTTATAACATTACATCATGAAGGGTAATAAACAAATTCCCCGATTATATAATGGAGGGATTGGATTCAAACCTCCCTCATTTTTATGCGATTTTTTTCCTTATCAATATTTTTTATGAACAAAATCGTATAAGAAAAGAGTTTTAACTTATATATGTACTATTTTCCATAGGAAGAATTGTAATTTTTTTGCTTTGTATAATAGGTTTCAATTTTTCTTGTTTCAGCTGTTCAGTAGGCCTACACCTTTTTTTCTTTCTTATTTCTTTTATTCTTTCTTTCTTCCTTCTTTTCTATTCTTCCTCTCTTTCTTTAATAGAAGGAGAGGAAACTTGAAATTTAGGGGGACACGTCCCCCCGCCCCTCCCTTCTCCCTCGCTTCCGACGCCTAATAATACATGTACTATGCAAACATTGTTCATATCTATTTATTCTGGTCTCCAGTTCTTTGATTTTTGTGTGCAACTCTCAGTGCTGCTTTTGAAGTAATTCTTTGATTTTGAAACTTTAACATTGCCAAACAGACTAAGTGTAAATTTTGTGATACGATATCGATTTCCTAATAAAACATTACATTTTTCTGTGGTCCATACATTGAAAAAAGGAATAGATAAAATCCAAATTATGAAATCAAAGGAAAATACGGATATAGGGATACTTACTCCAAGTCCGTCAGTGCCTTTAAATGTAGCCAACATTGGTGGCTCAAGTGTTTAGTTTTATTGCGGCATTGCCCCTCTCTTCGACCCCTAACCTGGGCCACGCATCTCCTGGATACCTCGCCGTACTCCCTTTCTGGCCTTTGACGTACCATTCTACATGAAGAAAAAGAAAAGGAGAATAATCCTCCACAAATATTTTTTTAGGGAAAAATACATGTCGACAGTCGTATCTATTAAAGGTTTTCAACTCGATGCTTCAAAGCTAATCAAATTTCATTGTTTTCATCATTTCAAAAGAAATAAAATATCAATATGAAACAAATTAAGGTTATTGTAGATATAGTGATGGATCCAGGCACATCAATTTTACTTTTCATACTATTTTTTGTTATTCTATGAATGTATGATATGTATTATGTATTAAATGAATTTCTTTATTACATGATATTTTGAGAAATTATTGATTAAAGTCTTTCTTAAAAAAAGGAAAATTAAATTAAAAATAAAAGAGTTTTGTAAAATTCCAGGCAGTCAACGATTTTTTTTTCACATCATGGGCTTGGGTCTCTTGTATCCAGGTTGCAATGTGTTATTTATCACAATGGGTGATTTCAAGTTCAATGTTGACCTTTTGGTGTTGGTGTTAGTACAATTTTTACACGATTATAACACCAAACATACAATTAAAATGGTTCTAAAAGTCACTTACTAGGTGTTGAGTTAGATTTGTTTTACAAACTCAGAATAGGTTTAGGAGCTAGGGGAAGCAATCACCACTTGAAATCACTTGAAATCACCCAGTATACTCTTTAGTGAGCACTACCACCTTTTCTAAAACTCGCAGAAATTGGATTGCACACAATCAATGCTTTTTCATAATTCTACTTTAGTCCATGAAACTAAATCTGATACGTCACAATGACGTTGCTAACAAAGATTTTAATCCTAAGAAATTCTCTTTTGGGGTTGTGAAAGCTGTTATACTTCATTTTATATTGTCTCCATATTTCCCCCAAGCATGTCTTCAACATGTTCAAGGGATAAACTTAAATCATGTCGGCCATGGGCTAGAGGGGGTCACGGTGCACCTCACCCCCCTCCTCCTCCCCTCCCCATCTACGTGAATTACCGTAATGGGTATTTCATTTTAGCCATTGGTCTAACATTTCAGAAAAGTGATATTGCCCAGAAAAAAAGGATGGAAGTTACTCCCCAGGGACTTTTTGACCACGCCCACTTTTTCAACTGGAAGCACAAAATTAGAACTATGGATGGTTCAAACTGTTTCATCTTTTCAACTCTGCACCAACGTATCTATAGGCCTTTATACGGTAACTCAAATTTTCAGTTTAGATGAGTTCTACAATTTGAGCAAGTGTTTGGTTTAAAATGCATGTGCATCATGCAAGGCCATCAAAGGTCAAAAGGTCATGAGCCGATACCTTAAACCATATCACAGAGCAAAATAGACTTTTCGGAATTTAAAACGTAAAGCAGATAAAAAAAACGAACCAATTTAGAACAGGCCTTGATAAAAAATCAGAATATTAATGTTTTTAGTAAAAACAAACTGATGGAAAATGTCCATGTATACTTTTTGACCACGCCCACATGTCCAGCCGGAAGTAGAAAATGAAGCTTTGATAGCTAGCTGTAACCGCTTTACGAACTTTGCATTTCTTTTACCAATACATTCAACATGATCATTTAAAATGGTTCGAGTTCTTCATACTTGCAAGTATTTATAAAATCTATAAAGGGGCGGAAACGGGGGAGGAAGCATTTTTTCCCTCAAATTCTCCTACGAAAATGCAGTCCATCTTTCTTCCCGCTCTCTATTTTCAATCATCGGCTACTACTACTACTTCTACTACTACTACTACTACTACTACTACTACTACTACTACTACTACTACTACTACTACTACTACTACTACTACTACTACTACTACTACTACTACTACTACTACTACGACTTCTACTACTACTACTACTACTACTACTACTACCACTACCACCACCACAACTACTATTACTACTACACTACTACTACTACTACTACTACTACTACTACTATTACTACTACACTACTACTACTATTACTACTACACTACTACTACTACTATTACTACTGTGTCTACTACTATACTACTACTACTACCATACTACTACTACTACTACTACTACTACTACTACTACTACTACTACTACTACTACTACTACTACTACTACTACTACTATACTACTACTACTACTACTTCTACTATTTCTACTACTACTACTACTACTACTACTACTACTACTACTACTACCACTACTACCACTACTACCACTACGACTTCTACTACTACTACTACCACTACTACCACCACCACCACTACTACTACTACTACTACATGTACTACTAATACTGCTGCTGCTGCTACTACTACTACTACTTCTACTATCACCACCACCACCACTCTTACCACTACCACTACTACTACCACCACTACTATTTCCACTACCACTACTTGTACTACTACAACTACTACTACTATACTATTTCGACTATTTTACTATTACATTAAACTACACTGTAAATATGAAGTGCTAATAGTTTATTGTAATATTCTTCATTATCTTTCTTAAACAAGTCAAAGAGAGCTTAAAACATTCCTTTTTAGATCAGGGTCCTATGTAAAACAAATTCAGCTACAACAACCACCACAACAACCACCACCACTACTACTACTACTACTACTACTACTACTCTACTACTACTACTACTACTACTACTCTACTACTACTACTATTACAACTACTACACTACTACTACTACTACAATTACTTCTACTACACTACTACTACTACTACTACTACTGCTGCTACTATTACTACTACTACTATACTACTACTACTACTACTACTACTACTACTACTACTACTACTACTACTACTACTACTACTACTACTACTACTACTATACTACTGCTACTGCTACTACTACTACTACTACTACTACTACTACTACTACTACTACTACTACTACTACTACTACTTCTACTACTACTACTACTGCTACTTCTACTACTACTACTACTACTACCACTACTACTACAATTACGACTTCTACTTCTACTACTACTACTACTACCACTACCGCCACCACTACTATTAATAATAATGCTAATACTGATGCTGCTGCTACTGCTTCTACTTCTACTACCACCACCACCACCACTCTTACCACTACCACTATTAATACCACCACCACTACCACCACCACTATTTCCACTACCACTACTAGTACTACTACAACTACTATTACTTCTACTACTACTACTACTATACTGTTACGACTATTTTACTATTACAATAAGCTGCACCGTAAATATGAATTGCTAATTTAGCACTTACAGTGCTTGTATAGTGACTGCACTACGAGTGCTGATTTTCTGGTTTAGATTTGAAGTGGAAAATCAGCACTACTGGTGCAGTCACAATGCAAGCACTGTAAGTGCTTAATTAGCACTTAATTTTGTTACAGTGTACTACTACTACTACTACTACTGTAACTACTGCTGCTGCTGCTACTACTTCTACTACACTGTAAAAATGAAGCGCTATTTTAGCACTTACAGTGTTTGTATAGTGACTGCACTGCGATTGCTCATTTTCTAGTTTAATTTTAAACTACCGTTTGAAAAAAAACATCTTGACACCTCACGAATGAATCCCAAATTGAATGAAATGTGTCATGATCACATCATTATTATACAGTATATGGCATAAAAGAGTACATGTATGTTCTCTCAAATCATTTGATACCATATTTAAGTAGGAAGGAGAAAAAAATCATGTTATATTATGTTATATTGTTTGTATTCATTTAGACAAGTAAAACATACAACTTAAATCATGTCAAGGGATATAAGCAATCATTTTGAAAAAATCTGTACAAGCTTGTAACCCTTTAAAATATAATTGAAAATAAAGTAGCATCAACATAAAAAAGTTAGTAAATTGAAAAATAAAACAATGTTAATTACAACTAGAATAGGACATAGATTAATTTACATTCATGTAAATATTTCATATAATATATCATATTACATAAATACTCTTTTCATAACTTTATAAAACATGAATTGATGAGGGCCTATGTGTTCATCACTCCTGAAATTATCCCTTTCAACGTGGTTAACATCCCGTTTTAAGTCAATATACAACAAATGTAATACCTCGCACTTCAGTATAATTTCATGTACACAGTGAACATAGGCGGATCCAGCTTTTGGCGAAAGGGGGGGGCGCACTGCCGAGCGGCGCACATATTTTTGCACTTCACCGGCGCCATAAAAGAAAATGTTGAAAAAGAAAAAGGGTAATTAATGCCTGACCCTGTCAAAACACGCACACACACACACATGCATATATATATATATATATATATATATATATATATATATGACTCGTATCATATAGATATACATGACTCATGAGATAGAGACACATATTTCACCGACAAATTAATGCGAGCGCGAAGCGCGAGCGGAAATTTTTAAAGTATACTGACCTGAAAACAGGAAAAAGGTGCCTGTTTAGGACTGTTTGTAGTAACTCATGAGGAGGATACATATCTCACTACACAGATAATGCGAGTGCCGAGGGCGAGCTGAAATTTACTTATATTCTGACCAGAAAGCTTGATATTCTAAGCATTCTTGGTACCAATGATTAAGATGGGTATCTAAAAAAAAAAATGCGAGCGCGAAGCGCGAGCTTAAAATTTTGATATTTCGATCTGAAAACATTACAGTTTAATGTACGTTTTAATAAAGAACAAGATTATATCCAACAAAAGATTATTGCAAATCGAAGCGGGAGTTCTTTTGAGGTTCAGAACTAAAAACGGGACATTCTATTCACCTATTTAATCATGAAAAGTATGGGGTTTTGCTACAGAAATGATGCGAGCGCGAAGCGCGAGCTGAAAAGTTTTATGTTCCAATCTGATAATTTGAGCACGATGTTTAATAATGAACGAGTTGTGTAGCTCAATCTCGTTTGCTGATTTCTGTGTAACATTACCATCTTATTGTTTTTGCACATGCGGAATTATTGGGGGAGGGCAAAACGATCATTCTTGACCGCGGCGCCGATCTAGATTTGGTTAGCAATAGGCCCTTCTTCATTATTCTACCGGCGCTTATTTATTGAAATCAGGCGACGCTGATCATTCTTGACCGGCGCCGATTTAAATTTAGGTGGCGCCGGTTAAGACAATGGCAGCGCCGATTTAAACAAGTAGTACTGATTATTTTTACCGACGTTACGTAAGATTCAGGCAGCGGCAATCCATAATCGACTGGCGCCGATCTAGAGCCAGGAGGCGCCGATTATTCTTGACCAGCCCCGATTTAGATATAGGTGGCGCTGATTATCCTTGATCGGCGCCGGTTAAGAACTCAGGCAGCGCCGATTTTTCTTTACCGGCGCCGATTTATAACCAGATGACGCCGATTGTTCTTGTCCAGCGTCGATTTAGATTTAGGTGGCGCTAATTATCCTTGATCGGCGCCGGTTAAGACTCTGGCAGTGCCGATTTTTCTTGACTGGCGCCGATTTATAACTAAATAGCGCTGATTATTCTTGTCCGGCGCCGATTTAGATTAAGGTGGCGCTGATTATTCTTGATTGGCGCCAGTTATATGCAGGCAGCGCACTGCTACCGGCGAAGTTGTTGGGAAAAGGGTAGTTAAAAGAAAAAATAAGGAAGATGATATGATTACGCTTTGCTGGGGATAGTCTTTCCTTTACTGTTGCTAATGTTATATCAGTGTATAATTTTTTTTTAAGCAGCGCCTTTTCCCTCTCTTTCCTTTATTTTTAATTTTTCAAGCGGCGCCTTTACTTTATTTTACTTTTTTTATTTTCTTTTTTTTGCGGCGCCTTCGGCGCCGCTCAAATATTAGGGGGGGCGCGCGCACCCTGCGCACCCCCCCTGGATCCGCCGATGGTGAAATATGCTTCTTTTTCATGACTGAAGTGATTGCCCCATTTTATGTATGGATATAAAACATTTCCAGTCCGTGCCTTTGTTCGCATTAGTGGGTTGTTGAGATATGTCTTCTCTTCATGAATTCCAAAAGAGTCCTATTTTTTCCCCCTTTTTCTGGTCTGAATATAAAGGGTTCCCGGGGGGGGCCACTTCCATTCACGAGTGGATACCATGCGCGACCATGGGGTCTCGAAAAGTACCCTAAACACGTAATTTCCATATTCTGAAAATGCACCCCTTAACAAGTATTGGCGTGTGAAACCCTACCCTTAACAAGTATTGGAAACAAAACGATACTCTTGGCAAATATTCCCTGAAATGAACCCCTAAACAAGTACAGGAATGTTTTATTGTTACGGGTCCTTCGGTCGTCGGCTTTACCTTATTTGATTTAGTACGACCCCACCTTCTACACCTCGCGCAAATCGGACTCTAAACACGTAGTGTTGGGGCAAAAAGGACATCCTTTTTAAGACATATTAATTTTGTCTCATCATCCCCGCAAATTCGACCCTAAACACGTAATTTTCCTAGTGAAATAGATACCCTTTTTTCATTATTTTTGCGTTTTTGACACCCTTATCACGTTACGTACGTAACGTGCCCTATCGTGAAAAAGACATCCTTTTTACGTGTTTTTTTGGTCGCGCATGGTATCCACTCGTCAATGTAAGTGGCCCCCCCCCCCGGGAAAAGGTTCTATCAATTGGTTGGTGAAATGTGCATTGTTTTAATGAATTTCTACAATCAAGCCTTGAAATGCCCTTTTCATGTCTGAATATCAATGTTTTAGCTCGCGCTTCGCACTTGCAATGTTTTATTAATGAAATACGTAGCATGTTACTGATTACAATTCATACATAAAGGGGCTTCATGCGTAGTGTAGTCGTAATTCTAATTCGAAAGCGCTTGGCACTCGCGATAGATGACTACGGTATAAAGATATGTATGCTCTTCATTAATTCTTTCAAATGTCCCTGTTTGGGGATTAATATATACACGAATTTCAACTTGTGCTTCGCCCTCGTTTTGTTTGTTTAATGAGACATTACATTAATGAGGTACATTATCATGATTAAAAAATGCATATGTCCCCTTTTTTAGGTCTGGATATGAACAAAATCACCTCGCGCTTCGCGCTCGAGTTATTCGACCACTGAGAAACATATCATTTTAATGGCCCATATTGTCAGATCACTATACTTTCGCACAACCACTAAGTGAGTGACTCAAATTTTTTGCTGGTCCCCCCCCCCACCACCACATGCCGTCAGTAGCGGACCGTGACCCGGAGGAGACAAAGCATTGAGGGGCACAGTATTGTTCACAAACAATGCAATGCCCCCAATGCTTTGTCTCCTCTGGGTCATGGTCCGCTACTGCATGCCGTGACCAATGATACGCCACTGACCTAGATTGTAGGTTACTATAGGTTATTATAGGTTAAAGGTTACTTTAAATTCACTTTTTCTTTTTCTCTGTTGCACCCCTTCGCCTTCTTATCTCGTCAATGATCGGTGAATACAAACTCATTCAAAACATGAAAATGATTATGTGTTGAATCTTAACTTACCTCTTGGATTGAAATTCCAAATTCTAAAGGTTATCAAGCCTGAAAAAGAACATAAAGAAAAGCTTTGCATTTTTATATGAAATTAGCATGTACTATTTTTCATATTGTGAAACTACACTTGACACCATGCTCGTTCTAAAAAAACACGTACAAGTTTTGTTTCTCAGTTTGGATGATTTGGGCACTTTCATTGCAAAATGTGTAAAAAAAATACAAATATCAAGATCTATATACTGGGATTAGAATTATATTCTATTAACTATTCATACATACACACACACACACACACACACACACACACATATATATATATATATATATATATGTATATATATATATATATATATATATATATATATATATATATATATATATATATATATATATATATATATATATATATATATATATATATATATGTATATATATATATATACATATATATATATATATATTTATATACATATATATATATATATATATATTATATGCAAGTTGAACTTGTATATATATATATAAGTTGAAGAAATCCGGGCTACGTCTCTAGCTTCAATGCTTTTTGAGCTTCTTCGCCAATACATTACTCACTGAAGCACCCACGCAATGTATAGGTCGTTGCTCATCACAAATATATATATATATATATATATATATATACATATATATATATATATATATATATGTGTGTGTGTGTGTGTGTGTGTGCGTGTGAGGGTGGATCTCATGGATTAAGCAAATGTTGTATGCCGATGATATCACTCTGTTTGTTAAAAATAGCAATTCTGTTAAACGGCTTAAATATCTTTTGGAAGAATTCGAAAAAGTGAGTGGTTTGAAGATAAACAAAGGGAAAACAAATTTTTTGGATGGAAAAGATCAAGACAGACCTCAAACTCCACTATTTGGAAATTTGGTTCAGCAAATTAAAATCTTAGGCGTTTATTTATCTCTAAATGTAATAATAAAAGAAGATCTAAACTTCAAAGAGATACTTAGCAAAATAAAAAGACTTTTGGGATGGTGGAAACAAAGGGATCTAACCCTAATGGGTAAAATATATCTGTTGAAAAGTTATGCATTATCAAAATTAAATTACGTCTCGTCACTTTTAGTTGTTCCTAACTGGTTGTTCGTTGAGGTGGAACGGGTCACTTTTGAGTTTTTATGGTCGGGTAAAGACCGTATAAAGAGAAACATTATGTATCAGGATTACTCACATGGTGGGTTAAGAATGATGAATTTTAAGTTGTTCATAAAGGCCCAACGTCTAATGTGGCTGAAACGTCTATTATACGGGGAACGCAATGCTGGGTGGAAATTGTATTTTGATTTCTGTTTTAGATCATTTGGTGGGAGATTGTAATTTCTATGCGATTTTGATTTTTGCAAATTAACACAGAAAATGCCACAATTTTATTCTGAAATGCTGAAGGCTTGGCAAGATATGAGGAAATATAGATATACAAAAGAGGAAGTAAATCCGATTATATTTAATAATAAGAATATATGTGTAAGAGGTAAAATGATTTTTGACATTGATCTTTATAATAAGGGAATTTACACTGTAGATCATATTTTTGATAACGGGGTTGTGAGACCTGTGGCTTATTTTCAAAATCTTGGGGTAACTGCAGATGAAATGCTCCACATTAATGATATAGTACATGCTATTCCAACTACTTGGAAAAATGCCTATAGCTCTATTAAATTTATAAAGATTGACGATGAGAACTTCAATGTTAATTTGAATATCAGTAAGCTGGAAACTACTTTTGAGGTGATAAAATCAAAACGATATATAATAGTTTTGTTGAAAATTTACGGGAAACGTATAATTTAACATTGAAAGATAAAAACATTAATTTGAATTTTACAGATGTTGAAATGTGTAATAGGTTTTCCCAAACCAGGAGCACAACGTTGATTAGGAAACAAAGAGAATTCCAGTTCTTACTTTTACACGGGACGATTTATACCAAAGAACAGTTATTGAGATTTGCGTATATTAAAGACAGTTTATGCTTTTTTTGTGGCAGGGAAACTGAATCATACATGCATATTTTTCTAAATTGTTCTAAGGTAAAACCTTTATGGGAATTTTTTATTAAATATTTTTGTATATCTGAATTGAGAGATTTAGAATGGAGAGATATACATTTGGGATTATCTGGAAGTACGAATAAAAATAATTGTGTAAACAGTATAATCTTTTTCATCAAACATGCCATTTTCCAATCCAGAACCAATAGTCAGGTTCCTTCCTGCCATAAAATACAAAAATATATTGCGGAACGTAGGGAGGAAGAAAAATGCTTAGCTCCCGGGGCTTAGCTATAAAATCGGGCAAATTGAGTTTGCATGTAAAGAAATGGGAAGAACTGAAGGTGAATGAGACATTGAATGCAAACAGGTGTGATGTGTCTGCTCGTGTTGTGAGTGTGTAATGGTATGTTTGCTGCCTGGGAGGGGGGGGGTCTTCTGTGTTTATGAGGGCGTGTGTGTTTTTTTTTTGGGGGGGGGTGGTATATTGTGTGGTAGGGAGTGTGGGGTGCGTGGGTGAGTGAAACATATATATGTAATCTTCCTCTTGAAGGCTTGTAGAGTTTCTTATTTGATTTGACATAATTTTGATATTAACATGATATTGAGGTTTTTTTTTCTCTTGCAAAAAAAAAAGTTTCATATTGTTATAGAAGAGAAATTTGGCGGTTTGATTTCATTTGTAATCATTTTTAAAATATTTTCAATCTAATTGATATTGATATATTTATTTGTTTGATTGTTAATTGATTGTATACATGCAAAGAATCTTTATTTATATGAATTGTGATTGTCAACTTATTGTTTTGAAAGAGGAAGAAAATAAAATATTATTAAAAAAAAAAGTGTGTGGTGAGGTGCCGTAGCCGAGTGGTCTAAGGCGCCTGGCTATACATGGAAAGTCTGGGGTTCGATCCCCGGCTGCGGCACCTATGCCCGTGAGCAAAGCATTTAATCTACAATGCTCTTTTATATTGCTTTCAAATAAATGGAAATGCTATATGCATTATTGGTAACTAGGTGTGCACTCGTTTTAAAAAAAAGTGTGTGTGTGTAAAGTTATACATGTACAACAGCTTTTGTCAACTCTTTTTATTTAAATATTGTAAAGAAAATAATGGATGAAGAGAACAATGGATATATGGATATATATATGTGTGTGTGTGTGTGTGACATGTGCGTGAGGTGAGGGTATATGTGTAGATACATAACCTATTTCATACAATATGACAAGAAATCTCTATTTTTTAAAATAATAATAACAGTAATGATAATGACAATAATAATAATTCCCGTGGTTCTTTTTTACTCACACGTTATTACACACGTTACAGCACCAACTGAAACTGCGACACTCGAATAAAATCGAACCTGAAAATAAAGTGGAAATGAAGAAACACTATGTATTTTTATATGAAAAGGGTATCAGAATTAGCAATATCAAGAAGGGGTATACTTTCAAGATACATGTTTATAAATACATAATGAAAACTCGAATCGCAAGAATAATATTTTGTGCAAACTCATTTGAAAACGGGATATTTTGAGCATCATGTGATCCTCTTGAGTAAATCAGTATCAACAGAACAGTCTAAATTTCATGTAATTACCAGAAAGTCTCTCTTTTTAACTAAAAATAACTACATTAATGGTAATGATTAACATTAATGATAACTACTACAACAACTATTGGTGGATCCAGACAGGGGCATATATTTGTACGGGAATATGACATATTTCAGCATTCGTTTTGCTGGTCGAATTTTTCATGGGGGCTGTTAATTTGTTTTATACCAAAATTCCCCCCCCCCTTGTGGAAAATCCTGGATCCGTACCTGACAACGACTATAGTAATGATAATAATATTGATACTAATAATAATGATTATTATTATGATCCGGGTAAATAACTTTTACTTACTTTCAACTATTCAACTCTCAAATACGAAGCAACCTGAAATTGAAAAGAAAGAAACGCTATACATTTCATCTGAAATCAGCATGTGATAATTTCCATATTTTTGAAAGTTTGGTGACACGTCAGTGAACACCATGCTCATTCACAAAAACACAAACAAATTTCATTTGACAATTTGGATGATTTAGGCTACTCGCCTCCAATATATATATATATATATATATATATATATATAGTTGTGCTGTCATGACAAATTTGATATCAAACAAATGAGCATGTCATGCTCCTTCATCACATTGCTTTGTCATCAGGAGCTGAAAAATATTTAGGTATCATTTTCCCCAAAAAAATCTTCATATTTTTGACAATTTAAAAATAAAAACTTGAAAAAAGTTCATATTTATGCTAGTTACTTCTCAACACAAACATTTCAGAATTCACTTTTTGTTCGGTGGTGACATATACATTTCATGATAGAAAATGTAATATAAATCATAGATTTGTCATTTATATATTTCTATGAAACGATATTGAAAATATAATAACAAACAATAGAATACATTTGACACTAATATTACTTCTTTTTCTTCAAAGAAAATTCCACCTAAAATATACTTTAATCCCAAAGGCATTTCAATCATGTGAAAGAGATTAATACGCTCTTTCATTTGATACCAAATTTGTCATAGTAGTATTTATATTTCTGAAGATCTAGTAAATTTTACGAATTCCATGGGTGTATGTAAACTTTCGGCCTCAACTGGATATATATATACATGTATATATATATATATATATATATATATATATATATATAATTGTGTTGAGCAAGGACCTAAACATTGCGTTGGTGCTTCAGTGAGTGATATATTGGCGAAGAAGCTCAAAAAGCATTGAAGCGGGAGACGTAGCCTGGATTTCTTCAACTTTTTATTAATACAAGCTTTCGGCCATTTAGTTCGGCCTTCTTCAGGTATCTGAAGATGTAAAAGACATAATGGCTTTACATGTAATATGCATATATTTGGATTAATTTACTAAATAGAGGTATATCTTAAAAGAATATGTTTTACACCGATGTAAAACATATTCTTTTAAGATATACCTCTATTTAGTAAATTAATCCAAATATATGCATATTACATGTAAAGCCATTATGTCTTTTACATCTTCAGATACCTGAAGAAGGCCGAACTAAATGGCCGAAAGCTTGTATTAATAAAAAGTTGAAGAAATCCAGGCTACGTCTCCCGCTTCAATGCTTTTTGAGCTTCTTCGCCAATATATATATATATATATATATATATATATATATATGCGGGTGTGTGTGTCCGTGTGTATACATATGCATATATAATAAATGTATATATATTCTGTATACATAATAATGGAAATATAATTGAGATGTTAATTTCAGTAAAAATACATGTTGAAGGTACTTCAAGATCGACTGATGATTAATTGTTTTGGGTCTATTTTGAAGGTGCATTAGTGCGCGAGCATAGTATCAAAATTTCAATAATAGCTGCCCCCTAGTCGGGCCAATCTACTGATAGGGGGCAGTTCCCTGTGTAAACAAAAATAAACCTGTCAATGTGGCAAAATCATACTTTAAGAGGTATGATAAAGAATTTAAAATTGATCATACTTGTGCCAACAAAATGATACTGGCTTGATGATGATGATGATGACAATGATGATGGTGATGATAATGATGATGATGATGATGATGACAATGATGATGATAGTGATGATGATGATGATGATTATCCGGGTAAATCATTTTTACTTACTCAGATAATTATGATGAACGAAGCAAGCTGAAATTGAAAATAGAGAAACACTGCATTTTTATCTGAAATTCACTTCTGATATTTTTCATATTGTTGGAAGTTGGGTGACACGTCAGAGTGATTGGGCTCATTCACAAAAACACGAACAAATTTTGTTTTTTAGTACGCGCCTACAATGAAAAGGATATCAAACTTACGAATATCAAGTTGGCGCCTGTACTGACAAAGCCTTAATACATTAAAAATGTATACAATATAATATGTATATATCACTCTATAAAGGAACTAGAATATTTGACATGTTAATTACATTGGAAATAGATTAAAAAAAAACGTTTAAGATACTCGAATGATTACTACTAGTTTTGGTCTCTTTTGAAGGTGCATTTAAAGGGATGGTGTGGTATTTATTACTGAATAAATATATGAAAATTCACTGAGCAAAATGCTGAAAATTTCATCAAACTCGGATAACAGATAAAAAAGTTATGAAATTCTAAACTTTATCAATATTTTGTGAAAACAGTTATATGAACATCATCATGAATATTCATTCTGTGGGCTGATGATATCACATCCCCACTTTCCTTTTGCTTATGTTATTACATTAAATCAGTGTATGTTTCATTTTTCGTACATGTATAAATGATGTGTCTCCATTATGAGAAAATAAGTTGCGGCAATAAAGAACTAATGCACTTAATCAGTTGTTAATCCAATTGTTATAGTTCTTGGTAGAAAAGTTTGGAATTAACCTAATTTCATATAATAAAATACAAAATAACAAGTGGGGATATGACATCATCAGCCCACCTATGCCTGGAACTGTTTCTTTAGAATAATTCAAATCTTTAAAATTCAATATCTTCGTTATTTGTTATCCGATTTTGATCAAATTGTCAGCATTTTCAATTATGAATTTTACTATATTTCTTGAAATATAAATATCTCTAGCCTGGACCATCCCTTTAACAGTGTACGGGGAAGGTTTTGAAATTCCATCAATTTTGACACTGCCGTAGAAAATGGACTTTGGATCCTAAGTTTTTTCTGACCAAGGGGGGGGGAAGAAGAGGTGGAGGGACGACTTGTGATATTTTAACAAAAATGTTTGTGTATTAAAAGGGTATTTTTGGCTCATTCGCTTAGCTTGCACATTTTTATTTTTTCATCATGCCATATATGCCATGCCTGGTGCCCTCAAACGTTTTCCTCATTACGATTTAATCATGTTAATAGCAGGACCCCGCCCCCGGGGGTACCCCCTGGATTTTAGAAGACGAAAAGTACCTGTCAAGTGGCAAATTTATATGCGTACTTTGGAGGTGTGATGAAGATTTTGAAAATATCATCATGCTCTTGCCTGCAAAATGATACAGGATTGACGGAACTCCTTTTAAAGAGATTAAAACATGCTAGCAGTAGCATTTGGTCGTATATATTTTTATGCATTATTACTAACTCAAGCAAAATCCTATCAAACTAATTGCTACTTTTTATGTATTTGACCCGATATTCCAACTTCCAAAATCCTACATTTATAGGGAAATTGTGTATTTGAAGATCTTTATTCCATTGCGGCTAAATCCACTTTTGATCAAAATTGATATAAACTTCAGACGTTGGATTCAATTGCATCGCATTGAAAACAAAAAGGAGTGGTTGGTAAAAATTGATTTTGCAAATTGCAAAATTCCGAAAGGAGCTTAATCTAAAACATTCTAATTCTAAAGGAGCTAAATCCACTACATGGTAATTTAAAATTGGTCAATTTTACTACTTTGCATAAATGCTTTCAAACTTTTAGGTACATACAAGTTCAGACTATTGATGCATGAAAATAACCGAACTCTACTATTTTCATTAGTAATTTCAGATTAAAGATCCTTTTGGAATAAAATATCGAAAAGTTACCGTCCTTAAAAAAGATGAAATAATATGTTTTTTTTCGTTTCTAAATTTTCAACAGATAAACCTCAGAAAAGATGTAATATGCATTCTGCTAGCAATATTTATGTATTTCATGTTCAATTTCCAATATTAGGCATGTTCAAATTGACCAGAAATGGGCATTCGAATTAGGTTTTATTCCAAAAGGAGCAGAAAAAAAGAGTTTTCAAAAAAGGTTAAAAATTGATAATGAAGGTTAGATTTTTTAAAACATGATTGGAAAAATCTAAGATGATAGCACTATCATTATATATCAAAATAAAACAGAAAACGCCAAAAGTGGATCTACCTCTTTTTTCATTAAAAAGACAATTAGTATATGAATTAGACACTTTGCAGATTGAAATCTTTTGTTTTGAGTTAAACTTAATGCTCAGAGCGCCGGTGACGATAACTCGAGCTAAATCCGACATAATAATAGTAACGGTTTGTATCCCCAAGCAAAAAGCGCATTACAAATCAAACTATTATTATTATTAATAAGTATTTCAAGAGACTTCATTTAATTTCATGGGTATACAATAGAATTGAAAACTTGGGTGTTAAGCTAACACTCGTTGATAGAGATCCGAGCATTCACACACTGAGGTGTTAAAATCAAACCTTACAATTTGTATAACGAGTAGTGTATACATGATAAAAGGTTCCAAACCAAATGTACTTTAAGGATTTTATTACATTCGGAGTACCCAAACTGTCTCATTTGACTAAAACATTATTTTCACTTAATTTTTATGTATAGCGTTGTAAAATTAAGAAAAAAATATGAGGCACAAGGTCTTCCAGATATTTTTATCAGGATTCAATTCTTTATTAAATATATGCCTACTGGCAATATTTTTGTGGGGGGGGGGTTAAGAGAGAGAATACGCTTTTGGACAGAATATGTTTGGAAACATTGAAAAATGTACTAACTGGAAAAGTTACGGGCTCAGTGAGTATTCTAATTTTTTTTGCATAATGTCTACATACAAGTGCCCATATAGAAAAAAGTCATTAATTATTAAGTCATAATAGTGTGCGCCAAAGTTCTTGATTCGGAGAGGCCAGACGTGTATGTTCAGACAGAATAGTCACGAGAAATCAAATGTCATTAGCTTCTGTGAATTTAAGGTTTTAAACAGTAGCTTTTTGATCATTTTGATTAGAAAAATATTGCATACTGATTGCTAATAATAGACATCCACGGGCTTAAAATTGAAAAAAAAATCGAAATGAGACAATTTTTGGCCCTACCATGCCGGATACTCTCAATTTTGAGAAGTAAACGTATATTTCACAATATCTTTCCTTTCGCAGGTTGTTCAAATAATGCCCAATAGGATTCCATCTTAATTTTAAGATAACAAAACCCATTTCATTTTATGATGCGTTTATAGAAAGTATAAACTAAAAAAAAACTACCTATCAAACCCATCGGTATTAAACTCATATTGACATTAAAAAATATAAACGACTCATGTGGTCCTGTACGTACACCGTTCAAAACGACGATTTTTTCCCCCCTTGGTAATGGCGCCAATTTTAACGCTATCATGGAAGCCGTCTTTATACATTACGGCACGACGTAAATGGCAATCACATCACATGACATCAACAAAATCCGTTGAAACCAAAAAATATAAGGTTCAGAATTATCAACACATACATGGTTACTATATACATCTTATACACGTTTAGTCATGCACATTCTAATGGTCAGGGGCGTCGATCCATTTTTCAGATGGGAGGGGGGGGGCAATATTATGTATCAACTTTCAAAAGGTACTCGATGATATCGATCAAACAAAACAAACAAACTCACACACACATGCCTATATATATATATATATATATATATATATATATATATATAGATATTAATGCGAGCGCGAAGCGCGAGCTGAAATTTCTTTATATTCTTTCTTGAAAGTTTGATATTCTAAGCATTTTTGGTACTAATGATTAAGATGGGTATCTAAAAAACAATAGATGCGAGCGCGAAGCGCAAGCTAAAAATTTTGATATTTCGATCTGAAAAAAGAAATGAGTTTAATGGAGGTTTTTAATAAAAAAACAAGATATACATCCAACAAAACATTATTGCAAATCGAAGTGGGAGTTCTATCGAGGTTTACAACTGAAAACGCGACATTCTATTCACCTATTAAATCATGAAAAGTATGGGTTTTTGCTACAGAAATGATGCGATCGCAAAGCGCGAGCTGAAATATTCCACTCTGAAAAGCGGACATTTCGAGCACGATTTTAGATATAAAGAACGAGTTGTGTATCTCAATCTCGCTTGCTCATTTCTGTGTAACATTACAATCTTATTTTATTTTTTGCACATGCGGAATTATTAGGGGGCAAAACGATCTGTTTGCCCCCGATATTTTCATTGGTGGGGCGATCGCCCCCCCCCCCCCGGATCGACGTCTCTGCTAATGGTTATTGGTTACACACATACACAGTCACTAAAGGCGCAGGAACATTTTCCTAAGGCGGCTGTAATGCTAGTGTAATAACCAGCTAAATTATAGGTGCTTTGAATTAAAGGGGAAGTTCACCCTGAAGAAATCTTTGTTGTAAAAATAGCAGAAAAAATAGTAAAAAATATTGGTGAAGGTTTGAGGAAAATCCGTTAAAGAGTAAGAAAGTTATTAGAGTTCAAAATTTTGGATTTGTGACGTCATAAACGAGCAGCTGCCCCATGTGTTATAGAATATAAAATGTATGAATTTCAAATTTTGTATGGTTCCTGATGACTTAATTTTGTTTTCTTTTCATGATCGGGTGTGAAATGATTTGTCTATTGATATACAAAAGTTACAGTGAAAACCATTTTCAATTTTCTGAGAAAAGGACATTTCATTGATTTTTTACCATTCGCTATGTAGGAATGCTGATCGCATATGACGTCACAAATCAAATAATTGACATTCTAATAACTTTTTAATTATTTGATGAATTTTTCTCAAACCATCGGCAATATTTTTTATTATTTTTCTGCTATTTTTACAATAAACTTTTTGTCAGGGTGAACTTCCCCTTTAAAATAAAAGCGATGTTTTCGACTCGCTGTATGGCCGCAGTAGGGTAAATATGACCGTGCCATCAGCGAATCTCACCTGAAATAACACAACATAGCATTAACATTATCTAAAGGAATAAAGTTTCAGAATCAATTTAGACGTACAGTTAATTGTACACATAGTTAAAAGGAAATGTCCTTGATATCGATAAAAACAGACTACACACATCCATGTAAACATTTGCTATGCACATTCTAAAGGTATTGAAATATTATTAATACACGCATATAGTATATAACTACATTATGTTTATTTAAAATTGGCGCCTCGAAATGGCGTCATAATGATGGCAACACATCCGATTCAAAATGACGCCACAAAGATGTCACCACAATCCTTAAAGAATTAGAATAAGGTGTGACATCTTAAATATTACGCACACACACACACACACACTCACACACAGGCCTACTATAGAACTACATTGTATTCAAACATGGAGCCTCAAAATGGCGCCATAATGGCGCCACACTGACCGATTAAAAATGACGCCACAAAGATGTCACCAAAATCCTTAAAGAATTAAAATAAGGTGTGACATCTTAATTAATAAACACACACACATAGGCCTACTACATTGTATCTAAACTCGGCGCCTCAAAATGGCTCCATAATGGCGCCACACTGACCGATTCAAAATGACGCCACAAAGATGTCACCAAAATCCTTGAAGAATTAAAATAAGATGTGACATTTTAATTAATACGCATCTTAGTTAACACACACACACACATGGCCAACTATAGAACTACATTGTATTTAAACATAAAGCCTCAAAATGGCGCCATAATGGCGCCACAATGACCGATTCAAAATGACGCCACAAAGATGTCACCAAATTCCTTGCAGAATTAAAATAAGATGTGACATTTTAATTAATACGCATCTTAGTTAACACACACACACACATGGCCAACTATAGAACTACATTGTATTTAAACATAAAGCCTCAAAATGGCGCCATAATGGCGCCACAATGACCGATTCAAAATGACGCCACAAAGATGTCACCAAATTCCTTGGAGAATTAAAGTAAAATGAACAAATAAAGCGGTAAAATGGTTTATTATAATTACAAATGACGACTATTCAATGTCTCAATCCTCTGCAAACATGAAAAAAGGGTAGATGATATAGCATATCGGTACACAATGTATATAGGCCATACAGAATAAAACGGAAGTTCACTCACCGAGCATATGACAAAATTGTGAAGAGAATTGAACTGGGGTTCGTATTTATACGATACCAGGACCTGGTCCCCCACCTTTGACCATGACCACTGAACTACATAAATCCCATTGACTGAAGGGAAGTCTTCTTAAGTAGCTTAAATATCTTGTATAACATTGTCTTTCTAAAGCTCACTGGAAGACTTCATTGTAATGATAGGTTAACTAGTCCACTTTAAAAATATCTTAGTCTTAATACCCAAATACCCAATCTGAGCGGTTTATATCATGCATGATAAATTATTGTCATTATCATTGTGATTTATTACTATAGTCATGATTGTCATTATTATTACTAAATATACAAAGTTTAGATGCAATGGGATGAAGTTGTTGGATAAAAATATGGGATTCAAATATATTTATTATCATGCAATTCCCGATTTGTCTCCTATTTTCTATAAGAGTTTAAACTTTTAGACTACACAATTTGAAAATGGGGCAGTGTCGGTATGTTAAATGGGGAGGGTAAGATGTGAACAACAGAGGTAGTATCAGGGGCGTCACTGGACCATTTCCAGGGGTGGGATGGAGACCCTTGATTACCGACAGGTATCGGTACTAATTACCCCCCACGTCCAACGACTATGAAGTAATTTTATTCCCATGGAGCTCAGCGACTCATATCTTACTAATTATTGGTGTGATCTGGAATCACGAGATAATAATTTTGACAGTCCGACCTGACATTCTAAACACGCTTTTGCTTGATAAAGAATAATAAACAGTTATTGCGGTAGCGATTTTTTTTTACCTAAAACGGGACATTATATATATATTTTTTTAATTATGAAAAGAAAGCTTGTCATGCTAATATAGTGCGAAACAAGAGCTAAAGACCTTTGAAATTTTTACTTGACAATTTAACAATGAGATCGAGCAGGTTGTGTAGGCCTATCTTAATAAACAATACGAGCGCAAGCCGATATTTTTTGTATACTGACCCAAAATCATTAAAATGGTATCTTTTAAGCACTGTACAACATGGAGGGAAATTTTTATATGAAACTCAATCACTACATCAACAATGTGAGCGCGAAGAGCGAGCAGATTTTTGGGGGTGATTTAGAACAAAAACCTGGACATTCTAATCACTGTCGATACAGAGAGCTCTTATCGTTTAAATTGCAACCATAACTATCAGGAAAATATTAGAAGAGTGCTGTTTGATATTATTTTACTGGCAAAGATTCGATGGAACCCTGAGATCAAGTAAAAACTCGACAATCCTGCGCATATGTTCAGATTTCCTCAAATTTAATTCACCTAAAAACAACGTCACCTTTTCTTATTCCTTTTCTTCTTTCTCCTCCCCCTTTTTTCTTTCGCCCTCTTGCTTCCTCATCCTCTTCTTTCCTTTTTTTCTTTCCACTTTTCCCCTTCTTTCCTCTCCTTTTCTTTTGTACATTATTTTTTCCGACGGGAGCAGGGCAGCGGAACAAGTTCAAAGAGGGGGGGGGGGGGGTTGCACTCACAAATGTAATAACGCCTACAAATGTAATAGCGCCTACAAATGTAATAAAGCCCACAAATTTGATAACACTTTACCCACAAATGTAATGATTTCACCCACAAATGAAATAATGCACTTTACATAAAAATGCAATAATTTTTGATCGCCCAAAAATGTAATAATGACTTTATCCACAGATGTAATAAATTTGAAGGGATTTTTGGCGAATCCGTTCTAAACTTAAATCCTATAGTAATGCGTTCATATGGCACAAAAGTGCAAAGTCTTTTTTTTCCAGACCCGGTTAATTCAAAAATTGAAATTTAAGTCCAAAGTCTTTTTTCCAGACCCGGTTGTTTCAAAAATCAAAATATAAGTCCAAAGTCTTTTTTCCAGACCCGGTTGTTTCAAAAATCATAATAGAAGTCCAAAGCCCTTTTTTCCAGACCCGGTTATTTCAAAAATTATAATACAATTTCAAACGAAGATACTATTATGATATTCCAGTGGAATAAAAATGAGAATCGAGCTTAGTCTTTGCTCCAGACCCAGTTAATTAAACGGATGGAATTAATGTCTTTGTTGTTGTTTTAACTTATATGACGCGTATTATGAATATGTAGGCCTACGCTAAGAGTAAATTGGGAATCAAGCATTGTCCTTTCTTCAGACCCTACTACTTAAAACTAAAAACTAAAATCCAAAAGTAATGCGTTCTTATAGCACAAAAGTTCAAAGTGTTTTTTCCAGACCCGGTTATTTAAAAAATCATAACATAAGTGCAAAGTCTTTTTTTCAAGACCCTGTTGTTTCAAAATTTATAATATAAGTACATTTTTTTGCAGACCCAGTTATTTAAAAAAATATATAATATAAATCCAAACTAAGATACTATAATGATATTCCAGTGTAATATAAATGAAAATCGAGCTTCGTCTTTCCTCCAAGCCCTGTTATTCCCAAATCATAAATAACAATACAACAAAAACAGTATGAAGACCCCATAATCTTATTAATGCTGAATAATGTTGTTGTTGTTGTTTTAGCTTATACGGCGCGTGTCATTCAGTATTGAATATATGCGCCAATAACGTGGACATATTGCGTAGTCTTTCAGCCAGACCCAGTTTTTATTTTTTTTAAATAACGCTAATGATAAAAAACTGAAAATCTAAGACCAAACAATCCTTCAACATAAGAACCTGTTTTAAAGAGAGGTTTAGAGCATTGTCTTTATTCCAGACCTAATCATTAAAAAATATGAAAAAAATCTTTTAACGTAAAGACCCTATATCTGTATATATAAATGTGGAAAAATCTTCATGATATTACGTATGTAATTTTACAGGATTTTTTCTGAGTGTAAACCTTTTTTTGATACGCACTGTATAATGAGATGGGGCCAACTCAAAAGATGACGCAGGACACCATTATTAGCTTTAGCTTTCGTCTTTATATTAAAGACGAAAGCTGAAGCTAATAAAGATGTCCTGCGTCATCTTTTGAGTTGGCCCCATTTCATTATGTTTCATGTTCACACCTCAAGAGCGTTATACAAGTAAACTTGTCATCACACTATACAGTGCGTCCCAGAAAAAAACAAAACCGAGATTTAGCGATGATTTATCATAACTAAATCATAGATGAAATAGAGAAATTACCTACCAATGTAAGGCTTAGAATCTCCTCTCTCATCTGGTATTACATACTTGTATTATTCCTCATTCACGCATGAGTGCGCAAAAACAATTAGAAGAGAGGATGCCCCCGCTAAATGAGTTTTTTGGTATCCTGTCTTCAAATTGATTTTGCTCACTCATGCGAGAATGAGGAATAATCTAAATAATATCAAATGAAAGAAGAGATTCTAAGCTTTAAATTGGTAGGTAATTTGTCTATTTTATTTATGATTTAGTTATGATAAATCATCGCTATATCTCGGTTCGTTTTTTCAATCTTATATATATATATATATATATATATATATATAATTTGCGTCCCCTTAGATCGGACATCAATTTGGCGCCTCAAGTCGAACATCATTTATGCGCCCCTAGTTTAAAGTCTGTTTGATGCCCCCGTTACATGTCTGTTTGGCGTCCTCAGTCGAATATCAATTTGGTGCCCACTAGGTCGAACATCAATTTGGCGCCCCGATAGATCGGAGATCGCTTTGGCGCCCCCCTCCAAGTTTAAGGTTAGTTTGGCGCTTCCTCATTACAGCTGAAATTGGCGCCCCTTTCTCTCTCTTCCTTCTTTTCCCCCTTTTTTCTCTCTTTCCCTCTTTCCCCTCCCCTCCCCCTTTTTTTTTTTAGCTAATCCGGCCCGAAGGGCAAGATGAGCTTATGCTGTGGCGTGGCGTCCGTCCGCAATTTCAAAATGCTACTACTTCGCCATTTCAAGTCCGATTTCAATTCTGTTTGCTTTATATGATTGCACTAGGTGGGGGATTCAAAACTTCTACACAGAATTTTGAAATTCACTAATTTATGCGCATTTTTCAAAATTCACCAGACATGCTTCTTCTTTGTTGATCGATTTTGATTTTTTTGCTTCCATCTGGTAGAGCTTGATGAGGTTCACCAAACTTCTACACAGAATTTTGAAATTTTGACCAGAACATTTTTTATGCTAATTTATGCATATTTTAAAAAAAATTCACATAACATGCTTTTTCTTCTTTAATATGTTGACCAAGTTTTACTCTTTTTCTTCTTCCATCTTGTAAAAATTTATGAGGTTCACCAAACTTCTACACAAACTACTTACGCTAATTTATGCGAAATTTATTCAGAAATTACAGATGATGCCTCTTCATCTTTTGTTGACAGATTTTGATATTTTTTCTTCCCTCTGGTAGAACTTCATGAGGCCCACCAAATTTCTACACAGAATTTTGAGTAGAAAATTGTTTATGCTAATTTGTGCGAAATGTATTCATACACCACAGAGAATTCCTCTTCTTTATTTGTTGACAGATTTGGATTTTTTTTCTTCCATCTGGTAGAGCTGCATTCAAGAGTTTCACCAAACTTGTACACAAAATTTTGAAATTTTGTCTGGAAAATTATTTATTCTAATTTATGCAATATTTATTCATAAATCGCAAAAGTGTTTTTTCTTCTTCATTTGTTGATCAATTTCAGTTTTGTTTGCTTTATATGATAGCTCGAGGTGGTGATCTAAAATTTCAACATAGAATTTTGAAACTCATTAAATATGCTAATTTATTCATATATTTACAAAACTCACAAAAATTACTTATTTATTTGTTGATTGATTTTGAATATTTTTGTTCCATCTGAGAGCTACATTAGGTTCACCAAGGTTCTACACAGAGTTAAGAAACTTTGACTAGATAATTATTTATACTTCATTCATATGAAATTTATTCATAGATCACAAAAAATGCTTCTATGTCATTTCTTCATCAATTTCAATTCTATATCCTCAATTTATGTCACCAATATAATTCACTACAGTGTCAACTGACTAAAATTAAAATTGTGTTAAATTTTCTCGCGAGATGCCGGATGAGCTCAACATCATTGATGTGACAGTTTTACTTTTTCCCTCTCCTTGTTTTTCTTCTCTCTATCTTAACCCTTTTCCCTATTTTTTTCTCTTTTCTTTTTTTTTCTTTCCTTCCCCCTTTTGCCGCCTCCTTTTCGCCTACTGACCCGGAGGGCCAGAGCCCCTAAAGCCCCCATCCCTCTAGAATAGGCGCGTGATATACGACCGTCTTCATCATATGCAGGGTGGATTAGATGGATAGATAATGTAGGTGGAGAGAAAATAGATTGATATATTTATTGATAGGTAGACAGATAGAATAACATCTTAAACAAATTTAATAGAGATTAAGCAGATAAACAGACAACTATTTAAACAGATCAATAGATATTAGATTGAAAGATAAAAGGTAGACATACGGATAGACACATGTATTATGAGCAGATAGACAAACGATAGATAGATAGATAGATAGATAGATAAATAGATAGATAGATAAAAATAAATAGGCAGAATGATAGATAGAAAGACAGATATACTGACATTTAAACAACCTGGTAAATCATTAGATAGATAGATAGAAATATATATTTTTTTAAAAAGTGAAACAATTTTTCGAAAAGAGAAATAGATTTTCTTAAAAGTGGAATATACTTTTTTTTGAAAAGTGAAATATAGACCCGTCAAAAAAGTTTGGAAATCTGTGTTTGGTCACAAATTTCTCAAAACTCCCAATTTTACACAATACATATTTTACATCATTAAAAAGCTCATTTAATTCTCTTTAAAAATGATACCATGCTTGTCATGATCATGTTATCACGAAAAGAGCAGGATTCAAAAGTGTTGGATGAGGTCTGAATTGAAAACGCTGCAAAACGAGCAGAAATAGTCTTTTGTCTGTGTCCATAGAGATGAAAATCCATTCAAATCAAGCCCCTGTAGTAGGGTAAGTGTAGGTAATTGGAGACCGTAGGTAATTGGAGACCACTGAAGCTGAAACTATCCTGCCCTGCTTGCGCCTGGCTATAATGTTGTTATAGCGCCATCTACAGTTTCTACAATACTTCTGCAAGATCACTCTGCTTGTTTACGATACAGGTCGTCATTTAGTGCAGCAAAAAACTTCGAAATAGGTCAAGGTATGATATTTGCATCTTCAAATTTTGCTCTGGTGTAAAAATTCATTTTTCAAGGAATGTTGGGGCGTGTTCTCATAGTGAAGAGGTGATCGGTAAAAGTACTTCAAATAGGAAGTTTTGTAAGTGGGCTAGCCACACAAACACTAAAAACGGCCACTGTGTGTTGTGTATGGGTGATACTGTGGCCACAATGAACTGGTCAGTCCAATAATGTGTGTAGGTAATGGGGGACACCAACATGGCGACTGTTTGTTATGAATGGCAGGTGTCACAGGAAAGTCCTTGACAAAGCGTCTTTTCTTTTATGTAATGAATCTAAAAAAATGACTGCAGAAATGAGAATAAATATGGGCCTACTTTCCTTTCTTTTTTTTTCAGAAAAGTTATTTTTAAAGCACTTCAGAACATTTATGATTTAAAGCATCATTTATTATTGCAAACAAAAAGACATGTTTTCAACCACATCTGGTTGATGTTAAAATCATTGGCTACATGTATTTCTGTAAGAAAAGTGTTTGAACTTAGCATGACAATCCCATTTTTACTAAAGTTTTCTTGCAAATAACATGATTTGTAACTGTCCCTCATTACCTACACATTTAGGTAATGAGAGACCTTTGATGATGACGTCATTAATCCTCATTATCTTATTAATCAATTAATTTGTGTTCACCATTTTGTTACCAAATATAGAGTAGAAGTTGCTGAAGAGGAAAAAAAAAATTAAGAGTGTGTCATTTTCCATGTTCATGTAAATTATACAAATGAGCTTAACGGTCTCCAATTACCTACACTTACCCTAATTGTTTTTGAGATAACATGGTTTGAGTCGTGGTTTGAATTACCCATGCATGTTTCTTTGTTATGTGTTTGTTTGTAGAGGTGTGTTTGATTCCATGTTAATCATGTTAATGTTGATGCTGAGATCCATTAAAAAAACTTATCACGAATGAAAAAAGAACAGTGACTTTCAATATTGTGTCATTTTGCAACTTTTGAAATTTGACTTGGCTTCATTTTAAGGCGCTGCACCACCATGTGAACCATAATCATATCATATAGGATATCATTTTAAAGAAAATTAAATGATCAATTCATTTATATTAATAAAACATTTATTAATTAAACATTCATGTTTACTAAAACCGATGAGAAATTATCGATCAAATTCAAACGAAACCGCTGAGAAACTCACACATCACCTTTGGAAAAAGAACAGTGACTTTCAATATTTTGTAATTTTGCAGCTTTTGAAATTTGCCCTTGCCTCACATTTCAAGGCACTGCACCTCCATGTGAACCATAATCATATCATGTACGGTATATGCTTTATTCATTGATATTAATTACACATTGATATTTACTATAACCGAGTAGGGATTATCGATCAAATTCAGATTTCCAAACTTTTTTTGAGGAGTTTATATTTTTTTTAAAGTGAAACATATTTTTTGAAAAGTGAAATGTCTTTTTTTAAAGTGAAATATATATATTTTTTAAAGTGAACCAAATATTTTTTGAAAGGTGAAACATATTTGTTTGATAAAGTGGAATATATTTGTAAAAGTGAAATATATATATTTCTTTGAGTGAAATGGTTTAGTGGAAGAGAAACATATATTTTTAAGTGAAATATATATTGAATTGCTTCCCTATAGGCGTGCCATAAATAGGTGAATACTTCACTTCTATACATTTTCTCCTAAAAATCATTGGTGCTGTAGAGCCTTATTTCCATAGGTAATAGAACTTCGAAGTTACACGTACAGCTTTTGATGCAATTCAGTATTCTTTAAGTCAGAGAACTTTCTATAAACAAGTTGGAATGTTAGATGGAATTTAATTCTTCTGCTCTGTCTTTGTAACTTTCACTTATTCGTTTTATGGAGTTGACTTGGATTAGATGCTTTATTCTCTGTGCAGTCATGTTCTCTTGTACACACATTGATACACAGCCCAGTCTATGAATATAACATACTCATTAATGCACTGTGTTTTACACAACGTGGATACAGGGTACATGCATACACTCTGCCGATACACTACATACTCTTTGCTGATTGGTCATTGATTTATTCTATGTTTCATGTAATGTCTAATTAATTCGAGTTTCGACCTCGATTTTGGATGACTCTGCCTAGCCTCTATCTGGTGCACCATTCGTGATGTATTTCTTTGTGCAACTAGTATAACCATGTACAATATCAATAATCCTGGGTAATAATGTTCAAAACAACAAGAAAGGAATAGAGCAATTAGCTCAAACCATCGGAAATAATCCCTGACAATAGTTAAATGCAGTCATGCTGATTATTTGTGACCAGGCATGCTTATGGGAAAAAGGGTTGCCACTGAAATCAATTTATACTGAAAGAGGAAAATTTTCCGCTTAAAAATGATATTGGTCTGCATGGATGATCCTTACCAATGAGAATAACATACATAAAGTTAGTCCTACCGTATGTATCGTTAACATGCATGTCTATAGCCGAGGCCCTCATGCTAAACGTTGGTAAAAGAAGATAAGATAATCATCCTATAAAGTACCAGTAAATACTCCAAAGTACAGAGAACAAGAGCTTGATATAGTAGTCAATTCTTGAAATTTCATCAGTGTTCAAAATAAGGGTAATAAGTCTTTGTCTTTAAAAAAATGCAATATCCCAGATGGGCAAAAAATATGTGTCTAATAACAATAAAATTAAAGGAAAACTAGGCCACATATGCGGCTGACCACATCATGCACTGCTATATAGCTCGATCATGAGTGAATCACGCAGTGTGACTTTTTGTTGGTTTGGTTTGCCATGCCTGGTCACATTTATATGAAGGTCAAACCATTCCATTCATTTGAGGCTGTCATCACTTCAAATTGTCACAATGGCACTCTCTTAATTGCTTTCTTTTATATTTTGTTTAGGGGAAGTTCACCCTGAAGAAGTTTAATGTAAAATAGCACAAAAAATAATAAATATTGTTGAAGGTTTGAGGAAAATCTGTTGAAGATTAAGAAAGTTAATAGAATTTTAAGTTTTGGATTTGTCAGAACATCATAAACAAGCAGAGCTCTGTCTAACTTATGTCATATAAAATGCATGAATTTTATTTCCTTAATGGTTCCTGATGACTTATTTTGTTTTCTCTTCATGACCAGGTGTGAAATGATTTGTAAATTGATATAGAAAGGGTACAGTAAAAACCATTCTCAATTTTCTGAGAAAATGACATTTCATTATTTTTTTACCATTCGCTATGTAGGAATGCTGCTCGCATATGACGTCACAAATCAAATAATTAAAATTCTAATAACTTTTTAATTCTTTGATGGATTTTTCTCAAACATTTAGCAATTTTTTTCTAATTATTTTTGTGCTATTTTTTTACAATAAACTATTTGTCAGGGTGAATTTCCCCTTTGATGAGTAATAAATTTTTTAGAAATATTATCGATCCAGTGCTTACACTAGAACAATATCATTAATCTCTTATACATTTGTATACATTGCCTTGTAAACTTCTATCCAATGCATTGAATGCAGAAATAAATCAATCATTCATCAAAATAATGAACATTAATTTCTCGATCCTCAAAAACCAGTAATAGATAGAATATTGGCTGCGTTTCTTTGGCAGTTTCAATGCATCACTCGACTTATTTCATTTTCTTTGGCATTCAGGGTTAAGAAGAGCTCCCCTTCCCTCTTAGACATTTAGAATACATGTCCTTCCACTCAACATATTTTCTTGTATTTGAATTGCAACATGTCACACATCCCCTCCCCCATCTTCTTCCCTCACTCTTCACTCTCAACAATGTAATACCAAGAGCACACATCCACACAGACATATCAGATAACAAATTTGAATGCATTTAGTTTGATAGATCAAGTTATAATCAGTATTTATTAATGACTGACACACATGTATTAACAACCAACAAAGGGAAGTTTTTGTATATGCCTTTATTTACTTTCCTAGGTCACATTGTTGCATCAACTGTCAAAGTGGTAGCCCTGTGTTTTCACTGAAGTACAAGCCATCAGTAGTTCATAGAGTGATTTACAATAAAATAATAGGATATTAACCCCATCACTGTTGTATAGATTGACCCAGGGATTTGCTAGGGGAGGGGGTGCTTGGGGGCACAGACCAACAAATTTTCACAACCAAGAAAAATTGAGAATAGGAGAATGGATAAACAGTGAAATATGATATTGTTTTCCGGCCTCCTCAAAGTGTTGGCTCATCATGTCACTGAACCCTACTGCAACCATTTGTTGATATTTCTTTTTTCATTCATCCAAAATTCCATATTCAATTATCTTTGTTTGTTACTATTAATGAACTGCCTTCCTAAGCTGTTGAATACAATTATGGCATATTTCCTTGCCAATACATTTAGCCGAAATTCCTCAAATCTCTATAGAGTGTACCTAAGGCCTTTGATTATTCTGAGCATGACATAAATCAGGGTGATATAGATACCAAACAGAGATTTGAATCTATATTACTATAACCAAATACAGGTAAACTTGTCTAATATTTGCCCAAGTCAAAGTAATTCTTTTAAAACTAGATATAAGAAGAATAATCAATGACCCAAGCTCCTCCCCCCATAAAAAAATCTTTGACCAACCACATATCTAAAAACTTGAGTGGGTTCATATCTAATACTGATTGGCAACCCTCCCCCAAAAAACTAGAACCATCACTGAAGTTTATTAATACCCCACCATATACTGTTATCATGGCAATGGTTTCCAACACTTTAAAGATATGTCTTGCCTACCCCAAGACAAATGTGTGAGTTAGATATCAGGAGAATTGGTTAAAAACTGATGATGTAGTTCACACTGCAAGATTTTTGCCAAATTTAATATATTGACATATGTTGTTCCCATGGCAACACAATTTTTAACACAAGGGAAATATGCCATGCACATCTTTACCTCAAGACCAATGTGTAAGACACATTTAATGAGAATTTGTTGAAAAGTGATGAAGTAGTGCAAACTGCAATATTTTACCTAATTTGGGGCATGTAATACATTGTTACCATGGCAACTTGATTTTCAACACACAAAACATGTGTCTCAGACATCTTTACCTCAAAACCAATGCATGAGCCAAATTTCATGAGAATTGTTTGAAAAAATAGAACAAAATGACCATATAAAAAGTAAACATTGTCAACATAGTCATGCATTTATAAAATATATAAATATCTCTGATATATACATCTTATTAATAAATTCTAAAAAATCTCTTTTGCCATTAACTGTACACCTGATAGAACAATGAGAATGAACTCATAAACTTATGGTGCAGCACTGAGCAGACTTTGAAGTATCTAGGTTACTCGTATCTCTCAGTAACTTACACACAAGAAAATGATGGAGAACCAACACCCCTACCATGATGCAATGCATTTACCGCTGGTTTATCACATTCTTACAGTAATTGCTATTGTATTCAATGATATAGTGACCTGACCACTGATGCCACTGTCTTTAGGTGGAGTGTGTCTGTGACATCCTTCTCTGATGTTATTGGTAAGGCTTTCAAAGACACAGTGACTTGAGAAGATTACCAATGCTACTGTCATGAGGTAATTTGACATCCTGCTCTCGTGTTGTGACCTGACTACCAATGCCACTGTCATGAGGTGGAGTGTGACATCCTTCTCTGATGTTATTGGTAAGGCTTTCAAAGACATTCTGAGCCGAGAAAATCAGCACTGCTACTGTCATGAGTTGGAATGTGACATCCTTCTCTGATGTTGTTGGTGAAGCGTTCAAAGACACTGTGACCCGAGAAGAAGATTATCACTGTTACTGTCATGACTGTGACATCCTGCTCTGGTGTTGTCTCTTGACATGATAGAGCAAACGTAGAACAGCTGCGGGGGTAACACCCTCTAGTCGACTAGCAGCACCAATCTGAAAGGAATCCAGGGGTACAAGGAATTGGTCTAAGATAACATCTTATATATCTTCAAATAATCGCAGTACCAACTATAAAGAAGTGTGAACTGTGGGTGCAGTCTAACAGTATAAGCTTAATTGATAGTTGGTTCCAGTAAAACATTTGTGTCTGTCAACTGGGTATTGTGGCCTGCTCTTTTAACCACATGAGAGAGTTACAAGCTTATTCAGAGGTCTAGGGTTCAAACCATGGGTCGTCTTTCAGATGGTAACTGTAAAGATACATGTCCCTGATGTAATTCAGCAAGATACTCTCCACTCTTCACATACTTGTCGGACAAGACACTAAACATGCACCTCTTGACTATACAGACTCATAAACTTGACATTATTTAATTGAATATAATGATTCTGAATAAAAAACACTTACGGTTGTTGGTCTTGCTTGGGTGAGTTTGTAAATAGCTTCAGTAGAAAGTTTTATGCTGCAAATTGTAAAGGCAAATATCAATTGAATTATGTTTCTTCAGAGTGACAGAAAATATAATGGTAGAATTCGGATACAGAATAAGTGGTTATTTATCAAGTGCCCCCTCAGAGACCACCCTAAACGATTCACGCTGTATTTTTTTACCATACCGCTCGATGACTTTTTAATTTCAAGCCTTGTGCAACTATTGAGACCAATTTTTGCAACGCCTGGGTAAGTGGTTACGCAACATTTTGTAAGTGCATGTCAGACGAAAATTGATCAAAAATGAGATTTTGTGTACAAAGTCAATGTAATTGTGTTTTCAACCAAAACAAATGTACGATTATTTTTAGTTTCGGTGGTCTAAATGGATTTGTTTTATGCTGTTCATGTCCCTGACAAAGGTCATCGAAAAAATAATGACAAACAAAAGGTCCTAAAAACAAAGAAATACATAAGAAATTTCAAAAATAGAAAAAATACATAAGAAATCGATCTGATATTGCATTTTTTTCATGTAAATTTGCTTAGAACACCACAAGAGTATATACACCAAAAACTAGAACATTTGGAGCTTTATTAGAGAAAATTAGAAAAAAATATGATTTTGCAAACTTGTAATTACTAGTATAATTACACATAAATTGGCATAATCACCAAATAGTGATTTACATGAAATAAATTACAATATAATTTTGAAGATTATGCTCCAGACATCCTCCTTGCCAATTTACGGCACAATTACGCGACTGATAGCTGATATCTCAAGGGGGGCTGCAAGCATGAGCCCCCCCCCCCCCCAAAGTTTAAATTTTTATCTCATTGTTTAGCACTGAGCTACTAAATCAATAAGACCTTAACAGAAAATGTAATTGGCTAAATTTATATGGTCAACTCAGTAAACAACTTCTTTAGAAAGCCAAGGATATAGGAATATTGGCAAATGAGGAAGTTTTTATACCAAGGCACTATGTACAACTATATTTGGTTATTTTGTGTGGTCGTTTTTCAATCATTTTTATTCCATCAGCAATAGTTGAAACATATTATTAGATTGTAATTCTTGATCTTAACAAGGATATGGAAACTAGGGTTACCAGCTGTCAAAATTTAGGATTTAAAAATTCAATCCCACTTTGATGAAACACCAGGAAAATTATTGAGGATCTCATACAGTGCAAACCCATCAAGACTTACAAACTGCTTTATAAACAACCCCTTGCCAACTAGATTAAGAATAATTGATAAGAGAGGATGAGACAAACCTGTTATAATCAAGATCTTCAGGTAGTTCTAATCCTTCATCCGCCTGTACTTCAGCTATGGCTGCCTCTTGTTGTGGAAGAAGAGGAGCATAAATACCTGCATGGATTACATATAAAATAAACACTGCATGAAACTAAGCACCATCACTAACACTATCACGTATCAAAGCATCATTACTCAATAACAATTACATCACTGGTGTCATGTAACACGAGGCTTGCTAACAGTAATAAATCCAATATCTTAAATCTTATCAATCATGAATGGGGTTGGTTGAATTTACCCGACAATCACAAGAGCTACCCAAAATGTTAGAACAAATTTATTGCTGAGGGAAAACATATGCCTGTGTATGTGGAGAATTTTTTTTAGGCCATTCGAACACTCGGCAAAATGTTTATCACTTGTATACCGGTATGTGGGTGGAGTTTTCTGCCCATTACAGTTGAAAACAAATTCTGAACTGTAAGGTCCCATTTATCACATGAGTCTGTAATATGTTGTAAAATTAAGTTCTGAAAAATTGCACCAAAAAAAAAATCATTATTTAGTGATTCAGCAAGCGAAAAATAAAGTGACAAAAACACCATCTCAAAATTATTCCATATCATTATACTCCCCAGGATATGAATAAAATTATTTTTCAGTCACAAATATCTTGAAAAAATCTGCACCAATTTCATATTTTTTCTTTCAACTTTTTAGAATATAATCCTTGTGAACAATACCAAATAGATATCAAAGTGATGGATAAAAAAAACCTGTTTGTAATGGTGAATTTTGTCTTAAATTAAATCTCATTTCTGAAGGGATTAAATCTATGTGACAAAGAAATGGAACCTACCTTCAATTTTCAATCTTTCAGCTAGTTTGTAGTCCTCAAGAAAAGCAAGACCCTCTGTGGGTAAGGCCGAGGTAAGATGATTGACTGCTATACCAGGGAATTGTAGTATATCCATTGCACTAGTAGAGAGAAACATTGATTGATAATTCAAGTATAACTTGTAGAGAAAATTAACTTCAAAAACTTTTTTTATATAATAGCCAATTCAATAATAGGATCCAATTTTAATAAAGTGCTTTTACCAGAATGGCTCAAAGCGCGTTAAAGCATATTATTACCCCGGTCATTGGATTCATTTCAATCCCGCATGAAAAGTGCACAATTTCCACTCCCTGGGGAACATTCCTTGCATTCATCGCTGCCTCATTATGGCGCTGGCAAAATCAAACATACAATATCTTTCACATCCTATCGGGTACCCATTTAGCACCTTGTCGAGAGTGGCAAAGTGTGGATTAACGCCTTGCCAAAGGACGCTAGACTGTGGTGGGATTTGACCCTCTGTTTACAAGTCAGAACCATTACACCACGGCTCTTCCACATTGATATGTAATAAGCAATATGCTTACCCGGTAGTATGTACAAATTCACTTACAATAAGGAGTTCTTGATTTCCCTAAATAAACATGGGAACCTCACTCCCCCCCCCCTCCCCCCACACAAAGGTATTTGAAAAAGCTGTTTGTAAATGTATGAATTATCAAGGTGAAAATTAATACCTCATCTTGTCTGGTGACATACTGCTTCCAAACACAGCTTGAAAACCATGGTTCTTAAGATGTCTTCGCCATTCATGTTTGTGCAGCTTGATTGACCTTAGAAGTTCTTTGCTCTCTTCAAGATCTCTTCTTGTCTCCATTGCACGTTCAAACCTGTCTTGCGATACACATCCAGCCGCAAAACCTGTGAAAGAATATGGTATTTGAGCAGCAAAATCGAAAGGGGTATTTTGCAAACTACCCTGGCCCTGAATCTAAACCAAATTGCATGTGCCCACATTTTTCTGGTAGATTGCAATACTAAAGAGAGCTACCGTACATTCTAGCATACCTATTCCACCCTTTTCTTATCAGTGCACTTTTAAAGTCAATGCTCATTATTAGTGTATAACTATTTAAGGATACAATGAATTTCTTTTAACAAGAAATCATAAATTGTTGGATGATCTTGGCTAGATAACACAAAGGACGATGGGTAACAAATATGAAACAAAGCTATTTGGTAGTGTTTTAAACAAAATGTGCATTTAATGAAGCTCTTGATTTGCCATTGGTATTCAGTCAACAGGAATGACGGGCTTACACACATGTTCATAGCTGCTACATATCAAAATAACTTATAGAACAACCTGACAAGGCAAGAAATGTACATAATTTGCATCTATGAATTACATTCACATGAACTGGCTGTACTTTTGGGAGATATCTAAAATGTTTCCCTGAAAAGATCCATTTCACATTCATCTAACAAAACTACAGGAAAATTATCCTGCTTCAGCCAAATATATTAGATGATTGTCTAAAGGCAAGCCAATATAACAGAAATCCCATGTTTGAACTAGAAGTGTTTGGCAATAAGTTGGTAGAAAACAATCTGTACAATTCTACTTCCCTGTATGTAGGAAGCTTATATTAGGTACTTCAAATATAACAAGTCTTAAAATACTGGGAAAGATAAAGAAAAAGAGGAAGGTCATTGGAAAAACAACAGATGGCTTGCATCAAGAAGGATGAAAAGAATGAGTCCTCTGATTCAGTTAATGATTGAAGCACATGAAGAATGAAAAAAAAACACCAAATCAAGCAGTGATGGAAGAGAGAGAGAAAACAATGAGAACTGTTGCTTTGACCTAAAAATATCTATACTGACCTTTGTGCGTAAGTCTGAGGTCTGCATTATCAGGTCGGAGGGTCATACGGAACTCAGTGCGACTGGTAAACATGCGGTAGGGTTCAGAAGTGCCTCTAGTCGTCAGATCATCAATCAAGACACCGATGTAGCCCTCTGTTCTGCTAATTATAAAAGGAGGTTGTCTTCTAGCTTTAAGAACTGCATTGATCCCAGCAATGATACCCTGTAGAGAAAATTAACACTCACATTGATTCAAACAAACTCTTTGCATCTTCATATTGGTATTGGGATTTTACTGGTATATTCATTAGTTAATAACATTTATATTATCCATTTGTAATTTTAATTCACTCTTCAAGTTCAAACCTAATACCTTCACCCCTACCTCCCCCATCATATCTTTCCTTCTCACTATCAGGGTGCCAAGCCTCACAGGGAAATTACCTTCAATGAATTGCCATTATTTATCCTAACTTTCTTAACTCTGAAATAGGAATAATTTTGCTAAGATTAAGAACGGAACAGCATAGCAGTGTGTGGCATGATTATCAAGAATGGGAAGATAAATAAACTAAGAGCTTATTATAAAAGTTAAAACTCAGACCATTTCCTCCAAGTTCAGGCAAGGTGGGAGATCAGCAAATGGATGTCAAGCAGGATTTTATTGAAAATAGGAGGGTGCTATGGAGTAGTATTTCAATCATCATTGAATTATCTAATTCTTGGGACTATAACATCAAGTTGAAATTATTTCATCAGTATCATAATTGTGACTTTATGTATCCATCACAGAGCAAAAGACCACAAAGACAGGCTGCCATGAAACCAAAAACATGCGTTCAATCTACCAGTAAGGGCCAATCAGTTTCTACACGGAACAGCCCATCAATTTCAAACGCTAACACACCGCCTACAAGCCCGGTAACACAAGTGAGACGTGCTGCCTCGACACGAGAAGATAACATATTCAAACAGCGACATAGAATCCATGCAGGAAGATGAGAGAACAGCGAACAAGAGAACAGCGACACAGAATCCAAGCAGGAAGATGACGTAATCACCATGGCGCATTACGCCATTTCCGAGGTCGAGCAGTAATCTTCTTCAACATTACACTATCCCCATACAGATGTTAGATAATCTTCAAGTTTGGATGACTATTTCACAAATATGGCAAGATTTGAACAGATGATCAAGAATGCAGTGGATAGCTTCGCTGAAAAGTTACAGGAACTGGAAGTCAAAATGGAAGCACTGTTTAATCTTGAGCAGAAGCAAGTGGATGATCTAACAGAAGTCCAAAATGGAATGAAAAGCAAAATAGAAACCATGGAAAAGGAAATCACAGAGCTCCGATTGGAAGTCCAGCGAAATAAAGCAGCGGGAAACAAGAGTGAAAGATTCTCCAGGAGAAACAATGTTAGATTGGTGGGTATCCAGGAAGCACCTCAAGGAGAACGCGAAGATCACCCTGGTTGAAGAAATCCTCCACTTAAATTCATGGTGAAAATAAAAGTAGAAAGAGCTTATCACTGCTTAAGACAAGGCGATTTCATGTATAATGCACTATTGAGGATCACTCAGAAACTCCTAATACAGGAAGTGTTAGGCGCTGTATGACAAAATACCACCAACCATCTCAATGGATTGCTATATCCTATTATACAAATAATGAATGTTTTACGAGTGCAATGGACAGAATACTTCAGGAGGTGAAAGATGAAATGATCCACTTCATCTTTCATAGAATGAAGTATTCTGTCTAATGCACAAATGAAAAGAACATTTATTTGTTTTATCACACAAAAAAGTAGATCCTCATCATTTGACATTCATAAATGTGAATGCAAAAGCGCATTCAGTGCGAATGAGGTCTGTTGAATGTCACATACCTACAAAATGAGCATTGCATTCAAACACTAGTGTTTTCAAGTGAAGCGCTGGTGGTCTCGGCAAGCATGCAATGGACAAAATCGTATGGATAAAATATTGCAGGATGAATGGATCTAAATTGCACGGATGATGAGATCTCGGCTGTTGATCACGCCAAAATTGGCATGCAGATTGCCTAGGACATAATCTACAAAAATTGTATATTAATTTATTTCTTGCAAATTACTATTATGTGATTTTGGTAATTCATACTTGACGGTCAAGTCCAGCTCAGAATAATGTTGATATGAAATCTATATGGCACAACGCTGAAAAATTTCATCTTCAGTTTTTTATTTTTTTAATTATAAAATATTTCTATTTTTACAGATTTGATAATAAGGACCAACTTATAAGGCAAGACTTGAAAGTAAGAAGTCAGCGAGCGGCACAAAATAACTTCTGTGCAGCGAAAATATTGCGCGAATCATGGGGGGGGGGGCGGCTTAGGGTTAAGAACTTGCCAGTTTGACAACACAATCTTTTTCACTTTATCACTTTAACTTCACTTCTACTAGTTAAGTCTTTATCCAACCATCTTTATTTTGTTACCTGTGCTGCTGCTTCTTCATATCCTGTTGTACCATTGATCTGACCAGCAAAGAACAGCCTCGGTATCTTGAGTGTTTCCAGTGATGGCTTGATTTCTCTTGGGTCTACATAGTCATACTCAACACCATAACCTGTTGATCAAAAAATGAGCAAGATAATTATTTTGCTTAGACTTCATAATGCACACCCATATCAAGAAAGTTAGTTTCATTCCTTTATCTGTAAATAAAGTAAGCAACTTGCCATTTTGTAATACTTTTCCTTTTTTAGAGCAATTTTTGTAGAAAATGGTGAATTTGTCCATTTAGAATTCTCCATGGGGATTGCTACAGAACACAGCCATTCCCCCCCCCCCCCACCCCCCATTTCGCACAGCTTTGCTCACTGCAAAAGATATTCTAATTGCTATTGTTTGCAGCATACTTAATCCTTTTCCGCTTTTTTTTTCTCTACTAATGTGAAAAATCTCACAATACAGATGAAGTCAGTTTTCCAACAAAGTACTTTTTCTTCAACAATCCAAAAAGCTTGTTTCAGAAAACAATAATACATGCTACATATCCCCAAGAAGAAATATCTGGCCATCCAGTTTCCTTGCACTAAACCTGTACAACATTTCCTACCTGGTTTAGTCATTATGGCATTCTCTAAACCCTTGATACTATGAATACACTTCTCTTGTAGGTTAGGTGGAAGAGTCACAGAAAACCCCTGCATGTACACAATGTCTGTATTCAGACCTAGAAATGAGAAGGAAAACAAAATCATTGTAATCATTATCACATCATGATATATATATCTATAGCATTCAAGTACATGTAACTATAAATAAGAATAAGTCATATAAAACAAAGCAAACACACACAATATACAAACAAGTATCTACTAACATGCAGGGGGGCAAATAAATATGTCTGAAATTCCTGTCCCCCCCTCCTGATTTTTTGGAGGCTGCATTATATGGTGAGTTTGATACATGCACACCACAGGTTCTGTATTAAGACCGACATGTACAGAGAACAAGAGATTCCACAAACCTCTGACAACAGAAGGAAGCATTAAAACAAAATAACCAGAAGGGAGAGATTCTTAAACTCATACCAACAATGTGTATCAATTATAAAAACAGTCTTCAGTGTATTGATCCTACCTTCAGGCTCTAACCAGATCTGATGTGATCTATCACCAAACCTAAGACATTTAGACTCAATTGAAGGGCAATATCTGAGGAAATGAGAAATGGACAACAATCATCATCAACACAGCAAAAAAGCTTCTTTTTATACATGAGCACTTCCATGGATAATTCATATATCTCAAACTCTATCGAAATAATTTTTCTTTGCCTTATGAAAAGTTGTTATGCCAGGTTATGCTATCAAATTATAATGAACTTGGTCGTTGTGAAGAGACATAGAATTATAGAAATATGGCAGTCACACACCACCACAATCATTATCATCATCATAGTCATTATCATCATCATCATCATCATCACCATCGCCATCACCATCATTATCATCATCATCACCATCACCATCATTATCATCATCATCATCATCACCACCATCATTATCATCACCATCATCACCATCGCCATCACCATCATCATTATCATCATCATCATCATCATCATCATCATCATCACCATAGTCATTATCATCATCATCATCATCACCATCGCAATCACTATCATTATCATCATCATTATCATCATCACCATCGCCATCACCATCATCATTATCATCATCATCATCATCATCATCATGACCATCATGATCATCATGATCATCGTTGTCATCACCATCATCATCACCATCATCATCATCATCATCACTATCATCATCATCATCATCACTATCATCATCATCATCAATGTCATCATCACTATTACCACCACCATCACCACCACCACCAGCAGCACTGCCACCACCAACAGCATTAGATACCCCCACTCATTGATATCACTCTAATAATAAACCAAAAAAATTACCTTGGTCCATTAGCCTCTTCCTTGACATGAACATTGAGATGTTGGTTGTCAATACATAAGCGATGCACTGTCGGGTTAGAATGAGTCAGGTGACAGATCACCTGATCTTCAGGCTGTGGAAAGACACAAAATCTTAATCCATTAACCCAAAAGAAATTTGGAGGATGAGAACAATTCATATGAATGGAGCGAAAATCTACAGATTACAGTTACACACGACAATGTCCATGTACTTAGATTCAAGGTTTGTTTAAATAATGCATATTGAATGCCATATTTCTTCTGTCCATTTGCTATTAATAGAAGTTTTCTAGCAAAATTCATGTCTTTCATGGTCAATGAATTACACTGCTGATTTCCAATATGAATTTATTGAAATTGAAGATAAGACCATGATCCCAAAGTAGGAGAATGAATTTACCTTTATAGCAACCGTGTCAGTCATGAAGGAGAACGGTACAGGAGGGACATCTCCATAGTTTGCTATTAGGTCACTGTAGTCTATAGTCTTACCATCCAAACGAGGAGGGGTCCCTATATCAACATGGTGTGCAAAAACAGATACTTAACAACCTCTTGATGGTTCATCAAAATAATTTTCATAGAATAGCTATATTTTTCTAATAAATATTTTTAACACACATGTTACTTATATTATATTACAGGTTCAAGGATGTAACCACTGGTGAGTGCGTATGAAGGTCACATGATCATGATTTAATAATGTGCAGCATTAGTATGCTCGTTCCAGCCGAGCATGTTAAACTGAATCACAATGTAAAATATGCGTTCTTTTCAAAGAAAAGGATATGTCATGAGTTTCAATGTGCTAACTTTATAGACAGGTATACGGAATAAGCCTGTAATGCCACAAAAGAGAGCATGTTTGATCTCTTGAACACACTCATAAATGTGAATTATATGTATTCCTTTAATAACTCATTGGCCCAAATTCACAAAGGTGGTTTTTAAAACCATCAGTTGAACCCATGGTTTATGCAGATTTCCAGTAGAAATTACGCTTTACTGCGTATATTAAACAAATGTCCAATGCTGATGCATGCTTTTGCCACAGTGCGCCAAACTGACACCTGTTGCCGTGGGTAAGTATGCTATTTTATTCAGGAGTCCAATGTTTGAAGAGTGGACTCATTAATTCAAAACAGTGACCTCATGAATAGAATAGTGTACTTAACCACGGCAACAGGCATCAATTTGGCGCACTGTGACAAAAGCGTGCATCAGCATTGGATATTTGTTTGATATACGCGTTAAGTAAGCGTAATTTGTACAGGATATCTGCATAAAGTAAGGGTTCAACCGGTGTTTTCAAAAACCACCTTTGTGAATTTGGATCATTAGGTTTACAAACCTATTGCCTTGTGGCAGGTGTACAAGATTGAACGATAAAGATTCAAGAGATAGAGAGAAATCAAATCAAGCAATGTACAATCACAGCAGCCTTGAAGTGATTGAAATATGGCAGAGAATATTTTGTGAATTGATGGATGGTGGGCAAAGGAATAATGAGTATATTCTTATAATGTTCTAAACAAGCACACATTAAATAATACAAATAAATGATTGTATACATGGTCTGACCCATTACATGAAAAAAACACTTAAAAATCAAATCACATATCAACTAAAATTGTTATGAAAACTGCATAGATTTTAGCACAAAACAATTGTTTGGTAAATAATTTATTAATTTTATGAATCATATCAGGTCAGTCAGGATAATAATATCCTAAGCTTCCATTTAATTTTGTCTTATCACAAAAACAAGATTGGAAGCATGGAAAGAAAGAGGAAAATTGATTGTAACAGCATGCTAGTTTTGCATGCTTCGGTAGACATTAAAGCTCCATCTACTGTCTAAATCCTTGCAGCAGCAGGATTCAAAAGTGTACATTGTGTCTTGCAGTCTACAATTCATCAATTAAAATATTGTGATATACAGATAGGATGGCAGATTATGAATCACCAAATTTAAAGAAATTCTAAATATACATGCCTGTTTTTAATCTACCCAGAGTAAATCCAGCATCTTCAATTGTCTTAGCCAGACCTACTGAAGGTTCATCTCCTATTCTCCCAGCAGGTCTCCTATCTAAACCAAGATGGATCTCTCCTCTTAAGAAGGTTCCTGTAGTTATGACGACTGCACTGCTGTAAATAGTCTCACCGTTCTCTACATATATTACAAGAGATTCAAATGAAGAAAATGAAAGTATGAAGTTGCTCAACTTTCACTATCTACATTATATTCAGGTCTCCAGGGGTAAAATCTTGAGAATCAAAGTGACAAGCACAAATTCAAAGCTGTCAAGTGCCATTGCATCTTATTCTTAGTGAAATAAACTTCAATCTACTACTATTACATCAGGCATGGTTTTATTTCACTGGATTTATATTTAAAAAATACATATTTTGAAATAGCTTAGAAACTTGACCCTAAATCAATATGAGACAAAAATACATTTATCTTGCTCCTAGCTTTATAATACCTCATTTTAAAATAGCAAACATAATTCAAATTCATGCAATGTATAAATCTGTAAATATTACCTTGTAAAAAAATATATATTTGATATTAATGATTACCTACAAGACATTTGAGACCAACACTTAGCAGTGTTTTATTTCAAATCAAAATGAATATAGTGTTCAAGTTCTGCCAGGTATTAGATATTTGATTGTAAAGTCAGGTGATAAAACATAACATTCGATAAAGCTTGTTTCTCTGGGCTCGCCACACTTTGTAGTGTTGTTGTCTACATTCAACACTCAGCATGAAGGAGTGCATTTTGGAGTGGGGTTCACAAACTTTTGAGCACAACAGGCAAATAAATACACAACATCGACATCGAATTTAAGAAATTCAACAATTAAATAAGTCTGAAAAAGATTCATCCAAAACCTTGAAAGAAAATTATACTATAAATGGATATGTATTACTTCTTATTTACCCAACACCACTCCTGAACAGACTGGCTTATCACCATGACAACCATCCATCTCACCAACCTCCTCCTCTGTAATGATAAGATCTTCTACTGGAGCAGCCCTGACAGTCAGGTTTGGTGTATGAAGTATTTCATCTTGCATATAGCTTTGGTACTGATCCCTGTCAATCTGGGCCCGAAGTCCCTGCAGTTCACCAATTTAATAAAAAGGACTGATGGTCTGTGCTCATTAAAGACATTTGTTTTTAATAATTAATTTATTCATCATTTATGTATGTATTTTTCTTTGAAAATATTATTTTTGCTTATTTGTAAAGCACTGTGATACAGTCATTGTGAAGAGCATTCTTTAAATACTAATAAAATGTATTGTATATTGTATTTTGTTATATTGTATTGTAATGGTACTGCACCCTTAAATAATCTTTTGGTGAGTCTCCAATGCTTTCTTGATCCCACATTCATTTTTCTATGCAGAAGGATCAAATGAAGGGATAAGATGAAGAGCAGGATTTTCACTTTATACAGTAATTATTTTAGACTTTTATCTAAATCCAGGATTTTCACATTTTTGCCAACTTCTATAAATTGCTGCTAAGGATTCCTTTTAATATCAGTACAGCAACATACTTTCACAAAATTCAAATGCTTGATTCTTGGGAACTGTGATTAAATAAACCCAATCATGCATTAAAGCTTTGAGCTACACGAGTAGGCCTACTCAAAGAATTCGCAAAAATTTCATGAAATTAAAACTACATACCAACATCCCTTTCATTTGCAGCGTTGATATTTTGCAGGGCAACTTGCCTACAAAACACAATATAGTTGCACATTTTTGTCAAGATAAAAAATGTCTCCATTTTGACACTATTATTTACATTCTTGCATTTTTTATGACCAGGATATTTTATGGGTGACAACCCTATATTACTACACAAATGGGAAAAATTGTGGGTACAAGAATTGCTGAGGATAACAATAGGGTTATTGATGCAAGTTAAAAGGGCAGCTACAGCCAAGAGTTTTGAGGATATTAAGCCCTGATTATCCCAAAAGAGCAAAGAATATTGGGAGGGAATTTGTCAAACTGAGTGACAAATGAAGCTCCAAGTTTCTGTGTTAATCATATCGTCATCTTACCCAGACTGCAGGTCCTTTCCGTCTATTCAAAACTTTGTATTGGATGCCAGCTTTATCTGCAAAATAACAAAAAAAAAACTCTTTCACTCTTCAAAAATTGTTTTAGAACTATTTTTTTAATGGCTTATGATTTATCATCTGGTTTGGTACTTGGGATATATATAGATATAATTCAAAAATTTGCTAGAAAATGAAAATTCCTACAAAATGAACTCCAAAACTTTTAAACTAAATATAAGGATCATTTTGATGTAAAAGAAATAGGAAAGAAAATGCATATTACAAAGGAATGTGCTGTATATCATCGCAAACTATGAGAATCATTTGTAACAAGGGCTTCGGATTGTAAAATTTCCAGATACTTTCCTCTAAATGAAAAATAGAGATATGTTGCCTCCACATCAACTGATGAGAAGCATAGTAAGCTCCTTGCAGTATGAAGGATGCATTCAGGAGATATAAAAAAAAATAAAAGTATAGACCTACTAAGACAGTGTAATGAAGTTCAATGAAGAATTCAACTTACCACAAAGTCTAGCACAGATTCCATCCAAAGCATCAACTTCTCTCATAAGATGACCTTTTCCAATGCCTCCAAATGATGGGTTACATGACATTACACCTGACAGCAACAGAGAAAACAAGCAATTACTTGCAATTGATTGTTTAGTGGTACTACAATTTCCCAATTCCCTTAATTGGGAAATACAGAATTGCTGCCAAATCACAAGCATCAATGTCCATTGGAATTTGCATTTAACAAATCAAAATAAGTTCCCATGGTATTTTCATAATAGCAAAGTTACTATAGGGTTAGGTTTTAAGTTATTTTCTGTATTAAGTGTTTCTTAATCATCATTTTTCAACAGGATTTGTTGTTGATTTATTTTATATATCCTGATGTCTGCATTTTAAAAGAGTCAGAATTTTCCCCTCATCAGACATCCATTCGAAACATATTTTAATGTACAAATGAACACATTCTTCCGAATATCCACAAAAATATACTTCAATAAGCAAGTTCTTTCTCATAATATGACTCACAAAAACCAATATTTTTCCTAAAAATATATTTCCAAAATGTGCATGTGTTCAAAGAAATATATATCTTAAGAAAGAGTGCATTTTAAGTATTCTGAAACTTCATTCATCCAGCTCAAATTTTATTATATAATTTGAAAATAATTTCTAAAACTAAAATAACTGAATCAGAATGTTTTAAATTATTTCTGTTCATGCTGAACCAGTGTCATTGTATCTTCTTTTCCTTTATTTCCCATCAATCAGAGAAATAGGTTTGATAAAAAATATGTAACAATGTGATTACGGTACAATTTCAATTTGAATATTTAGCTCAAATAATATATCATTATCGAGGTAAAGTTTAGTGAAGAAAACACCCATGTAGAACTGGCCTGAAATGGATTTTTTTATCTTTCAAAGAAAATATTGTTTTAAAGGCTTCTATTATCTGGAATCTTAACATCAAAAGCAAAAATAGCTGAAATCAGCTAAAAAGTTAAATTCTCACACATTGGGCCTTGAGAGTGAGTCATACAGTACCTATAGTTTCAATCTTATGAGTCAAGAGTAATGTTTGAGCTCCCATACGAGCTGCTGCACCAGCTGCTTCACATCCAGCATGACCTCCTCCTACAACTATCACATCATATCTCTCATTTCCTCCAGTTGGTGTAGTAAATTCAGATCTGTTTCTTAGATGGCGGGCAAGGATTTGTCGACTTCTTGCTCTCATTCCAAGCCACGCAGATCTTTGAGCAAACATCTTGCAGTAGACTCAACAAACTGCAAAACAAAACATGTCACTATTATCTATTAGTACACTTAAAGGGGAATGAAACCTTTGGAACAAGTGGGCTTGGATGGAAAGAGAAATATCAAAGAATAAAAACAAAGAAATTTTGAGAAAAATCAGACAAATAATGAGAAAGTTATAAGCATATATTTAATATTGCAATCACTAATGAAATGGAGATCACCCTATTGGCAATGCGACTAAGATGTGTGATGTCACATGTGAACAACTTTCCCTTTGATGGGACTATAAAATATCCCCAAAATGTCTCTTTTTGCTCTTTTATATGGTGATACAAACCTTTGACCATAAAATGTATTCCATGAAAATCTATATTACAGGCCCTAGCTTCTATAGTTCATGATCTACTGTTAGATGTGATAAAGCGGCAGATTTATATATCTTTTTTAAGTAATGGGAGAGTTGTTCACAAGTGATATCACACATCTTTGTCACATTGCCAATGGGAGGATCTTCATAGCATTAGTGATTGCAATATTCAAATGTTCATAACTTTCTCATTATTTGTCCCATTTTTCTCAAACTTTCATTGATGTTTCTTTGATTTTTCTGTTTTCACACACATCTTGTTTTCATGCACATCTCTATCAAATAAAAATGAAATGAACCCCGTGTGGTAGAACATTGGCAAAGTTTGTACCATTTATGCTTTAATAATTTATCTTAATCTACAATACTCTTCACACACAAATTAGTGATTTTGACAGAATAATTTTCTACAATAATAATTCATCACATATCTTTGCTCAAGGCTAAATTCATTTCTTTAAAATCTTGTTTAATAATAAAGAAGAGACATATTTCTGTATATAAACATACTGATCTAAAAAGAGGCAGAACAAAACACTGAAATGCATCTCCTTCCTTTTATCATGGAATATATTTTAATATCTACCAACCTTTAAGAGATACAGTTGATTTAACCATCATTCTATTTCTGAGTTTACAAGCTTTCCAATGATACCAAACTTGTTGGGGTTCCTTGACAAATTTAAAATCTCATGGAAGAAATTGAGTAATTGCTGAGAAATAAGGAAAATAAGCACGGATTCGGTCACTTCCGTCGGGTCTTTATTCCAGCAATAATAATACACTGTCCCACATGTGCCTATCTGTGTTGGTGATCTTCAGTGAGAACGTTTTTCAGTGTAAATTTCAAGATTTCACAAAGTTCAGTTTATGTTTAACTGTACCCGATCTAGATCCTCGATGATATACTGACAAGTGACAATTAAGCCTGGTTTTACAGACTCTCTCATGAAATCAGTGTTTACTGCAACTACTGGCATTTCTCTTTGAGTCAAAAGTTAGAGCTTTGTCTTTCACACAAGAATCCTGCAAGTGGCCTCTCATTTCTATTTAATACTTCGCTGGAAAATACAATACAAATTTAAAGAGGTAGTGGGTTAATATTGTAACTTAATGATGCATGCAAAATTCTCCCTCAACCAAAATTTCTTGCTGGATTCTGCAAAAACATATTGTTTTACAAAAAGAGACATTTGGAATACGGACTTTTCATCAAGTTAAAGGTCTTATTTAAGATGATTCATATTTTCGGAGAAAACAAGAAAAACATATTTTCAGCACAGTACATGAGAATAAGTGTCATACTCAGAGATGCAAGGGAAATTATTGTCAATATAAATGCACTAAAAAATTACAGAAGAGACCGTTCTATTCATGAATCTATTACTATGGTATTAAGGCACATTATAAAAACTAAAAATGATTGCTGATAAAATATTGTGCATATCAATATCATATCAAATCACATCAACAAATTACATCAGGATGATCAGGTACGGAAATTAAGAAATTCTCCTGTAGGTCACTTCAGGCCTCGCGCACATATACATCGCCTGGATGACACTAATGCATCAAATCTTATTTTAACTTCTGTCCATATCAAATTAAAGAGAAGCCAAGCAAAGTGATGTCTCACTCTGAGGATTCGAACGATGTCAAGATCGGAGCCGAAATAAAAAATAGGCCGAACGTTACATGCAGTCGATCTAAAATTAAATGCACCTTGGCTAAGCGCCATTTCTTATCGATTGCAATAGCCGATGACGTTACTCGTTAGATCTCTGCAGCAAAGGAGGCTTTGTTAAGCCAGGCCTCTTCTGTTTTTAGCTGCACATAGTTTTGTAGAGATTTTTACTCGCATTATTTATAATAAGACTATTCATCTGGGCACAATATATAAGCACAACGAATAAGATAACAATTGGCAATCCTGTATTTTAGGGGTCTAAATTATTTTAGGTTGCTAACTTCAGGCAACAGCTCCAAGACCGTTGTTAACGGTAGTTGGTAGTGCATACGTACGTGCCGGGTATGGCGGGCCGTTAATGCCATTATTATAGGACTAGTATTCAGCTACACGCCAGTCGCCTATGTACAATGATGTAGTAGATGTAAAGTTGTATTTACCAGTGGGGTATCATGCGATATATAGGGGCCAGGGGGTGGTATAGAATAACGGTATACCTAAAGCCGTCGGGGTGTCACGTGACCCGGGACTCATGGCCGGGCCGGGGGGGGGGTATGCAATGAAGAAATAATAAACGGCCCGCCATACCCGGCACGCACTACTGAACTACCATTAACAACGGTCTTGGAGCTGTTGCCTGAACTGAAGTTAGCAACCTAAAATAATTTAGACCCCTAAAATACAGGATTGCTTAACAATTAACATGCCAACGGCAATCTGTAATACAGGAAGAAGACTTGCCCATGTTTGTCATATCATATGTGAACAATTTCTGGTGGGGAAATTTGCGGTGCCAAATTTGCTCGAATTCGGCCGGTGCGAAACTGACGTTAGCGCCCGGCCCTGATAAATCAATCATCAGACTATTATTAAACCTAGGCCCAGGGAGCTCCCGCCCGCTTCGCCGGCGGGAGCTCCCTGGGCCTGGGTTAACGTCAGACTTAGACAGCTGGCAGCCGTCTGTTTCGAGGAGTTTTTTAAAATTTTTTTAAAGGATACACACAAAGAAAATTCACGAAAGTGATGATTATAGACAAATTATATATGAATGGAAAGGTCTTGTCTTTTTATACACAAATATGTCACTAAAAAGTCTTACAGATGTTGTGGAAATGCAAGAAATGAAATTAATAGAGACCCTTCTCAGCCCCCCAGCCGCCCCCAGGCAGACATTCACGCGATCGAAAACAGTCGAGAATAATGACGTCACATGATCGACTACACACTATCTCTCTGTGCATAATACACTGATACACCTTCCTGGTCTCTATTTTTCTTCGAATTTACCGTTTTCTTCATGTGTTGTGATATCCGATTTCGACATCTTCAGACTATAAGAGAACCAGAACTGTGTTGCTTTGTCCATTTTTATTGAATTATGAACTGGAAAGACCGATTTTGTCCACTCGACAGTCTTCGTTGTGTTGCTCTGATTCCAAGCTGTACGGTCCCATTCACTTGCTGCCGATGCAGGTTACGCTGTTTGATCCAGTCAAAAGTCAACTCAAGGTAAGCATGTTTGGAAACTGTAGTCTGTACTTGTTCTGACGATGCATTCAGGTCAGATGACAGATACAGATCTGATATAATTTTAGAATCATGCATTTTGGCATGACTACTATTAAAATTAAAAAGTCTTTATTTTAGAAATAATGTTTTTGCACAATTCCAGCAGATTTTTCTTCACAAAGACTTCAGTCAGATTTCTAAATAAACTGGTCAGGACTCAGGCGATTAAATTATTTAGGAGCACTGGCATGGACCATGGCTGAAAATATGCTGTTTCAGAGGAATGTTTGGCATTATCGTAGTTTTTGTCACCAGTCCATTCACTGCCGTTTATTTCGTCAACGGCGGTGATCCACTCCCATTGACTTTGTACACAACGAGCGCACAAACACCAAATTTCACGATAAGGCCAAATGTTTAAGTTTTTATTATACACAGGTCTAGTACCCAATGCGTTTATGCTCAGGAGGGCCCTGTATCGTATACATCCAGATACACAGAATTATATCACCATAATGCCGATGTCATGAAGCAAGACAAATTTTCAGCAGTGGTTACCCTGATCATGCTGATTCCTGGCCAAAACTAGAGTCTGGTGTTTCTTTCTGATTAGAGTGCTTCTACATATGAATGCGTAGTGCCTTCAACATAAAACAATGAAGATAAATGCACTCTTTGTAATGACACAGAGTACCGTACCTCAAGTGATTCACTACCGCTAAGCGGTAAGTAGAGTGGGGCCTACACAAACATCACTTGAGCGTTGAGGTAGAGCACCAGTGTTCTGAGTGGAATTTTTCAGGTGTCTAAACCTACTATTATTTGTTGTTGACCGGGAATTACATGCCACCGCACGTTGTCAATCATCAAGATAATGAAATTCATACTTTGATTTGATTATTTAAATTATTTCTTTATTTTTTCTCTCTTCTACACACAGATCTGCACACTTGCTGACTCTGGTGACTTCTGGTCTCTGCTCGCTACTTCAATACTGGGAGATTCCATCATGTCCTCTTACTGATTTGGATATAGCCATTTTTTTCTTCACTCTTTCCAGGAGCTACGGTGCAAGTTTTGGACTGATAATGATGCAACAGAAAATTTATCTTTATCGATCTTGGAAACGATTTTGAGCACAGTTTTGGAGAGAACTAAAAAAATTGACTTGGACAGGAATACAGCTTGTCGAAAATAAGAACACACAACTTAAAACGAAAAAAACAATTTTAATGTTATTAGGGCATTTTGCAAGAAATTTTCTTATCAATCACACGTCCCAAATCAAGGGTAAGTCCTTTGATTAAAGACAAACATGTGTACACAACTACACATGTAGTTGAACTGCTATTGCAACTCGACCTTATTACGCTTGAATTTGAATTTAAGACTTACGCTTGATTTGCAATGGAACATAAGTTTCTTGCAGTGCCCCATATTTGTGTTTTGTTATCAGATATCTAACGTGCTGATTTTTCTCGAAAGGTATAATATATTTGTCCTTTTAAACGGTATTTGAATATGGGTACGCCTTTTATTTGTTTTCCACAATATTTATTGCATGTACATGTATGAACAGAAGTGAAATATTTATTGTGAAGCACTGAATGTTGTGTGCTGTTGTGTGATGGTTCATCATTTTTTTTGTTCTAAGACTGTAAGCCTGGTGGGTGTGAGGAAGTGGCCTGGATGAAAGAAAAGTGAACATGTGCCCAATTACAGATTTGCATATTTTAAGACAATGTTGTTTCTGGATAAATATTGCTATGCATTCCCTACATTAAGAGTAAAGGAGAAGTCCACACAATCAAAAATTCATTTGAATTTAAAGAAAAATAAGATATTGCAGGAAATTTCATAAAAACTTTGATTCAAATTTATATAATTACTACTCTAACATTGAGAAATTTGGCCTAATTTATAAAACGATGATATGCTCATCTGTGTCGATGTGCAAATTACACTAACCGTTATGTCACACGCACTAAGTTCTTTTGTATTTTGTTGTTTGATATATTTACATGACATGTAGATTTGATATTTAATTTTCTATTTATTTTCTGAAAAATTTTCAGAGGGATTTTAATTCCTCCAAATAACATTTAGAGTTACAGTTCCGTAAATGTAACCTATTGTGTTCGGATGAAGAAATTCCTATACTCAAATCTGCAAAGAATTAAAAAACAAAATGCCACAAAAAAATTAGAAACGAATGTGATGTGAGTGACAACACTAATTTGCATATCATTGTTTTGTGACTGTTTTGAGTAAAAACAGCAAGGGAAATTACTCTATTCAAATAATTTTTAGTTGATGTGGACTTGACTTTTAACTCATCCTGTACCCCTCCCATCCCAAAGAAGAGTAGAATCTAATCAAGAACTTGAAAATCAAAAGCAGCAATTAAATAAGATTTGATAAATACAGGTCTGAATGGGATTTCACAAGAAAAAAAAGCTGGGTAGGGACGAGAAGGAATAAAAAAAAATAACCATGTTAATCCGAGTTTTGAACCAGGGTCCTCGCACACGACAAAACGATGGCCAACACGTTTGGCCACAGACCATTCCCTACATTATAATGGGCTTTTAAGATATATGAAACAAAGTCCGCTCGCCGCTGTGGGCTAATCATGTTTCGGCAATTCAACTGCAATTTCAATCATTTCGCGATGGATATTGCCGTGTTATTTTGTGGTTCCTGACTTTGTTACGTAATGAAATTTCATAATTTTTTTTCAGTCGTGACGAAGAATGTCTATGCTTTATATTGATTATAATATCAATTTGTCGCAAGTGTGATTTCTAAGTGAAAATATGCTTTGTTTATTCAAATATATTTCTTGAAAAAAAAATCATTTTTTCTAAGCTAAATATCGGTTACCAAAATACGTTAAATGTTCACTTTATTTCACTGTTCAGTAAATTCAAACTTTTATCTATATAACAAGACCAATCTTGTGAGGAATAAACAATTCTAAGAGCAAAACACGCTGATTGGAAAGATCGTCTTCAATGGGCTGCTGTCAGCTCAGCTGCTCACGCTCATTGTGTGACGTCACTCAGCTGGAGCTCGCAAGAGGACCGATGGAAGGCAGAAATATAGCATGAAAATAAATCATTTTTGAGAGCTGATTTCTGCAAACTCTAATGACTATTTTGAAAAGTGAAGTTATATATCTGATTAGTAATACTTCCCCTTTACAATGATGACCACAAAAAGGCATTATAAAGTACTTTGGATTCTTCGGGTGTCTCCTTTAAATTTCTCCTCGTACACAGACGGCTCGCTATCGTGCACGCACCATTAGGGGACTTGCAATGCAAAATCCCCCCGTCGGGGCTCTTCAATTTTTGTCTTTAATGAATAAAAAAATTGACAATTATTGTGACCAAAATGCAAATTAATACTCCCTCTTGGCATTAATTGCCAAAAAACGGAGAAAAATTGAGTTAAAAGGAACAAAAACAGTGACTTACCTCGGCTGTCAAGCAAATTCACTTCCCTGTTTTGTCCGATCTTCAGTACCGTAAGGGCACTAGTTTTCAACCCGGCATAATTCAAAGATTTTGACATATTTCCAAAAATATTTAGAAATATGGAAACTATCTTAATTTCATTCCTTTGTTATTTCCAGGGTAATCTGTTGCCGGTATTTTCTTTATCAATCTGTTGACTGTATGCGCGTAGGATCGAATTATGCGCCGATGGCCTTTTGCACTGAATTGCACTAGTATTCAACCTAGTGAGGATAGATAGCAAATCTCAAAAGGGTTTATATTGCTAAATTAGATTTAGATCTATGTAAGTATCTGGCTTTTGATTAATTCCCTGTTTGGTCTCATCTCAAATGGTCTAGTCCATAGTCGGATGGGACAAGGGCAGATTGAGAGACAGCACTATTGTGGAGGGGCCGAAACAAATATACATAGATAAACTAAGGCACGCACACACATACAATACTATCCTACCTTACCTCGAGTCCCAGTCTTGTCATTCCCTGCAGCAGCAGCAGCTCCAAGTTCAACCTCATTTCAACCTCAAGTGTGTGTGTAGAACTCTCTGTAGCTGGTAGTGGTCTGATGATACTGTGTGCATGGTCTGTGTCTTGTATTGCAGCTCACTGAGCCTGATCAATTGCCCATTGTATGTGATTGAATTGTTCCCCATCATTGTTCACATACCAACCCATACCAATTACACCATACATCCCCCCACCCTAAAAAAATTGGGTAACTCAAAACTTATATTTACATCTCTACATCCTTTATACAAAAGTAAGTCTTATTCAAATCAATATATGGCTAATTAAAATAAACAAACATGACAATCATTTACCTTTAATTTGTTTTTTCTTTCTGTTTTTCTTTGATCTTTTTCTTTCTTTCTTTCTTTCTTTTCTTTCTTTTTTTTCTTTTCTTTTTGTTGTTCTTCTTTTTGCTCTTCTCTTTGATCTTTTTTTCTTTCTGTTCTTTTTCTTTGATCTTTTTTTTCTTTTCTATTGTTCTTCTTTGTTTGCTCTTTTCTATTGTTCTTTTCTTTTTCTTTTTCTAAAATCTTCTTTTTCAGAGATTTCAAAATATACATAACATAAATCAAACATTTTTCTCTTTAATTACATCAATATATAAATATTGTCTATAAAAACGCATTTAACTATTAAAACATGCAAAAGTCTTACCTTGTCTCTGCCTTGTAAAATATAAAATACTAAATACTGCACGTATCTACGATGAAAAACAAAAATATATACATAAAAGGATATAAGTAACTTCATATATTTTTCTAGATAATTTGTCTGATGAAAACATATAAAACTTTTTCTGTTTCATAGTACAAATACATAATATACTGCCTACAAAAAGTAATATAACATAATGTACATCAATAAATTAAATTACCATAAAACATAGGTCTGCACAATGGCAGGCAGAGACAGGTGCAAGGGAAATGCGTTGCTCTTTAATTGAGACAATGCAGTTCTCCCGCTTTAATAACCATTATCTCATCGAGAAACATTCCGAGGGAGAGTCCTCGAATCAACGCCACCACCTGTCCATCATTGCCAACCGGAACAGGGGCGGATGGGCAGGTATGGGGCACCTGTCTCGATGAGAAAACAGTTGGCTTGGTGTGAATTGGATGTCTAGCCTCTTCAGCTGAACACCCACTCCACAACAGAAAATGTAGGTAGGAGCCTTCTCAACTCCTGTTCCCCTGGGGCCAGCCCCTCTATAAAGCGGCTCCAGGGATCCAGAAGGTGAAGAGTAGATCCGATTCATGAGTATCCACAATGGGACACATTCGGATCGATACGTCAGGTCCTACAATTAAGTCTTATAAGCCTACCCAATCATATCACCGTTTTAATAATCTTCTCGTTCTATGATCGGTAGGTCTTCACCATTCATAGTTAAGATAGCATTTGGGATGCTGATATTGGCATTGTGTTTTCGTAACAAGTCAACGCCAAACAACATCTCATCTGCTATCGGAGCTACATAAATCTTCTCGCTGAGTATTTGGGTACCCAGCTTGATATTGATAGGCCCTACCACCATGCCGTCCATTGTCATGTCTCGGCCAGCCCCTTTAAGGATTACACGCTTAAGGATGGGCGGCCGAGGCTGGAGGCGATTGAATAGCCTATCTGATATAATGGTGACAGCAGCCGCAGTGTCCAAAACAGATGTAATGGGCTCTTTGCCAACTGTCAACTCAACACTCAATGTTGAAGTAGACACAATTCTACAAATGACTACTTCAACCTCTTGATCTTTAACCTCACCAGAAATGTCTGGTGGCCATGGTGGATTCCTCCAAGGGACATCTAATACCTCAGAGAATTTCGGGCTCCCTGGACTTGCTTGCGAGTCCGGTGCCCGTGTGCTACCATGGTTTTGTGGCATGAGGCTGTCCTTTAACGGAATGAAGATGGTGGGGGTGGGGATCTGTGATCGGATCGGGGACTCCCCATCTCGGCCGATCCCCGTCCATTTCCCTCCTCCTCGAAGGTGACAGCCCTAAGTTGTCTATTCTGAGCAGGCGATCTTCCCATGGGGCAGGCCCTGCTAAAGTGGCCTTCTTCCCCACAGTTGAAGCAGCCTGTGAAATTTTGCTGCCGATCAGTTGGTGGAAGGCCTGAAGATGATCTTCTGCCTCCCTCTGACCGTTCCGGCGTTCTATTAGATTGATACCTTGGCCTGTCTGATGTACCCGGAGCCCGACCAGAGGTATACTTTGGTCTGTCCGGTATTCCAAGAGCACGGCCGGAGGGGTATTTTGGTCTTTCAGGTGTGACAGGGGCACGGCCAGAGGAGTAACTCGGCTGGCCTCTTGACACCGACAAAAGTTCTTTAGTACTCCGAGACAGATCAGTGATTGCAACAACCATCGAATCCATCTTGGAGGCCCACATTACATTCTGAGCCTCCAGAGCACTGATTCTAGCCTCAAGGCTAGAAGTTCCTTTGGTGGCAGCTTCCGGAGGAGACGACTCCCGTACCCCGAGGTCATTCTTGTCTTCTCCTACAGAGAGCTGCCTTACCTCGTTCCTCAGCCTAGGGCCATGCTTATGCATGGTCTTCTGGGTAAACTGAAACCATTTGTACTTGGTCATGGCTTCATCTAATGTCCCAGGCCGAGAAGTCAGGACATGATGCCCTGCATCTTTGTCTTGGGCACCTTGGCAGAACCTTGCCACGACAAGTTCTTGGACGAACTTGTCAGGTAGGCCTACGAAGGCCTGACCTGCAAGGGTCATAAGCCTATCTGCCCACTTGATGATGTCTTCATCCGAGCGTTGAAAAGCCGATTGGAATTGCATCCGAATAACTTCCGGCTCCTCCTGGAGAGCAAACCGCTTCTCCAATTTGGTAACCAAGTCAGGGAAGGCGATATTTGGATTGCTCTCCTGGATAAGGGCCATGAACTTACTGGCTTCGGCCTCCAACGCCAGACACAGCTGATATTTCTTGTCTGCATCAGACATGCCATGTCTTTCGGAATAAAGTTGAAACTTTGAATAGAAGGCCGCCCAACTTCCCTTGCCGTCGAACGAAATAGTCTTCGGCAAAGAGGTTGGTCTAGAAGGGGGCCTTCTGTCATCATAGTCCGGTACCACAGGTCTTGATGCCGAAGTAAGTCTGGTGACGCGGGGCGGCTGATTTCTTGTTGGCAGCCCCAAGTATCCCGGACTTACTGATGGCCTTGTGGTGTTTCCATGTTCATTGAACACTGAGCCTCCATGTCCATCTCCTTGGGGTCCAGCGCCTTGATACACAGGGTTACTACCCCCATGTTGCAAGTCACATGGTCCTTGGGGAGAGGTTTGCGGGGCCACAGTGTTAGGATAGTGTGGCGGATATCTGCCTCCAGCCCATGGCGGGCAATACCCACCGAAGGCAGCAGCAGGGTTGCAGTATGGAGGAGCTGATTGTCCAATTCCTCCGAATGGCATCATCTGCATCATCCTAAACATCACGCCATACATTTCCTCGTACTGCGCTTGAGTAAAGTGTGGAACGGCCTGTGGGTAGTTATGTGGAGGTGTCTGGGTAGTTTGGTTTAACATTGCTGGTCGGCCACCCTGAGTACTGGGAGCCTGACCATGCAAATCTACTTGGGCATGAGGACCACACTGGAACTGGGGTCCTGGTGGGGTAACTTGTTGGGGACCCTGTGGTGGGAACAGGCCATCGTTCCATCCTGAATACCCAAATTGATTAGCCCAGAGGGACTTAGCCCTATCTTCTGGAGAGGCCGAGGGCTGCTGAGTAGAAGCGCCACCTGGCCTCCCCCCTGTGAAAAATGAGGAGGCCTCCCCGGCCTGTGTCTGAGAAGACTGGCCTACAGCACCCTGTATGCTATGTGCACGGGTGTGCTGTGGCCGAGCCTCAAACGCCTGGCTTACGGGGGGCTCCTTAGATGGTATAAGTGGAACGCTCGTATAAGGCTCATCTCCTTCGGAGCGCACTTCTCTGCGGTCCAAATTACGAGCCGTTGTTGTTGGCTCATAATCAAAGGCGTAAACTAACAGTTCTGCCTTCGGAGTAAGGTCGGCCGCCTCCCTCGCGTGTAGAATGCGGTTGGCGGTGGCCATACCCACTCCAGGCAAAGTCATCAATTCCTCAGACGAACAAAAGTTGATTTTGATTCTTGAAATGTTGCTCGCCATCTTGATGTAAGGAAATAATATTAATCAGTAACAAAAAAGAATCCCAATAGTCAATTGAAAATAAATTTGGGACAAATTAAATTCCCAAATTGAACTGTAATTAACCAAAAATTATCCTACAGACTAGTTTGTCTTGCGGATAAAATCAAAATAAATCTGGGACAAAATTAACTTTTTAAATAAAAATATGAAAGAGAAATTAACAGAACTAACCTCAGAATATCCTGACCTGAGAATGTAATCAAATTAAAATCCAAAGGCTACCTTGCCTAAAAAATCAAATCCTGTGTTTTTTAATTCTTAGAAGAAAAAAATGCAAACAATCGAATGCTTACTTGTTCGAACAAGGATATGTAAAATATAGAAATAATTTCTTATTCAATTATGTAAGTATATTTTTATTATAATTTTTTTTTTGAACAAAAAATAATATTTACAAGTACACTTGGAATAATGAATAGTTCTATATACAATTTATTTAATTAAACACTTTATAATTTATTAATTTGAATGTCAGCAGCACAGCTCACAGCATTCACTCAACAGCAGCAGCGGCAACAATCCAAAAGCACAGCAACAACAGCAGCAACAAAATAATTAATACAACGGCAGCAGCAATTAACAACAACTCTTCAACACAACAGCAGCAGCAACAAGAAAATAATTATTACAAGACTGAATTTCCTGATCTCCTGAGACGTGACCAAAAAAATAATAAATTCCTAACAATTCAACAGCAGCAGCAGCAGCAATTTTCTGGTGTTTTCTCCAAAAAACACCCAGAAATATAATTACAAAAAAATAATACTAACAACAGCAGCAGCAGCGCAGCGGTCAAAGGAGAAAAGCAAATTCAGGCTTGTAATAAAATAATCAACTCACAACATCAATAATATTCAGCTATCCATTCACACCACATACGGTACACAGCTCAGTTCACTCACGTCGCAAATTCACAACCCACAGAATTAGTACACACTCAAACTCAATCAAAATTTCATCAAATTTAATCCCTCTCGGTGGCCCGGAAAAAAATATCCTAACGAGGGAAGATTTAAATATATGGTTAAACAAAATGAATGGATATTTACCCTAAATAGTACAACGAATATTGTTTGTCCCAAAAATAATCCGATTGGCTCCTGTCAAGCTAGCCGCTGAATTCCTTCAGGGCTTGCTGCCAGTGCCGATCGGTAAAAAAATAAAGTAAATTTACGGAACTAAATATCAAACTTTTTCCACCAAAAATTAAAATCTCAAACTAAAATAATATGTTATTTGTTGTGTAATTTATATTTTGGACGAAACAGAGTCAAACAGCTGAAATTAATCAAAAACCTGAAAAATTCAAGATGGCGGCGGCTTTTTTATATTCAGCCACAGCCAGCGCAGATTCTGCTATCGGCGCCGGCTATGGCGAAGTAAAGAAAATATTTTGCCGAAAATAAATTAAAAATCACGTTTATCCTCGTCGCCAATATTGTGGAGGGGCCGAAACAAATATACATAGATAAACTAAGGCACGCACACACATACAATACTATCCTACCTTACCTCGAGTCCCAGTCTTGTCATTCCCTGCAGCAGCAGCAGCTCCAAGTTCAACCTCATTTCAACCTCAAGTGTGTGTGTAGAACTCTCTGTAGCTGGTAGTGGTCTAATGGTACTGTGTGCATGGTCTGTGCCTTGTAATGCAGCTCACTGAGCCTGATCAATTGCCCATTGTATGTGATTGAATTGTTCCCCATCATTGTTCACATACCAACCCATACCAATTACACCATAGGACCATCTTTCATCGCTAGGTTGAATACTAGTGCAAAAAACCGTCGCCGTATAATTCGATCGCCCGCGCACACAGTCGACTGGTTGAAGAAAAAAATAACGGTAAAAGAATAACCAGCATTTGCTCTTGGAAATAAGACGGGTCTGAAATTCAGATGAATTCTGTATTTCTATATATTTGAGGAAACTCTCCAAACGGGTTGAATACTAGTGCCCTTACGCCCGAAGTTCAAGTTACGGTACATAAACATATGGCCATTGAGTCCCTGTACAGATCGCGCTAGAACTTCGGTCTCTGTATTTGGTGAGTGAAGCCAACGGAGTTCAGCTGAACAACCAACATAACTGATAACACTTAAAGATAAATTCCAGTTTTGGTAACGATCTCAAAATGACTTTTTACAGAATCTAATATAATGACCACACAAGTGTCTGTTTGTATAAATAAAAAATATGTGCCAAAGGATTCCGGAAGAAATTGTGTAATTGCTGAGAAATAAGCAAAATAAGCGCGGATTCGGTCACTTCCGTCGGGTCTTTATTCCGGCAATAATAATACACTGTCCCACGTGTGCCTATCTGTGTTGGTGATCTTCAGAGTGAACATTTTTCAGCGTAGATTTCAAGATTTCACAAAGTTCAGTTTATGTAACTGTACCAGATCTAGATCCTTGATGATATACTGACAATTAAGCCTGGTTTTACAGTCTTTCTCATGAAATCAGTGTTTACTGCAACTACTGGCATTTCTCTTTAACAGAGACCGAAGCTTTTGGTCTACGTCAGACTAGACTTGCGCCTAAACCGAGCCATGACCGAGCACATGCAACGTGCACAGTACAGCCGCCAGAGTTCCGGCCCGGTCGGCACATCACACTTCGTGTTCGGGCTGTTGTCGAAAGCATCGCACGCGCACGCCTGGCTAGTCATATTCACTGACACTGACGTTATAGCGTAAGATAATGTGATTGTACTGTAAAAAAAAACTGGCATTGTTCTTTTGGAAATAGATGATGTCGACATGATATCTTACCTAGGCTGAATGGATGGCTGATTGATTGTTTGTTAGCTTTTCAAGGTTTTATTACTCCGCTTGCTCGAATTAATTGCATGCACATAATGTGTGGCTACCGGTATAAAATTTTAGCAGAATCTTTATAGCACAGCTTATATATAGTCTATAAATCCAGAAACATCTTTTTGAAAAAATTCGATGCAGCAATAATACCAAAATATAAAATATTTATTATGTATTTATTATTATTTCATACCTAAAAATGTAATCATTTAGATAAATAAGGAAATAAATGTTAATCAATATAAAACTATTTCCGCTCGAGCCTTTACATATTTCTCAAGAATTTACGAGTCGCAGTTACCATGGCTGACGAAGCTCTTGCAAATGCTGGTTTGCACTTTGATGACTTAAACAAAATACGAGTATTGGAACCTGAAATTCAAAGCCAGACGACAGAACTGAAAGAAGAATGTAAAGATTTTGTGGATAGTAAGTAAATGTTAATTTCATCAAGTATCGAGGCTAATTCATTCAGCTCGATCGACGCCTGTGCCTGTGTGACTGACTGAGCTCTGCGGTGCGTGCCCCTGCTCCGGCGCGGCCACGGCGCCGCCGCGGCGCGCCGGGCGCCTGCTCCTGTACCTGCTGCGTGTGTGTGCGGTTGCCAAACCTTTTTTCAGTTTTAACGTTAATTATTTTACTAGTTTAGAGCTCATTCAGCATGTTCAGGCATGTCAGGGGTAGACAGCCGAAATCGAATTAAGCCACTGCTTTTCTTTCTCCTTTTTAATTTTTTCTAGACAGCTGGCAGCCGTCTGTTTCGAGGAGTTTTTTAACATTTTTTTTTCTTTCTCGTACACATTTGGTGAGTGAAGCCAACGGAGTTCAGCTGAACAACAGAGACCGAAGCTTTTGGTCTAATTTCTTTCCCGTTTTGGTGCTTTAGAGCCATAGACTAGAGGTCAAAACGGAATAATTAACTTTTTATTTAGAATAAAATGAAAAATCAAAGATCCCCTTCAGTTGGGTTTTTGCATTGTAAACTCCCTAATGAGAAATGAGGGGTGCATGTTCGCGAGCCATTTGCATGATCTGTGTACGAGGAGAAATTTAAAAATTTAAAAACTCAAAAGTTGAAGCAGACGGCTGCCAGCTGTCTAACGATAGTCATGTTAATTAGATTCTACCAATCAAAATGCACTGGCAGTTTATTCAAGTCAAGAGAATGTCGGGTCCTGGGCACACATTTCACGAATAAGGCATTTTAGACGCAATGACTGACTTTTCTTGAAACAGCACAAAATAAAGAAAGAAAATAAGAGAAAGAGAGTAAGTAAAGAACAAGAAAAATAAAGAACAAAAGAAAGAGAGAATAAAAAGAAAGGAAGAAAGATACGTAAAAGATTCAGAAAGCAAAAAAAATGAAAGAAGGAAAGAGCAAACAAATGAACAGAAAAAAGAGAAAGACCCCCAAAAGGGAAAAGAAATTTTTAAAATGGAAGAAATGAATAACGGAAAGAAAACAAAGAAAAAAATTTAAAAAGATCAAGGGAAGGAAGAAAATGAAGACAGAAAAAAAAGAAAGGAGAAAGGAATACCAAAAAATAATGACCAAAGAATGAAAGAAAGAGATAGTGAAAAAAAAAGAAATAAATGTAAAAAAATATAAAAAGGGGAAACCAAGAAGCAAAAATAAAAACAAAAGAACAAAAATGGAAAATATTTCATTATTGTCATATTATATGATAGTAATTATTTACATTTAAAATGTAACCTCAGAGAGTCAACAGTGTCCCTCTTTCACTATTTCTTATGTTTTCAATTGTTTGAATTAGACAATATTTGAATTTTTACAGATTTGACATTAAGGTCCAACTTGACTGAACCATAAAATGTTAAACTAATGGTAATGCCACATGTTCAGGGAGGAAAAAAACTTTGTTTTACGTGACAGTGATGAGGAAATTTGAATATTTCATGTTTCATAATAGAGATTATCATCTAAATAGAGCATTTAAGCCATACACTATAAATGCTTATTTTGGTCTTCATCAATTGCCTGTGCAGTATCAAAGTTCCGATGAATACCCCATAGGCTCATGTACAAAATTTGCCATTGAGTATGAGACCATATTCAACAGTCTAGTGCGCATGCGCAGATGCGTATAACGCGTACAACAAAGTAATGCGATGCACACAGTGCAGCATATATGTAGATCACAATTGCGCTTGATGAGGTCATTATGAACTACATATAAGTCACATGTCAATGACCGAAATAGATCCTAAAATGGTGATGTGATATGACTTATCAAATTTCTCCCTCTCTTTTTTTTTTGGGGGGGGTTATAGATAATTATATTGGATGGCTTGATTTCAAGAAATACCAGAAATATTCTACTCATTAGGGCCAATATTCAGAATATTTTCTCAAACTCTTTGAATATTTCTGGTATTCCATTCTGAGCCATCCAATATAATGAAAATACACATCAGTTCCCCCATTTGCATACTGACCATGATGTGCATATAACTGTTTTGTAAATTAATCAAAACTTCAAAATGTCATAATTTTCCTACTTTACAACCAGTTTTGATGACATTTTATGTGTTATGCTTGATTTATTTTTCTCTTATTTGAATCAACTATTTTTTTTTTTGGGGGGGGCAGTGGACTTGTCCTTTAATATGAACTGCCCAGGGCAGTTTAAACTCTAATGCCTCAAAGTGTTGTATTCCTATCTAAAGCATTTCATGCTAATTTTGTGTTGGCTTCAGAGTTACAATGAAGTTATTTGCATATATCTCATCCTACATTTGATTTTTTTTATATGCTCACAAAGAGCAGGTTATGTGGTAAATTCATTAATAACAAAGATATTGCGTTAATCATGTGTACTTAGTTTTTGTTTTTTTACCTTTTTAATCTTACAGAAATTGGAGACTTTCAGCATATAGTAGGAGGATTCATTGACAAAGTGGATCAACTTGCAAAAGAAGTTGAGAAAGAGAAGATGAAGGTAATTAATAGACTAACAATTTGAAAATATGAGTATGGTGACTCTAAAGTGCATCCTAAGACGTCTGTCACATATTAAAAAAGAAGTTATTCTTGTTAATGACCATGCCAACCCTATTTTTATTCTAATTTAGAAACAAAATATATTGTGGAACCTTGAAGACAGGCATATTTTTAAAGAAATATATATATATACATAAGACAAATAGAATGATGTTGATAATGCAGTGTCTTGGTTCTGTGGATATGTCTCTGAAGAACTTTGAACCACCAAAGTTCTAGGGTTCAAGTCCCACCACAGTACTTGTGTACTTTACCAAGGCATTTATTTACTGTCAACAAACTTTGGCCATGTTGGGGTTATTTGAGGAATCGTCATCATAACTTTAAAAGTTTATGGATCTAGTTCATGAAACTAGGACATAGGAGCAACCATGTATCCCTGAATATCATGTGCAAGTTTCAGGTCACATGACCAAGGTCAAAGGTCAATTAGGGTCAACAAACTTTGGCCATGTTGCAGATATTTGAGGAATAGTCATCATACATGTAACTTTAAAAGTTTATGGATCTAGTTCATGAAACTGTTACATAAGAGCAACCATGTATCCCTGAATATCATGTGCAAGTTTTAGGTCACATGACCATGGTCAAAGGTCAATTAGGGTCAACAAACTTTGGCCATGTTGCAGATATTTGAGGAATAGTCATCATACATGTAACTTTAAAAGTTTATGGATCTAGTTCATGAAACTTGGTCATACATAAGAGTAGCAATGTATCCCTGAATACCCTGTGCATGTTTCAGGAACATGGTCAAAATCAAAGGTCATTTAAAGGTCAATGAACTCTGGTCATGTTGGGAGTATGTATTGAATTAGCATTATAACTTGAAAGTTTATGTACCTATGTGTTTATGTATCTCATGAAACATCGACATAAGGGTAATCAAGTATGAATGATTGTTTTGCACATGTCTTAGGTCAATATGACCATGGTCAAAGGTCATTTTGGGTCAATGGATGTATTTTATTATCATAATGGTGTTTTCTTCTGTGAATAATCATTCATTAGCTGTTTTCAAAGGCAGCACCGCTGCTTTATCGAATAGCGTAATGCAAGCGAGACTGCCACTATAGATTACATGTTTTTTGTATTGAATGCTTAATAAAAAGTGCTTGAAACTCTAGGTTTTAATTTTTAAAGAGAAATGACTGAATTTCTCTCTCATTAAATTTCCAATTATACAACTACTTACAGTGGAATGATAATGTATTGATTGCACTGATTAAAGACATTTTAATTCTGATTTCATTTTTTTTTCTATTTGAATTTGTTATTTGCTTCTAGGCAATTGGATCTAGGAACCTATTGAAATCTATATCAAAACAGAGAGAAGCACAACAGCAACAACTTCAAGCATTGATTGCAGAGAAGAAGACGCAACTAGAGAGGTAAAGTAAAGGGTACTCCACCATGACATCAATTTGATTTGAATATAAGATTAAACTAGATATTGTGATAGTATATTTGATTCATTGTGGATGTAAATACACCCTGCAGAGGGTTCAATGTGTAATGCAAGAAAGACAAAAGATGACAAAAATATAAACTGTAACAAAGAAAATCCTATTAAAACCACGATATTGCATCAAAACTGGATGGAAATGTTAGTTTAGTTTATATTCATATTAAGTTCAAAGGTTCACATGAATCGTTTAAGGAAGTGAACGAGACTAGTTGTCAAAATAAATAAGAAGGTGATGTCACAAATTTTTTCTCATGAAATGTGATCCCTTTTCTGCTTCAAAAATGTAAATATGGTTTGGCTACTCATTAGAATTTTGAACATTAACCAAAACATAAGATCATGACTAAAAAGAATTAAAGAAAATTATCTTGGTATAATTCTGCTCCAGTTCCTTGTCAAACATCTCTATTATTGATATTAATCAGATATTGTTTTTGTTGCTTTGTGTGTAGGTATCGCATCCAATATGCAGCACTCCAGAAGGAAGAAGCAGAACAGAGTGAATTCATAGAACAGTTTATTCTAAATAAATAGCGTTTTCGGACGTGGAGGTCATTGATCATGGAAAATACTATTTGTCCTATACTAGTATCTTGTGAGACAGATGAATGTAGAAGTAGGGTTTGATAAAAAGGTAAGCTTGTTTAATACTTGGTCAATTGCTACTCAGTCTACTTTCCATTTTGTCTCATCCCTCATGGTCTAATCATAGTACACCTTCAACTATTTGGTCTAATTGCTATCTAGCCCATTTACAATTTTGTCTAATTTCATGTTTAATAATCTGTTTCTATTAATATCTGCTTGGTTTACCACCTTTTGGTATAATTGATTACCGGTATGTACCAACTGTTGCTTTTTGACAAGGTGCAAACTAACAAAGTGGAAATTATACCAGATGAGCATTAGACTGAATGATACTTAGACCAAGCGATGGATGGAACGAATGGTAATTAGACCAAATAGAGTGGGTTCAACCATTGTGATGTTAGACAATCTGAGAATTAGCCATCTGCTTGTAGACCGAGTTGGTAAAAACCATATTTAGATACAAGCATAAGCTAGTTGAGTCTGGCAAAATCATGCCATTACCTTTACAGGGTTACACAAGAAAACAATCCAAACAGAGAAGCATTTGTCTTACATTCAAGTTGACAGGATTCAGTAGACCTAAGAATGAATAGCTATTTTGCTATAGGTCTGAAAAAGCTATTTAAATATTTCAAATATTGAATTCTACTTTCTCAATATCCAGTAAAATTTGCATTTCCCAGTGTTGTGGTATGATAATGAAAAAAAAATCTGAAATTACATGAAAAAAAATGATTTTACTGTATATCACTTTTGGCCCATAAATCATCTCTTCAGAGTATCAGATTTTGCCATGATTGTTAACATATATAGATTCCAATTCACTGTAGGCTGAATATACATATAGTGGAAAAGTGTCCTCTTTTTTTGTATTTCTGATTGAAGGTGAACTATTTGAATAATTCAAGAATTGTATTGTCATCCTTGGTTTTCTATTCAGTACATGAATATCTATTCCTCCTTCCTCCCACACTCTGGATAGAAGAAATATTGAGGTATTCCTAATCCTATGTGAAAGTTTGAATAGCTTTCAATGATATACATGTATGTAGAGGTCAATTGCAGTCATTTCAGAAAGCAAGAAATATTTGGTTTCAATTTCTACATGCCTATGGAAATTTCTTCATGAAAATTTAATTGATAGAATTGATATGGATAGAATGAATAGTTGCCCTTCCCATAAAATCATTGGTCAATGAGGCACCTTAATAAAAGTAAAGAGGATCTTTCAGCAGAGACAAGAGAGTGGGGAGTGTGGATAGTCTCTGTAAAGATTCTTAGCAGGATTCTTGCTAAAAAGGTGCCAGATGTTTGTAGAAATGTTGTAAAGATTAGGTGTTTGTGTGCCATTGTGCAAGATAAGCAAGTTCCAAGGTTTCACACTTGTGCTTAATAATTGTTTGTCTCGCGTATCCTTTCTATGTTACATCACAAAAGATCAGTTCATAGTTAGCACATATCCCAAATGACCTGTAATATCTGCAAATATTTCAAAATGTAGAGAAGTGTGCACTTTATTGATCAGGGACTCACAAAGTAAGAGTTACTTCACTAATTGCTCATTATCCTGTTTTAAAAAATGAATACCTTGCAGGAATGTACCAACAATAGACTGATACTGTAGGGCATTCCAATGTTAGATACAATTTCTAGCTACAAGCACCTTGAGACAAGCTATTCTTTTCATTCACTTTTAAGAATCAACAAGGTTCAGTGTTTGGAATCTGCCCCTTGCACAAACTGAATGTTGCTAGGTAAGGCAACTTTTTTGTCAGCAAGTTTTATATTTTGTATTAATTCACAGATTGTACTTACAAACTAATATAGAAAGTACTGCGTTTGATGTCACAGTTAGCTTAGGCATAATGTGTTATACACAAGCTGGCCTAGTAAAGTATGATACTTGTGTAATCAGAATTTAGTAGAATCCAAGATTATCAGGGAATCACAAGTAAATCACAATTTTATTCTTGAATATCAAAATAAAAATTCATTAGATTAAATTCTCATGGAATACATATATTGACAATCATTATATATATTCAAATCATGAAGTATCCATGAACCCTAGTCTCAAGTCCATCCACTAACTAAACTACAGGTGTCTTATTTAACAGCTTTGCTTGTTTTATCCTGTCTGATTAATGTATGGACAATGATTTTCTAGAAATTTCATAAATTTGTCTTTCATGTTTCTGAAAATCTGTAATTCCGTTTCAAACTTGATCTGAAATGGAAATTTCATTTTTTCCTACAAAATAAACCCAGCAACTGTTTTGCAAAGGGAAAGTCAGTGAATTTTTGCATTAGAAAAACAACAGATTTTTCACTTTGATTTACCGGTAAAATGGAAAATCACTATCCCTTTTAATGTACATGTACATATATTGTAAATATCTATTATTATTGTAAATAAAATGATTTATGCTATTCATGTTTCAGTAAATTGGTCTTTTCTTTAGTTGCCCTAAAAATGCAAATTTCAATTTCAATTCATTTTGCCTTGGAGATATTAAATGATTTATGCCTTTCAGAACAGCTTACATGAAACACTATCAGATGTAAGTCTTGTCCTCCCATTCTATCTCAATACTCACATTCATAATACACAGTCAATCCAGTATGAATGAAATTATTATAAAAGCTTGGACTATATAATGAATTTTATCTGATTTAATTAAGAGAAATGTGCACAAGCATAGACACTGATATGAAATCTGATTATCAGATATCATTTTCAAAATCGATAGAAGTACACATTTTATGGTATAAAAAAATTACACAAATACTGCTGGGAATAATCCAATAGTGATACATGATGATACATCATATGATGATGATTAGGAACTGATGACAATGACCGATGATGTATGATATGTATGTATGACATATGATGATGATGATTATGAATTGATGATGGTGGTGGTGGTGATGATCCGTTTTGAAGAGCAATGAATACTATTAAACTGCATCCACAACTACATGCATACATGGAAGAAACATAAAAAAATTTATCTTGTAATTTTTTCAAAATAACAAAGCGATAGTCCTGTTGAAGGAATATTTCTGAAATACTTATAAATGAAAATCCCTGAAATATCAAATCCCTGATTCTATATGTAAATGACAATACATGCAGTATGGCAATATTCCCAATATAATTCCTAATAATGGCTTTTTTCTTTCACTGTGCCTATACCATAAAAAATCAAACTTTCAAATGAATACCTTTTTATCCTGATTTTATACTTTCAACTAATCATTTGTTCTAAGCAGCATTTGTAGTATACAACGTCAAATCATAAAAAACAGTTCATAAAATTACAGAAGGTACTACAAGTGCTTCTACAATTGTACAAATTTACCAATTGAGAAATCCTTACTTCATAAGATCCTGGAAGCAAGTACATAAAATATTTTAATTCCAATGCACAATTTTGTTTAAACCACAATGTTGTTGCACAAGATCAAAAAAAAACAAAAAAAAACTACTTTATGATATCTAAACGAAAATCTAACTAAATGAGCTTCCTTTTTCAAATGAAAGTTTTAACAAATTATAAAACTCCTTAACAAATTATAAAACTCCTTTGCAAATTTAGTTGCATTTCAGTGATATACATATAGTCACTATTTGACAAGGCAGAAAGAAAGAGTCCATCTAGTAATTTCATAAAAATGAAAAATAAAATAGTGATAGCACATCATACACATACATTTCATTAAATTGTATTTTTGTAGTTCAGTTGATCAATAGTTAACCCATAATGCACTACTTTGTCTAGAACATTCTCCCTGAATTAATGGAAATTACAGGAAATATGCTTGAAATAAGAACTTCGCCTACATTCAGAATATTTGGTCCCTCAATTCATATACTATTAAGGGTGGAACCCAATTTGGTAATAATATGAGAGAGGAGAAAAATAAGTAAACAGAATGGTGAAAGTTTGAAAGAAATCAGACAAGCAATATAAGAAAATTATGGCTGTTGTAAATTGAGATCCCTATTAAGGACCATGTAAATCTCATACATGTATGACAAGTGTCGGGGACAACGTTCCCATAGGTCATGTTGTTTCTTCCTAATAACTATACCTAGGCTATTCACCTGAGGCAGAAATTAAAATATAACCAAGGTAGCTTATTGTTTTATATCCTAATGAAAAATTAGATAATTTGTTGTAAAATTTAAAAAAAAAAATTATCCATTATTTGTTTTGGAGAAAATAAAAGAGTAATCCTTGCCTCACATCGCTATGATATTATCAATATGGTCAGTTTGTAGTCTCCATTGGTATAATGATGACCCATATTTACAAGTTTAGAAATTCATAACTTTCTTATTGTTCAAACTTAATACCCCTACTTGTCTATCTTTTCTTTTTCCCTAATTTTTTTTTTTCTGGTAGGATTCCCCTTTAAGTTTAAAAGCAGCAAGTGTGTCTTCAGTGATATGGAATATGCCAACATCATTTCTGCTCTTATAAAAGCAAAAGCACTGATAAGAACAATAAGAGGAACCTTTTCCTCAAATCCATCAGTTTGTAAAATTATGGAATGTAATTGTTTCCCTCTCCTAAATAAAGACACCAAACCTTGCTTAATTAGCCTTTTGTTTTCTATCTCTTCCTCCATCAATGTAATCTGTGTTGAAGAGCATGGTGAATAACAAGATGAATGGAACAACAAGGAATGGGGCATAAATCCCAACAAGGGTTGCTCTCTCTTGGAAGGTACTTGGGGCGGGGATGGTGGCATTGGCAAAATCATTGAAAAAGATCTCAGCTACAATCGGTATTACTGTGGTTGCTGTATGAGCACCATATACAATGGCAGGGATCCGGATCCACTTGCAGTTGCCTAAATTGTTATAAAAGAAAAAAAAATAGTGAGGAATTAGATACTTTGAGTTTTCAGGAAGTGTTATTTTTTAAGTATATCTATTTTAACTACTTGCTGGATAACAATACAGTTGACTGGGCTAACTTGCTTGAATAAAATGAAATACAGAGTAAGCCTAGGCAACCTGGAATGTATGATCATGGACCTACTACCCGGAGTAGTATGTCCCCTGGGGGCCAGCCAAATGTATTGCTGTACACACACGTGGCCACATTATTTCCAAACACCCCCTAAACGAGTTTTCCTCTGTGTGCAAATAACCCCCTAAACAAGTATTTCGCGGGCTTTATTTACACATTTTGGCCCCTAAACAAGTTGTCGCCAGAATATGACCCCGGGGAAAAAAACATACCGTAAACATGTTTGGCTAGTCTTAAAAAAAAGCTTTGGAAAAAACACACCCTAAATACATTTGACCCTGTGATTGACCAGTGACCAGTCTTTCAAAACTATCCCTTTATAAAAAAATCAGTGTTTTTTATACCCTTAACAAGTGCATGCGCAGCCCGCATCCAAAACAGAAAAACACCCCTTTAAACATGTTTTTTGTGCTGCAATATATTTGACTGGCCCCCCCAGGGGTAGATCCATGATATCTCAATATGAAACCATCTACAATTCATTTTCTCTTTCTAGTATTAGGGATACATTTTGAAAATCCAAATAATACTCAAATGCTGTTGATGAACCCACTAGTTGATCTGGTCAGATTAATTTATTTTATGATATATAATAACAAAATAGGCCTACTACCATGTCATGATGCCATAGCCTGAAGAAGAAGCTGGCACAAGAGACCCCCCCCCCCCCCCCCCCTTCACACCTTAATCCACCAAAAATAAAGTAAAAATCCAGTCTCTGCTTTACATATTACCTTTGTAGAATGCATAAGCGGCTACAAAGAAGAATGGAAACTGGATGAATATCTCTACATACACGAAAGATTTATACCAGATGGGAAGCTCTGCAAAAAGAACATCTTTGTATTGAGTGGTATACTCCAATTTAGGGGTCACCAACTGTAAAATAGAAAGAAAATACGAAGACTGAATAATGCAATGGAATTTTTAAAACATGACAATAGTAGGAATAAGAGGAAGGCGGGGTAAGATGAGCCATTTTTGCTTTTTCTTCATGTTAGAACTGATATGATTAACAATCTTGTAGAAATAAGTACCTTGCCTTAAAATTTAATTATTGGGAAACATTTTTTACCTATATTTCTACCCCTAATACACTGAAAGTCACAGTCACCTTAAAAAAAGTCAAATGGCTCAACTTGCCTCACCCATGGGGTAAGTTGAGCCACAAAAACCATGTACAAAAGGTATGGGACAAAAATCAGCATGACAATTTTTTATTTAAAGTCTTTTCACTTGCTCATTCTCGATAAATACTAACATCCTCTAAAAGTTAAACAACTGTCTTATGAATTTGGTCTTTTCTGCCTGCATATCAATGACTTTTTGAGGTTATTTTTTTAAATATACATTAACAATACCATGGCTAAACTTTGCCCCATGTTGGCTGGCTCAACCTACCCCAATCCAAACTTAATGTGATATTTTCACATCCACACATTGTTTATGCAGCCATCATGTAAAGACTATGACAAGAATGAGGATTCATATCTCGACTAACAATATTGTTCTTATGCCCTTATTTTTTTCAAAGATGCGGTAAAAAGCTATTTCACACCTCTTTACTTTTTTTAAAGGGGAATGAAACCTTTGGAACAAATAGGCTAGTGTAGAAACTTTGAGAAAAATCAGACAAATAATGAGAAAGTTATGAGCATTTGAATATTGCAATCACTAATGCTATGGAGATCCTCCCATTGGCAATGCGACAAGGATGTGTGATGTCACTGATGAACAACTTTCCCTTTGGTGGACTATAAAATACCCTCAAAATGTCTCTTTTTGCTTTTTCTTACGATGATACAAACTCTTTATCCATTATGTATTCTTAAAAAATATGTATTACATGCCCTCATGTAGAAAGAACACATGATCTATGGATAGATGTGATAAAAGAGGCAATTCAAGTGAAATATATACTAAAGTAATGGGGAGAGTTGTTCACAAGTGACATCACACATCTTTGTCGCATTGCCAATTTGCTATCTCCATAGCAATAGTGATCGCAATATTCAAATGCTCATAACTTTCTCATTATTTGTCCGATTTTTCTCAAACTTTTGTTGATCTGTTTCTTTGATTTTTCTGTTTTCACACAAGCTATCTTGTTCCAATGGTTTCATTCTCCTTTAAATGAATTTGTATTTTTCTCTCTGAAAAATAATTTTTTGTTTCAATGTTGAAAATAATGTGGTGGGGTTAGGGGTTGTGCAAGGGGTCATCAATATGGCACCACCACAATATCTGACTTATTTATTATCGGCCTGGGGGTGATGGCTCAACTTACCCCACCTTCCCCTACTTATGTCCGGGGGTGGGGGCAGGCTGTTATAATTTACCATGCTCATATTCATTACCTACAGGTATCTCTTACAGGTATGTAATCTTTTACGAGTCTTGTCCTGATCACACACAACCCAACAAAAATTAGGCTCATCATTAGCCTATTAATCGGTTTTACGGATTACTTGTTATAATCATTATATAATTATATTGTTACCATTAGGAGTATTATCAATATCAATATATATAGATATCAGTGTTGTAGTGCCTTGATGCTCGGCCTTGGCCTTAAGGCGCCTTAAGGCCTATTTTTTCAAAGCCTTGGCCTTGAACATTCAAGCCTTGGCCTTGAGAGGGCCTTGGCCTTGGCCTTGAAGATTTTGAGCCTTGAAATTTCAAGGCATTTTCAAGGCATTTTCAAGGCTTTTTCAAGGCATTTTCTATTTTGTACTTTCATTTGTTTTATATAAGTAATTATAAATGTTTCAATTGTTCTGTATATCTAATGACACTAAATACTGCCAGTCAGCAGTAGCAGCAGCAGAAGCAGTAAGTGTACTTAGCAGTGCCATCAATTGCAATTATCATCACATAATTATGTAACAAAGAGAAGTGATGAAAATTAATATTATTTATTAGTGATGTTATCATGACTAATAAGGAAAATGACAATATCAATAATAACGATAATAATTATGATTAGGATTATAGTCAGTGGCGTAACTACAGGGGGGGCATGGGGGCATGTGCCCCCCCCCCAATCGGCTGACTAAAAAAAGGAGGAAAAGAGGAAGAAAGGAAGAGAAACGTAGTGGGAAAGAAGACATTAATATTCATTATAATGTTATAATTATGTTATGTTACATTACATAAGAAACATTTTTTTCATATAAATGAAACATAATTTGCTCAGGGCATATGTCTTCATTGTTCCTGGTGCTCCCATTGTCTGTTTACCGAGATATATAATCCTGTTATACTAAAACCTCCCGTTTTCAAGTCAATATACACCAAACTACCAAATATATTTCCTCGCACTTCGAGTTATTCTTTTACATGTACAATAGTATGCTTCTTTTTCATGAATACTTTAAGTGATTGTCCCATTTTAAGGTCTTAATATAAAACATTTCCTGTCCGTGCTTACGTTCGCAGTAGTGGATTTGTGAAAGATGTCTGCTCTCCATCAATTCCTAGAATGAGTCCTTAAAATGTCCCTTTTTCCGTTTTCTGATCTGAATATCAAAAATTTTCAGCTTGCGCTTCGCGCTCGCAACATTTGGTTAGTAAACTACGTAAGGTCTTCTTTAATTCCTACAAACAAGCCTTAAAATGCCCCTCTTCAGGTCTGAATTTCCTAAATTTTCAGCTCGCGCTTCGCGCTCGCAAGATTTGATTAGTGAGATGGGTATGTTAATCATGATTACAAGTGCTTTATGTGCATGTTTAGATGTAATTCTAACAAAATCAGCAAGCACTTATTGGCACTCCCATTAGATGACTATGGTGAAATGTGTATAATCTTAATAGATAAAAGATTCCTAAAATATAGTCTTTAAAATCTTCCTGTTTGGGGTCAATATTTACAAAAATTTCAGTTTGCGCTTCGCGCTCTCATTATTTAGCGAGACAGGTACGTATCATGATTACAAAAGATTGATTGTCCCTTTTTAGGTTTGAACATCAAAAATTTTAAGCTCGCGCTTCGCTTGCATTATTTGACTAATGAGATACATGTCCGTTTATTGGCACTGTCCTCATAAGAATATCTCTATTAGGTCAGTATACCTGGCAACTGGGCGCGCTTCGCGCTCACTAGGCAATTCCAAGTTTTTGCTGGTGCCCCCCATGCCGTGACCCACGGTACGCCACTGATTATAGTGATTTTATGACAGGAATAATTCTGACAGATCTGACTGCAATTTTGACAACAATTTTCATACTTTAAAAATAGCTTACCGGTACTCTAAAGAATGATAACAAGGTTGATTTCTATTCCATTAGGTTTTCCTTGTATTATTTTCTTTGACCAACAAGAATGTTTTAAGTCTTAATGATATTCTGAAAAGATTCGGTAAACTTGAACACAAACTTCAATTTTGTCATTTCCAAATGGGCTATGGCATCAATGGCATGATGAGCCAAAAAATTTGAGGGACCAAGCATGGCATACAGAGCAAAATTTTAGGTTTCAAAATCAACAAATTTTGGATTGTGCTTTCATAAATTATTGTTCATGAATGTTAAGTAAGGTTCGCATTCAATCTACACAAAAAATGCTTAGAATGTCTAGTTTTTAGGTCGGAATATTACAAATTTTTGAGCTCGCGTTTTGCGCTCGCATTATTTGATTGGTGAGTTATGTATCCTATTTATGAGTCACTAAATGCAGTCAAGAACAGCTTCCTTTTCTGGTCAGTAAAAATTTCAGCTTGTGTTTTGTGCTCGCATTAATTTGTTTAGTAAGATGCACACCTTTATCATGATTACAAAAACAGCTTGAAATATTTAAATTTCATTTCTTATTACAACATCTCGCAAGGATGCCCTTTTAACAGTGATTAGCACCATAATTGACCCAAAATCGAGTTTTACAACTTCAAAATTGATTTTTTTTTTCAAAACCACTTGCTCGCTATGCTTTCTATAGCGGGAAATTAAAGCCTAAATCAAAATATCTGTCTTATCAATTAGAAATCACTTAAAAAAGCTTTGCTGAACTTAATTTCCACAAAACACAAAGTTGATAATCTCATTTTGAAAATATCTGTTTGCACCAAAATTCTCATTTTGACTTATACTGTAAGTGCATTTTTGGCTTTGACCTCCCCCCCCCAAAAAAAAAAAAATTCTGCCTCCCCTGTCCCAGGTAGAGGAGAAAGACATATGTTGAGAATGGGCATGCCAGGATCAGATCACCTTGGTAGTAATAATTATTGCAATGTGAATCGCCTAGAACAAAAATTAAATGTACAAAGGTAACTATATATTTATTTTAATTTTATGTCTAAATCTTTATGATCTATCATGAAATTATTTTCGTTTTAAATGTACAAGGGTCAAAAAATTTTGCTCGCTCACACCTTTTATACATTTGGTCCTGTGTGTCATGTATGCCGCCTAAGCATTGTTGTCTAATTTTTGTTCCATATATTGTACAATTAAAATGCCTTGGCCTTGGCCTTGGCCTTGAGGTTTTCAGGCCTTGGCCTTGGCCTTGGGTTTCCATGCCTTGGCCTCAGCCTTGGTTATTGAAGCCTTGGCCTTGGGTATTAAAGCCTTGGCCTTAGCCTTGGCCTTGGAGGTTTGAGCCTTGACTACAACACTGATAGATATATATATATATATATATATGCATCATTTTGGACAGGGTTTCTAAAGCTCCATGAGCTTAATGTACATGTTTCATCTTGTTTGCATATTAATTTTTCCCCCTTATTTCTATTAACATAATAACATGCAAAATTTCTACAGAAGAATAATACTTTCTTTTTTTTCTTATTCATCATCTGATTTCCAATCATTTTTATCTGTTGCTGTTTTTATGACCAAGCACATGAAGTAGTTGCAGGTTGCAGCAGACGTGCACAACAGTGCCATCAACGTTACAACATAAACAGTCATGATAATCATATCATTTGAGCTGAAAAATGATTAAAGTGAACATGACCAACAAAGCTAAGCAACATGTTGGCATTGGACACTATCATTGCACTGAAAAAACCTGACACCCACCTGGTAGGAAACTCAGAATTCCATTTCCATATTACACTAGTTACCAGAACCACTGAGCACATTAATGACAAACACTTGGGTCGCCATACCTTTTCATTAGGTAAATTTTGTTCTATTTAATCAAATAAATGCATTTTAAATTGAAACTACATGCTTCAACTACATCATGATTCATGAAAACTCAAAAGTATTGATGCTTTAAGCCTTCCCTCTAACAAAGAACAGTGCGTGTTAACAGCCTTTGTGCGGAAGGCGATGTGCAGTCTGCGCTAACGGCCCTTGTGCGGGAAGGCAACAAATTATTCAAACTTTTTAAATTATAAAGTTTAATCTTGTTTCAAACTTTAATGAATAGTGTTTACAGGCTTGAGGCATTGTAAAGTAAAAAATGTAGACAGTCTGAGTGTTTAATACAGTGCATATGGTAATGTTGATGTTGTACTTGAACAATTAAATATATTATTAAAGAATCATTACATCAGTATTATTGTTATAATCATTATTAGTATATAGTACTACTACTACTACTACATGTACTACTACGACGACTACTACTACTTCTACTAGTACTAGTACTACTACTACTACTACTACTACTACTACTAGTAGTAGTAGTAGTACTACTACTACTACTACTACTATGCTACTACTATACTACTGGGCTACTACTACACTATTTGCAATAGGCGTATGGTAATATTTAAATTGAAGGAGCTTACAAAGTCTGGGTACCACTGCCGAGGAAATATGGCCTGTGAGTCGAACAAGATAGACACTGGTATGTGTACTGCAAAATACACGAAGAAGAGTAATTCTAAAAATCGTGTAAATGCCATTTCTGTCGAAAATAATCATCAAACTGCAATGCTCTGGATTTCTAATTTCACGAGCGGGACAGGTGACAAACGTGAAACCACAAACAAGTGTAACTTTTTCGGCGTACCTTGATACCCGTTTATAATTAGTTTAAAATATGACTGAAAGATAATTTCTTTGTTCTATATTCATGATCATGCCTTTTATGATCATTCATGGTAATAAAAAGTGATGTCCAGAAAGGTATTATGAAATGCCTAATCTATATAAAATTAATTACAAAACATGTTTAATGGTGAAAAACTAGGATATTCCTTCAACTTATAGAAAAGAAAATAATATTTGGAAATAAATAAAGACGGTACTGAAAACTTTAATGACTGGAAGCAAGCCTAAAGTTACAAAACAATTCTGCTGCTAAAAACGTGCAAGATGCGCGGATCAGAGTCAATGCTAGTCGAGTCCCCACCTGCACCCACGTACGCCGAAGCTTGGGCGGCGTTTGACCTCAGTTAGCGTGTTGCTGTGGGTCAACTCCGGTGTACTACCAGACTACCGGGCCGGGCTAACGGTGAAGGCTCTTTTACTAGCAATGAAATGTTCATTTATTGAAAGCATTCTAATATCTTGTATCTTAAATTGATGTTATTTGATGATGCGATGTCTGGCACCAGAATTACAGCGGAATCTGTTAAATCAGCTCGTCAACTGTATCGTTATTTGATGAGAACATGCGAAGAGCTTCCGGAGAAGCCTATGCAAGATCACTACAAACATTATGTTCGACAGGTAATAAACAGAGAAATATCTTACTTTTTTCAATTTCTGCTGCACTCACCTCGCCTGATTTCAGAGGGGACATACTAACAGTTATAAATTATTAATTGGAAAGGGATTCAAAGAACTGTTTTTAGATGAACCATAAATGATTTGCGATATAGTGATGTTTATCATTTTACTTTATTTAGTTTTAGAAAGAAGTCAAAGAACTTTATTTTAGAAGGATTTTTGTAACTCCAACTTTTTCAAGTTCAAGTTTGTTAAATTGTTTTCTTCTTTTATATGTAATTAATAGATCTAGGCCTATATGTTGCCTGAAATAAGGAAAATCGTAGTTCTGATTTGTGATGTCATATTCATGTATGAGCAGCTACATCATGTACCTAAATAACCTAATCATGTAATGCTGTGTAGTTTGCATATAGAAATTTCAATTTTGTGATAGTTCACAGAGATGCCAAGTTCAAAGACCAGCTATGCGTGAGATTTTCTGTGAATCTGAGTGAGATCACAGACATTGTGTACAATGTATATGGGGATAGGCTGTGATATTTGCGTGAGACAGAGATTGAGGGGATGAACAAGAGTCTGAAATGCTCGAGTCTCACGCATATTATACGTGAGACTTGGTAGCTCTGAGTTCATAATTTTTTGCTTTAGACAGGCCTATTTAAATTTCAGGAGCAGTGTTAAAGTATTTTTCTGTTGTTAATGAAGCCAAGTAAATTAAAAACCTTTTTCAACTTTTTGAGAATATAATATTTCATAATTAAATTTTAGTCACTAAATGATGACGATATGAGAAGGTGCTTGCTTATGACATCACAAATAAAACGAAGTAAATTCTCATAATTTTTTTAATCTTTGATGGATCTTCCTCAAAAGTCAAATTGTCACCAATTCAATTTCAATTCAAGACTTTAATCCAGACACAGCTGCATACGCAAAGGTCCATACCAACAAATAACATAATATTTTTCATTGTTTTTTTTTTGTTGCTATTTTTACAATAAACTTGTTTTCAGGGTGAAATAGCTTAATTGGAATCCCTTTGTCTCCTTGTCAAGCCCTTGTAGTGATTTTCACTTTTAATCTGATATTTTTTTTGCATACTTGTTGGATAAGGAAATTTCTGGACCCCTCCCCTTAATCTTACATCTGCCCTTGTATGTATAGGTTAAAAGGTTATAGGTGTTCTTGTGCTCATGCACTCACTTGGTCATCTTTATATTGAATCAGGATGTATATAGGTCATATGAGACTCGAGTACTGAATCATTACAGCTTTCATACTTTAGTTTCCTTTCCTTATTCTTCAGATTTTTTCCTTTTCAAGCTATCATCAGTGCATGCCATATCCAAGGCATCTTTCTTGATGCCTGTCACAAGTGATATTTTATTTTATTTCTAGGATAGTCTGCTTTGTTGTTCCCGTCATGTTTTAAGAATGTTCTTGTTTCTAAGTTTGTGGATTTTACCAATAAACTTTGAAATAGGCCTACTAAAATTAGATACTTAAGATTAGAGAAATGCAAACTAGTAGATCATCTACTCTAGAATTGTCCTTCACTTCATATTCTTTATGTTCTTTATTATTCGTTATGTTCTTTGTTGTCATTTATGTTCTTTATTGTTTTTTCTTTTTGTTTTAACAGGGTTTTCATAGTCATTCAGATGAAACAGACCCAGAGAGGCTGAATCAGATAATAGAGAAGGCCATCGAAGACTCAAAATGGATTTTAGAAAAGGTAAAGAAATCCTTTATACAGGGTGTATCAATTAAAAAAAATACCTTTTAAACGTTACAGTTTTTGTCTCACCTGCGAAGCAAAGTGAGACTATAGGCGCCGCTTTCCGACGGCGACGGCGGCGGCGGCGGCGTCAACATCAAATCTTAACCTGAGGTTAAGTTTTTGAAATGATGTCATAACTTAGAAAGTATATGGACCTAGTTAATAAAACTTGGCCATAAGGTTAATCAAGTATTACTGAACATCCTATCAGAGTTTCATGTCACATGACCAAGGTCAAAGGTCATTTAGGGTCAATGAACTTAGACCATGTTGGAGGAATCAACATCGAAATCTTAACCTGAGGTTAAGTTTTTGAAATGTCATCATAACTTAGAAAATATATGGACCTAGTTCATGAAACTTGGACATAAGGTTAATCAAGTATCACTGAACATCCTGCATGAGTTTCATGTCACATGACCAAGGTCAAAGGTCATTTAGGGTCAATGAACTTTGGCCGAATTGGGGATTTCTGTTGAATTCCCATCATAACTTTGATAGTTTATGGATCTGATTCATGAAACTTAGACATAATAGTAATCAAGCATCACTGAAAATTTTGTGCAAGTTTCAGGTCTCATGATTAAGGTCAAAGGTCATTTCGGGTCAATGAACTTTGGCTGAATCGGGGGTATCTGTTGAATTACCATCATAACTTTGAAAGTTTATTGGTCTAGTTCATTAAACTTGGACATTAGAGTAATCAAGTATCACTGAACATCCTGTGCGCGTTTCAGGTCACATGACCAAGGTCAAAGGTCAATGAACTTTGGCCGAACTGGGTGTATCTGTTGAATTACCATCATAACTTTGAAAGTTTATGGATCTGATTCATGAAACTTGTACATAAGTGTAATCAAGTATCACTGAACATCCTGTTCGAGTTTCAGGTCACATGATCAAGGTCAAAGGTCATGTAAGGTCAATGAACTTTGGCCATGTTGGGGTTTTTTGTTGAATAACCATCATATCTCTGTAAGTTTATTGGTCTAGTTCATAAAAAAGGGAAATAAGAGTAACCATGTATCACTGAACATCTTGTGCGAGCTAGAGTAGTATTCAAAGTGAGCACTGCTGCTATATTGAACCGCGTGATGCAGGTGAGACGGCCAGAGGCATTCCACTTGTTTTAATAGCTGTTGAAATTATGTTTCTAAGTAGTGTGAAGGAGATTTGTTAATATTGATAGAAGCTCTTATAATCCTCTCTATCAGATGATATATTATTAAATTTGTTCTCATGCTTTACATAACACTGACCGTTTTTCACCAGGAAATGAGCACAATAAAAACAGCAGTCTCAATTCAGTAGGGGCCTACTCCTAATCAACAGATTTTCACTTTGCATTCATCTATGATTAGTTAATATAGTATCATTTAAAAGTAAATTATTCCCCAAAATTACCTTAGCTTCATTTACACCTTGACTGCTGCTTAGGTTCAGAATGTTCCACAAGGGATAGTAATTGATTGCATGCATGCAACTTATACAAGAAATAATCTGGGATATGACTGAGTTCATTATATCATCACTATTTCAGAAAAATTTAAAACTTACACACACATATTTATTCTTTAAATTTCTTTTATATTCTAGTACAAGAAATGAGAAACCCAACCCTTCATGCTAATACAGAGCAGTTGAACACAGCAAGAGGGTTACACTGGACATCCAAGCATTGATATCCAGATGACGATAGGATCATGACAGCAGTGCCTTTGCTGGAGAAATGCATTAATGGCTGGACTGAGAAGTGTACATGAGATATTAAACTATAGGCCTATTGATGTGTCAGAAAATGTAAAGGATGAACACCTTTTTCACTTTATGTACTTCTGCATTCAAAAAGTAAGATTGCAAATTTGTGCTTGAAGACAGAACAAATAGGATGCATCAGTGCATTATTTTCTTTTGATCAAGCAAATTTTCATTATTTTTAATTATCAATACATTATCACACTGTGATTGATCAAAGACGGACGATGATTAAAATCCTTGGGTGCTAATTTCTAAAACATTACAGACCAAGTGAGGCATTTGCAGGCCAGCTGTAAAGCAGATGGTTCTTGCACTATCATTTATGTACCTCTCATTATCATGCTCAAGTTGATCATTTTCAATAGTGAATGCACCAGAATAGTACTGGTACAATGTACTTGGTCTGACTCTGTTGCTCTTATCCCCCATCCAATGTTAGCCAGCCCATTGAAAAAGAAATCGTATTAGTTTCTAACCTTTTATGATTGGTTTGTGATTGTGAATAGCAGCCCATACCCTGTAATTTTGCAAAAATAAATTTTCCTGCTTTTCATATTACAAAATCAAGTTGCCCATTATCAGATATTGTTGTGGTAGAAATTCTTCTATCTCTTCTTTTTGAGCTGTATCAATAATGTTATGAGGTGAGTTTTCAAAGGCTTTATTTCAAAATAAAGAAAGTTCACATTTTCTCATTTATCCATGTATACAAGATAAGACCAAATCAATTACTTTGGTGTTGGTAGTAGTAGTTTGATTGTCAAAATTGATTATTAAAAAGAATTGATTATTAAAAAAGAAAATAGAGGGGGCACAACATGGCAGATGGGGCAATTATTTTGAAGTCATAAGTTTTCAATCACTTTAAAATGAAAATTCCATTTTGATATTGATTTTGACAGATATTCGGAAAAATATATAATATTCCATTCTTTCTTACCCTTTCTTTTTTCCTACATCTCCCTCTTTATCAATCTTTTAATTGTATGAAACATTTTGGCAGTCGTGTGCCCCGCACCACCCCACCATCTATACATCAGTGGCTGGTAGTATTGATATATCATGCATTACTGTTAATTGAGTGCATAGCCAACATTGTTTTTAGCAGAGAAATGAAGATGATAATGGTGTAAAGTCTAAATTCAGAGCATTTAAAATTATGTTTGGGTCATGAGCATTCAAGTAATGCGAAGTCAGATTGTACTTTTCCTACTTGCGTCTTCTCTAACTGAGAATAGAATGAAAATAAATGATATTTGATGCTATTACTAAACACATATCTTTGTTATGGTGTACTGTACAGGTAATGTGAATGCAGCTGATCAACTATTAGGAGGTAGGATTTGATAGTGGTGGATCAGATAGCAACTTCAGGTGAATAGAGCTTGGTGGTATGGACATCTGTTGAGAGGTTTTTGTGGAGGGAATCTGATCAAGTTCTGAGAAGGGTTTTGAGTTTCAGGAGAATAGTTAGGAGGGAGGGGGGCAACCAAAAAAGACATGGAAGAATTATTGGTGGAGAAGAGTAGGAGGGTTGGAAGGAGAATGCAGTAGAAAACCAGTTGATATAAGGAGGCACTAGAGCAGTTTTCTGAGAGTGCAAGGCAGTGAGGTAATGTGGTAACTGATGAAAACTGGTTTTAAGTTTTGTGACATGGGGGTTGTTTTCACAAAGATTTACTCTTTTAAAGTATGACAAGTTATCATGCTTTGTACTGAAGTCTTTAATATCAAAAGTGCAATGTCTTTACGCAGTGACATTCGTCTTCTGAGCTTGATTTGACCAAAACTTTGATATGTTTTATAGAATATTTATTCACTACATTGGGTGGTATTCTAATAGGCATGGTTTAGTTAAACCCCTGTTTAACTTAGACCACACTTTAATAGAGTGTCTGTTGTCAATTCATTCACCAATTGAAGGTGAATAATGACCCATTAATGGTCATCATTCAGAACTACTAAAAAGAAATTAATTTGAAATAAAGTTCCGTGAATACTTATTTTTACGTAATAACAGGGTCTATTTGTTTATCTTTTTTGTTCATATATTTTGTTTATCCATTTAGAGTTGTTTATATACCAGTGTTTTGTCTCACCTGCATAGCAGAGTAAGGCTATTTGCGCCGCTTTTTCGACGGCGGCGGCATCAACATCAAATCTTAACTGAAAGTTAAAGGGGAAAGAAACCTTTGGAACACGTGGGCTTGTGTGGGAAGAGAAAATCAAAGAATAAGATCAAAGAAAGTTTGAGAACAATTGGACAAATAATGAGAAAGTTATGAGCATTTGGATATTGTGATCAGTTATGCTATGGCGATCCTCCTATTGGCAATGCGACAGACATGTGTGATGTCACATGTGAACAACTTTCCCTGTGTGAGGGACTATAAAATACTCCTATAATATCCCTTTTTGCTCTTATGGTGATACAAATACATACAAATACCTGATCTGATAGATGACCTGATAGATGTAATAAAAGAGGCAGTTAAAGTGAAATATATAGAAAAGTAATGGTAAAGCTGTTTACAAGTGGCATCACACATCTTTGTCGCATTGCCAACTGGAGGATCTGCATTATGATAATGATCTAAACTTCAAATGCTCATAACTTTATTATTTGTTCAATTTTTCTCAAACTTTTGTTGATCTGTTTCTTTGATTTTTATGTTTTAACAAAGGCTATCTTGTTTCAAAGGTTTCATTTTCCTTTAGTTTTTGTCTCACCTGCGAAGCAAAGTGAGACTATAGGCGCCGCTTTTCCGACGGCGACGGCGGCGGCGTCAACATCAAATCTTAACCTGAGGTTAAGTTTTTGAAATGACATCATAACTTAGAAAGTATATGGACCTAGTTAATAAAAATTGGCCATAAGGTTAATCAAGTATTACTGAACATCCTATTAGAGTTTCATGTCACATGACCAAGGTCAAAGGTCATTTAGGGTCAATGAACTTAGACCATGTTGGAGTAATCAACATCGAAATCTTAACCTGAGGTTAAGTTTTTGAAATGTCATCATAACTTAGAAAATATATGGACCTAGTTCATGAAACTTAGACATAAGGTTAATCAAGTATCACTGAACATCCTGCATGAGTTTCACGTCACATGACCAAGGTCAAAGGTCATTTAGGGTCAATGAACTTTGGCCGAATTGGGGATATCTGTTGAATTCCCATCATAACTTTGAAAGTTTATGGATCTGATTCATGAAACTTGGACATAATAGTAATCAAGCATCACTGAACATTTTGTGCAAGTTTCAGGTCACATGATCAAGGTCAAAGGTCATTTAGGGTCAATGAACTTTGGCCGAATTGGGGATATCTGTTGAATTCCCATCATAACTTTGAAAGTTTATGGATCTGATTCATGAAACTTGGACATAATAGTAATCAAGCATCACTGAACATTTTGTGCAAGTTTCAGGTCTCATGATTAAGGTCAAAGGTCATTTAGGGTCAATGAACTTTGGCCGAATCGGGGGTATCTGTTGAATTACCATCATAACTTTGAAAGTTTATTGGTCTAGTTCATTAAACTTGGACATTAGAGTAATCAAGTATCACTGAACATCCTGTGCGTGTTTCAGGTCACATGTCCAAGGTCAAAGGTCAATGAACTTTAGCCGAATTGGGTGTATCTGTTGAATTACCATCATAACTTTGAAAGTTTATGGATCTGATTCATGAAACTTGTACATAAGAGTAATCAAGTATCACTGAACATCCTGTTCGAGTTTCAGGTCACATGATCAAGGTCAAAGGTCATGTAAGGTCAAGGAACTTTGGCCATGTTGGGGTTTTTTGTTGAATAACCATCATATCTCTGTAAGTTTATTGGTCTAGTTGATAAAAAGAGGACATAAGAGTAACCATGTATCACTGAACATCTTGTGCGAGTTAGAGTAGTATGCAAAGTCAGCACTGCTGCTATATTGAACCGCGTGATGCAGGTGAGACGGCCAGAGGCATTCCACTTGTTTGAAATGACAGCGTAACTAAGAAAGTATATGGATCTAGTTCATGAAACTTGGGCATCCTGCCCGAGTTTCAGGTCACGTGACCAAGGTCAAAGGTCATTTAGAGTCAATGAATGTAGACCATGTTGGAGGAGTCAATATCGAAATCTTAAACCTAAGGTTACTTTTTTGAAATGTCAATGAACTGGCCAGTTTGTGCGTATTTGTTGAATTACCATCATAACTGTGAAATTGTATTGGTCTAGTTCATAAGACTTGGATATAAGAGTAATCACATACCTCTGAACATCCTGTGCATTTTTCAAGTCACATGACCAAGGTTAAAGGTCATTAAGGACAATGAACTTTGGCCATGTTGGAGGGAATTATTAAATTGCTGTCATAACTTTCAAAGTTTATGGATATAGTTTATAAATGGTGGACATAGGGGTAATCAAGTATCACTGACAAGTCTTAGGTCACATGATCAAGGTCAATTGTCATTTAGGGTCAATGGACGTAGTATTGTATCATTATATGAATGGTATTTTTGTTATTGAGGAACAATTATTCTGTAGTAGTTTTCAAAGTTGAATTGCATAATGCAGGTGAGACTGCCAGAGGCGCTTCACTTGTTTCATGTATTCATTTGTCAGTGGGTGATATGTGAATCCTATCTTTTTATCTTTGCTTTCATCCGTTTTTTCTCAATTATTTGGCTATTTTTAGCCTTGCAAGATGTGTTCAATGTGAAGAGAAAAAGGAATTCAGAAATGAATAAATCACAAAAATATAAAATGCATTTCAGTCAAATTTAATCAACAGCATGATTCAACAATAACATATCATATGGGATTTTATACATACATGTATTAAATTCAATAAATTGGCCACAAGCGTGTTGCCTTCTTCTTTTTGTTTTTGTGGGGAACAAGTAATGCAACATAAATGTCATAATCTCAACTATGACTTATTAATCATTGGTTAAAATAGATGATTGAAATACAGTAAAAAAAACATGGCTGCTCTAATGACATAATTTTTAAAGTCAATTTTCAGGAAAGTATTATGTCTTGCTTTATATATTGTAGGACTTCAGAGTAGAATCCAAGAAATTGTAAACAAAATGGAACAGCAAAAATATTTATTTTCTTCAAACCATCCATTTTAAAACCACACGTTTAAATCATGGATGTAATCATGTTCATGAAACCAATCTTTATAATATATCATCCCAATCAAGTAGCCATAGTATTAATACACTGCAGTCATATCAGCAAAGGATCAATTTCAGTTCATCCAAATCAACTTAAATCATAAAATCATGAAAATATTCATCTTTAGGCTTGGTCCCACCCATCTAACCCTGGCCTCCACCCTTTTATGCATGATTCCCTTCGGGTATCACAGGCCTAATTCATTCCCCATAGACTCCTGTGTTAAATTGGCACTTTAAAAAATTCTTTAAAAATAAGGATGAAATTCGGGGGTCGAATGTTTACTACCAGTGGATAGGATATATATCTGGCAATCCATATCTGACCAAAAAGGGTCCCTTGACCAGCTCATTTTAAAAATAAATTGGCGTGTTTGAAGACATCGTCGGGGGGAGCAGATTCATCACCTCAAACAGCAAAATAGCCCTAATCCTTCCGCCAGTCAAAATATAGTCCAAAATTGGTGATATTTCTTCCCAATTTGGGAAAAGGAAGTTCAGTAATCACCAAAAATAGAATCAGTGTTAGATGGACAATCATATGCATACACTTTGTCAATCAGCCATTTCAAAATAAAAAAAATAGCAATGGGTTTGGCTCGAATGAATATCTATGGCCTGCCACTAGTGATTAGGCCCGTGCAGCCTTCAATTTTTAGTCTTACACATAATTGACAGGCATTTCATGTTTTAGATCAAAGCTCATACATGTATGACACTTCCATGCAACTCTTTTATGAACCATAGAAAATAAGAGCATCTCATTGTGAACTGATGTCATCAATCTGTGAAGTTTGTTCCCTTGACCCTTATCAAGTTTCCCTTGTTTGTAATGGCAAACTCTTCCTAGGTGTCTTAATTTTGATGATTAAATATTCAGTCTGTACCGATTACAGTAAAAAAAGTTCAACAGGTATACAAGATTTGTGAAGAGGTCAAAATAGAAATAGCATATGTCATTGGCTTCATTTTCTGATTGTGAATAGTGTTGCTCTCCTACATGATTAAAAAAAATACCATTCTACAATTAAAAGACAAAAAATATATATATACATAGTGTCACTGACTGAATGATGTCAATCAAGAGGTATATGTTCAATCATTATGATAAAATCATTATAGCTCTATCTTCAAAAATATACATTTCATGTATGTACATTGCATGATTTCTATTATATCTCTTCGTATTACACATATTCATATGTATTCCATAAAGATATTAAATACAAAATGACCAAGAATACAGAGAGAAAGAGAGAGAACGGGGCGGGGGGGGGGGTGGAGAAGGTTTGAGTGGAGAAAGCAGAGATACACTTTATATACATCTACTATTGTGAAATGAAGTCATTCTAAATGTAGAACTATACAGATTCACCCTTTCAGAGTCTTGTGATCAAATTAAAAACTTCACATCATTTGATAATCCGTTTAAAGATTTGGATTCATAGATAGTGAAACAAGACGGCAAACTCATTCCTTGAATAATAACTGATTCTTTTTTAATAATTAAATTCTACCAACCCAGATTTTGAATGTGAATCATTTTACTACAAGCATCAGTGAATAAGCATAATTGAAAAAGAGAAGAAATGAAAGGTAGTGCCTATAAAGCTAGAATCACCAACATATTTTACCCTGCTGATCCATACTTTGATTTCCATTTTAATCTTAATAAATGATGTTACTAAAGATAAGATTTAGGCAAACTAAAATTTCATCTCAAGAAAAATTTCAGTATACTATGAATTAAGGCACAATTGTTATTGAACATTCAAATCCAAAGATTAATGGATTAGAAATTACTGGTCCATGTAAATACATGTATTATGTTACCTTGCCACAAATATTATTTTGTCAAAAAACTATTTTTAAAAATACATTTGATGTATTCCTGAAATGTTCTTTGAATAACTTATATCAACAAAGCTATGTAAATTGAATATGCCAGTAACAAGGTTGAAAATCATGCATATACCATTGTATGCATATACCATTGTAAGAAGTTTTCTCTATAATATTTTGAGAACAACAAATTTAGTTGATGCTCTGTTGATAATCTAACCAAGTAGGAATGGATAAATAACCCTTACTTTACGTGCAGGGATTCATGTACTAAAAAACTAACAAACTTGCATATACATTCATTACAAATTCTACATATAAATTGCTTCTATCATGTATGAATACTGCACTCTTTGGTACAATAAAAATTCTTACTAGATAATGACACCCCCACATGGATTCAAAGTTTTAGAACACCTTTGTCATTATTTAATAAAATGATATGGATGATTGAAATAACTATTATTACCTAATTATTAAAATACAAATTTCCCTGCAGGAAAATGAGCAATAAATCACCACCTTGACAAAATCTTTTCAAGATGCAACCAGAAAGCCTACAAGGAGATCATTTTTTTACTTTAAAAAATACAAAACTGTTTTTGTGTTGGTGTTATCCATAGTAAGCCCAGAAAAAGATGCTGACACCCATGGCTAAGACTGCTGAAATGTTCAAGATGATCCTATCTCTCTTGGTTTCTTTGATATCTGTCATCCTCTTCATCTGTTCTTCCTTTTGTTCTGGAGTCATCTCAGGCTGCTTGCCTGTACCACACATCCAATCGACAAGCTTACGGCTAAATGTCACCTCCTCCTCATCTGCAAATGCAAAGAAAACATGAAGAGATGAGATGGTTATATTGAAACACAATGAAACGTTTCCTCATAAGTCAAATAAGCTAACATGATTTGGCAGAGAAGAATTCAGAGGGCAATTTAATTACAAGACAATATATCCATATGTATATAAACCTTTATAGTTTAGAGCTTATGTTCTTGGTATACAATATATATATATACATATTTCTTTAAAAGTCAAGAGGATCATTGCCAATGATATATATTCATTGCCCACAAATAATATATGATTCACCATTCAGTTTGCTAAAGAAAGTATCTTTAAAATTTGAACAAATATTTCCAGTTCATCAAAAATAAAAGAAATTTATATCATGTCAAAGAGCGAAGGTTCTCATATAATCATCCCGCGACTCCAAAGTTTTTTATTTTTACACCAATTTCAAATATTATCCCATCAAATAATGTCATTAAAGAAGTATAGACTTTGATCTGTTGTTTGAACATTTATGATTAAATTGCTTAAAAATCCCCCTTAAAACCAGTAAATCAATGTGTGATGAGCATGAATGACTGAGGCAGTTTTAAAGGAATTTTGGGAAAAAAACCCTTAAATTGTATGAAATGATATCTTGACATACCTTCTGGTTCATCAATGACCTTTTCCTTGAGTTCTTGTACCTCAGAAATGGATAGATCCTGGCGTTCAAGAGTGCTATGACGTGTTGCCCATGTCAGATGAACAAGCTGCCAATGAAAAACATTAAAAAGGACCTCATGATTGTATTTGGAATTATTTATTGGGAAAGGAGACTAAACGATACAGTAACATATGTCGAGTTTTGAAGAGTTTCCTAATATAACCATAAGGTTCTTCTTACTTGAAATTTTATTAAACAAATACCTTCTAAGTACGAATACAATTAGAAGTCAACATGGTAACTATGGCATTATTTTTTTTCCCTTAAGAATATTTACAACAGAAAGAGGCATCTAAACTTTAGAGTGTTACTAGCAAAAGCTACTTACATATTTTGATGGGATAGGTGTAGTAAGCAGGCTTACAATAGCTGTAAAGAGACACACAAAGGCAAATAGGAACATGCCAAAATAGAGGTAGTGCATGTTAGCGATTACAGCAGGTCTGTTATCTTCATCACCACAGCTTGGTGCTGGGTAGGCAAAGTCAAGGATCATACGAACTAAACCAACAACCAAACCAGCCATCAGACCCCAGAATGCTCCCTAGTAGAAAAAAAACGAAACAAACAATCAGCTTGTTAATAGTGATATCACCACCATGGTAACATCAATAACTCCAAGAAGTTAAAAGAAAATGTGAAGGAAAAAAAAAATTAGGAAGTATGATTACTGGAAAGTTTGAAAATTTGCAATTTGTGAAATAAAATATGAAAAGCTATTTACACTGTTTAAACTTGTTTAGGAACTCTTCGATCATTGCATGTAGTTTGTGGAATAGGGGTTTGCTGTAATACTGACTAACATTTGAATCATGAGGCCTCATCAGTTTACTTTTTGAAATGACACAACATTGTTTCTGAATTATTGGGACAAATTTTCTTTGGGAGTACAGACCCATTTGTCTGTCTTCCCATACCAGTACAAACTTGGTTCATCCAGTTTTGAAAATTTGGATGATTGGTCGGGACAGATTCAAAACTGAATGCTTCCACTGATGGAAAGAGGAATGTTCTCTTCCTAACTGTCTTTGTTTGGCATATATAAAGATAAAGTGTACCTTTTCATTAACACGTTCCCATATAATAGCCATAAGGAACACAGCGCATATGGGAGGAGCCAGGTAGCTTGTGACAGCTTGGATGTAATCAAAAAGACGACCTCCCTGAGATGCCTGGATGATGGGAATCCAAAGAATACTGATTCCAACCATTATCAGAATGAAGATTCTACATTGATAGGAAAGGACGAAAGGAAAATATACATTAGTCAAATGAGGATAATCATTAAAATCATGAAAAGTTAAGCATACAGAAGGTTCAGAATTGAATTGTTAAAAATAATCGAGCAAGTAGCTAAACAACTACTTGAATGTAGTGAAGAATTCTGAAGAATATTTCTGACTCTTTAATAATGCAAACTACATGTATAAGGTTTTAAAGTTCCAAAAATCGTGATACTTCAGAATAAATACACAGATATATCAACAGAATCAAAAGATACTGAAAAGAGTCAAGACCCATTAACTATTGGTGAAGATTTATATCTATATATTTTTCTGTGAAGAGATTTTCAAAGTTTACAATAAACATTGATGAGAGCAGTTGCACATACCTTACCCTTGAAATACATCCCATGGTCTAAATTGCTTATAATTCTTACCTTCCTACAATCATAAGTTCGGTCTCGCTTGAATTTGGTCTGATTCGGCGCCAAACATCGATGGTAAAGATCGTGGAACTGCTGTTAAAGATCGATGTCAATGAACTCATCAGAGCGCTCATGATCACAGCCAACATTAATCCACGAGCACCTAAACAAGATAAACAGTTTATGTTTGAAGGTTTTCATGGTGGTACGAGCAATCACAGAGGAGGTTTATGGTACACCATGTGTAAAGTCCTGAAAGGACTAAGATAAGAAAAGTGGATAGAACTGGAGGTAAGGCGAGGAAATGAAGGTTTGAAAGTAAAGTATTCTTTTTTAAATGAGTGTAGTCCTTAACCAGAAGGAGTGGAAAGCTAAGTAGTAGGCAGGCTTTCCACTCCTGGTTTACACTCATTAAAAAAGAATACTCTATTTTCAAACCTCCACTTTCTCGCCTTTCCAATTCACCTCCATTTCTATCCACTTATCTTATTACTTCCAGGACTTTACACATGAAGATAAACAGTATTATAATTATAACATTATCATTCAGAGTTAATTTTTGAAGAGAGCTTTCACTTCAGTCCAGTGTTTGAGATGGAGTGACGATACCCGTAGAGCCAGCCAAATTATATCACTTTTCTGGTTAAACATGTGTCTCTGAATTTTTTTGACTATGTAGTTGTCTTTCACTTGACTGTATTCTTAAAAGAAACAGAAATACTGAACATACCGACAGGCATGATGTTCACAACAAGGAGAGGGTATGCCACGTTGGTACAAGCCGTTTCACTCTGACAATATTTGAGACATTCAGCAGGGTCAGCACAGGCTACCTTGTTTGGGTAGAGGGTCCTGGATACCATTCCTGGAAACACGATGAGGAACATGGGTAAGATCTTGAGGAAGGCAGCCATAACACAACCACCCTTGGCATGGGAGAGAGACTTGGCAGCAAGTGCTCGTTGAACGATAACCTGTAAGAAAAAATGAACAAAATTACATATTATGTACACTTCATGAAATCATTTGCTCAATGAGTTATTCAGCCATAGAACAAAAAACGCATTATGTTGATCTGTTAATATGATTTTGTAAGTATTGTTATCCTTGATGATTGATAATAAAAACATGAATATAAAAAAGTTACCTTGCTATAGGCAAGCTGGTTTATGGAAGATGGTAATAGTGTTGCACTTTATCTTGGTAACCTTCAAAGTTGAGGTTGGAACATGTGTTCAAAGAAGAGTATCTTATTGGAGAGTGCTTCATCATTGTTTTTCTTTTGACAATTATTCATGAGTTTAATTGACTGAGAAATACAGGTGTCTGACTGCTACTATGTAATTTTATGTAATTGTCTGGTAAAACATCAGAAAAGAATTCCTTTCAATGGAATGCCCCCCCCCCTGAATACTAATCAGATTCAATTAAAAACAACACACCCCTGTTTTTGTTGGTATAGCTTAATCAAGGTAATCCTCCAATAAGGCTACATAATTGTTGGATAAAGATAGGTATAGATTTGGATACTGCGCAACAAATTGCAATGTTTTCACTCTTAAAATGCAATGTAGGTTACTAGTCACTCCATTTGTGAAAGGATTACTTATCATCTACAAACATAAACATGATGTATCCATTTCCATTTCCTTCATTTTCTAAACACCATTAGGAATACATACGTCCTTTGTCCTCCCCAAAGGTGGGGGGGGGTTATCCCCAAATTATGCATGTAATCACGATATAACAATAGATGGAGTAATACTTTCTTCACTTCTTCATATTCTCCATCATATTCTCCATCATAATCACATCACATCAAAGCCATGGCATCCTCAATACCTCGACGACATCAAGACCATAATATGACCTAAAACTTTTTCAACAAGACAAAACAAACGTTTTCCCCCCTACTTACTTGATCTGTACACCAGTACCAGATAGAAGAGATTGTGATACCAAAGATCATTCCTGGCCAGGGAAGATCTGCCGTCAGTGGATCACGGAAAATGTGAAAGGCATCAGAACGCGGAAATCCGCAGGTAGTGTTAGGGTTGTTCAGTGTGGTTTCGGGGATGGCTTGGAAGTATTTGATGAACAGCTCATTGTAAGGTACCTCAATAAAACCTGACAGAGTAATAAAGAATGGTGTAATTAAAAGGAGAAATACAATGAACGACATAGGGATCTCAGAACAGATATTAGGTCCCTGCTTATATTCCTCTTACAAACGTTTCTTTATTGGGGAATCTTGGATGCTGTTCTTCAAGTCGGACCTTCACATACAAGTAAGTTCCAAAGACGTAATTGACATGGGCAAATTATTTTTTTTTTAATTTATACAAGACGGGATATACAACTTGAGTTTCAGGATTTTGGAGATCGAGGTAGAATTGAGAATGTCTTCTTAACCTTCTAAACCTTTTTCAAACAGAATGAAAAGCATGTGCTTGCTGTTTACTCTCCGGCATGAGGTACGCATATTTCATTTTCGTCGGAGTAAACAAAATAACAGCAAACCTATCAAGCTTTATACAAGTCTGCGCTATGATCAAAATTAACATTATATGTCTATTTTTGAGAATTGTGAATGAAGAAAATTATACTTACATAGAATCATAAGGACCAGAGCTCCAATTAACATAATAGCAGTCTGCAAGGCATCAGTGTAGATCACGGCAGATAGACCACCTAAAGTTTATCAGATTTTTAAATTAAATGTAATTGAGAATGAAATAATTTCGATTTAATGAAAATGATCACTACATTTTTTACAGTGATGTCCCATATTGCCACAATTTTCTAAGAAATGTTGATAGCATGAATTTTAGCAATTCTGTCTTATGCATTATCTTACAATATATCACACATATACAAGTGATTTGGATTCTTATGATTTAACTGTCACCAGTATTAACTACCCTTCACTGGAGATGACTTGTGCAATAAACCGAGAAGAAGCCATAACAAACTTTTTTACAGCATTTTTAGAACATGTTTGAAACAATAAAAGAAAGACTCAGTCGATATTAGAAGGACAGGCTGGTGTTGAAGAGGAAAAGGGTGGATAGAAAACGGAGAGATGCAATTATATCATCTTACAACTTGATTTACATGATAAAGAAATAAAGAGTTTTCGCATTTACTACGGAGAAAATCTTGACAACGCATCGATTTCTTTGAAAATGCAATAAATGCAATTGAAACCACAATGGAGAGCTGAGTGAGAGGCTTTTGTCGAAAGTCGTTGGACTGGGACAGCAGATCAACCTAAGATTTGCACTGCTCGAGCCATTGCAAATATTTCGTTGTCCAGTGTCAAGAGATTCCGATGCTGTCCCGATCCACCAAGTTTCGACAAAAACCTCTCAGCTCTCCTCTGCGACTTGACTTGCATTTTCAAAGGAATTGGTGCGTTATAGAGAATGTCTCCGTAATACTAATAAATGCGACAAGTTCAAAATATATAGAGGGGGAAGATGAAGAGAGATAGGAAGAGAGGATGCAGAAAGAAATTAAGAGGCGGATAATGACGAGAGAGATAGAGCTAGAGACAGAAATAGGCGGGAAGCCAAGGGGAGGCAACCATCTTTGTATGTCATTGAGCTCTAAGCTAAATATTGATTCCCATAAAATGTCCAAGGCTTAGGAAATGGTTCAAACAAGAGGACATTGACACAGATATTTTGTGGAATGAATCGTCACAAATGACAAGTTTCTCACACTGACCTACATATTGAAAATCATTATTGGTGCAAAAGAGTTGGGGCATTAACCGAACCCGCTCGCTCGATATTGGCATCGTGTCTCTCAAATTAAGTCGTACTTTTTGCCAAACGCATTGCGTCTCTATTTGAATTGAGGATCCCTTTTCGAGAAAGGGTCTTTTAAGTACATCCATCAAGTCTTTTTTTTTACTTCTTAAAAAACGCAACGTTTTCATTGAATAATACCATTGACAATTCAATGTCTGTAATGTCCTTTTGAAGCCCCCCCCCCCCTTATCTTGCAGTCCTCATTCGGAGTAACGCTTTAAAACCGATTGGGTATCAATGATAAAGAAATACCTTGGTGAAACTGAAAAGGCGAGAAAATGTGAACAAAGAGTTTTCCCTTTTCGATAATCATTCCCCTTATAGTCTATATGTATTTTTGTATGGGTTGGGAATAGTCGTCGTGATAAAACGTTCGAAAATGGACTTACCGATTACAGTGTACACTGCTGTGATAGCCAGGAGGATGATGATTGATAGATATAGATCCCATCCGAGGGACTGCTGAACGAACAAAGCTCCAGCAAACAGATCCACCTACAGAAATAATGATTTAGATTTGTCATTTCTTTTTTTTTTACTTTAAACTGCATGATAAATCCGTCACTCAGATTTCAATCTTGATGTCCATGCATTCATTACATTTATATAAACTTACATAACTTATCTATGGAAAATGGTTAAGGAGGATTCTGTGAAACTTGATTATGAAGAATTACCTACTGAAATAGATTTCATTATTTCGTAAAGGACGTAAGAGCATATGATGGTATTTACAGTCTGTATTCTTCAGAGAAATCAGACACCACCAACAGTAGACCTATATAGGGTAAGGCAGCGAGATAGCTCCCAGTCATACCTGAAATTCAGTTTACCGTAATCAAATTGTCATCAAATTAAGAATACTTAAGTATGACGGAACGACAATACATATCCGCCAGCACGTTGGAAGTAGGTCTATGTCATAGGACATTTCGAAAATCTTTTCTCGTTTCCGCTATTCCTCATGCATGCACTCAGTGATTGTATAGAGGCCGGGCCATTTTTAAGTATTTGAAACAGCAAATATGGCTAGATGGCTATGGGTAGAAGAAGAAGAAGGAAGAAGTAGAGAAATTAAGAAGAAGAAGCTAGAATAACTCAGAGCTAAGAGGAGGAGGATGGAGAAAGAGTTTTTTTTAAACCATGTCTTTCCGCAGTACATCAAACAAACACTGGGTTAAAGTACTTTGAATCAGATATTTTGCATTCAAATCGAGACATCGGGTAAAAATGTAGGCAAAAGGTAATTGACACAGACTGAAATAAGATACAAACATACCTGACATGAATTTCACAAAGGACTTATTCAAGGATAATGACGGCAGTGTAAACTGAAACGGTGCGTGAAGAACTTTGTTTGTTTTTTGTGTTTTTGAAGATGGTCTTGCTTGAAAAATTCAAACTATCATTTTGAATTGACAGGTTTCAAAGAACCAGCGACTATTTTCATTGTCTTGATTTTCCAGATTTCACGATTTTTTATTATTTAACTATTACAAGAACTGTATTTTTTCTATACCTAAGTATGCACTTTATACAATAAATCCTCGTGTAAGTGCATGAACAGAGCCATATTATTTTGCCTTGAATGAAATAAAATTTGTAATTATTCTGTTTGTGTGGATGATGTATTGACAGGGTCAGATTTTTCTCTTTAACTGACCCACCCCCAACGCCTATATTGTTTTTTTCTTTCTTTGTTCGTTTATCCCCTGGCTTGCTTCTTCGATCTTGCTAAGCCCAAATTAGATGTGGTATTTCATAATAATGATAATTAATATAATGATGATGGTGATGATGATGATGATGATAAAATTAATAATGATAATAATAACAGTGACATTAATAACAAACAGTTATCGTACGGCGCATCTCACATTTTTAACTTTTCTATGTGCTTTCAAAGGACTTGGTATCATTATCCCGGCTTTTCTATAGCCTGGCAGCCAGACACCGCACAAGTATTTCAATGAATTAATTATGCCAGGTAAACATTTACCTCACGTGCAGTGCAGCACAATTTGGACCATTTTTTTGCTGATAGAAATCACACCATGGCTAAGATTTGAACCCACGACCTTTTGTTTTAAAGTCCGACGACTAGTCCAGTTTGCCACAAGTAACGGTCCACAAAAGAGACTAAATGTTCTACTGACAAGAAAGTGATGGGGGGCGATTATCGCAGTCATTGCCAACTAAAGTGTTGAAATTGAACGAGCTAGATATTCCAAGCTTATTGCGTTGCATCATGTATTATGTTTCACTGATCTTCCGCTGACGAGGCAGCTGAAATAAGTGTTATCCTTATTGGACCCCTTTAGAATCTTTAATTTGACCAAGGACACTTATAGGGACTGTTTCCAGAATATCAATGAAGGGATGTGGTTGATTCAAATTCAATAATTTAATTTACAGCAGCAGCTGTGACTAGAGCCAATGCGATATGTAAGGGACATAGTATTAGAAAATATAAACAAGAGAGAGAGAAAACAAAATGGTCAGGCTTTCATAGGCAAGGTGGATGCCCAAAATGCCCCCACACTATGAAAACTGGAAAAAGAATATATAATTCTCACAAAAAATTAAGAGGACAGCTAATCATTACTTCAGATTTTGTTTCTTACAAACTATACTGTGTGTGTTTTCTCCCTCATTTTTGCCTCATACCATGCGTACCGAAATTCGGGGGGGGGGGGATATCACTGGACCTAAACTTCATAAAGCATTTCTATTATACTATCGCAAAACTTGTCCGCATGACCACTTCTCTATTTACAAGTGCAGCACAGTGAATTGGAAGGAGTGCTAGAAAATTAAAAAAGCCACTCATTGAGCATAAGGCATATAAGAACATTATGTAGGCCTACTTATTACAAAAAAGTTAGACTTGAAGGAGCTGTACAGTAATGCAAAGGTAGATGCTCATTGAAATGAAGTAAGAGATGTTGGAAGTAATCTGTTATCATTCAGCTCAAACTTTTCTCATTGATGAAACGAAATAAGCTTATCAAGGCGCCAGTTAGAAATCAACATAAAATATATTGGTAGATATATATAAAATATCCAAAGACTAGTATTTTAACTTTTTTGAATTGGATATAGGAAAAAAAAATCTTTCACGGAATGACTTTGCATTATTGCAATGATTATCTGTGATCGTATAATACATGTAGGAGATATAACTTGAATTTCCAACGTTTATTTTTAGGCAGAAGAGGATGCTGCAGCCCCTAATCCATCCCCCCACCACCACTCCCCCGATCAACACCTCTATCAAAATAATATCATCACCATTCTGCGTAATTGTAGTTTACTTTCAAACACTACAAGCAGTCTGACCATTATCTGTTTATTCCATTTACAGAAGCTAAAATCAGGTCATATCATGTTTATGGACGAATTTCAGGAGGTACAAAAATCAATATTTCAATATTTGATTAGTGCAAAGCAAGCAAAATGATATAGGTCGAACAAATGTTACAACAAAACAGACTGAATGAAGTGCAATGTAAATGATAATTCAAAATTTGACTGAGTGGAGAGACTCAACATATGCATCAAAAATGGATAAATTATTCTACTGTATAGCAATATAAAAAAATGGAAGGAAGAAAATGGATAAAGCTCAATGCAGAGATTATAGATAGGTGTATAGATAGATAGATGTATAGATGGATAGATGTATAGATAGATAGATAGATATGCAGACATATAGATAGATAGATAGATAGATAAACATATAGGTAGGTAAATAGATAGACAGATAGATAGATAGATAGAGATAGATAGATAGATAGACAGGTAGATAGATAGATAGATAAATAGATAAATAAACATATAGATAGATAGATAGATAGATATGCAGACATATAGATAGATAAACAAACATGTAGGTAGGTAAATAGATAGATAAACATATAGGTAGATAGATAGATAGATAAATAGATAGATCCTACAGCGTTTCCCATACACTATCAATTTTCGTATACGTCACAGCCATGACAGCTCTATTTGCAGCTGTGTGATGGTGTGTCCTCCATCTAAGCTTTAAGTATAGTATGTCAAAATATAGCTCACATTAATGTCTTCAAGCAGACATAAACAAAATATTTTACTTTTTTGTGCTGTTTCCTGTACCGTTGAAATACTACCTCCCATTTCTCCCGATCTAATTAATTCTTGCGTTTTCAAGGATAGTAAATATTTCCAGCTATTATTTTTACGTTAACCATCACTGATCCATATTAAACCTGTATAATGATTTGCTTATATCGAGCACTGTGGATGAACATTTACTAGATAGATTTTAATCAGACAAACATGTCACTATTTTCTAAGAATAGACGAGATTGGCACGAAGCAAACAGGTCAAGGGGTATTATCACTCGTATTATCCTCCCCAGAGAGCTAGCATCTGATGGCTAATGGATGATGGGGGTAGAATCCCATGATGCATTGCCTGCTCGGTGCCGTATTCGACACTCGTGATACATATATGAAATAATGTATTTTGGATAAATGAAAATTACATAATATCCTGACTATTAAAGATATGCGCCATCGCAGACATGGGGGGAATGGAAGGGTCAATGGCTATACATGGGTAAAATAATACTTATCAATTCCGACTTCATTGAATAGTTCCCCCGTTTTTGTATGTGGGTAGATTTAACAGCTTTTTAAACAGTTGGTCCGCATAGTCATCAATTACATATTTTAGCATTTAGAACATTCTTAAAATCATTCCCAGTCGAAACCGTGTTGTGCCAACATATCTCTTGTTAATGTTGTCGTTTATATATCTCAATTACAACCGTGTGATGCATCACATTTCAATGATATTTGTAACAAGTATCAAAAGAGACTAAGTTATAGCTTTAAACACTGCAGCAAAACAATATTTACCTGTCGTCTCATCCTTCTTACATATTACTTATGTCAAGTCAGGAAAAATAAATAGACTTTGCTAAACAGTCCTTCAAACCTGCAATAAGCTCCAGATTTCAGCCGAATAAACTAGGTCAATTGGAAATCACATTTTCACCAGATTCATTTGTTCAATGATTTGCATTTTCTCCACAGGCAAAAGTAACTTTTGCCCTAGATGTCTAATGTTCCTATCCAATTCAGAGTCAACCGGCCATGTTTCAATCGCAAATATTGTGTCATCGTGTACCATGAAGGATGAGGGAATATTAGTGTTTGAATTGGATGTTTATTCCGGTATCATATAGACTTTGGAATTTAAATTTCCTCATCACCACGACCATAGACAGATTTGGAAAGTATGATATTGATACTGATGATATAGTGACCATGAATGTGCGATGGCCCTTGATAATAATGATGCTGATATATTAATGGTAACAATCATTGCGATGCTGGTCTAACACACTTGGGTAATGGCAAATGCGATGATCTTATAACGCCAGTGATGGCGCTGATGATGATGATGATGATGTTAATGATAATGATGATGACTATGATGATTATGATGTTGATGGTGATGATGATGATGATGATGTTAATGATGATGGTAATGATGATGACTATGATGATGATGATGATGATGATGATGATAATGATGATGGTAATGATGATGACTATGATGATGATGATGATGATGATGATGATGATGATGATGATGATGACGATGACGGCGGCGACGACGATGATGATTATGAATACAATAATGAAGATTTCTATAGGATTTGGACGATTCATTATGAAACTGACGATGTTGAAGTAGACGATGATGATGGTATATGATGATGATGATGCATTATTGTGATATAGATCATGGCGATGATGGGACTGTTGACGATGTCGTGGATGATTATCTTACCGATATTTTAGTGACAATTGAGAGGATGAGCGCAAGAACAGCTAGATAGATCCTCACTCTCTGACCACCAAACCGCTTCCTCAGGTACTCGGGCATTGTAAATACCTGTCATGGAGTAAAAATATGAAATAAACAATTTGATTACAGCTTGATCATCGCATGGAAATTCGGAAAAAAAACCTTCCATCCCATATATAACTATGTGCATATTTTTGCACATTGCCTGATAATCATATTTTGAGTAGATATCGAATGGATATTTATCAAATGCATCTTTTTTCAAGAAAGTAAGCTTCGGATCATATCTTTAATTTTGATTTCCTAAACTAAGCGATATGCGAGTATGAAACAACGAACTTTTGTTCTTGTTGTATCATTAGTTCTGTGTCATGTTTGGTATCATATTTTTACAAAGATACTGTCAGAAATGTCAAGAAATAAATGTTTACTCGGCAGCAATTTTCGAGTGTTTCGAAAAATATTGTGATAGCAGACTTCAGCCAATCTCCATTATAATTAAGAACAAGGGCGGACGAAGGATAAATTAGTTGTCAGCATGCGGAGAGAAAGAGGTATAGAGAGGGTATAGGGGCAGGGGTAGTGATAGGATTAGATGATAAAGGATGTATTAATCTAAAATAAATGACATACACATCACGAAGGGGGGACAAGGAAAGAGAGAAATGTTCAATAAAAAGAATTAAGGGGAGAAGAAAATGAAACCCGGTGAAGGTTCAAGTCTTTTGAAAAAGTTCAAGTCGTGCATAAGGGTGACATATAGGCATAATTACACTGCAGTGTTTAACAAGTCAATAACAAAAATAGTTGCGACTACGATTCAGAAACCTATGTCTAAACCCGGGAGTCTAAATAGCTTTGCTTTATTGGTCATTAATCCAAATTTCATTTCAACTTTGAACAAGCAATCAAAACCAGTATTTATCAGTCAATGTTAATGACCTGGGTGCCTACCAAAAAGTTGTTGATATTTTACTAGACCTAGCAAGGACGAAATCGACTACAATATTTTTTCCATTTTAGAAACCGATTGGGCAATATGCCTAGTTAAAGCGTCGGCAAGCTACTAATATTGAGTTGAAATTTGTATCATGTAGGTGAATTAGGTAGATTTTAAAGATTTGACAGTCATTTACAAAAGACATGATTCAAAATTCTCAATCACTATAATATTCAATATCACTAACTTACATAGTGATGATAATACCTCTTCCACAATGACAGTAAAAAAAACGAAATACTTTTTATCTATTAAAAAAATGTTTGAGTAGGAGATATAACTAATGTAAGCGCTCTAAATGCTGTCATCTCACATTATCTCACTCTTTCTATATATTTTTTTCCTTTCTATCTCTCTATTTAATTTCACCCCCAAAATAAATAAATAAGTCTGTAAATACCATATAGCATGTTTATGAATCAGCTAGAACACACTTATTCATTGAGCCCCGGTATATATATCTATATTTTGATAAATCAATACATAGAGAAAGATCATAATACTCATTAAGTGATAAAAATGAAGAAATAATTGATCTTGTGCAAATCTCGATAAGCGATTAGTGAAATGAATCCACCCTTTACTTTGTGATTATGGACTTTAATTGTTATACGCCCTTTGAAGGGGCTCTCTTTAACGAAACAATTTCACGAAACACTTCAAAAGTTCGACGACTTGCCATTGAGTATTTAACATGAATACAATGCGTGATGCAGAACGGCTATCAGTCTTGACCCATTATTGACTTGTAAGTCATATTTATCTTTTATAATATTGCTATAAGGTTAAGGTAACACGGCATGACTTGCAATTAAGAGTTAACCTGTTATTCAATTTTGTTTACAAAAAGAAAGAAAAGACAAAACTGAAATAGAATGTTCCTGAATGAAATGAAAGAAATGTAGTAGTATTATAGTCATGAAAGTATTAGTAGTAGTAGTAGTAGTAGTAGAAGTAGTAGAAGTAGTAGTAGTAGTAGTAGTAGTAGTAGTAGTAGTAGTAGTAGTAGTAGTAGTAGTAGAAGAAGAAGAAGTCGTTTAGTAGTAGTAGTAGTAGTAGTAGTAGTAGTAGTAGTAGTAGAAATAGTAGTAAGTAAGTAAGTAGTAGTAGTAGTAGTAGTAGTAGTAGTAGTAGTAGTAGTAGTAGTAGTAGTAGTAGTAGTAGTAGTAGTAGTAGTAGTAGTAGTGGCAGTAGTAGTAGTAGTAGTAGTAGTAGTAGTAGTAGTAGTAGTAGTAGTAGTAGTAGTAGTAGTAGTAGAAGAAATAGTAGTAAGTAAGTAAGTAGTAGTAGTAATAGTAGTAATAGTAGTAGTAGTAGTAGTAGTAGTGGTAGTAGTAGTAGTAGTAGTAGTAGTAGTAGTAGTAGTAGTAGTAGTAGTAGTAGTAGTGGTAGTAGTAGTAGTAGTAGTAGTGGTAGTAGTAGTAGTAGTAGTAGTAGTAGTAGTAGTAGTAGTAGTAGTAGTAGTAGTAGTAGTAGTAGTAGTAGTAGTAGTAGTAGAAATAGTAGTAAGTAAGTAGTAGTAGTAATAGTAGTAATAGTAGTAGTAGTAGTAGTAGTAGTAGTAGTAGTAGTAGTAGTAGTGGTGGTAGTAGTAGTAGTAGTAGTAGTAGTAGTAGTAGTAGTAGTAGTAGTAGTAGTAGTAGTAGTAGTAGTAGTAGTAGTAGTAGTAGTAGTAGTAGTAGTAGTAGTAGTAGTAGTAGTAAAAAAGTATAGTAATAGAAGTCATATAGTAATAGTAAAGTAATGATATACTTACGCCTGCAGACATGTAAACCGGAAGAAAGATCCAACCCAGGAGCAGGAGGATAAACATGGCCTGTATATTTTAGTGAAGAAAAAAAAATTGGAATACTTGGTTATTATTATGGTCTTGAATTGAATTCAATTGGAACATTTCGAAAATACTCGTAAATTATCACTTATCGTGCTCTTTCCCATCCGCCATCCCCACTTCTCTCTTTTGGTTACCATGGTTATGGCTCGTTATTCCTTTGGTGTAAATATTCTGAATGTCCATAATCCGAAAACGAATTGAGATTTCAGATTCGATAGTCCGAATTAAGTAGTGAGGAAAGTATGGTTCGTAACGTTTGTTTTGCTCTAGCAGTCTAGCTGCACTAACCTTTCATTTCTGGACTATCTAACAGTCGGAGAAATAAACTCAATTTTTCTCTTTCGGATTAACGACCCTTTGGAACAATGCTATAATGTTCGCATTATCAAAACTATTTTTGATTTTTGGACTAACAAAAATATTGGCGTATAAAATTTGTGTGTCATTGTGAATTACGAACGTACATCCCCATCTCACATTCGCATTATAAGCATTATAAGGCCTATTGGAAATCTAGCTTTAATACAAAAAACACGGATATCGTCAAACCATTTTATGATTTAATCCTTTTTAATATGATGTACATAATATACCACACTAATAATTTCGATATAATACAGATACAGTGCTATTTAATGTGTGGTATATAAGGTCAATATGTAAATAAAAAGAAAAAATATGTAATTTGGACCTTGTCTTGGAAGCGCTATTTTGTATTTGTGTTGATGAGTGATGTTTAGGTTTACCTTACTCTAAACTATGGTGATCACCCACATCACTTTTGATTTTAAGCATATTAAAATCAACATGATGTATATTAACAGGTTTCAAACAATCTTCTACACACCAAACAAACAACCATGTATTCAAACAACGGCTCAAACCACCTGATCTCCACCATCGACCACAATAGGACATTAACTCTATATAATAATAGATGTTCGTTATTAACTCTACATGACCTCGGTTATGACAATTGTGTTCGTTTGCAGCATTTCAAATCAAAATCAAATCTTTTGAATACTGCAATTACCCTGATGGCATGACCATAATAAGTGTAGAATCAGTACTAAGGGAAGTGAATAATTTTAGAATGATTTGAAGGATGCACTGGCTAACCTGAGAGGCGGGAGAAAATGGGCCGTACTAACTCTGATTTCCATTTTTTTCTTTTTGGTGATTATACCGTATAAAGTTTACATGGTGTAAGGCCCTATAACAACCCCGTGTATAAATTACCCTTAATGGGGGTCACATCGACTCTTTGAGCCGTATTCTGAACTCTGGCTTACTTTTAACTGTTGCATCAAACGTTTTTACCTGAGAAAACTCTGGTAAAAACTGAAAACTAAGGTTAGTCTGATTTCTGCCATTGATTTTAAAACAGGGCAAAAACACCGGTAAAAACAACCTGAGTTTTCTCAGGTAGAAATTTTTATGCAACGGGCCCACTCATGCAAATGTGAGAACTACCAAACAACTCGTTTTTCGACCTTATCAAGACTAGTTCGTTTCGTGCTGATTTATAAATTTGATTCTTTTACAATATCTCGTTTGTCAATGTAATGGTTGTTAATGGTATGTCTATCATCATCATCTTAATTCTCGATCATTATAAAACATGGCATTATGGCATGACGATAGTATATTTTTCTACATAACAACAAATAATGAATACGTGACGAAAGACATAATTTGGCACTGGTATTTGTAATATTAGTGACATCGTTATCTGAACAAATTAGTAGCCCTGATGAAAACTATAATCCCAGACTATAATGACATTATGGACATGGAGTGGGAGACGGCAATCGACAGCAGTAGCAAAAAAAAAACCCTGGATATTTTCACCTTATCAGCATGGTCGCATTTTCTTTATTTTCCAGGCTTGGCAATCAAGGCAATAAAATTTATAAGTACACATATATCCAACGTTATTGGTTGGTCGTTGCCATGCAAAAATGCTATTCAAACCAAAATGATTCAAAATTTTAGCGAAAAGTTTGTGAACCTTTCTAGTACCAGGCGCGGATCCAGGAGGGGGCCGAACCGGCCCCGGTCCCCCCCCCCCCCTATTTTTTGAAAACCTGCAGAAAAAACTGTACTCTTTATCTTGATAGAAATTACGAAAAGCAGGAAGAAAAGTAAGAAAGAGCTATTATACAGCCTCGTAACGGCCGGCCCGTCCCCGAAAGGAACCAAGAAAAGGATGAGGGGAAGAATTGGAAAAAAAGACTTTGATTTACACAAATTTTTATATCAAAATTTTCAGCTCGCGAGCCCGAGCTCGCATTGTTTTATTTGTGAAATACCTATCCTCTTTGGAAATTCTTTCCAAAATTTGTCAAAATGCTCCTGTATCATGTCAATATATAAAAACTTAAGCTCGTGCTTCGCGCTTGCATTTAATTGTTTGAGACACACAAGCTTGTTCTTTAATTTTAAATAAAAACGCGCTTAGACCGTCGAGTTTTCAGGTCAGAATATCGCTCTCATTATTTAATTGGTGATACTTGTATCCTCTTCATTAATCACTAAAAACAGTCCTAATTGAGTCCCTTAATTTTTACGTTACTGTAATAAAATTTCGGCTCGCGCTTCGCGCTCGCATTGTTTGGTTGGATACTTATCTTTGTTCATGATTATAAAAACTGCTCAGAATCTTCAGTTCTAAGTACATAAAATATCAAAGAATTTTTTGCTCGCGATTCGCGCTAGCATTATACATATACTTAAACTTCAGTCTTTAGTTAGGTCTACCCCCTGAAAAACCAACAAAAATAGAATTATGGCGGCCAATCGAGAAAAATGTTGCTGAAAATATTTTTCGGCCCCCCCCCCCCTATTGGCGAAAGCTGGATCCGCCCCTGAGTACTATGCAGTTGTCTTTCCCAAGTAATTCGAACCATAACATTGTATAATTTTGAACTGCTCCCCCAATATAAAAAATGCAACCACTGAACGCTGTATATACATGACTATATCTGTTCAATAGGAGAAGAGCGGAGTCCTTCATCCTTTTATACTATTAAAGCATTATGAGGATATTGTGGGCGTAGATGTGTGTTTTCGAGGCGGGACTTTTTTTTCTCAAGGAATACAATAGCTTCTATATGCCTCAATTATCAATCATATTCATCATTTCATTTTATTTCATTAGAGGGTTGTGGGGCAGATAACCTTTGGACTATTACATATGGCGATCACAACAATAGAACCTCAGAATGATTGAACCTTGTATGATGTAGTTGTTTGTAATGATCAAGTGAACAAGACAAGTAAATGTGCACTTTTCAACCATGCATTTTATTTACTGTCTCCTTTTCCCGAAGCCTTTCTGAATTAAGAAAAGAGTAGAAAAGACCATTGGAACAAGATTCTATCTAGGAATTTGGTCCTGTTTACATTTTGAGGGGGTGTTCACATCTAAATGTTCCTAAAGTTACCTGTCAGGACTTAGGCTTCTTGGTATTTAGAGTGTTTTCTAAACTTCCAAAAAGTTGCATTCAGGTAAAAAAAAATATTTTTTGAGCAACTTTTCTTGTGGGCATGAAAACAAATTGAAAAAAAAAAACGATCTCCCTCCCCCAACTCTCTTTCTCTCTCTCTCTCTCCCTCTCTCTCCAAAACGAAAATGGTGCCAAAAGCCTGTGGCCCTATACCTGAATCTACTTGAACACTTTCGAATATACTTTACAGAATAAATAATTTTTTACTGGGTCTTTGGGAATATAACATTGCATACTTACATTGAACTCGAAGGCGCCCACGGCAATGCCTCCTGCTGCCCCAGACCCAGCCAGGCCAATGAAATGACCGGATCCGATGTTACTGGAGAACAACGATGCACCAATGGGCCACCATAGCATGTTCTTACCAGCCAAGAAGTATCCCTTGAGCGTTGCTCGACTGGATTGAAAGGATGCCTGTTGTCATGGAGATAATAATAACGGGGAAGGATTTTAATTATCATGATGATGAGAAGAAAAACATGATGAGAGTAATGAAGAAGAGAAGAAGAAGAAGGAGGAGGAGGAGAAAGATGAAAAAGATCAACCAAGAAGATCCGAGAATATAAACAGTCGTTATATTACATAGTCTGTAGTGAAACTGCATGTCTTTTTAACATGTTTAAGCAAAGGAACCATTTCTCGTCGTTGCATATGCCTTCACAAACCCCTATAACTTAATAATTCGATCTTGCCACTCGCGTTTCCAATTCATTTCACCCAATGTTACCATTCGGGACTCAATACTGAAACACATTTTAAAAAAAAAGTAAAATGCGAGTGTCGAAAGAGGAGGAAAGTCTTGGTCATGGTTGACCAAAGATGCTTCAAGCTCGAATCTCTTTTTCATAAGCATCTTCATTACAGTCAAGTTGCCGGTTATCGTGGGGGAAATGTATAAACCTTGCTTCTTTCTTGTAAGAAAAATACAGAATAATAAGCGGTTAAGTCTGCGTACCAACGCGGCCCTAAACATGCTAAAGGGAACCCAGTTGACAAACTTCATCAGTTCAGTTGGTCAATAGTCATAATAAAACGATGATTCCTAACCTACTTGGATAAACTCTCAGGCTTCAGAGGGTTAACCTATTTATTACACTGATTTATAATATGATATTTATTTATATTTACCCTAATGGCTATAAATATAAAATCAATCAAACATCCAAATATCACATTATATGAAATCATAAAATCACACGATAGACCTTAAAATGAAAGCATCTACCCTTTATGCATGTTATGTTAAGTTTAGTTATGCTAGTTGAAAAATTATATAAGAAGTATATAGATTACTAACGATTCCCCTTTATCCCCACCTCTTTATATAGTCTCCGATTATGTCGAGGTCGTTTATACTTCGAAAAATGGGTGGATAGATCGAAGTCAAACAACTTTGCAATAACTTCCAATTCTCACCGTCATGATTTACGCCTGCATTTATTGAATGATGTGCATACTACATACCATGACAGACTGCCATTATTTCTCAAATAACCACTTTCTTGTTTTTAACATTGCCATTTATACTACATACATCAGAGCAAACATGGTGTCCAATTATACTAGTGACACTAGACATGTTAGATATGATACTTGTAAAGAAAGAATATCAAGGTGGATTGCCTTCGATGTGATATTTATCTGCATCAAATGCATTAACGAACGCAGTGAAGGGGTGAAGTTACCACACCGCGAAAATAAGATATACGATATAAGATATACCCCTGTGAGTAAAACCCTGTTGAGTAAAAAAACCCTGTGAGTAAAAACCCTGTGAGTAAAAATTGACACCTCAGAAATCCCAAATTCAAGAAAAAAAAAGTATGCCACAAAAGCATAAACATTATATATGACTGGAAAGAGTATCTTCTCCGAAATTATTTAATACTATAATTATGGGGTATGTGTTAACGCTTTGATGATCAGGAGGTATACTTTGCAGTTATGTAAATTTTGAGTTGCGCCAAAGTAAGGCATGCATGCAATGAATGAAACCCGGATGCCAATGATGTCATAGTACACATATTTGCAAATCCCTTTTCAATGAAATCAACTTGAGAGTTTATACTAAAAAACGTTGAACATTATAATGTAAATTACTGAAAAGGTGCTTTGAAATGGATTTTAATGCAACTCTTGTAGGATTATGACGTCATTGACAAAACACCCAATGTGTCGACCTTTCAATATGTCTCATTTTAACCATCTGCGCACGAGAATTGTTGGTAATCAGTCGGAATATGAAAAACGACGATGAATGTGATTATGGCGCCCCGATTTTTACGCCAAATATATAAGCGCGTGGAAAAAAATGAAGCCTTGATTAATGGGTCATTCCCCAACTTAAAAGACTTGTAAATACGAATGTTCAGTACGTGTATGCAATGTTTCCCGATGTGGTATTTAACATAGAGATTGCTTCAGACCAATCCACACTATTCGCTATACGGCGCCAATATACAAACTATTCAGACCGTATTGTGAACAGGAGATGGATAGTACGTAGGCGCCTGCATTTCCGCGCCAAAATAGTTTCATGATGGATCAGTCTACCTAGCTATTCTCATCAAATAATTCCCTTAAATATATATTTATATATTTGCATATGGTGCTTGATTATGTTTTAAACTAAATTGGTACATTTGTCTGTTGGTGTGCATGTTGAAAACATATTTTGCTTCACCATATTATAGTTGTCCCTAATTCATGGAAATTTTTTCTCGATTAAAAAACAAGTTTCTACTCGAGCGCATCATTGTGTTAGTTAGACTTGAATTATGTTTATAGCGTTCTACTAATGGGTTTGATAGAAATTCATTTCAATCTAATCTTTTACGGGGAGGGATTTCCCTGTTCATAAGATCTTTATAAAGGGGATTGCATATGCGGGGTAGTTCTCTGCATAGAATGATAATCTATGAAAGCAAGCAGGAAGGACGTTCGACAATACAATAATTTTTGGCAGAATTATACAAGCCTTGTCACTTTGACCAACATTGTACCGTCGATTTAATCAACTGTAATAATTCATCAAAAATGGATAGTGGAAAAAAAATCAATCAATGAAAAATATCATATCAACCTTTTAGTCAATTTAATCAATCTATCAAACCACCTTATTATGTTAGAAAGACGGATGATAGCAAATGCTCCTAGCACCCCCCCCCCTATCTGAACACCAGAGGTGTTTTTGGAATATACATAAAGCCATCTCTGGCAGTGCATAGTGTACGTCCCACGGTGTTTATGAAGTGTATCGAGGTCAAGATTACTGATTAAGAAGTTCAATTTCCCTTTTGCTTGAAAATGAGGATGTTCCATCACATAATGTTGACCTACGCGAAGGAGAGGAAATTGATAATAAAACTTTTTTCTCGTTAGATGAGGTGGATCTTTATATTGAGCTGTATAATTGAAATTTATAGAGACAAGAACGAAACGGACATGACATTTCAAATCGTATTCGAAATTTGTCTGATTTTGTTTGTCATTCTACTCTTTATTGCACATTCTGGTGCATTTGAAATTGTTACTTTCACTATTTGTTTCTTAAAGGGAACGAATATTGGTGCCAAATTTAGATTTTTTTCGATTCCTTGGCGCTGCCTCTGTATACATGTGTAGGAGCGCTAGTAAAACGCACCAAAACATGATTCTTCCCCAAAAATGTTTACATCTCTTTTTCGTATGTTATCGGAAAAATAGACAAGCAGCGAAAGATCTTTATTTCGAACTTACGTTCTATTGGCGAGGTTTTCTAAAGTAAGATTTGATGAAATGAATGCACCTGACGAAAGTACAGATTTGGTTATGATATTTGTACATTTTTGGAATAATATCGGTCATTTTTGCGTTTAGATGTTGGTTGTATAGGTCGTAATAATCAAATCCCAAGGATCATGGTTCAATAATGCTCAAATTCACATCGCGTTCCCGTTACATCTCATTTTTAAGAGTATATATTTTGTTTATTGGATCACTCACACATCAGTGACCATCCTGACAAACATTTTAATCTGATGTTGTTTTGATGTGTTTATGTCAAATGATTAAGGGTTGCGATTGTTGTTCTGTCAGCAAAAACAATAAAAGGTGATCTTTAATATCAGTAATGATGGAATCAGAAAGATTTCTCATATGTTTTGCAGAATAAAAACAGTTCTTTCTGGCCAATCCCATACATCGTATGGAGTCAGACCTTTTACATCAATATTTTGGAAAGCAAAGATGGAAATTAAAAAAAAGTTTCGAAATAAACCAATATCACAATTTACCTTAAACATGTTAAACATGAATTTTGTCAATCTGCACGGGTAAACGGAAAAACATTACAAACCAATTCGGAAAGCACAAAGCTCGGCCTCGATCGTATCCTTTGTTAAACGGATAACCTCAATAAAAAGTTAATTTTAAATCAAAAGAGAAAAATAAAAGTAGCATGACATTGAAGATTTTATCAGAGTCGGATGTATAATAAGAAAGTTCAGACATTGATTTTATTGAATTGAATTCAGAAATTCATTTTACATTAAACCATGTTGGTTGGTATGCAAATGAGGTAGCCCATGGGGTCCACTATTTTATTGTTTATCATAATGGAGTATGAATTATCTTATTTTTTCCATTATGATATCAAACAAGGCTAAATTCCTTTTTGAATAAGTTGGTTTTCCATTACCGCATTCTATTTACCTACTGTGATTCTAAAAATATACTCCTCATTGCAAAATCTGTAAAATGTACAAATAATTTATAAATCGATTTTTGAAAATAAGAAAAAAATGGAACTGTCGTATGAAAGTTTTATCATTATGCGTGTTTGATTTTGCTATATTAAATTCGAAATCTTGACTTGCCCTTTGCTCAATGAGGGTGTCCAATCCATTGAACAGAGAAATGTGAAAAATGTTTTGCGCCTATTGTGATTCTAAGCATCCAGCTTTATTCATAGATTTTGTAAGAAGAAAATGATGCTGTTGAGCAAGCTGAATAAGGTCACCTCATCGTGAATGTATGTCGGTCAACTTAAGGTGACCAATTGACCAGGAGAAGGAATGCTGTACACAGGCACGCCTGACCTAGAAGAGCAGACAGATGGAAAGTAATTTTCAAGGTATGTATGTCATATTCATTTTTGATTAGGTCGAAAGTGTAATCGCCGGTGACAATCTTCTTCAGGTATTCCGATCACCGTCCATTATGTACCACAAAGATGGTCCGATCTGGAAAGTCTCTCCGTACGAGAGAGAGGATGTTATAATTACGCATGGCATTTAAATCCATCGTGCATATTGAATCCCAAAAGCTATCGATTTCGAGAGTATGTGCGTCTTCAATAACACTCTCAAATTTTAATTTTTTGTCAACTTCTCATTGAGTTAAGTGCAGAAAAGTCAGATAAAACAAATCATTCGCATGACTGCAAATTCAACCAATATTGCAATCATTCCTAATGAAATTCTCGCTATACAGTAGCTATTTTTTTTCTCAAAAATCTTGATAGCATATTTGTGTTCCCTCAAGAAATCGTCCTGGATATTTTTTTAAACCTCTTGCCCTCATTGCAAGAATTATCCTGCATCCATCGGACTTAACTAAAGGCGACCGCACACCTATGATTGGTCTGCGACCCGATTTCTGAATAAAATGTGTATATATAGTAAAATTTGATGCTAATATTGAGACTTGGAATATCTTACTGTGTAATATTCCAAATCATCCTACGAATAAGTATGATCAAATCTGTGACTATGCTATCATCCTAGAATAAAAGCGAATTTAATATCTAGTCGTATAATGACGTCATAGCAGTCGCACGATTGGCTACGATTTGAAACTAATTTGGACTTTGCTTCAAAATAAAGGCTTTAAATCTTTCAACATGGTTACATTAGTATTCGTTCAATCAGTTTTAACCTCAAATAAAATGACATGTTCCATTCACATTTCAGAAAATGAGCAAAATGCGATTTGTTCCAAAATCGGATCGCGAACATTTGTAAGGTGTGCGGTGGCCGTAACATATTCTTACCTGATATCAAACTGTTCATGTACGTTGAAGGGGGAGGAGGGGGCGGTGGTTAAGCATGAGGTTCATCCACTATATTCTCATACCCATAAAGTAGGCCTATATACACGTAGACATGGTAGAGGGGAATGGAAGTACTCCCCGAAGTGGTTGGAAGAATGATGCCTTTTTCAGACCAAAGCATGATGTATTACTTGTTGTTACAGAATGTAGTAAATGAAAAAGAGTGGGATTGCATGTTTAGTCGGCGGTGATGCCATGCAGCGGATGTACATGTATTATCTGGATATTCTGTTACAACTTTCGTGCTTTCTAGACATTGCCAGAAGAAAATTGACACCGATCTTTTCTGAGCTTGGCCTGATGAATTACAGACAATGTTTGCCCGTCTCTCCGATGTTTACTTCATATGATTTCTTTCTAAATTGATATAAGAATCTTTCTTGGGAGAATGCACTATTGATAGTTGAACAGAGATGAAAAATGAGCTTTTTCTTTTACTGGCTTTCGAAACAAAAGTTTCATTTGGGTATTTGGAGCATCCTGTGCACGCGAGCAAACGTCATGAGTTTTCTTTTCACGTTCATTTTCTCTTCGTCTTGAAAACCGACCATTCACATCCACCAACCCACATGTCATGAACATAGTAAACCGATATCTCATAGAGTGAAGAAATATAACAAGATGAAGAAGAAGAAGAAAAGGAGGCGGAGAAGAAGAAAGGGATGATGACGAAGGAGAAGAGGAAGAAGAGGAGGAAAAGGGGGAGGGGAGGAGGAATAAGGAGAAGAAGAAGAGGAGGAGGAAAAGGAGGAGGGGGAGGAGGAAGAAGAAGGAAGAAGAATAGGAACTAGAAGACAAAGATAGATCGAAATATGTGGTGGTATTGAGATATCTCTTTTAAATTGTGTTTTCTTCAATTGCAGTCAGACTTCATTTTTAAAAAAAAAATCAATTATCATTGTCCTTTCTCTTTCGTTCCATCCCCATTTCAGATCGTTATCTTATCATGCCTGCCTCCCCCTCTCTAGAAATTCTATGCCCCATCTTCTTCTCGACAAACATAGTAGTCAGGACTTATTTGATTTGGAAAATTGATTTCTTGGCAGACGAAATACGGAGGGATACAATCATAATTCAAGCTTGCCTGTGAATGAAAGTTGCATTCAATGGCATTTTCCAAGTGTGCAGAAGATCCCGCGTAAATTGAAAAATCCAAATCTCATACAAAATTAATCTAGACTATATTCGAGGAACTATGATCATGGATCCATAATCATGATTATAAGGCACATGGTCTGATTTAACATGTTTAAGCTATCATCTAGAACAGGCCAAATATTTGTATGCATTTCCTCGTTATTGGTTCTACTGGAAAACGTAATGTAAACTATTTAATTCATAAAATGGATGATGTAGTTGTAGATCAATACCCTAGGGTTTGGCGTACTAGCTGTGATCCTTAATATTCTTTATATTAAGTTTGCATCTTTGAATATTATCTGATAGTCCTCTACACTACCATTCTGTATTGAGTGATAGGCCGCTGGTGTAAATAAATGGACGAATGCACACCAACAGGGTATCAAACACGCGAAAGACGAATAGAATAGCTGAATGAATTATTCGCCGGTTAGAAATGCGTTCTAGCATGGATACAGATAATAAGGATTTTCCTTCATTCATTTCTAATTGAAGGGGAAAGGTCGTCCATGCATAGATCCCACATGTTCAACCCATCGTAATATGCATTGTAAACGTGGTATGGGCATGTTAATGGTTTTTTTTGGGGGTGTATTAATGCACCCACTTTGTGGACATACTGAATGGACCAGCATGCACGAAATGGTCGGCAGCCAGAGGATAACAGGAGTTGTGCTTTTTTGTTTAGCCCTTCTACCACGAAGCCTACACGAATCTATCTGAAATCATTGATTGATCAAGATCAGGCGGAACATGGCGGTATTTCATAGGATTGGTGAAACAGTGGTGATACTTACACTTATGATTTCATTATCTACCAAAGGTGGGGTGGATTCTTACAATGTACTCCTGTCTGCAAACTTCGGAGACGGTAGTCACTACATCGCCATGAGGGCTATAGGTGAAAGCCTGATGAAGAAAGGACACGAAGTGACTTTTCTCGTCGCCAAAGGCTTTCCACACCCATCCATTCACAGTGAAGACTTCGAAAAGTTCCATTTCGAACGATTTAATCTCCCAGGCCTCAAGGAAACACTCGAGGATGCTTATGCTAAGCTGAGTTACTTGACTATCTCAGACAGAGGGGGTGATGAAATATCCGAACTGATGGAAACCTTCCAAAATCTTAACAGAGATGCTTGCAGTGTTGTATTCAAAGACAGTGCTCTTCTGGAGCGCTTATCAACTTTCGATGTTTTCGTGTTCAACATCATCTGGCCATGCAGTGTTTATGTCAAGTCATACCTTGAGCGTCAGAAGGGCGTAAGAGACATTCAAATTGTAGCATTTTCAAACACAAATATTAACCCATATGTCTTATGGGAAGCAGCTTCTCCGTTCTTCCCATCATTCCAGCCTTCACCAATGAGTAGGTTGACACCGAGAATGAACTTCTTCGAACGCCTCAGGAACACCCTGACATATCTGTCGATGATTCACAAATTTCGAAGAACTGTTATTTCAGAACCGTTCGGTGATCTGATAGATGAATACGACTTGGATCCATACCTTCGAATTGCAATGAATAACCATGTCAATCTATATTTAGTCCACACTGATTTTTCGATTGACCCACCGTTTGCTATGACTCCCAGTGTTATTCCTGTTGGTGGACTTACAGCCAGAGCTGCAAAAGCACTAGACAATGACGTAGAAGAATTCATGAAAAGCTCTGGAGATGATGGCGTTGTTGTATTTTCACTAGGATCATACTTCTCTACTCTAACAACAGTTCTACCTGAAATTCCAAGGATGTTTCTCGAAGCCTTCGCGAAAATTCCACAGAAGGTCATCATCCTATCGAAGGTGGGTCTTGTAAAAGGTCTACCTGAAAACGTTAGGGTGATACCATGGCTGCCACTCAATGATCTGCTTGGGCACTCTAAAACACGCCTTCTCGTCTACCATGGAGGATCAAGTGGAATCTTTGAAGCAGTGTACCATGGCGTTCCTCTCGTTGTTATGCCTTTAGGTGGAGACCAGTCTGACATCGCCGTCAGAGTTGTATCTAAGGGAATAGGTGTCCAACTAGATAAAGATACTCTCACGGCAGAGAACATTTATGAACGGGTAACTGAAGTCCTAAGCCAACCCGAGTATTCCGAATCAAGTAAACGCATTTCCGCCATCTTGAGAGATCGACCAATGACTGCAGCTGACACAAGCGCGTACTGGATCGAGCACATGATTAAACATGGTGTTGATTATCTCAGACCATCGTCTCTTGATCTACCTTTTTACCAGCTTTACCTTATTGATGTTTTCTTGTTCTTGTTCGCACTTATCTTCATTGTTTGTTGGATTTTTGTAAAAGCTCTAAATGCATATTTTCAAAGAAAATCATCACGAAAGCTGAAAAGGTTATGATTCTGACACAGTTTGTACATCTAAGATCGGAATGTTTTTATTCAATTTGCTGCTTATAGACACCCCATATTACCGTATTTAATGAAATGGCTCAACTTCTTCAGACTAAGTCTTACAGTTTCTCTCTGAAGACAGATTTCCATAGGGTTTCATTGTTGATTCTTTCTTCCTTGGCTAATTTAATTGACGTGTGCAATATATAATGTCATCTTGAATACATGCTATGGAACAGACTTCCTGAAAACCACAAAAATTGTATCTCTGTTGAGTCTGTCAAAGATGTTCTTAAAACCTTCTTTATTACTTCTTCTCTTTTATATGCCTTGAACACTCCAAAGTGTGTATTGGATCCGATCATCAATATCATTTTCCTTGTTTTATATTTATTTAATTGATATTCACATTTCATCTCTTTCAAAGACAGAATTCACATATTTATAATGTACACATTTTCAACAACAAAATGGTTAAAAGTGGAATCGTATTACAAAAGATATCTTTTTAATCCAAACCTTTTTTAAGTAAATCTATTATTATTTCCGGAGGAAGCACACCAGAACATTGAACCTGTGTCAGTCTGAACACATAAACTCTTTGGAGAGAAATAGATATCCCCTCTTACAGTTCCTATTCATATGCCAAAATACAATTGCCTGTTTGAGGTGATAGAATTCCCCCTTTTTGTCAAGCTTATATAAGTCATTTTCTAATTTTCTCATAATAAGCATAATATTTACCGGAGTTCGTTGGAGATTGATGATGAACAAAATAATGAATATGTTGTGTGGTGGAGACTAACAAAATGGACTGGATCTCAGAACAGTGATAATAAACATGAACAATATTTAAAATAACAGCTTATTAATAAGAAACACCTGTCTAGTCGTTTATTCCAATCAATTGATTAGGACTGTATTATGTCTGGAGGAAATTGCATCATAGGAGCAGGGAATTCCTATAAATATATATCTATGTTAGATGTGGACGTACTAAGCTCAACGTTGTCTTGAACTACGTCACAAACAGTAACAGAGGAGACATTTGGACTAGTGCCAACCGGGGATTTGATTAAAGCATTTTCTTGTCCTGTCTACCCCCTATCGCTTGGTGATAACAATATTTGCAGAAGACACGACGATTGCTAAGTGCGGATGTGCATTTTGATGGCAGTACCGTAATACTATCGCTTTCTGAGTGGGATTTGTTATCCTATATCATGAGTACGCATACCCTATCTTGCAGTTTTTAGCCCTCTTGAAAATATTTGTGTATGACGGAATGAGAAACTCCTACATTCCAAATTGGTTTACTGTGGTTTCAGTAAAGAAGAGTGAATAAACACTAAGTCACGAATATCATTATCCATTGTTTTTAATTCAAATGATATAGTATGACTTATTCGGTGTGTGCTGTGCGATCTAATATTGAGCATTTTGGCCATGCCAAGTGGTCTGTCAATCTTTTCTTTAATTTTTTTTCCCAACGATAATGCTATCGGAAAAATATCTCTTATACAGCATTTTTTTTGCAAAGATTGACAAACATGTATTTGGAAATTGGTAAGGATGTCTCACCTGTTATAATAGAATGGTGAAATTTGTTTTATTTGGCATGTTCAGGGACGCATTAACGGTAAGCATGTTGCAAATGACCTATGATAAAGAAAATATTGGCATGGCCCCATGCTGAAAAACCATTGACGTCACGATGGGCAATGGACTTGACACAGATAAATTTAAAGGAAGAAAGAGAATGCTTGAGCAGATAGATAGGGAAGAAGGAAGAGAAGGGAGAAAGTAAAAGGAAAAAAGAAACAAAGAAAGAGGGATAGTGAGGGGGAGGGAGAGAGAAAAAAAGAAAGAAAGATAGAGATATGGAGAAGAGTGATATCTTTGTGCAAATCACAGATGAAACCAGGTTGTGTTGACAGGGTTTTAAGGGGAATTAAAAAAGAAAAAAAGTATAATCACACCTGCAACCACACACTCACAAGTGCTGATTTCACGTATATTATATTTCATAATAAAATACCTTTACCCTGGATGAAACAAAAGAATGGCAAAGCTAAGAAATACATAGAATTATGTAGACCCACACGGGATCTCCATCAAGCCCTCTAAGATGAAATAATATGCTTCTACTTTCATGACTTTAATCAATTTCTAATCAACCAATTCCATGCCAAGTGTACGAATATTTAAATTCCTTGTGTAGGCCTACACACAATTTTTGCACGCCATGTTGTAGCAAAGATGAAAAGCGCACAATGCTTTTTCAAAGTATAAAAAGGAAGCAAGTACCAACAGCTCTGCTCTGTATCATGGTTGACATGGCTGACAGTGACTATGGCGGGTATTTTCTACAAGTAATCGGCCTAGATTAGTCGTTAATGCTCTTGAAAAAAATGATGACGAACCTAGAAAAACAGTGACTACGTCATCGATGGCGAAAATAAAATCCTGAAGTACCGCTGTAGTATCACCTTACGATAAAGGGTATTAAATATTATCGGTACTGTAACGGCCAATTTGACTGACTTGTGTTTTGGACAGAAGGCTAGTATTTCTCAGCTTATGACGGTGGCTCAGTTGGAAGAGCCATGGACTTATAAGCAACCTCAAAATTTACATTCTCGTCATCTGACCATTTACTTGTATAAATAACAAGAGAGAGAGAATACGATTAATACAGTGAGGAGAAAGTTACAGAGGGAAATTGAGAGAAAGATTGAGGAAATAGCACGAGATGGGAATAAAGAGAAAGTGATCGAGAGAGAAAGATATGGAGAGAGGTAGAGAGAAGTGATTTAGGGGATGGAACGCGATATCAAAATGTAGTAAGAAAGGCTATTAAGTTAAAGTATCAAATTGACCTTGATAAAATAATGTCAAAATAAGATGAAGATTTATAGAAAGGAGAAAGCACGGGAGTACATGAAAGGCAAAAAAAAAACCCGCGGAAAGGGGGGGGGGGTAATGTACTCGTCTTACGTCTATGCAGGACATAGCTTCTTCAACAACGATTAGATGTGATGTTTTCAACCATCAAGTCACCTTTCCTTCTCACGCAATGGCAATATGTCAAAATTTCATTCCCCGTGCATTCGTCTTTTCATCCCTGTTTTAACGGTAGGCTATACCCAGATATGATGTCTTCGCGACAGAAAATATACACCATGTAAACGGGCGAATGTATATACGCAAGTTGTTACAATTATTTTCATGATGGTATTCATTTATGCGTCCTTTGGGGGTACGGAAGCATTTGTAGAACGCCAAATAGTACGAGAGGGAACCAAAGAGCTTCCAGTGATCTTCAAGTCACAGTCTAAGATATTTCAATAATATTATACATGAATACTTAAGACACATCATACGATACTCCATAACTGACCCCCTCCACACCCCCTTCCCTTGAAATAACCCTCGATCAAATTCATCATCCATAAAATAGAGTAAGTGCATGTAAAGAGAAATAGAACTGTTGCAATTTTTTCTCTTATAAATGCCAATTTATTTAAATTTGATTTATTTAACCCTATATTTAATCAATTTTGAGTAGTCTTCGTCATATTTAATCTTCAAAGACGACATGGCCATTTTTTAAAAAACTTTTCCCTGATTCCTTTATTTATATGCTAATACTATTGTTTGTATATACCATGCATAAGTGTAAGCATTACCTTCCTATGTATGTGGATATATGTAATTTGTTTGATTTTTATATCGAATTATAAATAAATGAAATGAACTGAAGTGAACTGAAGAGGAAATAACATCCCACTTCCTTTCTCATTTTTTCTCGCAAATTGATATTCTTCCTATACATAAGTATGCATGACACTTACTGAAATACTGATATATTGGCTATTGTATATTGGCTTTTTATCAAAACTAAAACTCGATTACACTCATCTCATATTTCTGTAAGAAAATCTGTATTTTTTTATTCATATAACAGAAGAAAAAATATACACATGATAACATGAATAAAAAAGGGTGTCTTGTTGTATTCTTTCTCCAATATTCATGTGTATAAATGACTACAGACGGGCTTGTCTTGACAAAGGAACAATGTGAGCTCAAAGTACATCAGGAATACAATCACCCCTTTTTCTTACATTTCTCCCTCTCAATAAAATACTGTTTGGTTACGTGAAGGAAAGACACATTATACATGCAAAGGGGTCCGACCACTTGACCGAAGGTCCGCGAGGCCGAGGGTCCGCTAGACCGAGGGTCCGCGAGACCGAGGGTCCGCTAGACCGAGGGTCCGCGAGACCGAAGGCCCGCGAGACCGACTTTTTTCCCATCATCGGTTGCCGCGGTCGAGTGGTTTAAAACGCCTCGTTGCAGCGGCGTAACAGGTGCCTGTTATCGGGGAGGGGGGTCAAATAATAGAATCAGTGGCGTTGCTAGGATTTCATTTTAGGGGGCGGTGGTGAGCACGCGAATCGTGCGAAACACGTACTGCGCGCACGAAACGTCTCTCTAGGGGGGTGTAGGGAGGGGATGTTCCTGCTACTTACAGTACAAACTAACGATGCCTTATTTCACTGACACTACTTAATCATTAACTCTACTCATTTAACGTTTTTTATTCTGCTTCATGATCTTGTGCATTTAATGTTTAACAAGAAAACTGGAAATATTATGGAAATATACAAACACCTGGAACATTGAACCTTCATTATGGGCAATCCTATCTTAGCTTTTTTTCATTTAAACAGAATAATAAGAAGAACAAGAAGGTGAAAGTTCTAAAGAAAAGAACGTACATTAATACCTGTCCTCAGGAAAATGGTCCTTCGGGGGAGTTTTCATTGGGGAGTTATCATGGGGGAGTCGCCCTCCGGAGAAGTAGTCCTCTGGGGGAGTTCTACTAAAACCCATTTTTTTATTGGTGTTGTTACTATTTTTGTTATGATGTCAGCAGCTGCAGCAGTAGTAGAAGTAGAAGTCGTAGTAGTAGTAGTTGTTGTAGTAGGAGTCGTATTCATATTCGTAGAAGTAGTAGTAGTAGTAGCAGTTATATTATTACCGTTGTTTTTATCATCATAATTATTATTATTACTATCATTTAAATTGTTAATATTATTCGGCATTTTTGTTTTGCTTTGTTTCATTTTGTCTCCTTTATTTTATTCAGCACTTTAGTTTATTCAATCAATTTTTAAAACCGACACTCCAAATAAATAGATGAATATTTTTCTAATACCAGACAACGTTTTATAAACAGTCCTCTTTGTTAAAGTTATGTATACTATGGTATGATTTCGTTAGACGATAAAGTAAGAGAGGGGATGGGGTGTCCGATTTCGTAGTATTATGAAAATCATTTTTGCAAACTATTCCCAGTCTAATAATACTAATTGATATGAAAAAAGGGAATCTATTAATGAATAGTTGAATAAATGAATGAATAACAAAAATGAAAAATTAATTGATAACAACTTTGTAGCCAAAAGAAGCCACCCCCCAAAAAAGGGGGGAAACGTGAGCGAGAAAATAAAAAGGTATAGGAGAACGTAAGACGAGCGAGAGCAGACAAGGAACAATTCGAAGAAAACGTCAGAGCTTCCATGCTTCGCGCGGGAAGGGGGGAAACTCCCCTTAAAATATGGATCGCCTTTCGCGCGCTCATTATTAAGTAATTCTCACACTTCGCGTGCTCATCACCGCCCCCTAACATGCCTAAAATGAAATCCTAGCAAAGCCACTGATTCTGGACTTAGTTACCGGGATTTTTTTTACACTGCCCCCCCCCCCCCCCTCTGATAACAGGCACCTGTTACGCCGCTGCAACGAGGCGCCTTAAACCACTCGACCGCGGCAACAGATGAAGGGGGGGAAAAGTCGGTCTCGCGGGCCTTCGGTCTCGCGGACCCTCGGTCTCGCGGACCCTCGGTCTCGCGGACCCTCGGTCTAGCGGGCTGTCACCCATGCAAATGAGGTGAGACTTTCTTAGAGCCATTGTAATGGGGTATCATGTAATATTGATTCCAATTTAAATGTCGTGGTGGTTTTGGTACTCCTTATATTTCGACGGTTTAGTAAAATATTATAGAATCAATCACAATTCATTGATCACGGTTGCTAAATGTACATTCTTAAATAAAACAGGATAAACAGACTCTTTTACCGAAATCTTTTCAACCATAAATACAATGAAACAAAAGGCTCAGCCATGAATTTATTTCTAACCCGAAATATATACCTTTAAGATTCACTTATTCTATTCCAGTACGTGGTAAACTCGAGTTCAATGGATATATCATTTCATTAAAAGCCAGAACTTGAAAAAAATAAGCGAAATCAAGTATTCCAAATAAAGATTACAATAGGTGTTAAATGAATAAACACATGAATACTAAGAACTAAACATTGCAACATATTTACATAATTATATACGATTGGTTTGCATAATAAAGGCAACCACATGACAATGTCTATGAGTATGCTAAAGGAGATGCATAATCCCAGTAAGAGGAAAATTATTTATCTGTCTATCCCCTCATCCCCCTCCCCTCTCCGGGGGCAGCGGAACGTATTTTCGTTTGATGGGGGAAGCAAAAAAACACTTTTATCATCATTTTTAAATTGGCATTTTGGTGCAAACGGATATTTTCCCCATAATATTATCTGCGTGAAGTATTTGTGTGTTTTTTAGTAATCAAGTTGAGCAAAGTCTTTCGAAGTGATTTCTGATTGATTATTTAGGCTTTATGTTTTCCGTGGGGAAGCGTAGCGAGCGAGCGGTTTTGGGGAAAAAAATCAAATATGAACTTATAACACTCGCTGTTACACACTGACTGAATTACATAACTTAATTTGATGATGGTATTAACATAAAATTTCCCTGGAAATCTTTATCATATACCCCAGACGAATTTCTAGTAACTGGTAGTAAATCAAGGCACGTGATTGAGTAATCACGTGTAACACCGAAAATAGGACCTTCACTTTAGTTCATTTCATTGACTGGTCGACCGGAGATAGTTATATAACACTGCCTGTATTAATACAAAAACATTTATTTACATTTGAATAATATGGAAGGACAACGCCTCCCTCCTACACTCCATAAGTCATCATGCCTCACCAATTTTATTACAAACTCATCCCATCATTCTTTTAATGGGGTAGCTGTACTAGGAAACCACTCATTATTTTGCAATAGGATTCGTTGCTATGGAAAAAATACTTTCCTGAAGTCAATAAATATATCTTAAACATACTTTGACAAACTGAAAATCTTTGCTGGAGACTGGAATTTATCTAACTAGAATTCTGATTTTTATTTGAATATTCATAAATAGAATCGTTTTGCCGAAATAATGCAATTTTTTAAAGTGCCATTAGCTTGTTATTCCTTTTCCGATTTTGATGAAATTTTCAGTGTTTTGTTTTTCTGGGGAACGTTTCATAAAAGGACTTGTCAGATGTTTTATCTGACAGTTACTATGGTAATGGTGCCTCTCAGCCAATCATAATCGAGGAAAATTGTCAGACACGACAAAAATGTTGAAATTCTCCCCTGGTCTTGCTTTAGGCCTATACCATGTATACTGTTCAAATAATTAGTTACTCTGCCTGGAGTAACCATTTAAATAAAGCTTTTGGTAGATTTGCCAGACGTTACGTGTGTTACGTGTAATTATATTTCAGACATTGTACGTTATTGTTCTATGCTAATATCTTTCACTATCTTCCAAAAACAAACATCGTGTACCTGGTATATTGAAAAGCTTAATGTTGTAGATCTTACATTATTATCACTGTCATTTTCCATGAGTTAAATAACTGGACATTTGACACAAGAAAAACATATTACTACAATATGAACAGAAGATTATATTCAAAATTATCAAATATTATTGGCATAATTATTGTTACCATTTTATTCATTTTTTTCATTGTTGTCATCTTTACTGTTATTATTGTCAGTGTATGACATATGTTTTCTGTCTCTATGATAGAGACAGAAAACATAAGCCTACACATTGGTGAGTTTAAAAGGAATCACAGAAGTCCAAAGATTGGCAACAAAACGACCAAAACAAATTCAACAACCTAGTAACATAGGTTTCATCTAAGGTGACCTAGTGCGAGAAGAATAGGAAATCAGTGCAAAGATGTTGACTAATCCTTCGTCTACAGTGGGCGTTGTCGAGGTGGGGCAATTGTTATGTTAATATAACGGGCCTTATTTTGAAAGAAACCCCATTGAATGGGCCCGTTCGTCTGTCCAGCCATTCATAACAGATTGCTGTGGAATGTGCATGGTTTCTTTAGAAGGGTTTTGTTGAGAAGTACAGACCAGAATCACCTATTATGATCTCCACCGAAGCCTTAATCTCCTGAATATCACCTTGTCATCTCAGCAAATGTACTGGGCATTCGGAAAAGGGCTCAAAATATACATCATTTACCAATAGAAGCGAAAATATGAGTACGACTTTTTAAGTTTCTTTAGCTGTTGCGACGCGATACATTGTGTATATTATTGTTAACAACATCGAAGCTCAAACTACTTTTCTTTGCTACTCTTGTTTTACATGGAGCATAATAAATCACCTATAAAATTCCCCTCATGGAATGATGAATAATATGAACAGGTCGATAAGCAATCAGTCTTATAAAGGGGTTATCTAGACACAATAGAATGTGAACATCATATAAAAGGACGATCATTGAGAATTATAAATGAAGAAGTAAACGCTGGTGAATTATCTGAGCAAAATACCGGCACCAGCAATTTTGGGGAAGAAAATAATTTGCATTTATGGTTGTTAGCGAGGCCATTCACTGCAAAGCAAGACACATGATATGATACTATACAGTTCATGTCATTCATAACGAATGATGGTCATATCAATTTCATTATTTCCTCTTCTTGGAGAAGACCGGCGTTATATGATACAATGTAGAAGGCATGCCAACACCAAGTAAGTCAGGATTATTTCCTAAGAAAACCGCATCCGTATGCTATAGACATGATCGAGGAAGAAGTTGGCGTAAGGTACCAGGCATCAATCGGGTTTGATAAAACATGGGAAAATACCCTAAACAAAAACAAACTTTAATGTAACGATACATTAAAGTAAAAAAGAAAAAAAAACGGAACAACTCCTAATGATACAATATATGCAGCAACCGGCATGACCAGGAGTGATGTCGGTATTTGGGTTTTTGAGCTTAGAAACAAGTATAATGAGCGCCTCACAAAAGTCATTGTTATTATTTTGGATTAGATATTATCTTGAGCATTTAAAGTAAGGGTTGGTCAAGGATCTAACGTCGAGTGACACGCTTCTTTTGTCATCTATGTTACATATATATATAGGCCTACATTAAAACAAAGGAAATTGATATACGGACCAGTAAAATAATCTATTCCTACTCTGGTGTAAATGAAATGTATTACAATGGGGCACATTTTGATTCTTCTTTGCAAATATTCATACCAAATGTAGGACTTTACGACATCTCAAGTAGATTGAGCATACATTGAAAAACGTGACATTTATGACATTAACATCTTATCTACATGTGGAATAAACAAAACAACGTATATCAATACCTGATGATACATGTAGCCTACACTGCATCACTATTAAAGGAAGAAGATGCGTACGATATAATAGTAAACTAACCATTTAAATGCATTCATGGCCATTACAGACAGGACGATGTACCGTTCGAACTATATTCCATTCAATTAAAATCTTTAATTGAACTTAATAGCATTGTTTTATGGGTGTGTCTCCCGGTGTGTCTTATCTTGTTTTACAACTGTCCATAAATGGATGTCGGCAGAATAGCTCTTCAGCAGTGCTTTAGATCTAGGACTAGATAGGTCAATGTTGACATGCTCCAAATCAACTTATGATATAACTGGCCATGGAATACAATTGGGCGATTCCATAAAATTTAATCAACCTTTTTGTACATCCGACCCACATTTTTCTCAAGTTTTACTTCACTTCATAAACTGACCATCTCATGGTCCTTTGAGAACATTCCAGACTTTCAAAAGAACAAGAAATCAGAGACAGAAAATGTCATGAAGGTTATACATATAGGGGTGGAATTTGAATTGGAATTGCCCAATTGTATTGTATATCTTCATTGAATGCATGCATTAAATATGTTTTACTGTATGAAATACATTGACATTGAATTGCAATGGTCACAACACGTCTTGTATGTGACTGTTTGAAACAGAGATTTTACTTATCAAAGTAACTGTTTGAAAATTCTCGACATTTGTACATAATCATATCAATTAATAGATTTGAATTACAAACAAATCATTGTAGTTTTAATCATCAGTTCTATTCATCTCATTCAATCCTAACTATGACCCGACCAAGAAAGTGTATTTACACAACACTGCGAGAAAAAAGAGCAAGCAATGGTCTTTATTAGTGATTGTTCACATTTCAGTGTAAACAACACTATTTGAGTTTGACGAGGTCTCACATCATCGCCCGGGTTATGGTTGATTGTTACCTAGTGATCTCAATCGTGCAAAATGATTATCAAGTATTATGTAGAAAATAAAACATGAAACGCAGATACCTTTGCATTATGTTTTGATATTATTTAGAGATTTAAACTCGATGCGTGCTACCTTCTCTATGTCGTAAATGATAGCATGCCAGAGGCTTACCGGGCATGGCAACGAATGGCGGATGCAAACTGGATTCCATTGTGTATTGTAATTTCATTGATACTTATAACAAACAACCATAATGGGAATAATTTCATTAATAGATTTATTAATGTAGCATAGATGTTATCAAACTATTTCATCGTGGTCAGATGGCGTCTAGCATTTTTATTGAGATGTATCCCATGACATACTCTCAATTTCCTCAATAATCGTTAATGTACATCTTATCAAAATGTGTTATAGAATGCTCCATGAAGTCTCTAGGTATAAGTGTATGTTGATCGACTTATTTCGCCATTCACCCCCCCCCCCCCCTCGTCCCCTCTCCTCCACCCCTCTCCTTTTCTCGCCGCTCTCTTCTTCCTTTCTCGCCCACTCTTTTACATTCCTATATTCTCTAAGCTTGTATTTCATATTTATTCCCGTATTAGTTTCTCTAGACATGTTTGGAGACGTGTTTAGAATGCCTCCCACTGTGTCAATATTTCCAAGTTTACCGATCAAATAAAATTCACCAAAAGGGCACATAGTCCGCTTGTAAATCTTTGCCCTATTGAAGAAAGTATAGGAAATAAATAGTGGAAGAATAGGAGATGCCAACATTTTATGGGCGGTTCCCTGGCTTCTTTCATAACTTCAATTCTTTTCTTCTTTGCATAAAATACCTGCTATGACATTGTACAGCAAAAACTGTGGTGTTAACCGGTGTACATAGAGAACCACACCAGTTATTTTACACCGGTGTTCAATTGGTAGTGTTAGTTTTACATTACTCTATGGTGTTATGTTTAATCTCTAGGGTGTACTTTTAACACCTCAGGGTGTGGTCCTCTATTAACACCAATTGGTGTCAGTTTTAACACCGCAGTTTTTACAGTGTGGTCGTTATGAGGGGGGGGGGGTCATTGCAGTAACAAATTGGTATTTCTATGTCTGAACATGGACCTATTACATAGGTCCATGGTCTGAAGCATTGGGTCATGTGCGAATATTAGTGATTAAATCTTTTTGTCTTGACTAATGATACGAAAAAATAACGTTAAAATAAGCGCGAATATTTATTAAGCAAAATTAGCAATTAATTTTTCTGCTACCGCTGATATTACTTCCAATATTCCAACATCTATAGTACTACTACCAATCACAACATAGATTACAAATAGCATCAACAGTGATGGTGAAAGTCACAAGAGGTAATTTTTCTTTCATCAATATGATATATTCATCAGTGATAGATGTAAAATAGGAAAGCTATGACATACTAAAGTTTCGATTGATTTCACAAATCAGTTAGATGCACATTCTGGTCGATATGCAAATGAGGGAATCGAAAGTGTCACCCACTCATTATTTACTGCATGAAATACATGAAATATGAAGTTTATCTAAATTTTCTCCTCATTACGATGTGAAATAAAATTTAATTTCTTCCTGAACATATGAATTAATATTGTTGAAATAAATTGTGAATTTAGGAAGAGTTATTATCAAAATTTAATCTTTTATATAAATAAATAAATAGATAAATAAATAAATAAATAAATAAATATATGGTCTGACTGTTTGACTGACATTTTCCCGTAATACACTGAACTTGTATTTTAAAAGTTGCATGGAAAATGTTAAAATGACAGTGGTTGCTGGTGAGATCATTCTAACAAAATAAGATGGTTGCCTTGACAGCGTCAATAATAGATAGAAGATATGCCTTGTTTGGATTATTAAGTGCAAGTAAGATAATTCATTCTAATTTTCTGAAGCTTCTAATATATTTTTTTCAAAGGAAATGATATAAAATACACGGAATGTCCTGGTTCACTACTATTTCACTTTAATTCTGTTTTCTCCTCTAAATGTCAAGTAAAAGCATTCAAAAGAGGCATGCATATCTCCGAATACAACTTCCATAGATAAAAACATAAAAGAAAGAATATGAGTAAAAAGATCACAGACGATATGGTCTGTACGGAGAAATATAAACGTATAATCCTATTAGTTCTTTCCACAAGTGACTACAAGACGGTATTTGATAAATTTTTATATAACCTTTTTATTAAAATACATGTCCATATTATGGAAATTTTGTAAATTATACCAGAAAGAACAATGAGGATAATGTACATTCAAATCCTCTGGTGTATTCCGCAAAGTGGGCAAGTGAACATGGTGAATGTCTATATGAAAAGTATGCTACTTTATCACAGTTTTTAAACCTTGGACCATACACAGATACACTGAAACGAAGTAGATATACTCGGGTCAATTTCAAGAGCAAATTTGTGTTTAGATTATGCTGCAGCGCATAATTCCCTATTTCAATCATCATATAAGATTTAAGTAAATATTTGCCCATTCATACAAAATTCATTCTTATACAACCTCTAAGCAGATCATATACTATTCGAGTTTCATAACTGTTTCTTGAAGCATATTTGGTTTTCTTTTACAAATGATAGAATTCAATTAGAACGTGATTAAGCAAACAATAAAGAAAATATATGGGCCTGCAATATTGAATTTACAATTATGCAGGGATAGATAATTGCTACTAGTGTAAATGTACGTGTGGGCCAAGTGCTATTTGAATTTAGTCCAATATCTGATATCGCAAAATTAGCTACGAGAAACGGATCCGTATAAGACTCTACTCTTGTTGTATCTACCAGCTTACCGCTCATACATACATGGTGGAAATAGGAATGAAAACGATCACTAAAAAATCTAAAATTCTGCAAAATTATGTAACACGCTACAATGATGGTGATTGAGTTACTTTCGCTTTCACTGTCGATGATAACTTTATTTCTAAAATGGGGGGAAAAACCCAGGAGAGGTACTGAAAATAAGAACAATAATGCAGCCAAAGAATCACACTTTATAATTATACACATTTCTCACGCTACATCTATACACAAAGCTCTATTAATTATCATTATCATTGTAGTTAGTATAAACAAATACAATCACAAGTACGTGACAATAGTACTTATTATTTTGTACATTGAGACACTACTCACACAATATACGTGCAGAAATTAAAATGTGTCTTCAGATTAAAACTTTGTAGGGTATTTCCCTGTTATACCAATGCAATCGTCATTGAGATAACAATGCTAATCTTCTTATAATGATGAGAAGATACATGGACTTATATTGGAAAGAAAACGCACCCTCCCCCAACAGAGAAAATCTCATCCGGATACAAGTCAGGGAAGTAGGAAGATAATAGAAAACAAAAATAAAAAGTGTGTGTGTGTGTGTGTGTTTGTGTGTTCAGGGAGAGCGAGAGAGGCGATGAGGGGGAATAATTATTTCGTACATTATAGAGCGGATTCAAATGGGAGATGTTGAAGACCCGTATCTTCCCATCCAATAATGATAATGAAGAACAAGCGAATAAAGGAAATTTCATGAGAGGAAAAAGGTAAATCAACTAAAGAGAAAAGGAAACAAAAAATAGGTCAAAGTATAGAGAAACAACGCAATATAAAACATCGTGGTGAATAGGAATACGATTTAAAGCTCCCCCATCCAGAAAACAAACCAGCATGACGTAATTAATTCTTTGAACACTATAGTTAAATACGGAAACCACAGATTATTCAAACAGGGAATATAAGTTCACTGTTGAATTTATACAATCAAACAAAAAGGAGATATCTATGGTTCGCAAAGGGGCGTATCCTTGACTGTTCATCTTTTCTTCTCTCATAAAGAGGGTGTGGATGACTTCCTAAGTATGACAGATTCCATAACCCATATAGACTGTATAATGGATCGAGAAAAAAAATCATTATCTTTCCACTAATTCATTTACTCTAAAGCTTACATTGATTTTCATATTTCTTTGTCAGAGAGTGGGCAAAATAATTGAAAGGGTGGCCGTCACTTAGTGTACCGGTGAAGAGTATCAAGAGAGAGAGAGAGAGAGAGAGGGGGGTCCGAAAATAGAGACAATATATTTCGTAACAGGGCAAATCCATAAAATATGTACGTCCGACCCAATATACTTGGGACCTTCATGAAATTTTTTGTCTTTGATTTCTTGTTCTTTTGACAGCCTGTAATGTTCTCAAAGGACCATGACTTATGAAGTTAAATAACACTTCAGAAAACCGGGGGTCGGACGTACAAAAAGGTTGATAATTTTATGGCATTGCCCAACAGAAATATCGATATTCGAGCATTATTTGGGGGTATCATTCATTCCATTAGGAGATGGATATAACTCTAAAAAATCCATTACAGTTAATAATTGAACGCTATTTTTCTCTCGCTCTTGTTCATGAGGAAGTTTAATAAATCAGACGCTGGATCTAAGAATCAAGCCCCTGAAATGTTTGATTCATACCCCTTTCATACACCCCTATCGATAAAAACAACAACAGATCACGAAGCACACGGAATAAACAGCATCTATGAATAGGGAGTGGTATCAAAATCATTTGGTCTTGTGCATGGTGATGAATGAAATGACACAGGCTGGATAAATTGGCTGATGACCTGTTATTTGCCTCATCCATCACCACTCCAATACAATGGCGTCAACATGGTCAAGGGAAAACAGATACAATGAGTTTATACCCTCTATACATTGATCTGCAACAACCAAGGTCATCATTATTCTATGGTAATGGGAGAAAGCATTGTGTTGAACTGATCATTAAAAACAAATCTATTGATTTAAGTCAACCGTGTCTCGACTTCTGTAATCGATAATGTTGACTGAGCTTGTATATCATGAATCTTTTGTCATAGTTAGATGATTCGTTATTTTGTGATGCTACTGCACAGGCGGGTAAAAGTACAACAGAGGTCATTGTGCATGCATCAACATGATCAACAGGCTTACGTGGTATCGGATAACTATTGATTGCATAACATGTCATCGTGCTATAATATTTTTTGTTTTTGCAGTTGCTGCTTATTTCTTTCCATAAGCTCATTTGAATATTTCACTTTGAAGCCGTCTATCCATGCTTATGAAACTAAAAATGCATCAAATTACAATCCGCCAATAAACAATATATGCAGCCACAATGAAATGTTAGGTCAAGAAAATACACAAATGAATCTAAATTGAATCTTACGCGCAATTACTTTTCAGGTTCGTTTACACTTTCATCTATTTCTTGCGCTCTGTTCTGTTTTATGCCGTTTCATACAATTAATGCGATATTTAATTTGGACTCCCCCAATATTGTTGCTCCAATTGGCAATTTCATTTACAATAAAAGAAAACTTGCACGTAGAGAGAAGTAAAATGATATGCATATACACTCAAATGTTTCAGCCTACTCGTTTCACAATTTGTTTTCTCTTCCCATTCAAATATTAAATGCAACATTCATCTAAATAATTTTTTGATTTGACTTTTGTAATTTTTTTTTAAATCGGGCACATTCCTCTGTTAATATGAACTCCAGAATAAGGTCACATTTACTTCTTCCCTCACTCTGATTAAGTAATGTTTTTATTTGGATGTGCTGTATGGTGTTTTACTATTGAATGTTCTGTTTTATTTTTGTGAATTATCTCTGGAGTGTAAAATAAATGGAAACTCAGAATCCGGGGTAAATATCATCAAAATCGGACAAGAATAACAAAGTTATGACATCATAAAGTTTTGCATAATTTTGTTACGGAAGAGTTCCATGCATGTCTTCATCATTTTTATGAATATGCAATGAGCAAGCTGACGATGTCATATTCCCACAAATTCTTTTGTATCTTATCATTATATTTATTAATCTATTCCCTTCAAGGATGGGAAATTGTCTGACTACTGATATAATGCAGTTAATCGTTACTGCAAATTATTTTGTTACAAGGGATATGAAAATATTATACAATAATGATTTGATTTAATGTATAAACATAAGAAACAGGGAAGTGGGGATATGACATCAACAGCCCACCTATTGAATATTCGTGATGACATGTACATAACTGCTTTCACAACATATTGCCAAACTTTATTTATAAAGAGATTTTGATGAATTTTTGAGAGTTTTGCTCGGTGAATTTATTTACGAATATTTTTCAACCCTTTGAATTACTATCATCATTATCAACGTCATTGTTTCCATTATTAGTGTTATCTTGTATGCTTCTGCAGTTCCGGTAAATGATCAGCATAGCAAAAGCATTTACAATTCATATATTTTTAAGTAGCGGTATCATGATCAATTTATCAATGTGTGCTTTCGCCAAATAACATTATCCGGACGCTTCGTGTTGCCAAGGAGATTTTTCCTTGGGACGACGATTCGTCGTCAGTTATTTTTACTAGATATGAAAAAGGCCATGGGAGGCAGTCATTTACTTTGTACCAAAAGACCAGCATATATCACATGGTGTAATAATAGATATAAAGCACGGCTGGTGGCTACAGCATTCAAATGAAAACTCACTGAGCACGCAAGACCGGTTTCAAACAGGGTTATGTTTTTTTCTTCTTCTAAAGCACTCCTTTACAGATATTCAATAGATTGAGCGACCGGTATTCACAAATTCTTTTTTTTTGCCGTTCATAGAGACAGCAGAATAATAGCATGGATAATTGTGCGTTATTTTCATACCGAGTGAACAATTTAATAAACTTAAGTGTATAAGCCAAAGAAAAACGAATTCTAAATTTCGCGTAATTGTTTTCTAAACATTTTGTTTTTTTAACATTTCAATCACAAATAATTATGAAATTACATATTTGCTGACGTCGTTCTCTCAATGTGTGAATACAATCATGATAGCTAAACATATAGGTTGTTATTCAATCATCTTTGTACTGACTACTGTGTTTCATTGTCAAGTTGAATATGAATGCCATTATGAGTATTCAAATATCTTAGCTGATGGTGGAATTGTTATTAGGCCTAAGCGACTTGAATATTTCATCACCCGCATATTTCAAAAATACATACATCGCATTGTTAACGTTTGAATGCGTATAACCTCCGTTTTCTTTTCTTTGAAGCCAAACAATATATCCTGGACTTACAATGACTCCCTCATCAATTGAGACTAGTAACCATCATTAAACGATTATTCATCATAATATACCCCAGAAAAAATGAAAGGAAACGAAAATTATCTACAAAGATGACTGCACTATTGGCTGATGGTTTATCTATCATTGATTCTAATATAGGAGCGCCTTGAGCACCTAGCAAGGTGGATATGTGCGCTATACAAATCCTATAAATTAATTAAATTATTATAAAAAATGTGATACTATAAAAATTTTCACTGGGATTTCGCGAAACTGCGACCAATCTCAAAGATGAAGATATTAGCTGAGATAATTAGCGTATTGGTACATGGTTCGAACCTTTGGTCATGTCCATGTAGTCCAGTCCTCATCGTGGTGATCATGATAGTGCCAAAGTTCTGCCCATCTCGATGATGTCTGTCTTTAACCCCGATAGGCCTATTGATGCGCATATACATTGATAATATTTACTCAAAATATAACAATAACAGAAGGTGTGTGTGTGCGTGTGGGGGGTATTTTACCACCAGCAATGCAAGAACTTACCCATACGCCGACCAACATGACGAAAACGAAGTAGGCGACGATCACGACAATGTCCACCCAATTCAGTACGGCGATATCATTACTGTCATCAGGATTGACAGTAGTAGGTGCTGCCGTACTCATGGTTGCTGATGATTAATTTCACACTTTCTTCCAAAGAACCGGTCTTAACAAGGATAGAATGATAATCGTCGAACAGCGAGCTCTTAGTGTGTACTTCACGCCGCGACGCCAGGCTACGACTGAACCGACGCAAGGTGATGTTTATTCGAACGGTCGATCTAAATAGGGTTCGTACCATGTAGGTAAGTGGCGCTTTCTCGGCATGCGCCTCGCTTCACTGCACATAAATACGACGAAATACACACCCCCAAACACCCACATTCATTCATCTGATCTCGGTCATATCGAAAGGATATGAATATTCATGATTTGTGGTCAATGGTCAAACCATGGAATATATCTCTTTCCGTTTCTTATTCTTCTCGGCAAGTCGTACTTGCCGATGTCAACAAATGAAGGGAAAAGAGAGGACGGCTGTAGAAGGAGGGGGGGGGGGGTTATAAAAGATGGGGAAAGAAAAACAGGAGAAAGACTAAAAGCTAAGGTCATTTAGGAAGAAAAAACATGTTCATTGCATCTTCTTTCTTTTCTCCGCGTCTTTTACTTTGATTTAATAAAACTCCTTTCATGTGTTATATTTTCCCTGATCTCTCTCATATTTTCTCTCTTTTTTAACAAAGGAGTGTCGCAAATTTGCCGACAAGAATACAGAAAATCCATTCCAACAGTGTTTCGTTTTGTTCTCTCGCAGTGTTTCTTCCCCAGTATCGGTTATTTTGTGGTATACTTTTCATATTTATAACGAAGTTGAATTTGAATACATGTTAATTAATTTAGACTGCTAGTTAGTCATATCATATCTTTTACTTAAATATTTACCAGAGTAAAATGCATTTTGTCAGCGGTCGGTCGTTTTGTTAAAATAATGGTAAAAATTGTGATTTCGGACGGCAATAGAGATTGTCAAATATTAATGGAAGAAAGAAATGATTATGGTACGCATTGATAGGCGTCCACGAGGCCATGGCGTTGTTGACTAAGTTACACTTTCCGATGTGATTAAAATATAGATCCATGATACACTTTGTAGACAAAGTTACACTTCTTTCTCTTCATGCTGGTTTTCCTCGCTCGCTCGCTGCGCTCTTTCATAACGCTAGATAGTTATTATGAAACAAGTTCGATAAACCCAGATGACTAGAGTCATTGCGGAATTCCATCACGAAATATACGCTTCGGTTACACAATAGAGAGTGATTTAAAACAATATAATCAAACTACATTATTATTAAATTCTAGATGTAGGGTGGTAAAGTATTTTTAAGGTATTTTGAGTATTCACATTGAAGCTCAGAGAGAGAGAGTGAAAACATATTAGGGTAGTCAAGCCTTCATCATTACGTGTCATACAAGGGTAACTTATTTTCGTGTTTATTTTGTTTGCTTGTTTGCTTTTATTTCTGCGTTCAAAACTTCAAATGATACACTATGCGTTTTATAATTTCCATGATACAAATAAATAATATAGTCATAATACATTATAATATATACATACGATGTGCAGTATAAACTTTTCAATCAATTAACACGGGAGATCGTCTTCGTAAGCGGTTAAGCTTGAAATTGATGTCTGTCTCTCTCTCTCTCTCCCTCTCTCTCACACACACATACACACAATTCAGGACATTGCTAATCAATTACTGAACAGTTGGGTGCCATGCCAAGGGCGGATGCTGTTTCTGTAAATATCAGTCGAGTAAAATACCGTATATAAACTATGGAATGTGAATAATTATTTATCAATATGTATATTAATTTGTAATATGGGGTATGTAATATTGATGCTGGTTCTTTAAGTAGCTTTCAGGGAGTATAAATGTTGAACAAGATTCAAATGTCTGAATCATGATGTCGAAAAGATTTAGAAGTAATATTTTAGATGTATGGGAGATGGATAAGTATAAAAAGAGCTATTGAACTTTAACATGTCATCAAAAGACGAAGGGAGTATGTTATTCATAGAACATGATAATAGCTGCATGTATTTGAATATATAAGTCGGCAATTTTTCGATATGGGCCAAGTAATGCAAATTGATCTGTTTTGTAATTTAAACATAGAAGTCAGATTTGTAGAACCACAGTCAGCACAAATAAAGTTCCAGTAGCAAATTATACAACAGAAATGAAATGTTATGAGGTGGAATAAATTCATAACTTGGAAATTATTCTAATACTTTTCGAAACACAATCATATCATGATATTTATCAGGAGTCGCAGAAGCGGGGGTGGGGGGCTCCGCCCCCAACTTTTTTCCCAAACCGTGTACAAAAAACGTAAAATAACCATATGATTGTGATTTTTTGCATGGTCAGCCCCCCCCCCCCCACTTTGAAAACCGTTCCGCGGCCCCTGTTTGTGGTGCAGATGTTTATCAAAAGGGGCGAAATTTTAATGCTAATTAAATCTGATTGAATGGGACGGATTTCGATTCAAATAATATTTTAATCTATTGCTGGTACATTTAACATTAGCATCAGTACAGTGACATCATGAGAAGAAACTTGATAAATACAGAAGATGATGAAATGAAAGCAGTCCCTATACATTAAATTACAACATTTGACGTTTTCTTTCTTTATTCACAGATCAAGTACAAAACAATTTTTGCTCTAAGTGGCCCCTGTAGGTTGTGTTACTAACGGATAATATCTTTAAAAAGGTTTTTTAATTGCTGTAAATAGAACAATCGATCAGGTTCAAACGGTTATCACATTACATTCTTTTTTCTAACGTTCTAAAGTGTTAAAAATTGTTTTAATTTTCTCAGTATAAGGTCTTAATTTAGTATCAGGAGAAAACTAAATTATTCCAGTAATAACCAATATCCAATTAATAATCAAAATGCCGTGTGAGTCAGAAAAAAATTACACCACACAAATCACCAATATAAGGAAAGGATTTCTCATGACTACATATTTATCATTTATGGCCCGAAAGAGTATTTCTCCCATTTTTTATACCATATTCTGGTAGTATACGTGGTATAGGTTTAACTCTTGAAAAATCAGTAGGCATTTGCCTTCAAGTAAATTTGGATTTGCGCGAAAGTAAGGCATACCAAAATACCTTTTCAATAATCAACATGACAATTGTTTAATTAACAATTTTAAGTATCAAATTTCAAGTTAATTTCATTGAAAAGGAGTTTATGAAGACGTTTACTGCAACTCATTATATAGGCCTGTAGAACATCATTTGCATCTGGATTAATTCATTGCAACCATGCTGCCTTACTTTGACGCAGAATCGTACTTTTTATTACAGTAAAGAATATTTATTTACTCTGAAAGTCATCGAGGTATCCTCGGTAAAAAAAACACAAACACAAACAGTAAAGAATATCTCCTGATTATCCAGACGTAGACATTGACACATAAATTATGGTATACTTGGTGCATTTCAGGTCATACATAATAATTGTTTGTTTATGGAATGTTTTTTTATATTTAATATTGGTGATTTGTGAGCTTCTAATTTCTAGCACCGAATTTTTGATTGTGACTCACGTTAAATATGATACGTTAATAATTGTATATTTGAAAAAAAGGGCTTAAAAAACAGGGATTGGTAAGCCTTTTCATCTCGTATTGAAATATCAATTATCTGATTTATTCTGAAACTCATCGAGGTAAAAGTCATGTTGGACTGCATTTTACATATTACAGATCAGTCACAGATTTCAAAGACCTTATAAAATAGCCACCCTCTACTGTAAGAAACGTAGAGGGTGCTCGTTATATCGGGCAAATGGCTTGATTCAGTGCACGCAGGTTCAATGGGGGAGATGATATTATCGCAGTTGGCAATATCAAATGCTTGATACCTAGTTCCCACTTTCAAGATTCCCACCACGATTTAAAACAGTCATCTTAATCGTGGCATAATCGTAGAGATCGTATCAGGTCATATCAGATCGTATCACGGCATATCAGGGCCCCATTTCATAATAAGTTGATATGATAGCAACTCTTGCTGGAATGTCAACTACCATGGCAACATTTAGAGTTCTGTTTCCTGATTGGCTCTTCCGATGAAAGTTGATATTCCACAGCAAGAGTTGCTATTATAGCAACTTTTTATAACATGGTGCTCAGATCGTATCAGATCGTATCAGGTCGTATCAGATCGTATCAGGTCATATCAGATCGTATCAGGTCATATCAGATCGTATCAGGTCATATCAGATCGTATCAGGTCATATCAGATCTGTCGTGACAATCGTATTAACAAAAAATTTAGCCAATCGTGGCTTTCGCAACGGATCGCAGGACAGTGAGGTATTAGGGAAGGAAAATCAGCCACTATTTTCTAGGAATATATAAAACCCAAAACACCATATTTGCAGCACAAGAAAATATATATTCCTTATAATTCCTTTTAATGAAATGAATACCTAAAAGCACTAATCTATAACGTTGCTGCCTTTCCAGATTCTCCAGTTTCCTGTCTTTAATTTGCTGTATAGGCCGTCTTAAAAACTATTTAAATTGTATGTACGTCTTTGCCTATAACTAATTTTTCATAGATATACGTTCTACATGACGTGCTGTTCATAATCAAGTATAAAACAGTTTCAACTGTAATTGCTACAATCGGTTTATAGGCCAAGATTAAGGTGATTAATTTAAAAGGGGAATAAATAAGTGATCAACACACTGAAAATTGATTTTACTTCACTTTCTATATGCCACCAAATTAGTGGAAAATGCCTATTCAACAAAGAAAGGAAACGAAACTTTATTAGATAGAAAGTCCATGCAGTAATAGGTAAAGATATACTTTGATCCCCATATAGGTTCCATAAGATAATTCATGTTTGTTGACAGATTGTGTCTAAATTCACTCTTGTTTGAAAATTTTGTTGAAAGGTTCACGCACATCAAGGCGTACACATTGAAATGTTACGATGTTTATCTGTATGATTGGTATTTCAGCTTTTAGGAAAGAAATTAACGATGGAGAGGCCTACAATTAACATTCTTATTCTGATTGTTACAACGGCCCTGTTAGATGGATGTGCATCAATTACAGTTAAAGAAGGAGGGGACGTGAAATTTAAGTTCCAATATCCATGCGAAAGTACCACGGTAACTCTCCGTAATAGAATAAGAACTGCGTTGTATGGTCCAACTGGTAAGACGGTATTGCCACCAAATTATAAAATAGCCATCCTGAATGTTACTGGGATGGAAACTTTTTGTACACTTCATCTGGAAATAATTCAAGTTTCTCGAGAGGACGCAGGGATGTATGTTCTCAGTGCTTACAAACAAGGTGAAAGTGTTCACGAGGATGTAAGAATTGAATTGGACGTTGCCTATCCTCTAGGGAAAACAACCTGTGAATCAAGAAGCAAGGATGGCGCAAAATGGACCAGAATACTTTGCTCGGCATCGGCAGGAAGTTCGCCAGGACAGATTGTGTGTTTCCAAGGTGGATCGACGATACGGCCGTTGCACAAGCCGAGAGAGAATGGAAAAATCATCAAGCAGAAATTTCTTGTACGGCAATCTGATCCTGTGTATTGCTGTTCATCTTTCCAAGGCCAAATCATTGATCGATGTTCATGTGATGATTGGGGATGGAATCCTAAGAATGATACACTCATCAAAGTAACTTGCTCCAATACCACCTTACCTATAACTGAGTCAACACCATCTATTGACAATGATGGAACAACCTACCCAGTTATTATTTCCGACCCGGGTTCCCGACACAACACCTCAACCAGTACGCCAATTAATCATCCACTTGACTTAAAGAAACTAGTCTGTTATGGTTCATTCTCAGTTTCCTCAGTTTTAATTTGCGCATTCTATTTCATCCTTCATTATCGTAGATACTGGTGTGAATAAGAAAGCTTAAAGAAAGCAGGAAATGATTGTATGGGTTTTACCACTAATAATATTGCAACATATCGCCGCTGCGCTATCTGTCTCATAAAAATTTTTTTAGGCCAACATCATAACAATTTTTAAACTTGTTTAAATTTACCTGTACGGGGGAATTCTTCCCGCTATTGAACCCTGAAATCTGGAAATGGTTAAGTTGCATCAGATTATTTAATGTATTGTTTGGGGCTCTCACGATTTCAAGCTAAATAGTTACAATGTCAACCATATCGCTGACTTATAATGTTGCTTTGGCAAATAGACATATGTTGTTAAAATTGTAGTTGCCGTAGGTTTTATTATCGTCATTTTTTCTCTCTAAAAAGAATAAGATCATGTAAAATAATTTTAAACGATATGTCAATTACACTAGGTGGAAATAAAGCACAATGGGGCAAATGAAGAGGAAAAAATGGCAGAAATTAATTATTTTGAATAATATTTCATATTTTTAATCACAGTTATGAGTTATTCTAATTTTTGAAGACAATTTCATTGTCGCCATCATCACCATTATTAACATCTTCACCGTGATCATCTTTATCATCATCAGTGGCGTATATACAACATTACGAAAAAAAAATTTTTTTCATAACTTTATAAAAAATTATTTGCTTATATTAGGGCCTATAATATGTTCTACATTCCTGGTGCTCGCATTATTTTCTGTACCAAGACATACCGTTTTTAAGTCACTATAACCAAATTATTTCCTCGCAATTCGAGTTACTATTGTTTTATGTAGTGCTTATCTTTTATGACTACTTTAAGTGATTGCCCCCTTTTAAGTCCGTGCTTACGTTCGCATCAGTGGATTGGTGAGATATGTCTGCTCTTCATGAAAACAGTCCTTAAAATGTCCCCCTTTCTGGTCTGAATTTAAAAAATCAGCTCGCACTTCACGCTCGTATCATGTGGTTAGCGAATTCCTTCAAACAAGCCTTAAAATGCCCCTCTTCAGGTCTGAATTTATTTTTTTAGCTCGCGCTTCGCGCTCACAATATGTGATTAGTGAGATACGTATCATAATTATGATTACAATGACTGCGAAATGTGCTCCATGTGTTTTGATGTAATTCTAACAAAATCAGCTACCGCTTGGCGCTCGCATTAGATCTGATTATACAACATTTCCAGTTCGTGCTTACGTTCGGATTAGTGGATTGTTGAGATATGTATGCTCGTCATGAATCCCTAGAAAATAGTCCTTAAAATGTCTCCGTTTAGGGTCAATATATGCAAAAATTTTAGCTCACGCTTGGCGCTCGCTCTGTTTGTTTAGTGAGACAGGTACGTATCATGATTACAAAAACTTGCTCACAATGCCCCCTTTTCAGGTCTGAATATCAAACATTTTCAGCTCGCGCTTCGCGCTCGCATTATTTGATCTGTGAGGCACATCCGTTTAATGGCACAGTCCTTAAAATGTCTCTGTTACGTCAGTATACCTGGCAGTTGAGTGCGCTTTGCGCGTCTACTAAGTGACTCAAGATTTTAGCTAGTGCCCCCAATGCCGTGACCCACGGTACGCCTTTGACCATCATCACTACCACCACCATCATTTTCATCATCATCATCACCACCACCATCACCATCGTCATCATTATTGTCTTTATCATCATCATCGACGCCATTATCCATATCATCATTATCTCCAAAATCATCATTATTATCATCAGCAGCAGCAACAGCAACATCAGGAATAAGAGTCAATAACCCTTTCATCCCGTCTCATTCTAAAGAAGCGTTGTCAATTTAACTTCACAATGAGTTCTGGGGATAATTAATTTGTTTGTACACAGACTTAATAATATTCGTTATTTCATTATTTCTGTTTGAAACTCTGTATTTTTATTTATGAAAAACAGCTCGTGCTTATCAGACTTGCGAATCACATACATGTACTACAATCATGTAAAACTTGCAGAATGCAAGGTTCTCAAATATTATGTAAATTCATTAAAAATATCTGTAAGATGACTTGCATTCTTGAAGATTAATTACTGTTTGATATCAGTTAGGGTTTATGGATTTGTTTGTTTCAGCTTTGGTCTTCAAGCTGAACTTCTAACACTTCATGACTGTTATGAGATATTGTTCCAGTTAGTCTAAGTTTGTCAATATAACGATGGCGCAACGCGTATAAACCCTTCAACGCCGCCTGTGCCAGTAACGTTGCCAAACAAACCCCGAATACTGACGCTACGGCGATCCCAGGATAATTTCCAAAGTCAATGATAGGGTATATAAAGGGATTTCCAGCGGGATCTGTTCCACCAGCCGCCCAGTAAATCACGGCAAAGAGGAGGTAGATAAAGAGGTAGACGAACGGGTATACGACATGTACGAAGCGGACGATGACAGTGGTGAGGAGGATGTCGACGAGACAAATGATGGCGGGTAAGAGATGGATTGTGATGTCGAGATAGATTGGGAGTTTTTCGTTCATGAAGGGGCGGAGTGCTGTCCAGTAGACGACGGTGACGATCAGGGATACCGTCGCGGATATGTTTAGCAGGAGCCATTGAAACTGATTCCGTGCAACACCTGTCATGAATAGAGTAAAAAAGAAATCAAATAAAGAAAGGAAATAAAGCCCCCCCCCCATTAGAATGTGTGTGGGTGTGTTATGACACTTACACCAGCAATTTTACAGATATAAAAGAGGTAATGGTTACCAAATGTCATTTTGAAGTTCACTCTTCCACATACTATCACATTTTTGTTTTATTTTACTGAAACCATTTCATTGATCACAAAACACGGGAAACTTGTCTACTTCTATCGAGGATCATAACACTAATTCAATCAACCATTGGGAGTTTTTATAAGTTTCGAACTCAAATAAGATAAACCAAACATCTCTACGACACATCGACGTCTAAGCCAGCGTATGCTGACGTACGTAACTATGACTAGCTGTCTCATCATTTTAATCCCATTTATTGATATATATTGAATTCACATCTTGATATCACTTTTATATCAATATGTTATAATTCTTAAAATCGAGAAATTTGGTTAAATAATAAAAGAATTCAACCATAGGCCGGCATACACCGGCCTGTTGAATAAAACTTTTGCCATAAGAAACTCTGGCAAACAAAACTATTCATTGACAATAACACATTGAAAAAAAAAATATGCAACAGGTCCCAGGGGTGACAGATACTTTTAAAATTTCTTCACTTTGATGATGTTGATTGGTAAAAGATCTTGAGCATGCAATCTGCAAATCTTACCTTTTCCTATGCAGCGACCAATGCAGTAACAGCTCGTGGTCGCGATGGCGTTGAAACAAGCTACAATGAGATAAAGAGTGGCTAATATGTACGTCCAATCTGTCAGGTAGATGAGGAATTTGACTCCAAGAAATTCGGCACTGCTTACACCAAAGAAGATAAGGAATGTGAAGAAGTAGAGAGCCAAAACCAAACGGTAGATAGCGTAGATGATGAAAGGAATACGACCCTGGAAGAGAGAAAATAAAATGAAGTCACGGGTACAATTCTACGTAGTGTTATATCAATACATTACCATCAATCAAGGTTTTAATGGTACTTGCATCAATGGCGTGAAAATGGCGCCCAGATATCCAGAGGGAAAAGAGAGAGGGAGGTGTCACACCGTGTTACGCACTCGCGCACACTTAAAAAAAAACAAGTTCACACCTAGTTACCAATAATGCATGTAGCATTTCCATTTATTTGAAAGCAGGATAAAAGAGCATTGAAGATTCAATGCCTTCCTCACGGGCATAGCTGCCGTGGCCGGGGATCGAACCCCGGACTTTTTCATGTATAGCCAGGCGCCTTAGACCACTCGGCCACGGCACCTCCACACACACACTCACACGCACACACACATGCATCCGTAATATTAACGTATCTATCTATTAAAATTTTGGGAATTATGATACCATCAAGAAACAAGCTCTTGATTAAAATACGCAACCATGAGCAATTAGTATAAACCATGAATTTACAAGGAACACAGTATGTTGGGCCTATAAATACTTACATGTTGTTTCAAAACCTCATCAATGCAATCACATGTTAACTTGAAGTCATCCTTCCGGACTGAGTACCATTTTCTTGATGCTTCCTCTTCATTCATTTTGTCCAATTGGATATATATCAATCAAGACTATAATGTTTTGGCACTATACTTGCATAACAATCAATGTAGTAATGCTCAAGTTGGGGTTACAATGATGAAGATCAATTAGGGTGATGAAGATGAACTGCTCATAAGATTAGTACCTCCCAAGTCAAACATGCATGTCAAATAAAATTATCCATTACTACGTGAAACACGAACCCATGATACATGCATATACATTGGATGGTAGATCCTTTCATGTAATAAAGTCAATGGATAGTAGACGAAGAATATATTTGGCGCTGTCGACGCATCCATCTCGACCATTTACGAAATTAATAATGGCATAGGAAGGATCACAATTGTCAATGAATCTGCATAACCTCTTCTGTATCGCACGCCTATATCATATCCCGGATCCTACTCTGCGAAATATAATCATATTTGATATCCATCCACCGATGATTTTGAGATAGTAAAGAAAGAATGAGAGTACTCGCAACCGAGTGTGTGTACCAGTATGCAGGTTGTATATGGTATCGAATTTTGAAGGAACTGATGATCAGAATCTTCGCAGCGATCAAACGGAATGCTATATCCAATATATACCTCCCGTATAATACATATAGCGTTCATGCAGGTCTGTGATATCTCAAAGATGCTCGAGAGAGATACACGATTATGTAATATTATATAACCTGTAGGACTTTATGGCACTCATGCCCTGTACAAAAATGACAAAAGATGCACGCATTAGATCACAACCTTTTATTTTACGACCTTTGTACGTCAAGCAAATGAAATGAAATGCAAAGAATAAGTAAAGGAAGGAGATTCGAAATGCACAATAAAAAGAATAGTTGTAAATACATAATGATAATAATGATAATGATAATAATAATAGTAATTGTAATAGAAGAAGAAGAAGAAAACGAAAGAAAGAAAGAACCAAAGAAAAAAAGAAAAAAGGGAAGAAAGAAAGAAAGAAAGAAAGAAAGAAAGAAAGAAAAAGGTCTGAGATTACGCACAAAGTTCAGACTAGCAAGTCGATGAGGCCTAGATTTGTTTACTTGAATTCTAATCACAATAAGTTTTCTTACAATGTTCGGATTCTATCCCCGCTGTGTCTACGCATTTGTCTCTCTAAAATGATACGCCTCTTGACCTACATCATCATGCTATTTTCCGCCATGGTAATATGTTTTTTATAGCAAGTTTTGTTACAGAATCGATGAGTATTGGAGTTTCCTTTATACCAATTAGGTCGGACTTTGGACCAGTGTGAATGTTTACTTTAAATGGTTTTACATGACATCACAATTCATAAAATCGTCTGGAAAGATCAATTCGTGAGAGTCTCATGTCGTTAATTCAAATCACGGGTATGTTTTTATGATCGACAGCCTAATAAATCATAAGAATCCCTATATAATTTATCAGCAGGAATTAATACGATATCTATGAGAAATTGAAGGAGTAGATCACACACTGCATCAATTTGTTGCTATTTGCGTGCATGTGACTTTAAAATATCGATAAATTTTATATGCTTATAAAAATCATGATGCAGATAAGACTGTAATTTTGTATAACTCACATTAATTTTTAAACTTCAGAGGAGTCAAGAGCTTAAGATAATTGTCCAGATTTCATAATGCATTGCAGCTTGGCCTTTCCTTTTGTATTGTCCATATAAGATCGACAAACTTGACAATCAATATACAAATTCGCACATCATTTGAGAGAGAAATATGTATCCACTTTTATCACGACATTCAACACTTTGATTACGGTAAGTATCTTCTAGGTCTTTCCATTACTGTCGAACTATTTGAAATCGATACATTCTAACAAATTGAAATGATGAATTATCAATGTTTTTCAGTGAGCCTATTTCGGACTTTGTTTTATTGTTTGCCTGCAGTTACTATGTTTTAGACGAGAGGAACATTTTGAAGGGTAGAAGATATTATTTTATTTCTCTGGCTACGCCCCTAACTAAAAAAAATCGGAATAGGAATTGACGCTCCACTTAATTTTATAGCTTTTACCAGCCTATATTTGGCTATTTCGATGGGTTTCAATTCCGGTGCGTTTTTAAAGGGATGGTCCGGGCTGAAAATATCTATATCTTAATATATAGAGTAGGATTCACTCAGCAAAATGCCGAAAATTTCATCAAAATCTGACAACAAATAATAAAGTTATTGAAGTTTAAAGTTTAGCATTATTTTGTGAAAACAGTCGTCATGAATATTCATTAGGTGGGCTGATGATGTCACATCTCCACTTTCCGTTTTCTTATGTTATTACATAAAATCATTTTTTCATTATTCATACTTTTATGAATAATATGTTTTATGAATAATATGTCCTCCTTATAATGAAATAAGATGCAGCAATAAATCTCTAATGTACTAAATCAGTTGTCAATCCAATTTTTCTAGTTCTTGGAGGAAAAAAATTGAATAAACCTAATTTCATATGATAAAATACAAAAGAAAAAGTGGAGATGTGACATCATCAGCCCACCTAATGAATATTCATGACAACAGTTTTCACAAAATACTGCTAAACTTTAAAATTCAATAACTTTGTTATTTGTTATCCGATTTTGATGAAATTTTTGGCATTTTGCTCAGTGAATTCTACTCTATTTATTACGCTATACATACTTTCAGCCCGGACCATCCTTTTAAGGTTGTTGGACACGGATGTGTAGCAGGTCATGTGCAAAGTGACTACCTGGGTGATGTTTTTCCTTACAACTACAGTAGGGTTAGGTTCCTGGGACTTCCCATTTAAATCTTCGAGATAAGCATTAATCATTTTTGCTCCTATACTCGTTTACATTTTGACTTGGAAAACAAATGTTTACAACCATTTCATCAGATATACATGTAATTCAAATCATTAAGTAGCCTCCAGAACTTTATCATGCTTGCCATTACTCGCAAAACTCATTTTGCTCATTTTTTTGTCAAACCCTCAAACCAAATTACAGAGACAAAACTAGCGAGACTATTACGCATAGGCAAAATTTTGCTCAACCCGCGACACTCAGTCTGCAGTTCCCAAATGGGACGTGTTCACCAATTTCTTCGCAGGACAACCAGACAACTGCGCTTGTTTATTTACTTTTTATCTAATTTTATTATTATTTTTTTTTTACTTATGATCAAGATCGAATTTGCTATACTCTTTTAAAAAAAGGAAAATAAAAGTATTCTCCATTTTATTCTTTCTTTCAGGAGAAACAAAAGACATTTCACTACCAAATTAAGAACCAAGTCCATTGTGAATCGTCAGAGAAATCCAAGTGACAAACCTAGCTTTTCGAAGAAACAACTACAGAACACACACTCAGGCATACCATGAGGATTTTGAAACACGTGTTGAACGAACAAAATTACTATACGTCTTAGCTGGAATCTGTTCATAAAGCAATTTGATACATAAGTTCATAAAAATATAACACTATCCATGAAGAGCGTTATTAAAGTGAAAGTTGAATGGAAAATGATAGCTTATTCACTACTAAAACTCTAAACTTGGAATCGTTCATGTTTACAAAACTTTATATTCATTCAGAGAACTTAACAACTGATGAAATATACCATGATTATTGTTTTGATTGTTATTAAACTCATCGGCATCCATTGCTGTACAGCTCTTCGCGTTTTAGATGGTGAAAGGGCAGATCTCTATTTCTCATATCCATGCGATACATACATTACTTTGCAACATCAACATAAAGATACTTCTTTAGTTTATCATTCTAAAGGTCCAGTACAATCCAAACGTCAAAATTATCTAGTAACTGAGCAAACTAGCGCAATACAGGACAAGTGTTCTCTTTATCTCGTCATAAGTCCAGTCACCATATACGATGAAGGCATATATATCCTGACTGCATATAACAATGATAACGTGATAACGGACGTCAGAAGAGTTCGGTTACAAGTTAAGGAAAATCTGAGGAAGGCATCATGTGAGCCAAGGAGAAAATATCACAAGGAGTGGGTGAAGCTCCATTGCTCAGCTTTCTCAGGGAGTTCACCAGGACAGATAGTCTGCTACCAAGGGGGCCAGAGGGCGCCACCTCTTACTGAGCCGCAATACAATGGGCGTGCCTTGGTGCAGATGATGTTGGCCACCCTTTCAGATCCTGTATACTGTTGTGTTTCTCCTTTAGGAGAAACAAAAGATAAATGTGAGTGTATAGATTGGGTATGGGATCCAATAAATAACAGAACCGTTCACGGTGTCACCTTATACACCTGTCCCCCAAAATTACAATCTACAGATCCAACCGTAATTCATGAACATTCATCTTCGAATATACATGACGTACCAAGATCAAAAGATATTACACTCGCGAAAACATCTGATGGGTTAGTTATACATTCTGAATCTGTTATAATTGGGTTGGTATGTTTGTTCGTCTTCGTAATATGTACCTATTTGTGTGTGTATGGAATAGTACGTAAAGACCCTGACCATGCTGACAGTAAAGACATTTTCTCATCAGTTTAAAGTATATATATTTCACCTCATGTACAAAGAGCAAAAAGCCAAGAGAGAGAATCGAAAAGACAGATTAGAGAGAGAGAGACCCCCCCCCCCCCGAGAAAACATAGATAGAAAGGGGATCGACAGAGGGATGATAAATACTTAACACAGAGACTGATCAGAAATAAGCAGTGTTTGTATATGAATTAAGAATAAAATTCTTGCTGATGTGGTTTACGGTAAAAAATTTTTTATCATAATCTTGTGTAGAAATAAAGATTAAAAGACTTTTATCAAAATGGGAACCGGCATCATATATTTAAAGGTGAATGAAACCTTTAGAACAAGTAGGCTTATGCTGAAACAGAAAAATCAAAGAATAAGAAGAAAGAAAGTTTGAGGAAAATCTGACAAAGAATGAGAAAGTTATGAGCATTTGAATATTGCAATCACTATTGCTATGGAGATCCTCTCATTGGCAATGCGACACACATGTGGACAACTTTCCCTTTGATGTACTATAAAATATCCCAAAAGTGTCTCTTTTTGCTTTTTCTTATGGTGATACAAACTCGTTATCCATGATGTATTCTTTAAAAGTCTGTATTACATGCCCTCTTAAAGAAAGAACACAAGATCTATTGATAGATGTGATAAAAGAGGCAGTTTAAGTGAAATATATACTAAAGTATATGGAGAGAGTTGTTCACAAGTGACATCACACTTCTTTGTCGCATGCCAATTTGCTATCTCCATAGCATTAGTGATTGCAATATTCAAATGCTCATAACCTCCTCATTGTTCGTCCGATTTTTTTTCAAACTTTTTTTGATCTGTTTTTTTGTTTTTTCTCTTTTCACACAAGCTATCTTGTTCCAAAGGTTTCATTCTCATTTAATGAGTAATGAACAGAGTTGATCTAAATAAAAAAAAATACAGTGAACTTTCAATGTGCCTTCGTGTTTTTCTACATGTATTAGTATTTCTTAAATATTTTTTTGCGCATCAAAATGCAGGACGTCAGTAAAAAGTAATCCAATAAAGGAAGAGTAGTGGTGTTTAACACAAATAATTGAATTCAACAAAATTTGGACCAATAAAAGGATGCATGTTCAATGATCGCAGGTTGTAAGCTACACACCCCATGGCCGAATTGCTGCAACATTTCTCATTCGTATAAAAGCAAATATTGTAGAAAGGTGATATCAAGTAGAAGTTTACGAAATGATATTTTTATTGTTGAATAGTCTTGTAAGATAATACAAATTTTTAAAATACACTTGTATTTAAACCTTCCCTCGTGTGTATCTTCAAATGTGCTTCCCCGAAAATAATTCGTGCATGTATATAGGCTTTCTTTTAAATATCTATAATGTTCGATTTGATATAGTTATGTCATATCGCACTTTTCAGATTTGGTTTTGTTTATTGATTTCCGTTTCACATTTGAAAATAATATGATAATCATAACACAAACATTTCATATAATTTATTCATTGATAAATGTAATCTATGAAAAATCAAAACGATATCTCCGTTTAGATTTATGGTTGTTTTGCTGTAAGTACGTTATAATTTTCATTTCAACTTGAGCTTCTTTAAATTAAAAAGGCAAATTATTAATTAGAAATATTATGCGTATTGAGAAATTTGTTCAATTGAAATCCAAGGGGAAAGAATTATCATTTTGATATAAATGTTTTTGAATGTATATAACATGATGTCGTTTCCAGTGTGTTTAATTTGAACCATCCCCCCACACACACACACACACTTACACATACACTTTGCAGAAACTTGATCTATTCAGCCCAACTATGCACATAACCAGTCATAGAAGCTACACGAATGGTTTGTTGAATTTTTAGGTCATGTGAACTCAGTTAATGAATGTGCAAATATGATCAATTATAATGTAATTTTAGGGGGTTATTGTATTTATTTTTACACTTTTTCTTATTGTAGATTCATGACATCATAAGAAGTGAGTTATCATATTTGTTACAGCTTATTCACGAAATCTATTCACTGCGTATATCATACAGGGGTCGCGGAACGGAGGGGGGGGGGTCGAGCCGATCAAAAACCCCAACTTTTTTTCCCCAAAATCATGTACAAAAAAAGGAAAAATGACCATCCGATTGCGATTCTTGTTTTGCATGGTCAGCCCCCAACTTTACGGTCGTTCCGCGTAACCCATATAATGCTATCATGGTTATGCAAATTTCGGGGCCGAAAACAAATTAGTATTGCTACAACTTTGTTTTCACAGTCCTATGTATTTTGCAATCTAATAAGATTTTTCTTTGCTTTGATGTAATTTTTTTATGAAAGTGATGAATGAAAAGAATGAAACAAATTTCGCAATATATTTCCTTTTGTTTAACAAGGGCATTTGTATCAAGAAATCACTTCTACGTGAATTTGGATTACCTTAACAGTGGTCAATCAAGTTTATCTTGTCTATGATATATTAACTAGGTGTTTAAAGACGGTGTTTAAAGACAGGTCGACCTGAAGACTCTTGAGTGAATTGGGGCCGAAGGTCTCACCATAGATTCATCAAAGGAAAATAATAGACAAAACAAAAATACAAAATGCAGGAAAAAAAACACTTCATACTGTCTACGACACGCATGAATGCACATCCTCACACGGAAAACTCTCTCATAATTAGCTCGGTCTGATTTGATACATTCATGATCATTTAAATTATTTATTAAAATTATCGTTGCCCCCCCCCCCCCCACCTTCATCCGAACATCATCAAATCTCCACGATCAAAGTAATAAAATCCATTGAACGACCCAAGCATAATCAAAGGTCAAAGATAACGTTATAGAATTATAAACATTCTGAAAATATAGAATAAACATTCACCACAGCAGTACGAAGTATAGGGTTGTATGTATTAGTTCATGACAGAGGTAAGCCTTCATGAATTGGTAAGTAGATTTTCTGTCTTTTCCTTTTACTTTACTTTATTTTTTTATCAGGTCTGAAGAAAAAGTGAAATATCATTTCTGAGTAAAAGCAATATTGTGTCATTACCCATTTATTCGTTATTCCCCCGGTTACAATTAGAGTCTATTTCTGTTTCTGTCCGAGATGTACGATGAATAGACAGCAAAGATAAGAAGTAAGACTGATCGAGGAGATTAACACGGGAGAGATGAACATCATGAGAGAGAGAGGGAGCAAGGGAGAGGGGTTGGGTGTGAGTCGCCGTGTGAGTGAGCTAAGCGATCGAGCTAAATGTGACGTCATTTCTCATCAATAGTTACATGAGACCCTATTTGCTTTTTTTTTCTTTTCTCCCCTTTCCTCCATTTTCAATACTTGGGATCAAAAGAGGCAGTTGCCTCTGATCTCCTCAGTATTTCTAGCACTCGCTGTCCGCCCCTGCATTCAACACATTACATAAGTGACAAATAGGAAGAAAGCATGTTGTGTGAGCAGAATCAGGCAAGATTGTTTCCATTTTGATTCTATTTGGTTATTCATTGTTACATTTCTCTTGGCAGAAGAAACTGGCCTAACACACACTTCTAGAGAACTGAAATTCTGTAAAGGTAAGATACAGTAGTTGCTTCGATCATATCTATCTTGAAAATAATAAATTTCAGAAAAGTAATTAAATGATTTAGCAGTGTGTAGGTTTATGATCTAAATTTCCATTCTATCTAAAATCATTTGGTCCAATTTTTTTAAGCCCTAACAAACAATGGCAATTTCTGGAGATTTTGTGGTCCATCTAGGGGGCCTGAGAGAAAATCGAGGGGGAGCTAGCGCCTCCGTCATCGCCGCCAGTGTTATATGGCAACAGTTATAAATACATGATTGTGGCAACATTTTACATCAATAGTGGACTAATCGTCAGAAAGAGCCTCATATTTGAAGAGAAACCGGCAAAAAAAAAACAGGGGCTGAAGCCATTTCTGGACATTCAAACAGTCTAAACGGATTTTATTGGTTCAAACTATACATGAAACAGTCATAGCAAAGACTTATTCAGACATCATGAACAGAGACAAAAATATAAAATAAGTAAGCTGGGAATTGATTAAGTGTTCAATAAGAGCGTAATCTACTCAAAGGTATACTACAATTTCATTCATTTTTAATCGTATTGTTCCTGGATATTTTTAACTTTGCCTATGCAATTATGTGTGTTTTAATTGGGAATTGATTAAGTGTTCAATAAGAGCGTAATCTACTCAAAGGTATACTACAATTTCATTCATTTTTAATCGTATTGTTCCTGGATATTTTTAACTTTGCCTATGCAATTATGTGTGTTTTAATTGCAGGGGGATCTCAAATTTTAACAGGTCAGTGCAAATATTTGCCTTACTCATTTCATCGCTGGCATGGCAAATATTGGGTTCAACGTCTGAACCTCAGTTTGTTTACCCTTGTTTTGGACATATATCTTCTACATCAAGGTTGACGATAAAATATATCTTCTCAGTCGTTCAGGTAGACATGGTGGAAATAATTAAAGAAGAAACGAATGAACAGGTTGAATCTTAACGACTTTCTTTATAGACCAATAATCAGACAACTCTTTATTACTTTTGATGTGTACATTCGGCACCTAGATATGGCAATAATGTTTAAGAGTGATTTGCTGATCTTGCTATTTTGTGTGGCAGTTTGCCTACATGGGACCACGGCACTAACTCTTACAGAAGGAGAAGGAGGTACATTTAACCTCCCCTACCCATGTGAAGCCAAGGAGGTTGCATTAAGCTACGAAGAAAAGGCGCCATTTTACAAATCAACTCATCCAGGTTTGATTAATCTTTCTTCAAAGTTCCTGGTGACTAATCATAACGTTTCTCAAAGTGGAAACTGCTCTCTCCATCTAACTATAAACAATGCTACAAGATTTGATGAAGGAAACTACTTTCTTTCCACCTCCGAGAATGGTCAGCTCACGCAGTTTTATTTGCATGTCGAACCAATGAATAATGTATCGCCGACAAGCACAGATCCCTGGTCCAATTTCTTCACAATGACAGACACTACACCTCAAGATCCTCTGAGCTCACCTCAGAGTAATATTTCTACAAGCAAACCAGCCCAAACGCAAGTCACCAAACAAGTCACAGGACATCCAAGAGTTCGAGGTTCGACCCGTTCTGTGATGAGTGACATCGTTATTTGTTTCTTTAGTCTCTATGTCCTTCTTTTGATATGTCTTGCGATATTCATGATGATGTTCCGATGGGATACCATTTTCAACTACCCCGCTCATGACGCGGGGAGGGGGTTAGCGATGGAGGGATACAAACCCCCAGAGCCCCAGGCATCAAAATCCACCTCAGCTTCTTACCTTCATGATGACAGAGAAAAGAATGTACCTCTCATGACACAGCTATAAAAAATAACGAACATATTTACCGTTCACGCCTTATTATTTTAATACATATCATACTTCGAGATATCGAATCAAAAGTGTTGGCCCTTTTCATTTATCGGTAGATATAGACCCCTCAAGCGTTAATGAAAACTATTACTTTTCACCGAAAGATGTTTAAAGCTAGTGGCGGATTTTTTTTTTGGGGGGGAGGGGCACATTCGGCCCGTACCCCCCCCCCCCCCATTTAACAGCCAAAATTAAATTTTACAATGTAAATATACCAATTTTACCCAAGTGTGCTCCCTTTCTTTGCTGGTCAAATTTGTCGCGGACGAAATGACCTCCAATCTTAGGTGGAAACCTTTTCTTCTTTTTTTTGCTTGTCAAAATGTGCCCCTCTTTTGAAAAGTCCCGGATCCGCCCCTGTTTTAAGCTATACTGCACATTAGTGCAGTGAAAATCACTGACAAACTTTTCACGCAAGAGTTCCTCTGATTTGTGATCACGTGATACCACATCAAAGAATGTACAGTGTTTAATTCTACAATTATCAGTGATTCAATATTGACAAATTGACATATTGTATTGCTTTGAGTCTCCTCTGTCTGGTTCATTATTCCATATGGATACCCCCCCCAAAACCAAAAAAAAAAATGATTTGGCGGATAATCTCAAAGAATATAAGATGGGTATTAGGCAAATGAGTTTTCATGGATTGCCTTTCGCATTAGTGATATCAGCGACAACATTTACTACAGCTGATTATGCTTATTCACTAATTATATTAGGTTTCATTAAAACTTGCATGCATTGATACAATTTGAAATCGTTTGAAAGAGGTATCAAATTTCTACAACATTTTGTTTGACACTTATTTTATAAAGAGATTACTTTAGCCTGTGTAGCTTTGGTGAGGGTCAATAATGAGAATTGAACTTAGTATCATCGTACGTGCCAATCTCACAAGAGCAAAGATGTCAGTAATCTTGAGTAACACCGCATATTTTTTGTGAAAATTTGAATATTGATTTTTTTTTTTTAGATACCTAGCACCCCCTCTTGGCAGTGTTTTTTTTATACAAATTAAGCTATTATAACGAAATTTTCAGCTCATTCTATACCTTTACAATATATTGGAATGTACTTTGATCGGGTAATACATTGATTTTTTGCAGGTTTATAAACTTACAAAATTTATCCTGTGAAACACATCTGAATTCTAAGTATTCATATCTAAAAGCACAGTACTACTTGCAAACTTGTATGATGAAACAAGGACACCAGGTGGGTGTTTCATAAAGCTGTTTGTAAGATACATGTTCCAGTCGTGCGTAAAGTTGTTCGTAACTTTACGAACAGCTTTATGAAACACCCACCAGGCCTGAATGATACATAGGATTTTGTGTCCCCATTGAATTAGAAGTGTGAACTTTTTTATTGTGTACACATTTATGACTCGGTATGTAACATTGCATTGAAGACAGTACATCATTCATAAAAATTACTTTCTAAAAAGTCATACCAACAAATTAAGATAGTTTCAATGTCTCAACTCAAGTAAACAAGTTTATTCTGAACAGATGATGAGACATCTTGATTGAGATTTACTAAATTTGCCGAAGGACGCAAACTACAGATGATAATGAATGAGGGAAAAAATCACACACGAAGTACAATAAAAACACATCTCCATTCACTATAGAATTTCATAATAAAATGCTTACTTTATTCCTTAAAGTATATTATGATTCACAAGTTTGTGATATATAAATATGAATTAAATAAATTATAACATTCAAGTTTTTATTCACTTGCCTATCTCATCTTGCATATTTCGAAATCACAAAGACTTTGTCCTTCACTGAATTGAAGAGCACTGGAAGCCTAAGCAATTTAAAAATGAATAATCTTAAGCCATATTCACTTTATATTTCATTATTCAATTTTGCAATAAGTGAATAATTGTATTTCTCTGTTACTGCAATATTATTCGCATTGAACTCAACTACCTTACATAATTAGAAATCAAAAAGTATGTTTTGTTGTTAAAAAGTTACTTAAGATTCCCTAAATACCCTTTCACACTGTACTGACCAAGCGATAGTGATGCAATGAAATTGGGGACATTGGGAGCATGATTTTTCAAACCCTTTTTGTACTGTGTTTCAAGCACATTTGTACCCAATTGAAAATATTTCACAGATAATTCATTGATATTTGTACATACTTGGTTGTAAAGAGTATATAAAAACTTCTATTGCTTATTAACATAAAAGAAAAGGATAATGGGTCGTGTGGTCCTGGGTCATGTGGTCCAGAGGTTAGAGCATTGGACTCATAATCGCAAGGTTGTGAGTTCGAATCCCAACTTTGCCATTGTCTCCACTTTAATAAAAAAGGCTCGAGAGTGATATCTGTCATCTATAAGGTCAGCCACTTTATGACTGATTAACCTAGATGTAAAATGAATCCTAGGTAATTGGTTATATACCAGCTTGGCATTTACCAGCAAAATGCTGTCCTGCCGAGTTCCTACGAGAGTTACCATAAAACAAACAAACATAACCTCCATGAGCACTTAACAAGGTGGATATGTGCGCATTATAAATACCCTATATTATTATCATTATTGTTAAAAATGCTTGAATTGATTATAATTAAGTAGCTGAAATTATATTCCCATTATTTACTCTACTTTTCATGATTTGGCAACTCCTTTACATTATCTATATCAAATAATGTACAACATGAATAGCTGCAATTTGTTGTTAGTAAATTCGTTTTTATAATTATGTTTTTATTTTAACAAATTAAATTGAATTACAAAATTTACAAATAATTATTATTCTTATTCTGGAAACAGTACAGGGTGTATTGTCGTACTGGTGTATTGTTGTATTAAGTGATTGCAAATCACATAAACACAACATGGTTACATTCAAAGAAATTCTGATAATAAAAAAACAACAATAATAATATATTCATGTAAGACACTTAGGAAAATTGTATAAAATGGTTATTTTGCATAAAGGTACTTATCAATTCGTCTTTGGTAAAAATGCATTATTAATCATATGTTTCTCAAAACATTAACATGAAATACAAATAACAGATACTTCAAAATCTACCCCAACAACAAGTTGATTGAATGAATTGATAAAATCGAATAAATATACATCAAAGTTACATCAGAATTATGTAAATCACGAAAGCCATGTTTTAATTTTGCTTATTTCACAAAACAATTATCTACACATCCTGGCCTTAGGCATGTATACAAACGTAGAAAAGATTCTCAAATTCACTTTTTTTCTGTATTTCACTATGTATTCATTTTTTAAAACTTTGGTGATAAAGAAGCTCTTCAGATATTTTCAATGAACTGAATATTGAAAACTACAGACGTTCCATGAGGAAACAAGGTATCCAAGGGTTCCCAGTATTGCAATAAAATGAATATTAAAAAGAAGATATATAAAAGAATCAGATTCAGATGAAACTTTAAATGTTATACTTATTAGTCTCTATTTTTCAAGTCAACTCCTTGTTGGAGAGGACTTCACCTTTAAAATGCAAAATGCTGATCTTTCAATCATCATTTCTCAAGGCACAATTTAATAAAACAATGTCTGCATAAACTAACATATAAAAGTAGATAACAACAACTTCATTCACAATTTTCAACTTACAGCACCTTTTAAAGAAATGCAATTCTTGCACCATGTAAAATGAGAGTTTATTCAATTTTGCTGAATTCTGCATTCTAAATTCCTAGAGCAAATCTGAAATCTAAAAAGAGAAAAAGAAAAGAATTCCAAACGCATCTGTGTAAGGCTTTACGTTAATAATTCTATTTAACCCCCCCCCACAAAAAAAAAAATTCATTTTTATGGATAACAATAACCATAACCATACAATAATAGTGAAGTTGTATTGCTGCATAAAAAAGTGCTCTTTGCAACATTATTTGCCAATGTATGATACATGTATCATACATGATTTTCTTATATACTTGTATAATTTGTTCCAAAACATAATGTTTCTATCTAAGCATACAAAAGGATCCAGCTGAGGAATGGAAGCTTGTTCAAACCTCATAAATGGTGAGTTTGATCTATTTATCTGTCAGTCAATGAGCTTGGGTTCACCCTGGCCACCAACCCATATCTGAGGTCATGATGGTCAAGAGGTTGAAGGCACTGACATGCTCAGCTGAAAGCCTATGTTCAATTCCCGGCAGAGACATTTTTAGCCTCACCAAGTTTTTGAAAAGGGAGGAGAGCACTGGGGAATATTTATTAATGCTACATCTTGAATTGTTCTCTATTGGCATTGATTTTGCAACAAAGCTGTTGTACATGTAATTGATCACACTTGTATACATAAATAGAACTTTCTTTAATAATCTCTAGTGAATCATAAACACATTTTCTTACATACATGTATGTGTCAAATCTGAATACTAGTAATAAAAAAAAGTGGAATGTAGTTTACAACTTGATTGCCACAAGCTGATTTCAAAACGGTGTTAAGTACATGCATGTACATAATCTACTAGTATTGTCTGCTAAGGTTCTTAGGTGTACATATTGCTATGAAAAAAATTTTCATACCCTCATTCAGCATGCAGGAAAAAGCACCAATGCTCTATTTGAATCACTGAATGTCTCTTATTATATTATTATCATTGTCATGGGGGGGGGGGGTAGGTAAAGAAATATTGTCATGAATAAATGATTTAATCTTGAATTAAACAATGCACAACAAACATTTTTTTCCTACTTTGTATTTCATACAAAGTTTTTGAATTGCACAATTGAATGTAATACTGGCACAGTACATGGTTCTTCAACATTTTTGTATCAGAAATATTGTATTCATGTATGTTGCAACAATATTTTGAAATAAATGCTTTACATTGTATACAATATCTTAGCACTAAGTATAAATAATGTCATGTATGATCTTTATGTGAATATGTATTTAACTCACCATTATGATTATCAGCTTTCTGATGAAATACTTATCACTTGATGATAAATAAGATTACCAAATTGAATTAAATGATTAAATAATTTATCTGTTATTATTGGAGTTAGTCAATGTGTGATTATATGTAACAGTTCAATATCACTACAGTTTTAACTCTGACTAAGCCAGGATATTTTGGTAGACCATACAGCTAGGTGGGGTTCAAGTATCTTGGTTGTGATCATGCTGAAAATTGGAATACGTGTCACCTTTGATATTATCTAAAAAATGCATAGATATATATTTTTAAGAACAATTGTATAATTTTGAATATTTATGCATGAAATCAGAATTCTACTCCAAATCAAGAAATAAAGGTGGCCCTCTTTGATAAAAAAAATCTACTATGAATAAAATATCACATCAAAATAACTCCAATATATTTTTCTGATAAATTAATTTTGTATGAATCAGCTTATTTCAATTACTTCATTTAATGGAAATTATTCTTGACCATTTTGCCAATTGAAACATGATACTCTTTGTTGTCAGTTGGTAAAAGGAAAAAAATATAATTTTTTTAAATTTTGGCTTGAAACAGAAAGTGCATCGAATTTGTATATGTTTTGAGGCATTCTTTGTACATGAACTAATGAAGAGTTATATACCTTCGGAACCTGCCATGTACTCAAACGTCATAAAGTTCATCCTAAAATTGGAACAAAACTTAACAAAAAGAATCCGGCATTGCTAGGGTTAAATATTGATTGAAAACATTTGCATTAAGCACTATATGAATTTGTATGTCATTATTATAATCATCATTAAACATTAATGGCATTGATTTGATTAATCTAACAGTACTGTCAAAGGGGCTTATTGATATACCCGGTACTGTATGTTCTTCTTTATATTCATTGTACATCTAATCTATGATCTGATCATGGTAGGCTCTACCTGTCAATGGAACTAATGACTGATGGTAGGCATTAAGATAGTAGGAACCACTGAATAATGGTCATACTTACGACTACTAAATACTATATTTCTCGGGGGGGGGGGGTGACAGAGGTGGATAATTGTGAAATATTGTGTCGAGTTCTACCTTACTTCTAAAATATAATTGGGGGGGGGGGAGATAACCCCATCAAAATAGTATCACCTCAATAGTGACCCTTATTGTTAATTAGCAGAGTCCTTTCTCTTCAACAAAATTGGAAATTAATTTCATGTATTGACTGGTTCTGTATTTGAAACTGATGGACTTGTTTGAAGAGCATCCCCATCATTAGGTGCACCTTCTATTGCTGTACTGGCATTATTCACAGCAGTCCCAGTCTGAATCCCATCAGAAGGGTCTGGATTTAAAACTTCCACAGAGGGTACCACCACCACCACGGTGTCAGCTGCTGGAGCTAGGTCCTTGTTTGTGAGTGTGGTTTTCTCTTGAGAATACTCTGTTGGCATGGTGTTGTGCCTCGTATCTGTGGCTTCTGTGAAACTTGCCGAAGACTGTCTTGGTGGGGAGGTTGTTGGTGTGAATTTGTCAGACACGATAGGGGTAGTTTCATTTGGTTCCTTGTTCTTCTTGGGGACAAGTATGCATTCAGTTGCCATGGAAACTCTAAGTCGTTCCAATCTGGTAGAGTTGAATTTGTTATCATAGAAAGGAATCCAGAACAGAATCTGCATGAAAAAATAGACGGTATAAAGAAAAACTTATCATTAAGAGTCACAAAACACATACAAAAAGAGACATTTGTAGTTTTGCCATGTTTTTTTCAATCAGAGATTGAAAGAACCCTTATATTGGATGAATTCAGTTTGAAAAACAAAGTCCTGATGAAAACCAATCAGAACTTATGGATCCTTAATCTTTTATTTGCATTTATTACTATGGAATAGAAAATGACTGATTGTCAATGATATACTATGAACTATTTTCAACTACGCTTGAATTTAGATTGGTTTCTTATAGAGAGAGAATATGTAAGACAAGAAAATATTACCAAATAATACAGAAAATGTACTTAAGGAAAATCTATAATGCATGACATTAGCTGCATCACTGGTAAAATATGCATGCTATGTAAAATGCATGTCAGATGGTTAGTGGAAAAACAAAAGAGTCAAGATCAACACAGTCCCAGAAAGATGAAAACTACCAAGAAAATGCAAAATTCAATGATTTTTTTTAGATTAAAGGTTGCTCATTTGGATGGAATGCTGTGAATATTAGTAATGGCATGAACAAACTAACAGGATGAGTACAGATGGATGGACGCTAAATTTATTAAATGTGATTGAATTTGCATAATTTTTATATCAGTAGACATATCAAGAATTAAATGTCAAAACAATAAAATCTCATCTAGAAAGCCTTAACACTGAAAATTATTACAGCTAATGATATTGAAACCTATGTCACACACTTTGTGAAATCTTACTGGTTTTAGGAGCTTTATAACTTTGATATCTATTTTGATTTCTTCAATTCACAGCTACTGTCCATTGACTTCCTCAAACGCTTTAATCGCCTCGCATTTAACCCAATATCTAGAAAGGGTATGCTACATAGCAACTGTAAGTAAAAGAAAAAGAAATAATAGTCAGTGAATGATGAGAGTGTTAATGGTTCGAAAGAAATTTAGACTTTTATTCTGCAGTCTAAGATATATACTACTCCATGTAATTATGTTATTCTAAAATATGAACAAGTGGATCGCCTCTCGCCTGCATTATGAAATTCAATATAGCAGCAGTGCTTAATTTGTAAACAGCTAGAATTAATAACTTTTACCAAAGGGAGAATAAAAAATGATTAAAAAATACGAAGTTCATTGACCTAAAATGACCTTTGACCTTGCTCATGCAACCTGAAACTATTGCAAGACAATCAATGTTACTTGATTACTCTTAAATCCAAGTTTCATGAAATAATTCTATATTCTTTCTAAGTTATGATGATGTTTAAAAGACTTAATCTTGGTTGAGATTTGAATGTTGCTGATGTCAAAGCAGAGTAAAAAAAAAATAGTGCCTATTTCTTGTTTCTGCTATGCGGGCAAAACCAAAAGAAATTAAATTATGCAACAGAAGTTTGATGAACTTCTAATACAGAGGTGATAAGAGGGATTAGTATAGCACACAAAATAGAAGGGTGTGATACATGTCATGAACTAAATAAACTGGTGAAAGAGTGAAATGTGATGAGATTGGAAATGAAAGAAGAATATATTCCCAGAAAACAAGAAGGTTCTCATTGGATGAACTTCCTCTTTCCATGGAGTCCTTTTTCTTTTCAACATTTGGTTTCATTCCAGGCCCTGTTTCATAAATGACTTGCAACTGTTGCAACTTTGCCATTATTTTCCCATTATGGCAACTGCCATGGTAACTGGGCTCAATCAAAATCAAGGTTACCACGGTAGTTGCCATAATGGCAAAGTTACAACAGTTGCAAGTCCTTTATGATAACAGGCCCGGGGTGGTGTTTCATATAGCTGATCATAGATTACAATGACTGGTCACTGGTGATCCTTTCTTAGGAACTAAATTAATAGCAATGAAAATTTGGTGTGTATCATTTACCAAAAGAACGGATTACCAGTCATTTATAAAGCTGCTAGTAACTTGCGAACAGCTTCATGAAACACCCACCGGGTATACTATTTCAACATTGCAGATGATGATAATAATAATGGGCTTTTATATAGCACTTTATCAATCTACGACTGCTCAAAGCATTTCACAATTATTACCCGGTCACTTGATTCATAGCTTTTTAGCAGCCTGCTAGGCGCACTCAAACCAACCACAATGATGGTTGTTTCCTACTGGTACCCAACTAGCACCTGGGTGAGAGTGGCAATGTGTGGATTGACGCCTTGCCAAAGGACGCTAGGCCATGGTGGGATTCAAACACAGCTGGTAAAGATCATTTCATTCTGATGTTTGTAAATTCTGAAGCCACACCATATTTATCATGCAATAGAAAATTTTAGAGAACAACTTCAAAGATGACCGAGAATACTATACTTACCACATTGAAGAGAAAGCACAGAGGGAACCAAGTTGGCAAGAAACCACTGGAGAATGAGAAACACTGTCAAGAGATGGAAAAAATATATAGGGGAATCTAAAGTCAATGCTCTTGAGATCAAAGAAATTAAACTTACATGTGGTAAATATTGTTAGCATATACAGTATTCTGGTCTGAAAAAATTTGATTCAGACAACTACGAAAGGCTTACTTATATGCTTTTCAAAATGTATTCAGCGAAATCTAGGATCTCTAAAGGCCACCGCACAGCTTACGACCGTTTGCAATCCGATTTTGGAATGTGAATGGAACATATCATTTTATTTGAGGTTAAAATTAATTGAAAGAATACTAATATAACCCTTTGGAAATATTGCACTCCTTTTGGAGTAAAGGTCAAATTAGTTTCAAATCATAGCCAATCGTACGACTGCTATGACGTCATTACGGCTAAATTCACTTTTATCCTAGGAAGGATGATAGCATAGTCAAAGATTTGAACATAGGTATTCGTACGATGATCTAGAACATTACACGGTAAGACATCCATGTCTCAATATTAGCATCAAATTCTACTAGGTTTTATTCCAAAATCGGGTCGCATTATACTTGCATACCAATCGTAAGGTGTGCGGTCGCCTTATAAGGAGTAGAGATTTGTGTATGCTTGAGTTTAAAAAAAAAATGTATCAATCATATGACCATTCAAAGGACATGATCAAAGAAAAGGCTTGAGAAGTTGAGCCTCAACTCAATTTGTATTTTTTACATTTGGCTATGTGAGATACTGGGGTAAAGGCTTTGAGGGTTTTCTTCTTGAAATTTCAACACACAAGAGATTTACTTGTATGTGTATACACTGTATGATGGAGTGCTAATTGGTAACTTTGCAACGAAAGAGATAACCTGATAAGTAAATGCCATTATTGTGTCTTCTGGATGCACAAGTTTTGACTTAGCCCTTGGGGACCTTTTTGAATTTTGTCATGATTATGGATTGAAAATTTGTTTTAACAAAATAAGCTACAAACACAATTATCATTGTTTTATTACCTTTGCTTCTACTCCTCCTGCTATTCCATCTCTAAATTCAATTTCGACCACATCTAGCCACTCGGCCCAAGTCCAATTGTAGATCTGGACCTTGTGTTTCTCACGATCAACCTGTAACAAGTAGTGCAATCAAGAGGAAAAAAAATACACTTCAGAAGAAACAAACATTAAACAATACAACTTAAAAGGAAAATATGTTAGAGCTTTGTAGATTAAATTGATATTTTATTAATAAAAATTAATGCAAAAAAATATAATTGCTTTACTCCAGTATCATTTTAACCAGATCATAAATGGAATTGATTTTTGTAATAACAATTACAAGAAAGAGGGAATATATTCAACTTTGAAACAGTATGTTGCCTGCCAAGAACCATTTTTAATTGAATACAGTGACTTTAATTTCTGTTATGAAATTCCGGTTAACATTTCTTTTAATGACATAATTGATCATTTCCATGCACTTTGTACCAGACCACCTGGTTTCAGGCACCAGATTAATGTAAAGAAGAATATTTCTTAATGGAAATTCCTTACATGAAAATAATCAGAAGTATAAACAATAGATGCAGCACCTGCAGATATTTTACAACCCCATGGCATCATATCTTTCATTCCCACATCTTTCACACAACAGTTTTACAAGACAGTCATATTTTCATAGTTACTCTTTGTTGGTCTATAAATATACAGTAATGCAATATACTGTGTTAGTATTTTCAAAGAGCTGTAAAATGGATAAACTGAAACTGAAAAACAAAATGTGATGATCAAATAAAAACCCTGAGAGTTGTGAAATATACAAAACTGAAACTAAAAATATGATGGGATAATCATAATTAAAACAAAAACCCAATTGAATGAGATTGAGAATAACCCGTAACAAAGAAAATCATATTCAATGAAAGGTACAAGATTTTAGCTACCTGTTGTTGTTGTTGAAACAACAACAAACAACAACAACAGCTACCTGCTTGACTGCATATGTAGTCTTTGAATCAGATTCTGCAACTCTATCCACAGCTTGTATTAGTTCATCAATAAATTGATCCGCTGTTCCACTCATGGCTACCCACCTGACAAAAAAATAAATAAATTGGGTCAGAATGAAGTGAGAAAATCCACATACAGCACAATATAAAAGCACTTAGAAAAAAATCCCACAGGGACATTGGACACCATCAATATGTCTAATAGGACTAAATTTTGCTGACACTATAAGCATCGAGTACTCTGAATCAATACTTTTAAGGGGCGGCATCTTCATTTTGTACATCTTCTATACATTGACTGCACATTCTCTCAGAGTCAGGTCAATCTTTATTTATAAACACACTAACCATGCTTCAACTTTCAAGGGGAAAAAAGGTGAAAAGGCCCAAACTGTCAGTGCCAATCACTCCTGTTTGATGATATATTGTCACTTTAAGAATTTCTAAACAGAACAGAAGTAGCCAATCAAAATCATATTTTGTACTTTTTTTTAAATAAAAATGAAGTACAAAATATGATTTTTGCGCACTTCAAGATCATTTGGTGACTTTTTGGTCAAATACCGTATTCTCACTCAGGTCCGCGATCTCTTCATTGTGTGTGTGCCAGCAATTAACACAGCGATGCAGCGTTCACTCCTGAACGTGAAGAGGTGACGTAATAGTTCTACTTCTTCTATAACCCAGGGAGCTCCGGCCTGCGGAGGACTCGTCCGTGTAATATTAGGTAGAGGATGCTCTCAAAAAAAAAAATGGGGTCACAATAGCACCCCAAGTAAAAGGGGAAAAATAAATTATGCACTTACAGTCAATTATTTTGAAGGTCTACCGTGACACAGAATCCTGACATCCGAGGCACAAAACTGGACCCTCAAAAAAAGGAAAAGTTTTCTCTTGTTTGTTCTCCTTCTTTCAAATTGAAAACAAAATGGCCGATCGATACCAAGAACGAACGCAACATGGAGGTCTAACTTATCCTTTTTTAGAGTGTCCAATATGTGCCTCGATTTCAGGATTCTGTGTCACAATAGACCTTCATCCATATAATCAAGGTAAATGCATAATCTATTTTCCCCCCCTTTATTCCGAGTGTTATTGCGACACCATTGACCAGGATTCTAATCCATTTGGAGAGTACCTATATCTGCCTAGTATAGTGAGTGATTGTATTACCGACCGGCCTTGAATTACCGAACGCATGCATCCTACGCATCAGAAAATAATTTCATACGATTTAAACTTTGCAACATCCTTCCAAAGGGAACTTGAATAGAAGGATGAAAATGGTCGAAAACACACTTTCAAAGCTTTAAATATTCTAAAAATAATAAAATACAGTCGAAATAGCTCATCAGTGATCAGTGAACTTGTTTTAAAAAAACACACGTTCGGTATTACGATACCTTTTTCAAGTGACAAAAATATTTCACAAGCGAAGCCGAAGAGAGATTTGAAGCTAATATCGTAAAAATTAAAAACGATTTCGGCATATTCTTCACATATATTTTGTAGGTAATTAATTATGTATTTATGGTGAAAGTTGGTGAATCTTATGAGAATAATAATTTGCTCTATATGATTAAATGCATGAAAAGTGTTCGGTAATACGACCCACTATTAAGTATTACACGGACGACTCCCGGGCTACGGGGCGCTTCCCGGGCCGGAGCTCCCTGGGTTACCGTACCGGTACTTCTTCTAAAAACGTTTGTACACAAGTCAAGAGGGGGAATGATCGAATGTTAATTTTTTTAAATAGGCCTACTTACTTTTCTCTGTGACTGTGAAGTCTGTTGAGGCCAGGAATCCATACAGCAGGTCTGAGGAAAGCTTGAATAGGGCTTTGAATAATGCTTAAAAAACACGGCATTTTTCTTCAGTTATCAAATTCAAAGACAATGAGTCAGAGGGATTGATGCGGCGCAAGCTATTAGAAAACAGAACGAATTTTCCAGCTCTCATCACGTGATCTACATTGGATCAGGTGATCATCTCCTGAAAAAGGGGCGGCCGGAGCGTTGGAATTAAATTTCCGTCGCAGATATGGGGGGAGGGTATTTATTTACTTTTCTTTTAAAAAACCGTCAAACAACACCCTCTAATACCAAAAAGCTGGATCCGTTATTGAATTTCATCATCTTCTCCCCAATGCTGTAGCTCGGCCGGTGCTAGACAGCTGGCAGCCGTCTGTTTCGAGGAGTTTTTTAACATTTTTTTTTTATTTCTCCTCGAGTGAAGCCAACGAAGTTCAGCTGAACAACCAACAAAACAGAGACCGAAGCTTTTGGTCTAGGCCGGTGCTAGCTGTAGGCATATTCAAACGAATATAATCTAAACTTCAATTCATTCTTGTGTACTCTAAATCCATAAAGAAACATGTTTGAAAGCATTCGTGAATGCCACTTTGGGCTGTTGCATGAAATATTCTGTTGCAATTTTACAATTGATAGATCAATTTTAGCTGTAGAAAATCAGATTACACTCCTTGTGTCAAGGAGCGCAGATTAGCAATCAATGAATTCCCAATTTAATTGCAAGATATATGATGATTAAGGGGAGGCTTGCACTTGATCGCATGTTTCTTGCAACACCCTATTAGACTGTTTTACATGCAACATACATGACAGATCATTCTGCTAGTTAAACTCCAAGTAATTCACAAGAATTCAAGAAGTACACAAACTAAGGAAGTATATACACTGTATAAAAAGGCCTAATTATGCTCACATACTGTCCTGCAGCACACCGGCTTACAATAATCCTATAATTACCTATCAATCTCTTAAATCTTAGGCCCCTTAAGAAATTGATAAAATATATGTCCCTTCACGTCATCCAAGATCAGTATTACTATTATCATTATTATTACTATGATTATTATTATCATTATCATACTGGATATATGTGACTGTTGATTTTCTGATTTAAATAGATAAAGACACTTCTATGTAGGAGGCCTATAACCCCCCCCCCTCTCTCTCTCTCTCTCTTTCTCGCAGGGTGACCAGATTTGGAGTTAAACTATGGGACACTACGAGATCAGATCAGTTACATAATGAGCCAAACATTTTCACAGGGCTTAACTTGGCGTAGATAGTACAATCATTAAAAAAATCGATAGAGCAAAGCAAGCAAGTGAAAATTTTGTGATAGATTTAGACATATCATAAAAAACAATATATTTCACTCTTTCCCCTTTTGTTACTTCTCATATTGAGAAAAAAAATCATGCTTGAATATTCTAATCTAAATGTGTAAATCGTGAAATACGGGACAATATAAGGGTATATACATAAATAAATGTACAAAATAAAAAATAAAATACAATACAAATCAAGGTCTCCTATATGCATTTTAAAAACATTGGTTACCAAATAATAACATTATAATCTGGGACTTGCATGAGCAAATGTCTTTGGAGGCTTACTCTCTATCATTCTCTTAAAAAAATCTAATCACTTTCCATGGAAAAAAATAAAATGGCAAAACTTGTGAAGATTACATTAAATCAAGTATGAATAGGCCTAGTTTACTCTAATATACAATGTCATTCTCTCTAATTCCTCATTCTAGATTTCATCACAAAACATGAGAAAATTTATCAGATCTATTTTAATCTAAGATTATACCTGTCACATACATGTAATTTAATTCTCCACACTCTTGATTTTCTTCCATGAATATCACTGAGAGTGAAATATGAAGGTATGATGAGGTGATACGATGATAACAGCACATTTTTTTAGTACCAGTACAGAGAGAATGGGGATACCATGCAGGAGAATGAAAAAAGGGGAGAAAAATATAACGTACCAATACCGATAGAATATATACTAGTTTGGTGTGTGGTCCCTATGACCAATCAAAATGCACTCTTCTGGTTTTAACGCTTTGCACGCTGAATTAGTTTTGGGGGAATTATGACAATTGTTTCCATGTTATTTCCTTTAAATCAAGATTTCATTTTGAACCATTGATACTGATGATTATTATATAGATGTTGTCCAAGAACCTTTGCCAATTATATGCTTCTCTGATATGAAGTTAGGGGAGAAAACTAATTATTACGATTGCTGAATTTAATTGTACGAATGTGTAAAATTGCAACATCAGCGTGCAAAATGATGCTAAATGTACTTGGTCTATGAAAAGTGCAATCTTGATCTGATTAAAACTACACCTTCTTTTAAATCCTATATCATTTTAAACCTTCATCATGATTTAAAAATCATTTGGGATAAAACAAAAATAAAGTTTAAAAACATTGACTTGGTCAGGAGAAAGCAATTATTTTGAGCACTTTTAGACAGAAAATTTCACCGACATGTACATTACAAAATGTTTCAATAGATTCCAACACGACCTAAAAAATCAATTCTTCTTCTTTACAAAAATACTAAAAACAAGACATTTGATATATTAGAAAATATAACTGAATTAAAATGAATGTTTTCATCCACACCCAGCTCACTAAATATGCAAAAACTTTCTAGTCATGAATATTATTTGGATGAAATTTGAAGTTACTTTTTGTGGACCTGCCAAAAGATTGATAAGTAGGGTATGGTTTCCAAACCCATTAGAAATCTGACACAATTCTTATGAATTCGAAGTCACAGTGGTTCAGTGATTACAGTGATGGTCATGATGATGAGACGATAATTCAATAATTACTTTCTATCATCAACCTGCAATCTGATGTGTTAGTTCAAATCCATTGCCCCATCACCACCATCATCATCATCATTATCACCATCATCACCATCATCATCATCATTGTAATCATTACCACCACCATCATGCCATTGTTGTTGTCATCACCATCATATTACAATAAAAGCAATAGGTTTTCATATTAATGCCTTTGCTATGGCATTACAGCTTGAAATCTGGTGATACTAGTATTAACTTTAGAAAGGTTGCAATCATGGCATTAAATCTTAGTGCTGGCTATGCATTTGAAGTGAACGTTGGAAGATTTTTAGAATATTTTAGAAAAAATCCATCTCCCTTCAGCATAAGACAACAGCGATTAAATGCAAAACCAAATCATTGGCCTAACTGTCAAGAAATAAAAAACAAACAAAACCTATTGGCACTTTTATGAGTTTTCACTGCCTAAGATGAATATGCTCCGTATTTCTGTATTTCCATTGTAGCATATATCTTTAGAGACTTTATTTAAATAATACACATACAAAAAAACCATAAAGACAGAGAATTTAAGTCTAAATTCTATTTGTTCCAGGCGTTCATTAGTGAATCCCTAAATAAAAAAGCAAGGCAATACAATATATTTAAAGTTTCATTTGGTATGGCCTACATGTACATATGCAGCTTAAGACAGGGTTGTGGCCAGATCAAGGATTTCATGAATTATGGGGGCCCCACGATGAAGCCCCCCCCCAGAAAATGGTTGAGTTTAGAGGTAAATGTAGGATGGGTCAATCAAATTTCTTTCACAAAAGTCTAACACAAATACGGTAGTCATCAATATTCCTGGATAGGGGGAGGGGCACTGTCCAGTGTTACTTAGTGCATGCCTATTCCCAAATACACATGTGTCCACCACTGGCCAATCCATTCATTATTTTGTCAAGTTCCCGCAAGAAGGGACTAAGTGCGCAAAACATACATTTTCGAGAAAACGCAGATTATGTTTTGACCTTGTTTTTGTGCTTTCAGCAGCTAGCGTATTATTTTCTGTCCTAATTCTCAAACTTTTTGACAAACCAAGATTTTTTCTTAATTGATATTTTGTGATTTTATTTAAAACACTCTTAACGGTTTCTAATCTTAAGAATGAATACTGTATGCCCTTTTTCCAGGAAGTAAAATATGCAATCCACTGATCAAGTTCCCGGAAATAAAGTAGCTTATGTGAATGTGCGATCCAGACTCCAGAAAAAAGATGCAACTATGTGCATAAAGCACAGAATGTTTTTGCTTATTACATCATAATGACATCACATTTAGGTTCAAGAAGAAGGTACCAGAAGATTTCATGACACACTTTTTCCATTGATGATACGTCCCTTCTTGCAAGAAGCTGACAATTTGATACATGTACAACATGCAGGGCATAAATGGGCATTATGCAATCTATTTTAGAAATATGTGTCATGATCCCATTCCTTTTCCTCTAGTGTTCTGATGTCCAAATCTATGTCTGGTTTAGTGGCTCTTATTGTAGACCTCACCGAAGGCACATAGGATTGAGATGAATACAGGTGAATATAACCAGATTAATGCTAATGTATTTGAGTCTGCTAGCTATGATAAAGGTTTGATTATATTATGCTGTCAATTATATCATTGCCTTTGGCATCACCTTCATTCAATGAAGCTATGCATATGCTATAGTGATGAAAAATCCTTGGGTCCATTTTTAACGAGTTATAACTCTGTTAATTTTGCCATTGTTGTATCTAGCATCGGAACCATGATTTGCTTGTTGCTATGAAGATGAACTATTGCTGTTTGATTCAGTCTTTTTACTGAGATTTCTCTCAAAGAGCAGAACCAGCTCACAATGGCTTGTGTGTGGAAACAGGTCGACTGGGATTGCCTTGACTAATGTGAACGGAACTCCTTTCTGCTTCTTTGACATTGATCTGCACAAACTTCACATGACAAAAAGAAACAAAACATGGAAAGGCTTTAATACATGTGCAGAAAAAAGTGAAAAGGTAATAATAAATGGCAAATGAAGGATAAATACAACGTGAACGAAAATTTAAAGTTAATGCTGGATCATCCAGCAGAAAAAAAAGCTGCATAAAATAGAGTGTCCCCATAAACAGATATGCCCCAAACTGTAAAGCTGCCTCAAATAAAGGAGTGTCCCCATAAACATATATGCCCTTAACTGTATACATTCTTGAAATGGCCCCACAATAAAAAAAAAAAAAAAAACATTCTGAAGGAATTCATGATGAAGTGATAACACAAGTTGTGGGGGAAGGTTTAACCAGAGGTCCGTTGCATAAAACTTTTTACCTGAGAAAACTTGGGTTGTTTTTACCGGAGTTTTTGCCCTGTGTTAAAGTCAATGGCAGAAATCAGACTAACCTTAGTTTTCAGTTTTTACCAGAGTTTTCTCAGGTAAAAAGTTTTATGCAACAGGCCCCAGGAGTTCTTTATTAGTATTGTTGAGGTGCCACATTTGTCACTGGAAATCTGTACTGTGCCACTATCCAAAGCATCACAGTGTGGGCTCTTGAGACCCCCCCCCCCTCCCACTCTCCCACAAAAATGTAAATACAAGGCTTATTTATTGGCAACAAAACTTAGTTATATTACTAGTGTAATCAACATATACAAAGTTAACACAATTTGATAAAAAAAGACAATTTACTTCTTTCTTAGCAACTAAAATACACATCTTGGCAATGTCTAATAACCGTGCCACCTGTGGAGCAGCACCTCTAATTATAAAGAACCCTTGGGTTTATTAGGTGAGAGTGTAGGGGTGTGGTCAGTCAAGATGTGGACAGCCACTTTCATTCATCTACTGCCTTCTCTTTGAACCTGTCATGTGTCTTCTACTATGAAGTTTTTATCTATTATGCCTTATGTAAATGTATATGAGATGACCATCCATTAGCTTTTTGTTGAATTCAAAATCATCAATTTCACCATCAGTGCCCAATCTTGATCTCTACTCTCATGATCATAAATAAGCAAAATTTTTGAACTTCCTTATTTTACATCCATTATACATTATGCAAGTTTGATTTTTATCTTTTGATTGAAATTAACCTTTTTTTTAAGTGCACTTGACATTTTAATTATATGTTTAATACACACATGTAAACAGCTAGTGTCTTCCTCAACATAGGCAGCAATCCCAGAGAGATAACCTCCCCCCCAAAAAAAAAAAAAAAAAACACTCAACAATGCTTCTATCTACAAGGTCGCACGATACCTAAACTTTATAACTACAGTAGGCCAAACTTACTTCAGAAAATTGTTGGAGGCTTGCTTTGCATCACACGAAACATAAATGAGACGATTTAACTTTGGGCATCTTCTGATTGCTTGGACAACACGTTGATCTAAATAAAAGTTGAAGAAATAAGAAAATCAATATATGAATGATTGCATTTAATTGGTAGTTGTAAAATTTCTATCAAAAGTAAACTGCAACTTAAAATGCAAATACAACAGACAGGGTGCATAATAGATCAAATATGATCACACACACTGTAATCATACAAAATATGCAATACATGTAATTTCTCTGCCATTTGTTTACAATGGGTTTATTACACTACATAAACATCATTTCATGCACCTTCTTTCTGACTGAATATCAATGAAAGTTCCTGTCCAGTATTTTGATGGCCAAAAGTCATATTTGTACTTATTTTGGACACTGGAGACTACTAAAGTACAACGCTTCATGTAGATTCAGAAAAATGGTCTATTCCTCTTATAAGCTTACACACATATAAAAGAGGTACATTTAAAGCTGTATACGTTAGTAGTATTGATTTTCATTCAGTAGTAGGCATATAGTAGATCACAATTTCAATGGTGATGGGTTTAGGATATGCATTAAATAGAGGCTCAGTTTTAAAAGAAATCACATTTGCATGAAAAAATATATCCTGTTCTTTGTTCATCTGTGTACACCTTTCCTCTAACTGACTGAAGAGAACTAACGGTATATCATATTCTGTAAAAAAAACCTGGTATTGAATACGGTCAATCAAGTAGATTTGTGCATCTGTATAGCATTTATTGAGGAGTTCTCTACATACTTTTTGAGCATCAAAGTTACATAACTATGCAAAATATTATGCCCCAAAGAAACATTAGAAATCCTAAAGTTCAATAAACAAACTTTTCCTGAAATTGTCCCAATAACCATGAATAAACAAACCCATTATGGGGTTGGCCAATCACTTTTGAAAATAATCTAGCAGCTTTCAGTTCTTATATATTATTACAGGGCAAAAATTTAATCAAGTCATTTATCTTTCTACAAAGTTTTCCACTTAATGTATTTCAGTAAAAAAAATAAGTCACTTACGTAATCCTGCCCTGGGTGGGTCGACAATTCCTATGACATCAAGACTGTTATGAAGCCTATTGGTAATCCCTGGCAATAGGTCTTCTGCCTTGCCACAGTAGAATGTTACATTGTCCACACCTATCGAAGAGAGATGTTAAGTAGAGAACATTAGTGGTTTGTTAACCTTCACTTGAGGAAAGTGGTCTGAAGATGAGTACCTAAGACTTGTGTCAAGTAGGAAACAGAATTGTGTGTATTTGAGTTTTGTCAGACATCTATCAATCAGATATGATTATTTACGTCTGGGATCGACCTCTAACGTCACCATCCAAAAGACGTGACCAGGGCTCGAACCTCAAACCTCTGCATCAATTTGTAACTTCCCCATAGCTTGGAATACAGGCGCATGCCACAACACCCAGAAAGTTTTATTTGAGGTAGTCTTGTCTCAAGATTCATTTGTTGATCAAAGTTTCAATCAGGGTCTGTACCTGTATACTAGCGGTCTTTAGGAGCATATTGATTTCTAAAGAAATGCTACCTTGTCCACACCAATAAGACAGCCATTCAAAGAGAAAATTAGTAGTCCCTGGGAGGATATTCTTTCCTTATAGTGTAGTGCAGTAATAAACTTTTTCTTGCCAATGTTCTTGAAATGTTGCTTGTTATTTACACATATAAAATAGTCACATCCCAAATATTGAGCTACCCCCCCCCCCCCCTTGGATGCATGTGCAAAAAATGATAACAAATATTGATAATGGTTTATTGATATTGCAGCATGTCTGTGAGAAAATGATACTCCTGGCACAGGTGAGAGTGCTAAAGAGAGAGGATAGAATGAGAGTGTGGCACATAGCACAAGATAACACTGTTCTATGCTATAAAACAAAGGTGTTCATGAAAGGAAAGCAGAAATGTATTGATAAAAAAAGCACATACCATTTATTGCAGCATTCTCTTTAGCGTTTTCTACAGCCTGTCCATTCATTTCTACTCCAATCACCTTATCTACTCTCTTGGATAAAAGAATGAAGAACAAGAAAAACAAATTACAAAAGATTTTTCAAACTAATTATTAAAAAGCTTATTCTAAATGACACATTTGCATCAACAGGTTAGATAACTGATGTAAAAATGACAGACTTAATATTGGTAGAGCACATGTAATGGTATTATCCTCAATGATTAATTATAGCCATGATTAATAGAATGTGAACTTGAATGACTAAAAAATAAACAAAGGCTGATTTAGCTTAAAGGAAAATGAAACCTTTGAAACAAGATAGCTTTTGTGAAAACAGAATCAAAGAAACAGGTCAATGAAAGTTTGAGAAAAATTGAATAAATAATGTGTGAGCATTTAAAGTTTAGATCATTATAATTTAGCTCATTCCGGTTGGCAATGCGACTAAGATGTGTGATGTCAGTCACATGTGAACAACTTTTTCTATATATTTCACTTATAAACTGCCTCATTTCTTCATTTCTATCTATTAGTAGATCATGTATTATTTCTATAGGAGGGCATGTAATGCAGATTTTTAAAGAATACATTATGGATAAACAGTTTGTATCACCATAATGCAGAAAATACATTTTGGGGGTATAGTCCATCACAGGGAAAGTTGTTCACATATGACATCACACATCTTTGTCGCATTGCCAAAGAGAGGATCTCCATAGCATAAATGCTTGCAATATTCAAATGGTCATAACTTTCTCATTATTTATCTAAATATTCTCAAACTTTCTTTGATCTTATTCTTTGATTTTCTCTTTCCACAAGCCCACTTGTTCTAAAGATTTCATTCCCCTTTAATATCTTGGAATAATGATTGAGATTAAACAATTAAATAAATATTCACATGTAAAACAATTGTTAAGAACTTTGCATATATTTTCTTTCCTGCCTAGACTCCTCCTGACTATAATACAACCTCTCAACCATGTATTACATGTTCAACAAGGGGCTACTCACTGTAATCAATTAAGTGTAAATATGTTTGAGCTGTTATACTTTAGTACAAACCACTCTCACCTCCCATGCATTTTTTGCTGATTTATGTATTAAAGTTCATAAAAGTTGATATGAAGACCTATGAGTATATGTAAAGTTGATTTACCTTGGCGAGAGAGATTCCAATTGTTCCAGTACCACAGCAGATATCTAGAAGTGTTGTTATTTTAGTGACTTGAGCCCAGTCACCTATCGTTGTGTAAAGAAGCTCAGCTGCTGGTGTATTCACTATTGTCATATAGTAATATCAAAGAAAAGAAAGGAAGCAAACTTGAATTTTATTATTACTGAACCCAAACTTATCCAATCAACATTCTTTTCAGCATGAAAAGATACACATGAAATCTTTAACCTGTTTGAAACTGAGCCTGCATATATGTGGGCTAGAGTGTATGGAAAACATGTCTTATAGCAAAATTATTCAATCTCCAATGGGTTAAATAGAAGCTTGAGAGATTTATTCCTCCATCTTAGGGCTTGATTGATCATTAGATAAAACAATAACGATTCATATCATGATATTAGAGACAGGTTGGTTTTTAGTTGACTTTAGAGTTAGTGATTATCTTTTGTGTGTAGAATGAATACTTATTTTCAGAAATTTGAAAAAGACACCCCATGAATTAATGCATTTTTTAGAAGATCATTTATATCAATCTTACTAGCCATGGAAGCTTTTTCTTTTTCAAAATCCCCATCATTACTTATTTTCACTTCCTTCACATTTTAAAATTCAAATTTCTTTACATTTTCATTTTTCATTTCTATTTTTTTTTTTGTTGTTGAAGGAATGACCAACAGGCATTTTTGTTTTAAACTGTAGGTTTAACATTATAGCAATCACCTTGAAAGAACGCTTCGGGGGATATTCTGAACTTCAACTGCAGTAAGTCCTCAGTGATGTAGCGATCTCCGTGAATATGATCAAACTTTATGGCATTTTTGTCCCCTTGCCTGAAAGATAAACAATGAACAAATATACTGAAATCAATAGCATCTGCAGAAACCAGAACATTGAGTGATCATAAATTAAGAGCTGAAAGTAGCTGAAGAGTGTTGAAATAAGTTGAAATTGACAGAGCCTCCATACTTATGTACAAGGAAAGCCATAATAAGTTGAAATTAAGCTGAAAATCAAAAGCAAAATAGCTGAAACAGCTTAAAAGCAGAATATTCACGCCCCTGCATAACAATGTCTGCAAAAATTCTAGATTCCATTAGGATATAAAAGAAGCAATCAATTACAGGTTTTTGAAAAATGAAAATAATAAATTGTCATTTATAGACTACAAGAGTCACTAATTTTACTAATTAAAAACTGGAAATTTATCTGAACATAAAATTAGTATGAGGTTCAATAAAAAGACTCATTTGACATGAACAGAAGATTTTTTTTTTTTTTGGGGGGGAGCCTGGATCATGCTTGTGCCAACTCTCATTATTTTAAATCATTTTAATTTGACTCACCACTGCACATGCACAAAAAGAGAGGTGATGCCGCAAGACTTTCCTTCCCCTTCTCCAAAGTATTCAGCAAGCTTCTGCTTCTCTTTCTCCACATCATCCTTCAAGAAAACAAAAATTTGACATTTACACATTAAATGTTAACATCTTTCTATTGTGGACCAATAGAAACATTTACTTCATACATACAATCTGAAAATAGTTGATGAGCGATGCATCAGATAAAGAGCAATGCATCAGATAATGATCAGTGTATTATTGCAACAGTAAATGGTGCAGTGGATATGTTATTTCTCAAAAGGTTGGTAACGCAAAATTGTTTTTGAAATTCTTTTGCCCAACAATGAAGTGCAATTAAAAACCAAGTAAGTGTGTTCCAATGTAAGAATATTCCTATAATATTCCACAAATCTACTTACACAAATCAATCAAAACAAATTTTGAGAATATTGCTAAAGCTACACTTCACGATTAACCACTGATAACAGATAACAATTGAATAATGCAGAGCATATCATGTCGAACTTGATAATTATCTGAGCCTAAATTCCAGCATTTGCCTGAAAAATAGTCTCACCAATCCTATACTTTATAATGTGATCAATGTCTAAAATTGATCCTAAGAGACTGAATTCACCAAAGCAGAAAAATAAAAATAAACACATATATGGAAGAAGAAAATTTTTAATTGTAAATCAATGCTGCATGTTTTACCTCTGAGAGGGACTGCCGATGAAAGGTCACCATGGCCATGACCCCTGACCCTTGGGTCGTTCTGACCGTTAACATCTTCCAGTGTCCTCTATGGGTCATGGGGTCATATGCAGGAAGACTGGACTGTCTAATGTAGGTCTGGAAGGACTGGACAACAGCTTTGGAATTTCCTGGTACATTGGGACATGCAGACGGATTCACTACTGATATCTGACCACCTGCATATAGAAATCACAGTGGAATACAATATAAGGATTCAAATGAAAGAAAAGACTCGTGTACAATGAACATGTATGATATGAGATGACAACAAGATATAACTCAATACTATTTCTTTTTGCAGGAATCCATCCGTAAGGCACCAAGAGTCTTTAATACATCAGTATTTCTATTGATGGTTTGAGTTTTGGTAAAATGCATTAAAACAAAGAACATGACAAGGTGAGAATACAGGCTGTATATGCTCCTAGACCCAGACGGTGATAAACTGACAACGGAAAGTCATGTGGTGCATAGAAATGGGTATTGGTCATAAGGATCTATGTGGCAAGGATAAAACTAAGCAACAAAGCAAACAAGGGAATGATGATGGTAATGATGATGAAGATGATAATGATGATGACTATGATGAAACAGGTGATAACGATGACAATTAAAATGATAGGTAATTTTCAAATAAAGTGATGTTGGTGACTACGATGTTGATGAGTATGTTTTAATAAACCCTATAAAATTTTCTCAAAATACAACTAACCCGTTGAATCTATAATCTAAAAAAGGCAATTTGAAAAGTCAGTATATAGAGGGTTTGCCAAGCAGCCATGTTGGAGGAAAAACACTTAAAACCCAAGCATCAAAGCGTTATGATGCACAAATTTCCCATTCTTATGTCTTTAAACATGGCTGACTGTAACGTCATGTGGGAACCCTCTATTAAAAAGGCTATGTACAAAGAACTCTACATATACTAACCTTTATATAGACCAAGACGAAAACCAACAGTTTTTTCTGCAGAGAAATTCAAAATAATATCAAAATAATAATGACTGGTGTGACATCTTTGTCATCAAGATGAACAAATTTCAAACTATATATAACTGATAAATTATTGGCAGGATACTTTGGATCAATATTTTTTGTCTTACATTAATTGTCAGGGTTGGCGATTTTTTTGATTTTTAAAAAAAAATCAAAAAAATCGGATTTATTTGATTTAAATCAGATTTTTTTGATTTTTTTGATTTTTTTAAAGTTCCTTCGAAAAAAAGGGTAATTATCCCCCCCCCTTACTCTTACAATGACATCAATATTGATGTTATACATTTCACCCCTAATATTGTTCTTAACCACATATTTTGTAATTAAAATCCAGTAAAAATGGACAATTAAAAATAAATTTGAGGAATCATGTATCTGAACTTAATTCTATCATACATAGGCCTATGAAGGAATATTCCTAGGGAATTCCCAGTGAGTAGAGAAAATTCCCCTCTGGGATTTTTCATTCAAATATTTAAAAAAATCCAAGAGAAAAAATCCCTTATCAAAACTGCCAACAAACCCTTTGCCAATTACTAGTATTCATGTATATTGTAAGAGAAATATTTCTCATCAATGATTTTTTTCAATTAGTCACAGCTTTACAATAGTCAAAGAGAGACTACAACTGTATATGTTAAGGATCTTTTTGATAAAAAGCTCTTCTCTTGCTACAGATATAGATGCAAAACTCTCAGTTTTGGAGAACAATATAGGAGATAGCTTAGTCAAAGGGTGACTATACTACATTCTGTTACTGTGATTTTTTTTACATTAATCTACAATTTTTATTCCCATATTCTCTACAAAAAAATCTGTTTGATCCATGAAGTATGAAAAAAATCTACTTACTTTTAACTTAAAGGATAAAAACTGCAAAACTGCGTAAATTACAACATATGTATTACAAAAAGAAGTATTTTATTTTAAATGAGACACAGCTTACAACTGCCAATGATTGTAACTGAAGTACCTGCATCTTAACGTTAAAATACAGTGTTAAATGTTTATTCTGAGTTTTGCAAATTGTTGTTATAGAGCTCTTTCCATTATTACATGCAGATACAAAACTTCCATTATTTGTAGCACTGAACATAAAATGGGCTGCAGTGACTTAAAAGGTTTATAAGAGAAAGCTTTTCTCAACAGTCAAATTATGACTGTACTACATTATGTTAATGTGATTTTTATAAAATGTTATTCAAAACATCAAATGTATGATAAATGTAACAATACGAAATAAGAGGCATGTTAAATATGTTGATTACATGCAGGTATCATTTTTTATTTTACATGACAGAAGTAGTTATGTGTAGGCGAAGGATCAAAACTGGAAAACTGCCAACAAACCTTTTCTCATCGACTTTTTTATATATTATATTTTTTTTTTTACAAACTGCTCTCTGAAAAGTCTTTGGATTATGTGAAAACTTTACGTTAAGAAAGAAATTGACTAATAATAACTGACAAAGAATGTAAAATTTCAGAAGAAAAACTCGACATAATTTACAAAAAATGAGTACCTATTGACAACATACATCTGTAGTTTTTAAGGAATTACCTGATTTTATTCATTTGATTTTAATTTGTTTTAAGTAGATATGAAGACTTTGTTGATCTTTTATTGATATAAAGTTAATTCAAAGTTTTTCACTTGACTTGAAGAATTAAAACTGCATTGAACAAATACTTTGTCCATGATTTGTACATGTTTCAATGGAAGTGATTTAAATCAATGATTTTTTTAAAAAAATCATGGTGATTTAAATCGCGATTTAAATCACGATTTAAATCAACGTGATTTAAATCCGCCAACCCTGTTAATTGTATTTTCTTTCATATCCCTCTGATATTCTAGTCAATGAGTTTTGACTTATATGATTTAACTTTTTGTTCAAATATTACTACATTTTCAATTGGTAATGTACAATGATATCAATCAAAATTCTTTAATTTGGGAGAGTGACACATATATTGCTCTGCACTTACTATAATACAAAATGTTTGAAAAATTCACCTTCTCCATCTGGATTTTTTCCAATTGAGAATTCACACTTGTTCCGATAACCAGTCACTATAGGCTGAAAACACAATGATTAGAAATTAAAATCAGAAACCAACAAAATCTCATTCCATACAGCATATTTGTTGTTGTAGACAAAAACCCAAGAAACACATCTAATTACATTGTACACAAACTCAACGTAAAAAAGCGAGTTGTACTTTATTTCAAAAATTGAATATTAAAAGATATACAAAAAAGACCCCACACCAAATTATAATGACTTATTACAAGTATAACATAGTGATGTTAAGAGAATTAAAAAAAAAACAAATACGGTTTGGATAGGGCAGTCATACCCTTAATACATGAACATATGTTGAAAAATTAAAAAAAGTAAAGTGAATATGAGGCTCACTCACCGATGGTTTAATATCTTCCAGTTGACAACATAAACCATCATATTTCTCCCTGTGAAAAACACAAAATGATTGAAATAACATCATGAGATGAATCAGTCCTAAACTAACTGGAACATGTTGACTTGTAAGCATGACCTATAAGTCACACAAGTTGGTATACATGTTACTTTCAAAGTCTCACAAACACTTTGGAAATGAAATGAATATATAAATGACAAAGACCATTGCATTGAGGATATATGACTTTTGGCATATTTTACAATTTTTAGAGAAGCAAATTTGATGTAAAGGAGAATATCTCACCTCTGTTCACTGATGTGATTTCGCATTGCAGGTATATCGTTGAAGAACGTTATGGCAAGCCTTCTTAATAAATCTTCTTTTATTTGCCGCTTTTCCTTGAGTTGATCCTGGTAATCTTGTTTCCACAGAGGAGTGACTGCATTGTTTAATCTACAAGCATCAACCAGAAAAAAAAATGTATGGTTATAAAAATATCAGAATTCTCTACTCGAGATGAAAGTACTAGATGGAAGAGAAGTACCTTGTTGAAAACAAGTATGCTGACACTCATCAGTAAGGATCGTTATGTACGCACAATTTTTCAACATGGGCAACTAAATAGCCTTGTGTACCGTCAGGCTCAGTGATTCTCCATACACACGCCGCCACACACAAGAATGTATCCCTATTGCACACACACTGTTGGAATAGCTAACAGCACGGTACTGCAATGTAACTATGCAAATTTTGTGAGCCCTTTCAGGATTTCTAACATGTATCCTCTTGGCCTTAGAATGTTGTATCAAACACAAATTCTGCAAAGCTAACATGGAAATACACAATTCTGATGCAAATTTCAACTCAATTCAAATTAACCCATACATATTACTCTGTCCCTACCTATCTTCTATTGGAAGATGTTCATCAGCATTTTGATCCCCCTTGGTCTTCTTGCCCCCTCCTCCTCCTTGATTCTCTTGTTTGCGTTTCAGAGCTACCATAGGATCCTCATTTGGCTTGGCAAACTGTAAGGAAAATGGTGGTTATGTTTTATTTTCATCTTATTAATTTCCCTTTTTAATAAAAGAAGAATGGCATTTGAAGATCAACATTACATGATTATTCCTATCTGTAGTTATTATAGGGTCTATAGATCTTAGCTATCATAACAGAATTCATATTTGTTTGAAGTGCATAATAATATAGAATCTGACAATGTGGAATCCGATAGTGTAACAGCTTCACACCTTATCAGAAACAGAAATGATATACTATTGAAGTAATAAATGTCATTTAAAAAAAAATAAATTTATGTGTTGATGTATGATGGGAAATGTGGCACACCATTGTAACATTTGACACATGAATTCAAAAACTAAATCTTCACCGCATGGGTGATTTGGGGGGAAAAGGAAATTTTATGATTTCCTCTAAAATTTCGAGCTTCAATCCAAGTGGCCCTTCCTGTAATTCCATTCTGCAATTATCATATCAGATCATTGTCCATATAAATCATAAATTTAGCATATCGGTAAATTTACAGTTAAGGCTAATGATAATGAAAATATATTACAGGCCTCGAAATAGGATTTTTTGGGGGGCAAGGCCACTGTTTTGAGGGGCACTTTTTCACTGAGGCCAGGCAGCAGAGGGCACCAAGGCCATACAGAGGGGCACCAAGGCCACTTTTTAAGGGGCATGTAATAAATTATTTGTAGGTGTTACAGTTTCGCAGCGTGGGGGGGGGCTTTCCATAGTCGATGTTATACATCAGATTCATTACCAAACCATCTTTTTTGCTCGCATCTCATGCCTTTCGATCAAATTGTACCAGCTACATGCTACTCACTCAATTCTTAACATTTACTTGTACGGATATATCGGAGGGAGGGGGGGTGTTTCATAAAGCTGTTCGTAAGTTACGAACGACTTTACGCACGACTGGTGATACCTTCTTGAGCTACATGTAATTAAATGTGAATCTGATTAGCACCCAAGAAAGTATCACCGGTCGTTCGTAACTGACGAACAGCTTTATGAAACACTCCCATTCAAAGTACTGTACTTACGCATCGCGCGCGCTCGCCAGGACAGTACAGCGCGCGCGACATTTGTGTAGTACACATACGGAGCTCGCGCTCGTCCATTCTTATGCTGCAGCTTACATAGCAAAAAAGCGCGCTAGCGGCCCGCCGGCCAGCTGTGTATAGCTATACGGACTAGACTGCATACATGCACTGGACGTCGCTGGTAAAGCTAAGGTATTGAATACTTTTTGAGATCGGAGAAAAGTTTTCCTCGCTCAGAAAAAAAGGTGCAGACTTTCAAAAGGGGCACATTTATGAGAAAAAGGGCACCATGGCCATATAAAAAAGGGCACATTTTTAGTGGCCGTAACTTTTAGCAAAAAGAAGAAGGGCATGACGGCCAGTAATGGGGGCATCGACGGCCATGGCCGTCGATTATTTCGAGGCCTGTATTACCTTAGCTGATAATCGTCTTCCTTTCCACACATGCTTGTTGAGAACCTCCATTGCTTTCTGTCTGTCCTCCTCACATCTAAAGAATCAAAACAAGACATATTTGATATGTCCAAACAGTGGATTTGTTGTAAGATATAGTACATTACATGTGAAAATAATGCAACATCACTAAAATTCTGTAGTAAAATAATGCATAAATGATTATTTCAACCAAGTAACATTACACAATGAAAATTGGATCTCAAAAAGGGATGAATCACAGAAATTCCTCACAATGATATATATTCATGGAATCAAGATAAATCTAATTAAATCAATCAGATAAAGCCCATGTCTAGTGTTGCCGATTGGCAGTAAAACAAATTAAATTGAAATTAAACTTGACAAATTGTCCTACACTATTGAGATACACGTGTATGCTATATCATCAACAATTGTGCCCAAGATATCCTATGAATTATTTTAGTAATACAGAGACCTCAACAGTCAGTTGGGCCTCCGTAATTGGATGTAAGACAGTAGATGAAGGGCAAAACAGTTTTTGTTTACTAGCTGTCATACAACATTTTGTGGATAAAGGGGTCTGTCATTGTCTTCAACATTCATGTACAAGATGACAAATTGTTTGGTGTAATTCATTTTCATTCATACAAGCTATTTTGTGATAATGACTAGCTTTTGTTAAAAAAATCTATAAAATTAAAAAAGGGTCTTTTTCCTTAGGTCCCTCCAACTTAACTTCTATGGCAAAGTTCCATGAAACCAATACTTACGAAAAAGTAACAAAGGCATAATCCTTATTTCTAAGAGCTTTCAACTTCTTTGGCTTGAGCTGCAGGCCTGCTAACATCTTCCGTAATTGCTGTTTTACCATCAGATAGAGAAAGAAATTATCACAGTATAATCAATTATTAAAAGAAAGGTGTCAAATTTGTGATTGCAAATATTTCTTCTGGATCCATTTTGAATAAGAATCTCAAGGAAGTACTTCATAATACAGAAGACAATTATGGTAGCCCTGCATGAGCAATAATTCTGGGTTTCGTTTTTTTTTTGGTGTGGATGCAGTTCAGTAATTAGTCATACATAGACCTTTATACTAGAACTTGTTCACAATCTGGTTCTTGGAGTAATGATCTCATGGAAATCATAATTTTGAAGTATTTCTCTATCACTGGTGTATCAATAAATATTTCCCCCTAAGAAAATGCTGCACATCTTGTCACTACAAACAAAATGTACTTTTACTGTGTAGGGTTATTATTTTATTACTGTGCTCATATAAAAAGTTTCCATAATAAATACTCCAGATAGATCTGGGGATTTCAAGTTCAGGGCATTTTCACGGTAACCGTCGTTACACGGCACAATTTTAATGAAAAGTGTGTACAATTGTGCCTTGTAACGTCAGTTACCGTGAAAATGCCCTTCAGTGTTCAAGTTGGTAGATGGTCATCTGTCAACACTGGACCTGAAATAAAAAAAAATCACCTGAAACCCAAATCTTGTTGGTAGATTTCGCAGCATGATTTTGAATATCTCAGATGTGAATTCTCCCTCCCGTCCCAGATGTTTGGTCCCTTCATCTTCTCCTTCCATATCTTCATCCTCATCGACATCCTTTGAGCCTTCGTCATCAGAACCTTGTCTCTTGTCTATCACCTCATCTGTATTGTCTTCTGCGTCACAATGGGAAGAATTATCTGCAGCCAATTTTTCTTCTCCAGTTGAAGTTGAAGACGCTGCATTATTTTCTTTGATATCTGGAATCATTTGATCTGTTTCAGTTCCTTCCTCATTAGCTTGCTCACTGCTGCTTTGGTCACCTGACAATTGTATATCTTGTATTTCTTTCTGCTGTTTAAGACTCTCGGATGTTGCATCATCCTTTTGATTATCCCCTCCTTCCATGGCAGTAACTGATCTCTTAACACATAACAATAACAGTAAAACAAAAGATGTGCAAATGTTATCATCTGGAATTCATTGAGTTCATTTGTCAAACATAGATTTTCTTATTTTTTCCACTTCAAATTCACTTTCAAATTCAGGACTTTTTGTTTGCTATTGTCCTGTCTTGCAGGTGTGTATTCCTTGCATTTCATCCTTTCAGCCTTTTTGCTATGCTGTTTGCATTTAACTTTTCTCGGTTTTCACTTCTTTCTCTAGAATCTAGTATAATCATTTGTCTTTGAATTACAGTCTTAGAACAAGACTAATTGAATCGTTCGAAAAAATATACTGCGCAAAAATGAACATGTGGGACTGGATCTCAATAGTTATGCACAACCAGATTGCGGACACACGGTGTACAGCGAACACAAGAGACAGAAAACATCTTGGATTTGCCGATATTTGATGTCTATAATAAGTCTACTCACCTCACAGATCACTGAAATTTTGAAAGTTAGTCTTCAGAAAATACTGGAACAGCTGAGTCTCCCTGAGATCGAGACGGCCACTTTTGAACAGTGCAACAATTAAAATAAATTGCATGGCCACTGTACTCGAACGTACTCGTACTCGACCCGATCTCAACTAGCAGCTTAGTCTGTGTTTTAGACAGTGATTGATGGATGCGGGGATAGATGATGAATGAAAATACATTAAATTACCAACGATAAAAGCAAGAAATTGAACAAAACAATGGAGGTAGCAACTCAGAAAGCACAGCACATATTTTGTGTTGTTTTGTTTATTTATTTACATACGGTAAAAAACCTGCTATCAGCCGTCAGGCTGTTTTTCAGCAAATCCGTAGAACATGCGCACAATAATATAAAAACAACAAAAACAAATTTATACATGAGTGAATAATAAAAGCAAAGTGACATTAGAATAACATATTTCGCAACTTAATTACACACACAACCCCCCCCCCAACCACCCAAAATATACACACGTGTCGTTTAATGATAAAGCTAAAATGTCATGGGAAATAAATTTGATATGCTACGGGTAAAACAAGAAAGAGTTCATTCCGGACCAGTTGAGGAAATTCATTGAAAATATGCGATGCATTATACTCAATTTCAAAATATTTGTGTTGGGTTTATCTAAAACTAGGGTTCTTTCAATATTTCTTAGTGAATATGAGCTCGTTTTGGTACATAGTCTGGAACAAAGAAGAACTGGTGCTAGATTATTTAAAAGTTTGAAAATTAGAGTTACTAAGTCCTTTTTTATTTTAAAATTTAGACAGTCAACCTTAATCCTCTTGAATAGTTCAACTCTATTATATTGGAAATTTACTTGTAACACAGTATGCAAGGCTCTGTTCTGGATTATTTGTAGTATTTTTAACAGTTGGGAGTTTGGATGCATCCATATGATGTTGCAGTAATCGAAATGCGGGTGTATCATTGTTTGATAAAGGATCATCGCAGTTTGTTCATCAATATACGGTCTTGCTCTTCTGAGCATAAAAAAACTTCGAAGCAATTTAGACTTGACATTGTCTATTTGGCCTTTCCAGGACAAATGTTTATCTATCACAATGCCTAAATACTTGCATTCATCGACAACCTTCAATGGTTGACCATTATGAAAGAAAACATCTCTAAACGATTTTAGTCTGTGTCTTGTACCTAATAACATGACCTTACACTTTTTAACATTTAGCAAGAGTTCGTTATGCAACAACAAATTGTGAATAGACTGCAAGTCAGAATTTAGCATTGTTTCTAACTGAATAGGGTCTTTGGATGCTAAATACAAACACGTGTCATCAGCATAAAGCGACATTGTGCTATACTTGGTGACACGAGGAATGTCATTCATGTAGACAATAAACATCAATGGGCCAAGAATGCTCTCTTGAGCCACATCGCATGTTACAAAAGATTCTTTCGACCTATTTCCATTGATAATTGTAACCTGTTTTCTAAGGTAAAAATAATCCTTTATCCATCTGAGAACAGTGTCATCGAAACCATAACATTTCATTTTCTTTAAAAGGATTTCATAGGATACCATGTCAAATGCCTTTTCCAGGTCTAATGTTACTAAACCAATGACATGACCTGTATCAATTGCTTTATTTAAATCTTCTGTCATATTCAACAAAGCATGACAAGTTGAAAAATTTGGTCGAAACCCGTACTGATTATGCGCTAAAATGTTCGATTCATTCAAGTATTTATACATTTGTTTGAAGACAATTTTTTCCAAAACCTTCACGGGTAAAAACCGAAATTGGTCTATAATTCATTGGGTTAGTTGCACCGTGACATAAATAATGAATACATATGCCCTAGACTCTAGACCCCGGGCCCTAGACCTACAAGAAAAAAAAAGCTACAATACAAATCAATTAAGGGGCAAACAAAGGGGGGCTTAATACAGGGCAACTTTATATAAAAAAAGGCCTACTAGTATATAAGTTGAAACAGAAAAAAAAATCGTCGAACTAACAATCCCATAACTTACAAAAAAGTAAATCACAAATTTTAGGGACTCGACCAGATGATACTTTTATTTTTAAAATACTTTTATTTTTAAAATTTACATTTTAAAAATCGTTGGGTTTACGGTATGTAAAGCGTTGTTCTGCTTACGAGCTTAAGATCCTTTCATCATGCAGTCACTAATTGAAATCATTTTGGCAAGAAAATGATTGAGTTTAGATCTTAAATGACGAAAAACAACATAATATTTAATCAGTTTTTATAGCCCATTTCGTCGACAAGAGTCCGGTCATGGATGATAATCATAATGTAGCCTATCTTTATCATCTTTACCTCTGCCATTATTACCTCTTCCATTTTTACCTCTGCCATTTTTACCTCTGCCATTACCTCTGCCATTTTTACCTCTGCCATTTTTACCTTTGCCATTTTTACCTCTGCCATTTTTACCTCTGCCATTATTACCTCTGCCATTTTCACCTCTGCCATTTTTACCTCTGCCATTATTACCTCTGCCATTTTTACCTCTGCCATTTTTACACCGAGCCTTCCTATAATGCGAGCGCAAAGCGCGCAAGCAGAAAATTTTTGATGTCTTTATCTTAAACTGGATAATTTTAGCACGTTTTAAATAAAGATCAAGCTGCGTATTTCAATAAATATGTGCGCACGTTTTTTAGAGTTAGCCAGAAATTGGGCATTCTGAATATATCTGATTTTTTTCATGAAAATCAACAATGCGAGCGCAAAGCGCGAGCGAAAAACATTTCATCCGGTATGAAAAGGGTGAATTTGAGCATATCTTAAACACTGTAGGGGGGTTGTAAAGTGGATGTGCGAAGCGCGAGCTGATATTTTTATTATCATTTTGACCTATATACCTGGACATTCTAGGCCTAAGGACTTTTTGTCATCATATATGAAAATGATGACTGTCTTCCTATTCCCATTCCTAAGCGCGATACAAAACTTGTCGTTAATCCTTTTTTAAAAGGGGACAATTTAATGATTAGGAATTCATGAAAATTATATTATCATGTTTATTAATGTGATAAGCCCAGTAAGTGAGTGAAATTTGTTGACATTGAGGCCTGAAAACTGGATATTTTAAGCACTTTTGTAATCATGAATAGTGACATGAGTTGATTATATTTGTAGATAAACTGTCATAAAAGGGATATTTTCACTAGTTTGTTATAGAATTAATGTATAAAGAATCTTATGGAATAAAAAAAGACAAAATGGAGGCCTACTTAGCAAATCAAATAATTAGAGTGCAAAGCGCAAAAAGCAGCAAATGCGTATTCACATCACAAAACGGACATTTTACAGAGCACTTAAAAAATCAATTCGTAAATCAATTTTTTTTTTCGAAAACTCGATGTCTGAGCTGAAATATTCTTTGTAATTTTACATTGATTTCAAAACTTGATATTTTGAGCTACATGTCAGCCTATTGAGCAAGATGTGTATCTCATCGAACAGGCAATGCGAGCGCGGAGCGCGAGCGAAAATTTGATATAGTAAGATAAAATATTGTTTAAAAATCATTTTCCAAGACTTCCCCTAACCTTATTTTATTCACTTGTCTCCCTCTTCTTTTTTCTTCTTCATTTTCCTCCTTTCTTTCCCATTATTCCTTTTTTCTTTCTTTCCTCTTTTATTTTAAATTTTTGGTCTGCCATGGGGGAAGGGGGCTCCTTCGGCCCCCTGGACCCGCCTATGCTTCTAAAGTAAGTAGTTTAAACTCAAAGTATAATATGCTAACTTTATATCTTGGGCTTGCTCCAGCTATGATTCTAACTATTTTGTTTTGTAACAAGTTTCTTTAGGCTAGGCGGAAGTGGGGTTCTACGAATAAAAGAAATGAAGTAAAGAACGCTTTATCGTTTCCCCTTCCACAATATTATGTCAGCCAATAAGTAATCAATAAAAAATAATCCGCAAACTCACTTAATGAATAAATCAATAAATACATAACCTGAAAACAAATAACATAAATAAACAAATAAATAAATAATAACTTACTCAATTAATCAATAAAATCTTTCACTCAATTGATGATCAATTAGCCATTCACTCAATCAATCTTCAAAATCACTCAACCAATCAAATCAATATATTAGTCATTATGAATGATCAATTATCCATAAACTCAATCAATCTTCAAAATCACTCAACCAGTCAAATCAATATATTAGTCAATAAATTATCAATTAGCCATTCACTCAATCAACCCCCAAATCACTCAACCTATCAAATCAATCTATTAGTCAATAAATTATCAATTAGCCATTCACTCAATCAACCCCCAAATCACTCAACCTATCAAATCAATCTATTAGTCAATAAATGATCAATTAGCCATTCACTCAATCAACCCCCTAAATCACACAACCAATCAAATCAATCTATTAGTCAACTCATGATCAATTAGCCATGCATTCACTCAATCAAATCACTCTACCAATCAAATAAATCTATTAGTCAATTAATGATCAATTAGCAATTCACTTAATGAACCCCCAAATCACTCATCCAATCAAAACAATATATTAGTCAATTAATGATCAAGTAACCGTTCATCTCGACCCGAAAATCACTCAATCAATCAACCAATAAACAACCACGTCACCAACTTGCTAGTCTCTTTCATCAGAACCACTCATTGATTATCAAAATTAGTGCACATGAAATCCAAGTAACAATACGAATTTTTACATAGTTATGACCACTCAAAGCGTGATATCTTTTAATGATTTCATCATATATATCTCGACTTAACACAAGCAGAACAGCAAAGTATAAGGTAACATAACATTTCAACATGAAAGCAATGCTAGATTAAACTTGTCTCAATTTAGCGTTCACTAATAAACATGTTTGATTGGAGATGATAAAAGGTGTTGATTTTAGGCTTAAGCAATTTACACGATTAAGCATAACAAATATTTTCGCATATTACATTCATTAACAAATTGGAAAAAAATAACGATCGAAGATAAAAAAAAACAATCACGTCTCATATGCCAGTTAAGATAAAAAAATAAAAAATAAAACGAATACACAGATTATGTGACAAGTAAATTGAGTTTTGAGTTGGTTTATAGTTAGTCTCATCATCTGCTTCTTAAGTTACCTTTTCACAGCGAAAAGAGAAGCGGTATACATTCATTAAAAACTTTACATCCGTTAATTAAAATCATCAACAAGGTAAACCAGCTGGAACCCTGCTCATAAATTTACATTTCTGACCTCAAATATTTTTTTACGAGTTCGACTTAATTAACAGATGGAAGAAATGACATAGATCTCGACGGTTTGGAATGCGAGAGAAGATAATTGGAAAAGAGAGCCACACAGAGTCGGGAGTACAAGCAGAAAAAAGGGTAATCGAGAGAAATAACATTTTAAAAAACAATTTATCTCATTACACGTTAAACCAACGGACCATTATACATTCCGACACATTACATTATGCGCAGATATATTGGGATAAGAGGAGAAATGAGAACGAGTATGCATGTGAGGGTGTGTGTGCGTGTGTGTGTGTGAGAGAGAGAGGGGGGGGGGCGACACAACTTTGGAGTCAAAACGAAAATTTTAGACCGAAATCCATCCACTCGAATAGGAAAGACTTGAAGTGTTTGAAAAGCGTCGTCGTGGTGTAGAGGTTCTGACTCTCGCCTTGTAATCAGAGGGTCGTGTGTTCGAATCCCACCATGACCTAGCGGCCTTTGGCAAGGCGTCAATCCACAATCGCCACTCTCCACCCAGGTGTTAAATTGGTACCTGGTAGGATGTAGTATGCCTATAGCAATTGAATCTTAAAACTCTTGTTGGAATGACCGGGGTAATAATATATCTGTAAAGCACTTAACGTCGTATTAAGCTCATATAAAAGCGGAATATTATCAGAAGTATATACAGACCTACAGAGATTTGTAAACGGATTGGTGTAATAAAACACATAACAATCACTTTCTAACAATTTTCATGCAACACAATACCTTTGATTGAAAATAATGTTATATGATCGTCTGGATATTTTTGACATCGAACAGGTTATGCATTTCTACACAAACATGACACAACTAGGCCTACACAATGTCATGTATAAACATGAATATGCCGTCAAATTAGCTACCCTGACTGCATTATAGTCTCATCATGTAGCTGAATTTTGGTCTCGATGTTATCGTTTGGTCTCGCTGATAAAATACTGGTCCAAGAAAACAGGGGTAAAATAAGAAATGGCATCAATGAAAAAAAAAATGAATTGATAATATCAAATACATCAGAACTCCTTTGATAATATCCGGGAACTGAATATTAATACTTTAGACTATTTTCCTCCATGTCATTGCCTTTTCACTTTGAAAAAAAAAATGGCCAAATTATTTAAACAGGTCTGATTAAACCGCTACAATACACTGATATGCATCAAATCAAAACAAATATTAGAATTTCCTCATTTAAAAATTCTCACACACAGAAATCAAATTTGTGGAGATATATATATATATATATATATATATATATATATATATATATATATATATATATATATATGCACAATTGCACACAAAAAATAATATCTCTACGATGTAAAGTAAGTTGTCAAAAAGCTGATGAAATTTACAGTATTTGTTTTTCATATTCTTACTACGTATAATAAAACAACTATTGACCAGTCAATATCGCGTCAATATTATATTAAAAAAAATCAATCCAGCGCTATTCGTGGGAATTGTAGTTGATTTTAAGCTCTTTTCCAGAAAGATCTTCTACCACATTCCACCGCGCAGAAAAAAATAAAAACTACAAAAAAGACCCGATTCTTAAAGATCAATTTGTTATGTAGGTTTATGCCTAGTGCCTATCATTTGCCATGATCACGGAAAATTGAGTAGAACAAAACAAATATATCCAAGATATATAGGCCTACTTCTCGTATCAAATTTCCCCGTTGAATGATACTACGTTCAATTTTGAGAAAAGGGAAAATATCGTGCATCATACAGGGATGAGAAGTTACGTGCATATATAACAACAAAAAAGTTGCTGTGAAAAAAAGAAAGGCATGTTTGTGTTCCAGGCAAGAAATAAAACACATAATCATGTATCAGAGTAAAATAGTTTCCTTGAAATACCATTACTTTTTAAAAATGATGAATACACGATTTTTACCGTCAAGTATACGCGTACAAAGCAAAGGCACGACAGATTTAAATCATTCCAAACATATAAATAAAAGGCAAGTCTCGTCCAAACAAATACATGAATATCAATATATTCTGTCACAAACTTTCAAAATAGGCATTAATACAACAAATTGATGAGAAGATGTTATTCTAAGGGCTCATAAAATTCATTAATTCAGTTAATAGTTGAGCATTTATACTTGAATATACCATTTCAAAACGGTCAACATTATCCCATAACATTATAAGCCGATGTCACATTAAAGTATTAAATAGGAGCTTGCACGAAAAAGAAATCCACTGTACGTTCGTCATATATATGTGTAAAAAAGTTCCGCTGTACATTGTAAACACATTAGCTGAAGATGCTATCCATGGATAGAATGCGTGAAAATACGTAAATTACACATGTATAATCCGGTCAGTTGGCCAAAATGTTAGGAAAACACCGACAAAATACTTAATATTTTGGGATTTTTAAATGCCTTATTTACTTTCTTCAACCAATAGAGTCCATAATGAAAAAATCATCAAATAAAAGCTTACGATATCTGCTTTATTTATTTTACATGCATTTACAACTTCCGTAACCCATCGCATATTTATTGCGATATGAGTATATATGCATGTTTTTTAAACTGACATAATGACGGCAAAAGATACAAATCGATGCAAATCCTTAACGGAATGAGTGATTGAAATCGGGTTTTAGCAAAATTGTGCAGCTGTGACTCATGTAATCCTAAACGAAAACCTGACTATGGAACATAGAGATATATTACTAGTATATTTTATTAGTACATATCTCTATGCTGTGTTAGCAGCTCAATGGCTGACGTCATGAGAAAATAGTATCTTTTACAAGGCTTCCGTCTACACTAGAAGTTTTCGAGAAGCGATCATCAGAGTAGGATATCATAACGAGCACTTGACCGATGACTGGAGTGGATCTTTATTCAGTGGGGCAATAGATCGATCGTGATATAAGGGATTAAAGTTTTTCTCTTGCACCCTCCTTCCATCTATTACCACCATTCTGGAGATCTCCGTATGTCATTTCCCTTCCTCCTAAAAAATGGCGGTAAACGCCACCTAATATGCAAGTTACTTTTTACTATCACTGAATGTATTTCATGTTAGAAGCTGCATAAAGTGATGAATCCATCTCATGGCATCAAAATAGTCCCTAAATCATGGAACTGCACAAAGTTAATCCATATATATACGAATTATAAAATAGCCTGAATAGAAGTAATGAATCTTAGGAGGGTCAAAAGCATTTTCTCGTTTTTCAGCTTCCTGACGAGTGAACTGATATATAAATCTTTTATTTATTTCAAGTCGGATAAAATTCAGTCTCAATGAGGTTTCATATAGATAAAATATATCTTATTTACATCTTTGTTTTTCACATGTCATGGTGTATTTAGCATTTCCAACCATATCTACACCATCCACAAATATATATACTTTCACCCTGATTTAGCAATATGTACAAAAATCATCGTTACATAAGAATTTTCTTTGGCTTACATACAAAACAACAGACTTTCCTTCCAAGAGTATGATACACAAACAATGTTACACATAGTCATGGTACATATATGAATGCATATCGTCATACGTTCGGGTCAGCTGGTCTCTAACCAGAAACAGACTGAATGTTGGACTATTCTCACTGTTCAACAGTGCTTAAACGTCATTAAGACACTCAACATGCACTTCATGCTGTTATCTAGACGCTAAATTCAATCTGTCCAGCAGAAGATGAATGCTAAAAACCTACCCTAGTACAGACTGATCATGCCCCTATCACTACAGCTATCTAGAATGAAACTGTGCCATAACGGCTACAGTAAGAATTAAGATATTAAAACAAATACAAGGAACTTGTAGTGTAAAAATCGTCTGCACCAGGCCGACGATTTCCACACAATTTGTTCATAGTACATTTGTAGCAATTCTACTTTACCACACAATGATCACTATAAAGATGCGTTAAGGCCAAGCAAAGCAAACCGTTACACATAACACAAATATCAATAAATGAGTGGTACCATCCTTTTAACAAGTGAGACCCAAGGACAAGTCAAAAAGAACATCACAGTCAAGTGTCCTAACGCCATGCAGGCCACATGCACGTGCAAAGACAACATTGCACACATAGAGGTAAACCCTCGCAGCCAATTCATATACATAATGTCTATCAACATATAATATGTCGTTTGCCTTATCAGCAGTCATAGTTGAGAATCTCCTGCAGAAGCGCAGGAATCTCCATGTAAGGCCATGCGTGCCTGAATTCGGACGTGCTCTTAAAGAAGATTGCGGATACTGCCCGTAGATTTGTAGCCTGCATCAGGAGCCTTGCGAAGAGTTGCTTGTTCTTCCAGTCCCTTCTTGTCACTTCCCTCTTGAGGCATTCGAGATAACGATCTTGAAGTACTTCTACTTTACTAGGTTCTACTAGGCCATGGCGATCTACAGGACAGAGATCAAAAGAAAAGAATGGTAGAAATAATTACTTTAAATATTCAAGCGTAATGGAAATTAACCCGACCTATACGGCTAGATTAATTTCAAAGTCATCCAACTCTTCTACAGAGGTCCAATTGCAATTTATTATACTTTATACCGATTCACAATACCTTTTCTATAATTATGCTAAAACATTATTTTATATAATCTAGAAATAACCTCACCTACTCAAACAAGGGGATATCTAAGGAATTCAGTATAGGATTTTATAACATTACATTACTTCAAGACAAGATAGAAGCAGTATTACGAAACAATGATGCACTTAAATACTTAATGTCTCACTGAGCTAGTACGTTTGGAAGATCGTTAAAACACAATAAGTGATACGTTCCCTGGGGAACAGTCTATTTTGAATTCACTTATTCCGCTACGAATACATTTATCCAATTATTCACCGACTACTAGCACTTGACTCTTACAACACGCATCTTTCACAGTGATTCCATTTTTTCCTCCAGTTTATTATGCCCATTAATCACAGCTCCCTTGCACGACCAGCTTTTTCTTTAATGGTGTAGAAACCGGCATCAATGATAGTTTAAGAATTATCCGCCCATGCACAGAAGGATTGAGATATTAGCCATATATTAGGCGGGGAGTGAACAGATAAAGATAGCTTGATCAATATATAACGTAATGTTGAACCCTGGAAATTTCTTGAGAATATCACGTCCTAACCGCAGCATGTAGACGAAAGACGGAAATAAAGACCTGGGGTCCGTTTCATAAAGCTATTCGTAAGTTAGGAGCAACTTTAAGAACGACTGGTGATCCTTTCTTATGCGCTAAACCATCGCCAATGAACATTTTGGTATAAACTCTTTGCCACAAGAAATGATCACCAGTCGTTCTTAAAGTCACTCTTAACTTACGAACAGCTTTATGAAACACCCACCTGGTGATTTCGTGGACAATATTTAATACACTCGTCTAGTTTACGCCATACATTTCTGTGATAAATAAAATCCAACATCCTGTATCAGAATGATATCTGAAATACATATTTGATGACTGAAGTTGGAAAGCATAACTTACCTGGACTGAAAAGAACAACGGTGGTAAAGAGAGCAATTTCTTCCTTGATCAGCTGGAGATTGTTGAAGCTCCTGGAGAAATCGAAGAGCTCGTCCCAGAATCTGTAATCACAGCCAAGCATGCTAAGATGGGACATAGTGTACCCATGCTCCGTACCAAAGGACACTGAATCTGACGTGAAGGCAATTTCCATGCATGTCCGCAGGAGCCAGATCTCAAAGAAACCAGCTTTGAGAAGAGTCATCTGATCCTCCTATAGAAAGAAAACAAGATTTTCAACCAAGAATGATAAGACTTATATTTATTATACATGTATTTTAATTCGGATGGCTGAATAAATTGACACTTCAAATTTACCTTGTAGGCGACGGCAAAGGGATGGGGAATTCTTTTTTTATTATATGGGTAATAACAACCCAACACTGATATTGGAAATTATACAGAGTTTTAAGTACCTTGCAGAGTACACAGGGCACTAACCGTCCCCATCACTAAGGCCTTTAGTTGAATGGAAACAAGATATAATTTGGCCTCCGATAAATTTAGAAAGCTATCGTCACCATTAAAATCATACTAACGACTACTACCCCTTCCTAAACCCAACCCATTACTCGATATATCCGTACCTGCAGAAGATCACAAAAGCCGGGTAGATTCTTGCTGAATTGCACCACATTCACAACAGAGGGAGTGAGGACGTCGGTCAGGTATCCTTTGACGGTACAAATCCTAGAGTACAAGTCTCCAAGATCACAAGGTTCATCCAAGAAGTGGGACCAAACATTGGCTCCAGGAAGGGATAGGGCTGACAGGTCTACAGGAAGTCTATCAGGATGCATCTGTTGGGAGTCTTGCTTCAGTTTGATCTACAAATGCAAAAAAGGAGGGAAGCGAATAAAATACATCCGTTCGGGGGAGACAATGGGATCCTAATAGAAGTGTGGATGGTGATCATTGGAAGAAAGGGTAATTGAAACACTGGTGGTCGAGCAATGTAGACAATAAATGTCTTACAACTACACAACCCGCTCAAACCCATAACTTAGCACATAATTATATGTAATCTGTTTAAACTACCTGATGCCACAACGATTTTCAGGCATACGGGAATGAATCTACAGGGTCGTGTTTCTGGGATTGGGGAAGGGTCCAATCTCATGAGAAGCCGTATATAACATGATGAATAAAATGACATCTGAGTTAAGGTTTCGGTAATTATTTTAGCACATCTTGGAACAGAGTTGCAAAGGTATAGCGACCGATTGTTATGTAATAACTACGATTCATTTAACATAATGATCGCTTAAATCAATCCTAAATATCAGTCCCACGATAAATCGGTAAACTTAGTGATAAGGGACCTAGAAATAGACTTACGTGTGCTGTTGTTGTCATCTTAGAGCTGGTGACGTCATGAGCGTTTACAACCTTCTGAATGAGAGCGTAAATTTCTCGGTCCTTTCTTTCCCGCTCAACAATCTGCTCAGGAGTAGCCAGACTCTGGATCTCGGCAAGGTTTTTCATCTTCTGTTTCTTAGAATAACGTCCTACACGAACAGCTGAGTATATGGACAGAGCAATGTAGGTTGAGAATGATTTTCATAATTACAAGGAAGAAATCTCTATAACGAGCATAAATGTTAAACGAACAAAAAAATAACAAAATGACACAGGAGTCTTTCTTTTATCAGTATATTCTAAACGGTTGTAGTTTCGGCTAGCTTAGTACGAGCTATTGTAAATATAAAAGGAAAATCTGTCCTGCAAAGGTTCTGTGATTCTAAGTTATGAACTTATTAGTTTTTTAATAATGTACCGAAGTGCCATTCGTTTGTATTTATACTTACAATGCACAGACATGCCGACTGCAAGACACTTCTGGTATCTGCAGTGAGCACAGCGCCCTCTAGTATTCTTGCCAATCTCACAATGGCCTTCTTTCTGACACTGCACGATGAGGGTTTTGTTCCCGATGCAACGTCTGAAGAACCCTTTACACCCTTCACATGAAGTCACCCCGTAATGTATCCCAGATGCCTCATCGCCGCACACACGGCACGACGGAAGAATGGGCTTGATGGGGACTTTCTTGCTGATAGGCGCCATTTTGGATTGATCAAACTCCACGGTGATTTCTTAGTTGGGTCGATGTTTTGAGATAATTGTATAGGTCGGTATTTGGACTCTCTTACAGGATGTTTGTCGTCCGATTGATGATGGGATGGATAAGTGAATACAAAGTGACCACCACGAAATGAGTACAATCTGAAAGAACAAATGGGAAATGATCAGAGTTAAGTTTGACCGTTTGGAAATTTCTGTGTTCTTTCAGTGTTGTCTTTTCAACTGTCTCTCTAAAACACGAAGTAAACCCAAGAGAACATCTATTAGTAGAGCGGATAAGCTCCAAAAATCACAAGAATTGTGCAAATTTTGACTAAAGCATGAAACTTTCACAAGTATTAGTATATGCCGTAAAATTTATTTTAAAGATGGGAGGTAAATTTTAAAATGCCTTTTTCGGCCGTTGCCATGGCAACGGATTAATTTCTCAAAAATGACATACATTCCCATGTAAATGATAAATAAACATGATATAGATAAATAAAATGATAATTTTCAAGCTTCCAATTGAATATGTGTAAAATTTAGAAACATTCAAAATCAACAAGATAGTTCCAATTTGTCCGTTGCCATGGCAACGGCTTGTTTTTCCCCAGAAAAATAAAAATTTTGATTAAAAAAACGTTGTAGAATACAATTTATCTTAAATTTCCCCTAATTTTACCGTGTTAAACAAAGATATTTTGGTTGCTAGATGTATAAATCATATCTCAAGCCATTGCCATGGCAACCAAATAACAACTAATTTACAAAAATAACATGGTTGACAAGACCATGGCAATGAATGGGCAGGTGGAAAAATCAACTGGAATTGACTTAATCTGTATGCTTAAGTTTTGACCCCATCATTTGAACCAAAAATACAGAAAGTGTTCTGCAGGAGTTCTTTATAAAGATAAAACTTTATGTTGCCTTGGTAACGCTTGAATTGAATTTTTAAAAAAGCATTGTTGCAAAGAACCCGTTGCCATGGCAACAGCTTATTTCCCTCTAGAAAGGTAAAAATTTTGGTAAAAAATTAGGATAAATGTATGATCATCATTCCATTTTCAATAATTTTTGAGGTAGTAATCGAGATATGTTTGTGACTAAATTTATAAATATAACATCTTAAGTCATTGCCATGGCAACCAGATAACATCTATTAAAAAAAACAACAACAGGGATTACAAGGTTATGGATAGGTGAAAAGTACAATAAAAATTATCTTATATGTACAGTACAGCATATGGTTTGACCTACTCAATTAATTTAGGGGAAATAATGCAGTGAGTGTTCTGCATGAACCAATTGGAATGATACAAATTGATGTTGCCTTGGTAATACTTGAATTAAATAAAACGAAACAATGTTGCAAGGATCCCGTTGCCATGGCAACAGCTTATTTCCCTCTAGAAAGGTAAAAATTTTGGTAAAAAATTAGGATAAATGTATGATCATCATTCAATTTTCAATAATTTTTGAGGTAGTAATCGAGATATGTTTGTGACTAAATTATAAATATATTATCTCAAGTAATTGCCATGGCAACCAGACAACATCTAATTAAAAAAATTACAAGGTTATGGGTAAGTGAAAAATACAATGAAAATAACTTTTATGCATAAGGTTTGACCTACTCTATTAATTTAGGGGAAATAATACAGTGAGTGTTCTGCAGGAACTAATTGGAATGATACAGATTGATGCTGCCTTGGTAATACTTGTATTGAATAAAAAGAAACAATGTTGCACGGATCCCGTTGCCATGGCAACAGCTTATTTCCCTCTAGAAAGTTAAAAATATTGATTAAATGTAAAATATATGTATGATCATCGTTCCATTTTTCAAAAATTTTTGAGGTACTAATTGAGATATGTTTGAGACTAAATTTATAAATATAGCATCTTAAGTTATTGCCATGGCAACAAGATAACATCTTATTTAAAAAACAACAACAGGGATGACAAGGTTATGGAAAGGTGAAAAGTACAATAAAAATTAACTTATATGTACATGCATAAGTTTTGACCTACTCAATTAATTTAGGGGAAATAATACAGTGAGTGTTCTGCAGGAACTAATTGGAATGATACAGATTGATGTTGCCTTGGTAATACTTGAATTCAGGGATAAAGATCAATGTTGCAAATGGCCTGTTGCCATAGCAATGGATCATTTAGTACCAGTTTTTATTTAAAAAATGCTATAGAATCTTATTTTTCCTGCATTTCCCCTAATGTTAGTGTGTTAAACATCGATATGTTTGATGTAAAATGTTTAAATAACATCTAAAGCTATTGCCATGGCAACCAAATAATATCTAATTTACAAAAATATTAATTTGGATGGCAAGATCATGGACAGGTGGAAAATACAATATAACTCAATGTGCGAAAGGTTAGCCAGTCATTTAATTTTGAACAAAAAACTCACTAAGTATTCTGCATGAGTTCATTAGAATAATAAATTGATGTTGCTTTGGTAATACTTGAATTTAATGATAAATATTAGTAATTCAAATGTTCCGTTCCATGGTAACAGCTCATTTCCCCCCAGAAAAGTATAAGTACCTTTGATAAACAAAAACGTGGTAAAATCTTATTTTTCTTTCATTTCCCCTAATTTTAGGGTGCTAAGCATACTGTATATGCATAGCTCTATGGTATATGTTTGCTGTTAATATGTACATTACATCTTCAGCCATTGCCTTGGCAACTAATTAAGATGTATTTTATAAATAAAATACTTAAATGTTTGACCAGTCATTAAGTTTTGAACAAAAATTACAGTGAGTGTTCTGCATGAGTACAATAGCATAATAAAACTGAGGCTGCCTTGGTATTGGTTGAACTTAATGATATCAATGTTTGCAAATGTGTGTTCGGTTGCCAATGCAATGGAACATTTTTTCCCCAGAAAAGACCATCTTTGACTTAAAAAATACCTAAAGGATTGTTATTTTTAATTTATTTCCACTAAGGTTAGGGTGCCAAACATACACGTACATTTTTTTTGTTAAATGTATAAATAACATATTAAGGTATTAATATTGCAATAACATAACATTTAATTTAACAAAAAGAAAACATAGCTGACAAAATAATGAACAGACGGAAAATACAATAAAATGAATGCGCAAGACTGGACATGCTCTTTTAATTTTGAACAAGAGTTACATTAAGTGTTATGCATTGTTTCATTAGGACGACAAAAAGTACCTATGTTTTGGTAATGGTTGAACGTAATGATGAATGTCAATGTTGCGAATGGCTCTAGAAAAGTACAAATTTTGATAAAAATATGTTTATTTATTTCTTTTTTCCCTTATAGGAGGGCGCTGAACATAAAAATGCTGAATGATAAGCACCATCTTGTTTTATTATACATGGCATCAAAATACGTATCAGAGTCTTTTGGGCTCAAATAAATGCCCGAAACTCTAATTTCGATGCTGGACAATTTCGTTCAAAGTATTCGCAGGCGGCCATTTTGAAGAAAGCGTCTTAGGATGATTTGTGTTTTAAAGGTGTTCATCATATGAATATAAGAGGATTATAGGGGTTGATAAATCAAAGTCTTATTAAGACTTTGATTTATCAACCCCTATAATCCTCGTATAGACTTAAAGTCTATTTAAGGAGTCGACATGGTCTTGATATCCAAATCAAGGTAAATAAAGTAAATCAACTTTTACATGGAGATCATTGAAATCATGCCTTGTCTGACTGTTTTAGCATACTTGGATTGAAATATGATAGCAAAGCACTATTAAGCATCATCTGCCAGGATACGCCTTTTCATTCCTGCATATAAATATCAGAAAATTGTTACTTTTTGAAAATTCCCATCATTTCTTAAAAATTCCTGAAAATTGCAGAAAATTTAAAAAAAATCACAGAAATGTCACGTTTATTCCCGGTAATTTAGCAACCCTTCTCCCCTCGCCCCCCCCCCCCGAAAAAAAATAATTACCAAAAAAAAATAAAGAGGAAGTGAAAGAGAGATGGATGAAATATGATTATTTTACGAATAATATACCCAAAATGAAAAAAATGGAAATTTTTGCTCTGTCGCTGGCTCGGTGAGAACATTTTAAGGTAAATTTTGCTCGATACGTCATATCTGGCCCCCTCAAAATTACACTGCTGATTTTGACGAAGAAAATTTTGTAATACTGTGATAATTTTTAAGTAACATGTGAATCTATTCAACACGAAGTGCAATCTACTCACTGGTTATTTTACATGAAAAGTAGACTGGTCAAATACAATAAAAAATACCCTTACTGGTTGAAAGGTTAAAAATAATTTAAGCACTCAAGGGTATTCCAAGATGGTGCCCTCACTGGCTGCTGTAGGCTAAAAATCCACAATTCATCCATTACTTCATAAAAAGGCTTTAATCTGGTTTCTGTTCATTGGTTTTAAGGATCAAGTAGTACATTGCGCCTAATACAGGGACAGCCAGTGGTTTGGAATGTCCAAAAATCCAAGATGGCTTCAAAAAATTGAATCTATAATGGTTGCTGATACCTAAAGCGGACATAGCTCATTCATATTGGCCTAGAGGATGATATATTGGTGTCTAAATCATTGGTTTCAAGAGTCTAACAATATTAGGACAAGTTACAATGACAGTCAGGTGTGCTCGAAAATCCAATATGGCTTCCAAAAACTATTCTAAAATGGTTGCTGATACTTGAAAATGGAATTAGCTCCTTTTATATTCAACTGTGAGATATGATTTTAGTGTTGAAACTATAGTTTAAAGAGTCAAAAATAAATTAGGACATAGTTTGTTCAATGATTTTGATGTGTAAATCATCATCATAAAACCATGTTTTAATGCATTAGAACAAGTTACAAGGACAATCAATGGAATGATATGTTAAAATCCAAAATGGGGTCTAAATTGACTGTTGTTACTTCAAAATGGACAAATAGTTCATTAAAAAAAAATCACATTGGGGATATGATTTTGGTGTCTACACGTGTTTCAAGGGTCAACTAGTGTACATTGTGTCCAGTTGAATGGACAGACAGGTGTCAATATTGTGTCCAAAAATTGTTTGAAAAATGGGGGTTTTAATGTTACTTAAAAGTGGACATAGTACATTAAAATACACCTTGGAATGTTGTTTTGGTGTCTACACTAGGATTTCAAGGATCAAATGATATGTGGGACTGGTTACAATGGTGTATTGTTGTCCATTTTGTGTGAAAATCCAAGATGGCTTCCATAAATGGGTTCTAAAATGGCGACTGTTACTTTGAAGTTGATATGATATCCACTTGTGAGAATCTACCTTGGATTTTGGAAAAAAATTGAAAACTAACCATCTTTGTTACTTGTCCTAATGTAATAGTGGACCCTTCATACCACAGTGAAGACAACAAAATTGTTTCTCACAGGTTTTATGATAATTTTTGAGTGATAGAAGTCATTTTAGATGCCATTTTGGAAAACCCTCTGGAATTTTTAGGCAAATTGACAAATGTATATCATTGTAACAATTCTAAATGTATCTTTTAAAACTTGAAACCAAAGTGTGAACACCAAAATCAGTTTTCCTTGGAGGATTTGAAATGAACTATGTCATTATTTAAGCAACAGACTCCAATTTAATAGACTCCGATTGTTTTAAGCCATCTTGGATGTTGGAACATACTGGATTACTGACTGTCCTTGTAACTTGTTCCAATGTACATGATGTATTTACTGACTTTTAAAACCATGGTTTAGATGTCAGAATAATATGCCCTTGGCAGATATTACACAAAATATGTCCATTTGTTAGTAATGGGCTATTCTATGTTCCATTTTTGGAAGCCACCTTGGATTTTTGGACATACTTGACCACTGACTTGTCCTTATGTATAGTTTGACACATTTCACTATGGCATAAACTTATTCCAGGATGTTAAACAAACTACGTTTTTTAATGCAGCAACAGCAATTTTAGACTCCATTTTCAAAGCCATCTTGGATTTCTTTTAATATACTGGACAACTGACTGTCCGTATAACTTGTCATAGTGTATTACCTGACCATTGAAACCATGGTCTAGACACCAAATCATATAATAATCCCAGACGGATATGAAGTGAGCTATGTCCATTTATATATCAACAGCCATTTCAAACTCCATTTTTGGAAGCCGTCTCAAGGTCTTGGACACATCAGACCACTACAGTTTTTCTAATCAAAACTGGTACTTTTCTTGGGAAAATGAATAGTTGCTATGGCAACGGATCATTTGCAACGTTGATATTTATCATTGAATTCAAGTATTACCAAGGCATCATCAATGTTTATCATTCTAATTAGTTCATGCAGAACACTCATTGTATTGTTTCCTCTAGATTGAGGTCAAACCTTATGCATGCACATTAGGTGAAATTCATCGTATTTTTCACCTGTCCATAATTTTGTCATCCATGTCGTTTTTTTCACAAAATAGATGTTATCTGGTTGCCATGGCAATGGCTTTAGATGTTATATTTATAAATCTAGTCACCAACATATCTCGATCAGTACCTTAAAATTATTGAAAATGGAAAGATAATCATACGTGTCTGTATTCTACATTCTTTCAATATTTTTACCTTTCTACATGGAAATAAGCTGTTACCATGGCAACAGGCCCTTTGCAACATTTTTTAAAAGAAGTTAATTCAAGCGGTACCAATGCAACATAATTTCTTTATCTTTATAAAGAACTCCTGCAGAACACATTCTGTACTTCATGTTCAAATGAGGGGTTCAAATCTTAAGCATACAGATTAAGTCAATTCTAATTGTATTTTCCACCTGTCCATTGTGTTGTCAACCATGTTATTTTTTCAAATTAGATGTAATTTGGTTGCCATGGCAATGGCTTCAGATATTATTTGTATGTTAACAGCAAACAAATCGATTCTTACTACAAAATTAGGAGAAATGAAAGAAAAATCAGAGTACACAGTCCCTTTTCTAATCAAAACTAGTACTTTTCTTAAATAAATGAGCCGTTGCTATGGCAACGGGTCATTTGCAACATTGATATTTATCATTGAATTCAATTATTACTAAGGCAACATCAATGTTTATCATTCTAATTAGTTCATGCAGAACAGTCACTGCATTATTTCCCCTAAATTAATTGAGTATAGGTCAAACCTTATGCATAAAAGTTATTTTCATTGTATTTTTCACCTACCCATAACCTTGTCATCCCTGTTGTTGTTTTTTTTGAATAGATGTTATCTGGTTGCCATAGCAATGACTTAAGATGTTATATTTATAAATTTAGTCTCAAACACATCTCGATTAGTACCTCAAAAATTATTGAAAATGGAATGATGATCATACATGTATTCTACATTTTTATCAATATTTTTACCTTTCTAGAGGGAAATAAGCTGTTGCCATGGCAACGGGTTCTTTGCAACATTGTTTCTTTTTATTTAATTCAAGTATTACCAAGGCAACATCGATCTGTATCATTCCAATTAGTTCATGCAGAACACTGTATTATTTCCCGTAAATCAATTGAATAGGTCAAACTTTAAGCATATACATAATTATAAGTTAATTTTTATTGTACTTTTCATCTTTCCATAACCTTGTCATCCCTGTTGTTGTTGCTTTTAATTAGATGTTATCTGGTTGCCATGGCAATGACTTAAGATGTTATATTTATAAATTTAGTCACAATATCCCGATTAGTAGGCAAAAATGATTGAAATTGGAATGATGATCATACATGTATTCTACATTTTTATCAATATTTTTACCTTTCTAGAGGGAAATAAGCTGTTGCCATGGCAACGGGATCTTTGCAACATTGTTTTTTTTTTATATTTAATTCAAGCATTACCAAGGCAACATAAAGTTTTATCTTTATAAAGAACTCCTGCAGAACACTTTCTGTATTTTTGGTTCAAATGAGGGGGTCAAAACTAAAGCATACAGATTAAGTCAATTCCAGTTGATTTTTCCACCTGCCCATTGTCTTGTCAACCATGTTATTTTTGTAAATCAGTTGTTATTTGGTTGCCATGGCAATGGCTTGAGATATGATTTATACCTCTAGCAACCAAAATATCTTTGTTTAACACTGTAAAATTAGGGGAAATTAAAGATAAATCATATTCTACAACGTTTTTTTAATCAAAATTTTTATTTTTCTGTGGAAAAACAAGCCGTTGCCATGGCAACGGACCAATTGGAACTATCTTGTTGATTTTGAATGTTTCTAAATTATATGTATATTCAATTGGAAGCTTGAAAATTATCATTTTATTCATCTATATCATGTTTATTTACCATTTACATGGGCATGTATGTCATTTTTGAGAAATTATTCCGTTGCCATGGCAACGGCCGAAAATGGCATTTTTAAATTTACCTCCCATCTTTAAAATAAATCTTACGGCATATACTAACACTTGTGAAAGTTTCATGCTTTAGTCATAATTTGCACAATTGTTCGGCTAATCCGCTCTACTATATATGATGCCTAGAATGATTACTTGCAAGCTGTATAAAAATGTCATGGAAATGAAAAGAAGCCTGTATGTTTTGACTGACTCTAGCCAATACTGCGAAAACATAATTATCACATGCACAAAATAAGAAAACAAAAGAAGCAAATCATAAAATAAATGTCAAACAAAGTACACAGAATAATTGATAAATTGGATGAGAAGAGGGTTGGAAGAAGAAAGAAAAACAGAGAGAGAGTGTGGAAGAAACTGGACGATAAGGCGCCGGACAAAAAAATGAGAGAAAGAAGTGAATGTATGCATACATGAGATTAAGAGAAGAATGGGGAGATAGATTCTGGCAAATCACCAAAGAAGGGGGCTACATCATTAACAATAAAGACTTTCTAATAAAAACCAATGAGAATGGCTTCTAGTGTGACCGTTTGTCGACTTTGACCAGTGTAACCATTGGTCATTCCAGGGCACTTTGCTACTATCGTTTACATACATGCCTGGTGAATGTGTCACTTCCTCTATCAGGGGGGTTCTCCAACGTTGGCCTCAGAGGCCCCCGTCAAAGACAGTTTCGACACAAAGGAAATCATTATATAATCATTGTAACTGATAGTTATTCCTGCCTTCATATTGGACCAAGCAGTGTTTCTTGTTAGGTTAAAATATATTAAAAATGATGTTCATTCAAATACATACATAAGATCACTCTTTCAATATGCTTTGACTCAAAACGGGTTGTTATTCAATCAACCGAGAATACTTACGAAATGAACAAACTATTCTCATGCATATTAGTTTGTTCATGGAAATTATCCATTGTTCATGGAAGTCATACTGTATAACATGCGCTTTCAATCAAGTATTTCGGGTGAGCAATCAATCTCATACCACAATATAAAAACAAATAAAAATAAATATCACGTTATGAAACAAAGATATTATTATTGGACAACAAAGATATTATTATTGGACTGTTCTTAGACTTTAAAAAAGCATTTGACTCCATTAATCACAAAATACTATTAAAAAAACTTTCTCATTATGGAATCCGTGGTGTTACTTTAAATTTATTTCACAGTTATTTGAGTAACCGTAAACAATTTACAGTGTTCAATTCTATAAACTCTAATTATCAAACTGTTTCTTGCGGTATTCCGCAAGGATCAATCCTCGGTCCCATACTTTTTTTGATTTACATTAATGATTTAAATTCAGTATCTCCACTATTAAATTGTTTGTTATTTGCAGACGACACCAATATATTTTATAAACATAGTGATGTGGAATGTCTTACTCAAAACTTTAACTCTGAACTTTCAAAGGTTAGCAAATGGGTTGAAGCAAATAAATTACAACTTAATTATGAAAAGACCCATGTAATGATGTTCAATGCTCCAAAAAATAGTGCAAAAAAAAAAAAAATAGTGCAAAAGAAGTAAATATATATATTAATGGCAACTTAATTCAACATGTAAATACTACACAATTTTTAGGAATTAGTATAGATAAGGATTTAAAATGGAAGACTCATGTTTATGAGGTCTTAAGGAAAGTTTCCAAAACAATAGGAATAATGAGTAAACTTAAAGACATTTTACCAAAAAATATTCTTCTTACATTGTATAATTCATTGATTTTACCTTACATATCTTATTGCAATATTGTTTGGGGATCCTGCAAGCAATACTTACTGAACCGCATCTTTCTTCTTCAAAAGAGAGCGGTTCGTATAACATGCCATAAACCCTTTCTAAGTCATAGCAGACCTCTTTTCTTGAAATTAAATATACTCCCAATTTCTTTACTACATGATTTTCAATTATCTGTTTTTATGTATTCCTATTATAATAACCTTTTGCCTAATAATTTTGACAACATTTTTCAAACCAGTAGAGATATACATACATATAATACTAGAAACTCAGCTGATACTCGTGCAATATATGGCCATTATTCTTTCTCAAACAACATATTTTTATGTAGGGGACCCATTATTTGGAATAAGATCCCTCAAAATATCAAGCAGTGCAAAACCCTTCAAAGCTTTAAAAGACATTTAAAAATACATTTCATGCAGAAAGTCTAATAGTAATACTGATATAGATACAATTGTATACTTTTGTTATGTTTGTTGTTTTGTATTCCCTGATGCATTTTTTTATTGTGTTGTTTTGTGTTAATTTCAGGATCACTAACTTATAAGTTCCTTGTAACTTCTCAGTGATCCTTCCACTATTCTTGAATATACTCACTTTTGTTATAATGTATTTTATTGAAATATTTATTCTTCTTGATTTGTATGTTTTTTAAGATTGTGGTAAATAAAGTTTCAATTTCAATTTCAATGAAATTGTAATACGCGAATGCATTATGTATCACAGAACATTATTGTCCAGAATATTAAATGGAAAGCAAGCATGCGTAAATAGGTGCAATGTCGGCAGTTTCTGTCCCTAAAATAATTATAATTATCAGCAATTTCTACATTGAAACAATTCTACATAGGAAAATTTCCTTTACAGGAATATTCCTCATAAAAAATAACTTGTATAACATCGATTTTGTACAACATATTTCTATGTCTTCGGCGCCTTGATACAAGAACGACTGTATATAAGTAGACTTACGGCTAATGAGATTTACCACTTATCGCTTTTTCAACTACAGAATGATTATTTAGTCCTTTGAGTGATGAAAAAATGTAGAAACTTGAAATGCAAAATGTGAGAGTTAAGTATCGGAGATAAATTAGTTTCTTTTATTTCTTAATATGAATTTTCGAAAATGTAGGTTATTGTAATCTGTGTTAAGAGCATGATGAAGGCTAACCTGAGATTGCGTGGACAGAAAATTTAGAAGTAAAGATCAATTAAAGTTTAAGAAATTATTGTGATTATTCCTGTTTTATTTCAAGTATCCATTGATGTCACTAAATATCTCAGATTTGCCGTTGGGTTACCGTTTGCTCAGTTTACCAAAAAAATGCAAGATTTTGGAAACTAACGGGACCAATAACATAATTTACTCAGCAAAATTACCTTGGCATCTCAATAAATTTCCCCCTGACTTTATTTCTCTCTCCACCCCCTTGCTCCTTGCCTAAGCATTTCTTTGTTTTTAATTCCTTAAGGTACTGCATCATGTCTGCTTTAAATCTATTGCATTGCTACTTCGCAGTGTTTTATCAAACTTCACAGTCAGCATCAATATTGGATGTCTGTAAGTGCAACCTAGTTTCGACATCCTTCTGTTCACTGTTCCTTTTATGACTTATTATGATTTGATGGTTATCATTATCAATATTATCATTATAATTATTTTTATAGCTACGATATATCATCATCACCACAAAGGATCAGAGTATGATATAAAACTAGATGCTTTCAGAACAAGAGATGTTAAAACAACATCAACATTCTGATATCAATTGCATCATTTCTACAACATTATCATAAATAACAATACTACTATCTTAAGATGACATTGTGTATAACATATATTAGGTAATCATTACATAATTATTATAAAACTATCAACGTCTCTTACCAGATCAACGGGCACTATCTGCAAATAAAATGTCACACACATTTAGAATTGCTTCCCGACACAATCAAGATAAAAGTAACTCCAAGTAATTACAGACCATCATTGATGCTTAATGCAAGTTAGTTTAGGCTGATTGACTTCGCAATATAAATCAGGGTAAAACGCTCCCAGGTAGATGCGAATAACTACTTGAAAAGCCAAACGCCTTCCTTTATTTGTTGTCTGCATCAAGTTTTGTGTTTTTCTTTATGTATATAGTTAACTTTCAATGGTAATATGGGCCGGATGAGACACAACATGTGTACCAACCGGGGTGGTGTTGATTGGCCAGAAGTGATTCCTCCAACAAAAGGCACGATTACTCACCGTAGGGTGGGGTCAGTTTTATGCACCAAGAATCGAATGGCAGGTTCTTTTTTTTCAATTCAACTGCATTTTCCATCTTTAAAAACCAGAATATATTTTGAATATAACTCAGTCTTGACAAACTATATATAGGCCTAATGGAGGGATACCCTAGATAAGCGATATGATACCAACATTGACATAAAAAATAACAAATTATAGGCCTACATAAAAATACATATACACCCTCGTAAACACACACACACACATCCAATATTTCGAGGGATAACAGAAGGAAAGATAGGGGCAAGGGCATATATAGAAGTCTAATAAGAGGTAGTATTTATGATAAAGAATTGAACTGAGATTAGGAATAGAATAAGGAGGAAAACTGCTAGTACACTCGACAAGTGTTGTAATTATAATGTATATTGTTGACTTGAGAATAAACATAACTTTTCAAATATTTTTGGCAAGATTCCAGATTTGTATTGTAAGTAATTATTAGAGAATCCACAAAAATCATGCAGTTAAGATAAATATTCAATTTCTTGAATATTGGCACACTTGTTTATAATCGCGTAGCAAGTAATGAAATATACAACAAAGTAACAGACAGATCGACACCACTTTTCAAGTTTTGTTCCCAAGTTTTAAGTTTCAAATAACTTAAAGTTGTAATTGGCCAAATGATTTGTAGGCGTATAAAGGTTCAACGTACATGTACTTTCTTACTGATGCGAGTAAGAAGGGATGAGAAGCTTCCATCGTTTTGGGTGTAGCCGATGTTTAGTCATATTAACCGTGATAATAGGAACCAACCCCCGATTGGTACTGAGAACATGCTTGAATACATCCAGAGATTCTCCTTTTTTGTGTCGTTGGTGGATACTGTCAAGTTTGAGCGCTAAAACTGTGACAAAGTGTTATATAGGTTGGATGCCCCTACCCTTTAGATTCGTACTGTGTTAACAAATATATTAAAAGTAATTCTAACATAATCCAGTAAGATAACGACAAGAAGGCTGTATTGTAAGTAAAATCACTTTCCGAAATGGTTCTCGCATATAAAAGTTGAATAATATGCAACGTTTGCAATTTCATCATCCTGTCGTGTATATACATGGGATTTATGTATAAATGCAAATGCATGGGATGTCCAACATGTCTCAACATTCATGTCTTTAAACAAAATTATTATCAAAGTTTATTTTAAAAATGATCCTCAATACAAAGCGATTGATTTTGGTATTTCGGTATATATTATCAAAATAGGTTATATGATCCATAATGACAGTTAACACTGAACTGCTACTTGGTTGAAAACATACATATTTCATCAGAAAAAATATTTAAGGATGTCGAAATCTGAAAATAAAAATCCTTTATTAATTTTATCGAAGGCTTGTTTTTCCAAGAGAATGTAGCCTCTGAAGGTGAAATATATGGCTTTATTGCTCATTAACAGTATACATCAGCCATACCAGCAAAACAGATGCTGCATAATCATAACATATAGGTCACCATAATTGGGGCAAACTGCATAGAGTTTTCAGATGACGGGGACAATAATTGTGTGATTGCTATTGATTTACGAGAATATATAGAGTTATTCTTTGCCCAATAATTTCAAAACTTTCTTACGGTTGGTTGACGTGATATCGCTGACCATGCACACCGCCGTACTGGTGATACGACATGCTGATCTTGATCACGCACTCAGATGCTAATTTCTACCACTCTAATGGATTATTTCTCCTCTTATCATATTATTCGATCATTATCGTTACGAGATACTCGACTGAATTAGCATTTAACACAAAACAACCAACACAAAATCTAAAAGAGATTCAATATATTACTCCAAATAAAGTACAGGGCTACATGATTTGTAGCAGAAGTGAATAAAAACATGAACGCATGTTGGGAATAAATGATTTTTTTTCAGAAAAAAATATTTTGTTGATTTCAACTATTCTTCAGGCAAAAGAGGTCATTTCAGAGGTCAGATAATGTCAGCGAGGCAATACAAGATATACTTCTAAAACACTACATTAATACCGTTTAAAAGGAACTTTATCCCTTGGACTTTATCCAAGCAAAACATCGTTGTAGAATAGGAAGGCATTTCTCTTTTTTTTTCAAACCATCGCACCAAGTAGTGCTCGATGATGTGAATTATTAAAAAATAATTACCAAGAACCAAAGCGGACGAAACCAGTATACATTTTTTTTATCGTGACTTATCTCAAACAGTTAAAAAAAACACCTATTAATATAAATCATGAACACATGTGTCTGAAATCGGGACGTCAAGTGGTCCTTGATTCAAACTTCATTGGGGTGTTTCTATTTACATATAGCACATGGTTATATATTATTTTAGAGTAAGTACATCATGAATAAATGCAATCAAAGAAGCGAAGCGACCGAGCTTATCACGAAGGTGTATTTTATATCATCAAAGTGAAGTTGAAGGATCCCGCACTTATTTATTAGAGATGTTGTGAATAATTGGCTTAGTTGTTGTTTTTTTTTTTGGGAGGGGGGCAAAGCCCCCCCCCCCCCCCACCCCGCCCGCGGTCTGCGATCGAAGGAGATTTCGTATGGTTTCTAATCCCCCTGAACACAAGCAAACACACCCAAACATCTACGAACACATACACACACGCATATAAGACATGAATGTTAATGGATTTAACTTCGACCTGACCCGTAACATCAAAGGTGGGAGACTCTTGCTGACAAAATTTGTGCACATGAACAACCCGCCTGCAAGTCCCGGCTGCAAGTATATGAACCTCGTTGGATATCATGTGATTAGATTCAGAACACGTGATCTCACATGCTCCATCGGGAAGACGCCATTTCGTGGAAGTTTATAGATACATATTGCGCGAGACTCGCCAATGTTAGCTCGTAAATGCTGCTGATTAGGCGGACTGGCAAGTGTGCGTGTACACTCTAAATTCCAAGGATTTAAATTAAATCCAAATCGGATGTGGACATATAGTGATCAGCCGAATGTTGGAATTATTTTAAAACTTTAGGATCAACTTTCAAATCCAAAAGATTTAAATTCAAATCTTTAAAATTTATATTTAAATCTACAAGGTTTAAAACAAAATCTAACATTCGGCTGGTCACTATTCAAAGCCGATATGGATTTTAAGTCCTTGGAATTTAGAGTGTAGTAGTCGTCTTTTTCTTGCAAAATCCCCCCCCCCCCCCCCCTCCCATCCCGGCAAATTCCCAAACCCTTTCCATGTATGTTAATTAGTAGCATGTTCTCCATATCCAAATGTATAGGTAACCAACTTGTTTCAAGGATTGTCTTTCATTTTGTTCATCTTCGTCCGACGGACCATAATTATTTACGCTATTTATGTATGGGTACCAGCTACTACTCTTCCACTCGTTATGTGATAAAATGTGATACGTGGACGAAGGCCTGTTTTTTCAGTTTTCTCCTTAAAAACAAGTATAGTTTGGGTTGTTACAGGTTAAGCATATAAGGTAAAGCAAGTAAGTTTGATTATAGCGCCCTTCAACCATGAATGTACTTAGTTTTTAAGGTGTAGTTGTTTCTTCTCATTATATCATTAGATTGTGTTTTGACAAAATAATGTACAAAAATTGAACCAATGTACATTCAGCTAACACGTGATTTTTTTAAAAAAAATAAATATATAATTTTACTACTACGACTACATGAGGGAGAAAGAGAGAGAGATGGGTAGGTACAGGGGGGGTAGGCGGATGGAAAAATAGATGTATAAAAGATCAAAACGACTCAAGCCGCCTAATATGGTTGCTGATATGCTATCTGCTGCAGAGTCACTTGGGAACTATGGTAATACATTCATGGGAATACGGCTGATCTCAAAGACTAACTGTTATCATTAAAAATCAAATATCATGCAAATTTACCGAGACGTCACCACCGTGAGATGTAACAGACACAAATATTCTAGTTGCTTGCCTCCAAAAATCGCGGGATCAGGTGGCGCTTAAATGATACAATTTTTGATTGCTAATAATATATGAAATGCTGCTGTATTGGTCAGTCTGATTTTTTTCCATGTGTTCCAAAAACGGAAAAGGGGAATAAAAGCGAATAACGTTGCAGCGTATTTAATATATCGATTTATGTCGTTGTAGGATTTGTTCTATCAATACATGTTAAATAAATCTCAAATTGATATAATTATCTGAAATAACTCAAGCTTTTTTTCTCTAGTGTGCTAATGGTGTGTTGGCCTAGTTGGTAGAGCGTCCACCTCACAACCAGGCGGAGGTCGGGAGTTCAAACCCCGACCGTGTCAGACCAAAATATGTTAATCATGAGAGTTGCTGCTATCCTATTTGGCGTTCAACGACTTAAGGGATAGAACATTGTCGATCTGGCGTTGCTCAGTGGCTGCTGGGCCCACAAGCAGGTAGGCTTAGCAAACTTTCGGATGATTTATACTTCTTATTTCTGTTTTGAACAATAATTATAAGTATTTGGCAAGTATACTACGAAAAAAGTCAGGGTCAGAATGTGTTCCTTGAAGAATTACCATGGTGGTTATCTGTTTCTATCTTATTTACTCTTCTAAGCCCAGCAAAATAATGCTATTATCATCGATCACTTACCATCATTTATCTTAATTACGTAATGTTATACCGTTATGTCAATAAAATGAAACATTGGACGACGCTTTTGTCGTTAAAACCATGGGTCGACAATACTGGGGCAATTTTTTTACTCCCCCCCCCCTCGCCATCTTTAAACCTTCGACATACAACACCTTCGAAAATTACTTTTTTAATTATTATTAATATCCATTGTCTCTATCTGTTTTTTCTTCTTCTTTCCAGTGTTCTACCTGTTGTGTTCTTCTTTGTACTTGGATGTTTTTTTTTTCTTATTTTCTGCGCTGTACCCATATGCTTTATTATTTTCTAGAGACATTGAATGTCTTTGAGACCAGGGACGTGTGAAGCGTAATTGGTTCAGCGATCAACCATATCGTTTTAAAAAATTGTGATAAAAGATGTTCGTATGGCCATGAAGTCAACAAATCAGTTATTATTCTTGAATATACTCTCTTCATCTATGTGTGCACTGATACCAATAGAGAGAAACACACTGGATTGCTTCGAGTACATCGAAATTGCATAGCGAAAAATAAGCTGAAGTATATAATAGCCCAGTATAAATACTTATGTACCTTCTAAATGATACGTTTGGAGCTCAGAGTCCTATGTACTCTATTAAAACTTCGTAAAGACTAGACAAATGTCTTTAAAGAAGTCACCATGATAGAGCAGGATTTCTCCCAGATGGAATAGAACTAAAATTCTAACTAAGCGAAGTATAGTAGAATCCTTATCACCATGCACCACGTCAAATGCTGCGTGACTTTATGGTCAGTTCGATATGCAAATCTTGGCTGTTCTTCTCCAACAATAAAAACGTGACTCCCAACGAGGTTGAAACACACTGTCCGTGCTAACTCATCCATATCAGTTTGTGGGCATTATTGTTCCCGTGTAAATAATGACCAGTGCCATATCATTACTCGAAAGAGATTAAAAAGGTGCAAACAACATACAGTTTTGTTACATTCGATAATTATATATTTTTTATTAGATTAAATCGTTTTCTACCTGGTCTAAGTCAAGTTTGCCCGCTTCAAAAGATGGAAAACGATAATTCATGTTGGGTCAGTGAAAGCTAGAATAAGTTTTCGGGGAGTGGGAATGGTATTATAACATTGCGTGTTTAAAATAACCTAGTGGCCTTTAAAATAATTTTCTTATTAAAGAAACTGATTATCTTTAAGTATGGATCTTATGGGCCGATGTTCTATACGTAGCAAAATCAACAAATGAATCCTTCCTAATAATGCAAGAAAAAAAAACGAAGAAATAATAACACATTATTCAACACATATCAACAAGTTCAGAAGCTCTCGGCTGTATAATTTAATTCTTGTACAATTACCTCATGATTTTTTCACAACATGACTAAGAAGTAATTAGGCCACAAATAAATCCATCACCTACCTCAAGAATGTCGTATGCCAGTTCTTTTCCTTCGTATCTTGAAATTGGTAGCAGAATTAAATAAAGCTATCGTCCCTCAAACAATGTCAGAACTGAAGCAATGTTTTATCGTAAAACCACAAGAAAAGTTAAGGTTTGGTGCCGAAGATGGCACAGTAAGGCAAGTAAACACCAGTGTCTGCATCATCCTCCCTCTCCAAAACAATGCCCTGGTGCAAAATAGTCTTGTTATGTAAATGACAAAATGATGAACGCTGATTGTTTAGTGGGTAAGCAGTGATGACCGTACTGACACGTTTGACCCATATACTGTGACCAGCAAGAAGTGTCGTGACTGCGTGCAGCTACCTCCGAGACGATGCGTGGATGTTTGTCTTAAGTGCGCGAATGACATCATAGCTGTACTAACGAGGGGTCTTCCTAGGTGTCACAGGTAGCTCGTATGAGTGCGTCGACTACGGTGACAGGGTGAGGGGACTGATGGCACTGTCCCCGGGGCACTACTGTCAATATTTTACCCACGTTTTTTTTTTAGAGGAATCGACTGGTGCAGGAAGATCTTTGATATCTCACTTGCCGGACTACACGCCTATAGCTTTACACATTCAAGCAAAATACGTCTTTATTACAAGGGCTTACACCCACTTTCAGATGACCTGCAAAGTCAAATTCATCTCAAAAGAAATGCTCTTTGAAGCAATTGTGACTGGCCGCTCTTAAACAATCAAGAAGACGTCAGGGGATTAATCGGTAAATAGCTAGAACAACAGTATGGTCTTCAAAAAGTCAAAATAAGAAAATTGGTACAAATGTTATTATTCTTTTCATAATATTGTTGTATAAGTTTAAATAAGTCGAAATACAGGAGGTTTTATTTTAATACTGTGAGGTTCCACCGAAATGAGTCCTACACAGTGTACAAAGTGTGCACATATCATGGAAGTGAACCTCGAAATTCTTGTTTGAAAATCATGTTTTCTGTTTAATTTTTGAAGCTCTCTCTCTGAATTTCTTCGACATTCAACCAGCATATGTTGTTGATCAATTTTGACAAGGTATACATCATAAAAATGCGCTTTTCAAGCTCAATTAAAGTCTCATTAATTTTTTTGAAAAATTTCAGGTCACAATTATCCTCGTTTGTCTGTTGATGAACATGTTCAGGGTGGCCATTCAATATCATTCCTGATCATGTTTCGTGGAGAGCCAGAGCAAACTGTCAAAAATTGTCGGAAGATAGACAAGCATGGAAGTCTACTTTGTTAGGTGTTCCGCTATTATTAAAATAACAAAAAGAAGCTGCTAATGATCACGACATTTAATTTCACAGAATGAATGCGGTAGGAAAGTCCACATATTACATCAATATTAATAAAACAAGGTTGAAAGTGCTTTATTCCAACAATTATTTTTCGACGATAACAAGTCATGTATCAAGTGATCTGTCAATCACTTTATAAACACGGTATACATGCGATTGTCCAAAATTATATATACATGACATGTATCCCCAATGATGAAACAGATACTTTCAAATCCAAATTAAAAAAAAAGGAATTAACGGAAATGTATCTGCTCATTAGAATATATATATACGAACGAAGGCGCTTCAAGGCCTTATTACGTAACAAACTAAAAGGTTTCATAAGTAGGCCAATGGTTGATTCCATATTACACAGGGGTAGGTTTTCATATCTTGGGATGTCAGATAAGATTAATGAAACCTATCATGCATTATGAATGTGTGCGTGTGTGCAAATAGGTAAATGCGTGATTTTTGTGTGCGTTATGAATGAATTGGAGTGTTATGTCATGTATTTGATTTTGTGTTGGAATATGAGTAAAAATGTCAATTGTAAAAATCATTTCATGATTTCCTTTTCTACGTTTTGCTATCCCATCCATTTCATATTATGTTTCCTTTCATTGTCAAAAAAAGTTCTATAATGTTTGACTGATATTAGGATATTAGATTTGACCTTTGAGTTGAACGTTACAGATGTATTATAATAGGGCAATAAAAGCGAATTTGAATATTGTGATCTTTAGTAAAGAGAGATCATTCAATATATGGGATGTGGTCTTGACCTATACGAATATGAAATTAAAAAGGAATTCGGCCTTACTTACTTTATGAAACACTTTGATTATGCAGTAAATGAAACCATACAAAAAAAGAATTATATATTGATTTTTACAATTTTTCTCCAAACATGGATTGCACCGGAAGGAACCGCGCTGAATATATGCTGATAATAGCCAAGAGCTTAAGTGCAGTACATATAGCTCCAACCCAATGTCTTCGGAAGTTTATCTGTTGCTTAACATTTCATGCAATCCGCCCCCCCCCCCCTACAAAATCCGCATCTATTTGCGGGGCGTTGTGGCGTGCGCCTGTGATCCAAGCTGTTGGGAAGTTACAAATGCATGCAGAGGTTCGAGCCCTGCATGGCCACGTCTTTCAGATGGAGACGTTGAAGGTCGGTCCCAGCAGACGTAAATCTGATTGATACACGTCTGACAAAACTCAAATACACACACACACACACAAAAAAAAAACAGTCCTTCCTTATACAGACACCCTCTATCCGCCATGAGTTGCAAAGCGTATAGTGTAGGTGTTTCATTAGTGTTCTAGGATTGAAATGCTCTAGGATCGAAATAGAAAATATGGACACATGAACAAGAGTTTAGACCCTTTATCCCCCTTTTTCTTAATTTTTAAACTTTCAACTTTTCACGACACAAATACCGTGTAATTCGTGGACATCACATCCAGGATGCCGATTTAACTTTACTTTTTTTTTTACTTAACTGTTTGAAGATATTCAAAATGTCTATTCGCTGCAGAGCACCTGTTTTGAATCTGCGGCCCGCCAAAAATTATTACAAAGTTCTGTAAAAAAAAAAGTAAGTTAAAAATAATGAAGGTAATCATCTAATATACCATGAGAAAAGAAATGTACAGACATATATCATCGATCTGTCCCTATTGATAATAACTGTACTGATATACTTAGAGTTTTCCCGATAATCTACGTATTCATTGTTTAGGTTTGAACCTGTACTTTTTCTTCTTGAATTATTTGTTCTGTTAGCGCCTTGAACAACTTATTAGATGAAAAGTGTGCTATAAATCATGTGTATTATTATCATTATTATTATTGAAAATTGATAAACATGAAATTACTTGGAAGTTAGAAATTCATCTGACACTGTGTCTTCGTCTTCTTCTCATAGAAGATTAATAGGATTACGTTTTCTTTTAAAAAAGGTTGTTCCCACTGTCTGTCTGTATTATTGTGTTACAAAATGATTTAAATGTTATATTTTGTAAATATGTATATTGAGCTATCATTGTAAATGTAAAAAGATTGAAAGAGAAAATAAATGAATTGAAATGTTTTATCACATGCGTATAAGGGAGGCGGGCCGCTTGACGCCCGTTAAACAAAAAGAAGGAAACAAAAGGGTTCAAAGATGACTGGATTTACTGAATATGTCATAAAAATCTATCACAAAAATTAAGATTTTCATGGTCAAAATTTAGCTCGCTCGCTTCGCTCATCGCATTTTTTTTTGGGGGGGGTCCCCATAAGTACACTCTTAAAATGTTGGGAAACATACTGTCTAGATAACAATAAGTTAAAATTGTATCCAACTATAGGAGTAGTTTCACACAATTCAGTGTAGTTTTCACCCAAAACTCACATTATTGGTTTGAAATTACCCAGAATTTGACAAAGTTTTAACCGAATGTTGTGTGGACAGTATGTTGCCCAACATTTTTAAGAGTGTGATGTTCTATCCCACAATTGTTTTGCCTCATTGCGTTACTGATCACTTTTGTGATTAATTTTTAGGATAGTGAACTCGTGTATTTTTATCCGGTGGTCCCGCGTACTTTATTTCAATAATAATGTGTGACCCTCAGTGAAAAATAATGAAGAACCCGGGCTACATCAATATATTTAGCGACACCAATATATTTAGCGACTCGGAATGCCATAACATCGAGCTCTGCAAGAAGAATTTGTTATTGTGCAGATCTATGACCGATGTAGATGGCGCTAAATAGAATCCTCAATCGTTAGCATTGCCATCTTGAAATGTCACACAAACACATCCAGAGAAATCTCGACCGAATCCTTGGGCTACTTATTTGACCGTAGCGTTCCCTTTGGGAGCCTATACTGCTGAAAGGATTTGCAAGAATATCAAAGATAGGGTCTTTTTTCACGTAAAATTTCCTTTAGATAACATGGTAATTTACCTTTTTCTGGACTATTTAGCCTTTATCTTGTCTCGTTTGCCATCTCCCATAAATTTATTTCTGTCAGTCATCCTTTATTTGTTCTTTATTGATTCATCCTTATGTACTCGTATGACATGACGGGTGTACATAACTTATATTCTTCTGTAAGGTGTGTTCTTCTTTGATTATTGATATTCGGCACCTCTATGGTAAGCATCCTACGAGCTGACCGACTTCTTACCCTGATGGAAGATGTTTTTATATATGACTACATGAATAAAAGCAGTTTCCAATCCTTTCTACCATATCGTGTTGTTAAAGCTTTTAAAGCAGGTCCTTAGAATTTTGCATGATATCGAAAATTTACAAGACGATAATTGCCATCTTCATAAAGGGGTACTCCAGGTTGAAAATAATATGATTTAAACAGATTAAGAAAAATCAGAAAAACAAAGCACTGTAAATTTGATCAAAATCGGACAAGGAATAGCAAAGTTATGGCATTTGAAAGATTGTGCATTATTCCAGTGAAACAGTTCTAGGCATATCTTCATGAATATTCAATGAGCAAACTGATGATGTCATATCCTCACTTGTTTCCTTCAAGAACAAAGTGCATTAGATATTCATGGCTGCAACTTATTTCATTGCGAAAGAGATATATTATTCACATAGTATGAACAAAATGAAACAATTATGATTATAATAATATGTTTTCAGTGTAATTGAACACCCAATTTCTACGTTTTTCCAACAACATAACCTATTTGAATGTAAAAGAAAAAGAGCCTTCCTGACGTACAATGGAAAACACGAAATATCAAAATTTGTTTACGCTTGAACTTGGACTTCTTTTCATTTTCGGTATATGTCTATCGAAAAGATCCATGTGATATTCTTTAAGTTGAAATCAAATAGCAGATAGATAATTTGTTTGGTAAGGTGTCGGTGCTTGATCTTTAGTTTTGCATACATCGATGTATGCAAAACTAAAGATCTTCTATCGTGAACCCTAACCTAATTTCAACTTAAAGAATATCACATGAATCTTTTCGATAGACATATACCGAAAATGAAAAAAAAGTTCAAGCGTAAACAAATTTTGATATTTCGTGTTTTCCATTGTACGTCAGGAAGGCTCTTTTTCTTTTACATTCAAATAGGTTATGTTGTTGGAAAAAACGTAGAAATTGGGTGTTCAATTACACTGAAAAGCACTCAAATTCGATGAATTCGATGAATGACCGCGGGGAATAAGCAGTTTGAAGTGTGTTTGGTAGAAAAGCAATGGACACATTTTGAAATGGATTTTCAAGAAAAGTGAGCAAGAGAAAATGAAGGCTAGTATTGCCCCCCCCCCCCCTCAACTTAATTTTGTAAGGTGATCCCCTGTTTATTTCTTGTTAGCTAGAAGAAGCCGAGAAATGGGTCAAATTTAGTTTGGGATTTTTTGTAGGGACACACGGATTAGACTTTGTTTGATGGATCCTTAGGGTAAAAGGCAAACTCGATCAAACACAATGTCTGGAATAATTCGTACACGTTACTGCCCCATTCCATAAACGCTGGGTAGATACATATATTGTGTGTATTTTCCTCGGAATATATTGATTTTCTTCAGTTTGTTATTTTCTCTACATATAATTTCAAACTGATGGCAGAAATCCAGGTTAGTTTGAGGTTTGACTTGGCATACTTTAGGCGGTGATATTATTTAGACTTATGTTCCTCGTTGTTGCTCGTATAATGCAATAAAGAATACTTTGTTCATCCTTCTTTCATTTTTGAAAAAAAGATAAATAAACTCCCAACTTTTCACTCACATGACTCATGAATAAAATAGCGTATCTAACCATGGCAACAGGCGTCAATTTGGCGCACTGTGACAAAAGCGCGCATCAGCAGTGGAATTTTTTATACACGCGCCAGATACGCACTATATTAAGGGTAATTTATACAGGAAAAACCATGGACTCAACCGTGGGTTTTCAAAACCACCTTAGTGAATTCTGGCCTATGTGTCGCCCTTTTTGACGCCTTGCCGGCCGTTCCAGGCACATGATTTTCACTTTTTTCATTGACCCAACCCGCGTTCTCCTCCGTTCCTATGTAAGCCCCTCATTTCATGCGTCAGTTTTCATGTCAAATTCAAGTTTCATCCTAATTTGCAGAGAGCCATCTCGTTCTTATGCCCCTCTCACTTAATAAGTAACTTCCATCACTTCCGTTCTTGAGGGTATGAGTTTGGAGCCCCCGAGGTATACCAAATGGGTCCGCATGTTCCTTATCAGGGGTTCTGAGGGGGCAGCGAACATAATTAAAGACCACCGATCTTTAACCGAAAAATGAAGAAAATATGTACATGAAAAGTGTCTGAAATCTAAAAGTGCAAAGTTATATTGAGATGCCGACATTCGCGACCCATTCAAGAAAACATTATTTTAAGATGGCTAATGAATATTATTGTAGTAAATATCCACGACATGTTATTATTTTTTAAACTGATATTCTCAACTAATCATACTGCGCTTCAGAGGCATCACAGCAGCTTTTTTTGTCGTCCAATGTTCAGACAGCAATTCCAACGAATCTTTGACTTTGCATCGGCGACTGGTTTGCCGGTTTTTAATGCATGCAAATGTCGAGGGACTCGAGGGCGAGGGCTTTCAGAGAATTAACATCCCCAGATGAAAGAAACAACAAAATCTGAGAAGAAATAAAACATAATCTAGCAAAAATATGAAGACACAATGTTTGGACTGCTAATGTGATATGACCGATGGCGATCTACTGCAGATGAATAGAAAAACCAAGAAGCAATTACTATAATGCGATGTATTCTATTGTCCTTGCAAGGACACGTATCGGCTTCATCAAGTTCTGCTATCAAGAAATACTATTTAGAAGAGACTACGTTACTGACATGAGCCCTCTATCGGTGTTCCGGGAAAATCCAGATTCAGAGGGGTGAGGTGAAGAGGAAAAGGGTGAAGAGGAAAGAGTATGGGAGAGGGGGTGGGAGGAGAAGACATTTTAACTGTCAGACAGTTAAGAATGACCTTTAAACATGTTAAAATAAAAAATGAAATGGTGAAATGGATTGATCGACGGAAAACAAGATGGGTGTAGAAGTCGTGGGAACAATGAATAACTATTACTCTGGCCCCTTTTCGGCCTGTAGCCTGGCGGTGATCAATGTAATATCAATGACCAAATGATCCTGTCATGAGCATCTTTTCATTGCTGGTTTTTTTTTCAGAGGACATTTCTTTAAAATGATCCGACTGTCCTGAGTGCCCTCATCATGCTCATTCTATTTCTTCGGGATAGTCTTTTCAGTTTCTGATCAACGCGGTTATTTGTATGAACTCTGAGTAAGCTCTATATATTGGTCAATCTTAAAAAAACTATCCGGTGATTTGATAATAAACCGATCTCATTTTCTCCATACCTTTCATTCAAACTCCTCAAAACCGAGTGAGTCTTTACTGTCCTCGTGTTGAATAAACTGAATATCAATAAAAGGCCGTTCTCATTTTTCATGTTAGTAAAACGAAAGATAAAGACCTGGGGCGGTATTCTGAACATTGTCTTTTCTCCATATTTTATCTTATCTCAGAGATATGACAAAATCGGTATTCTGGTGGATGTCATAACTTTTGTCACAAAAATTGTCATAAATTTTGTCTCTTCTCTTTAGCGCGCAGCAAAAATACGCGGCCTTAAATGCGCGTAATCCTTTTATACAAGCAAAAGATATGACAAAAGTTATGACAGGGGGTAGCAGTCATAAATTTTGTCATATCTTTTAGTACCAAATATCCCGATACCCTGCCGACTGACTGTCAAGCAAACAATTATATTATTTAGATTAGATTGTGGTATTAGTTTCACTCATCTTCCATGACAATTTTCAAAATTATTTTTTTCATGCTACAATTAGTTAGGCCCTCCATATTTATTCCTCCTTTTTTTCTCTGTTTTCCTTACTTTTATACTTCTCATCTAAAATTCTTCATAGCTCCCTGTCTCTCTTTGTAATTAAGCGCATAAATATACGCGTAGTTGCGCGATGCCAGCAACTGTTTTGGGGATACGCCCTACTTGCAACGGGGCTTTCCTATTGGCTAGAAGGGCTCCAACTGGGAACTAACGATGATTTTGATTGGTTTGCTTCCGAAAAGATGGGTGGGAACTTTGAGAGATATGACAGGGAAAAGACAATGTTCAGAATACCGATTTGTGACAATCATAGCAGTGTCACATCTCGGAGAGAAATGACAAAAGTTATGACAAAAGTTATGACAGAGTTACAGAATACCACCCCTGTATTTCACTTGTTATGAATTCTTTATTTTGTTCTTCTTGAATATTTGTCATAAGCATTTAATTGTTAGTGGCAAGTTCATCCAGTGAAATATATCTGCTAATCTTTAGCGCAACTGATTTCAAACGTGCCAAAAGATACTTAAGTAAGAGTGAACTATAGATCATTCGTAATCAATACCTCTCGTCAACACCACTGCATGAACAATCGAATATATCACTTCAAAGTCTTAAACTAAGCATGTTAAGATTCAGGACGAAATTTCCCTTTGGGAATTAATGAAAAGACCGATCTTTGAGGGGCAAAAATAAATATCATATTACCAACTAAATACCCATCGGCACGTTCTTTCAAACTTGATTTGAAGACGTGGTGAAATCATGGGCAATATGAGTGATCAAAACAGTAATTCAAGAGGAATCATTAACAAATATTTTTATTTTACTTCAAAGAAATCAGAAATATCGTGATGGAATCATGATAACAGGACGATGCTGATGTCTTCAAAGACAAGTCCAACGTTACAGTAGACAGAGAAAATGGAAATGACCCTTCGTTGCCCCAAGGAGCTTGCCCGTGAAAGCTTATGTTTCACATTTTGCTATATACTCCGGGAAAGTTTCGTATCTCTTCCCTCGTTAAGCCATTCTGGTTTAAGGACACCTTACTAATGCGTTGGGCCCGCACTGATCGTGTGACGAGAAGAATATGGGAAACAAAGATGAACCGTAGAAATCTTGCAAGGATTTTCAAGTTGTATGGATTTGATACGTTCAACCTTTCTTCAACATGAGGACGCGACATTAATCTTCTGAGAGCTATCATTCTTGATTCCTTTACTTGCCGATCGTTGAACCAATGCTACAGTTACACCGACGATGCAGATTCCAAACTCTATTACGATATGGTACATCTTGGTTTGGAGTAGGTATCATAGTGTGACAGTAGACCTGCATCCGTTACAGACATTGTCATACGAAACATAGAATACAAAGGCACAAATACATGTACGAATGAAAAACGAACTTTTTTTTTCTTCGCATTCATCTAGCATTTAGTGTTCCACGGAAGTGAAGAGGACGGAAGTGGATTCTTCACAGCAAATTCAATGCATCTGTTTAATTTCGCTTCCAATTACGGTAGAGCGGGAATGTTTGTACAGTTGCTGCAAAGTTGCAATCCTTCAGTCCGAAAAGAAAATACCGAGACAAAAACATTACAAAAATAGAGAAAAACTTATTCATTCTCAAAACTCAACCACACTGAAAGAATCAAGAGCCCACGCACATAATACACACACACACACACACATGCATCCATCCACCATCTACTCCGCCCCACCCACTTCCAAGGTAACATTTTTTTATTTTTAAATTCAAGTCTGCTCTGATTCCAAAATCATGATTCTGTTGGATAAGCGCTCCAAGTTCACATCAAGCAAATGGGTTCTAATCGAGCGAAATCACCCGAAACCATATGAACAGGTTACCAGTCGGGGTGTCAGTGAAACCCATAAACCATGTCTGCCTTTATGTCCGTCGTACCAGGCAGTCCCAACTTAGCTGTCACGACTCACTGCCATACCCCGGTTCTGTACTTATAAGGTAACTGTTAAATACATATTCATAAGTCTTTTCAAAAGATATATCAAACTCGCTAGAGGGAAACGACATGAATAGAAAATATGAAATGACGCAAATAAAGTGTAAATTTATCAGTTTGCTCGAATCAAATGTCGAAGTGAAAACGGGGGTAAAGTCCAATGCCCGGGTCCAAAGTAACGTTGACTCAATGACAGAGATAATGAAGTGTTGTTGGAATAAGATTTTTATGGCGCACAGATTCATATCACTATACTCAGCTCAGTACTTTGAAAATTAACATACATCTGTTTGGTTTGGGATCTGTTCTTTGAAGGAGATGCATAACGTGAAATGTTAAATCACATGTGTCAATGGCCGTCCTTATCTTAATAGCCGTTAGGGGAATAAGTCTTTCTCACTATCACATTTCCCTTCGTTTTCTTTGTGCCAGTCGTTCTATATCTCTATCATGTCTATCGTCCGTCAATCCATTCAACTCTCTATCAGTCTATCGACTGATATTTCAATTTTTATAGGGCCTATATCTGGTTGAATTATCTTAGTTTGTTTATAGAAATCTCCGTGTCTCCGTACACATGGTATATCGAAGTTCATAAAATCACGTGCTTTTTGTGTATAATTATTATGATTACATTTTACCGCAATCAAAAATATTTCACCGTCTATGCTATATCTTCGTTTCTCCATCTCCATCCCCCTCCCTCTTGCGCGTATGCTGAATATTAATGAACATGGTTCACACTTGACAACAACCTTAAAGGAGAGTTGTGGCCCAGTGGATTAGTCTCCGGACTCTGAAACAGAGGGTCGTGGGTTCGAATCCCAGCCATGGCGTAATTTCCTTCAGCAAGAAATTGATCCACAATGTGCTGCACTCAACCCAGGTGAGGTAAATGGGTACCTGGCAGGAATTTATTCCTTGAAACGCAGCGCGCTTAACAGCTGCACTGCTAAAGCCAGGGTAATTATGCTGCATATACTGTAGAGCGCTTAGAGACTTCTGACAAAGTAAGTATTAAGCGCTATATAAGCAAGCATAATTATTATTAAAGAGTTTGTTTTTCTTCCTCAACCCATCACATGACAAGCCACAGGATAATGAGAATCCTCAAGTAGAAGGTTGGCCGTGAATCGTCGTCGGCCCAAATGATTATGAGATTAAAAAAATAGATGATGAAACTGAAGAAAAGAAGAAAAAGTAAGGGAGAAAGAGAGAGAAGTAGGTCATACATAAAGTCATGTCCGTAGGTATATGGAAGAGAGGAGAGAGAGAGAGAGATAGAGGGTGGGGAAAGATTGTGAATAGTGAAATTTTATATTCCTCTCGATCGTACGCGAGAGGATGTCGTTGCCCATGCATTCGATCAATACCACCATATATCTTACCTATAAAGCATCTTGCTTGCTCTGCAGGCGCGGATCCATAGGGGGTGGGGGATATGCGGGCGCATCCCATAAAAAGGGGGAGAAGAATCCAAAGCGCCTTTATTTGTGAGAGGGATGACCTTTTATTCGCGTGTGAATTTTTTTTTTGGGGGGGGGATGGGGGAGGAAATGCCCTCATTAGTGTCTGCATGATTTTTTTTCAATTTGTCAATTTGTGAATGATGACCTCATTTTTTTTGTGGGGGGTGTGGCTTGACAAAATTGGGTGACAACATGCACATCTTCAGAAAAGTGCTGGAGCCGAACCTGCCCTATGCAACCTTTCAATAATTTTCATGCTTCAGGGATTATTGCAGATTATATTACAACCTTCGGGATCTTGTGGGGGTGACAGAAGCCCGGATTCTTAAAGCTAGTTTGTATGATTATTCAAAAAGACTATAGATGGCCGTTGGTTACCCCTTTGGCGGTATTGGATTTGTTGCCAAGCTACGGCATCATAATCATCAACATGATCAAGGACAAGGGTTGATGATCATTCAAAATCTAATTAGAAAATGAAATATGATTCAAATATCCTTATGCATCTCCTTTCCTTTAACGATACATGCCAGCAGACATCGGAGTATTATATTGATCCCGATATTGTTTTTTTTTTTTTTTGCTTCTCTCTCTCCGCCTCTCCTTTTTGTTGAATCGACCCAAGAGCGTTCTGGATGGACATACGTCATAGTCACGTGTAAATTTTTTTAAGATAGCAATTTGCATGAATACCTCTTGAGTTGCTCCAGACGTTCAAAACACACACATCAAGAATCGAACTCGTTTTTATCATGGACATCGATAACGGGCATCGTATGCAAATTGCATGATATCCTTTCCTCCGTATGACAGAGAAAATACAGGTACCCTAATTTGTTAAAGATCAAACTTAAAGTTGAATTGTTAATCTACTATGGAATCACTATCAACTACGACGGAAATCACTCTGATATCGAAAGATCTATGAGATTTAAATGACTTAACCGCTGTCCACACTCCTATGGTAAGAAAAGATGCCAATACCTATTGGCATCCTTTGAGCTTATTTCTTCATATAATTTCAGTATTCATAATACATTCTTAACTCAATTTCTATACTATCAGCCCATGTGGTTTTATATTCCTTTCCAAAGCTTTGGAAAAGATTCGATAAAGCGAATTACATCGGACCTTCTAGTGCCTATGTTTACATTAAAATATCTGGTCGCAATAAGTAGTGATTACTTTCATGTCATGTGAAACTTCAACAACTTTCACCAATTATTTAGATTCAGCCAACACATGCATGCATACCAATATAAAAATGCTCTTATTTTTCTCAATAATTTGAAAAGGCAATTCCAAGTATTTGTCTTTTACTGATCTATATTATTTGTAAACGGATGTTGCATGTCCTGAACGGCTTCTCCAACTACAGAGAGCTGTTGCTGAGTTGGTTTACGGTACACCATGTGGAGTGTTATAGAAACAGTGGATAGAAGAAAAGAAGTGGATAGGCGAGAAAGTGGAGATTTGAGAGTAGAGTATTCTTTCTCTCTACTACTCATCATCTCTACTCGCCGACTCAAGCCAGCATCTCCTCATCAGCTCTGTACTCAAGCTGTTCTCACTCAACATTCCTTCTGGTTTACAGTCATTTTCAGGACTATTTTCAAGAAAGAATACTCTACTCTCAAATCTCCACTTTCTCGCCTATCTACTTCTTCTCTTCTTCTATCCACTGTTTCTATGACACTCCACATGGTGTACCGTAAACCAACTCAGCAATTGTACATGCCACCATGAAAACCTTCAAACAACATACAGAGAGCTGGTTTTATTTTATGAAGGATGAAAATAATATAGAGACCCATAAAGTCTAAACGTAAATATAATGTTATAGATGGTTTCATTTACACATCACATGTCTAGTGATGTAGATTACTTTTCATCTTACCATGGCTTCAAACTTTAACAAGGAATAATCATTGAATTTACCAATACTTATCACGTACTTTAATTGCCACATGTATGTTAAAAATCAAGTTAATAAAGCGAAATCCAATATTGTATTATCATAACACTGAATCTGTTGTAAATCTATTAATTTTCAAAGTCGTCTAAAAAATAATATGGGTAATAACTTCTACGCAACGACAATAACGCAAAACTTTCTCTTATCGTGCTTATCTTCTGGCATTTTTTTAAAATAAAACTTCAAATATTTGAGTTCCATATTTGATCATAATGCGCCTTTGAAATCATCGACTCACCCATAATGCACATGAAAATTGTTTGCATTGACTTTTAGGGCATATTCAGGGTTACGCTCAGTAAATGGTAGACAGAATTGCCATCTTCAATGGTAAAGAAAGTATTTACATCTACTTTCATTTATAATGATCTTTGTAACAGTTTTTGAAACGAACATTATAAGAAGCAGATAACTTTCTGTTATTGTGAATATTCATTCAAAATAATACTTGCTTTATGCTGCGCTTTCGGTCAACGAATTTTAGGGTGAGAAATGTTTTATGCTCCATGATTTCTTGGCCTAATTTAAGTTTTGCACATCTTCATTCAGTCTAACCCCTTAAACCACGTTTTATTTTGCCTTTCCGGTAATTTATCTGATTGTCACAGTATGTTAAGGATAATCACTTGTCTCAATTATCAATTTACCCAATTAATTGTTGGTCTAATTTCTTAGCCGAAATGAACTATGAGGGATTTAGCCGCACTCGTCATCTGGTCAGGTTGAAATTGATGGATTGGTTGTGGAAAATTATGGAGTTGAATCAAACGCCATGACTGTTAATAAACCAATGAGTTACAGAATAAGCATCGAAACCCCGAGAGAGTGTACCTCATTAAACTCAATAAAATGATATACACCCATACGTGCTCTTTGGTCCTATTGACAGATCGTCATAACTATTTTGGGTGATATGGCGTATACTCAAATAATGACATCATTATCATATTACCTTTTCCTGCATATTATGAATCAATCCATAAGCATGTAGAGTGGTTGGATGCACATTTATCTATTCATCAGAATGTTAACAGAATTGCGGCAAACTGACTATATTATATGGAAAATAGTGGTCCGCTGGTTTAATATACATGAATGTGAACCTATTCATGAAATCTATACCCCCAAAAATGAATGCATGATCATTTCAATCAAGAAATTCCGTATGACAAGAAAATTGGTATAGACACGAGAGAGAGTGCCCAAATGTAGACCAATATCTTCATATTCAATGCTCCAAATATAAATCAACAGCAGAGTATACAACAATTAGGAGAAAAGTGAGAACATACAGAAAATCTTTCACCAATAAATTAAGCATTAAAATGCATTTACTATGAAATTTACATTGTTATTGTAGATCTGCATTTCGAGAAAGCAAGGTTTGAAGAAAAAAATGGGACACAAAGAAAATTATCGTCACGATGGGAGGAACTAAAACTGACTATTAAAATGTATTAAGGTTGTTGATGCACCACAGCACTTATTCTTAAAAAACGACCTCCCAGTGGTGCAAAAGGTAAATAAAAACATTTTGTAGTCATTGCAATATCATTATCAATCAAATTCATTTTGTTCAGAATATAAAAGATATCTTAAATAGGGCTGTGGAATGAAACCCAACTCTACTCTGCAAAACCAGCATTATCACCTTACACCACATTGGGGTAGATATGAAATGGAAGAAAGATGTTTCTTGTCGACCACATCCTCATTCTATCAATGTAAAATGGTTCCAGCGGTCGCAGAGAAACACTCTCACCCTATCTCAGACCCACGCCCCCACGTCTTCAGTATTCTAACCGCACATTATCACAGACTCATCATGACATCAATCGCTAATAGAATTAATTAAACATCAATAACAAGGAGATGGTGCTTAAAAGATAGTATCTCCTATAATCTGATGTAGAATCTAGGAATGACAAGTCCTTGATCCAACATTCACAGCTGAGCATCGACTGAAAAGGAAAGACTCACCTTGTAAGGGTCCAGCCCTGACCGATGGTGATGATGATGATGATGATAGTGGTGGGAAGGTGATGCTTGATGAATGATGGAACACTACAATTTCTTCTAAAGATGACTACGTTGTATAAAAATATGATATGTATTTCTTCTTCTATATATTTTTATGTTCCCGCGACGAAACCAGCGCCCGGGTTTTATAAATAAACGGTAGATCCTGCTACCTCGTCAGTTTGAATTATTTTAAGGTGTACGAGGGCCAGCCTCGTACTCTAGTTAGGGTAACACGTCTTAACGGTACCGCTCTCTGATACTCAACTGAGCCTCTCTGACGTAGATACAGGGATTAAGAACCAGCATGTGTGTGTGTGTGTGTGAATGCGCAATTACAAATAAACACGTACACACTCACACACACACACTACGCGTGTTTACAATGCATGCGAAAATTCAAACTCACACACAAACTCTCGCATTGTATACACTCACACAAAAACCCCACGCCTGATTGAGGCTTTTCTCCCCCTCTCTTTCTTTCTCTCTCCCTCTCTACGTCTCTCTTTCTATTTCTCTGAATTTAAAATGACATCATCTGGTGCTCTGTCATGTCGCCATGCATCAAGACGCAGAAAACCAAGATTTTCGATCGGCCTACGATGTGGACATAGTAAATACCCTTCAACACTAAAAGATACGAAATGATGGACCTAAAATTACATTTCTAATAACAAAAAATGGCAAGGAAATGGAACGCTGTATCGTGACATGTTGCATACACCTGCACGCCTGGCAAAGTAAATTGCTTATGCCCTCTAAATATCATAAAAGCTCTCGATGGCGGGGAAAAATATCACATGTGTTTTCCTCTTACATGGACAATAGATTAAAAGAATTGGAGGTGATTTTAAGTGCTTGACGGTTACGAACTTCTCTGTTTGAAAATGTTGCGTCTATTGCTTCACACGGGGGTAAAGTTTCACATCTGTTCAGATCCTTCACTTCTAGTGGTTAAGAAGAAGAGAAGACCAATGTGTTCACAAGGGTGAGGTTGTATAGATGATAGAATAATTTAAGCTTACATGATAGTTATTGATATTCATGTATAAATTCATCCATAATAAATAAGGCATTTACGAACGCTAATCTTAGCGTTTACACTGTAGATCAATTGACAAAAAAAAGTTTTCAACTGTTTCTTAAATCTATGAAGAGAAGTTTCAGATCTCGATGTAATGGGAAGCTTGTTCTATTATTTTGCCGCAGCTACAGTAAAATTACGTTCACCAGCCTTGCTCTTGCATGGTTGCCTGATAAGTTAGTCGAAAAAGATCTCTACTTGAACGCAAACTTTCTCGTTTAGGATTGTGAATCTGATGTGCCCCCTTGATATACATTGGTACATGATCATGAAATTATTTATACACGTACAAGAGAACCTTAAATAATATTCTTTGTTTAATCCATATTGTCGTGCATTTGACCCAGGTAAATTTAATGACTAGAATTTATACTTGGTGCAAGAGATGCCACAATTGCTTCATAATAAAACAAAAAATAAAAAATAACGCACACACATTAGTATAATTATTTTCTATAACAGATTTCATCTAAAATTATGAGGGGTGCTAAAGGCATTCTGCTTTTTTAAAGAGGATGTAGCAGCTCCTTGCGTTTTTCCTTTTAATCATGATATTTTGATATAATGTAGAAAAACTCATAGGGGTTCTGCCTATATGGAAATGAATACACGCAGCACCCCCAGGGAAAATCCTGGGGGTGCTGAAACACACCCGCTTCCCAGGGCCATGATATTATATGGATTTTGGATGTATTTTGATTTATATGTATATTTTTTTCTTTCTCAATGATTTCAAACTCACTTTTCTCTCAGAGCGTATCACGACTGTACATGTATACGATTTGTATATTTTGACTATTTTGTATCAAAACTGTATTATTTCATATTACTGTCACAACTATGATTTGATAATTTTGTTTGCACTATAATTAAAAAGACATAATAATAAAAAACACTATCTTATAAAAAGCGCAAATCTCTATAAAACTCTATTTTTTCTCGTTGTATCGGAAAGGAATTTACCAATTTTTACTCAGATCTTACAAGTGACTTTAATTTCAGTAGAGATTTGCATTGGGATTTCTTAAAAAAGGGTTTGTATGACCAAGTCGACGCTTACATAGAATGTTTTTAATTATCTTTATTTGCTATACATCGTATTTTATTTTAAGGTAATACGTATATGTGTAGATGTATTCAATATTCATATTTAAAAGCACACAGAGAAACGCGCGCACACAACTCCCACATTTGCGATTAGTCACACACACACACATATCCTCACCAATACTTCATTGTATGTTTATTAGATATCTTTAATAGGTTTCATGGTAATCTTATTCCCAGACTTCTTATCATGTTCCCTATACACTACAGGCTTACACGACATCTTCCTTTTTTATACAACTATATCTTTATTGAGCCGAAGTTTATTCTGATATATCACACCTCAGCATTGAATTGTCGTCATAAAACTGCATTTGAATAGATTTCTTCCTCTATCAGTGTCAATACTTATTATCAGATGATTACTTTCAGATATTGAACTGTTGAATGCAGTGTTACACATCAAATATAAACATGCATTTTTTTGTCGTTTGCAGGTGTTTGTGCATTTCAATATTCGTGTACCACCGCTGTTCTTTATGAGATCGATTCTTAACAATAATTTTTTTTTAAATATTTTATTCTCTCTTATGTCATGTATTTTGTTAATATTTCATTTTGTAATTGCTGAAACGCATTAGTATTAATTTCTAGTATTTTTGAAATTTTGATGTATAATTTGTATAATTATATGGTAATGGATTTATTGTATAATTTATAATTATGTTTCAAATAATTTGTACAAATTGTTTATAGCATGTGATTGCGTATTTTGATTTGAGAGAATATAATAAAACATCCTTAACAAAAAATTAGCATTAGCATGCAACTAGTTTCTTGAACGGGTAGGGGTTCCTCATTTGGGGAACTGAATCCGTGCTGGCGGCTGGGAGCAGTTTGTGGAGGTGCCGTGGCCGAGTGGTCTAAGGCGCCTGGCTATACATGAAAAAGTCCGGGGTTCGATCCCCGGCCGCGGCAGCTATGCCCGTGAACAAGGCACTTAATCTACAATGTTTTTTATTATTGCTTTCAAATAAATGGAAATGCTGTGTGCATTATTTGTAACTAGGTGTGAACTTGTTTTAAAAAAAATTAGGGATACCTACATTCTTCAGTACTTCATAAAATCAAAGTGAAATAGGAGAGAAAAATATAAATGATGGTTTGACAAATATCCATCAAAGCATCAAAAAGCTATGGCTTTTCACTATTCTGATTTTGTGATGTCACATACGGGCAATTGCTTCTTTATTTCACCCACTTATAATGTTGGGCAAAATACTATCCACTATGTTAATTGGGTTATATATACATGTATATTCTGGGCAACTATTATCATCCAATTGAGCAAATCTATTACCCAATTATTACGTTTTATTACCCAATTTGGGCAGATTTCAACCAATAATTGTGTGTTGGACAGCATGTTGCTTAGGGTTGGTTTTGGGGCATTTATTTTGTCCAACTCTTTTAAAAGTGCATGTGATATCACTCGATAAATTACATTTTTTATGAATCAAGATTACAAAATAAAAATTTAGAGGTGTAAAGTAATGTATGACATGCAAATACAAGTTGTTCCAATTTCAACTTTCTAGGAAAGGCACTTCATTGGTTTTATATTGCATATATCAAAAAATGGGGGATCTACTCAAATGTGACATCACAATTTCACTGCGTTTGTGTGGTGAGTGTGTATTTTTTTCAGACGTGAAATCAGTGGCGTACCTAGGATTTTCCACAGGGGGGGAGACGAAAAAAAAAGGAAAAAAAGGTCCTCAAACTCGTCAGGGGGCAGGGATACGTCCATTGCATGGGTTGTGACCGTATACGCTAGTGCGTGAAAAAATGTTACTCTGTTCATTTACTAATCATTTAATGAATACGTGTTTTTCTCATGTCATGCTTTTATTAAACTATTTACTAAGAACTCTATGCGGACTCCAAAAATATTGTATCTTAAAAAGGTATACAATCTTTATCAAAGCTATCTACTGTAGATTTCTTGGTGCGCCGTGGAAAAAGATTTTAAAAATACTTTTAATCAATGTTTTTCATAGTGAAAACATTTCCAGAGGTCCTAGAAGTAGTAATTTCCCACAGGCTATATACGATTTATCGTGGTAGATTTTTTCTTAACTTAAAATGTAAGGCCTACTGTGTATTAGCACGGCTATAATAGTAATTAAGCAATGAGCATTTCAGTGAGATGCCGTGGTCGAGTGGTCTAAGACGCCCGACCTGACATAGAATGCACAGGATTCGATTCCCGGCTACGGTAACTTTGACAAGGCATATTGATCTGCTCTTTAGGTATTATTAGTACCAACGTGTGTATAAGCAGCCGGAGGCGGGGGGGGGGGCATTTACATTGACGAGTAGATGCCAAGCGCGACAAAAAAAACCACGAAAAAAGGATTTTGAAGCTGGGACGCGTTACGTACGTAACGTAATAAGGGTGTCAAAAACACGCCGATACTTGTTAAGGGGTGCATTTTCAGAATATGGAAAATACTTGTTTAGGGTGCTTTTCGAGACCCCATGGTCGCGCGTGGTATCCACTCGTCAATGAAAGTGACCCCCCCCCCCCCGGATATGCAGATATCTCAACATCCTGTAGGCCTATGGATGTTTGACAGAAAGCTGTCTATAAACAACTCTAATTTAAAGCATCGGCTACATTTCATTTCCATATGAATTCGCACACTTTCCCTGCAGTAAATTTTGGGTGGCGCCAACACCGATAATATAAGCAATGGGATGGTGATCTAAGAAAACATGAACAAACGACTGGCCATGAAGGTTATCACTGCTACACTGCCGTGAGGTATTGGAGTAATAGAGACCTCTGTCATGTCTGTGCAAATAGAGTTTGAGTGTGCTGCAAGATCAGGGTTCACACACTATACGAAGTTCTTGCTTTTCATGCTAATGACACTTAACGCTCAAGGAGCAACAGGCTATGACCAGACTTCTTGGCCAAGTACATGTATAACGTCACACTATAAATCATAAATGATATTTATTTGAAAATACATCTTTAAAGATAAAGTGGTAGTACAAATGTTATTTATTCTAAGAATGAGGTTAAGGAGAGCGGATTTCACACGATTGATTTTTTTTTTACTTCCACTAAATAAACTTTTGAGGAGTTTATTGGTGGAAGTTAAAAAAATATATTTTTCACTTGTGGTTTTTCAAACTCACTCTAAATTTACTTTAAATTTGCTCTTTTGTCGATTTATTCTTTAAAGATTGACATTATGTTGCCCATTTGGTTTATAAAGCAAATTAACACCCAACAAAATATCAGCTTTTATACAGATACTTCACTATTTGTAGGGAATTTCAAGGCAAAACAATGATGTCTGTCTTAATTGAAAATCCTTCCTGAAATGCAAAACATTACCAAATAAAATCTTTCAATGATTTTGCATGAGGTACATTATGTTCAAATTGATATTTTCTTGGCTCATCTCTTCTAAAGATCCTCGTCACTTTTTAAACTATACAAATACATGCGGGAGTGCGTGGGTATGGTTGGGTGTGTGTGTGTGAGGGTGTACATGTACGAATTAGAATGAGTTATTCCGTGTCGATTCAGTTTGTACATTTTTAAGTGTAGGCTAGAGCGTCAAGACTTTAGCCGCTGGGCTAAGATTACGCTTGTGGTTTGAATGGGATTTTCTTACCAAATTTTAAGAAACACAAAGAGAAATTCCTGATCAGAGAAAAGAGTTTTTTACGTGAAGATATCAGTGCCAACATTAAATCTAATATCACAGATATAAATAGATACGTGTAAGGACAGTATAAATCTGATAATTTATGTTATTATGATCTAGCTAGATTTCCTTGTCCCCTTCCTGTTTTATTTTCTATATTTTAGGTTTTTGTCTACGTTTACGCTACACTTTACTTGGCTTTCTGTAATTGAAATGATGGTCTTTTTTGTTTTATTTCTTTAAAAGTGCATCAAAATGCAAATTACATTATATAAGTGCATTTATCTCTATTTATTCTTTCATTTACATTTCTTACATTTTATTCTTACCTATAGCTTTTTTTAGTGAAAATTTTTTTCCTATATTATTGTTATCAATTTAACATACCTCTGTCTTTCTTCATTGTGTTCTATACATTCTAGCCGATGTTCCGTGTTTTTTATTAGTAACTTAGCAAAAATACGATTTCAATCACTTAGTACTCGAAAAGGGATACAGTATCATAAGAATACATAAAACGAATGCACACATGTCGAGATTGGTACAACTTTCACTTCCGCATTATCTAATAAGATACCGAGAGGTGTCTTTCTGAATCTACTGAAGAAGCGAGCAAAACAAAATTTTGACATTCGTCATGAACTGATAAGCATGTAATAGTGACGACTGAAGTCTCGTAAAAAAAGTGGATTAGGAATGCAAGATGTTTGTATATGTGAGAGAGAGGGAAAGATGGACGATGAGGCAATATACGCGTGTGTGTATTTGTGGAAGGGTAGCATGCGACGGAGCTTAATGGCTGCTTCGTGCCGCAAATTAGCACCACACACCCCGGGGCCTTCTGCATTTTGATGTTCCTTATCACCGTTTAGGGAGCGCATGATAACTGGCATGGCACGCATATCGTGGTCACGTGGTACCTATTGCGAAAATACGCCATGCGATAATCCATTGCCAATCGTTTGTACATCAACTGCACTCTAAAATTAATCTAAGGAGGAGAAGGGTATATCATGTCGATTTTCATTTTGAGAATGAACACTTTAAAATTAATGGTTTTATGAAAATGAATGTCGAAATACCAAACCAAGGAACTGCAGATAAAACAAAAGGGTTTAGTGCGCCGACTGGATACTACAATTATATTAATGACTAAAAGGTCTAACAGGATGTCATAATTTTCTAATGGTCACGCTCTCAATCGTTATTTCCGTAATTCGTATATACCTTATATTAACATTATTATCTTTACTATTTTTTATCTAAAATTTACTTTTCAAAGTATTCGGTATGCGACCCGAATGTCTTCAGCTCTTTCAGTGTGCGTCAAGCCAAAAAATCAAGTAAACTAAAATTGTACGCTGACGATACAGTACTATAACTTTGTAATGCCTCAGTCCGTGAAATTGAATCTACTTTAAACAGCGATCTACTTTTTTTTAAATCAATGGATGGCTGAAAATAGATTAAGTGTTAACTATATACGAAAAAACAGTCTGCATGTTAATTGGCAGTCGTCATATGTTATCTAAAGACAAATGCCTGAATATAAATCTAGGCACAAACAAAATCAAACAGGTCAATGATGTTAAATACTTAGGTGTAATTTGTGACGACCAAATCAAATGGAATACTCATATTGATAAGATGATCAAAAAGATAGGTCAAATGGTCGGATTTCTTGGTAGGCTTAGAAGCTTTCTAAACGAAACTATTCTCAAACTTATTTATAAAACTATCATTCTTCCCCACTTTGATTATGGAGATATTATTTATGGACCGGCCAGTAAAATACCTAGCGGAAAGACTCCAAAAACTCGTGCTAGTCGTTTAATTTTATATATAAATCGTTTATCTCGCACATCCTATTCTGAAATCCACAATGCCCTTGATTGGAACACCCTTAATACCAGAAGAAACAAACACTTGCTAATTTATATGTTTAAATCTCTAAATGAAATGACACCGATTTACATTTCAGGCTGTTTTAAAACGTCTACTCACGAATATAACTTACCCTTTGGAGACAAGTTATGTACTCTTAAACCTCATACTGATTTCTTGAAAAGAACTTTTGAATATAGAGGCGCCAGCTTATATAATAATCTTCCTGCTTGTGCCCGATCTGCAACAAATTTACATGCTTTCAAAAATCACCTTATGTCACTAGACGCAACGTCTCATCTTACATAATTTTTTCAAATCGGGATTTCTAAACTTATATAGGCCCATTCTGTCCCGGGGGGGGGTGTCGGGGTTTCCTTTTTTTCCTTTCTCATCTGATTTTGTTTGTTTATTTTTATTAATTATGTGTAATCGCATGTTAAATTTTAACAATACTTTTTTATCATTATATTGCTAGCATAGTTATGATCATGTCTTTTATCGTTAAGATTGTATAGATTACTCGTGTACACTCATACCTTTTTATTTATTTTTTATTGTTTGCTTGTAAATATAACAGTTCTAATTAGCTTCTTTTCTGGACCCCATGGAAGACCAGCAGTGTCGTGCCTGTCACAGCTGAATATGGGTTATCCAGCCGATTCTATTTTGTTGTTTCTCTCACTCTTATATATGTATGTATTTGTCTTTTTTAATGTATTCTGGATCGGAAAAATAAATACTATACTCTACTAAGCCTCATGCAGGAGATAGGAGATAGGAGATTTCATTTCCATCATCATCATTGTGACTCAATAGATTTTTTTAATGAAGCAACCATGGTTTCCAAATGTATTTTCTTCATAGAATGCAGTGTAATCATCACAGAAAACAGTACAGTTCTATGAATGGGAGCATTCATAACTCGATTAATTATATATCTTAATTAATTAAACAATTATTATAAGCGATATATAAACACAGTGAAAGTAAGTAATAAACAAAGTTTTGCCATATCTTAACCTATTTGAAAATCAGTTCATAGTTCAGGCTTTTCCCTTTTTCGTTCCTTCTCTTTTTTCTCTTGTCGGTCGAGGAATTTAGGAGGGTACAGTGCCCCATCTTTGATGAGAGTGCAGTTAGTAAACCCTGGTACATTATAAACCCCGCTATTCCCGTTTTCCAATGGACTTAGTGGGAAAGATGTGCTTTCAGTTAGGATTTTTTCTTCTTCTGTCTGCACGATTTCTTAATAATAAAACAGTTACGCTTGACACTAAAATAATTATTGATATCAAACAAACATGGCGAAAATGCAGTTAGTACAAGTATGGCGCATCTCCCTATTTTAAAAATAAATTCTTATTGCATTACAAACTTACACGGCTTTCAAATAACTAGATTAAACACAATAAGATGACTGTCAATCATATTTTGCAGTATCTTTGAGACCCCCCACACACTCTGATCATGAAAGAGAGGAAACAGTGCTTTTCCTAATTTTTCTTTTTGTTATCACGAGAATGGTAGCTAATAACTAGTCATCTTTCATACCCCCCCCCCTTCTTTTTCCCCTCTTTTCTCTACCCCCCCCCCTCTCTCTCTTTCTCTGGGCACTTTATTGAATTATTATGTGATGCGCAATCCATATAGCAGTATCAAATTGACAACAGCACTGCTCCAGCGATGCTGTATAATTCAATAGTTAACGTGGATCAATATTCAGTTATCATGGTGATACATTATGTACAGACTCTATCCAGTTCTTTTTTCCATAGATTGATATGAGATACGAGCATGAACGGCGACCAATATTCGATGTCAGAAATTCAAGGTTTACCGCGAGTTCATGCTGCTTGGAGAAAGTCATTCGTTTCTTCATGAAGCGATGCCAATAGCTAATATACAAGATTAGACATTAAGAACATTATGGGAATTATTTTAATTCGAGGTGACCGTTCTTTCCTTCAATATGTGTCGTATTCTTCATTGCAATGATAAAATCTATCATGGTAAATGAGGAGTGACTTTCTGAAGAATTGAAACGAACCTAGTAAGAGTGAAAAGTGAAATTTATTAGCAACATTCGCCTTGTCTTCGATTAATTTGTTTATTATCATTATTTACTATTTAACTTATCGGACGCATCCGAGAATGACGAAACAATACTATACGCCAGGCTTTGCGATCTGAGATGAGAGTTGGTAAATCATGTATTTTTATTATTATTATTGCTACTATTATTATTGTCATATTATTATCATATTATTATTAATATTATATAGAATAAAATACACAATCATAATACTCGCAGTTATAATACATCTGTGAAAAGTAAAGAGTATACAGTCTCAGAAATCAGTGCTTCATAGTTTACCTATCATAGGGAATTCCCTCCCAAATAGTGTTATTGAAAGTAAGAAATTATTACAATTTAAGAAAAGCTGAAAATTATAATTTATCTGTTCACGTGTAAGTATTGTCGTAATGTCTACCACTTATTAATACATTATACCAACTATACATTCACATCTAATTTCTCTGAAGGTTGGTTGGTCTGTCATATGTGGAGTGTGTGTGTTTGGTTTTTAGAGTGTGAAAGTAGGTGTATATACATATTATTTCGATTATTTCGATTTGCTTTTTTATTGGGAATGGGGGAGAGGGCGTATAACGAATTGAAGATTCTGATGTGCTTGTAACGCAATGTAACATTTGAGCGAACTGTACCCACAGAGCCTAAAAGGGATGTTCCAGGCTGGAGATATTTCAATATCTCAATAGAGAAAAATTCATATAGCAAATTGCTGAAAATTTGATCAAAACCGGATAACAAATAACGAAATTAATGAATTTTAAAGATTTGCATCATTCCGGTGAAACAGCTCTAGGCATGTCTTTATGAATATTCATCAAGTGGGCTGATTATGTCATATCCCCACTTGTTCTTTTGTACTTTATTACATGAAATTAGGTTTATTCAAATTTTTCTACCAATGACTTAAACAATTGGATTGAAAACTGATTAAATGCATCAGTTATTGCCGCAACCTATTTCATCATAATGGATACACATCATTTGCAATTATGAAAAAAATGAAACATTAATGATTTCATGCAATAACATCATCAGCCAACCTAATGAATATTCATGACGATGTGCATATAACTGTTCACAAGATATTGATAATATTAAAAATTCAATATTTTCGTTATTTGTTATCCGATTTTGATGAAATTTTCAGCATTTGCTCTGTGAATCTCACTCTGATTAATTAGATATAAATATTTTCAGCCCGGACCATCCCATTAAAGGCCTTTCCTGAATTTCTCTCATTTAATTTCTTAGTATTTGTATTGGCATGTAATGTGTGCGCTATGAACGCCTAGCTTAGCCGGGTACTATAGGAGCGCCTTGAGCACCTAACAAGGTGCGCAATCTAAATAACCTATATTATTATTATATCATGTAATACTTTGCGGTAAATATCTAATACACTGTAAACAAAATATTGGGTATTATTTTAACCAGCACGAGGGTAATTACGTGCCTAAACAAATTTTACCCAAATGCGGAAAGCATAATTATTCTCCAGTGATGCTAAAAACAACCAGCGATTATACTTTAGAACTGAGGCAAAATGTTCATCACACTAGATAAACATGATGCATTTTTACCTAATATATCTTAGAATGTAAGCCAACCAACAAAAAATTATGCCTATGATCAAACTATATATTTCATACCCTAAAGTGGTATAAAAAGTCATAGAATAATAATACATAATCAGTGGTTAATATTCAAATTTGATATAACTGCTGCAATGTATTTGCTTCTAATAATTTATTTGTGGTTTAAAACGCCTATTGCCAGTCTAGTTTAACAGTTAAAGTCTCCAGAAACCAATTTTATTCTCAATCATTTAATTTCGCATTATGTTAGAAATTAAAGGTGGTTTATCGTTAATATTTACGCCAAGACTAGATCTGAGTTTTTCTAGTTTGGGAAATTTAAAGAAGCAAGAATCTTCCTATCCAATTCATAACCGCAAATCAAAATCCGCGGCTCAGAGCAAAAGGGGATATCCCTTTGAAGAATAGTATGTTCCTATAATTATTCTCCTAAGTGTTAAAGCGAAACTTGGTTTAATGTGATTAGATTAATTCCAATTCGAGCCTAACGAAATTTCAGGGTTTTTTTATGGTTTTGCTAATACCTGATAAATTTACCTACAGCATTTGTACAAATTCGACAAGTACTATTCGATATCATTCCTCTTGTATTCATGTGAGTAATTTTTCAGAGCTGTTCTGAACGATTCATTTTTTTTTATTATTTCACGTTACATTACTTATTCACTGGTTTCTATTTACATGTCCGACGGATGCCCATAAATGGTTTGTTAAGCTCTACGCTATTCAGTGCCTTTCCTCAGACTGAACCTCATACTAAAGCTATACACACCAGTGATTTTTCAAGGACTTCACATAATAGAACACTCGCGAACAAAAAGATCGAATTCCAGTAAAGTTGTTTTGCTGACGTCAAACGATGATTCATTGTAAATAGTGGTTGGCCCTCTTCTCCCCCCTCGTTAAACTTTAGTGTTTTGTGCGTCTCGCTATTCATCCTTCGCATCAATGGACCTTTTTTTCTGGAAGCTTTTCAAGCTATTTTTGGATAGTGATCATAGTTAAAATCAATTAGCATATCTATTATAAAAAATACATTCCAAGTGATCTATAAATAGACTATTCCCAAAATGCTATATGAATTTACTAGATTTTGTTATTTCTCCCCCCCCCCCCCTCTCTCTCTCCCTCACACACACACATACACAACTTTAAAAATCGCAGAAGGTTACTATCGCTGAGAAACTTAAGGCTGCAGTCAGTTTCGAGGTAACTTCTCGACATTTTTTCTTGCCTTGAAATCAAAAGTTAAATATTTTGTTACTGATATAAGATTGTGTTTATTGGCCAAATCAAATGAACTGAAATTTACCCTTTTAATGATATTAATGTTTTTGATGAAATAACTCACCTTTTTTCAAAACGGTATCTGGAAAACTAAAATGAATCAAATTTGCACAACATAAACTCAATGCAATCTGGAAAATCGAATCTAGAATTAAGCTACAAATATCTTATGATGTTTGATATTTATAGATACTTATAAAGTTCTGGAATTCAGATAAGATTTGTGCTGCATTTCGATGTTCAAAATCTAATTAAAACATTTAACTCCTTACATTGGAACGAATCGAAACATGGATTTTGAAATAATATTTAACTTTTAAAAATCTCATTTAGGTAGATGAATAGAACTTCTCTTTATTGTTGAAATAAACATTGCCTATGAATCTCGTGTTTTAAAATAAAACTGATGCCTTGAATAGAATACAAATTTTAATGCCTTTTCTGATGGTTGCTAATGACGTCCCCAAATGAATTTAACAAGATGAGATCAAAATCAAGAATGGTAGATTTAGAAGTTAGAGATGGTTTTCAAAGAGGAAGAATGCGATTATAACTGAAATAATTATCTTCCCACTCAGGGATTGGGATCAAGATCATGTGACTCGGTGTAAAAATGGCAGAGGTAAAAGTGGCAAAGGTAAAAATGGCAGAGGTAAAAATTGGCAGAGGTAAAAATGGCAAAGGTAAAACTGGCAGAGGTAAAAATGGCAGAGGTAAAAATGGCAAAGGTAAAAATGACAAAGGTAAAAAATGGCAAAAATAATAACGACAGTGGTAAAAATGGCAGACTGAGGTAGAACTAGCAAAGGTAAAAATGGCAAAGGCAAAACTGGCAGAGGTAAAAATGACAGAGGTAAAACTGGCAGAGGTAAAAATGGCAGAGTTAAGAATGACAAAGGTAAAAAATGGCAAAGGCAAAACTGGCAGAAGTAAAACTGGCAGAGGTAAAAATGGCAAAGGTAAAACTGGCAGAGGTAAAAATGGCAAAGGTAAAACTGGCAGAAGTAAAAATGGCAGAGGTAAAACTGGCAGAGGTAAAAATGGCAGAGGTAAAAACTGGCAGAGGTAAAAATGGCAGAGGTAAAACTGGCAGAGGTAAAGATGGCAGAGGTAAAACTGGCAGAGGTAAAAATGGCAATGGTAAAAATGGCACCGATCATGTAAAGGCCAAGTCCATCCCAGATCTAAGCTCACTCGAAAAGAAAATACTCCTAAAACTTTCAGCCCATTCCATGCTTGGAAATAAGTTTTGTAGTAAAATAGATGCAGGTATTTTTTGTCAAGATTAATCCAATAAAACACATACTCATATCATCCAACTCAAAGGACAAGGTATTCAAATTGATACTGGTGTAAAGATATCGGCTTGGGGGTACTTGACGCACTCCCCCCCCCCCCCAATAAAAAAAAGTTCCATGACCAAGAGAGAAAATACGAAAACAAATGGAAAGGGGCAGAATATAGGAAGGGGAAAATGGTAAAAAGGGGTACCACATTGGCTAAACCCATGTGGTTTATCATCAATCTGGTCCCACTGCTGTTCGATCTTCATGCATACTTTGTATGATACCCCATTAGTCTCATTCTCATTCAAATTAGTGCAATGTTGGTCCAACTTTCACTTTCTCTACCTATCCAAATGTAATTTCATAAACAGTTAATCTTTATACTAAGCATACACTAAATTTATATCAGACAAAATGGGCATAGTCTGACTGGAAATTAGAAGTAATAGGTTAACAGGCAATAGCACAAAATGTTTAGCAAACCATCTGGCAATGGAGTGATTTGGATTAGACCACGTGGGCTAAGACCAACTGGAAATTAGACGGGTTTTTGTAGACCAATTAGCTATGGATATGTCGACAACAAGGAGTCTGGACTCTGTTCATGAATTCCTTTAAGACCACTGAACGCACACGAGACTGTAAAATAAGCAGCGGTAGTGGATGTTTATATAATTTGCTACACTCAACTATGAAAGTGAGGTTTATTTTGGTACTTATAGAAGGAATTATTTTTTAAGCTAAAATACCTTTTTCGGTAGGAAAGGTAAATCAGGGAATATTATCATTATCATCGGATTATTCAATCTACCATACAAATGTCATCATGACCGAAGAAGCGAACGAGAGTAACAAATCTAGTAACCAACGTACTAAAGTTCTTCTTCAGTTTGGACTCGTATTTAGCAGTTCAGAGTCCATAGTGTGTTGGAGTGATAGTCTTTATACCCAAGTGTGATTTTTGGTATGGAAATTACCACCGCTAATTTATCTATCATGAATAAGAAATGTTTGAAGTGGACACCACAAAACTAGGATCAACTTTGCATCTTTCAACATGCGACTAATGTCTTTACTGAAAGAAACAACTTTCCACCTCTCTGAAAATGACTGGGTATTTCTTTTCGTATACAGCTAACGCGTTAGATAACCACGAGATGATAATAAAAATCAAACAATAAAAATAACAATCCTGCAATCCTGCCATTTAAACCACATTTGTATTATTCTCATGGATATGTTAATTTGGAGCGTCAAAAGGAAGCAAGTATTAAAACAAGATTTAAAAGACTGATTGCTTTGAAAGCTCTTGATCAATAATGATATCAACAAAGGTATATCCTTTAATACTTTTCTTATTTCATTTAGTCTAACCGATACGTCTTTTTTCAATGAAATAAGATGACAGCCCAATCACGTTACTTATGGGATAAAATTATTATATTAGCCGAACTTTCAGTATCTGGAATATAATTTGCTGAAGGTTCGATGAAATACTAGGACATATAGGTCGCGGTCGCAGTTAGTGACTGGGATTGAGTTTCAGGACTTTCACACAACACAGGATACTTAAAGACACAGATAAATTAGTCTCTAGCCATTGTTTTTAAATGATGTCATTACCATAGCCTGCTTACATAATCAATATTGCGTGATTTATATCGGGATGATTGACTGACTTTTTTCGCCTACAATAATGTAGATTATCAGAATACCTCGACAAGTTTTATTCTCCAATGATTTAAATCCCAGTCTTTCCCATTTCAATCCAGTGTTTGGCTTACCACAAACCACAGCGGGTAAAAAAAATATTTTGTATCTCTGATATTCCGAGTGTGCGTAAATACAATTTTCATCAATCTAAGTGGTAAAATGACCTTTACAACAATGACACGATGATATCTTGCGAACTTTTCTTTATCAGAATTCAATCTCAAAATGATGCTGTTATAGACTTTAAATAGAACGACATTGATAACATTAGAATTTCAATCATCGTGATTTTGGAATTGTACTAACTTCGAATCAATGCCTTAGTTTGATTTATAATAAAAGTGATTTACCATTTATAATTATCTAAATACAATATATTCTCTCTCTCATTGTGACTTAAAAGGCATACTCAATCAACCCAACGAATCTTTTTTTTTTGCTTTCGTCTGCATTATTTTTATTAAAGGGGAAATATTTATATCTCAATAAATAGAGTAAAATTCACAAAGCAAAATGCTGAAAATTTGATCAAAATCAGATAACGAATAATGAAGTTATTGATTTTTAAATATTTGCATTATTCCGGTGAAACAGTTCTAGGCATGTCTTTATGAACATTCATCAGGTAGGCTGAGGATGTCATAATCTGCACTCGTTCTTTTGTATTATATGAATAAGGTTTATTGAAAAATTTTCTACCAAGAACTGAAACAATTGGATTGACAACTGATTTAGTGCATTAGTTATTTATTGCCGCAACTTATTTTATCATAATGGAGACACATCATCTACACAAGTATGAAAAAATGAAACATTTATTATTTCATGTAATTACATAAGAAAAAGGAAAGTGGGGATGTGACATCAGCCCATCTAATGAATATTCATGACGATGTGCATATAATTGGGGGGGGGGTGTTTCATGAACGGACTAGTCGGACGTTTTATCCGACAATTCCCATTTTTCCGACAGTTACCATAAGAACAGTGCCTCTCAGCCAATCAAAATCATGGAACGATGTCAGATCTGACAACTTGTCGGATGAATATATTGATGAAAAGCTCCCCTGTTTTCACAAAATATTGATAAACTTTTAAATTCAATAATTTCATTATCTCTTATCCAATTTTGATAAAATTTTCAGAATTTTGCTTTGTGAATTTTACTCTATTTACTTAGATATAAATATTTTTCAGCCTGGGCCATCCCTTTATTCACGATTTCAAGTAATTTTATCACATAATTGCTTTTGACCTATATATAATGAACGTGTTGCAAGTAGACTGACACTGATAGGCAATAGGGATTAATATAATTGTTTAAATCTGTGTCTGTTTAACTCACTGTATTTAAAGCCTTACAACTGTGTAGGTCTACTTTTGTAATGTTGTATCCACCACCCTATTCCCTATACGCCCTACATCCAAACTACACTCCCCCCCCCCTTTTTTCCATATATTTCATTCCCCCCCCCCCCCCTCTCTCCCTTTCTTGTGCATTTTTTCCCTCTTACTCTCTCAAACCACATTCTCATACATGTTGTACCCATTCAGCGATGTGACACTGACTGGAAATGCGAGTTTTTGACGCCACTATCCCACGTTGAACACGTTTGCAATGATGGCAAAGGATTTGTCACTATGGTCTAAACGTATTACGGCCTGATTCCTTCGTGATGAGCGCACTTCTTAAGATTTACCTTTTCTCCTTAATTGATTTAATATGATTGGGGGAGACATGCTTCTCTTGTTTTCATCTGGTGTCTGTCACTGAACAGAAAGCGTTTAATGTGGGCTTCGATGTGGGTTGCATTGTTTTGTTGTTTCCCGTAAAAGAGTTTTGATGGGTATTTATTTAAGTAATACGTATTGTGATATTTTGCAAATTCACCTTTCGTATTTTGTTGATATTGCGTCATAGGAGAATAAAGTATGTGATGTCAAATCAGTCAATAAACATGAACCCATTTTCATGGGATTTATCAAGGCTTGCATATCTCATACCAAGTATTATAATTTATGATAGCCGATTACAGTCACATTATATTCCAACATTGTGAAAAGGAAAATCCATATTTTGTTGTTTTTCCCTCTCTCCCCTTCTGGGCCTTTAACTTTCTCTTTCTTTCTTCCCCCTTTTCTCACACTCAGGCCCCGCCTCTCCCATACCCCTCTCTCTTTCTCGTCTCATTCCCATACTGTCCGATTCTCACAAATTTTTGTCCCTGAAGACCTGTACACTATACCCTTCAATGATGTGGTGATATAAAATGACGAACCACACTCCTTGTTGGGATAACAACAGATTTGTCGGATGCCAGTTGCGACTATAGCAACCAATTCCAGTGGGAATGGGGCGGAAGAAGAAATTGAGTTGTGGGAGTACATCCTAAGATAAGCGATGACCCTCCAAACAAACAGACAAAAACAACAGCAAACTTAGGAAACTAAATGCGTATTGATTATTGTCTACGGTTCCCTCCTGCGCCGTTTCACGTTTGAGAATGATGACTTGCTTCATCATTCTAGAAGCGATTTAGATCCGGAGAGTGTTGGGTTTTAGGGGTGAGCTTGATAGATTTAGTAGATACAGATACTCTACTCTATTCGCCCATGCATCACTCCGCAAGAGTGTATAGGGATCGCATGGGGGAAGCTAATGACCCCTTTACTCATTCTAATGAGGGAATTGAGTTAATCTGGCTTAACCTATTTAAAAATAATTTTGTATAGGTTACCAATGTTTTCCTACTGTGATTCATCAACAGATATCTTCGTAATGTTCACAAATAGGAGCAGATGACGTTTCAAATCGTAATGAATAAGACAGTGTGTGTTCATACCATCAAAATAATTCTTTGGACTAGTTGTAACTGGCCATAAATAAATTGCCGAGATGGTGATGAGGTAATCGAGGGATCCCGTACTTTGGAGGCCCATGAACGGCATATGGGAGATGTTGGTTAGGTTAGTGATTTCCCTATGGCAGGAGATTCCCTAGCCCTAATAATCAAAAATAATAATGAGTGGCAACCCCCACCCCCCCCAAAAAAAAAAAAAAAAAAAAAAAACTGTAATAAATTTTTCGCATATCTTCTCCTCCGCCTAAAATAAAAAATGATAATAAATAAATATATATATATATATATATTTCACATGAAAACCGAGAGAGAGAGAGAGAGAGAGGGGAAGCAAATGTAAAAAATGATCAAGAGTGATTCTCTGGCCTGGTGCCTTCTCATTGTGTAGTCCGATGGTGTGGGTTCTAACTGGATCGGCTACATACGAGGCTGGATGGGGGTAACATGTTAGCATTTCAACCCTACAATCTTACAATCACGTATTGAATTCTCTTGAAACGATAAATAAAGAATAAACTATTCGATTACATTTTGTCAAGACATACTACATCACAAAGACGCTGCTCTATATATATGCACAACATTTTCAATGACTGTCTTGATCAGACTCCTGAGTTCACATCTAACGCTGATATCTGTCATCACGGATAGCGCAGGATATTTTGATGGGGGCGAAACAAATTTGGCATATTTTTTAATTGAATTAATAATATGATTACTACATTACAATACTCCCTCTCATCTGTGTACACATTTCTTCTTTATTTATAATATCTCCACCCTGTATGTAAAAAGCCTTTATTATCTACATTCTCACCCTCTGTTTTGCACTCTTTAAGTTATGATATATGAAGATGGGTAAAATATTCTACAAATACTTTTTCATTATCATTATCTTATTATCATCATAACCATCACAATCAACACTATGATCTTACAGAAAATCAGTTGATCATGATTCTTTTTCATATTGTAATTTTCAATTCTTATTCTCTTGCGGTCAATGTCAATAGACTCTTGTCAAATTAGAGTAGATCTTATCCTTAATTTCTTTTGGATTCTTTTTCCAGAAAATATTTCAGCTGAGGCGAAAAATATAAATTGGAGAAGATCTTTTTGTTTAAATATTGAAATATACATATCAATCTATTCATTTTCAACAATTTCATGTCAGTCTGTCTCCTGTATCTCTATAATTGTATCATTGAGGATAAAATTAATAAAACAAATCTAAACAAGCTGTCTTATCACAAGAGGAAAAAAGATTATCAAATGCGAAGTGTTGGCTGAATAAAAAAATACTTCCGGCCAAAATATAAAACATCGATCTATCCATCTTAACTTTCTTGCTAACCGCTACATCAAAGTTCCCTCGAGTAGCTTTGAATCTCAAAAGAAAACTACATTATATATACCTTTCAAGAGCAAATATGCATTTCCAAAATTAGAGGAATTGTACGAAGGAAACGACGAAAAGAAATCGACTCAGGCCTTCGGGCATGGAGAAGGAGAAAAATGGATGGAATTCTAGCAAACATAAAATAAGTTGGTTTTTCTTTCGGGCAGAAAAAAATCCGTTGTCAAATTGGTACGGATTTAGACGAAATTCAGTCTGACCGGAAGTTGATGTTTGCAACAAAGGATGATACAAATGTTGTGGACTGAGACATTTTGAAATGATGAAATACTTACTCCCATCAAACCTCAACTTCCCGACTCATGTAAACATTAGAAATATCAGACAAGAGATTTCCGTCCAAAATTAAAGTGCTCCTGAAGTAAAACTTCCGGATGTATATATTTTTTTATTCTCGATTTCCTTATGATGTAATCTAGGCTGTATTCGTGCCATTTATTGTGGGTGAAAGACGAAGTCATGAAGCAAATTACATATTATGCTAAGTGACATATACATTTTTGTGTATTTTCTGTATCTTCTGTATTTTTTTCACTTTCCTCTTCTTTTTTAGTTCACTGATTGAAAAGTCAGAGGAGCATCGATCGATCAATCGATTGATTGATTGAGTGAGTGAGTGATTTGTTAATTGACTGACTGAATGATTAGTTGATTGATTGATTGATCGGTCGATTGATTGCTGATTGATTGATTTTATTCGTCAAGAATATCACAGGATTAAATTAAGAATACCTTGACAGGATAACTCGTGAAAACCGAGTGGCTTATTGGGGTCCTAAAACTAGTCGGTGATGAGGAAAAGAAAGCATCAGGACTACATTTACAAAAGAAAATAACTACATGTACCTCACAATTTACAAATGCATCAACATGATCAAGTTCCATTGCGCGTTCTGATCCCCCCCCCCCCTCCCTGCACTTCAATACACATGTTGCTTTAGCTCATGAATATGATCTGATTTGATTTGATTTATTCATACTCCACTTTCACAACAGCATAATGATACAAACACTGCCAGACAGATAATAATATAACAATGTTTATGACAGTGACGACAAGTGGAGAGCACTATGAGGCTTGTGTGAAGTAGACCCCCCCCCCCCTTCAATTGACATAATATATATAGATAAATGTTTTTTTTGGCAATCAATCAATCAATCCCAGAGTCATTATTAAAGGGGGTATTGTTCATTAAGCCAGCATATAAATCATAATGATGATGATGCACAGCACTTGTATAGCGTCATATATCTGTCAAAGACATTCAAAGGCGCATTGGAGGAGGCAGCGAATTTGGATCGCCAAGAAGGGCGAGCAGACAGAACTGTGACCCGCAGGTCTCTCCTCCCGAAAAACTGGTTGGAGAATGCAGGTGGACCACAACACCGGGTTTCCCCCCTACTCTTATTAGAATAGTGCAGTGGGTTCTTAACGTGCAAAGGTGGTGATTCTCCTCTACAAGGGGCCTCCATTTAATGTTCTATCCGAGGGACGGAGTGTTTTCCATTGTAACATAGCCTGCATCTATGAAGCATGGGAGAGACGTTTACACACAACGCACTAGCTTCAGTCATCCGCCCGGGATGGACTCGAACCCACGATCTTTGGTTCTACGGGCAAACGCTTTAGTGACTGAGCCAACTTCGCTCTCTATAATATAGGTATTACATCGATATCTTTTTGTTATAACTTTTGAAACAAGTTAATGAAAGGCAGGCGCGATTCTACGGGAGGGGGTGGTGGGAGGGGAGAGGGAAATGGACAACAAAGTAAAAAAACAATTGAAATATCAAGGGGGGCGATCGTCCCATGCATGTTCTCAGGATCAAAGCTCTGTTTAGCAATAATTCGGACGCACTGTATATACTGATTATAGATAGATAGATAGATAGAGGTGGAGGGCTACTAGCCACTTGGTCAATATAGTTGCCCACCTTCACCATGCTGCCTATGATAATAAACCAATGCCGCAAATTTATCGAGTCCCACTCGGAAGCCCCGCCAAAAACCCGTCTGAGGATTCTGCAAACTAGCTATAGTATACCACAAATGCTAAAATAAAGGCTCAGTTAAATTCTATCAAAAAATATTTATTCCATATTCTGTCTGTCTCCCCTCCCCCCCCCCCCCCCCCCTCTTCCTCCCCTTCTCTCTCTACCCCTCTTTCCACCTTTCTCTTTCTCTCCGTACATTTCTATATCGCCCCACTGTACTACCCCCCCCCCTTCCCCTCCTTCTTTCCTCTCTCCCTCTCTTTCTCTCTCTCTCTTGTCCATAATCACGAGGTCACAAAAAACATTATTACACTGCCACCACTTCCAGTGATTCTTCAATCATGTATATATGTATGAAAAAAGATACAGAGTTATGGAATGTGCCAAAGCTGGCGCTCTTCTACTAATTGTCATCTTCTGAAATAAATGCTCCGCAGTTGTCTTTTGCGTTTTTACCATGATAGTTTTCGAGTGAATAATAATATTTAAAGCAACTTATCTGAACTGCGCATTTAAGTTTATGCGATATAAATGTCAAGATCACGACCTTCTCCTTTCAATTCATGACCTTATTGACAGTGATCATCAAAGAAGGGTTCCGTGACATATGCTCCGGCGACAATTGCTCCTATAGAAAATCTGCACGTGAAGCCCAACATAAAATCTAACCTCCTTAACTAAATAATCTCTAATCACCTTATTTGCCCTTTTCTGAACCAAAGACTCTGTTACAATCCTAACTCGAACTCTATGCCCTCTGAGAAATCACGATCGGAGCAAATGTCGCAGGAGAAAATGTTGCCTCAAAGATTATGAATTAGGGAGTATTATTAAGATCACAATGACAGCCATATGTTGGTGAATTCATTGACTATTATTATTATTATTTTGTTTGGCGTCACCTGTGCCTGGGAGGCGAAAAGCGAGCTGAATCATTATGACCCGCAGGGCTCTCCTTCCGATATAACTGATTGGGGGGAATGCAGGTGGACCACTACACCGCGGTTTCCCCCTTCTCTTATACGAATAGTGCAGTGGGTTCTTAACGTACAAAGATGGTGACTTTCCTCTACACGGGGCTTCCATTTACCATCCTATCCGAGGACGGAGTGTTTTCCATTGTAACATATAGCCTGCATCTATGAAACATGGGAGAGACGTTTACACATAACGCAATGACTTCAGTCATCCGCCCGGGGTGGACTTGAACCCACGATCTTTGGTTCGACGGGCAGACGCGTTACCGACTGAGCCAACAATGCTCTCGATGAATGTTAGGTCCAAGCACTAACCAACTTATTTGACAACGTGATGACGTTCGTTACCATAAAAAGAAAAAAAAAATGTTCGGTGGTACAATCACTTCTAAATATATCCATACAACCTAAGCAAAAAAAGGTTGGCCAACCCGGTTACAATTTGTCGGCACTCGTGTTTTCTGACAACCATCTCCATGGTCTTGTTGCATAAAAGTAAATTTTATTGTAACTTTGCCATCCAATGGTAATTACCATGGTAACAATGCTCAACAACCAATCAAAATCAAGGATTCAATGAAAAATACCATTGAATGGCAGAGTTCCTATAAGAGTAACTTTTATGCAAAGTGGCCCAGACCTTATTGGATTTCAGCAACCACCAAAAAATAAATTTGATATTTAAGTTACAGTTGCCAAAACTAGGGAAAACAATAACGCTTAGCTTAGTATAAAAGGGCCGAAACGGCTTAGTTACTAGACATTACCGTGATTACATGGCGAATTACTGTAAATGCACTGTCTTAAACAAATTTCTGAACGACATTTGCTAATGCACGCCTTTTAACACTTACTGGAATAAAATTAGAATACCTGACTGATTCTTGCAGCGTGCTTCCAATTTTCCTTTAAAATATCAGAACGTTTTTGTGTCCAAAAATAACCAGGATAGCTAAATCGATTTCCATTAAATAAGTAGTATCCAGTAGCCTGGAGGAATACTTTAACTCTTCTCGTCAAAGGTTGAAAAGAAGATGATAATCTAAGAGGAGTTTAAGGTGATATAAAAGAGAGGATAGGGATATCATCTTCCCCTAAAAATAAGATAGCAACGACAATCTCGTCAAAAATAGATATAAACAGAAAACATACCCCCTCCAAACGATCGAAATGAAGCCAAAAAAGAAGAGAGGGAAACTTCCCATAAAGTCTCTTAAGTATGGGAATTCATTTTCCAACAAAAAATGAACAAAATGACCTAGAAAATCAATAACCTCCCTTTTCACCTTTCTACTAAAGAAACTTGTAAAAAAATGCTTAACCGTCGTCCTATCGGAAGCGGGCGCATATATTCGTAATTCCAAAGCTTCGTTATTCCGAAGGGTCGGATATTTCGAAGGCTCGTTATTCCGAAGGTTCGTATTTCCGAAGATTCGTTAGTCTGAAAACGAAATGATTAACGAACGTTATTTCGTTTTCGGACTATTGAACCTTCGGAATAACGCCACAAAATAATGTTCGGATTAACGAACATCGAGGTATAAGCAATTTACGTGTTTCGGAATTACGAACCTTCGGAATTAACGAAGTGTAACCGGAAGCGGGTATGCGCCCTTCTATACCCACCCCTCTATCCCCCCCAAAAAAATTGGCCTATTTTTTTAAGATGTGAACTTTCACTTCCCTCTTCTTTTTTTTTCATCTCCCCTTCTTTCTTTACGTTCTATCGCTTTAGAATAACCGGCCAGGCACGATAGCATCCCGATAGGAAAACGGGTTAAGAAGGATGTGGAGGCCCTGATTACCGATAAATATCGGTAGCGATATCCTACGTCCAGCAACCATGAATCGTGATTTTATTTTTGCCAGCCGAGGGGGAGAGGGCAAGTGCCCCTTCCCCATGCACACCCCCCCCCCACGTAGTAGCGCCACTGTTTATCCAAAGATAAACTATACAAAATCAGATCAGAGTTGACAGTTTAAATATATATCATCTTTATTCGCCAAATAATATACAAACCAAAGTCTAGAATTTGTGGCATAGAAGATATGAGATAACAAGAAGAGCGCATCTTTTTGACGAAACGTATCAGTTGAACAAGGGTGTGTGTGTGTGTGTGGGAGGGGGGTATGTGAGTGTGATAGCTATTAAATAGCATGGGCTGTCCTCTATAAAATGCATATGACATCAATAGCTATAAAAGCGTGGGTGAACCTAGTAAGGAGGTGCAGCGTCATCTTATAAAGGTGACGCTGTTTTCAACAGGTTCATAAAAGGTGAAGTTGCATCAAAAAGAAAAAAAAGAAGAAGAAAAGAAAAGGTCATCGGTTATGAGGGAGTGGAAAGCGATGTTATGAATGTGATGAAAATCCATTTAACCTCTTCTCCCCCTCTTTCGGAATTTAGAAACATCGCGAATGAAATACACGCACAAATGGTATAAGGGTCATTAATACTGGATGATAATTTAACTAAATTTTAATTAAAAACGGCAGGAAAAAAATCAGCAATAACATTGATAAAAATGTCGGCGAAATGCTGACGACAATAGCAACGTCAAAACTGATCATGAGAATGGTAATGATTAGATTTTTCTATCATCATCATTTTTTTTCGTTTTGATTACCAGTCTCTCATTACTTATCATATCCCTTTTTGTTCTCTCTTTCTCCCACACACCTACCATTTTTTACACACACGCACAAACATCTCTTATGAATTGCGCCACCTTTGCTGTCTGATTGAAAGATACACGTTTTAGGCTAAGGTAAATGAACATTTCTTTAAATTTGTTTTAATCATTAAATGTACATAATTATTTAAGAGCCCTTTTTAGACCATTATGTTTGTTGAAATACTATCTTAATGAATTTTAAGACCAAGATCATTCAGAGTAAAAAAGAATAAATGACACGTTGTTTAAGCCTGTCACTCTAATAACAAGTTGTTTAAACTTTTTGTAATTGTGTAAACATTTTTAACAATTTGTTTAAAAGTTTAAAAAGTTCTATAAAAGTTAAAAAGTTGTTTAAACCGTGGTTTAAAAAGTTTTGATAATAGTTGTTCAAGTGACGGGCTTAAACAACCTGCTTAATTAAGATTTTAAACAGCATTTTACATGAATTACCTTTTATTCAAATGCTCCATCCATCCAAATCATAATGATCCTTTATTCCAAATTGAGACATACAACCTAAAATTAATACGAGGGTGATAATAGGGTCGATATGTGATATCTAATAATCTAATTTGATGTTTATATCATGCTCATAACACACGTCATCGAGAGTGACTTAGTATTCGGACATTACCACGCTAAAACGATCACTGTATATTGCATGTTTTGCAGGATTTACAATCAATTATAATTCACCTACGTCAAATGGGTATATACTTTAATGAATATTATATTAGAAATAGCAATTATTATATTAATTGATTGTATATTTTAGATTTAAGAAACCTTTAGTACTGAGAAACTATAAAGGTCACTTTCACCGAAATAAACTTCAGTAAGTAAATAAGATGTTTGCAGACGTCGCCGTTGATTGGTTCATTGAGTCATGTGTTCAAATGGATAAAGCTACTACATTGTCATTTCAAGTGCGATAGGTACAATATTTCCACGCCCATGACGTCATTTCTGGCTAGGGGAAGATATTTCATTCTAATCGGGCTGTTAATATAATGTTAATATTTTGCATATTTTTATCATGTATCTTGCCATCTGTAACTCGTAACACATTTTCGTATTTTTACCTTGTATTTATTCCTTAAAGGGAATGAAACCTATGGAACAAATAGGCTTGTGTAGAAACAGAAAAATCAAAGAATAAGAATAAAGAAAGTTTGAGAAAAATCGGACAAATAATGAGAAAGTTATGAGTCTTTGAATATTGCAATCTTTAATGCTATGGAGATCCTCCCATTGGCAATGCGACAAGGATGTGTGATGTCACTGATGAACAACTTTCCCTTTGGTGGACTATAAAATACCCTCAAAATGTCTCTTTTTGCTTTTTCTTACGATGATACAAACTCTTTATCCATTATATATTCTTAAAAAATATGTATTACATGCCCTCATGTAGAAAGAACACATTATCTATGGATAGATGTGATAAAAGAGGCAATTCAAGTGAAATATATACTAAAGTAATGGGGAGAGTTGTTCATCAGTGACATCACACATCTTTGTCGCATTGCCAATTTGCTATCTCCATAGCAATAGTGATCGCAATATTCAAATGCTCATAACTTTCTCATTATTTGTCCGATTTTTCTCAAATTTTCTTTATTCTTATTCTTTGATTTTTCTGTTTCTACACAAGCCTATTTGTTCCAAAGGTTTCATTCCCCTTTAATGTCCTGTTACTATGTTTTTCGTGCATTGTATGTATTTTAATGCTGATCAGGCCACTCATATGCGAGAATAAATAAATAATAAAAAATAGATATCACATGAATATATTTTTCAATTTACTGATGTATGATATCATATTTCCTTAAATCGAGTTAACATGATTAACTTCTTTCAATAAAGTTTGAAATTATATTAAATGTAATGAAAACAGTAATATTATTTTTATTATTAATGTACTTTTATCATGTCCAGAATGCAGAACAATAGGCAATGCAAATAGATAAAAAAAATGGTGTTCACTTTACCATCGATGTTCAGACTGAATGGGAAAGGAAAATTAAAAATAAATTAATCAGTTATCATAGCCACTATGTATTCTGCCCAAACCAGCGCTTTGGCTTAGGAGTGCAATAAAGGTGCAATTTTGCAGGAAAGGGTGCAGAGCGAATATTCGGTTACACTTCGTAATTCCGAAGGTTCGTGATTCCGAAACACGTAAATTGCCTATACCTCGATGTTCGTTAATCCGAACATTTGTGGCGTTATTCCGAAGGTTCGATAATCCGAAAACGAAATAGGGTTCGATATTCCGAAGGTTCGTTAGTCCGAAACGAAATAAGGTTCGTTGTCCCGAAGGATCGTTAATCCGAAAACGAAATAGGGTTCGTTGTTCCGAAAGTTCGTTAGTCCGAAAACGAAATAAGGTACGTTAGTCATTACGTTTGCGGACTAGCGAACCTTCGTAATTACGAACCAGCGGAAATACGAACCTTCGGAATAACGAAGCTTAGAAATTACGAATGTATGCAGAATATTCGAGCATAGTTGCACCGCGCCAGACTTACTGCGGGTGGTTGGGGTGCAAGTTTGAACCTCGCGTATAGTATAGATTCCTGTCGTACTTCGTTCTTATCAAACTGCTCGCAAAGTTGAACCTGCTCAGCAAAAAAAAAGAAGCCTTTTCTTGTATTATGGAGTGTGAGCAGGGGCGTCGATCCATTTTTCAGATTGGGGGGGGGGCAAAATCATGAATCAATTTTCCAAAGGCGCTCGATCACTGAGACAAAACAAATAAACACACACACACATATGCATATATATATGTGTACATATATATATATATACACACATTATATACATATCACCAGCAGATATTTCGATCTGCAAAAAAAATTGAGTTTAATAAAGAACAAGGTATACATGTAGGTGCTGATATGGGAAAAATTTCTATAATTATGTACCCCCACTAATATTTTAAAAAAATGAAAATATGGAGAAGGTTCAAAATAATATATCTAGCCCTGACACAGAATATATGATCTGAGAGTGGAAATCCATACCGAAATATGGCTTAATTACGTCAAATTTTCGAGCAGGATCTAGTGCGTGCAATCGGTTTATTTAGTAAGTAAAGGGTCTGTAAGTCTAGACTAGTCGAACTATTAGCATATCCATAGTAAAATCTAAAAAGAACAAACCGGAAGTCTCGACAATATATTGTTATTTTTGGTGGGGGTATACATTCATTTGGAACTCTTTCCCTATTTTGCACCTATCAGAGAGGTGAAAAATGCGCCTTTCTAAAAAGGGACAAATTAGGTTCACCCTATAAAGGTGCGCCTAGTGTGACATCCGCAATTCCGAAGCTTCGTTATTCCGAAGCTTCGTTATTCTGAAGCTTCGTTATTCCGAAGCTTCGTTATACCGAAGGTTCGTATTTCCGAAGGTTCGTATTTCCGAAGGTTCGTAATTCCGAAGGTTCGTTAGTCCGAAAACGAAATGAAGTTCGTAATTCCGAAGGTTCGTTAGTCCGAAAACGAAATGAGGTTCGTAATTCCGAAGGTTCGTTAGTCCGAAAACGAAGTGAGGTTCGTAATTCCGAAGGTTCATTAATCCGAAAAAAAATGAGGTTCGTAATTCCGAACATTCGTTAGTCCAAAAACTACATGATTATCTAACCTTATTTCGTTTTCGGACTGACGAATCTACGAAACAACGAACCTTATTTCGTTTTCGGATTAACGAACCTTCGGAACAACGAACCTTATTTCGTTTTCGGATTTTCGAACCTTCGGAATAACGCCACAAATGTTCGGATTAACGAACCCTTATTACGTTTTCGGATTAACGAACATCGAGGTATAGGTAATTTACGTGTTTCGGAATTACGAACCTTCGGAATTACAAAGTGTAACCGTGACATCAGGGGAGTGTTTCATCAACATTTTCATCCGACAAGTTGTCAGATCTGACATCTTTCCATGATTTTGATTGGCTGAGAGCCACTCTTCCTATGGTAACTGTCGGATAAAATGGGACTTGTCGGATAAAACGTCCGACAAGTCCTTTCATGAAACGCCCCCCTGGTCTGCACATTTAAGGGTGCAAAGTTGAACCTATTGTTCTTACTGTGTAAGACTACTTCTTTCAGATTTCTTTTTTTCATATCGATAAATTGGATGATTTTCAACATTAACTGTATCATTATGTAAAATTACTCTAAATATATTTAAGCGCATTGATTTTAGAACTCATATCCCTCTCTCTGTCACGCACACACATGCACAGACTAGCGCAATTATTGTTCTGATAGCAATTAAAAATCAGTCCTAAAGGCAAACACATTAAAGAAAAATGCCAGTTCTGGTAACGATCTCAAAATGACTTTCTCATTAAATCAGTGTTTACTGCAACTGCTGGAATTTCTTTTTGAGTGATATTCCAACTAATAATTAGAGAGGTATACTAAAGAAATGAAAGAAAGACAGGTTAAGTAATGTGTGTTATGCGCATGATCTTTCAATAGGCTAATGTCAAATATTTTAAACAAAAACACATTTTTTATTAATTCGGTACCTTAACCTTCTCATCTAAACACATCCGTTAACTTTTCACACATCTCTAACCCCTGATATCCATTAGATAAACAAAAATGAAAAAAAGTCAATGACTGCTGCACCTCTCTCCGCATTTCCGTATACATTGGAATATTATAATCTTCCTATTTTTGCATCGGATCTCGATAAAATTTGCATTGTAATGCTTGTTTGATTTTGTATATTATCCAAATTAACTTTTTTACGGTCATGTCCTGGCGAATCACTGCAAGCACATCACGACTAAGTGACAGTTATACGAGTCAGACACAATGATTAGAGTCAGTATATAGTCACAATCCACCGTATACGAGTGAGAACCAATTAGCACGACTTATCGTATACGAGTCAGAGCCTATATAATGACGACTCGCCACATTAGAGTCAGAGACAGTAATCACGACTCACCGTATACGAGTCAGAACAAATAATTACGACTCGTCGTATACGAGTCAGAGTCTATAATCACGACTCGTCATATAGAACCAGTCATCACAACTCACCGCATACGAGTCAGAGTCAATAACCTTCGAGAATGTTTAGAATCATTGATGATATAAAAAAAGTACATTCATTTATATTTTTTATATTATTTCTGCAACTATTGCTTGAGAGATAAGTTCACAATAACATTAATTCGTCTTGATTATTACGTATCTAAATTATATCAAAAATGCAATTTATCGGTTTAATTCCACCAGGAAATCAATATAATATAAAGCGTATATGAGCATTAGTAAATCAATCTTTATGACAGCTGGTACCATGTACCCCCTTTGACGTATTTTGAAATGAGTAGGATTTTACATGAATCATTTAATTCCATATTCCATTCTGATCAGGTGAAAATCTTACATCCGACTCATGGGCCTATATAATAATCCCAAGAAATTTGCAACCTATTGCAGCTGAAATTACCAGCACTGAATTGAACAGGTTGCTTTTAGCTTAGGCGTATCGGCAAAAATAAAAAAAATAGTTGTTTCTATCTTAAATCAATACGTGTAATTGATTTTTTTTAATTTCTTGTTTTGTCTAAGAGATAAACAATGGTAGTTGATCAGATCTAGGTCAAATACCAGACCAATCTTTTAATCATTTTTAACTCACATTCTCATTTTCAAGCCAATAGTCGTGATCTATGTTATGAGACAGTAAACAAAAATCACCCCCTCTCTCTCTCTTCGTTTGCGCTGTCAATATATTACATTTTTAAAAAGTTGCATGAATCGTAATCGAACGATTTGCCGAAATCTATCACTTAACCAGTTATTTTAGCAAGCAAGACGATTTCCTAACAACCGATACTGATTAATGACTTGAAGCTATTTTGAGATGAGGATGGTTCATACAAAATAATAATAAACATTATTCAGGACTTTACTAAGAATTACAAGTACATACCGGATTGATGGACGAGGACAACATTTAAAAACCAACACTCGTCAACTCTCTTTGGCCCGTATTCTGAAGTCAGGTTTAAAGTTGTTTAAAGTATGGGAAGCCAAAAGTATTCGATTTTTATTACGTTGTATGTTTCTTATGTTTACTGTGCTCCTTCCTGATTCATCGATGGTGAAGACAATCATCTATTTATACTTCCTAGACAATTATGAATGATTTCAGAGCCAAATGAGCTGAAATATGATATCTCTACCGTTAGTGATTTATGTAACAATTGGCTATCCATACTTAAACCACAACTGTAAACCTGAGTTTAAGTAACCCAACTTCAGAATACTGGCCTTTGTCATAGGTAAAACGTCACGTTAGCTCAAGTATGACAGGTCACAACCGCGCGCGCAACCAATCATAAGGATCCACTCCGACACCTTGTAATTGTATCCTTTACTCTTCTGTAATTTATGTAGTTTTAATTCTCATTAATATACAGTATTTCTGTAAATTGTAACAAATCTATCAATCCTAATAATATGGTGTCATATATTTCGCATACCTTAGTCATTAACCAACTAACGCCACCATACTATACATATTTGCCTTTGCCATTCGTACATATGCCACTCTAACGCTTCTCACAGTAACAATCACATTAATCCGCTATCATATTTTGATACGAATTAAGATAACCAATACAATGTATTTCATTCTTACATAATTATGGTATAGGAACATGTTTCTTGTATTTTTTACCGCAAGTATATTAGCAATTTGCAAGAAATCACAAGGAGAAAGTTATCTTGGAAAATGATATGATATGATAGAAATAGGAAACATAAAAATGTTCTATGAAATATCAATCTCACATAAGCTTTCAAAGGCATGTGAGAAAATGTGTTTAGGTGTTTATATTGGATTTCAACCAGTAGATTTACCGGGTCAAACTCGTAAATACGTCATTGATTTTAGATAATAGTTTTCAAACAGCTATATTAATGTTATAACCTTCCAAATCTTAAAGCTAGTACTTTTTTCGTTTTTAATATATCATTTATTTATTTATTGTTAAAGAAAGAAATCAACATCGTTGCTAAAGCATCAATGGTCAAGAAAAGTTGCACGTTAAGATCCCGAACTGAGAGTTGTCATGGGTACTCTGCTCAATTAATCAAATTTCTAATTGTATAAAAGCTACTCATTAGTCTTCATCATAGTTGTTCATATCCTGTTGCTATACTAAGGCCTTTTGTTGAGACATTTATCTACATTTGCCACACTCGACCCAAGTGAGGAAAGTGATTACCCTGAATAGATATAATCCTTGAAATGCAAATGCGCGTTCTATGAAGCTAAGCTATTATGAATGAAAGTTTCCTAAATTTCAGCATCTAGTGTGAAGCGTCACAAGTGTAAAAAAAAACAGATGTGCGTCCCATAAAAAAACAAAACCGAGAATTATCGATGGGTTATTATAACTTCATGACAAACAGGATAGATAAATTGCCTATCATGTAACGCTTAGAGTCCACTCTTGCATCTGGCAAACTTAGATGATTCTTCTTGAGTTATGAGTGGGCAAAATCAAATTAAATAAATAATACCAAAATGTCACTTGACGGACCGCGGGTGGTATCTGAATTTCATAAAGAAAAATGTCAAAAAGAGTTCCTGATATCTGTTTTCTTCTTTGATACGCCAATCGATAAACTAATCAAGGAGTAATTATCTTTCTTTGAAATAATGCTACTTTTCCATACATTCTTTCAACAAATGCGTTTCCACGGATTACCTACCAGAGCTAACACATTAACAGAAGACTGGTTGGTCGTCAAAAAATAAAGCCTATAAGATTTCTTCATTAAAAGGAATGATTGAAATTCATCATTACCAGATCAAGGAACGGATATTAATCTTTAGAGACGTGTAATATTCTCATCGAAGTTTAGATACCTTTCGGTAAAATGAGATTGTTTTACTTACTCATGCGTGAATCAATAACCATTAAAGTTCTATCTGATGAAAGAGGAAACTCTAAGCTATACAATCAATCTTCTGACAACTAAATTCAATTTTTTTCACTCGATAAATATAACACGTATACAGGTAAATAAGAAATACATAACGACAAGAAAGAACAAAACAAAGTAACGAAGGTGATAATACAGTAAATAGTGTACAAAACAGATTTCGAGTGTGGACTTGAAATCTTAGAAGTTCCAGCCCAGTAAAGAAAGAAAAAGAAGGGATACAACTAGAATATTCAAAGACAAAGCATAAAAGGGAAAAACACACATTAACAAAGTTAGAATGACGTGCTTGCCTTTCTAGGAAAATGATAGAAAAGGGTAAAGGACTAGCCTATGTGGAGGGTCACAGAAAATCGACAGGTGAAATTAGTGAGAAAAGTGTAGGAGAAGGGCAAGCACAGAAATTGTAGTCATGTTACAATTACTTAGTTGTTATTGGATGCGAACGTTGTTAACAGAATTTCTTTGTAATAACATTGAAAACTATCAAGGGATAAACTGTTTTAAGTGTATGGGGAAGAGAGTTACATAATTTGGGACCTGAATACATAATAGGTTTTTGAGTAAAAGAAGTACGGACGGAGGGCATGTGAAAGTCAAATTGTCTACGAGTTTGGTGAGAATTGGTAGTAGTATTGAGACAAAAATATCTGCTTAGTGATTCAGGAATTGTCTTTTTGTGACAAGAATACATAAATGATCCAAGGGATATTTTATAAAGGTCAAAGACACTCAGGATTTTTAATCTTTTAAAAGGACACTATAGTGTGGACATTAATGAAGTTTTGCATATTATTCTTACTGCTCTTTTCTTTAATTTAAGTAATCGTAACATTTTAGGTTATTATTGGCTGCGGTGGCCCATACAACATTACAATAAATTAAATATGGATAAACCATTGTATAATAAAGGTTGAGTAATATGTTTTGGGGAAGGAAATTTAATTTGTTCATGAAATAATCAAACATAAATAAGGAAAGTGATTGGACCAGGAGAGTTTATCGTGAAGTTGGATGCCAAAAAATCTTGTATAAGATGTCTGTTAAATTTCCTTACTGCTGAGATATATCCTAACACCGTTGGGATTGAAGTGGCGATCATTGATGTTGTTTTAGAAATTTTTGTTATGAGTTTATTCTTGACTAACCATTCTTCTACATGAATTAATTCTTGATTGAGATTTTCACATAATTTATTTACATTATCATTTGGGGGAATTGTTGTATCGGAAGTAAATCTGATATCATCTAAATATATTGTAAATAGAAGAGGACCTAAGATTGACCCTTGAGGAACACCATGCATATTCAGAATTATGCTTTTATAAATAGTATATTGTATACGCCCCGACAGAAAGCTGTTAACCCATTTTAAAGCCGTACCTCTTATTCCATAACAGTTAAGTTAATAATCTATGGTCAAGACAGTCAAAGGCTTTTGATAAATCGAGAAATAAGCTAATAGTTGTTTGTTTGGTGTCAATAGCATTATATACGTAATGAATAAATTCTATAAGGGCAGATGAAGTTGAATGTTGTGGTCTAAATCCGAATTGATTGCAATACAATATGCTGTATTTATTTAGAAAATTCAAGATCCGGTTATACATACAGTGTTCTAATATTTTTTGAAAATATGGGCAATAATATATGTGATTAATCTATGAAAAAGGATCAATAGTTATCAGATTCGTTTTATTTTTGGACAAACTGTGTAAGAAACCGTTATCATTAATAAACAATAATGAGGTACGGTACTGAAATGTACTTCTGATTAAGCAAACACTCACGTAGCCCCTTACATATCACTTACAGTTAACAAAATCAAATAATGTCGAGTTCAAAAGCAAAAATCCAAACGGTTTCAAATTCAAAGTAAACTATAATGCTAAAATTCGCGACTTCATATAGCCAGTGCAGTACTATGAAAAAAAAAACATTATGTTTCCGAGGTAAATTCGATATCACGATATGTTCAAAGTACAATGGATCCAACGAAGTTTTCTTAAAGGTTCATTGATTACAGATAGCTCTACAACATACATGACCAGCAACACGGCAACAACTATCAATCAAGGTATAAAGCATCAAGATAAGCAACAATCATCAACACCAATAGAGTTAACCAACGATATCAGCTCACAGATCGTTGTCACATCTACCACTCCATATATCGCGACACGCACGCTCCGTTTTCATACTAAACCAAACTAAGTGAACACAAGATAAAAAGCTTGGACATTAGGAGTCTCACCGTTACCAAGGCGAGTCATCTACGCATTCTCCACTTAGTGAAGTCATTTCGGCATCAATCCACGTCATAAGCTTTGCTCTCAAATCCCTTCTCCTGCCACGAGGTGCCATGAGTAATAATGGTGAAGTGTACACCTCTTTATCGCAGGAAGACGTCTTTATAATTGGCGCTTCGGACCAAGTGTTCTGCGTTTAAATCTTCGAAGATTACACCAATATGTATGCTGTCGGGTATAATTATTTTGACATAATTGAGTCGAGAGGCAGAGTGGAGGAGGAGAAAGAGGAGGAGTCAACATTATACCGCAAAATACTTCAACATGCTGTTTAGAAAAAAAAAGACAGGCCATGAAGAGGTCATTTCTTTCTGCTTTCCTTATACAATATCAGGCTATACATTTAAATGGATTTAGTGTTAAAAGCATGATTACCATATCACTGGGAATATAATAGGCAAAAGCTGTCACTCACTTTACGTATTACTATACGCAACAGAGAGTTGGCGTTTGTACATAAGTGAGTGAACGGAAGCTCGGAGAGATAAACATTCTTTGGGCTATAGAGATTCCTAGTTTAAATCGTTCCATTTGAACAACAGAATGAAGCCTTCTTTTCTGTCCTTCATTTTCAAATGCAAATAACTGAAATGCTGAGGTCTATATTCTATTTTCATTTCATCATTCCCATTTTCGTAATCAAATCATACCTGCCTACCTTTTAATTCAACGTCCTCTCGAATTTCACGAGTCTGTATATCATATCACATTCCAACATAGAATGTAACAAATTTATATTATTGAGCGTCGTGTGGATGGGACAAAAAAAGAACAGATGTTCAACATCAGCAAGATTCGAAAAAAGCAATATAATTTCCTGATTAGAACTCCTGTCTTGTTTTCCCATCTTGAGTTTGGAATGTGATATTTCTAAAAAGGAAACGATTCCAAATTCACATGAAACAGCAATTGGTTGCTTAATAAAGGTTTCCTTTATTATTATTATCATTATTCACGTTTTCTTTATAAAAAGCAGGATAGTCCCATTCAAGCCAGAGGACTGATTTACAAGACAGCCCTGATATCATTTACAATTCGAACATTACACAATCACAACTATAAACGGGATTATAACATGTACAATTAAAATACACAATACAAAAATTATATATATATATATATAATAAACAAATAACAATGGGGGGGGGTTAAGGCCTGTACATAATATGACAAAAAGCAGTAGAAAAAATATTAGCTTACTTGGAATTTACGGACGTTTCGTTTAAAGATAGGAAGTGAAGCAGAGCACTTAATGGGTACTGGTAATAAGTTAAATAGTCTTGCTGCTATATAGGAGAACGACTGTTTTTTATACTCGGTTCTTGGTATTGTTGAGATGAGATTGATCTAGTAGGATAGTGATTAGGTCTCAGAGGCATAGTTTGCATTAAATAACCAGGAGCAAGACCGTTTAAAGTTTTATACATAAGAACTTGGTAATTATTATTGACTCTATTTTTAACAAATTTCAATTTCAGAGAGTGCAACATATTCTGGACTAGGGTATAGTAGTCTGCATCTAATACCAAACGACAATATTTGTTTTGACACTTCTGTAGTCGCTGCAAATCTTTAACTTTTAATGATCCCCAAACAGTTGAACAGTAGTCGATATGAGGAAGGATTAAAGAAAAATACAAATGGGCGAACTCGTACGTCTTTTGTCAGACAGTGCCTGATTATTCGCATGCATATTATAGAATTCATGATCTTTTTATTGATGGAATTGACGTGAAAAGACCAGTCATATGACTGAAGGTGATACCAAGATATTTAAATTTGCAACTTGACTGGGAGTACCTTCCTCCGACTTGAAAATAACATAACTTTCGTTTTATCTGTTTAACAACTAAACCATTTTCTTTTAACCATCTACTTAAAACATAAACGTCATGTTCATGTGAACGAGGTTTCTGTAAATACTAAGCTTTTCCTTGAAACTTTAAGTGCTTACGATCTCACACAGCACATTCATTTCCCTACTCATACTCATGGGCATACCCTGGACCTACTCATCACCCGCCAGTCAGATAGAAATATTGTGAAGGATGTAATGGTTGTTGATGGCCTTTCTGACCACTCGGCCATTATTTGTAAATTGAACCTGATAAAGCCTCCCGCTATAAAAAGTTTGATTTACACACGTAATATCAAAACTATCGATGTTGAAAAATTTGTTGACAGAATTTCTAAACTATCTCTTCTTGAAAACTGCTCTTGCTCTGATATTTCCCTCTCTGTAGAACACTACAATACAATTCTAAGAACTGTTCTTGATGAACATGCTCCTGTAAATCAGCGACATGTAACGGTTCGCCCCAATACACAGTGGTACTCTCAAGACATTGACGACAAAAAACTTCAGCGCAGGAAATTTGAGCGCAAATGGCTAAAATCAGGTCTAGAGTCTGATCATAAGAAATATCAGAAACAACGTCAGGTAGTACAGGCGAGTGTTCGTGTTGCCAAAACATCTTATAACTCTATGCTGGTTGAAAAATGCACAAATACGAGACAGCTCTTTAGAGTTGCCAATTCTCTGCTAAACAGAGGTAAACAAAATCCTCTTCCTACTTTTCCAGATCTTCCAGAACGCTTTAATAAATTTTTCGTAGAAAAAGTCCAGAAGGTACGATCAAGTCTCGCCAGTGTTGGAGAATTTCATATACCACTGATTACTAACAAAACCTTGGATACACTTTCTCCTACTAATCCTGATGAAATTGCATCCATTATAATGAATTCACCTTCAAAATCCAGTGAGCTTGATCCTATACCACCGCTGCTTCTGAAAAAATGTCTCCCTGCAATCTTACCCTCAATTATATCTATTATAAACTCAAGTCTTTATTCAGGGATAGTTCCTGATAGCATGAAGGTGCGCCCTACCCTTAAGAAGTTAAATTCAAAGAGTAACTGTCTCCAAAATTATAGACCCATTTCAAACTTATCTTATCTTTCCAAGGTCGCTGAACGAGTGGCCTTCTCACGTCTTCGTGCATATCTTGTTGAAAAAAGTTTAATAGACAACTACAAGTCTGCCTACCGCCCAAACCATAGTGTTGAAACATTACTTACTAATCTTCTAGATAACATCCTATCGGAAATGGACAGAGGTAATATAACTTTTCTCGTGCTGCTTGATATGTCGAGTGCATTTGACACCATTGATCACTCTATACTAATAAAAAGACTACACTCTCTTGGAGTAACGGGCATGACACTGAAGTGGTTTTCTTCATACATCGATCAAAGAACCCAATATGTGTCTGTCAATAATTCTCAATCATATAGAACTCTCCTTTCGTATGGTGTGCCACAAGGGTCTGTAGGTGGCCCATTAATGTTCTCTGTTTACCTTCAGCCTATCAGTACAATTATTAAAAAACATAATATTAAGTACCATTGCTATGCTGATGACATTCAGCTGTTCATTTCTGTACATCCTTCCCCTGATGCGATTGCCAGTGCTTTAAGAGTCTTAGATGCCTGCATCCATGACATGAAGTGCTGGATGGATTCAAATAGTCTTAAACTTAATGAAAATAAAAGTGAATTCATTGTTTGGTTCGAAAAAGTCTATTGTGAAAATTAACCATGATCGCTTGCTTGTACATATTGACGATAAAGTTATTAGGCTAGTTTCTAAGGTACGTAACCTAGGTGTGGTATTTAATACCAATATGTCTTTTGTTGAACATTATCTAGCACATCAAAGTCTGTTAGATATCAATTGCGGAACCTAGGGTTTATTCGAAAATTCTTAAACAAACAAGCATGTCAACAATTAATTCATGCTTTAATCACATCTCGGCTTGCTTTTTGTAATTCTCTTTTCTATGGACTCACAAAACAACAACTTAATAGACTGCAATCTCTTCAAAATTCAAGTGCCAGACTCCTCACCTTTACACCGAGAATGGCCCCAATCACACCAGTTTTACATTCTCTACATTCATTGTGACATTGGCTTCCTGTCCACAAACGAGTTCAGTTTATACCTGTATTATTTGTATATCGAGCCCTCAATGGATTGTCACCGCAATATATCCAGGATCCCCTTAGGCCATATAATCCTATCCGCACTTTACGATCTACAGACATGATAGATTGTAAGCTGCTTCAAACTCCCCGTACCTATCATTCCTGGGGAGACCATGCTTTCTCGAATGCAGCAGCCAGGTAATGGAATATGCTTCCTCTCTCACTTCGCTCCATCAAGACATATACTACTTTCAAAGATCACCTTAAGACATACCTATTTCAATTGTAATTAATTTAAATGGATATTGTATTTTGTTGTATTCCATTTATGATTAAAAGAAAGATGATTCATCCCTTCCCGTTCGCTGGCTGTTCATGTGGGACCCGGTGTCCTCAGATTGCTAGAGCTCCTGTGAGTTATGTACTGACTGGCTTTACCCCTTAAATTGTCAGTGAACGGGGCAGCTAGAGGGCACCGGGTTCCTCATGGTGATTGGCTGATGGATGGGTTGGGGTGAATGAACCAGATGTTAAGTTAATATTATTATTATTCTTACATTGCACTTGTGTAGTATTTATATAAATTTCTATAAAATATAATTTTTTCATTGTAAAAGAGAACTGTTGCTCGGCTAGCGCCATGAGCGTCTACTGATGGTGTGTGCGCTCTACACATATACACTATTATTATTAACGTCACTTTGCAACTGTCTTTGAACAGCTTTAACTCCACATCCAGAAGAGAATATTGCAGTATCATCTGCATACAGAGAAATATTAGTATTAGAATGCATGATTAAATTACTAATGTCATTGATGAAGATACGAAACAGTAGAGGTGCCAAAATTGAACCCTGTGGTACCTCTGAAGAACAGGCAGACTCACTAGTAGTGCCCTTATAGGAAACACATTGTTTTCTTCCAATTAAGTATATGATTCAAACCATGTTAATGCTGTTAACTACATTTCTTATTCCAAAATAATATAATTTCTTGATAAGGATATTGTTAGGGATAATATCAAAGGCTTTTCTAAAGTTCAAAAACAGAGCACCTGCTACTCGGCCTTTGTAGGTTATCCTATAACATATCACACAATTCTGTTAGGCACCTTAGCCAACACCATCCTGAAATCAGGCTGGTGTTGGGATTGACCTTGGAAAATATGATGTATTTCCAGCAGTTAGTGTTGAAGGCTGGTGTTGATTGTCGTCTGCTGAACCCAGCACTGCAGCTGGTGTTGACGATCTACGTGCAATTTCCCCATTCACCAACACCAACCCTAAGGATTGGGAAAATCATGATTTCAAGTTCGGTGTTGGTGTTTGTGTTGGCAATCTCAAGCTCGCGAACAGGCGGCGAAGACGATGAAACATCCCCTTAAAATCAGCTTTTACAGTTAAGATGAGTACAAATCATTTTAGCTTTATATATTTTGATGAGGCATAATGTTCACTCCTTCGAATTCTTAAATTAATTAAAGCATTTGTAGTTTTAACGATGATAATTCAAATGCATTTCTCTCCGATTTCATTTTCGTCGTCGAGACTTCTCGCGTGAAGTTGAGATGATTTAGCAGCACAGCGCAGAGGCGTGATGTCATGTGCTATCGATAACGCAATCGGTATCATTCCTCTGAACTTAGCTCGGTATTGGAGCTCGGTTCAGCGGCCTCTTTACGCTCTGCCTTACCCAAACACCCCGAACAGTCCTTGCTAAATATCAATATTTAATTTGGATGGGCCTGGACTCTGGGACACTTTTGATGATAATATCAAGGATTTCAAAGTTAAGAATTCTCCAGGACAATTCTTAATTACTTTAACTCTTAATCACTCACTCGCTCATAAGTACACATAAACGTTGACATGATAATGAACATTAAAACATGCCTTGCTCCATCCATGACTTGTGTCTCGTCAAGCATGGGTGTCGGGGACAGATTCTGAAAATCTTCATATTCTTTCTCATTTAACTTTCTTGTTTAAACTATTCTTTTGATTGGTATTATGCTCTTTTTCGTTTTCTCATTTCGCTATACTTTTTAAAAGAATATTTTTGATAAGGCTGCACACTGCCAACTGGCATTTTAGCAACTTCATTAACAATTTGTTGAACAATTATCTTGTCTATGTTTTACTTATTTTTCCATTATGTTTATTAATACCTTAAAGGACAAGTCCACCCCCCAAAAAAATTGATTTAAATAAAGAGAGAAAAATCCAACAAGCATAACGCTGAATTTTTCTTAAAAATCGGATGTAAAATAAGAAAGTTATGACATTTTAAAGTTTCGCTTCATTTCACAAAACAGTTATATGCACGTCTCGGTCGGTATGCAAATGAGGGAACTGATGACATCACTCATTCACTATTTCTTTTGTATTTTATAATATGAAATAAGAAATATTTTTATTTTCTCGTCATTGTCATGTAAAATGAAGTATTATTCCTCCCTGAACACGTGGAATTCCATTATTTTAATATTCTGTGGTTCAGGCAAGGAGGTCCTCATTTTAAAATTCGTAAAAATCGAAATATTGTATCATTCAAACAATAAAAAACAAAGAAAATAGTGAGTGGGTGACATCACCAACCCTCTCATTTGGATGTAACTGACTCGTTCTTTTGTGAAAAATAAGCGAAACTTTGAAATGTCATACCTTTCTTATTTTACATCCGATTTTCAGCATTGTGCTTGTCTGATTTTTCTCTATTGATTCAAATCAACGTTTTTTCTGAGGTGGACTTGACCTTGAATGTCAAGTTATACAACAAGAAACGACGTTTACGTTTGTGGGAAATAGAATTAAATGTAATTAATAAAACGAATAAGATTTCAGAGGAGATGCATATGTAACAATAATAAAAATAAATAAGACATTTAGCATGTTTAGGAACGCTATCCATAGTACACTATATCATAGCGTTTTAAACTGTATATCGCATTGACTGGATACAAGAACGTTTTCAACTGTTTCTTAAATAATATAGAGAGAAGCTCCGGATTTCAAAGTAATGGGAAGCTTGTTCCATTATCTTGCTGAAGCAAATGTAATACATGTACATTAATGTTAGGGATTTTCTCCTCTTATTTTATATCTAAGCATTCCTTGTAATTGAAGGGTATACTATTTCCTTGATTAGTATTTTACAACAATGATTTTTAGCATAAACATTGAAAACGTACTATATTTTTTTACGAAAATCCATTACTGCTCAGTTTACATTGTCTCAGTTTAACTCGATATAAGCAATTTGATATAGAAGGCTGCGTAACTTCATCTTGGTATCGCATTTAATGTGATTCATTACTGTTATAAGAGAACACTTGCCTGATCTCAAGGGAAATCAGAGATTTCTCGTTAAGTCTGATCAATCATAACTACAGTATGACTACGTAATAATTCTAGAAACAAGAATACTGTGAAAAAAAAGCCAAATCAATTTTTACAAAAATGTAGAAATTGATACAGCATTGCCCAGGTTAAAAGGTTGGTAGTTTAACATTTACAATTAAGACTTTGTAAAAAATCAAACTGAACGTGTTTAATATTTTTTATAGGGCTTATATCACATCTTTACCCCTTTATTTTAGTTCACAAAGTGTTAATATAGACAGTTTGCGAATTTGCGCATATCCAATGAAAACTGACTTAAGCGTATATAGGCCTATCGGTGGAAGATGATTCGGTACCTGGTTGACCTGGTTGAGTTTGTGTTGTTGAATTAGCAGAAATTAATGATGATGATGATGTTGATGATAATGATAGTAATAATAACAATGATACTAATATAATTATAATGATAACTATAATGATAATAATAATAATAATAATAATAATAATATGATACATTAATTGCGTTTGATATGCTTTGTTTCTAAACGATTTACATTGCAATTACTATTACCCCGGTCATAGATTAGGATGGAGATTTGAGTCGGATTTGACAATACTTTGATTATCATAGTCTGTGCTTTATATCAAATAAAAGAACGTTACGTGGATTAACGCTTGAGCAACAAGTGTGTTTAAGATTCCAGCACGTAGTACAAACTGATAAGATTGACATTTAACTAGTAGGAAATAAAAATAAATTAAAATTCATGAATCTATTTTTCATCAATTAGGCATATAATGTCTATAGTACGCCTACTTTGGAAAGGTTCCGTTGTCGAAAATCCACGAGTGCTATCATGCTTATTTAGCATGAGTTCGTTTTACATCGTAATTGATATTTCATAAAAAAATATATTTACAACTTATTCAGCATCTGAAGGGCTATTTCCTTTTCCGTTTCCAAATGCTTCAAAGTGAATTTGTAAGCAATTTGAAATATAATGATTATGTATTATTACTGAGAGAAAAAGAATTTACAAGGTAGAACCACTTAATATCCAATGAAACGCATAGGGACGCATTTGACAGTGATATGCGATATATAAACATGTTGGTATTATTATTATTATTATTTTGATCAGAGATTGATCAACAAATTATGAATGTTTATGAGTGCGATGGAGAGAATACTTCATGAGGTGAAATATGAAATGATGCATTCATATCTTCTTTGATTGCACGAATAAAAGAAACAATTCTTTTGGTTTATTATGACACCTAAAAATAGATTATTTTTCATATAAATAATTTCATAATTTCGGAAGTCATAAATTATTTATAAATTCCGATGCAATTATGCTTATGTTGTATAAACTGCAATATTGTATTAATATCATTAAGATGAGTATCTTTGTCCATTTTCTTTCTAATTGGTTTTGTTTCGTTATTAATGCATCAATAAAATTTACTTATTAATTTACATTTATAATTCCCATCACCATGTTCTGTACAAAATTTTCTTTTCTTCCGATCTCTTCTAAATATCGAAATACTATAAAAATCATAAGAATTCTTTCTCCATTTACTTTTATCAATGCACTAATTTGATTAAAATTTCAAGTATTAATTACCCTTCTCTTAATTTTTAATGTAATCATTTGAATAGTTTCATTTTAAGGCAATAAAAGGGACATAAAACCAGAGAACACTTTTAAAAAGAAATAATAAAAGACACTCTTGATGATACGTGATTATAATTTATATCCAGAAACCTGATATACTCATTTTGGGCCGGAACAATGAATAAAGAGATACCCCCCCCCCCTCCCAATGTCTCATTATCGGGGCATGAAATTGATGGCAACAGTTTTTAACCAATAAGTAAGCTTAAGGGTGTGTGTTTTTAGCGCCTTGATATTGTAAATCTTTTGTTTAATGACAACCCAAAGTCCATCTTATCCTCTTGTTATCTCGTCTTATACTTATAAAATCTAAATGTGGTAACGGAAATGGTGACTTTTTCCCTTCCCAATGTGTATTTCTGAATTTGCATACATCAGAGATACTGAAAAGCCCGAGGTTCGAAGCACAAGGATCATTGCTCATTAATGGCGATCTATATTCATGATTGCCCAAAGCTATGCGTACTTCAAGGGTTGGATAATTTGTCTTTAAAACACCCGCTCATCATGTTAGCAGAAAATCGGATTAGGGCAAATTTCTACGTGTACATCGTTTCTCTTTGTTCGTTTAGTCATCTACCGATCAATTCCTTTTGTCATTCACTATTTTGATTTGACTAATTTACACTAGAACAGTTGCATACCCATCTCTTAATCCTCGTCTATCTCTTATTTTCAGTCTTCGATGTGTTTTTATCAGCGCAGAATGGTATTGGGTTTTTTTTTTCAAAACGGCGACTACTTATTCTAAACACGGTATAGCGAACGGATAACAAAAGCAATTTAAAATAGTGCTTAGGATATACAAGTAGAAGATAAACACACCATAACCATGACAACGAAACTATTTTTGTTTCCTTGGTGAGTGTGAGAGAGAAAAGTAGGCCTAAAATCCCTTCATTTGATGAATTTTCATGAGCGCCAACAAGGAATGACGATGTTATGGATTTGGACTTGGCCGCCCACGGTAAAAATTTGTATTGTAGGGTTGTTATTTTGATCTACGGTATATATGTATATATAAGAACGTTTATCCCAGCTGCTAATTTGTATTAAGTAGAGAAAGAAAATCAAGTGGAAATGGATGAAAAACAATAGCTACTCGAAAAGAATTAACATAGCCTCTTGACGTTCTTTGAAGGTCAAAGGATATCTATTGTCATGTATAATCATAAATGCAATAAATAATTGTATTTTTAAACTTTTATGCATTAAGCCTGTAGCTCCTTAAAATCTTTCTTAAAGTATACTCTTCATGATTGATGCTACAGAACATTTTCTTTGACACTATGTGCTAATTTAAGAACTATATTAGCTCTGGATGATAAGATCAAATATCTTAAATGGATATTAGGTTCACTACGGTCCCCAAACGAATTGGGATAAAATGATATATTGTTTGATAAATGTTCAGAGTATAATTATATCAATCAATCAAAAAATATCCTAGCTATATTTTGTGAATATACTGTATATACTTTTTATCTCTTCTCTGTATAGGTCTATAATACGTTTACCAAATCCTGACGGGAGTTGATGGCATGATTATTTCAAGAACTTAATAGATACCCAGTAATCTTATTCACCTTTGTACGTTCACAATTCTTATCTTTTTCTAATATTTATGTCACTTAAAGGATCAGAACAAATCAGAAATAATTTTTCTCATTTATTATAGGCAATAATCTTTTATATTATATTTATTTCGTCGTGTAAAAATATTAGTGATATCATGTCCCCCCCCCCCCCCGAATTCGTGTAAATCCTACGGATTGAAAAAGCTCACATCATATAAATAGAATTTTCTCCTCATTATACATGTATTAACCTTTTTTCCAGCTTCATCAAGGGTCAGAACTCATGGTTTCGCTTCGCAGTATTTGATGATGTTTGATAGCCGATGCAGAAGTCTTTTTCTGTCGAAAGTTTGTGAGTAAAGACAAAAAAACTTTTTGTATATACAGTGCGTATCAAAAAAAAGTTTACACTTTGAAAAAGCCCTGGGAATTAAAAAATATACAACATGTGGGTAATTTTTTCCCATATAATTATGGGTTTGGGTCTCATCTATCCAATGAAGGTAAAAGTTTTGACAGAATGTTACACTCGAGTGAGCACTGTCCATTTTTGTAAAGCTCGCAGAAATCTGTTTGCGCAGAAATGCTTGTTTTCACGCTGTGTCAAGGGGAAAGGGCGAAATCAAACTTACCCTGTGAAGCATTTCTCATAAATTTCGCTAGCACTTTTAGCCAATTGAAATAAAACGGATACATTCAAGCATTTTGTAACAATTTTGCCGCCCAAATTTGAAATTTCAACACTTAGTAAGCACAACCTTTACCCTTTTGTGCCAGCTGGATCTGAGGACATAACTGAATCTGAACAAAAGTTTATATCAGACATCTCCAGCATTTTTCACTAAGTTTTTATCATTTAAAGTTGGTATACATTTCATTTTCATTTAATACTTGTTTCTCCACACTTTTCCCAAGCATGGCAATGATTAACAAAATGAAAATCAAGCCTAAGCAATTTCATGTAAATCACAGCTCAGTGTAAAGCAAATATCGTCACGATGGACTCGATGTGTGGGGGAGTGGGATGGGGCGCAATGCACTCTTCTAAGTGTTTTGGGCAAGGAAACAAGTTTAAAAAGGTAAAAGATATCTTCATATGAATTTTATTTGCTAATTTCCACGTGTTCTTCATGATTAAGGTCTACTTTTATTCGCATAACTATTTCAAAGTTCTGCGCAAATCAATTTTCACCAACTTTTCAAAACTAAGTGGTGCTCACTCAAGCAGAAATATTTTTCGACAGGTTTATCGTCATTTGCTTAAATGGATCTGTACCAATGCTAAAATGTGGAAAAATCGTCAGGATATTACAAATATATAATTTTACAGGATTTTCTCTAAGTGTAAACTTTTTTGATACGCACTGTATAGTTTCAAGACTCGAAACCTGAGACTCGAAGTTTAGCATTTTCGACATTTGATTTAATATCAACGCTCCGGACGAACGTATCTACAGTGCGTATCAAAAAAAAGTTTACACTTACAAAAAATCCTGTAAAATTATATATTTGTAATATTCTGACGATTTTTCCACATTTTAGCTTTGGTACAGATCCATTTAAGCAAATGACGATATAACTGTCGAAAAATATTTCCGCTTGAGCGAGCACCACTTACTTTTGAAAAGTTAGTGAAAAATGATTTGCGCAGAACTTTGAAATAGTTATGCGAATAAAAGTAGACCTTAATCATGAAGAACACGTGGAATTTAGCTAGTAAAATTGATTTGAAGATATCTTTTACCTTTTTAAACTTGTTTACTTGCCCAAAACACTTCGAAGAGTGCATTGCGCCCCACCCCACTCCCCCACAAACTGAGGCCATCGTGACGATATTTGCTTTACACTGAGCTGTGATTTACATGAAATGGCTTAGGCTTGATTTCCATTTTTTAATCATTGTCAAGCTTGGGAAAAGTGTGGAGAAACAAGTATTAAATGAAAAATGAAATGTAAACCCACTTTAAATGATAAAAACTTAGTGAAAAATGCTGGAGATGTCTGATATGAAATTTTGTTCAGATTCAGTTATGTCCTCAGATCCAGCTGGCACAAAAGGGTAAAGGCTGTGCTTACTAATTGTTGAAAATTGTCACAAAATGCTTGAATGTATCCGTTTTATTTCGTTTGGCTAAAGGTGCTTGGGAAATTTATGAGAAATGCTTCACAGGGTGAGTTTGATTTCGCCCTTTTCCCTTGACACAGCGTGAAAACAAGCATTTCTGCGCAAACAGATTTCTGCGAGCTTTACAAAAACGAACAGTGCTCACTCAAGTGTAACATTCTGTCAAAACTTTTACTTTCATTGGATAGATGAGACCCAAACCAAAGATTATATGTGAAAAAATTACCCACATGTTGTATATTTTTTAATTCCCAGGGTTTTTTCAAAGTGTAAACTTTTTTTGATACGCACTGTCCGAATAGAGTGAAGAACTCAAATTTTCTGTCTACCGTGGAATTAAACCACCCCTTCCATGATTTCGATGAAGGATAGATAATTCGTTTTGTTTGATTTCAAACCGAAAAAAGGCAAAATCTGAATATTGAGTAAAAATTTATTCTATTTTCGAGATTTAAAACAGAAAACCGGTAATTTTTCAATATTTACATTACAGAATGAAATAAATGAAACGGTTAATTTTTCCATATTATGTTTTTACATATTTTAATTTTCAGATTTTCCTTTGAAAAACACAAAATTGAATTGAAACTTTCTTCCTTTTTCTGTTTTGCGTTCACGAAACACAAAATTGAATTGAAATTTTCGTTTCCTTTTTCTGATTTGCGTTCACGAAACAGAAAATTCAAATGAAATCGCGTTTCTTTTTTCTGTTTCGCGTCGGTCCACGAAACAGATTGATAATTCGTGTTTTTTATTTCGAAACGGAAAAAGGAAACGAGAAGGCGAAACAGAAAAAGGGAAACAAATCAATTCAATTTTCGGTTTCATGAACGCAAGACAAAAAAAAGGAAACGAAAATTTCAATTCAATTTTGTGTTTTTTAAAGGAAAAACTAATTATCAAAATATGTAAAAACAGTCAAACGGAAAATTTACCCGTTTGTATGTTTTCCCGTTTATACATATTTCATTCTTGAATCAAAATACCGTTTTTTGTTTTAAATCTCGAAAACAGCATCAATTTTCACTTAATATTTCGTTTTTGCTTTTTGCGTGTCGAAAAACAAAAAAGAAGGAATTATCTAACAGTATTTTTTATTTCCAATGTTTGCTTCGCTTTTTATTCCCCCCAACCCCTGTTCATAAAAAGAAATCGTTTCATCAACCAATATCATCTACTACTATACTACTACTACTACTACTACTACTACTACTACTACTACTACTACTGCTATACTACTACACTGCTACTACTATACTACTACTATACTACTACTACCACTACTACTACTACTACTGCTATACTACTACTACTACTACTACTACTACTACTACCACTACTACTACTACTACTGCTGCTATACTACTACTACTACTATTACTAGTAGTAGTAGTATAGTAGTAGTAGTACAATTATTATTATTAGGAGTAGTTAGTAGTAGTAGTAGTAGTAGTAGTAGTAGTAGTAGTAGTAGTAGTAGTAGTAGTAGTAGAAGTACAGCAGTAGTAGTAGTAGTAGTAGTCTACTACTACTACTGCTATACTACTACTACTACTACTACTACTAACTACTCCTAATAATAATAATTGTACGACTCTTGCTACTACTACTACTACTACATGTACTACTACTACTACTACTCCACTGCTACTACTACTACTACTACTGCTATACTACTACACTGCTACTACTATACTACTACTATACTACTACTGCTACTACTACTACTACTACTACTACTACTACTACTGCTATACTACTACTACTACTACTACTAGTAGTAGTATAGTAGTAGTAGTAGTACAATTATTATTATTAGGAGTAGTTAGTAGCAGTAGTAGTAGTAGCAGTAGTCTACTACTACTACTGCTATACTACTACTACTACTACTACTACTACTTCTACTACTAACTACTCCTAATAATAATAATTGTACGACTCGTGGTACTACTACTACTACATGTACTACTACTACTCCTACTACTCCACTACTACTACTACTACTACTAATACTACTACTACTACTACATGTACTACTACTACTCCTACTACTCCACTACTACTACTACTACTACTACTACTACTACTACTACTACTACTACTACTACTATACTACTACTACTACTACTACTACTACTACTACTACTACTACTACTACTACTACTACTACTACTACTACTTCTACTACTACTACTACATGTACTACTACGTGTACTACTACTTCTACTACTACTACTACTACTACTACTACTACTACTATTACTACTACTACTACTACTACTACTACTTTTACTACTACTACTACTACTACTACTACTATTGCTACTGCTACAAATAGTGCTGCTGTACCTACCAAATTAGAATGTAACAATGTATATATTGTTATAAAGAGTAATTTTCTAATAAAATATTTTTTTCATATACTCTAAAGACAAGTCTCTACTTGTCTATTATGCAAAATATATCATATATTACAACGTGACAAGGAGGGATGGGAAGGGGTAGTAGATAATACTAGTAACAGCATTTTCATATCAGGTTTTTGCTTTTACTGAAGGCTGAAAGATTTTATTGTTTCAGATATGACGATTAGCATTTTAGCATAAGGCATGTAAGGTAGTTTTTTCACCCAATCATGCATCGTTTATCAGGCAGCTATTTTTTTCTCCAACTCTTTACATTATCACAATAAGTCCATACGCAGGTCGGAAATGATACATTATACATAACACTTTCCGCTTTTTTTAAAGAATTGATTCACCCCCCCCCCCTACACACGCGCACTCACACCTCACCCACATTATTATCATGTACTGCCTGTGGGGGTTTTCTGCATTTCTAAATCCCCGTCTTTCCCACTTTACGCATCTCAGTTTTGACACGCTTTCTGTTAAAACGTGGCAGGGACCTGCAGAAGGCGGCTACTTTCATTTCATACATTTGTTAGTAATAAGTTAACAAATGTAAGAATTTTCTGGCGGAAGGCTTTTGGTAAAGAAGATATTGACGACTGTAGCACCTTAGTATCAAGTGGAACACCGACGTCATAATTAGGTGACAGGGCTTTGTGCAAAAGTTGAAGTTCATCTTATAAAGAAAATAGTATCGAAATAGATTACATATATCTTTCACTTTCAGAAGATAAAGATGGATTGGGGAGGGGGGAGTTACAGGTGGATAACAATGCCCGGAAATGTATCTCCGACGTCATCTATTAGATTCTTTATCCGGAGGAAATGCGTAGGGGCCAAATTGCTTCTTCAACAATTTACATTTTAAGTAGAAAAATAGGGTATTCGTGATAAATAACCTATATACTGCTTAACAAGTTCATAAAAAAGACCCCCAAAATGAATAAATAATAACAGGAAAGGAGGAATTGGCTATATTTTCCTATAGATGGGATTATGAGAAATCCTAAACAGAAATGTCAAAGAAATGTCATACATGTGTTGTCAGAACTTTGATGACCGTACATTTTTCTTAAACACTTTAAAAATCACATTTCCTCATAAACAATGTTATTCTTCATCTTGCAGTAACAAATAACAATGAATAAATTGTAAAAAAAAAATGATAATTGTACTCAGACAAGTAATCAAGCATTACTATTCCTGTAAGGGAATTTCCATGTTTTTTGCATACAATACTATCGATGAAGAGATCCTTGAAGAAAGGCGGTTTATTAGATTCGTTTAAGCCAAGAAGAAGCTTTCATGATATACCTGGGAGTTTACCCTCGCTATATGATGCAAAGTCATGAGAGGTTGAACACCTCTTCCTACAAATCATACATGTAGAGCAAACGTGATTAGTTTCTTTACCAAATTCCCCACACAACCAACGATTGTTAACGTTTTATGTTTGATTTTTTCTTTCATTTTTGTTTTTAATTTCTTTCTTTTAAAGTTACCTTCATCTAATCCTCAAAAAATACTTCTACATTCTATCATTGTCTGTCAAATCTCATTTCTCCTCACCGGCGAGTACACTTTCATAGTATCTCATTTCATATGAATTATTGTTACAAAGTTCACGTATTTGCCTAAAATGTTAAGCGGCGAAAGTGGGGGGGGGCGGGGGGACGTGCCCCCCCTAAATTTTAAGTGGGGACGATTACCCCTATATTTTTGGCTTGTCAATTTTTTTTTCTGCGTCCTCCCCTAAAATCATTGGTTGATAACATTTTTTTTCCTTGTCAAAAAATTTGGGTGATCCCTTCCTGAAATTGTTGCCTTCCGCCACCAATGCCTTAAATTCCCAGACGAGAGCTTAAAGGGAAATAGGAAAATGAGAAATACCTAAGCTACATGCAATTTTATGCATATTCACCGATTGGCAGCTAAGTATTTTGTAGATTCCGCAGGTTCGTATACAGAAAAAACTGGGTGATTTTTATTTTTCTTTCTTTTCAGGTTATGAATTTGATTTTGTTTTGAATTTGCAGCAGAAAATAGCACTAATGGTTATTCAGTGCTCAAATGGATGAAAACCTGCAACTATACTACGGCTCTTCTTGGGCCTAAATTGCTATGCCAGGAAAGTTATTACACATAATCTGAATGCAAATTGAATTGAATGGCTGCGCCAAATAACGGGGGGAAAATATGGCAAAAACTAATCCAAAGCTATCACATAAAGATATTTATGTGATAGAAATGAATCCTGAATCGTATTGCTATGATCCTAGATAGGGGGCACTCCATCAGTTTTGCACTCCTTCTTTAGGGATGTCCCAATAACGTATGCAACTCTTCCTTTTTCTCTCTATCATGTCTATGGACAAATAAAAAAGTTAAGAGTCTATGATAGAAGCTGGCCTGAAAAATACACTGACTTTCTTGTGCTGATAAAAGGTCAATGTCTCTCTAGACAAAGGTGTCTTGGTTGCCCTGGTACATTTTGGGGGGTGTAAAAGAGACCGACTTGTTGTCAGACATTTTATTCCTTGATGGCGTAGCTTGTATAGTTCCTTCACTGTCATGGGATACAAGTATGAATAGGATATAGGGTGAAGGGCAGATGTGACGGTATACTCGTAATCAAAGCAAATTAACACATAATTAAGGACATATTATTTGCCTTACGAATGAATTAAACCAGTCAATCAGTGGCGTAACTACGGGGGGGCATGGGGGGGCACGTGCCCCCCAATCGGCTGGCCAAAAAAAAAAAAAAAAAAAAAAACGGGGAAAAGGAGAAAAAGAGGGAAAAGGGAAGAAAAACGTAGTGGGGGAAAGAAGAAATTGTTGTTTATCATAGTGTTATATTATGTTATATAACATAAGAAGCAATTTTCACAACTTTATGAAACATTATTTGCTTAATTGTGTCTTCATTGTTCCTGGTGCTCGCATAGACTTTTTAACGAGACATATAAAACTGCTGTTCTAAAGCCTCCCGTTTTCAAATCAATATACAACAAAATAATATATTTCCTCGCAATTAGAGTTATTATTGTTTTAAGTAGTGATATATTCTTCTTTTTCATGACTACTGAAAGTTATTGCCCTATTTTAAGGTCTTAATATAAAACATTTCCTGTCCGTGCTAACGTTCGCATTAGTGGATTGGTGAGATTTCTGCTCTTCATGAACTCCTAAAATCAGTCCTTAAAATGTCAATTTTTCTGATCTGAATATCAAAAAATTTTAGCTCGCGCTTCGCACTCGCATCATTTGGTTAGTGAAATACGTGGGGTCTTAGTGAATTCCTACAAACAAGCCTTGGAATGCCCCTCTTCATGTCTAAATTTCCTAGATTTTCAGCTCGCGCTTCGCGCTCGCAGTATTTCATTAGTGAGATGCGTATGATAATCATGATTACAATGACTTCAAAAAGTGCTCCATGTGTTTAGATGTAATTCTAACAAAATCAGCAAGCGCTTGGCACTTGCATTAGATGACTATGGTGAGATATGTATACTCTGACATAATGGATTCGTAACTATAGTCCTTAAAATATCCATGTTTTGGGGTCAATATATGCAAAAATTTCAGCTCGCGCTTCGCGCTCGCATCATTTGGTTAGTCAAATACGTAGGGTCTTAGAGAATTCCTACAAACAACCCTTAGAATGCCCCTCTTCAGGTCTATATTTCCTAAATGTTCAGCTCGCGCTTTTGCGCTTGCAGTATTTGATAAGTAAGATACGTATGATAATCATGATTACATGACTACAAAAGGTGCTTCATGACTGTGTTTAGATGTAATTCTAACAAAATCAGGAAAGGATGGCACTAGCATTAGATGACTATGGTAAGATATTAATACTCTTAATGGATTCTAAAATATAATCCTTAAAATTTCCTTGTTTAGGGTCAGTATATACAAAAATTTTAGCTCGCGCTTCGCGCTCGCATTGTTTGTTTAACGAGACAGTTAAGTATCATGATTACAAAACAATTTGCTTATAATGTCAATTTTTAGCCCTTAATATCAAAAATTTTCAGCTCGCGCTTCGCGCTCGCATTATTTAATCAGTGAGATACATATTCGTTTGATGGCACTGCATGTCCTTAAAATATCTCTATTAGGTCAGTATACCTGACAACTGAGCGCGCTTTGCGCGCTCCCTAAGTGACCCGAATTTTTTGCTGGTGCCCCCCCAATGCCGTGACCCACGGTACGCCACTGCAGTCAATGATAAGTTTGCCATCTTCCTTTCGGGTAGGAGATGCATAGTTGCATAGTAATCAATAAGTAAGGATCACTTTGGACACTTGCAGCAGGGGGCCAGTGCCTTCTCTTCCGAACTTTTAAAACCGTGCATAATTATTGAATTAAAAAAGCAATCAGTCCAATGAGTTTTCAAGAGATCTCACTGATGAAATACATTTTAATGATACAAAAGTGCCCTAGATCGCTTTGCTCATGTGCTTGTGTTTTATAATACATGTGAGAAAATAACTTTCCTGTCGTCTCCTTCCTAGAAGAATGTGGGCCATTTCACACATTAATCTTGAATCATCATTGTAATGATGATTGCAATTCGTCCTTAGAATCGTCGGACCTTTCACACGCTTACTCGAAAAATGTGATTTGATTTCGAATTCCCGAGCGAATGCGGTGTCCTTGTTGACATAAGACTGAACAAGGGCTTGAAAGGTCATGTAAGCTCCGCCTCCCAAAAAATGTTTGGTGGTCAAGCTTTTCACACGAAAAAGTCTTACCGTAATTTGAATAAAACTTAACTAGAGTTCGCCTTCGGAGTAGAAATCAAAATAATGATTGTGATCAGCGATCTTGATTCTAGTTTGGTTTCACACATGCTAAAAATTCGTCATTATTTTTACACTGGAATCATCTTCCAAATTACGATTTTTTTTTACCGTGTGAAAAGGTGATAAATCATGCCTGCTCCTTGAGTTATGGAATGGAAAATGGAAATGAGAGCGAATAAATTGACATTACAAAACTTTCTTTCGACCATGTGCGTCTTGATCCATGAAACTTTTTTATTTATTTTAAGTTTGAAATACGAAAAGTCCAATCTACTCCTCTTTATAATCCAGTCTTCTCTCTAACGGTCATTTTTACGAATTTTACGTGTGAAAAGGCTTGACCTCCTAAACATCTTTTGGGGCGGCGCTTACGTCTCATTTCAAACACTTCCGTAAGTAATTGTCACGCACGTATCGTATCGATACAGTGCTTTGATTGACAAGTCACCAAGGACACATACCGCCTTCGCTCGGGAATTTGAATTAAATTACAGTTTTCGAGCGAGCGTGAGAGAGGTCCAATGATTCTAAAGACGAATTGCAGTCATCCATGTAATGATGATTCGAGATTTACGTGTGAAAAGGCCCAAGATTCCTTTAATTGAAACATATTCCAATCAGGGACCAATCCAAGTTGGATTGAAGTTTTAGATTTAGAATTCAATCTTATTCGATTGAAACTTTGCATTCAGTTTCGGACTGGTTCCTAACCACAATCTATTAGATTGACTTTCAAACTACGGATTTCAAAGATTTTACAAACCATCAGATATTGTGAGATATAACACTAAAGCTCGGAATTGAAAGATCATTTATTTACTACTTTCTTTCTGATTCTTTATCTTTTTTTTCTTCTCGTCAAATGGGTAAAATCGATAATAATAATAATATTCCGCATTTATATAGCGCTTAATACATCGGAACGACGTCTCTAAGCGCTTTACAGACATATTATTACCCCGGTCATCGGATCCTTGCATGCTCGCATGCAATGTATGCACCTTCTCCACTCCCTGGGGAGCATTCCAACAAGAGTTCCAAGACTCAATTGCTAGGCATACTAAATATAGTCTTTCACATCCTACCGGGTACCCATTTAACACCTGGGTGGAGAGTGGCAAAGTGTGGATTAACGCCTTGCCAAAGGACGATAGGCCATGGTGGGATTCGAACACACAACCCTCTGATTACAAGGCGAGAGTCAGAACCGCTACACCACGACGCTTCCACGCTTCCACGCTTCCGATAGTCTACCACACTTTTCTATTATGGGCGTCTTGTCATATTTCCCAAGCCTACTATGGTATATAACATGTAATATCATCAATTGTTTCATAAATGTAATTAAATTAATAGAATAAAAACTAAAATATTCACCTGTCACCTTCTCAACAGTCACAATGTGCCAAAAGTTTTTTTCTTAATACTGTTTGTAGAAAGACAGGCGTATCATCTAGGCCTCTCTAATTATTCCTTACGTCAGCAATGTCTGAGGTACCTCGATTTAAATAATTGCCAATTCCAAGACGACTTTCCTTGATATATTTTTTTTATTGATTTTCTTAGTATATCAAATCATTTGTATGTAAATTTACCTTTCTTATCCGCATCGAAATGTCATTTATATGGAATGAAATATACAACTCTATATAAATACAATAGAAAAAATATTGAAAGGTCAGTTAACAAATAAATTAGTTTTGATTGAAGAGGCGAAGGTGGGTGTTGATATAAGAATGACGCTATTCTAAAGTGCAATATATCATAATTAATTTGCCTTTGAAGAAAAAAGATGTGGAAATCCAGATTTCTTTTTTTTGGGACACACTGTAGAAACCTCTTTTACATGAATTGCGGTTAGAACTTTGTTCTCTAAAAGCCCTTAGCCACTTTAGATAGGTAATAAATACGAATGTTGATCTCATTCTACGTTCTTTTCAATTTTGTCTCTTTCTTATTACCAAATTATTATTCAACATTCATTCATGTTTATTTGAGTGGCTATAAAGTTAATTGACTGTTTTCATCCTTTTCACGGTTGATAATGTTCTTTCCAATCCATTCCCTTTTGCTTCCCCCTCTTCTCACTCTTTCTTCTTTTGTTTCACTGCTTGAAAAGGGGCGGTCCACTCCTGGCACCCTGAAGAGCTGCCCAATGGAAAACGGAGATCCTTGCCTCGACTTGTCGCCGAAGATGGCGCACTCTGCTTTTACTCGCCCCTGGCAAAACGATCCACCAAAGATTCGCTAGCACCATTTCGAGGCATCCTATTTTCATAATGTCTCGACGAACTATTTCTCCATAGGCCCATGTGTTGAAAATGAGAACTGATAAAAAAAATCACTAAAAATAATTTTTCATACCTCTGTAATAAAGAGATCATCAAATATTCTTCATTATCTGAGAATATGGTGTTTTTCGGCTTGTTTTCTCGGTAGGGGGCCTGAAACACAGAATACTCTGAAAAATAAAATGTATAACATTCATTTCTGTTCCTTAGTATGCCTTATTTTGCGTTAGCTTTAACCTTGTTTTTGTATTTGCAATTTGTGCTATTTCCACTTTTTTGTACAGCAAAATGAAGAATAATTATATATATATATATATATATATATATATATACATATATATATATATATATATATATATGATTAGAAAAGGCGTAAATATTATTTTAGAATGCAAACACCGCTAAAATAAACACCAACAAACTAACCTGCAACAACAGTGATGATAGGTATTCCTAGGTAGCGAATAAAGTACCCATAAAATACTACAAGGATTAAATGATAATACTGAATTATCTGTAGCCATCTGTTTCAAAATCCGGAAACAAATTTCTGTTCACGGATTTTGGGTCAGATGGCCGTGGGTTCGAATCCTAGCCATGGCGTAATTCCTTCGGCAAGAAATATATCCACATTGTGCTGCACTCGACCCAGGTGAGGTGAATGGGTACCGGTATGACTTATTCCTCGAACGACTGCAGCGCCTAAACATGACGGCTCAGCTACAGCCGGGTATTATGATACCAAGTATCAAGCGCAGTTGATTATATGCACCTAGTAGTAACTGTCCTATATAAATAGGCAATATCATTTCATGTTCATGTGATAAAAAGTTTTATGTACCATTAATTTTATATGAACTTATTTCTCTGACTGACATCATTTTACTGGTCGGGGGGGGGAACTCCCTGATAATGACCGAATAGAGGTGTGCAGCCTTCAGGCACTATGATGGTAGTTTCCAGCTATGGAAGCTGCTTAATTTAAACAGTTAGGGTAATATCATTGAAAGTTTCTCGTTTTTTATCTAGAAAAACAAATTCTTCGTAAAATCTAGTGTTCTAAAAACTTAAGTCTTAACAGGATGGTGTGCTAAATGGAAAGGCCATCATGTTTAAATATTTCTACGGAAAAGTATTGAGACGCACAATGTCACAACCTAATGCCCAAGTCGGAAAGGATTATGAAGCAAATGCACGAATGTAATTTAGATTTACACAAAGAAAAATTGGGTCAAGAAATTACATCAAAATAAGACGATGGATCGAAGCCTTCAATAATTTATCCCTTTAAAATAGAACATGCTTTAACAAAAAATAAAGAAACGTAGAGGACTGTCTTTAATTCTTAATTTACAAAATGCAATGACATTAGCGGGAAAAATAAAAGTCGCTCAAATATTTTCCGTTTTACAAACGTAAAAATGAATAAACTGGAAGAGGTGATTCGTTTTTCAATCAGAAGCGAAAATGAAAAAGAGTCATAAGGAAAAAAAACTATTATTTTTACCCGAAAACACTGGGATATGAAATAACAGATTTCTGTTTTTGATAACGGAAAAGTATATAAGCATAAAGCTGCCTTTTTATCTATTTTCATTCAAGATTCAACTTTTCGTTATTCCCTTTTAGAAAAAAAAACGATGTACCTTGATTCTATGATTATTGTCCCACTTATTCGAATCATTTATTTTTGTTAATGCATTTATTATTGTTGCAATATGAGTCCTTCAAGTGTGGTCGTAATTTAAAAGTATATGTTAATAAAAAATTGCCTGATGGAATAATCTCAAGTCATGTACCATAATGAAAACTTTCTTTACATGCCGTATATAGTGCAATTAATTGTGTAATTTGAAAAAAATATATAGATGATGGTAAAATGCCCTTGCTCCATTACTTCACGCTAACCTCAGTTATGTCAGTAGGGGAAAATATGACATCTTTTCTATAAAGTTTTAATTGTAAACGGTTTCATTTCTAAAGTAAAGCTAAACATTTTTTTTTTCATATTTCATCTTCACTTGGAATTTTGCCCCCCCCCCCATAAGCCCACGAATTCCCCTCGTGTAAGAAAAAAAAACAGTTTATTAAAGGAAAAATGAGAATATTGCCAGTGAGAAATAGTCGCATAAACGGATCAAGTTTTTAGTTACTTATCAAGCTTTCTGTGCATTTGTCTCAGAAAGATGTTTTTTTGAAAGTAGAATAATATTAGAAAAGAAAGAGTTCGTATATTATTGAAGGTTCATTCCACCAAAACATTAGTTGATATGAATAAAAAGAGGCAAATCAATGTCCGCTGAATGCATTTAGTTTTGTTTCATGCATGTGCACAATTTCGTTAAAACAGTTGAGCACAGCAAATGTGGTTGTGCTAATGACGGAGCTAATAATTTCACAAACTCAATACTCCTCTTTTCTTAGTTAACATGCCCTATGGAATATTTCTTTTTCCCCCTTAATGTAAAACATAGTTTGACTACCCATCAACATGTGAAAATGAAATGATGTGAAATCAAGTTTCTTTATTTACAGTTTCTCAGAATTCATTTATTACAGAAAATCGAATTGGTAGAAAGGAAATGAAAGGATTTTACCTTGCACATCACATATTACAAAAGGAATTTGGAGTGTAGCTTCATCCACTCTCTCTTTTATCGTAGGGGAAGGCGGGGTAAGTTGTGACACTTATTGCATTTTGCATGTTAGAATTGAGACTAGTAATATTGTAGAAATAAGTACCTTGCCTTTAAATTTGATTCTTGGGAAATATTTTTCACCTATATATAACTTTCTACCCCCACACTGAAAGTCATCGTGATCTTTGAAAATCACGATGTCAAATGGCTCAACTTGCCCCATCTGTGGGGGTAAGTTGTGCCACCATTTGGGGTAAGTTGAGCCACAAAAACTATGTAGGCCTACAACATGTATGCGGGAAGAACCAGGATGTCAATTTTTCAATAAAAGTCTTTTCACTTGCTAATTATCTATAAAAATTAATACTAACATCTTCTAAAAGTAAAAGAACTGTCATGTGAATTTGCTCCTTTCTGCCTTCATATCAATGGCTTTTTATGTTTTTGATTTCTTTTTATTATACATCACCATAAGAATTACCATGGCTCAAGTTGCCCCATGTTGATTTGGCTTAAATTACCCCAGTCCGAACTTATTGCGATATTTTCACATCCACACATTTCTTATGCATCCATCATGTAAAAGACTATGACAAGAATGAGAATCCATGCATGCCTTGACTAACAATATTGTTCTTATTTGTACAATATATTTAAAGACGTGTGGGTAAAAAGCACACCCTTTTTTGGCTGAAATTTGCATTTTTCCCTCTAAAAAAGTACTTTTTGTTTCAAAGTTGAAAACAATGTGGTGGGGTTAAGGGTTATGCAATGGGTCATCAATACATAACACCACCACAATGTCTGACTCATTCATTATTAGCCTGGGCATGCTGGGGGCGATGGCTCAACTTGCCCCTATGCTCAACTTACCCCGCCTTCCCCTATATAGGTGCAATACAAAGTATTTCGGTTTTTTAGTGAGATGATGAAAGCTTTAGTTCTAAATACGGTATACTACTATATTTTTTCCTGTTTCTAATAAAACTGCAATCATGTTGGAATGGAAATCTTTAAGCAAGAAACTATGATGATGAAAGAATCATCAAAAGATAAATGAGCACTAATCAGACAAAAATGCAAAGGAACTTAACATGCTTCGAACGGTTCTTTCATATCGGGTTAATGGGGACACTAAAATCAAAAGGTGGGCCTTTAGGACGATGCCAAGTAGAAAGGAAACTTTGTACATGTATGACGATAATAAAAGCACTAATAATAAATTACGATAAATAAATTGGAAATACTAAACATACCAGAAGGAAAAAGAACAATTAACTATAAACTAATAAATAAATAAATTCCATGGTGGAAGCGCCGTGGTGTAGCGGTTCTGACTCTCGCCTTGTAATTAGAGGGTCGTGTGTTCGAATCCCACCATGCCACTCTCACCCAGGTGCTAATCGGGTACTGGTAGGAAACAACAGTCATTGTGGTTGGTTTCGCAAGTTTGCGTCTAACAGGCTGCTTGGAAGGCTATGAATCCAGTGACCGGGTATATAATTGTGAAGCGCTTTGAACAGTCGTAGATTGATAAAGAGCTATATAAAATGCCAATTATAATAATAATAATAATTCATGAAAAGATAAATAGATAAATATATAGATAAATAAATAAATATTTTTTAAAAAAATATGACCACCAATTATTATAAAGTACTACAACGAATCTAATCACTATTTTTGTGTCCGTGGCTCTGGGGAGGAAGAGGAGGGGGTGACGGAAGTGGCGATGGCGGCCTCCAATTTCTCTTCAAATTTTATTACAACTACGAATCACAAATACAGTTGAAACGGTCGAGTTGTGACATCATGAAACTATTCAATCAAGCGCCTTATCTTGAGATGTAACAGAACACTCACAACAAACTCTCTACGGTTCCAACTTGCACTTTGGGATATAAATCTTGATGGGATATATTCGTAATCAATCGATCAATCGAAGGGGGTTTGGGGTGACTTATCCCAGTGATTTATACGTATGCATTATCTATTTGACGCGTGCGATTCAAAGTACGTAAATATTGTAGGATTGGCTAGAATCTTACCATGCCGTTTGACACGTGTGGATGTCGAAACAGAAAAGCCCTTGCACGCTTTCAACCTCGTGCTTCCGGATTTTTCAAAAAAAACACAAACAGAAATTGAACGCTGATAGGAATGTTGAAGGTTGGTGGGGAGAGGGGGAAAGGAATGGGTAAAGAGAAAAGAAAGAAGGTGCATGTTACAGTCAAGTGGCTTAACTACGGGGGGGCATGGGGGGCACGTATCCCCCCCCCCCCCCAATCGGCTGATAAAAAAAAAACGGGGAAAATTAGAAAAAGAGGGAGAAATGAAGAGGAACGTTGTGGGAAAGAAGAAATTATTCATTATAATGGTATATCATTTTATAATCATGTTATATTACACAGGAAACATAACTTTATGAAACACAATTTGCTCAGGGCCTATGTTGTCGTTGTTCCTGGTGCTCGCATTGTCTGTTTAAAGAGATATATAAAAATGTTGTACGAAACTCTCACGTTTCAAGTCAATATACACGAAATATATTACTGTCTTATGTAGTGACATACGCTTCTTTTTCATGACTACTTAAAGTGGTTGCCCCATGTTAAAGTCTTAATATAAAACATTTCCTGTTCGTGATTACGTTCGCATCAGTTGAATGGTTGAGATATGTCTGCTCTCCGTGCATTCCTAAAATCAGTCCTTGAAATGTTACTTTTTCTGATCTAAATATCAAAAATTTTCAGCTCGCGCTTCGTATCATTTGGTTAGTAAAATACGTATGGTTTTAGTGAATTCCTACAAACAAGCCTTAGAAGCCTCACTTCAGGTCTGAATTATCTAAATTTTCAGCTCGCGCTTCGCGCTCGCAATATTTGATTAGTGAGATGCGTATGTTATGCATGATTACAATGACTACAAATGCTTCATAAGTGTTTAAATGTAATTATAACAAAATCAGCAAGCGCTTGGAACTCGCATTAGATGACTATGGTGAGATATGTAAGGGATTCCTAAACATAGTCCTTAAGATCTCCCTGTTTGGGGTCAATATATATATATATATATATATATATATATATATATATATATATATATATATATATATATATATATATATATATATGTATACAAAAATTTCGGCTCGCGCTTCGCGCTCGCACTGATTAGCGAGACAGGTACGTATCATGATTACAAAATCGATTATAATGTCCCTTTTTACGTCTGAATATCAAAATAATTCACTCGATTCGCTTTATAGAATACATTCATCATTTCTTTAATTCAGTTTTCATTTTTTTGTAGCATAAATACACATAACATTTATCTTCCATCTAATGGTTATCAAATATTACTGAACATCCTGCCAGAGTTTGATGTCACATGACCAAGATCAAAGGTCATTTAGATCAATTAACCATGTTGGGGGAATTCATATTAACTTTGAAATTTTATGGATCTTTAAAGATTTGTTGAAAATGATTATTCTATATAGTCATAGCACTGCTGCTATGTTGAATCCAAGTAATACAGGAGAGACTGCCAGAGGCGCTCCACTTATTGTTAAATGTAATAAATTTTCTTTTCAAGATGCAAAGAGTTGCTATTGTTGTTCAGGGGGCCGCGGAAGCGAGGGTGGGGCTGCGAGGGCTTCAGCCCCCGTACTTGTTTTTTTCCAAAATTGGGTACAAAAGCCATCTGATTATGATGTTTTGCAATACCAGCCCCCCCCCCCACTTTCGGCTCAGCCCCCGCGCTTTCAAAACCATTCCGCGGCCCCTGTTGTTGGCATCCTTCTCTTTTTTTTCAATGTAATGCATTTTCTTTTCAAGATGTTTTGAGTTGTTATACTGTTATATGCATCTTAATCTGTAATGATCATGCAGGATGCATCCATTGAATTCAAATCGCTGAGTGATCCATCATACGGGAATTTAATCAAATTAATTGAAGTGGTGAGTCCCAAGACTAGAATTTACTAAAGTTGTGTCCTTGCATCATGTTGCTTGCTGTCGGCTTTTTGCTATTTTCTTTTCAGAATACATAATGGGGAAAAATCAACGGATGAAACAGAAATATCTTTCCTGATGACGTAAGAATCTCTAAAATATCATTATTCTATTTAAATTTCTTTTTTTTTGCTGAGACCCCAGTCTTGATTTTCTACAAAGCCGCCATGATGTTATACGTTAATTAAGTTTCCAAGAAGAATCGTATTTATAGACTTCTTTCATAATTATCCTCGCCTGCAATGATTATAATAATAACAATGATGATTATAAATAATAATAAGTGTAATGATAATTAATAATGATGATAATATAATAATAGGGGGAAACAGGGCAGCTTTAATTACTAGTATAACAATTGAAACAGTAAATAAATCGTCAAACCAATCATCCCACAACTTAAACGATAAAATAAAAGCAAATCACAAAATTTAGGGACCAGCGTAAGTTTTTTCTCAAGTTTTTAGTCTGACTTAAAGTTATTCAAAGTTGGTGCATTTATGATGTCTGTAGGTAAAATGTTCCACTCAGTTTTTGGACCTATAGAAAAGGACTGTTGTGTTGATAAGAACATGTCCTGTTTAATTAATCAAGAGGAGCGTGTATTGTATTTATATAAATTCTGATTTGTATCAAACATCTGAGAAAATAATAATTAAAAAAAGTACAAGCCGATTGACATACTGATAAATGAAAATACATTGCTGGAAAGTTGTAAAAAGCAAAAAAAAAACAAAAAAAAAAGATCATCAAATACAAATTTAGGGGGGGGGGACCGTCCCCCCTCCTCAAATTTAGGGGGGACACGTCCCCCCGCTTCCGCCGCCTATGTCCACTCGTCAATGAATTCCAGGGGTGCTGCATAGGGAGAATAATACATACACAGAGCACCCGGCCCCCAGGAAAATCCGATGGATAAAAAAAAGCAAATTACCGCTGGCAGTACATCCGCCGCGCCGCTTGCGCATGCGTGCATGGCCGATTATTGTAAAGACTTTCGCAATGTTGTGCAATGCTGTTGTCGGCTGCATTGTGCCTTTCGAGATGAACATTTCATCATTTTACATATCTTGCACATAAATTTGTAACTGAGTACTCGTACCTGATCTAGGAAGAGATGTAGAAATTTAAAGTAAGTACTGTTTGATAACCTAGATGTTGGTTTTGAAGAGAAACCACAATATTTATTGCGGAACTGTACAATTCAGTCCCACGCACTGATTTTGATAGTAGTAACTTAACGAACGAGGGTGACCCGGTTAGTTTGATCGACTTGTATATTGACATTGGTTACTGGTTAACCTATCTATTGGTTTCTCCCTTGTCACAGATTCTTCATTTTGTGAATTGTGTGATCGTCATTGAAACATGTCACAAGAAATTACCCGAGAGGTCGATGAAGACCATGAAAAGGAGAATGACCAGTTCAAACACAGTGAACGACTTGGCAAGAAACTCGCTTACCTACTTCGATATGGAGCGAAACAGGAAGGACTGTCCGTTTGTCCACAAGGTATGTTTGTTCATCTTTACATGTACCTGTTCACTGCTACCATCCTGCCTGTGGAGAATCTACAGGTAGGACTATAATGACTGGTATGCCAATGCTGTACATAGCACACACTTTACAAAATCATTAAAATATCACTTTTGTGATCAAAATTATCAATTTCCATACAGTTTTCCATACATTTATTTTTCATTAGTAGGTCTAATGTTAGAATAATTTTTGCATTCACCAGAGCACTCAAAAACTTGAATTTTTGGCATATTTTTGTGTACGCCCTCTAATGGTGGAAAGTAATATGGCAAGAAAATTTTCATTTTTCAATCTCTATTTTTAATTAAGAAAAAATAATTTAAAGAATTGAATTTACATAAGAGCCAAATTATATGATGAATAGCTGTGATGAAAACTGACAATGGAAGAAAGTCAAGCATTTGTCCCATAGAAAAAGAGAAAATATCCAAACATTGCCACCCTTATTTTGCCACACATGGAGATGTAACTGAGAACAAGGTTAGCCTATATCATAACCTTGTTCACTGAATGAGTGTTCACATGTAAGGATGTGCCTGATCCAGAAATTTATTTGTTGCTCTAATGTTAGTAAAGGCTGGGATTATCATAATCATCATAGTATTATTAACTTTTTCTCACCTTATGAAAGTACATCGTCATGGTTGTTAAAAAAGTGATTTTGTGCTATTCTCATGATTTTGTCTATCAGCAGTAGTAGAATAACCACTAATCCACTCACACATATTGCATGGTTTCAGGTTAGTATGCTATACTAACCTTGCACTACGAGTGATTATGCAATAGATTTTGGAGTTGTCGGCTTACATCGCTTCATAATAAGAGGAATTATGTTTGCCGAATCTCGTCTGTTTCCCTACTCACCGGGGCTCGTTCTGGTGATTATCTGTCCGTTTACTGTTTTGCATTTTTTATTATCATATTTTATATAAAAGGTGCATAAAAAAGAGCAAAATTGCTTACCTCGGCCTGGAAAGGTGCTTCACATGTCTCTTCCATGGAAATAAAAGAAAGCTTGATGCTGGTTCAGCTTGTCATTATTTTATAACTATGTATAAATTCAATAAATGTGCATTTCCTATGATTGTTAGATAGAATATAGACATTGATAAAGTCAATAACTTAAAAGATTATGTAATTTTAGATTATAATTGCTGATGATAACACTTTTTGGAAAACATTTGAAGCCATGAAACAAAAAATAGAAAATTCTACATGCCTTGAACGAAGCCAGTATTGCGAGCCTATGTTCGTGTGTCAACAAACGTTCCATCAAAGTTTATACAGTAAAAAGATTGGCCACTTTGCTGACTTCACGTATCGATTTACGTGTAAAATAATTTTGGCGCCTAGTCTTTCCCTTGTAATGTCTTTGATATGAATATAAATCATGCGCCCTCTTTAGACGAAAAATTCAGAAAGGGTGAGTCTTTACCATTGTCCAGACCATATTTCGTCAAGGAGAAGAAGGGACCGAGGACCCTCCTTTTTACAATAAGCCCGCTCCAAGGCCCCGTTTTTTGTCTCACCCGCGGCACACCCCTACAACTTTTTTGGTCGAGTGCCCCCCCCCCCCCCCCCCGGGTAATGCACCCATGGGTACCACTAACCAGCAGATCTATTCTCTATGTTATCAGGTGTCTCAAGTAGGATCAAGATTAGACCAATAAATAGGTCTTTATTTCTGTCAGGGCGACAGGCGAGGAACTTTGTTCCTTGAATACTGGGATAGCATCCAGCGCCTTACCTGTGCTGCACTCATTAGTGTGGATTGGACATAGTGGTTAATTCTGGGTGCCCTATTGCTAGAGCTTTTGTGAGTTATGTTCCGGCCGGGTATCCATCACCCTTAAACTGCTGGAGAACAGAGCAGCGAGAAGGCATTTCATGATTACCTACGGTGTACCATGATACATGAAGGAGTGTGTCAGTAGCTGTCTGCATGCAACAGAAACACTTGTTAACTTAGGGCTTGCCTACCTATGCATGTGAAGACTGAACTCCAATGGACTCTGCGGAAGAAACCACCAGATTGGTTCAACGGAGAGGAAGGCGGGTACAGCAATGCACTGTGGAGTGCATAGGGCAAGATGAGGCACGTAGAATATCTTGGTCATCCACTGCATCCGTTTCTATCTCCAGGCGTCTTGACCTTGTCTTGCAACTGGATCCAGATGGTCTCGGACGAGAGAGTGAGGTCGACGATGCGCAACTCTTCTTCACTTTAAACAAAATTCACAGCGCAAGTCATCAATCATCCTTTCATCAACTTCATTTACCAAGTCCTGTGGCGTCTGGCACGCGACGTAGCGACAGGTGTGGGTACACTGGCAGTCGTAGCCGCAATCCTGCACACAGGCGGCCCAGGCCATATGGTCGCTATGCACTGACCGGAGCAGCAGTGGATTTCGGCAGCCGTCTGGGTGACTGAGCAGCCCTCTTTAGGAACGCACTGCTCACCTCCATGGCATGAGGAGAGGACTGGAAAAGGTGTCCCAAACATTGCCTGCTCCACCTAACCCTAACCAGAATACCGCGTCTGGTGGGGGCCCTACTATTGCGGTCGAAAACAAGGAAAGAAGAAAACAAAGACAACACATCTTAACTTTGCGTCTTGGAACATTCGCACTCTTCTCGACAGAGATGTCTCAGAGAGACCCCAAAGACGCACAGCACTAATTGCGAGTGAACTTGGAAGATACAACATTGACATCGCTGCTCTAAGCGAAACCAGGCTGGCAGGTGAGGGAGAACTATGTGAAAGAGGTGCAGGTTATACATTCTTTTGGAGTGGACGTGGACCTGGAGAGAAACGTGAGTCTGGAGTTGGCTTTGCGATGAAGACAGCACTGGTTGGCAAATTAGCTGGTCCTCCAAAGGGTTTTAATGATCGCCTTATGACAGTTAGACTCCCCCTTTGTGGGGAAAGAAAATTCATTACCATCATTAGCGCATATGCCCCTACCATGACAAACCCTGATGAGACCAAGGACAAGTTTTATGAAGACTTGAACAGTGTCATCACAGCTGTTCCCCATGCTGACAAACTCACTATCCTTGGTGATTTCAATGCGAGAGTTGGCCATGACAGCGTCTCCTGGGAAGGTGTGATCGGGAAGCATGGGGTCGGAAACTGCAACAGCAATGGTCTGCTACTACTTCAGACCTGTGCAGAGCATGGACTTTTGATTACGAATACAGTGTTCAACCTCCCTACCCGGAACAGGACTTCATGGATGCATCCACGCTCAAAACACTGGCATCTCATTGATTATATCATAGTAAGAAAGAGGGACAGACAAGATGTACGTGTCACTAAGTCTATGTGTGGCGCAGAGTGTTGGACAGATCACCGCCTTGTCGTCTCCAAATTCAATCTCCATGTTCAGCCCAAGAGACGACCACAAGGCATGAAAGCGCCAAAGCGTCTGGACATCAACAAACTGAAAATCGACAACTTCAAACAGTCCTTTTCCGACACCCTGGAACAACGCTTACAGTCCACTTCATTGGAAGGCCAGGATGTCGAGAATGCATGGGCTGCACTTCGTGACACATTGCATAACACAGCCATGGAGTGTCTTGGGCCATGCACCAGGAAACACAAGGACTGGTTTGATGAAAACTGTACTGAGATCAAGCAGTTGCTAGAGGAAAATCGTCGGGTCTATAAGTCTTATCTTGATGACCCAACGTCATTAGCTAAGAAAGATACACTGAGGAGTGTGCGGAGCAATCTTCAGGCAAAGTTGCGCCAAATGCAGGATTCCTGGTTGAGTAGCAGAGCGGATGAGATCCAGGGCTTTGCAGACAGAAATGACATGAAAAACTTCTATGATGGCCTGAAGGAAGTCTATGGTCCCTCTACCGCAGGATCATCGTCTCCCCTCCTCAGTGCTGATGGGTCTACTATAATCACAGACAAAGAGAAAATTCTAGAAAGATGGGCAGAGCACTTCAACGGTGTACTGAACATGCCTTTAGTTGTAAAAAACGAAGCCATTGACAGGCTACCTCAGGTCCCGGTCGATGAGACATTGGATGCCATACCAACCTTGGAGGAGACTCAGAAAGCAATCCATTCATTATCTAGTGGCAAAGCTCCGGGTTTGGACTCCATTCCAGCTGAAATCTACAAAGAAGGTGGTATGGCCCTGTCTAAGAAACTCCACCAGTTGTTTCAACAAATTTGGCAACATGAGACAGTGCCTCAGGACTTCAAAGATGCCTCCATCATACATCTATACAAACGCAAAGGAAATCGCCAAGCTTGTGACAATCATCGTGGAATATCTCTGTTGTCCATCGCAGGCAAGATCCTTGCTAGAGTCCTACTCAATCGCCTCACCTTACACCTTGAGCAAGGCCTCCTACCTGAAAGCCAATGTGGCTTCCGGAAAGCACGTGGCACTGTTGACATGGTGTTTGCTGCTAGACAGCTACAAGAGAAGTGTCAGGAACAGAATGCTGACCTCTACTCAACCTACGTCGATCTTACCAAGGCTTTCGACACTGTTAGCAGAGAGGGTCTTTGGAGAATCATGGCGAAGTATGGTTGCCCAAAAAAGTTCATCGCCATCGTACGACAGCTTCATGATGGCATGCTGGCAAGAGTTCAGGACAACGGCGAGACCTCTGACTCATTCCATGTCTCCAACGGAGTGAAACAAGGCTGTGTCCTTGCTCCCACCTTGTTCAGTCTCATGTTCTCAGCCATGCTGACTGATGCCTTCAGCAACACAAACATGGGCATTGGCATTAGGTACAGGACTGATGGCTCTGTCTTCAACCTTAGGAGGCTTAAAGCAAAAACCAAAGTCTCAACTGACACTATCAATGACTTCCTGTTTGCTGATGATTGTGCCCTCAATGCTTCCACAGAGGTTGACATGCAACATAGTGTTGACAAGTTCTCTGAGGCCTGCAACAACTTCGGCCTTATCATCAGCACAAAGAAGACTGAAGTATTACATCAACCAGCTCCAGGAAAGCCTTACGTTGAACCCAACATCACAATAAGCGGACAACGTCTAAATGTGGTGGACAAGTTCACATACCTCGGCAGCACACTCTCAAGAAACGTTGTCATTGACGATGAAGTCAATGTCAGACTTGCTAAGGCAAGCGCTGCCTTCGGCAGACTTTACAAGAACGTTTGGAACAGGAGAGGAATCTCGGCAACAACCAAGATCAAGGTGTACAGGGCCATGGTTCTTACCACATTGTTGTACGGCTGTGAAACATGGACAGTATATCGGCGCCATGCCAGGAAGTTGAACCATTTCCACACCACCTGTCTGAGAAAACTTCTAGGCATCAAGTGGCAAGACAGGATACCAGACACTGAGGTCCTCACTCGTGCCAACCTGCTTAGCATTTACACCGTCCTGATGCAGTCTCAGCTCCGGTGGGCAGGACATGTAGCTCGTATGCCGGACGAACGTCTGCCAAAGAAACTTCTGTTTGGCGAGCTCCAGGAAGGAAGACGCTTTCATGGAGGCCCAAAGAAGCGATTTAAAGACACACTAAAAGAATCACTTAAGTCTTTTAACATCAACCATGACACATGGGAACAGAAAGCCCAAGACAGAGGAGCATGGCGAACAGCTGTACATAAGGGTGCTGTAACATGTGAGGCCAATAGGACCATAGTGGCCGTAGCCCGCAGGCAGGCCAGGAAGGCAAGGACTGCCAACCCTGTAGCAGCAGCCAATATTCCCTGTGCACACTGCCAGAGACTATTTAGGGCACAGATTGGCCTGACTAGCCATCTGCGGACCCATCAAGCTAATGATCAAACCCCAGGATGATTTGATGGTCCTCGTCGCATCGACGGACAAACAAGATTTCTGTCAGGGATATGCTCCGTCGAGACTTTGTCTGGCTCTGCGGTATCCCCTCTGTCAATAGAGACCGATGACGGCCATTGGGCTCTTAATGGTGGAGGTTTGACTGATGCTTGACTCCTCAATTACCCTTACTTCCCCTTTTGATGGGTGAAAAAAGGGCGTAATAATAAAGAGAAAATAATAATAAATATAATCAGCTTACCACCTTTCTGAAATATATGCTGGAAAATAAACTTTTTAATGACAAACTTTCAGAATCAGGTTTACTTTTGATTTACTATTTTCATTTTGTGAACTGAAAATTGGCTGGCGCGTCCGTATGCTCAGCTGTATTATAAACATTACAGCAAAAAATCAAAGAAGAACCTGATCCTGAATGTTTGTCATAAAAATTTGTTATTTTCCAGCATATACTTTTGCCCATCATTAAAAGAAGGAATTAAGCAGTAATCAATACACTGACAATGAAGTCGATTCTGTTAACTTAACCAGATTACCTTGTTTCTAGGTGGAATTATAAATCCATCTGTTTGTAGGAGTTTTTAAACATTTTTTAAAATAAAATTTTGGGGGTTTTTCCTTCACAGACAGTTAGCAATCTCGCACACAGTGTGAGGGACCTATATCCCATAGGCCCAATGTAAAAAGCAAGGTTCTGATTTTACTGTATTGATTCTGATTATTTTCAAAAGTTCAGTCATTCATAGACCTATGTTTCAATGAAAAATTTTGTTTTTAATAGTGAAAATCAATGTTGGGGTATTGGCCGGGGTATTTGAGACCTTTCGTTTTCTGTGACGTGCCATGTGGACGTACGAGATTAAGGAATTTTGGGAGCACTGCGCATGCGCGAAGTAATCTGTGACGAGCCTTCTCGTCCACTGACCAAATCTGTGACTCGTATTTGAGGGTTTTGACGTTCGGTGTCATAGTGCTCGAACGAGCGCTAGTATAGTTCGAACATGATGACGTCATCCCAGCTTGGCAAAAATGAATGAAGCCGCATCAACACTCGAGTTTCGTTGATTCAGCAGGGCTGGTAAACTGCAAATTACTGCTTGTTACCAGCTTTTCCATTACATTTAGTGTGTCCTGTTTTCAGACACTACATATCTGATAGGTAATTGATGTTTTATTTCCAAACAACCGTGTGTTTTCGGCTTTTTGCGCAAGAGTGCAAATGTTGCACCCACAGTCGCCCCACTGGTTCGTAGCGTGATGCTACGCCTGATTCTCCGGCCAAGCATCGGCCCGCTCGCTATCACGCTGGTAATTGCTGTGGCGTGGTACGGGTACGTCGACTTAAATCGAAATTGTTTTCATCAATGTACGAACGTGATACTGAACGAGCGGTGTCACCACTTCCGGTGAACTAGGAATACGTTGCAGTCGCAGACAATCGAAATCTCTCTATTGTTTCCCAGTACAGACTAGAAGAATGACTTCAGTATTATGCAAGAGGAATAGTGAATCAAAACGTCCACTGGAAAAAAACGTTGAAACAGAAAATTGAAGGTTTTGGTCTTCCTTTAGTATTACTTTTCAAAGTTTAAAGTTTGCATAGAATAGCTTCAATTTTTAAAGATCACCGGATACCTGCGTAAGCAGGCGCGTAGCCAGGGGGGGCGGTGGGGGCGGTCGCCCCCCCCAAAACGTCCCCAAAAAGAAAAAAAAAGAAGGGAAAAAAGAGAGGAGAAAAGGAAAAGGGAAGGGAGGAAAGGGAAGAAAGGTAGCTTAGTGTTTTTTGTTTTTATTCTTTATTTTTTTCTCAAAAGAGAAACTCCTTCACTCTTCTTGCTCTAAATTCAAATATGAATTTTGCTTCTCCTCTGTTTTGCGAGTTAAAAATATTCACTGATGCTAAATTGTTTATAATCAAATCTGATCTTTCCAAAGAAAGTTTCAATATATCTTTGAGAATACCCTTTTCTCGGGACCCTTTTTATGGCAAGAAAAATTGATAAAACACTTTAGCTTCCGCGCTTCGCGCGGAGTTATTATCATTTTAATTTCCTCCATTGTATACCTCTTTTGTGCGTTCACAATCACTTTTGAAAACAAGGTTCAAAATCGCAATATAGTCAACCGAATTGGAGGTACTGGAGACAAGAGAAACGGCTCCTTTTCATTTTAATTTATGAAACACTAAAAGCTTCGCGCTTCGCGCGGGAGGGGGAAACTCCCCCTCCCTGCACCCACCCCCTAGGGAGCGCGCTTCGCGCGCTCTGTAAGTGTTGGCACGCTTTGCGTGCATTTACCGCCCCCTCCAAAATGAAATCCTGGCTTATCCAAAATTGTATGATCTAATCATTTTCATTTGAAAAATCTTAATATTCAGGTTATGTCAAGTTGAATGACCTTGTCCAAGTTTCCCTTCTTAAATGGTATAAGACAGAAGAGGTTCTTCAGGAAATACAATCATCAAAATCCTTCAATGGCAAGAGAAGATATGAGGATAAGAAAGAGAACAACACTGTCTATGTTAGAGCCAGCTATAACCGGAGATTTGAGAGGGTATGTATGCTGGTACTCTGTCTTCCCTTTTCTCTTTTAGATAATATGCTGCAGAGTTCATAGGATGGTGTCCTCTAAACAATTTATATTAAATTTTAAAATATTACATGATCAGAATTGATTAAAAATGCATGAATTGTAAAAAGCATTTATTCAATGCCTTATTTTGATTTGACCCTGATTTTCCAGAGTTTAGATTGACTTGTACTGCTATCTGTTCTAAAGAAAGTAGACCATGACTTTTGTATGCTAAGTTTAATGGTACTTGAAGATCTTTTAGATTGAAGTGACTTCCAGGAAGTTCCAGCGTGCCTATTCGTTTCAACTTGAGATACCCGAGAGTTTTTCACAATGAGTTCAGCTGGACTTAAGGTCATGCTTAGGTGCCAACGAACACATGATTTTAAACATATACATGGACATTGGACATGCTTAATGTCAACATAGCAGAAAATATGCAGTAGAGTGTAATTTGACCAGTGACATGATGCATTATATGATATACACATCTTGAAATTTATTTGTGGTTCTTAGTCACACTTAATCCTTTATGACTACCCCCCATGATAATTCCTGTTTGTGAAAAAGTTGCAATTTGATATGAATTAATGCAGACATATCACTTAGAGCTGAATAAAAAACTGATAAATCATTTGGTATAGATTTTGATAACCGTAACTTTGATTCTATTTTATGGCGTTTGTTTCCATTTCCACAGAATCCATATCATGAAGAAACCAAGGTTCCTCGTCTCCTTGAGAGTTGCATGCAGTATATATGTACAAACATAAAGGACTACTCTCTAGAAGATTGCCCAGATGAGTTTCTTGTCAAGTAAGTCATAGATAGGAGAAACTTATAGTCATAAGCCGGTATTCTGAAGTCGGGTTTAACTTAAACTCAGGTTGAAAGTTGTGGTTTAAGTATGGACAGCCAATTGTTACATAAATTACTAATGGTAGAGATATCATATTTCAGCTCATTTGGCTCTCAAATCATTCATAATTGTCAAGGAAGTATATATATAGATTATAGTCTTCACCATCGATGAATCAGGAAAGAGCGCAGTAAACATAAGAAACGTACAACTTAATAAAGAAATTGATACGTTTGGCTTCCCATACTTAAACCACAACTTTAAACCTAGTCTAAGTTAAACCTGACTTCAGAATACGGGACACAGTGAGAAGATTGATCGTGGGAACCACTGACAGACAAACAGACAGACACACACACAGACCGAGTTTACAAAGGTTTTACATCTCCTGGAAGTTTGCATGTTGCATCTTTACAAAGATATTACTCTTACAAAGTTTCAGTCATTCATAGTGTCATGCATAACTTAAATAATGTTAACAAATGGCAAGAACTTGTTGTTTTTATACAATCATTAATGTTTGAATTAACAGCAAATAATCTAAAGCATTTCTGTTAACACACAAGTAAAAATTAGAATTTAAAAGATATATCTATGAACTGTTTTTAATACATTCTCATTTTACATAGTCAGGAGAAACTTAATAACATTTGCATTTATTTTAAAATTCCATTCTTTAGTAAAGTCATTTGTAACTTAACAAACATCAGCCTCTCATCCATCTTGGTAATAAACATTTACCTATGTATCACGTTTGAAGTTGTCTTGTCTAAATATCTAATGTGATTTTATTGTGTCTTTACACTATAAGTATTCAGGTTACTAACAGTCAAGTTAACATTGATTTGAATCAATGCACATTATTTATGTTGGGTACTAGAAGGATTTTGTTATGGGTATCAAGTATGTAAGAAACCATGGATATTGATGATTGTAATCAAGAAACTTCCTAATTATCATTTGTTAACAGTGAATTGCTGCACAGGTTGAAAAGGAAAGGAAAGCTGACCAATGTAGCCTTGGAGAATCTTCTTGGTCCATACATCGAGACACTGAACTTAGAGGGAGCCCTAATCACACAGAAAGCACCTAAGATCATCACTCAACAATGTCCCAACCTCCGCAACCTTAACCTCAAGGATTGTGGGTATGTCATCACGGATCATGTGCTGACTTTCCTCATGAAGGTATGAAGATTTGATGTGGTTTTCGATGCATTTGCTTTCTAAAGAATATTATAAGGACAATTATGTATTTCATCCCATCTGCAGGAACCAATAGAAAATAATCAGGTCAATAAACAATTGAGAGGAAATTTGGCAACTTGCACAATTAATTAAAATATGATTAGTAGAAGCTGGGACATAAAATAAGAATATATGTGTTTAAATTCCTTTATTTCATATTAAATTTTTCACAGTTTCTAAATGTTTTCATGGACCTCAGATATGATTGTTATTGGGCACTGGATACCTTCTTCCAAATTGTTTAACTCTATAGAGGCTAATGGAAGAGAATATATTATTTTATTTCATTCTAAATTTATCACTTGTTTCCCCATCTTCTACCTCTCCTTTTCCCCTCTATCTTCCTCCCAACACTTTCCATCAATGTCTGTTTTCTCTCCTTTTCTTTCCCTTTTTCCTTCTTAAATTTTGTCTCCTGCTCTTCCTCCCTCATTCCCTCTTTTTTCTTTTATCCCTTTCATCTCATTTCCTGACTCTTTTCATTCCACTCTTTCTTTCTCTTTGTCACTCTTTCTCTTAATTTGCTTTCTCTTCTTTCCTTATATCCCTTCCCTCTCTCTCTGCCTCTCTCTTCCATGCACCCTCACACTTTCTCTTTCTCCTGATTCCTTCCTTCAGAGACTTCCAGATCTCAGGGTCTTAAACCTGTCCAACTGCAACCACCTGACAGGCAAGTCCTTGCGTACCATACCCAAACACCTCCCACACCTTCAGATCCTCAACCTAACCTTGGTCAAGAGCGTTTCTGAGAGCGACCTGCTGGCGATCATTGAGGGATGTTACAATCTGGAGAAGATTATGTTTTTTGCTGTCAAGCTTTCACTGTCTGATGAAGCCTGTATCAGGATTGCCAAAGTGTGTGGAGAGAGACCACTCAAGGTTATGTATGACAATAACAGTGTCAGTTGATCTTCTACTGCAGTAACTATATGAGATGATGGAACGGTTTTGGATACCAATAACCATGCAGGTTAATGGAACAGTTTTGATGGCTATGTGCATATGAGTTAGTGGATACTTTTCAGGCTAGAATATTGAGCGACTGAGTCTCTAGAATACTATTCTTAAATTTCAAGAGTCTTTGAAAATGAAGCAGCCTGTTTGTATTTGTGGTACAGTTATGACTGAATGCATATAATGTAACTCTATGAGTTTATGCATAGAGTTGAGGGCCAGAATAGGAGTTTGCAAATTTCTGGTAAGTTCAAAACATATTTGGGTAAATGCAAGTCTTAATCATTATTGTGTAAATGCAAGTCCAAAGCCACAAAGTGTAAATGCTAAGATGCTGCATTTCAGAATCCTTTATATAAGGGACATGGCTTGTAATGCCTTTTGAGTTTATGCGATGTTCCATTTGAAAATATGGGTATGTAATCCAACTGTATTGCAAGATTTAGTTCTTGTTACCTTCTTCCCTGATAGAATTGTACTCTCTGAACATTGTATAATAATAATGGTATATTTACCCAGGGTAGCCACTTCAGTTTTTTAAACTGTTCTCCCAGCGGCCGCTGCAATTATTACCCGGCTAAGCTAGGCTACCGATTCAGGTGCTCATAGCTTTTTGAGGAATTACTTCTTGCCGGTACCCATTTACCTCACATGGGTGGAGTGCAGCACAGTGTAGATTAATTCCGCTGAAGGAAACTATGTGTTGAGCATTAGGTGTACTATGTTTATCTTGAAGTTGAGAAATGAATTGGTTGTCTCATGATGAATTTGAGGTAGGAATGCGTCTTTTTGTCCACTACTTCTGGACTTCATCAGGCAATGAGAGTAGATGCAGCTGCTTGCGCGTTTATCTTTATATGAGATGTGTTATGTTTACTCTGTTCATTCATTATGCTTTAATGGTTAAGAAAACTCTTTTATTTTGTAATTTCTAGACAGTTAGAAATTATGATTCATGGGTCAAATGATTTGATAAATTGAGCCTGACCTATTGAATATTTATGTCATAATTGGCTATCTATACTTCAACCACAATTCAAGAAAAATTAAGAAAAAAAATGTAAGGCAAGCAAGAAAGGTAAATTTAGGAAATCTCTAGCAATCAGACAATTACAGGGTTATGTTTTTCATCATACTTAGTTTTGAGATTGCTTTGTGTAAAGCATTACAAGCATTACAAAGTCTCCTAACCAAGAGTTTTGTGAGTAGAAACAAACTTGTTCCTCGCAATGTTCTCTGAATTGCTTCACAGACAAATTAAACAATCTATTTATCACAATACAAGTTGATTCCTATTACTATACATTGCTACATTTTTTATTTTGCACGGGTAACATTTACAGAGATTTCTAGATGAAAGTTCTTGGGACAATTCATATAGATTTGTTATAGTAACAAACACACAATTACCTTTAATAACAAAAATACTGTCAGCCAATCTGATTGGAGGATTCCTAGTAGCTTTTAACTGTAAACTTACAAATTTGTTATTAAAAAAAATATGAAATGGGCTTCTGATCTTCAAAGGGCAACTGAGCTAAGAACATTGTGAATATACTGCCATTTGCCTGTGTGATTCTGCATTCATGGCAAGATGGTTCTATTTCAGCTACTCAGGAGTGACAATAGATATATTTTATATATACTTGTCTATTTTCTTCTTCTGATTTGCCCCATAGTACATATATAATTTAGATCTTGTCTTTTTTTTCTTTTCCTGCTTTGCCCCAACCCTTCCCTCCTTTACCCATCCTCTAAGAGTATGCTGTTACATGCATGCTTTGCTCTGAAATTGTGTCCAAACTGCAAACATGGTAATCAACATTGAGATATTTCCATGCTTCTGTATGTTAAACATATTAAGACCACACATTTGACCTGTGACATTCCAGTTATCTTAAAGTTGTATAAATTCAAGAAACTTATTCCTGTGCTCATTAAAACAAAAGATCAATCAATTGTACAACAAACCATGTAGAAGATGGTTCAAAATCTTTCTATGGGATATCACCACCCGTTTATCACTGAGTTAACCAACATTCTGCAAACGATGGTTATGATTATGTCATTGCACTGAAGCAGGTGTATTTGTTTTGTTTTCATTGTAGAAATCTCTTATAAGTTTACGTTCATTTTTAAGATCATTTTTCAGCACATAGCAATTGTGATGACATTGTGGTATGTTGATTGGGGCAAGAAAACATAAGGGTAACAACACTTTTATTCATAATGAAAACAATAAGAATGTAGAATACTAGCTCTGCTACTACCTTATGTATTTATTTTTTATCACTTATTTTATTAATTGGCCAGTAATTACAGAAAGGCTATACAGAACTGAATTATTTTATATTTTATAGTATTGGTATTATGAAATTACTTAAATCTTATTATCGGTATTGTGCAATTAATTACAACATTTGATACTATCTTATATAAAAAATTGAAAACTTAAAAACCTATTACATGGAATACAAACGTGTATATTTTGTGTCTTCTAATTGCATTTACTTGAGTTTTGGAAATGCGTTTGTGCGAGAGTCATGCTCTCTTCTATCCATTGTAAAAAGTGGTCTAGCGCCATCTTGTGAGGAGTGTAATGACAATGTGTTCTACGGATTGTTTTATCTGAGGTGATAAATGAGAGTGAAGTTGAGGGACAGTAAATGGGGAGGTTCAAGAGTGTGAGGGGGGGGAGGGGGGTGCCCATATAATACAAACCTATTTCTTCTCTAAATAAAGTGGTTTGTTTGTTATTCATTTATTTTCATCATTTAACTGTTTTGTATGGGAAGAGAGAGAAGTGAATTCTTTACATGTTCACTTATACGCTGGGGATTGTTTTCAACTCTTCTACTGCGTTTCTCTTCCATTGTTGAAGGTGTGTAGATATCGGGATAGATCTGTAACTAGGGACGCGCTACATGTTTGCTTTTATGACTAATTGTAAACTATTATCAATGTAATCAATCGTAAACGACCATTGGTAGCTTTGTGTTACTGTCTCTAGGACATACACGTTTTTCATTAAAAATTATGGCATGGGCCTAAAAGACAAATTATCTACCAATGAGCTTTCCCATCAACAGAATACATGAAGAGTATAAGAATTGGAATCAACTTTACAAACGGTGTTATCCAAACATCGGTAACCTTTTACCCAGCCGATGCCTCGGCTACAAGACACCTCGAGAATAGATCGAAATGAAGTCAATTTAATGTTATTATTCCGAGAAGCAGCAAAGTACCAGTGCACTTTCGTTTGTTGGCATCCGTCGGAGGCAAGTGTTGTTATTGTTAAAGGGGAATCCAGCCTTGGCCATAAAATGATGTGTAAGGAAGTAGAAAAATAAACTAAACAGAATAGTGAAAGTTTGAAATAAATAGGAAAAGCAATAAGAAAGTTATAGCTGCTTTAAATTTGAGATCACTAATAGTACGTAGATTTCAAATTGGCAACTGGGTAAGTAAATTATGACAAGGGGCAAGGACAACTTTCCCATAGGCCATGTACTTTATTATCAGGGATTTGTGGTTTTCTCCTAAGTACCCTTTCCCCTGGGGCAGTAATCTAAACATAACCCAGGTAGTATATTGTTTTATATCCTCATGAAAGAAAGATATAATTTGAAATAAAACTTTTGGGAAAAATGACATTTTAGCCATAATATGTATTGGAGTACATGGAAGAGTAGTCCTTGCCTTACATCACTATGACATCCCATATGTGGCCAATTTGAAGTCTCCATGAGTATAGTGATTACCAATATTTACAACTTTTAAAAATTCATAACTTTCTTGTTGTTTGTCCAATATTGTTCAAACTTTCACTTATCAACTTGTCTGATTTTTCTTTTTCTTATAAAAACAAGTGTTTATTTGGGTTGGATTCCCCTTTAACGACTCGTTCGCTGACTCGAGATGAGGAGGAACGTTCGTAAGAACTGGAACTTTTGCTTGAGAATGCATCACCCTATAATTTAATTTCTTATGCATAGTACATTAAAACAGGTTAAAAAAAAAACAGTGATCTTCATCACATTTTTCCTTTGTAGAAATGTGCCTTTTTCTTGCATTTATCTTTATTTTTTTTTGTATTCCAATCGCCCTGAGCATTCCTCAAAATGGAAAAGAAGCTATATAAATTCAATTTATTATCATTATTATTATTACACATCGAAATAAAATCATGTTGATGAATCGACTAGTCAATGTTGAGTGAAATAAATAAACCAATAACCATTACATTAAAGTGTTTATGCTGTCACAAGGGGGAAAATAAGTTATTCAAGAGAAAAATGTTTATTATCATATCCAAGATTGAAATATGACAATTTTTTATCATGAAAATCGTGATATAAAAGAAAAATAACAGCACGTGAGCTATTTCAACAACGTTTTAAGCATGATGATGATGATGATGATGATGACAATGATGATGATGGTAATGATGATGATGATAATGATGATGATAATGAGATGATGATGATGATGATGATGATGATATTAGCAGTAATTGACGCTCAAAAATAGCGCAAGAATAATGATACAAAATCATCGCAAGACCATCCTCAAACTCCAATACCCCCCCACAACCCTTTCCCTCCTTTCATGTAAGCTTTCTTACCCGCAGTATATAAGTTCCACCCCCCCTCGTCTGTCGTCTATTCGGAAAGTGAAAATTGCGCCTCATTTTTCTCGCGCCTTTCGATAGGCGAGTAAGGCGGTAAGTTGGTTCAAAGAAATACGCCCCTAAATTCATGTTTGCATTGAGACGACACTTTGGCGATTATGCTTCGTCCCAACAGATTACCAATCACTCCTTCGTCTCTCAAAAACAAAGCGATAGATAGAGAAGAAGGGGAGGGGTGGATGATGGAAAGTACAAGTAAACCCATCAATCCTGCACTTTTTTTATCACGTTCTTATTAGGTGCACCGACAACAAGTTCTATTTCAGTATGATTTTTTTTCTTTTTTTTACTTTTAGTGAATTAGAAATAAGACAAGGTCCGATTGTAGAGGTGTATCGTCACTATATATACCCTATATGTGACATGTCGAGTCTCAATAAAGATGTATGTAATACATTTTGAATTTTTGAACGGAAATATTTTGACAATTCTTTCATACGTTCATGTCATGTTTGAAACTGACTTGATTTATTTTCTGCAATGATATTTTCCTTTTTAATTTATTTTTACTTATAAAAAAATCACGAAATGATAACGAGATAGTTTGTGGACAAAATGTAAAAACGATCCGAGTGGTAGTCTGAAACGCATATTAAGAATACGTTTAATATTTATTTATGAAGGTTATTTGATCCCCAATATATTGCTTTCGTTTAATGAAAAATTTAACAATTCGAATAAGGTTAAACTCATAACAACGTTGCCCATGATTGTATTATGTCATGATTATTCCTTTATTCTGTGAGCATGTGACATGATCATATTAATCCTTTTAGTGTACTTTCTCCAAGCGGTCATGAATATTACAATCCTCTGAGGAGAAAAAAAGTGATATCACTTTTGTAATTATGAGCCCCTGAAACACTCAAAATTTATATTTTCCACTGCATATTTGTATTTGGGGGGGATGATGGGGGAAAATAAGAAATATGAAATCATTTAGCTTCTTAGTTTTAAATATATAAATCATCTGTAGTTCTATTGCATATGAATTTATGCTGAGAGGGTGGTATTTGTATTAAGAACCTAAGAGAAATGGCAAGAAAATAAAATTGTAAATCATAACAAGAAAAAACAATACTGTCCGAAAGAAAAACCAAGGATATCTGAATACAAAACACAGCAGCAAGAAATGTAACTTTGGCGTAGGATCTTCTTTAATGTTGTATTCATCCTTTCAAAATTTGTTGACTGTTTTCTATGTATTCTATCCCGAAGTGTTTAGCCAATACTTAAAAGGAGAAGTTCACTCTAAAGAAGGTTTGTTGTAAAAAGTACCCCCAAAAATAGCGCTGAAGATTTGAGGAAATTTCATCATAGATTAAGAAAATTTTAGCATTCTAAGCTTTTTATTTGTGAGCAGCTGCTCCATAAGTTATTAATGTAAAATGCCTATTTTTTTTGTTAATGGTACATGACTTTAAAAAAATCTTTTAGGAGCGTTTGTGAAGTAATTTTTCTCTTGATATACTAAATGTTCAATAAAAACACAATTTCTTGAGAAAATTACATTCCATTGATGTTTGTTTACTGCATGGGGAAGCCGCTCACATGTAAATGAAAACAAATAATATAACTTTTTAATCTTTTATGGATTTCCCTCAAACCTTCACAAATATTTTGTGTTATTTTTTTGCTGTTTTACTATAAACTTTCTGTCAGGGTGAACTTCCCTTTAAATTTTATTTCTTACAGGGGGTTTGTTTCAGAGAAGAGTTGAGATATTGGAATGCATTAAAGTACGATTCTTTCTTGAGTGCTGTGAGATGCCATGATATGAAAATTTATGAAAAACAAAATCTAAATATTAATTTCATTTTCGCAATTTCTAGACGATCATCATATATCACCTTTAAGATGAATTCGAAGGTGCCAATGTGTAGACTGGAGGCGTTAATCCAGTATGTCGTCACACGCACAGGTGGAAAAGTCATCAGAAAGGACTCTGTAATCGACTTCTTCAGACAATCGTATAGTACATGTACAGTGCACCCCACAAAAAAGAAACCGATGTTCTCAGTTATTCTTTCAGAAAAGGCAGGTGATTATGACATTTTATTTATATCACCTTAAACTTGTCTTCTTTAAATCGATACCTTATGACACACGATTTACGCTTCTTAATTCCTTCGCGAATGTTTTTTTTCCATTTTCCTTATTACCTCTCAAATGTTCGTACCCTTATTGGGGTAGAATAGTGATGTAAGCTTTCAATAGTCACAACCTTGGTTTTCTTCTTCTTCTTCTTCTCCTTTGTTCTTCCTTTTCTCACCATTTCCATGTCCCCTCTTCTTGTTTTTTCGTCATTTTTTCTTCTTTTTCTCTACCAAGTTTCGTCGCCATCGTTCACACACAGCAAAAACTGCGGTGTTAGCAGGTGTACATAGAGGACCACACCAGTTATTTTACACCAGTGTTAAATTGATGGCGTTAGTTTTACACCTATAGGTGTTATTACAACACTATTTGTTGTTACATTTACACTCTTTGGTGTTACGTTTAATCTCTAGGGTGTAATTTTAACACCTCATGGTGTGGTCCTCTATTAAACACCAATTCGTGTCAGTTTTAACACCGCAGTTTTTACAGTGCATGGTTCGAAGAACGAGTTTATTCGTCTATTGATTTCTCCGCAGTCTATATTTTTATTTTCACTGCCAAACTGCAAAATAGCTCACAATACTCATCTTAACTGTCTCAGAAAGTGACACCACGAAAGAATGTAATTCATCAGGGTTGATACACAGTTGACGTATCCCAATATCAAGAGACAATCATTGCTCAATTATTACCTCTTCTCATCTCAATCCTGAAAGAAAAAAATCAACTGCATCAAATCAGAGAAATTTCCCGAGTGACCAGAATGGCGTGAAAGGTTATGGCTGAGAAAAAAATAAGTAACATCCATCAAATATGTATTTTTCATTCTTTCATCTCCCTTCCTCCCCCCCCCTCCTCTCTCTCTCTATATATATATTATCCTTGATGTCTATTACTCATTCTACAACTCTCCCATTTTATATGAAATATCATTTCGGGAGACTGTTGTTTATTCTCCCGTGGCGAGAATGTTTTGGCTTCCGGTTTGGCTTTCAGTTGTGCAAAAAAAATATGACATATAAGGCATTGAATTAGCGTATTAAACAAAAACTATTATTATTTATCTCTTATCTCTTTTCGTTGTCCTGTAGACATGGTTGAAATCCACAGACAGAATTGTCTAATCAGCAATTTTGTGGCAGGTTCCACAAGTATAATTTTGAGATGGTAATGTATATCTATCTCAGCAGGCACATCCAATAAGTGACCATTGTGACATATCGTAAATAATTACAATAATGCTAATCCGCTTTTATATAGCGCTTGAAACATCGAAACGACGTGCTTAAACGCTTTACAGATATTATTACCCTGGTCATCGGATTCAATAAGTCATTCCCGCACAAAATGTGTGCACATCCTCCACTCCCTGGGGAGTATTCCAGTCAGTCTGTGAGGCGCACACAGTATCACTGGACAAGCTACAATGACTTTCACATCCTACCGGGTACCCATTTAGCACCTGGGTCGAGAGTGCTCAGTGTGGATTAACGCCTTGCCAAAGGACGCCATGTACCGCGGTGGGATTGGAACACACGATCATCTTAAGATAAAAACACTGGAATATTGTAAAAGAAGATTCGGCATCTTTGTCTAATTAACAATAATCAAAATTAAATGAAGGGATGAATGTTTCAGATTGTATATTGATATCAAGTTTTCTTCCATGCAATTGACGAATGAAGAGTTGAAATGTCATTTATAATGGAAGCAACTTATGAAAGGGTATTAAGTGGTTTTGGGTCATTTATCAATGTCGATGTTGTTCTGTTCGAAGTCAGTCGGTGTATTAATATCATTGCTTTGATCACAGTGATCATAAGCACGCGCTCCAGAGAGAAAATCATTAAATCTCCATCTCTTTCGCTACAATTACCGTGAGATATGTATCAAATATTACCCGAATACTGGTCCCTTTTGTATGCCTTCTATTTCACCTTTCTCCATCAATTTGGGTCACAATTCCCCGGGTTCGAAATTCATCAAGGGGACATCGTTTTGAAGATGAAGACTGAGAAATGTATAGGAGATGGATGGATGGTGATCGCCATGATACTGCTATGCCCCTAGTCCCGGGGGAGGGCGGCATCACATAGCACCTTGTCATACTGGGGGCTCCATGCAGGCGCTTAAGAGCAGGTAGAAACACAGACCGTTATTGAAGAAAGAAAATCTGAAAATATCAATTTACCAGATATTATCCATCACTGTCGATCGGTTAGCTACCCAGTGCGGTCCCGAGACGATAATCGTAGATCTGGAAAGGATAATTTCTCACAATTCATTTCTCTTTCTCTCTTTCAGTTTCTCATTTTCTATACTCCAATATGCTTTACTTTAACTTTCTTATAAAAAAGGTGGGGGAGGGGCATGGCCTTGGGAAGCAGGGGGGGGGGGGCTGAAGCACTCTCAAGATTTGTATAGGGAATACTGTGATACACTATAGTATAGGCAGCATCCCGTGGAAATCAGGTTGGTATGCTAACACGTAGAAATTTGACCAAAAACACCTTCATTTTCTAGCGAGATATATGTATATACAGGTATATATAATCTCTCCCTTTTTATTCAAATAAACAATTTGTTGTGCAGGATTTATCCTTTAAAAGCACTCAATGCATGAATATACTTTTAATTTTGAATGGAAAGCCGGGTAAATTATCAAACAGTTGAATCAATCAATTACAAAAAAGCAAACAAAATGACGAGACGAGGTTATAAAAAAAAATCATTTAAGAAATAAGAGAATGGAGGAATGAATAAACTAGTTGAAATATATCAGAAAACAATTAATGAAAAGTGATATGAGTGAGTTAGCCAATGAACGTTTGAAAAATAAATGAAGGAATGTGTATGACTGAAAAAATACAGAAAAATAACAATTTTGGGTCGTTACGTGTGCCCCTCCTTCGACTCTGATGCAACTAACCATGTAATCAATGTTTTTATTATCCTAAGACCATCTGTTTATATCATATGCAGCACTACACACTCACCATGCTTATTTTCTATATCATACATGGTCCAGTTACAACACTATGTTATGGCTGTGAATGGGGGTGATCATTCAAATTCTATTTAACTTTTTTTTTTATTTGAAAAGAAAATTTATTGATTATTCTCAAATATGCATATTGTACGTGTATGGTAATCATCATTTTGATCATTAACCTAACAAATGACATTCATGTAAAATAGTTCAATGGAATTGAACTAAATCAAATTAAAGTATGAAAACGCATCCACACATCTGTACTTATTAGCAATGGGGCCTTATTATTTCTCGATGAAGAATCCACATAATCGCACTGAAAAACCCATATCAAACCGTCAAAGTAGCAGTAATGATAGACCAGTTCGTAGTTACTTCAGGGACAATTTTGGTCAAATGACCTTTCATTTCTTTCATTATGATAGGCAGATTTCAAAGCAAGATATTACGTGCGCTTGCCTTACATAGCAGGATGAAAAAATTGAATAGACCAGGTGACTAGAATAGCACACCAAAGAACACTTTATGAATGTATTTGTTGCATTCCTACTTTGAATGCATATCATAGCATGTTGCACAAAAGAATAGCACACCAAAGAACACTTTATGAATGTATTTGTTGAATTCCTACTTTGAATGCATATCATAGCATGTTGCACAATGTACTTGGCAAATTATGAAATACCAGTCGTTCGTGGACGCATTGTTGTATTTTGTGGATGAAAATGAAAACCACTATTCAAAAGAATATATGAATAATCAAGGCATCAAGTTAGCGCTTATCTCATTAGATTTTAAACCACCATGACACTTAAGTACAAATGACCTTCATCTGATCATGCGTGGATTCTTTTGATCATGCGCAGTAAGGAACTACGAACTGGCTTATTTGCTCGTCCTTTTCCCTAAAGACACGTGATCATAACCCACCAATGATAAAGACAGAACCATTTACCACGTCTTGTCGATTATGATGTATCGCATCTGATTAACCAACAATCCTTTCCAATTACAAACTAATAAATAAGAACTCCGTTACCATTGCTAATGATCTGTGACGATTCAAAGAAGACTGTGGTTTGCAAGATGATGATATGCATTGGGTGAAGTAATCATGTCTGTTCACCAAGTTGAATCGTCAACAAAGTGCTTTCATCCCAGACTTTCGTCCTTCCATCCGTTTTTGGAGGGGGAAACCATTAGAAGTACCTTATTTATTCTAATTTCTAGCAACGATCATTTTGAACATGGTAACAGGAATATGTTTAGGCTTGACAACAACAATCATTATTAATCCGTCAGAATCTTAAAAGACATGATAAATAATTCATTTTATTTCCGTTCTACGGTCTAATATTTTTTTTATATAACGTAATGTTATTGTCAAGTTAGAGTCCTGATATTACTTATTTAGCTGTATGTAAGGGCTTGTGTTGGGGTGTTTTAGTTTTGTCAGACGTGTAACAATCAGATATGATTATTTCCATCTGGGACTGATCTTTAACATCACTATCTAAAACATGTGACCAAGGCTCGAACCTGGAATCCCTGCATCAATGTGGAACATCACCACGGAACTTGGAATACAGACGCACGCCGCAGTGATACACTTATTATTCTTCTTTATCCCGTATTATTCGCTATATTCTTTATAATTTTCATTTTTCATGTTCTATTTTCTTCATATTTTATTTTTTTTCACCAATTTATCAAATAATTTTGAGAATGAATGGATGAATATATGTAATTGATAAAAATGCAAAAACATTTATAAGAAGTAGAAAAAGGTAGTATGATATAATGAGCTTGATATATCACAAGGAACCATCATGAAGAATGCTGTTAATCGATTTACCAACAACCCAGATCCATAGAAAAAAAAGACACTTCTATTTGCAGTTTTCCATTTTGTTGGGCATTTCACCATCTGGGCCAATACCATACTGACTAGCAGAGCTCAATGAATCATATCATGTAAGGTGACGTACCATGAAGAAGATCTTACCCCATGACATATCGCATCATCTAATGGTTGTGAAAGTCGAACAAAATTAATCACCACTCTGCTCAAATCTGATATGCCCATGTATACTTTGTATATTTCTGCATTTTGTTTGGGTGCTGTATAGGTTCTAGTAATTTAGATGATATAATAATATACATGTATTTGTATTTCCGGAATTATGAAACAGAGGTATAGTTTGTGAGTGTAATAGTGGAGGTTTAAGGTACATTTTATGTTTGTTCATTTTTTTTTTGGTGGGGGAGGGGCTTTAACGTGATCCAATGATACCTCTCTCTTGCCTTCACTTTCCACCTTCTTTCTCCCTGCCTTTCTGTCTCCCTCTCTCCCTCCTCACCCCTCCCCTTTCTGAAAAAATATATATTTACGTGACCAAGAATTCATGCCTATTTTTGTCTGTTTTGTTCGTCTCGTAACTAAAATTCAGTCATTTTTTTCTTTGTGTCTAGACAGAGAGAATAAGGGAGTAAGGAGGTAAGAAAAATATGGAATGTATGAAATACACAGATCTCTGTGCAAATTGATTTCCATAATTATTTATGTCATTCAATCACTGAGTCATATATTATATTTACTGTACTTTTTCTGTTTTTTTTTTCTTTAGTGCCTATCATTGATTGACCCATTCAGCCTTGCTGCTGGTCAATAAAAAAATGAAACAAATAATCAAAGATGATGATAGTTGTTGTGAGATATTGGTAGAGGTTGAAATTATTTAAAACACAGTGTTAAATTAACAAATCAACTTTGATGACGATGAGAATAATGATTCTATATCTACTGTAGATAGCATCGTACAAATTAAAATTAACCGAAAGTTTTATTCTCTTGATTAACCAGAAACGACATCAAGATCCAATCACCCTTTTACATAGAAATGTTAGTTCTAGTAAACCATTCTCAAAAATTATGCATACCATTTGTCCATATGAGTATCACCAGGGTCACTTGATTTGGGGAGCGTCAAGCAAACTAAGATCTAGAGATGACGTCATTATTTAAATCAATAACAGAAGGGTATATTTTAGAAATACGCTAGCTAGACCTTTTATTTTGATACACTTCTTTCCTTTCTTCTGTTTTTCTCTTTTCACTACTTGAAAATTATAGGGTCGACCCCCCCCCCCTCAGCCGAAGTATTGGTTCGAATGAAGTCAATTAAGGTATAAGAAGCGACTGCAGCAGATAATGTGAGGTCTATTTATGTTGGGATCCTATTTGTGATAAATATTGCAAGTACCATCAGGTGTAAAATATGTTTTGTGTTCACATTGTGTTGACGTTTTGCTAGAACATACTCACTAGCGTACCTACGGAGGGGGGCAGTCTGCCCCCCCCCCCCGACGAGTCACAACTCATGCAAAGGACGTATCCCTGCCCCCACCCCGACAAGCTTGAAAGACCTTTTTTGTCACTTTTTTCTGATACAATATCCTTTGTGATTGAAGACCTTTTTTTTGCCCCCCCCCCCCAGTGGAAAATATTAGGTACGCCACTGACCATATACTTATACGAAAATAGATTACGCCGACATCAGTCATAAACGGATTCTAATCAATCAATCAATTTATATTAACAAAAGACAGGGACACATTCTATATCATTCTCTATTAATGGGTTTTAATTGAGATCTTTTAAGATCCGTAAGTAGCAAATATGAAGTTCATATTTCTCCATCATAAATCCATGTCCTTAGTCCGCAATCTACAACCTTTACTGGTTGGCATTTCCATTCTAATAATATATCTTACATTTACTATAACCAATCCGTCATTTCATTCACTTTTTTTCTTTGTCTTCCTCTCCCTTTCAATCTGTCTCTCTCGCTCATTCCCTTACACACGCACACACCCTTACACACGCACACTAGCTCTCTCTCTCTCTTCCTTTCAATTAGACTTCTCAAACCTCAATCTGTGTCCAAACATCTATACATTATATCTTCACAACTATGCATCCGTTCTTTATAATGCCCTCTTAAAGTTCAAACAGGAATTCGTATATTCAAATTTACAGTATGTCATCCCAAACAACATGCATGGTTAGGATCATCAATTATAACCAATATCAAAACGATAAGCGTGTGTTATTAGTCGTCAGAATTTAAACTGATGAATTTAGAGCTAAAAATCATATCAAACAAATTTGGCAAGAAACCGGAGAGCAGATAATGGCAGACGAGTGCCATCGTTACAGCATGGAGCTATAAAACACTTTAACATCGACTACAATATCATTTTTATGTTAATTTATTTCAAAAATACCAGGGCTCCATAATAACCCAGAGACTGACAATATCATACGTATACAGTCATGTTTACTTCAAACATTAGTCAATAACACCCTTTTGACATTCGTTTAAAAAGGGAATTTGCATTAAATATGAATGACATTTTAAAACCAGTATTTGAAATATATCTTAATCCATTTTTTTCCTGATATTAGATTGTGCATTGAGAACAAATATAGGAGATTGTCAGTCTCTGACTAATTATTCATTTATCAACTCTCAAATATTTTTAAAGAATAACACACGATGAATACAAAGCCTTAAATTAAGAAAATAAATTAACATGTAAACTATCTCGGAACATGGAATTTATAAAGAAGTTTGAAAAGATAAAGATTTCGATAAATTTATACCTCTGGCTTTGAAAGTGGAAGGTCTTTCATTCAAGCTGCGGGTCGTCTATCTTTGTGTGTGATAAATACTACACGTTGTTAGCAGTGTTATTATAATATTGTTGTCAAAAGGCCAAGTGCACGCAAGACTAGGTAATTAATGACTGTCATCCTTTTACGATGCATCAAAGGAAATTGTCATGGTCCTAGATGATTTTATTATTGAATCAATAAAGATTACTCATTTATTATAAATTCAAACTGTACTTTTTAACATGGTCTAATTAAAAAAAAGACGAGAATCTCCTTATTGATATAGTCTGATATCAATAAAGCAAAAGAAAAACGAACCAAACAAGGCATGGTGATGCAGACTGTACAGCACTCCGTGTTCTTAGAATACAATACAACAAATAACACTGGTTCTATAAACAAAACATGGCAATCTAATCTGAGCGTAATTAGAAGGAAAATGTTAATGTGCATATCCTTATTCATGCTGAAGCAGGATGGTTTGATATTTGTTTCCCACTTCATGTAATTATACTTAAAACGGCTTTTTATCTACTTTTCATGATTTTCTATTCGTTGAAGACTATTCATTTTTGCGCTTTGTACCTTTCCAAGATGAGATTATAGAAATTTTATTGTCATTATTATTCATTGAATTATTTTAACCAATTTAATTTACCTTCCATCATGACTTAAAGATTTCCTTATTGTTTAAAGATGGAGCGATTTCTACACTTTCATTCATATCATAAACGTTGCACCTCTTCCCAAACTCCCGGCCATAAATCATTATCCATTCACTATCTATCATCGTTTCATATTCGTCCAGTCTTCATGGTCCATCGAGCCGTTCTCTCTCACTATTCCCATCATCATTATCAAACTCTTTATTTACAGAATCCATTTCTCCAAAAACTTACTTGTCACAATACCTATATTAATACATTCTTTACATTTCAATGACAACGAAACAAAATCATGTTGCCTATATGGCGTCATTTTGGGGATAAAGTCATTCACATTTGTCTCATTTTTTCACTTGCGGCGACATTTTATGTCTCAGTCCAAAAATGAAAATAATACGAACTCCGGGTGGTAAAGGACATCCCATAATCAGTACTAAAATCGATGTATGACGTCATCCTCTGTATATACGTCATTACACCAAAATACGAAGCAGTCACGTGATCTGGTCCAATTGGAACTGTACACAATGAAAGCACTATAAAAACAATTCCATCTGCAAGCGATATATACATGAAAACATGACAAGAGCTTATTTCCTTAAAACTCCGAAAATCATAATATTCTGTAATGTCAATGTTCTACAGTTCTCCATACCCTGACCACAAGCTAATTTCAATGCCGTCTTTTCAAAATGGCGCAATTCCAAAATTATGCACGGTCAAAATGGCGTCCATGTTTGACTGCAGCAAGCTGCATGGTGTTAAGTCGCGTTGTATAGAACAAAAGTAATATTTTGACCAGTCGGTTTCTATGAAATGACGGCTCTCATGATGTTGTAGATGGCAACCAAAAGACAGTTCAACATGCGGCAATATCCAAGATGGCGTCGCTACATCATTGGCTGTGTGTAATTTCTCCTTGGGTCAATACCACCCATCATGGTCATCGCGGACGGATCGTAAGGGAACTGACCATTCGTTCGGCCCATGTATGACGTCAAACCGTTCGCGCAATAACGAGAGTCCCGCATGTATGAAGTCATATCTCGCGTATACGGCGTCGGTCTTGTGTTGGGGCGAAAATAACAACTACCATAGTTGTACTGACTGTCTGTGGTAGGGTAGCTGGAGTAGGTGCTGTCACCCGTGATCGTGCCGTTGGTCATCGAGCACGGAGGCGCTGCTAGGTCAGGAAAACCAGTTGCGTTTGGGTTGATGAGAGCTCCTGTGTTGGCTAAAGCAGGAGTGCCATTGTCGGTGGAAGCAATGGGTGGAGTGTTGGCGTTACCCACGGACGGTGTGACCTGTTGCTGTTTCTCAGGGTCTGCTAGACGATGAAAAAAAGAACGATACAAAGTTCAGCATCATAAATCATCAGACATCACTCTTGAACTTGAACTGGACTCAAACTTACACTTTATCATCAAATAACAAACATACGAAAAATGTATTATAACAAAACGCAAACTGTCTCAAGGACAACATGAAATAACTTATTTAAGTTTGACATATCCTTTACGCTTGCTAGGGTAGAGAAGATACATTCAGTAGGCCTACTGGTTCGAAATGTTTGTTTTTCTAGTTTGTTTCAAGTCTTATCCACAACTAAGATGTAACTCTCTCTTTCTCTCTTTGGTCGATCATGCTTTTAAAGAACCCACAACGCCTGAGCTTCTAATATCATTATACTTTGGCTTCAATGAGTTATAACAATTACAAAATACAGAAAGAATTTGATTTTGAAAGAAACAAAAACATTCCATGGCAACCACCATATAAAGGAAGTATGGTAACATAAAAATAACCAAAAGAAAATTTATTTAGATAGGAATAAGATATCTTACTTATGTCGTTTTGATGTTGGGATCTTTGTACCGGACGACTCCTTGTGATACCAACAATTTGTAGCGAGCTTGGACGGTGGTGGTTACGGGCTCGTGGCCCATTGCCATGTGGCAGTATCTCGATGATGCTGCAGAAATATGAGAAAGAACAAATCACTGATAAATTACAGTAGAGTAATGGAAAAAAAATTGAGTCTTGAACTATCCAGTCAAAGAGCTTAACTATTTGAGTAAGTGTAAATCAAAGTAAATTCAAATATTACGCACCATCTGATTGTGCCTTTAGAATAAACCTTATTCCACAAGGTAATTTGTTGAATTGAATGTGCATAATGGCCATTTTTCATAAACAAATCAAAATATAAAATTAAGGTTTTGCATACAATGGAAAATTTATTCTACGCTGCCAATTTTGGATTAGAACCAAAATTCGAAAAACAAATTAACAGAAACGCACAAACATACCCATCCTCACAACATACAGGTACACACTGACACACAATTAAGGTAAATAGGCATAACCTTTATAAACATAATAATCAATTCTTGACAACTCGAATTTTTATTTAAAAATATTGCGTTGAAAAAAACCCAAACTAAACATTCAACATGAAATGAGGGAGTACCGAAAACAAATAGGCCTACATATACAGACGAACTAGCTTGCTTGAAATGCCTTGCATTTTATGCCTACTTAGTTTGTTTTGTCGGGGACCTGATTCCTTTTTTTCTTTAGCTAATTTTAATTGTAAATGTACACATAACATTCCCTCATCAAAGAAAAAATACTTCAGATTTAATAAGACGTAAAAAACGGGGGCATTTTCCCAGACTTTTCCTTTTTTAAAGAAATGGAAGCTCATATATCATTTAGTAAAAAAGGTATGATGCCTCCTAATTCGTAAATAGAGTTGATGTATGATTCTAGACCAGTTTGTGCAACACTCGTCTGACACTATGACGAATCACGTGTCGTTCATGAATGGTGCAACGGAGGGGTGATAATTACTTATACCAACATCACAGAGCTTCCCCGTGGGGGTAATACGGGAAACATGATCTGTCACCAGTCTTTTGGTATGGTGTCTTGGGAAATGCGAGGAAAAAATACGAACTTATACCATGTTTCATTGTGGGATAGCATTATCTTGTTATAAGCTGATAAGCGGACATACTCTAAGTAAATACAAATTAATATGAGGAAATTCAGAAGAAAAAATATTGTGTAAACTAATGAAAATGAGTAGAAATGATCCATTAATTATGATCCACAGTGCAAAATATCGTAAGGTCTTTATAAATTTCAATCGGACCCATGCAATATAAATATAAAAACGCATGTAAAATGAAAAAGAAAATCTATAAATGCATATGAAAGCAATATTAATTCCACTAGTATATTATTCTATCGGGTAATTCTTGTAAACTATAATGCGAATAGCTTATTAAGTATCATCATAATCATTCTAATCTAGGCTATTATGAACTCTGCCAGATAGAATAATAAACATGGAAACATAACAGATTGTAATATGGTAATGATTTTACTGTTAAGTGTGAGTTGGTTAAAATTATAATGGATTGAAAAAGAATAATGGGAAATAATTTACCGGGGGCAGCTGTTCTTGTAGTTGGATGTAGCTACCCCCAGATCTCGGCACGGGGTATAACTGAAAATAATCAAACCAAAAAACAGCCATTTGATAAAAGAACTAATAACGATCATAACAAATTATATAATTACGACATATAAATCATAAATGCTTGAAAATATAAAAGGACTTGCGATGGGTAGGAATATTTGGCAATGTGGTCTGAATATCACACAAATCAATTGCATAAAAGATACAAACAAGACTAAACATTTAGACTAAAGCTTTGTCAATGTTGAAATGAATTATAGGGCATACTGTTTGAAGCATTTCAAATTTGGATAGGTAATGGCAGAAATCAATTTCATAAAGGTCATATCACACTACTAGTTATAAATATAGTTAAATAATAATAATTCAATGGAAAATAGATTAAAAATTATGATGTGATATTTCATGTTTTGATTAAAAAAAAAGAAAATGAAAGATTCACACTATTCTCAATATGTCATGAATCAGAACTAGGTTTCCTTAACATTTTCATATCAATTATCAAACATTTGGTTGAAAAGAACAAGGTGCAGTACATAAAATAGGGAAACCTGAAGTTCTTTGCAGTTTGAGTCTCAGTCAAAGGCAACAAAAAATGAAACGTCGATCCTAAATGAGCGTTTCTGATTAGTTAAAAAAAAGTCAAGGTGCATTTGTTGTTGTAGTTGGGTCATTTTTTCTGCAAAACCCCCAAGATCGTTCGAATGCGTGCATTAACAAAGTTATATTGAAATTCGAATGTAAACTTACCAGTCATCGGGATCACACTCTCTAAAGCCTTTAGCAAATGGATTACTGGCAATCTTCAACTGTGTTATCTGTAAAACAAAAGAAGAAGAAATTTAAAATGTTAATTTGCCAAAACACTATTCACGAGCATTTTGGCAGGTTATTTAAACGCATCAACGTTTCTTGACATAGCACAAGCAAGCAAACGCACACACACGCGCGCACCCACACACACACACACACCCTCACACACACGCTCACCCACACAATGTGATGGATATAGAGATCAGGCAGTAGAGATAAATGTAAAACCCAGACCAATGAAAGGCAAGGATTTAGCATACCTAAGGGGATGGGTGATGTTGATCATTTTCAAATGTCTTGTACACCCTCCGTTAAATTAGTTAAAGTAAGCAATTGCCAACGTTTGGTTTAAAAATCCCTTGGAGTTCATAATACACATAAGTTTAGTTGTTGGTTAATTCAAAGTTTCAACAAACCCATGTATATTTTCCGGGCATGCATGAATATGAGATTAATTCACGCCAGCTAAGAAATCTCTTTCACCTCCTGAAGTGTCAACAAAAATCTGTCTTAACTTGCAGGAAGAAAGTTGAGTTTTGTAGCCACCCTAAACATGGAAAGCCCTTGAGCATCTGTCTTCGCCCTGTACATAGTCTGAACATTACTCCCATGTTTGTAAGAGGAGGCCTTTACCCCGAGGCGAGTTTTTATTACAAGATAAACTAATTCGTCATGATGGGGCAATTAAAACAATTAGCAATGTAACTCAGACGTAACATATCCTTCGTATCACGTGACCTTCATCCAGCCAGTCACGAGCCAGCAATGATAGAGCTCATTCACGACGTGAAAATGACGTCATCATATTGGGTTACCTCAGTATCATTTCTGTCCAACATGCCCATAAAAAATCATTAAAAAAGTAACATAAAATAAAGAAAAATATCGCAATTACTTGCAATTGAAACTTGGATGTTTATGGGTTTTACTTTGTCAATGAATATTATTTTGGATTTTAAATTTTAATCCACTTCATCAAAAAAAAAACCCAGATAACTTTCACAATTAATATTCGATCTCGCACCAATATGACAGAGGTGGCACCATTTAAAAGTATACAGATTATGGCTTTAAATTGGAAGATTACATTTCACTCTAGTTCAAAGGATTGCGGTTTTGTTTTTCAGGTTAATAAGATCTTCTTCGACCCAAAGGAACACAATCAAAATAGATATAGAGACTCATCTTCGTGCCCCAAGCATTGGTCTTAGGACTGGCCCTGTGAGAGTGAGACAGAGAGACAGGCGCCGTGTGTAATTTTTGGCGCGAAATGTGATACAATATCTATCTCATCTCCCGGACGCATGGGAAACAGCAGAACATTATCTGATATTTAAACCAATAGGCTGGTTGTGATGATGGATGTCACTTGGAAGAAACAAAGGAACTGGTCCTTACAAGAGTAGCGGAAAGGGGTACAAGGTAGGCAAACCCCTCCTGATCAAGGATATGATTAAGAATCTGGCTTAGTTTCTTTCAGTTGATCACGTTGTGTTCATTCTGGGCAACATTGGTGATATTGTTGGACCATCTTTTCTCCTAATAAAAACTATGATTTAAACATCTTCTAACTACCTTTACTTCTAATGTATTAATCCAATAAAACAAATATATTCGAAATTTCGTTACTCATTCTTTCCAGAAAGAGTATTACCATGAGGGCCCGAAATAAAACCTTCCCATCAGTCGGTGTGTTCTGGATTGCACTAGGACTTAATTCTTGCCCCTTTGATTTCTATGTTCTTGATACCCACAATAGACCAAAGTTAAGATCGGGTCGGGTGGAAAATGGAACTGTTTGAGAGAATTCCCCCGCGGTGGAAAGACGACCAGGTTGTTTTGTGATTTGATCGGGGGTTCATGAAGAGGGATTGAGTGCTTATATACCAAAACTTTATCTTCAGATAAAGCTCAGACAGATCTAAATCAGGGTAGGATTAAGGAATAATATTTGAATTTCTTCGATGATCAAGAACAGAATGTGAAAGAATCCAGGAGGACAAACTAACGTGGTTCTATTTTGGATACTCCCACGTGATTGGACAATGGTCTAGTTCATTTTGAAGAACTTAGCATTTGCTTCATGTTCTTAATCTAATTTGAATTGGAGTTGTTACTGTTATCATCTATATATTCTTTCACCTGGCAATATACGAACAGCAGACCTAGCAAACTTTACTGCCATTGGTTACTACAGTCATACATTCATTAGGAGCAAATTAAAATTCCATTTCATGTTGATTCAAACTGTGATGTAATTAACTCACACAAGAGTTATTACATTACATGAATGTTGAGCTATTTGGGCCTATGCTCTCTAGCGTAAGGTGATGGGGTTTATATACCAACCTTACAGGACCCTCTTCATAAGTAATCTGAAGTTCAGTTTAGCTTAGGCCAGGGTCTAAGATTTCATAATTGCATTTACATTAGATGTTTCCAATATTTACTTGGAGCTTTCCTCATGTTTAATGATGAAGATGACTATTTTAGTAATTACTCTATATCAATTATGAATTATTTGAGTGTCAGTTACTGTTTGCAACGCTTTGACTGTGAAATATGAAGGAACTTTGATGATCTTTTTATGGAGATTTGTGCCACACTCGACTATGCATATTTAAAATGTAACTTTCGACCAGGAATGATATCAAACGTGAATTCAAAATACCGTCCGTAGACTCTTACATTGTTTTCATCAAAATATCTTCCATAGCTATCCCCTTACTATCAGAATGCAATAAGCCAATATGGTGCATATAGGTAGACATATACCTTTAGGCTAAAGGCTTTTTTCCCTTGCCTGGATTCTTGCCTAGTATTTGCTTTTTCGATCCTGGCTGTATATTCCCTTTGCACTCTTGGGGTTAAAGGTCAAAGCTGAGTTGCAGATGCAAGTTCAAACGAACAACACGCTGTTGAATGTTAATGGAGATAGCCCTGTGAGGCTTTATAGGTCCACTTACAAACAGGCCAAGGTGCCAGTATAATAATGTAAAACATTAAAAAAATCTTCATCAAAGCACACATGAGTGTCTATTGAATTCTAAAACCAAGATAGGTCTTCTTGAGGCATAGGTGGAAATTAACAAAAGTTCAATCCGTTAGGGATAGTTTTATCTAGTTTTAAAAGGTGCAGCCTACACGAATGGTATCCCACATTCCCAGACAAATGAAAAGCATAATTATGATCTGTTGTCTTCATGGGACAATTTGGGTGCAAATTATTGAAAAACTGTTAATCAATACAATAGATGGCCGTGGAATGGACTTTGAAAGTGGGAGGAGGTGGGGCTGAGTCAAAAGTGGTGCGGATACTGAACATGCATAAAATCACAGCTTTTAGTCATGATTATTTAATGAATTGGGGGCTGATGGAGCTTCCGTCTCACCTGATTCTGCTGCCCCTTAAATATCTTTAAAGCTTCTTTGCTTTTATTTGTCGTTTTTATTGTGGATGTGTGGTGTATACAGGTGCAAGTGTGTAGGTTTGGCCAGAAAGTCAGTAATCAAGATTTCAAAGCAAAGTTCATCCTTCAGAAGCTTTTTCAAAAAAAAAGTTTCTGAAGGAATGTTTGGTCATAACGGGTTTATAAAAAAGTTAAAACTTACTCTGTGGTTCTGATAAGCAGTAACAGCGGTGAATTGGGTCTCTGAGAAGATGAAACACTTGAAATCTCTTTCTGGAGCATTCTCAAAGTCTTTCCTACCGCTTACATGGACAACGTGGAATCGAGGTTGATATCGATGCATTGAATTCAGGATTATCTAAATTTATTAGTAAAAAACAAAAATAAAAGTCATATTTCAAACAATCAACAGAATAAGGTCCCTCAATGCTAGATTTAAATCATATACAGTGGATTAGAAATACATGAAGATTAAGTCGCTAGTATAATTTAGTATGCTATGCTTGCTTAGTCAGGTTAAAAAAATATCATACAAATGTGTTTGAATCCATTCGTCACAAATAGTTGCAATACAAGTAATCTTCAGCATGTCGAGTGGATGGTTTAGGATCCCAAACAAAAGAGAATACATATAACCATACAGTATTTCCCTAAATATTTCAATAATCAGTATTTAAGTACTTCTGTTGAAATTACGTTGAGCTAATTGAGTTTACTCATTTAATGTTCCTATTTTTATACAAATAGATAATTGATTTGCGATTTAATACTGTTGTTGATATTTCACGATACTTTCACTCGTACAGCATTTCTATTGTGTTATATTTCTTGATTTTTAAGTATTTGTTGTAGTAGTTGTTTTGATGGTTGTAGCCTTTCTGTGAGAAATAAAGAAATATGGGTCTATCTATTACTCACGTGTCCATTATCATCAAGAAGGTTATTGGTGAGTTTGAGTTTATCAAATGATACGATTTGTTTCATCCACATTGCACCACGAGCCGGCGAATCTGGATGAACATGGATCCTTCCAGGCATCTCGGGATCAGCTTTACCTGCTACTAACCAACTTGAACTGTGGAAAGCATATCGGTACCTCTTATCGTCAACCTGTGGACGGGGAGGGGTAGAGAAGGCATAGAGAGGAGAGAGAGATAGAGTGTGGGAGGGGTGGTTGGTAGACAAAAAAAAGGAATCCAGAATGAGAGAAATTAAGTGTCAGATGAGTAGTCAGGCAGGAAGTTGAAAATATGGAAATAAAACACAAGAAATAGGGGGACGAGGGAAGGATAAAACGGAAGGCGAATCGCATGAGAGGATAACAGAGAAAAAGAAAGAGATGGAAGTTGCGAGAACGTCAACAGACGGAATAACGCCAACGAACGGAGGCATACAGTACAACATATACAAGGAGGGGTGATGGAAGAAACAAAGAAAAGCAAAAAGAAAACGGGGAAGAAAAATCATATATTCTCTGAGACAGATTCTCCTTATTATTATGACCTGTTAATTTTTATTCTTTTATTACAATTCAAATATGAACTAGAATTTTCATTCGTCATGAGGACGAATTAAGTGATCTGTCTCTGATTCTCATGATCATACGAATACAATCACCATGTTTATTGAGATCAATATGATCATCATGATGAAAACTGAACTTTTATTGAATTAGAAAATTCAAAATTAACGCAATAATAATGTAGATCACACATATTGTATATCCTGAAATTACGACATGAAATAAATATCTGCATACAATTTTTTTTCAGCTGATAAACTGAGGCAGAGGGGGTTGTGAAAAAGTTGGGGGAACGAACTCTTCTTGTGTTTTGTCTTGTTTTAAAACTAGGCCCAGAGTTTTGGACATAGGAAATAATATATAGAGGGCGTACACCAACGACTCCATGATATCTGTCGATTCTTGCTTCGCATGTAAAAAAGTAAATAATCAGCTCATATTAAAACTTACTGGAACAAAGTCCATCATAAGAATATACTCAGCCATAGGATCCATGCCAGATATCTTCACTTGAAAGGTTGGAAACATCCGTCTGAAACATATGAAGAGAAAAAAATAGTTTCTTTTTACTTCAGCAGGGAACGACAATTCTTTCTTGTCTATCATGTCTACAAATACATTTTAGTGTTCAATGCTACGAGTAAAACCATGCAAATCTTGTTATTTTCACCAGACTATAAAACTTTTACCTGTAGAAAAAATGTGAGAACATAAGAATACATGGGTATCATCAATAGGTCGATATTATTCTTATTTTAAACCAATTGCTACCTTTTGATAATATATGATTTGGTTTTAATCAAAACGATATAACATAACTTCGTTAAATTTATGAATCTCATATGGTCAAAATTCTTTATATTATGATATTTCTCATACATAAAAAACAACGAATTTCTGGGTGAAAGACACAATACGATATTCTATCGTAAATCTTCTTTCATCTTCATCGTCAATAGTTGGGTTATAACTCAGAAAGCAATCATAAATATATATGTCAACAAATTGTGGAGGTTTGTTATTCTATTGTCACTTGAAAGGTTAAAATATTACTTAGCCCAACCTATCAACATCTTGTCGACGCCAGAAATCAGTATCTTTCATCTGGTGAAATTTAAATAAAGTGTCAGCGGGAAAGTTATACGGCTTGAACTTTGGATACTTTACAGGATTTGCGACTGACAAGCAGGCACATTTGATTTCAGTTTTGTTTCATATAATTGGTTGTTTGTTAGAAACACATTCTTGCGTCAGCTCGCGTATTCATTTCATAATTCATGACCAAGCTTTTGTGTGCTGCTATGCACGACCGAAATAACGATTGCCCATTTGTTATATCATTCCAATGTCCTACTGCATGGTGCAAACGCTCTGCAATTCGACTTGCGAATTGAAATAGTCGTCTGATGGCTACATTGCGCGCGAAAACACTTGCGCCAAAAGTTGACAACAAATTTGTCAACGTCAAATTTGGATGTAACCCCGCATCATCAACTGACAGTTTGGGCATTTGGGAGAACGTGGTTGACTGTACTGGACAGAATTAGATCTGGGGGAGTTCTTATACTTTCCCTTTTACTACATGATGTATTTGATTTGGCGTGACCTTATTTCGTTTCTTATTATTATTGATGACGTAGAAAGCTCAACTGAAATGGTATTCCTCTCGTCTTACTTGGTGAGGGTATGGTGAACAGATATGGATAATATAGAGGCAATACATTTGTACGTGGAACATCCCTTTTCTTAATCTCACTCTCGACTGCAAAACTAATAATAAGCATGGTAATTGCATGCTTTCAGAGTTTCATATATAAAGGCCAATATTATTCGTTGTACCAAACTTTTGAGAAGGTGAAAAGATTTGGTCCTGTGATTTGGCAAAAATTGTTTCAGGATTCCACCCAGTTCCACAAGCATACTTTTGAAAATGAATCAAAATAAAATATACAAATAACCTTAAGAAAATAAAACAATTGAACAAAAATTCTTTCCAGCGAATTAACATATGCAGGGATAAAAGATAACCATCTTTAGATTTGTCTGAGTGTAAAATAAATTCAAATTATTTTTTTTCTTCATTAAATGAATTGTGATATATAGCATGCTATTGCATTAAAACATAAGTTTGAGCAACTCTACTGCCATTTCTCCAGTAGCCAAATGACGAACACAAGAACAGTCAGAATGACACACGCTCAACATTTCAACAATAAAACACGATCTCTCTTATTTCCATAAACTGAATTGTCTTTGGAGAAAACCAAATCATAACGACTTATGACTCATATAAAATCGAGAGAATGTTCTTGTAATGAATTGACGCAATGGGTATGTCATCAAGCAACATCCCTGCCCGGCTGCCGAAGCTCCCGGGTATGCCTACGGGTAGTCATGACCTCGGGTTCCGTAGCCGCAGGGCATAAAGCGGTGACATGCACAAGCCAGTGATCAATTTTTCTTTTCTTTTTCTTACTTTCTTTCCCCCATGAAACTCATCTACACCATGTTCACAATGGAACGATTTCCTTTCAGAATGACTAACGGTTGTTTGCGGCTTCAAATGTTTTATTTTCTTAGTTTTTGTTTCAGTTTGTTTTCAAATATCGGGTGACTGATTCTGAAAGGACAAACTAAAAGCATGGATATGCGTTTACATATTTTGAAGGTTTTATTTTCAAACTTGCAATGAATATTGACATTGAGCACTTTATATGTGTTAAAGTAGAACAATTTTAATTCAATCGATATTCAGTTAATGAAATCGACCAACAACCATTTTACAATAAAAAAAAAGGATCGCGCACTCTAACCAGGATCATTTTAAAAACATATATACACTAATCATTTCCGCTTTGAGAAAATTCATGAACTTCATTTAGGCCTATATGAAGAAGATTCCAGGCTTGTAGATTTTCAAAATTGTTGAAGATACAGAACTGAAGGGAGTATCCATTGCAACGTGTACTTCAAATTCAAACGATTTATAATTGTATTTATTTTTTTCCATCTTCAAGAAAAGATAAATGAAAAAAAAAACGAATGAATTACAGATCGTTTTTATTACGAAATGTGGAAAGATTAACAAGGAAAAGGTAACATTTACCACAATTGCGAATGGACTGTTAATCACCATGCTATCATTAATTTGGGGCAAATCTATAGCATTTTTTTATTCGGATGTAGCCTTATATCTTAAGTTATGTTTTCTGTTGAATCTAATTGCTTCGCCGGCGCATGTCAGCACAATAATGAATGACAAGATTCGGTGAAGAGAGTTATAATGTAAATATTTTTTAATAAAAAATAATTAATTAAACCAAATCATAAAGGCCTATCATTTGTATAGTCTGTCTGACATTTCATCTGTTATATACAATAATGTTTGATGCTAAAAAATGTACAATGCTGTTTTGTATTGTATTGTACCCTGTCCCTCCAAACAAGAAATCACGGAGTTTGAAGCTCCTTGAAAGAAGGATAACCCACCAAAATAAATGGGAAAGGAGAATAGCGCTGGAAATGATAGCTAGCTATCAAGCTTCGAATAGTGGATAGCAGAATCCGATGATGACGTTTTGTAGAGTATTTGAGTGCATTCATAGAACAGACAGGGAAGATAATACTACCCTGTCATCGGGATAGGCTACTCGACCAATGAGTGACACTACTATTCAAAGACAGACATCATGGGGTTCATGTACTTTCCCTAAACGGTTAGGAGAAGAATCGCTCCGATATTAAACATCCTAGTGCTTCTGATGAAGACGGGAGCTATTTTATTCTGTTACTTCTAATGACTAAACCCAAAATGAGAAAAAAAATTATCTTTTATTTTCACTCCTATGTGCGTGACGTCATGAACATGCCTGTTTAAAAATCAATATACCGACGGATATAAGACGCTCAGTTGAATTTGAAGGTAAAAATTATTCGTCATTACTAACTATTTAGTTCATTCTCCCAATCAGAATAAAAGCAGTGCTTTGTTTGGATTATTTTGTTGTTGTTGTTGCTGCTGTTTTAAGAGCGAAAGAGTAAATGTATAGCATCTCAATATAAATATTTTATAAGCGTCATGTGTAGATAGAGGCTGTCCATCTCAAAACCAGCAGAATAGGCTACTGATCTATATAATTTTAAAAACCAATAGATATACCAAGAAAAAAATACGAAGGTAAATCATCTATGATCTTATATGGAGTATGATATATATCTTAAAAAAACAAGCATGAATTAATTATGCCTCATAAGGCCTACCTAAAAAAAAATACTGATAAGTCATAGTTATCAATTTAGATAACATTCAATACGTCAAGCATAAAAAAGATCACATCCTAAAATATATCAGAAGTATAACCCCATTCTGATCACCATAAATATACAATCATAGTCATAAAGTCAATCAGGTTAGTAATAGGGTACAGCCAACGAAATCCATGTCCTGCCGTTTTCCTGTTTCTTGTTACTTGAATACAATGACCACAAAACGGACTTAACGTCTTCCCTCTCCTTGAATTAACTCGATGACAAATATCGTCAGCTCAAACCAATTACTGAAGTATATTACAATTACATAATTACTTAATTCAATTACAACCAATTAATCTCACTTTCCGACAGAGACGACTTAACCGTTTCGGAAATTCGAAGGATAGAACTATCAGTCTCATATAAAAGGTAAGTGAAGGGGTTGCAAGAAGTAAACTTTGTGTAGTTATGAATACTTGTGAATACTTTTTTTTTCAAAAATTGTTTTTCATTATTGGAAATTTATATTAAAAAATAATATTGAAATAAAGTGGTTGTGTAGCATTATATAAAAGAATAATAACTTTTACATAAACATGATAAATGAAAGTAATATGAATTTAGGAATAATTACAACTAATATTATTTATATTAAAAACAAAGTTTTACGCAACTTGTGAATTTTATCTTGAATTTGATGGTTATTTCAAAACGCCAAACGTTGTGTCTAACCCTAAAGGATACATAACTGAGATGAGGATATATGAAAAATATGTACCATTTATCTTTATTTTATACCCAGTGTACCCTAATCACACTAATCTAATTTTGCTATATCATTGGCAAAATCCCACAAACTTAATGATCGGTTTGTATTCATTCGCTAACTCTCTGCGACCCCTTGCTTCAATTGTCGGCTAATTTACCATTTCGAGACGAATCTTTCCGATTGGTTACGTAACATCGTGACAATATCTTGACGGCATCAAACATGTGCGCATTTTCATTGTGATGATACTTTTATGGTTCTTAGCAATTATAACCACGTAAGAAAAAAAATATATAGACAGACTGGAAGACTATAGTCTCATTCAGGTGTTTAATGACCCCATTTTTAGAGTTTTCCGACAAGTAATGTTCCTTGTTCGGTGACTCTGCAAGCTGAAGCCCGGATGTCAATGAGCAAAAAGTTCTTTAATCTGAAAAAAAATAGAATATTACTGAATTCTCTACATGCAAATGCATGTAGTCGTAACCGACTACATCCACATAAGATGATAATAAAATAATTGGGCGTTGTGGCGTGCGCCTGTAATCCAAGCTATGTGGGGAAGTTACAATTTGATGCAGATATTCAAGATTCAAGCCCCTGTCATGTCTTTCCGGCGTTTAATGTTGGTCCCAGACATAAATAATCATATATGATTGATACACGTCTAACAAAACTCACATACACACGCACACGAGCGCTGGTGTGAAGCATTCTAAGCCTTTCTCGAAGCGCACGAAAAAAATAATAAAAGCTGTTAATGAAAATGCATGATAATTTTTTTTTTATTTTAAACAAAATTCACAAGAACTGACCAATGAACTTTGAAGAGGATGACGTAGCGTCAGGTCATGTAAGAGAGCGTTTTAATACAGTGAATGATAAAATGTTGTCCTCTTTTTCCTCACGAGCGTTAACGAGATGTATAGTCAGACATGAAGTACCCGGATGTTCACCTGTTGTGTGTTTACTGATGAAGCAATTAAAGTGTCATTGGTCATTAATATAACTGTCTTCATTAATGAGTATGGAAGGTAATAGCCTTTCCTATGGCCAATGCATTTGCACTATCATGCTTCAAGGTATATTCCTGTAAATCATATGAATGAATAATGCAACAGCGTATAAAGTCTCTATTCAATTTCAGGGTTACGCATTTTTTGTTTAACTTTATAGTCATCAATATAATATAAATTCTCTTCATAATAAAGCAGATATTAATTGAGCGTAATACATTATAATAATATACAATTTCACATCTCCAATGTTGGTCCAAACTATTTTTTTTTTTGGCAATATAGGAGCAAAATGCTGAATATTATAATATACTACACAAAAGGTGTGTGGTGTGAATGGTTCATTTATTTGCATACTTTGTGATGCAGTTTGTATGGAAAATTAAAATAAAAACCTCAAATTTTCATTAAAATCAGAAAAGAATGATGACATTTTTAAGTTTTGCATTATTTGGTGAAACAGCATTGTATGTAATGAGCGAGCTGATTGTGTCATATCCCCGCTTATTCTTCTGCATAATATTATTATTTCCATCCTGCAATACCCTTTAAATCAACAGGCAACTTTCGAAAATGACCCATGATAAAATAAATTGTCCAGCGAATGCCGTATTTTGTAATACCTGTAATTCTATTTCATATGGGTGTATAGCGGTATTATTCAGAATGTTTGGCACTTGGCACTATCCGGTTATCCCGTAATCAAAGTTTACAGTTCCCGAACAATAGCAAGATCGAAGAGCATCTGATTTGCTAAAGTTTGATTTCAGAATCACTTTCATTATAAAAAATGCCTGCATGCTATCAGCCGTTTTACTCGCAAACTTAAAAATTCGAAACATCATGCATTTGTAAGTTAATGGGTACAATTGAAAACTGCGTCCACCTTATACATGCATGCAAATGGAAAACTTTCACATCTCCGCAAATGAATCGAGCGCAATATATTGGTTCTTTTCGGCATCGATTGATGATTTTTTAATTGAGATAAATAGGGACCTGTGGACGAACAGCTGAGGCGTGTACTCAAAGCAGACGATTGGATTTCCAATCAGTGTCTCACTCGTCACTTCCCGCCTAAATTATTTTCAAGTCTAGGTCAGACATTGCGTTACACTAGAGGTTGACGTTGCCTTGAAAGTAAACTTCGATAGACATTGAGATCAAATCTGCATCTCGATCCAATATCAGACCAACACATAATTTAACCAACAGTCGTACACTGAAATAATAACAAAAGGCAATGTTCTCATATACAGGAAAAGCAAGGGATGCGAAGATTAAAAAATGAAAGAGTGAAGAAATTGGAACATCATTCACTGTGTCGACTAGGATAATATATCAACAATCCGCAAAATCAATGATCTGAAACAAATATTTTTCGGATTAGAGCTTTATGAAAATCTAAATATAATTTAGAAGTCTGAAACAAAATTACATAATGGTAAAGAAGTAGAAGAAAACAATGGAAACAGGTATCCGTTCTTCTCGAAACATCGTAGTTTTCTTCAATCTGTGCAATCAGCAGTTATATGAACTGAACCTATTAAGAAGTTTAGCAGATGTGGCCCCACTCGTAATCAAATGTGTGGCGGCAGAATTCAAACCACGCATCGCTTCACAAATGTCCATCAAACTGATGTATACATCTTCACAAACGTGCCTTTTTTATTTGAGTACTGCTATTCTATACATTGCAGTATACTTCTTGATAGTACGTCTTATGTGAAAAATTCTAACAGAATCGGAACCCAATTTACATGTATGGCAAATTAGTCATTAATTTAAATCGATTAAAAATCATTAAAACATCACTACACCACGTCAAAACACATAAACCATTATGTGAATAGGTATAATTTGTCATAATTTTGGAAATAAATAGGGCCTTTATCAAATAAAGTAAAAGATACGTAGATTAATAAATTATAATCAAACTAGTAAATGACCCAATAAATGAAGTACTCAACGGACGAATACAAAAATTCAATCATGAATTTTAGGATATACTTGATGTCGTATGTCGACATTGGATGCACGCACAAGTACGCGATAGCAACATAACAATAAGATGTAACATAACAATAAGATGTAACATAACACATGATGTTCCCACAAAGAAATAACTCTCTGCCTTGACTAGATTATCATCATGCAATAAGCATTTTTAGAACACACAGTGTATCGATGAACCCCCTGTCTTAATGGAGTAACCTACGTGGAAGGGTTCACGTTTCACAGAATTATTAATTCAAGTGATTTTCTAAATTCTTAATCATTTAACACTTAAACTACTAACCTCTTTAAATGCTTTGAATTCGAAATTCTTCATATTCATTCCCTATTCCCCCCCCCCCCCCCTTCATCCGTATCCTATCTATGCTTATACTGGTACTTATTTCAATTTGAGTATTAATATCCCGTAAGTCTACCAATCACTGCTTCGTCACATGTCACTCTACAAAGCCTAATATCGAATGAATTTCCGCAAATTATTCTACAGGTTGATCCTAAATCAACATGGAGAAGAAGAATATCAGTTCCATTTACGGTTACTAACCGAATTCTCCGCCAGGTATGAGCAAATAAATAGACTACAATGTACAGTGGCGGTAGAAGACAAAGAAAACATTAAAAATTGAAACAAACCGACCGCGGATCAGTGAGTGCATGGAGTCTGATGGATATTCTGTAGAAAGAAAGGGCTTTAACCCGGGCCTCCTATCACGCTCAGGACTGTTTGATTTAATTTACGTAATTAGTTTTGCAATTTCGGGTCTTCTTTGTTTGCAGTGCACAAAACACATGTCAGGGACTACACGAAGTCCGTAAGAGCAATGTACACTGCTCTTGTGTCAAACCATGTAATTGTTACATAGTAATGATTGTATTTAAAATAGTTACCATTTTAAGATCGCTTAACTATGAAATTATTGGTTATTGGAGACATTAGACTGGATTTGCAACGCCCCCCCCCCCCCCGTCCAACATAATCTCTTCATTTTTCATTTCACTCTTTTTTCCTTCTCCAAGATTAGATGAGCGGAGAAATCAAATGGAGCAAGAAGGCACGTAAGGCCTACATTCCATCCTAGAAAGTAGGACAGTGCTATCGTATTACTATCTCTAAATATAAAGAGACAACATTATCAAGGTCAAGGCAAGGGGGAACGTTCATACTACAAGAAAACTTGCTAACATTGCCGAGCTATATATACAAGAGTGCTATACCAGAGGATGAATTCGAGGGGGAGATTGAGGTCTTTACCCACCGAACAACATGAACATACTTCTCAACATTAAGGTGAACGCTGATATAAAACAAGATCGTTATCCCTTTAACCACCGAGTCAGAGTCTCAAGTCTTGCAATTCTCTTTTCATTCTTCCTAATAGCGTATCCATCCAAAGTAATCGAATATACTGAACTTCCATTGTAAATATATATATATAATATATATATTTGTACTTATTAGGATTCTATATAGTTCCCATCTCCCAAATAACACGGTTGGGAAATAATGATTACAAACATATGGCTATTCTCTAAGTAAGCCTTTTTATAATTGTAAGTTTAGAATTACATAAGTCAAATCATATTCTTTTCATGTCACTCTTCGTACTAATCAGAGTCCGTGGCAATCGATATTTATGACGACATTTTGGCATCATACGTGCGTTGCTGCCAATTTTTAGTGTCTTTGTTCATGGCAATGTCGTATAAGTGTCAACATCCAACATAAGTGGTACAACGCGAGGAGAATGTTAACATCAAAAGGCCTATATGATTAATAAGTTCGTTTTGTATGTCTGCAAGTCAATTTATATCAAATGACACTATATTTAAATTAAAGCAAATCAACGATCATATTTCTAATAGGACACCCTTCCTTTTTTAGTTGTTTGGTGAAAAATGTAAGCAAAATGATTATTAAAAAAAATGCGCATAACGCTGAGAGGGCAAATGTCATGTTCAGTCTCTCATTTGGTTACAATTAAAAAAATATTGATTATTATCATGGCCGAAATATTCACAATTGATTCATACACGCCATAATCCAAAAGAACAGTAACACCATTCAGATCAAAGTCCACATAAGCTTACTAAAGGTACATATTATCACAATGTGTGCGTCCACTCAGGGTTTTTTATTTCAATTTTTCAATTTTTTCAGATCAAGAAATCTCCGCCGCGTGGGCGAATATAATCATGGAATGGCCATGATATTCAAGAATTTGTCCAAAAGTAGGTCCGACGTAATGATGATGTGCTTCATTCCCTTTTAAATGTGGATCATAGTTCAAAGAGAGATTTTAAGTATCCGTTTGCACTGCACATTTTCTCGATTCGAATTGCGCAAAAATTTTAACAGGCTAACATATAGTGCATTGTTATTAGTTCCACACATTTCAGAAGTTGCACCAACAGGCTTCAGTAACGTAATAAGTCGACAAAGTGAGAGGTCAAAATCTTGAACAGGATTTTTTTAGAGTCCAGTGAGTGGGCGAAGCGAGCGAGAATTATTTTTGACTTTTTATGTTACGAGAAGCTAATGTTGTGATAGATTTTGAACATGTACGGACGTGAAAATCTTAATTTTATCTTTTTTTATGTTTCTACATTATCGATATATTATTCAGTTGTGTTTAAAAACTAATCACATAGGCCTTATAATAAAGAAAAACATCAAAATGATGTCAAAAATTTATGAAATAGTATAAACCTACACTGTTGCGCTTTATAACTAGAAAATATCTAACTTAGTATTTGTCTAAAATATGTTCATTTTTTTATAATCAAGGAAAATTGGGTGCATACATAAGGTCACTAATCGAATGGAAAAAAAATACCGCTGAGTAAAGAGACGCTGGGAAATGCAAATCAACTGAGAAGTCCAACATGAACAAGGTGTAGGCATAAATGGTGCTATGGTGACAAAGGAAACGAATAGAGGGGAGGAAAAGAGAGGAAGATGAAGAATTGGTTTGACGACAGAGCCCTTGGTAGGATAGCTTCACGGTTCGGTAGAGAAAGACTAGAGTTATGAGGGATGACTGTACAAATAAAAACAAGCCTTACATGACATATCTGACTTTAAATTCATGTACCAATCGTTGCTTTAGCTAAACGAGCCGAATCTTTGAATGAACGCGCTTTAATATGAATATGAATAATTCGTGGCTACTATGGTAACAGCAAGATTCTCCCAAAGCAGTGGTACAACTATTATTAAAATTAAGAAATAGTTGGAAGCACATCATGATAATTGAGCCGCTGACAGCCACTAGTCTTGTAATTTCTTTCCTTTCCATTTTAAGTCAATATCCTCTAACTTTGTATCAATATTTTTCAATATTATTAACTGAAGGTGTGTTTCCTATTAAAAAAATATATAATTCATTCATGTAGGAAAAAACCTTAATACTGAAAATCATTTCTACCGAGGTAAAATCACAACGAATATATGCCCCGGTAACCGTTCATAAAGAGCAGACAGAATTAAATTTAATACATATGTTGCGTTCTCTGCGTATATACATAATTTATACTAGTTATAGCCATCCACTACGCTGATCTACCGAGTAATCGTTAGTTTGACTTATTTGAAGGCGTTTAACCTTTAAAGGTACTATATCTATTTTGTTCGATTAATATAAGCAGGGAATTCCATCCATTACGTATAGAGAACGCAATACCATACATCTAACGTCGCATAAATACTTCACCGAGCTCACAAACACACCCACACTCACACGGGAAGACAAGGGGCCATCACGACACATTACAGCCCCATGTGATATGATCGGTGTGGGTTGGGACAGATAAGATTTAGAAACTTAATACTTGTTGAATGTCAAGGCCTTTGCGTCCTACACAGAACCATGTCATGTTGACGACTGTACTACTACCATGGCGGTGTCTGGTTAGCTTTCGTGCATTGCAAAAACAAAACTACAACGTCAAGCTAAGGTATAATTCCTATAGAGAGCAGTTTCAAGACCCATTTTTTCCAGGGAGTTGAGAGGAGAAAACCCACCTTTGTATTATGTATACTAGCTATTATCGTAAAGCTCATAAATGTACCACGAAATAGACACAAAATTGAAATACTATATATTCATGCGTAACCCTTTCCAACGGGGGTACCACTACTATCCTTTTATCGAAAAAAAATGGGTAGGCTTACAATGCAGGATACATGGAGCATATATAACACAACAATTGGTGACTTCCAATGTGACTGGTGTATTATGACGGTCCCCATTGATCCGACTTCAAGCAGGAATACAACTTCGGTTCTTGTTTCAACATATTAAGACTTTGTCGGAATTAAACATCCCAAAAAAGTCCTTTCACAATGCGCTCCCTAAAGCCCCAAAATAATAATTCCATTGAAAGTCATTAGATTACCTGTTTAAAACCAGCTCCTTTTTGTCACTTCATTCAACTCGACCTAGTAGGGCCTATACATACCTACAAAGTAACCAAAATATCTATATTAGTTTTGCCCGCGGTATGTCAGATAAACTGCCATCTTCACCATTAATCATACTGATGCATAATGACATGACTAGTAACCCCCATGTATTTGAAGACATATCATGTAACATTCTGGCAACTCAACTGCACTACTCATCGCATAGCAATGCTAATTTGTTGACAATTACCTGGAATGTAACGCTATACGATGGAGATTATATGCTTTTTGACTTCTTAAGTACCAAGGTAAAGAAATCATGGAGGCTGATACATTAGGGGAACAAACACCCTATCTTACGAAATGGTGGAAGTAAATTTTTAGGTATATATGCATAAAGATCGGCTGAATTGAAATTCTAGACATTATACGTTTTCCAGAAGAATAAAAGATTACAAGACAAACTATGTTATCCTTTGTTTTATGGGATTTTTCTATGCACATTAACTAAATAAATCATTATTGTATTCTTTATAAGATGAATAATGCAGTTACGAAGGATCCTCGTAAACGGAATCAATAATCTGAGAAAATACTCCAAATCAGATTGAGCATAGACGTTTAAGTCAAGCACGTCTGTGTAGGATTCTTCCCAAGAATATTTCCCACGAATATGAGAACATTAATAAAGACGTGAATATCAGCTTACAATCATGAGACAGACATGAGACAAATTCTGAACATCATTGAAGATGGGAAGCTTGTAATCTGAGCTGATAGAGATCATGATTAAACTGATTAACTCGGGATATATCAAGATCCTTCTCTGCGAAGGTATGTGTAGACAGAATGCATGTACACCAAAGGCATCAGGAATGGCATCTTCTGTTCTAGCAAATGAATTCGGGATAGATAGTATAGCTTCTGGGTCTACTAACTCTGATAATAGCTTTGATATGTGCTGAATCCGTATACATTTGCATGGTCGACAGAAATATCAGACACAAAATGACAAAGTCCTGAATAATTACATTATAAAACTTTCATTTAAATACAAACAACGCCAGAAATCCCGATTTTTTGCAGGATCCAATGCTTGCATTTCCTGATTTCCCAGATGATAAGATCGTAAATAGAATATTTCTCGAAAATGGGAAGTATTTTATCACTAATCCAAATTCAAACCCAAACTAACTTCAATAGGAGAGCTGATAAATAGATTTAACATGGTAAACATTAAATTAAAAACAGGCGAACATGTCCGATCCTTCGCAAATAAAGTTATTTATAACGAAAATTATTTTCTCCGTGAAGCAGTCTTTACCAGTGCTCACCTCATTTTAAAGGATCTAAAAATAAACATGGATACCAATGCAGGTAAAGTGGGAAGGTAGTAAAATTTCGCCTTTAACTGAGATTCCAAGATTTCTGGATTTCCCCAATGCATGCATGGTGTAGAGAAACCGACGTGAAGATGGTAGATGAGAACTTTAAGACAGCCTAATTGCGATTGGCATTGCCACCCGGCCGGTGGCTAATCCTACATGGGTTGTCTTTCAGTTGGGTCCTCATCTCAGGTTGCCCTTAGAATCCACAGAGGCTACAATCGGAAGAGAATCAAAAGGATATTTCTAGCACGTTGCCTAATCCCCTCATTCGTTCCAGAGAGGGAAAGCAATTGAAATGGGGGCTCATGAAGATGAATCAGTAGGGATGGAGCCAGATGTTGTAGTCGATGAAGAAGACGAGGGGCGGCGAGTGGAAATAGCAAATAGGCCACATAGTACAATGACTAGAGCTGTTGGGAACCAGCAACCTTCCATTGTCCATCACATGAAGGGGATGGCCATCCCTAAAAGTTCCAATTACCCCCCCATCTTTGTACCTTATATTATATCAATGGGGGCGGGGCCCAGTTTCCTTATTTTTAATATAGTTCCGCCCCTACACCCCGGTAACTTCCCTTCGCCATGCATCTCTCTACCTTCGGTCAACGAAACCGAGAAGGTAGAGGATTGCATCTTCTATGCCCACGTCTCTGTAATCCACGGACTGATGGCAAGGTAAATGCGCCATGATAGGCAGGGACCATATTCTCTTCAAATCGCTTTCTTTAGTCTCCATATCCAGACTTGTGTCACGAATTCATCGAAAATGCATGGGATCCCAAATAAATTCATAATTT